>NC_136067.1:414766780-416099047 GCF_964261635.1 Lissotriton helveticus
AGATAATTTTAGGATTTACGTTTGCTTAGGGTTGTGGAAAATTATGATTCATTTGTAATAGCGGTCACTGCTTTGTTTATATGTTCCTAATGACGTGTTTTCTAGTGTGTTTTAAACATGGCGTTGTCTTTTATGGGTAGGATTGTTTTTTTTTTTTCTCTGCCCAATTCACATCTGCACCCACCTCCCACACCTATGTCTTTCTTCTACTTCTTTGCATCTTTCCAGATGTTTCCCGAACACGGATAGTTAGGAGATCAGAGTTTACTGATAATTCCTTTTGTATCGTTTTCATCAACACCAGTTAGTAGTTGGACATCACTTATTGTTGGGTATGTGGCCTTGTACCACATACTACAGATAGAGGCACTCCCTATTTTTGTCCTGCCATATATGGCCTTTGTTCTACTACGTGTGTAGGGAGACCTGTCCCGAGAAAGATGCTAGGTAATAGGATTATGTTTCAGTAACATCTTGAGGATTTTTATAAAATATAGATCTGGACCCAGACTAGCGTGAGTATAGGTTATTGCCTATGTAAGGGCAAAAGGGGCGTCTGAGGTTCTTTGAAATCTGAACCTGTGTTTAAAATATCATTATTCTGCTATGATTTTGATATCAGAGAAACGAAAATGGCAAGTTTTATATGTGTGTGTATTTTCATCACAATACAATGATGCATGCAGGAGTTATTGGCAAATTCATTCTGAGCCCACAGGCACCCATGTTGTGAACAGCGTCCATTTTAGGTGTTGCCCTTTACATAGGCATATACATGAGCCAATGATTCTGGTAGAGCAAGTATGAAAGGACACGTACCCCTTAGCTTGAGTTCTTCCTGATTCCCATTTGACCTGAACAGGCTGAATCTGCCTACGTGATGTTGGCCTCACCAAACCAGTCCATGCCCTCTAGTCAATCTATATTAAAGATCTGAGCAACTTGTTGTGTACATTGGCCTGAGCAAGATAAGAAGGCCGAATACAGTAGCCATGCCTGTTTATGGTCCATAAGCACCCCTTATCCTACATTTCTATCTTCCACACCTGGCTCTGTTTCTCTGCTTCTGGGCTTTTACAATGGGGAGGTGACTGTTTATATGATGGGGAGGAAACCAGTTCTATTGTGAGCTTCTCCGGCCTGCACAGGAAAATATGTGAAGTTTGACATATGTTCATGATGGAAGATGGGTTGGTCAGTTTGGGCAAGTAGAATGGAATTCATAATTATAGCCTGCTTTGTTATGGTACCATGGGAGCGACCTACAATGATGTGTGTCACAGCAAGAATGTGAGCCTAGGGGCAAACTTTTTGTATAAAAGGCCTGCCTGAGAAAGCTCAGGCAGGCTCCCTCTTTCAATTGTAAAACTACGGTTGGACGACGAAGCCTCATAATTAATTATAATAAAGATGTCTTTTAATTTTACAGATTGCCTGTCAATTCCTTTGCTGCTTTATTATGCAAACTGCTGGATAGATCCCTGGTGGGGAGAGTGAGTCATTTTCAACTTTTCCTCATCTCTCCTCAGTCTCTTCAGGTTCCTTTCCTCAGTAAAGGTTTCTTGGAGTCCAAAGTGATCTAATTTCAAGGGATCAGGGTCCCAATATTTATACCCCAAAATCCTTTGTTCTCTGAGGGGAGAGGGACCTTTGCCCAGTCAAACCAGTTCTGAAGCACTCTGTTTACCAGACTTCTCCTTTCCTTTCACAGTTCTGGAGCACTTTGTTGATAGGACTCCTTCTCTTCTTTCAGTGTGCAGGGCAGAGACATCAGCCGCTCCCCAGGAGGTGGAGCCATCATTGTGGAAGGCAGGCACAGCCCTATTCAGGGTTCAGGTGCAACTGCTCCCTCCTATCTAGATGCAGATCTCTATATTCACTAGGGCTGGGCATAGTTCGCGAAGTAGCGCTACGCGTAGCTTCGCGAAGTGCACTTCGCACTACGCGTAGCACTACGCGAACTGCGTAGTAGCATGTTCGCACTGTGCAGGATGCCGTTTTCAATGATTGCACAGTGCGGACTAGCATCCAACACCGTGCAATCATTGAAAACAGCATCTTGCACAGTGCGAGCTGTAGTTTTCTGCAGCTTGAGTATATTTTTACTCGAGCGGCAGCTTTCTCAACGCAGACTGGTAGTTCCTCATTGAGAGCTGTCCGAGCATACGCAACCACTCACAGTGAGAAACCTGACTTCCCAACATTGAGAATCTCGCTGGGAGGTTTATTTTCCACGCTCGCGATCGGCAACTCGACGTTGCTGATCGCGAACGAGGAAAAAGTCTCGCCAGGATGTCAATTTGCTTGCTCACGGTTGCCAACTTGAAGTTGAGGACCGCGAGCAAGCAAAAAATGACCGCTGCACTACGCTACTCCTGTTCGCACTGTGCTACCTGCAGTACTCGTAGTGCGAAGTTGCGCAAACTTTGAAAACTACGCGAGCGTAGCGTAGTGCTTTGCCCAGGGTTACTATTCACCACTGGGCTTTCTCTCGGAATCCCCCAGCCCTGTCACTCACAAAACCAGATAAAGGAATACACAACCTAGAAGAGGCAGGCTTGAAAGGTTAGATAAGCTAATACCTACTTTCTAAAAGTGGTATTTGCAAACACAGAATGTCAAAACCAACAACACTAAAAGATGTATTTTATCATTCTGAGTCCAGGCATACTAAACTTAAATTTCTACCATGTTCTCTGAGTCAGTTAGCATTATAAACTGTAATAATTCTAACAGCCCATTCTGGCCTATGGAGAACAGGTAGCCTTGCAATAGTGAAAAACGAAAATGGCTGTAATTCACTATTAGGACATGCCACACACACTCTGGCATGTCCTACCTTATACTTACAATGCACCCTGCCCTTGGGCCTACTATAGGGGTGACTGATAAGAAGAAAAGGGAAGGTTTAGGGACTGGCAAGTGGGTGCACTTGCCCAGTCAGTGTGACAGTACCAGACTGCACACAGTCTCCGCAATGGCAGACCTTCGACACATTTTACAAGGCTGCTTCTGTGGGTGGCACAACCATTGCTGCAGGCCCACCAGCAGCATTTGGATTTACACGCCCTGGGCACACTCAGTGCACTGAACTAGGGTCTGACAAGTAAACCAAATAGCCAAACATTGTAATACTGATTAATACATCAATTTACAATAGGGAGCACTTGCACTGTGGCACTGGACATCAGTGTCACAATGCCCAAAGCATCTAACACCAGCAAAAGTACATGAGGCAACAGCAAAAATGGAAGGGAGACCCACGCCAATAGTGCCAGGTCTAACACACACCATTAGAATGCTTACAAAAGCTCAGTCGAAAAAGCAACAGAAGCAAGTACAGTGTCTCTGCACATATGAGTTACAAAAGGGGCTAAATGCAGAAAAAGTGCTAAAAGAAAAAAGTGCTACTGGTAAGAGGCCAAATACATTTCTTAAAAATATATTAGGGCATTTGCAAAGATTTAAAAATTAAGAAACTAAAATTATGAATATGGGGTCTGGGTTTTTGCATTGACAGCTGATTGCCGATTGCCGTGGAAGTAGGAGAGGGATGCCAAGACACCGAGGGATTGAATTGCTGAATTGCTGAATTCCAGAGATTGCTATCTCGCACCCCTGAAGCTCCTAGCTCCCAGCCCCGGCCTCTGACGTCCAGCGCTGCTTGAGTGTTGTGTAGTGCTGTCGGCAAGCTGGGAAGAGCTGACCCTGTGGAGCAGAGCGGGCTACATCTGCAGGTGAGGTGTGTAGCAGGGTGCCAAGTCAGTGCGAGTCAGTGCGCGCATCAAGTGCTGAATCAAGTTGGGGCTGTACTGGCTGCACAGGTGTGAGTTGGCACCCCTGCCTCTAGCGCCCCCTTGCCCCCCTTGTATCCTGGGAGTCAGCTTCACAACAGCCCATCGCCGTTACTATTGTACGGCGGACAGCGCAGGAGGGAGCTCCACGTGAGCAGTGGTGAGGCAGGCCAGCTTCATGGCGGGGTAGACAAAGCTGCAAGAGTAAGCTGAATAGCAGAACAAGCCGAGTCAGCTGTGTCTAAGAGACCTTTCAAACGCTTGTTGTTAATCTACTGCCAACCGGAGTCAGTTGGTTAGAGGAAAATCCGTGCTGTCTTTTAGATCAATTGAGGACGAGCCAAACAAGGCTTTACTTCACCTGCTTTTGCTGTGTCTCTGAGCCGAGCCCCTTGCAGCCCTTAATAGCTACCTTGCTGTCCCTGCAATTATAACCAGGCTCAGTTGATTTTTGCTGAGTTGCTACTGGTCTCGGCACTGCCTGGACAACAATATTCTATCAGGCGGTCGACGGCGCAGCGAGAGTTGAGAGCCAGGGGAGCTGAGAGCCATGAGCCGCAGGGGAATATTACCGAACATTACCGAAAGCCCTGGCCTTGAGACGAGCTAAAAGACGGGCGGAAGAGAGGGGGGTTTTGGCGCCCTGCTGCCCAGTGAGTGTGTACGGACAGAGGATATTTACCGCGGACATAATGGCAAAATGGTAAATTGCTAAACGCCAACCACCCCTCTCCACCCTCTCTGGCTCTCTCTATCTATCTATCAGCGCTACCTTGGCTTTGAGATTGCAACAGAGACCGCAAAACTTGTGAATCTTGACAGTATAAGCGGCTGGGGGTGAAAGCTTTTCTTGAATGCTGCGAGCTCCCCTGCTGCAGTAATATCTTTCAAACGGGGCCGCTTAAGGAGAGAGCAGTTCCGAGCAGTACGGAGTTGGAGCCACAGAACTGCCGTGAGCCGTGCGTTGATCAAGTGAGGCCACTAGGCACGAATCTCGGGTTCTCCCCAGTCTTGGGTGCCCCCCTGTGCAGGATTCATATGGCATTAAGGAGCGTGGTAGTGGCAGCGGGTGTTGCGCACCGGTGTGGGGAGAACGCTGTCCGAGGACATAAATCTTGGGAGAGAGGCTGCTGTGTGCTTCCCCAAGTTGGCCCTGCGATTCCTTCGTAGAACACGAACCTCTCTACCTCCTCATCTTATTCCATAAACTTTCCACAAGCGGGAAAGGAGCACAGCAGCAAACAGTAAGAGTCTTTCTCATATTGGTAATGCCATCTAGGTGTTTGCATTCAAATACAATAGTAAAAAAAGTAGTAAGTTCAGAAAGTTGTAATTTGAGCAAAAGGAGTATCCTCGAGCTCCAGAAAACCATCTGTCGCAGGGATCACCTTTTACATCTGAAAACGTAACCATCCGTGATGTCAATGTTCACAAAAGGGGTAAGGTGGTCAAAGCGGTGGAAAGGGGCTGAAAGAGGAGGAAATAAAGGAGGTTTCAGGAGAAGAATCGATGGACACCCATGTGACAGCAGGGAACAGGTTGGAGAGTCGGTGTATTAACTCAGAAGTTCTTTACCCCGCTGTAATCATACACCAGGATAATGGGGGAAAATTCGTATGGCCCCCAGGTGAAAGGGACGTTTTTCAGCCTCCATGCGAAATTGTTGTACGACAAGGAGAAAGGGTAGGTAGCATTCCAGAATCGGAAATGGATTCATCAATGGGCAAAGCAGAAGGCCTTCTGGAGAAGAATGCTGAAATAAGGGAAGCCATTCCATTATCTCCACTGGCTGATTTAGTGTCCCTTATGGATGGCTCAAGAGGTGCGCAGAGATCTGTGCCTGGTTTCCTGTCGACTAAATCAAGTGACCTCTCTTTTAAAGTGCAACAGCGGACTGAAGCCAGCTCCAGATCAGGGCAGTTGAAAATGGAGGATTACACCTTACCGGACATTGCTAGGCAAATGGAAAAAAACGCAGAACTAATGATGCAGCCGAAAAAGATTGAGACTTCGGAGATGGTTCCAGAACTGTACACTGACTCAGAATTGTGTCCGGCTCGAACAGTAGCTCAGACACATATGCCTACTATGTATAGCAGTACACCCACTAATCCATCCCAAGCTGCTGATTTATTAGATCTTTCTGTTGAAAGGATATCAGGAGTATCAGTGGTTAAGGGGGAAGATAAAGGGGTAGGGAATAATATGATTGCAAGTGAGAATGCCTGGACGGCGGGGACTAGGGAGATTTTCTATACATTCGAGAGAATCCTCTCCGCAATTCTAATGTTGTTGGAAAAGAGTACATTAAATACTGATCACATATTGGAAGTTCTCTCGCCCATATTGGTAGGGGTTCAAGACCTTAAACAGATTAAGCAAGCTCTAAATAACCCAGAAAAAGCCCCTGTAGTACCTAGTCAAATATGTCAAATATGCAATAGGATGCAAAATAGTGATATGAATCTAGTGGTGGGGGAAATTAAAGAAAAGTATGTGGGAATTGAAAGCGCATCCCAGGAAAAAAATCCAATTATAAGTTCTCCGAGAGCTAAACGTTTTGAGAGTGGACAGGTCACTACAACGGGGGATCATTTAGGATTATTGATATCTCCAGTTCCTAACCCCCTACGTGTTTATCCAAATTTTTTAAAAAGTAATGAAAAAAACCATGTAGTCAGTTACCTGAAGAATGAGCTAACATTTCAGTTAGTGTACGCTTAGGAGAGACCTCAATAGTGTGTAAAGGTAACGCTAGAAGTTCGTAGGGGGAAGAAGAAGATGAAGAATCGCCGTTTCCTGAAACGTAAACAGAAAAAATTGCGGTTCCAGTCTGTGATTAAAGTAGTAAATGGTTCAATATCCCCTCCTAGGAAAGAGAACCCAAGGTCTTTGGGTCAAACTACATTGAATATGAGTCAAAAACATGGGCAAGTAAAGGACAATCAGCAGAACAGCTTGAATTTAGCGCCAACCGCTCCATTGTGCCAAGAGGGTCAGGAAGAAAGTGGGTTAAATCACGACACAAGTAGTGACCTTATATTAAGAAGCATACTGGATAATTCAGGTACTCCAGTAATAGATCAAAACATAGCTCCAGGAGGTCGCACATGGCACCCCTGTGAGCAGGATTTGTCATCAATGAGGTCTGAGTCTAGCCAGGGGATAGTTAGGGGGGAGTGACTACGGCTGTTAATAGTAAAGGGGGTAAACGAGAAAGAGATTTAATCTTAAGGCAACCTGGTATCAAACAAATATGGAAAACTGGTCCGGGAGTCGGGCAAGTGAGTAGGTTTTTAACTTTTATCTCCCTGTTTGAAGCTGAACCAATGTTGCTGAATAGAAGTGCCCTTTTACAGATTTTGACTGGAATAGAGGATCTGGGGTTAATAACTAGTAAAGATTTGGAATTGGTTTATTTAGACTGGAGGAGTGCACCCCCAGCACTAAAGTTACATTTTGATCAGGGGTAGTGTCAGCACTGGTTTTAGCTAATGCAGATGGCTTTAGGAAGAGAGGTATAGATGTGATTCCCACCGTTGCCCCTTGCCGAGTACCATCTGAAAACCTTGGAAAAACTCGTCAGGAGTAAGTAAGTAAGTAAGTAAGTAATTTTATTTAGCATAGTTACTTAAAACCATTGCAGTACAAAAAACAGATTAGAAGAAGAAAAGTTTTTAAAAACTACATGTTTGGTAGAATCGGTGTAGCGCAGTCACAGCTCCTCGGTTCAAATGTGCGCAGGATATATTCCTGTGCGATTAATTTTTTTTAAATTTTGATTCAGTTTTGTATTAGAAAATAGTTTTGCTTTCCCGGTATCCTCATGTTTTCATGAAGTCAGCCATGACTGGGGGTAATGTAATGTTTAATCTGCTGTATCGAGACCGTTAGAACATTTTTTTTTGGGCATCTTCTTTTCCGCTGCCTTCATAAATTTTACAAACCTGCAGTTCAGCTGAGGGTCATGTGATGAAAAGCAGGCGAGAACTGCATTCCTTCGTGTATGGATCTCTCGTTGATTAATGTAGTGTTTCAGCAAGTATTTCCGTTCGTCCAGCAGTTTCTCGCACGAGCATATCAAGTGCAGCATGTCCTCTTGCGCTAAGCCGCATAACCGACAAAGGGAGATAGCTTTAATTTTTATACAGCGTGGGAAGTTTTGAATGCAGGGTAGCGGGCCTAACCTATTCTTTAAGAAGCACATTTTAACGGATTTGGCGTAACCCACACCAAAGTAGCTCTGCGGTGTTTTCGTTGAGTAAGAATTCAGGGTCATCCAACCGTGCATTCTTTTGGAAAGAGCTGCCTTTTCTTGAACCCACGATAGTTGTTTGATCGAGTTCTTGACCAATTTTTTAAGTGTTGTGTAGTTTACTGGGGTGTCCCAGAGCTGCTTTAGTCCCGTATTTACCAGGCTGCCCGTAAGGAACTTGACTGCTGGTGAGGATGGATGTTGCACTAGCTCCGTCCATAGGTGCTTGTTTAATGTTCCTTGTTTGGATTTCCTCACTTTGTCCCAGGCTAAAATATAGGCTCCCTGTCTTGCCAAGAGCTGTTGTTCAATGCCAAATTCTAGCCTGATTTGTGCTGGTGAGGTTCGCTTGGGCAGGCTGAAAATAATTCTGTAAGCAGCTGTGATTGTATTATTGAGGATCTTGGCGTCTCTTCCTCTAAGTGCCTCACTCTCATAGGTGATTGTTGGGAGGAGTTTGGCGCGGATTACTTGTGCCAGAGGCAAAAGAGAGGGACCAGAATGTTTGCTGTTTAGTTCTTTCAGTGAGATTGCCAAAGATAGCCCTTTTCCTTGTATACTTGTTCTCTGGGTGTGGAACTGCCCGCTGTTATCGATCTTTACTCCTAAATATTTGTATATTGGGGTGTCTCCAATTCTTGTCTTTTTCCAGAACCATGATGTTATTTTTCTTTTATTCTTGCTGATGGTCATCGTCTGGTTTTCTCCAGATTTATTGTTAGCTCGTTTTCGTTTGAATAGCTATGTGTTGCGTTCAGGAGATGTTGGAGCCCTACCTTTGTATGGATTATTAAGACAATATTATCTGCATATAGTAGACAAGACAATTGGAGCCCTCCCAGCTTGGGAGCGTGGGAGTTGCAGCTGTTTAAAATCGGTACACGGTCACCTAAAAACAGGTTGAATAAAGTGGGGGCCAGGACACAGCCTTGGTTTAGGCCCTTGTTGGTCTGTATGCGCCTGGACAGAACTCAACCATCCCCCACCTTTATCTGTACCCAGGTCTCTGTATGAAGGTTGAGCAGCAGATCCAGCAGAGGTCTCGATATACCCCAGCCGTTCAGTTTAGACCATAAAATGTTCCGGTTTATATGATCAAAGGCAGCCTTGTAGTCTATAAAGCAGAAGTGGATGGGCATTTTGTTTGATTCTGCCTTGTCTATGAGCATGCCCATGGTCAAAATATTGGTTGTTGTGCCTACTGTTTTGGCAAAGCCTGTCTGGTTGACCGGGATTAAGGATCTCTCTGTGGCCCAGGCCAGCAACTCTTCTAGGAGGATGCCTGCGAAATATTTTGCCTCATTGTCGATTAAGGCCACCAAACAATAATTTTGAGGGGATGCCTTGTCTCCTGCCTTATAAATTGGAGAAATGATGGAACCCTTCCAGGAGCTTGGCAGGATGTTGTAATGTCTTATCTCCAAAAAAAGGGGTTTGAGAGCTGCTGCCCAACCTTTAACGTCTTGTTTGTAAAGAATTGGCGGGATTCCATTTGGTCCTGGAGCTCCCTCGCTTCTTCCTTTCTTAATTTGGCCTTGGATAATATTTTGTAAATTCGGCAAATCATCATTTAGAGTCGTGTTGTGGCCATCTTGGAAGCTGATGTTGCTGTTGAATGAGAATTTTTTACAAGTGTCCATCTCACGGTCCGATGTTGACACCTGGTTGTTTCCCATTGCCTGGTTAAAGTGGATTCCAAGGTAATTTGCCCATGTCTCTTCAGTGATGTTAGATGAGACCCCATGGTGCGTAGATCTTATAAACGAGTTTATCGATTTCCAGAACTTTGCTCCATCGTTTCGTTTAATATTAGAGTGAACTTTTGCCCATAGATTATCCTCCAAGAATTTATTAGCTTCCCATTTTAATTTTTTCATTGTTGATTTTAATTTCCGTAGGTGGTCATGCTCTACTGTGGATCACTGAAAGAATATCGACTACCACAATATCGAGTACCCAAAATATCGAGGTGAAAATATCTACTACAAAAATATCGAGTTTGTATGTACAAACAGGTAAGTACAAAAATATCGACTACAAAATATCGTTTACAAAAATATCGTTGTAAAAAATATCGACTTTACTAAAAACAATGTTTAATTACATTAATATAAAAAAGTTAATTACTAAAATATAATTAACAATACTTAAAATAACTTTTAATAATTAAATATTTAATGAAAGTAAAAAAATATATATATTTTTAATCATATTTCTTAAAACATATATATATAGTAACAACATTTAATTAAATAATAGGCAATATTGTATATGTACCCCAAAAACCCAAAACTGACCCTGAACCCTAAAAATACCCCTTTACCCAAAAACTAAAAACTGACCCTGAACCCTAAAAATAACCCTTTACCCAAAAACTGAAAACTGACCCTGAACCCTAAAAATACCCCTTTACCCAAAAACTGAAAACTGACCCTGAACCCTAAAAATACCCCTTGACCCAAAAACTGAAAACTGACCCTGAACCCTAAAAATACCCCTTTACCCAAAAACTGAAAACTGACCCTGAACCCTAAAAATACCCCTTTACCCAAAAACTGAAAACTGACCCTGAACCCTAAAAATACCCCTTTACCCAAAAACTAAAAACTGACCCTGAACCCTAAAAATACCCCTTTACCCAAAAACTGAAAATTGACCCTGAACCCTAAAAATACCCCTTTACCCAAAAACTGAAAACTGACCCTGAACCCTAAAAATACCCCTTTACCCAAAAACTAAAAACTGACCCTGAACCCTAAAAATACCCCTTTACCCAAAAACTGAAAACTGACCCTGAACCCTAAAAATACCCCTTTACCCAAAAACTGAAAACTGACCCTGAACCCTAAAAATACCCCTTTACCCAAAAACTAAAAACTGACCCTGAACCCTAAAAATACCCCTTTCATTTAACATAATTAGCAATTAATCAATTAAATAAAATTAATTACCAATTACATTTTAATTAATTAACAAACATTTTTTAATTAACAATTAATTAAATATTACTACCAATTATTAAATTAACATATTTAATTAATTATAATTAAATTACTTCCCACCCTATTCCCCTATAAACCCACAACCCGCTAGAGAAAATACATTATTTTAATTGACATAATTAGCAATTAATCAATTAAATAAAATTAATTACCAATTAAATTTTAAATAATTAACATATATTATTTAATTACCAATTAATTAATTATTACTACCAATTAATACATTTACATATTTAATTAATTATAATTAAATTACTTCCCACCCTATTCCCCTATAAACCCACAACCCGCTACAGAATTAAATTACACAATAATTAAAAAAATAATTAATTAAAAAAAAAAAAAAAAAAATTGACACTTTTCACACATATTATAACATAAACACACTATAAATAATTAAATATTATTTAAAAAACTATATTTTTTACTATCTAGATTATATACTTGGATATTTTCACTGTCTATATTATTTACAGTCGATATTACTTCACTTACCTTAAAAACGATATTTTGGCTGTCGATATTCTGTCTAGTCGATATTTTCTCCAAACGATATTTAAAACTCGATATTCTGTCCAGACGATATTTTGGAGTCGATATTATGTCTGTGCACCCTCTACTGTATCCATGGGTTTCTGTTGAAGTTCTCTCATTGTACGGTAAATTAATGTTTTTGTGCCTCTGATTTTTTCTTTATGCTCTTGAGAGAATTTGCTCGGTCTGTCATAGCCTGATTTTGCGTGTGGCTTAGATCTTGTGGCGTAATTAGACAAAGTGTTTGTGAATTTTTCCCATTTGGCAGTTTCGCTTGATCCAGTGCGAGCCACAAAATGCTGTTTTGCCCTTTCAACTAGAGTTTCATCTGTTGCTGCTAAATATTTGATTTTCTTTAAATTAACGGTGTGGACTGAGTCTTTTGGTTCTTTAGATAGCTCGAATTTGGACTTCACAGTTTCAAGAGTGGTTTCTTGGGGACAGTGATCGCTATCTCCACATCTGCCTATCCGATAGGAGCTTATGTGTTGAAATAATGGTAATGAGATGAAAGTATAGTCTAATATACTGCTTTTTCTTGTTGAGTGAAAAGTTGAGGCTGGAGGGTTGTCTCCGGTGATCCTTCCATTTAGGGCCCTGAAGTTGAAATGTTCCAGTTCTTCTAGAGTCTTGTAGCCTAATTTTGTTTGTTTGAATATTTGCGGCTTCCCTTGTGGTGGGATGTCCCAAATTGAGTTTTGGGTTAAAATCTCATCTTCTTGCGTGATGCTCATGAGGTTGAGATTGAAGTCCCCAGTGAGCATAACGTTAGTTGTAGGTCTTTCCCTTATGCATTCCTCCATGTAGTTGCATAGGTCTTTAACTGCTTTTGTTTTCTTTCTCGGATGAACATAGACATTGATTAAAGTGAAGTCGGTATCTGAAATGCCTGTTTTTAATTGCGCCAAGGGAAAGTTTACTGCCAGCAAGGCTGTCGAAGACGGTCCAACTTCTTTTACCGTCAGGATGCTTGTAGCTGGTACATAAGTTACTAGGCCACCTGAAAGGTGCCCGTATTTAGCTGTCCTTTTTGTGCCGGTGTAGAAGCGCAGGTATCCCTGAAGGTGCGGGGGATCTGCAAGCCATGTCTCTTGTAGTGCCACGACGTCGAAGGTTCTGATATAGTTCATGAACTCTGAATCAGTTATTTTAGAGGCTAAGCCATTGATGTTCCACAATCATATTCTCAATAGGTCATGGATGCCCTCGCTTGACTTAGGGCTGGTTTGTCATTTGTTGTTGTTTATAGTTCTGGCTATCCATCTTAGATCAGACAGTCCGGCTGATTGTATATTTTCCTCTCCGATCCGTCGGGTGGTGCCGGTATGTCGGACGTTGTTTGTTCCACCTGGCCATGCCGCTGCTCTCAAAACAGAAATTCTCGGGCTTTTTGCGATAGCTTGATCTGCCGCCTTTTCCACCGGGATTAATATTTCTGGATATCTTGGCTTTGTGTGTGGTTTTATTGTAATCCCCCAGTTTTTAAAGGTCTCTGCTTCGGCTTGTATTTTCTGGGAAATTGCCATAGTTGTCCAAGTTGCTTTTGTTTTTTCTCTGCCTGAAACATCATCGTCTATAAATTCGATGGATACCAGGTCAGAGCTTTTTACTTATGCAATACCTGTTTTTAATTGTGCCAAGGGAAAGTTTACTGCCAGCAAGGCTGCCGTAGACGGTCCAACTTCTTTTACCGTCAGGATGCTTTTAGTTGATACATATGTTACTAGGCCACCTGAAAAGTGCCCGTATTTAGCTGTCCTTTTTGCGCCGGTGTAGAAGCGCAGGTATCCCTGAAGGTGCGGGGGATCTGCAAGCCATGTCTCTTGTAGTGCCACGACGTTGAAGGTTCTGATATAGTTTATGAACTCTGAATCAGTTATTTTAGAGGCTAAGCCATTGATGTTCCACGAGTATATTCTCAATAGGTCATGGATGCCCTCGCTTGACTTAGGGCCGGTTTGTCATTTGTTGTTGTTTATAGTTCTGGCTATCCATCTTAGATCAGACAGTCCGGCTGATTGTATTTTTTCCTCTCCGATCCGTCGGGTGATGCCGGTATGTTGGACGTTGTTTGTTCCACCTGACCCTGCCGCTCCTCTCAAAACAGACATTCTGGGGCTTTTTGCGATAGCTTGATCTGCCGCCTTTTCCACCGGGATTAATATTTCTGGATATCTTGGCTTTGTGTGTGGTTTTATTGTAATCCCCCAGTTACTAAAGGTCTCTGCTTCGGCTTGTATTTTCTGGGAAATTGCCATAGTTGTCCAAGTTGCTTTCGTTTTTTCTCTGCCTGAACCATCATCGTCTATAAATTCGATGGATACCAGGTCAGAGCTTTTTACTTCTGCCGAAGAGGGAATATGGGATAGCAGCCGTAGAATGTTGCCTCTATTGAGTGTGTTGTGTCTTCCTTGCGAGATGTAGTCCGGGTTGAACCATGTAGCGCCTGTTACGTTTCTTTGTTCATTTGTGAACCCACTCTCTATTTTAAGTTTGCATGATGGTATATGCTCTACTAGTCGTGTTACAATTGGTTTGGCCTGGGTAATATTGGCTGCAGTGACTCTTATCTCTCGGCCAGATATATGCTGATTTGGTGCAGGTGACTTGGCCGGTTGGTAGTTCTCACCGGGCCAGGGGGGATGGCGCATGAGTTCCGCAGTCACTGTGGTTGCTGGTTCTTCTGCTGTCAGTATAGGCGGGATTGCTTGAGTAATTGTGGATAGTTGACTATCTGATGGCCCTTTGCCCTTCTCTACATGGTTTGGTCCTGGATTGTTCCCGGATTGTTCCCAGGCCTTTTGCCCAGAGTATGTTCTTGCTCTGTGAGTTGTGGAAATTTAGTACCAGACATCCTGCTACTTGTTGGCGGCCGTTTCAAATCGGATTCGAGAGTTGCTTTACTGGTCCCACAGAGTCAGAGGCATGAGTCTTGTAATCCGGCTTCAGAGTCTTCATGTGTGATATATCCAAGTGCTCTCGTCAGGAGCAAGGGTATGGCTCCCCCGATTATAGGGGTGTAAATACCCCCATAAATTACAAAGACATAGAAATAACAGTAGGAAGAAATGCGGGTGTTAGATAAATTAATATTTTAGCACCAGAAGTCTGGCTGACCCCCTGCGTGAACAGGGATGATGAAGTAACAAAGTGGAGTTGGGTTGCAGGTGCTCTGAATGGGACAAAAACATCCACCATAAAGCCCATGGAGCGGAGGTAGCCATTTGGGGAACATCATATCCTGGAATGTGGCGGGGTTAGGAAAATCAAGTTATAAGCTCAAGGCACTAGTAGAATTAGACCCCAAGATCATCTGCCTCCAGGAAACATGGGCGGCGGAAGAGTTCCATTTTGATAACTTCTATGTATACTGTAGTACAGCAAAAAAATCCGTAAAAGGGCATGCAAGTGGAGGCCTAGCAATCCTACATGGTTGTGACATCGCATGGGATCCCGTGATCTACAAACATCCATCAAATTGCTGCATTGGAGTAAAGTTGAAAATAGGAGAAGATAACTTGGGGCAAGCAATGTTTCTATTATTGGCAAATGTGTATATTCCCCCAGGGAGGGCGTCTAACTCATTGGTTGACTCTAACTGCACCTTTGTGCAAAGTTTAGGCAACACTGCAGAATGTACATGAATAATGATGGTAGGTGATTTTAATGCTAAGCTATGTAATAGTGCAGTTTCGTCTTTCTCTAATACGGACCTGGAGGAGGTTTGGGCTATCCCAGAGTCCGTATTTCTGGCCCAATTAAAATCTGATAAACGTGGCCTATTTTTTTTGCAAAATCTTAGGAATCTAGACCTTGTACGGAATGGTAGATTACCGGAGGACTCCCCTGCAGCTTACACTTTCAACGGGACATATGGCTATTCTTTAATTGATTATATTGCAGTCTCCTTTAAATTATTTAGTGCATGCACACAGTTCAAGGTAGTCGCCACAAAGTTAACATCTTGGATGCTCATGACGAGCTCAGCTTGTCATGAGCGACGGCGCTCCGGTGCTCATGACGAGCTGAGCTCGTCATGACCGCGCCCGTTCCATGGAACGCTCGCACGCTGGGCTGATTCCCCTGCTGTTCTGAACATTCCATTGGAACGGGCGCGCTCATGACGAGCTCAGCTCATCATGAGCACCGGACCGCCGTGGCTCATGGTGAGCTGACCTCGTCATGAGCATAGGGGCGCTGTACGCGCCCCCCGCCCCCCAGCACAGCGGGGGAATCCCCCCAGCTGCGAAGGGGTTAAGCGACCATAATATTTCAGCGGCAAGCGTGGTCATAAAAAGTGAGAAGTCTGAACTTTGGATAATGTTTCTTATTCTCGAAATAATGGCCGTACTTGCTGGTCATATAAGTCGCTCCCAAATTTTAAGAGGGTTTTTAAGAATATCGCTTTTAGCACAAGTCCAGATACACCGGTCCAGAGGTACGAGAGGGGATTGGCAGCAATCAGAACATTAGGAAGGAATAAACAAGTCGCAAGGGGTCCCCCAATGGTAATAATATCATGGGAAATTAAAAAATTGAACCAGGAAATTAATGGTTTTATTAGAGTCCAATTTAGAGAACCTAGGGTACAGAGGCAGAGGGAGATATCAAGATGTAAACAGGTACAGAAAAGGAAAATAGCATCAGATTGAAGGAGTCTTGAAGATGAAAATGGGTTAGGTTATGAGAAGTGGCTTTATCTGGGGATACTATGAAGTATTGGGCCTTAATAGCAAAGTTTTGTGATGGGAGAGTAAAATCAAAACCTATGTAAATCCCAGAAGCCGAATGGTTTATTTATATTTCCCAGCTGTATGCCCCAAATCACTCAGTTGAACAGATTGAAGAAACTATTAATGTTCCACCAACGGGGGGTTACTTGGGAGCACCGACATGTATGGAGATTGAAGGTTACATCAAAGGGGCAAGATACTCTAGTGCAATGGGCCCAGATGATGTACCTGTTGCCATAATAAAAGAGGATTGTGAAGAATGGTCAAAATGTTTACATCTGCTGCTTGTCAACTGCTATAATTATGGGGCTATCCCACAATCTTGGAAGGGAAGTATACTAGTCCCGCTATATAAGAAGGGTCCTAAAAATTCCCCGGCTAGTTTTAGACAAATTTCCCTTTTAGATGCAACTGGGAAACTGTTTGCAAAGAGTATCCTGAGTCATCTTCAAGAATGGGCATTCGGAAATAACTATATTCCTCTGGAACAAACCGGATTCCGTAAGAATAGTGGCACACTTGATAACATTTCCATTTTGCAAACTCTATCCAAAAAATATCCAGTAGGTCGGGGGGTCCCATTATACTCAGCTTTTATAGATTTCTCAACAGCTTTCGATCGGGTTGACCAGGGGAAGCTGTGGAGGAAATTGGTCACTATGGGGATACCAGGGAATCTCCTAAGATTAATAATTGCTCTCCATTCTTCGACCTGGACAAAGGGTTTATTGGGGGGGACACAAGGTCTCTCAAAGAAAATAAGCACATATAATGGGTTGAAGCAGGGGTGCCTCCTGGCCCCTTTACTCTTTTCCATTTATATTAATGATCTGCCGAGTAAAGTGGGGCAGAGTAAAGGGGATCCTCCTCAACAAGGTAGGCTAAAACTGAGTTGTCTGTTGTATGCAGATGATGCAATAATAATAATAATGGATTTAACCCCAATTGGAATTTGGTCTCCTCTCTACATATGTGTTATCAATGGCTGCGAGTCTAAGGTGGTGTTATGCACTGATAAATGGTTCTGACAATTTGCTAAGGGTAGCGTTGCACAGAGAAATATTTGTAAACATGATGGGAAAAAGTGCAATATTTAGGAATTATCTAAAAGCATTAACTATGTTTGGTTTAGACATGGATGGGGCAGCGGCTCTTAGTAAAATAGCCTTAAAGAAGATAATTAAGAAATTAATATATGTGGTGTCTTGGGAAAGAGATTTTAAAATGTGCTAAGCAAACAGAAGCTTGGAATGCATTGTGGGGAGTAGCATTGTTAAAAATCCCCAACTGTATGTCTTATGGAACCTGAAACACGGAGTGCGTAGGGTGATTTTAATATTGAGACTGAATTTGCTACCCCTAAGAACTGTAACAGGTTCCTGGGAGGGCATTCCAAAAAATGAAAGGCATTGTCAGCTATGTAAGTTGTGTATACAAGATTTGAATCATGTTTTATTTGTGTGCCCCGCACTACATGTAATACGACGTAGACATTTAAGGATTTGCTTTTTAAAGTATAACATTACTACCGCAGAACAGGCCCGAAATTGTCTCCTATCTCCCCCATCTGAATTGATGTGTTTTAAATTTTTTTGTTTTTTTAAAGAATTTTAAAATATTTATTAAGATTGTAAAAATCTTTAGAGATTTGACAGTTTTTAGCACTTGTACTTTCCCCAGGGTCTTTGGCCACTTAGTACGAGTAGTTAAGTTTACAATTGTGTATGTGCACTTTATAAGAAATTGATAGTTGCAGAGCACTTGCACTTTATTGCGTACTTTGTAGAAACTTTTTTGCTGCTGGTAATGGCTGGGAGGGATTCTCCCAAAAAAGATGCTCAGAGCACTCGCACTTTTTTAGACTTTTCAGTCCTCATGGCCAATTTCTTACGTGCACTTTATCAGGATATTTTTGCTGTTAGTTATTGGTTGGTAAAGAGCAATCTATAAAGGCTGCCCAGAGCATTTGTACTTTATTGTGCAGTTTGTATTGCACATTTTGTAAAAACTGTTTGCTGCTAGTATTGGTTGAGATCATTTCCTAAAGAAGATGCACAAAGCACTTGCACTTACACTTCTCTTCTTTTTCCGCCTTTTAGTCCTCATGTCCACGCTTTTAAGTTTAGAACTAAGCATGTGCACTTTATTGCTTTTTGCTGCGAGTTTTCCTAAAGCTTATGTTTTTATATGAAAATGATAATTCGTAATTTTACTTGCAATTACTGGTGTATGGAATTGTGTTTTTAAAATGTATTTTATGTGGAATTCTTTGGAATTCTAAATCATAATAAAAATTATTGAATTGAATTGGACAAACTGTACATTTAATGAAGAGAAAAGATTGTAACAAACATGGACACAACATAACCAAGAGGCAGAATCAATTTAATGAAATCTGAGCCAGGATGTTTCATGGTAGAGCGGTTGTAAATGTAGTGATTAATTTAAAAAAGTGTAGAAGAAAGAGACATGCAGTGAAACAGAAAGAATGAGTCGAGAGAGTAGTTGATAAGGCCTTTGCTTTGGTGGAAGCTTTTCATTTTGATTCTAAATAGAATGAAGACTCTTGACAACATAGTGTTGTGCATGATCGACAAACCTAGAAGAAAAGATTAGTGAATAGAAGTAACTTTTGTAAATTTTTAGTGGGAATTAATACATACTTCTTGTACAAAGCCTTTCTTTATTGAAGAAAGCTATCTCCAGGATAACAGATTAGTTCATGCTTTTGATTAAATAGGACAATGTTATGAAATGAAGAATGGAAGTCCATTAGCAAAAGAGGTGAAGGTACCTAGAAATTTAGATGAAGTTTTTGAAGAAGTGGAACTAGGAAGGCATAGTCAGGGTTGTGTACACAAATGGAATTGTAGTAGTGTTTGTAGTATTAGCAAGCAATTCATAGATATATTAAGAAAATTCCGACCTATCTTTCCAAGGCAAAGTTTAAAATACAAAATAAGTTATACCACTCAAAAATTCAAACTTTAGTTAAGAGCCTGTACTATTTGAAAACTGCAGCTTTATGTTTAGGAGAAAAGAATAGACCACTTTTGCATGGTAGTGTGGCAGATGTAGAAAAGGTTTGTGGTGAAGTGCAGTTTCGTTTCTTTGGTCCTGAGCAGGTTGCTAGGGAAAATGAAGAATTGTTAAGAGGAGTAGTTGCAGAACAAGACACATATTGCTGTTTAGCATTTTAGGACCCTAGTGTAATTTTCCCGATTCATGCCCTTCTATAGGTATAAAATACCGTATCCTTATATAGGCACAAAAATCATAACCATATTAAGACATAGCTCAAGTATTCCTAATACGTCTTGGCTACTTCACTAGTTCCGAAAATTTACAATGATTTCTTGGAAAAACCCGCCTTCATCAGTCAGGGACTTACCCCTGCATGAATATTAAGTTATCCAAGAAATCATGGAGTGTTCAGAGAATTAAGTCTCTGATGACGTTATTATGTCCAATCTTATATGAAACTCTGCACCTTCAAGGTATGATTATATGCCCACACTTGTCCAAACAAACACACAGTGGTTTGGAACAGTTCGACTATCTACTTGCCCGACGCGCCCTGCAGCAGCAAGTGCCGAAGGAAGTCGACCCTCCAGCTGACGCACTGAGAGACGCGTTACTTTCTCCTGCCGAGAAATGCATCTCCAGTGTTTCCAGGCTACCCATGCGGGTTGCTGGGAGATCGAGTGCTGAGACAAAAGATACAAGACCTCCTACATTCTAAAACCAAGATACGGAGCTGATTAGACCCTAAGAGAATTCTTGGAATAGATTCTTGGCAAAGAATACTAAAACTAGGCTACACCTCACTTACTTCTTCTTCTGTACTTGACCTAGGTTAGGTACACCGGTGTAGGCGTATTTTAAAAGCACCAGTTGAGTACTTTTAGTCATTATTTATCACTATATGTATTTTATGCATTTAAGGTATCCTATGGCTTAGAAACCATATCATGCTTTTACCGTATTATATTATAATACTCTTCGTATTATACACTCTGTACTTTACAGCAAATATTACGATTGCAGCAGTTAATTTCTTATGCTTGAGAAAGAAGGCTGTTCAATAAATACCCTTTTATTGAAAAGGCCCGTCTCTCTATTTCTCTGCACCTCTGGTGAAACGAAGCATGCACGATTGACTGAGTGAAATAACTATCTATTGTTTCCGTGTCTCTAGAGATATATTTCTTATTCTTGGGGAACAAAGTTGTCAATGTTTAACCTGTTGTCAGAAACTAATCCCTTCTTGTTTATTCGAGAAAGTTTCTAGTGACCTCTGAGCTAGCTGGCACACATACATTTAAGTTTAGTATATTCGGTAGAGACCTAGTTGACTTCAGTCCTACATCTAAACTACAGGATACACTATTCCAATGCACAGAGCCTATTGGGAATATAGGAACTACACTACATGGCGCCCAACGTTTGGTAAGGCGATAATTTAATGCTAGATACTAGAGTAACTCAGTCGTGCTTTTCACAAAGACCCCTTTTTCCCGTAAAATACTCCAATAGATGTCTGGAGTGGGTTAAAGGAAAAAATATCCGGTTTAAACTGAGTAGGACGAACAAATCCTATGTATTCGTTTTTAGTTTGTTCAACCTTGAAGGATACAGTGTTCCAAAAAATTGTGCACCTAATCTTTGGCTCCTTGAAACTTGTTCCGCAAACACTTTAAAGTCAACAAAATGACAGAAAGTGACGACGAAAGAGAGAGCGAGAGAGCTGCACTAGCAGCTCAGGCAGTTCTGGATGACACAAGTCTCCAACAAAATGACCAGGATGCTATACTCATCCCGGCAAATATAAGGAAAACCATTACTATAAAACGTATAGAAATTGGAATATCACCGAGAGGTGGTAAATTAATATTTGTTATAGTGGCACATGAAAATCGCCAGACAGAGGTATTCTATTCATGGATTCTGTTTCCTGCAGCAAATGCAGCAACACACGAGTTCCACTACTATAAATTAGAGGAACCACCAGCGGAATACGTTCCTTTCGAGGACGTTGAAATTCAACTAACTTACCAAGAGCATCAGCTCTGGTTTAATGGCACCATACAACATCAAAATCACATTACCAGGCTCCGTCCACTAGGTAGACCAGGAGCCACAAGGCCGGTACTAGCCAGCTATATACCGCATCCTGATATTGAAAGAATGACAGCTCCTGAGTTGTTAACTCAGCTAAAACAGCTGATCAAAATACACAGGCAGCTGGTTCAATATGTCATGCGGACTTTAACAGTCCAACCAGCTGTAAGAATTCCACAGCACATCCCTTATCAAGGGAACACAAACAAAATTACACCACAGACTATACAGTCAGTCATTGGTAAATTGCCCGCAAAACGAGAACAAATCCGTTCTGGTTAGCACAAAGAATTACTCAAATAGAGGCAGTATTCCCTGATAGTACACCTCATGAGAAACACAGGATTCTTACAATCTGTTTACCAATGGAGATTGCACCACACGTAGAGGACTGCGACACTTGGGGTACAGTCTTTGCTTCAATCTACACTAAAACACATGGTGTTCCATCTACGGCAGTAATACCAGACGTTCTGAGACAGATTCAAAATGAATACGGTCCAGAACCAGCCTTAAATCTGTGTATGAAATTACTGAAATATTTCAAACAGGTCTCGGCTATACTATTAGCCAACATAAAAGGTGAAGCAGCATCAGTGGCGATCCGCCAAAAACTAAAAGAAACAGATATTACTGAGCAACTGTATGAGCTTGCCAGAATTATTGAAAAATCCTATGAAGAACTAGGTAGAGATAGTTTGGGTGGGAAACCAGTAAAACCCCAACTAACTGAAAATCCTGAAAAAGTTTTTATTAAAAATAATCTCACTACTCCTAAAAAGAAGTGGGAAAGCACTAAACAGACACTTCCTAAAGAGAAGCGTTCCCAGTCCAGAGGAAGGTCTCCTCAGCAGGAGCTCTCCGAAAAAATGTACAACCCTAGAAATAGGGATAATTTGAGAAAACCTGATAGATATCAAGATAATGATACACGTTCCTCTCGTGCCTTTCAGACTTCCTAGCAGAAATCCGAAAGAAGAGGACGTTCAGAACAAAAAGAAGAACAAGTGAAGTCCAAAGACGAACAGCACGTTCCAAAAAATAAGAAAAGCCAATTTCCAACAAAGAAGGTAGCAAGTCTAAAGATCAGACATGCCGAGGATCTTGAGGACACAACTCAAGAACGAGAGAGTGGGCCCAAACAATCCTAGAGAGCGCAGCAGAGGTAACCATAGCTCGCAAGATCCTGCAGGATCATCTGGAGACAATGGACTTGAATGAAAGCATCCAAGTAGAAACTGCAGATACCAGGGTTAGTGTACCACATAAGTTATATAAAGTAACACTCTGGATGAAGGGGGACAAACCAAGAAAAATTATAGCACTCTTTTGGTAGTAGCTCTCTAAGGTTAATGACATCCTACTAGCTGAACAAGACTGGCCACCTGAATTTGTCAGGGAGTGCCCACATGGCGAAGATATAATTATGCCAGCCTTCTCAAATCACATTCCAATTCATAAAAAATACACATCTGATGGGAAATGGGCTGTAGCCCAGGTCCCAGCACTATACAAAAATCATGTAGGATATGATGAGGATTCCCCCACCACAAAATCCAGTTGAAAACTCAACCAACAATTCAAAGGCAATTTCCTGTAAAACAGGTAGCAAAAAAACTGATCAGGGAGAGTTTACATCAACTTGAATACCAAGGGGTGATTGAAACATGCACCTCATCGTCGAACAATCCTTTGTTTCCTGTCTCCAAACCAGACAATTCATGTTGTCTAGTTTTGGATTACAGACATCTAAACTCTTGTTGCAAAACTTTTGCAGTACAAAACGCACACAGTGCAGCACTGATGAACAAGATCATGCGCAAAAAATATAAAACTACATTAGATATCTCAAATGGTTTCTTTTGTCAAAACATTGCACCTGAATGCAAGTTTTAGACGGCTTTCTCCATAATGGGGGTACAGTGACAATTTTGCCGTCTCCCCCAGGGATTCAAGAATAGCCCAGGGTTATTTTTAGATTGAGTAACGGAGTTACTGCAAATGTACGATGATGAGGCATTATCCTATGTCGATGACATCTATCTTACAGATGATGATTTGGACGTGCACTTGAAAAGAGTGAACACCATAATACTTGGGTTTGCTTCTGAAGGGTATAAATTTAATTTCAAGAAATCACGAATTGCCCATCTCAACATCCTATTTTGGGGATATGAGTTATCAAGTGAAGGCAAAAGCCTGGCAGCAAACTTCTTCGAGAAATATGCGCTGCTCTAACCTCCAAAAACGCTGAAAAACTTGCAGTAAATTCTAGGTTTCCTGAATTTTGGAAGAACTTATGTTCTAAATTACACAGAAAGGGTTAAACCTCTCTACGAACTAATCAAACCTGATTTCAAACCTACTAATTGGACACAAAAACACACAGAAATTTTGCATTCAGTGCAAACAGACATGTTAGAAAAAAACACAGTTACAAACACGGGACAACGTGCGTAACCTAGTGATCATAATCATCCCAGGGAAATGCGGATTCACATACCTAATCGTTAACAAAGGTGAGACGTTACCAATAGCATACAAATCACACTTGTACACACAAGCGGAAATGAAATTCACTTCAACAAGAAAAAATAGTGATAGCGGTTCAGACTGCTGTAGCAAAAGAGAGAGCCCTCGCACAAGGTAAACGCATTAAAATTGTTACACCTGTACCTGCCTTAGAGGCAGTAACATAAGCAAGCATTCCAAATGCTAAAGCTCTACATCCGAGATGGATACAATGGGTTAATTCTCTTGCTGCAACAGACGTTGAATACATTTTTGACCCGTATTAAAAAACACAAGAATTCCTACAATACGAATTAGAATGTGCTCTGCCAACTGAAATTCTGCCACTTGAATATTACGGCTGTATAAGGATGTATGACGTTTCAACGCATGCTTTTACCACGCATGCCTTTACAACGCAGGTAATACAACGCAAGTCGTTACAACGACTTGCGTTGGGGGGCGCTGGATAGTGAAATAGTTTAATTTTCTATTCCAACTCCAGTCCCCGTGGATAGTAGGGAAGGTGTTGGATAGAAAATTAAACTATTCCCTATCCAACAGCGCCCTCTAGCGAAAGTCGCTGTAATGACTTTCGTTGTAATTCCTGCGTTGTAATGGTAGTGCGTGGTAAAAGTTTTGTTGTAATCGATGTTCCCCCTGTATAATATATACAGACGGCTCAGCACAACCCACGATTGGGGGTAAACAAGCTTATCGTGCTGCATTGTTAAAGATCGCTGGCGCGAAGGTAAATTTAGACCTATGGTCACTAAAACTTAATCTCTCGGAGACTGTACAGCTCAGCAAGCTGAACTACAGGCTTTAAAGATGGCGTTTGAAAATACAGATCGCGAATTCCCCACACTGATAGTGTGCAATTCATATTACTGCGTCCAATCTTACAATGAATATTTGCAGAACTGGGTTCAAAACGGGTTCAGAGACACTAAAGGTGGCACAATTAAGCATAAACTACTATGGGAACAAGTAGTTCTTTTGCAAAAAGAACTACAAAAGCCTCACGTGATTCATACACTGAGTCATCAGCATGATGGTGTTCACGTTGAAGGGAATTCATTGGCTGATGAGGCCACGAAGGCAGCTGTGCAAACGGCTTCCGTAGCTGCAATCACTCGATCAAAAAGGAAAATAGACGGTGAAACAATGCTAGCAGTGAATGCCTCAATGAAAGGCAACTATGCAGCATTACCACTAAACTATCCACTCCGTAATACATACATAATAGTTGCAAACTCTGTTCCTTTTGCTCGAATCCCTGGAGTGGGGGATAGAGTAATTCCAAATAGGAACAAGAGAGGTGCTTTGGTACACGAAGCACATATGGGAGAGGGTCTGAGACATCAAAGGATCTTAGAATCTCTAATAGAATTAGAAGAGATGTACTGGTGGCCGGGAATGAGCGTCAAAGTTTACAAATTTGGAATTAACTGTGATACTTGTTACAAAGATCATAGCTTCAAAAACCACCAGGTACCTGACTATAGTATAGTCAGCCCAGTCCAGACACCATTGTTAGACAGCATCAGGCTTTCTACACGCAGACGTCGCCATAGACGTACGTGGTCCCACAAATATTAAGACAAGATTCATTTGGATGTGGCCCCAGCGCTGGGCTGACGCCAGAACTGTTATAAAAGATTTGCGAGTCTTTATCGGAGCATACGCAATCAGCATGCTACATTCTGACCAGGGCCCTGTGTTTAGCTCTCGAGCTTACAAGGAGGCCATGGCCAGCTTGGGCGTTGCATTGCAGTTTTCGATTCCCTTCCATCCTGAGGGAAATGCGGTAGAGAAAAGAAAAAACCATGACATAAAGCAATCTATAACAGTTAGGGTATTAGGTTCGGGTGACAGGTGGGTCAAACATCTAAATAGTGTCCAAAGAAGTCTTAATAATCTGCCAAGAAATTCTCTGGGGGGACTCACTCCATATGAATTAATATTTGGTACTAGAATGCTTATCCAGGACTTTTATTGTCAAACTTCAGTGGTGGAACAGAAACCCTTTGATATCAAAGACCGTTTGGCTGTTTTACAGGACTTAAATGAAACAAGAATAAGTCTGAGTAACACAACACAAAAGCCGACGACCACTGAAGAAAAACCACCTGTCCCAGCAAGACCTTTCTGGATTCCAATGATTGGGGATCTAGTCAGGGAAAAGATCGCAGTGAAGAAGGAATTTGGCCCTTCTTATAGAAAAGCAGTACCTGTCTTAGCAATTCTTGGAACAAGATCAGTGTTACTACCGCTGCTTGCTGGTAAAAGGGAGAACAGAACAGTATCAACTGATCTGGTAAAACCACATCATGTGGCCGATAATAAGTAGTAGGCCCAGTGGACTCCCAAGAAGTAGCAGACGACCAAATCTGGCTACTATTCAAGAGGTTCTAACTGAAAGACTTATCACCTTTGATAAACCTACAGTGAGAAAAGAAGGACTAAGCAACAAAGCTATGGAACTCGTCCCTCTTGATACCCAAATATCAGTTTGTCAAGAAACTCCTGTGTACAATGATGTAGCATCTGACTATACAAACATGTCAAAGGAGGAAGCAAATCCAGTGATTTCAAAGAATCCGGATGCGATACCAACTATTGACAGAACTGCCTCCGGCTATTTTATCAACTTCGATAACTTTACTGTGGATCCCAGTGAACCTGAAAAAACGCCAGTTAATAAAACTTTCAAAGAAAAAATAACAGAACTCTTTCATCAACTTCCGAAAACATATCTGGTTTCACCATGGGTTGAATTTTGGATAGGATTGGGTGTACGTTTTTTTACTACTATGGCTCATTCTGGTTTTAAGTTTGGGATGAATGATAGATGGAAAATACAGTACAATGGACACAGCAAGTAAGAACATCAACTTACTCCTGCAACCTTACAAATCATCTCATCATGAGCGAAGAGACCTGTCATCAGTGAACATCACAGCCATTCCTATACCTGGTGGTATAGCATGGGACTCAACTGACTATGACATTTTGGGCCCGGTAAAACTGTTGAAAATTCCACACCAGTTCAAGGTTTCTTTAAGTGATTTTGTTTCATCAAGCACCTTTTCAGATGATTGGGACTTTGAAACTGTTAATAATATGATGTCAGACTTAGAAATGTCAGCAAAATTTCAAAAACATGAACACCTAGAAGTTTCAACAAGTTATGAAGAACTGTATTGTTATAAGCATTTTGGTCACCATTATTTGCACAAAACTGTAAATCCTAGAAATGTTTTTACTTATAATCAATGGGAACATTGTCCAACACCACCAAAAGGCAGCTCTAAAACATTTTATGACAAATTTCCATACTTTACAGGTTTTAATGCCACAAACCCAGAAACGTTTTATTTAAAAATGTGAATAAGACAGCAATGAAAACCATGTTGACCAATACTAAACAAATTTATTCTGCAAACTTTTATGCTCAGCTGTCTACATTAGGTTTTAACTTTTGGAAAGACAACATTGAGACAAAAACTGTCTGGGGCACAAAAGAATGGCAGGTGCAGGGTTTAGAAGCCTAGTTCAGAGCCTGCATTATAACAGAAAAAATCATATTTTTGAACGACATCGTTCAACAAACATCATGTCTTGGCATAGCTCAGATAAAAGATTTAAACAAACTGTCCATACCTAAGGCCACACCTGACAGTAATGGCACTGCAGATGAGGAGGTATACGTGAAACAGATTTTAAAACACAACAGAACCAATCCTGATTGGAAACATTGATTAATCTGGCCTATAGACACTAATACCTGTCAAGATAGATTCATGAACACAGCAGAAGGGTTGAAAATGAATAGGACAGATCCAAGATACTCTCATAGACAACATCCAGGGATAGTCACCACATACAGTGTAGGAAAACTATGCCTTGACTGGCTACAGAAATCCACACTTTCGGAAATTAAACAACACTTAACTTTACTTAAAGAAGACGTTAACTTGCGAGACTTCTTACTTGGGCCTCGCAAACAATGACAAAAATGTTTCATATACGCCGGTATATACAACGAAGCTTAGAAAGTAACGCAAATGGAAACTGCAGAAAAAATATGAGAAATTGATTGTATTAATTTAGAGAAAGCACTCTCTGTAGTGGACAATGGGTTAATGACTCTGTCCTCCAGAATTTATTCTTTGGACAGCATTGTATCATCTGCCATTGACATAATAGAACAGGATTTGCTAATGTTACAACATGGCCAGTCTCAATTGCGTTCTATAATGCTACTAGGCTGGACGTTGCAAAATCTTCGTTCAGGCTATGTGCCTTGGTGTCTAATCAATACCACGTCATTGTTTACTGTCTTTAACCTTACAGATAAACAAATCTCTTTGGCACAAAGAGGAGCAGACTATACGGTGCTGAGCATTGAAAAACTGGAAAGATTACCATTGACAGTTTCTGAGAAACCTGCCGTTGAATGGATAATACATGGCACCATCATGATACCAGTGACGATTTTCCAATTTCAGTATTGTCTACAGCATATACCAGCAGGCCTGTATGAAAGGTTGGGTAAAGGATACATTAAGTCGACCTGGACTTTACCATACACACAAAAATGTTGGAGTGGGGGAAAGGAGATATTTCTTAGTACAAAAATGTTTAAAAACGCACTAAGCGGTACACTTTTATGTGAAGGTATTAATTTACATGGAGCCTGCAAAGGTTCTTTAAATAACCTTTCTTGCCACATGCACGGTACTCCTGCGGCCGTGATAGAACCAATTTTTAGCAGCTTTCTAATGGGAGCTATGTTATGCTCAACGATCACAGCTGTTGTGGCATGTTGCCAAGAAGTGCCTATCTGGTTAGTGTGTCAGCCAGGGTCACTTGTTGTATGCAAGTATTGTATCCAAAGAGTACTACAGACAAGGAGACGGCGTTAGGGCCTTCACTGAATATCTCTTCTATACGAATTGATACTTTAAGCAGAATGAAAGCCATTCTTTTGCAAAACATTGTGCCACTGACCTCGTCTAGAGAAATGTATGATCTGCAAGTTGCAAGGACTTCTGCAGAGATACATGCATTATCATCAACAAACTGCCCAGTACATTTCGTAGAAATGTTAGGTCAAATCTTAAACATGTCTGATACCAGTGGCATCGCACATGTATTTAAGGCGATCTTTTCGGGACTGTTAACACCATTCGAAGCGGTCCTCTGCATTTTTCCAAATTTCGTGCACTCTGTGTTCGGCGGTCTGCCTCTCATTTTGGGACTCGTAGCAGGAATCCAATTTTATCCGGTTTAAACTGAGTAGGACGAAAAAATCCTATGTATTCGTTTTTAGTTTGTTCAACCTTGAAGGATACAGTGTTCCAAAAAAATTGTGCACCTAATCTTTGGCTCCTTGAAACTTGTTCCGCAAACACTTTAAAGTCAACAAACTGACAGAAAGTGACGACGAAAGAGAGAGCGAGAGAGCTGCACTAGCAGCTCAGGCAGTTCTGGATGACACAAGTCTCCAACAAAATGGCCAGGATGCTATACTCATCCCGGCAAATATAAGGAAAACCATTACTATAAAACGTATAGAAATTGGAATATCACCGAGAGGTGGTAAAGTAATATTTGTTATAGTGGCACATGAAAATCGCCAGACAGAGGTATTCTATTCATGGATTCTGTTTCCTGCAGCAAATGCAGCAACACACGAGTTCCACTACTATAAATTAGAGGAACCACCAGCGGAATACGTTCCTTTCGAGGACGTTGAAATTCAACTAACTTACCAAGAGCATCAGCTCTGGTTTAATGGCACCATACAACATCAAAATCACATTACCAGGCTCCGTCCACTAGATAGACCAGGAGCCACAAGGCCGGTACTAGCCAGCTATATACCGCATCCTGATATTGAAAGAATGACAGCTCCTGAGTTGTTAACTCAGCTAAAACAGCTGATCAAAATACACAGGCAGCTGGTTCAATATGTCATGCGGACTTTAACAGTCCAACCAGCCGTAAGAATTCCACAGCACATCCCTTATCAAGGGAACACAAACAAAATTACACCACAGACTATACAGTCAGTCATTGGTAAATTGCCCGCAAAACGAGAACAAATCTGTTCTGGTTAGCACAAAGAATTACTCAAATAGAGGCAGTATTCCCTGATAGTACACCTCATGAGAAACACAGGATTCTTACAATCTGTTTACCAATGGAGATTGCACCACACGTAGAGGACTGCGACACTTGGGGTACAGTCTTTGCTTCAATCTACACTAAAACACATGGTGTTCCATCTACGGCAGTAATACCAGACGTTCTGAGACAGATTCAAAATGAATACGGTCCAGAACCAGCCTTAAATCTGTGTATGAAATTACTGAAATATTTCAAACAGGTCTCGGCTATACTATTAGCCAACATAAAAGGTGAAGCAGCATCAGTGGCGATCCGCCAAAAACTAAAAGAAACAGATATTACTGAGCAACTGTATGAGCTTGCCAGAATTATTGAAAAATCCTATGAAGAACTAGGTAGAGATAGTTTGGGTGGGAAACCAGTAAAACCCCAACTAACTGAAAATCCTGAAAAAGTTGTTATTAAAAATAATCTCACTACTCCTAAAAAGAAGTGGGAAAGCACTAAACAGACACTTCCTAAAGAGAAGCGTTCCCAGTCCAGAGAAAGGTCTCCTCAGCAGGAGCTCTCCGAAAAAATTTACAACCCTAGAAATCGGGATAATTTGAGAAAACCTGATAGATATCAAGATAATGATACACGTTCCTCTCGTGCCTTTCAGACTACCTAGCAGAAATCCGAATGAAGAGGACGTTCAGAACAAAAAGAAGAACAAGTGAAGTCCAAAGACGAACAGCACGTTCCAAAAAATAAGAAAAGCCAATTTCCAACAAAGAAGGTAGCAAGTCTAAAGATCAGACATGCCGAGGATCTTGAGGACACAACTCAAGAACGAGAGAGTGGGCCCAAACAATCCTAGAGAGCGCAGCAGAGGTAACCATAGCTCGCAAGATCCTGCAGGATCATCTGGAGACAATGGACTTGAATGAAAGCATCCAAGTAGAAACTGCAGATACCAGGGTTAGTGTACCACATAAGTTATATAAAGTAACACTCTGGATGAAGGGGGACAAACCAAGAAAAATTATAGCACTCTTTTGGTAGTAGCTCTCTAAGGTTAATGACATCCTACTAGCTGAACAAGACTGGCCACCTGAATTTGTCAGGGAGTGCCCACATGGCGAAGATATAATTATGCCAGCCTTCTCAAATCACATTCCAATTCATAAAAAATACACATCTGATGGGAAATGGGCTGTAGCCCAGGTCCCAGCACTATACAAAAATCATGTATGATATGATGAGGATTCCACCACCATAAAATCCAGTTGAAAACTCAACCAACAATTCAAAGGCAATTTCCTGTAAAACAGGTAGCAAAAAAACTGATCAGGGAGAGTTTACATCAACTTGAATACCAAGGGGTGATTGAAACATGCACCTCATCGTCGAACAATCCTTTGTTTCCTGTCTCCAAACCAGACAATTCATGTTGTCTAGTTTTGGATTACAGACATCTAAACTCTTGTTGCAAAACTTTTGCAGTACAAAACGCACACAGTGCAGCACTGATGAACAAGATCATGCGCAAAAAATATAAAACTACATTAGATATCTCAAATGGTTTCTTTTGTCAAAACATTGCACCTGAATGCAAGTTTTAGACGGCTTTCTCCATAATGGGGGCACAGGGACAATTTTGCCGTCTCCCCCAGGGATTCAAGAATAGCCCAGGGTTATTTTTAGATTGAGTAACGGAGTTACTGCAAATGTACGATGATGAGGCATTATCCTATGTCGATGACATCTATCTTACAGATGATGATTTGGACGTGCACTTGAAAAGAGTGAACACCATAATACTTGGGTTTGCTTCTGAAGGGTATAAATTTAATTTCAAGAAATCATGAATTGCCCATCTCAACATCCTATTTTGGGGATATGAGTTATCAAGTGAAGGCAAAAGCCTGGCAGCAAACTTCTTCAAGAAATATGCGCTGCTCTAACCTCCAAAAACGCTGAAAAACTTGCAGTAAATTCTAGGTTTCCTGAATTTTGGAAGAACTTATGTTCTAAATTACACAGAAAGGGTTAAACCTCTCTACGAACTAATCAAACCTGATTTCAAACCTACTAATTGGACACAAAAACACACAGAAATTTTGCATTCAGTGCAAACAGACATGTTGGAAAAAAACACAGTTACAAACACGGGACAACGTGCGTAACCTAGTGTTCATAATCATCCCAGGGAAATGCGGATTCACATACCTAACCGTTAACAAAGGTGAGACGTTACCAATAGCATACAAATCACACTTGTACACACAAGCGGAAATGAAATTCAATTCAACAAGAAAAAATAGTGATAGCGGTTCAGACTGCTGTAGCAAAAGAGAGAGCCCTCGCACAAGGTAAACGCATTAAAATTGTTACACCTGTACCTGCCTTAGAGGCAGTAACATAAGCAAGCATTCCAAATGCTAAAGCTCTACATCCGAGATGGATACAATGGGTTAATTCTCTTGCTGCAACAGACGTTGAATACATTTTTGACCCGTATTAAAAAACACAAGAATTCCTACAATACGAATTAGAATGTGCTCTGCCAACTGAAATTCTGCCACTTGAATATTACGGCTGTATAAGGATGTATGACGTTTCAACGCATGCTTTTACCACGCATGCCTTTACAACGCAGGTAATACAACGCAAGTCGTTACAACGACTTGCGTTGGGGGGCGCTGGATAGTGAAATAGTTTAATTTTCTATTCCAACTCCAGTCCCCGTGGATAGTAGGGAAGGTGTTGGATAGAAAATTAAACTATTCCCTATCCAACAGCGCCCTCCAGCGAAAGTCGCTGTAATGACTTTCGTTGTAATTCCTGCGTTGTAATGGTAGTGCGTGGTAAAAGTTTTGTTGTAATCGATGTTCCCCCTGTATAATATATACAGACGGCTCAGCACAACCCACGATTGGGGGTAAACAAGCTTATCGTGCTGCATTGTTAAAGATCGCTTGCGCGAAGGTAAATTTAGACCTATGGTCACTAAAACTTTATCTCTCGGAGACTGTACAGCTCAGCAAGCTGAACTACAGGCTTTCAAGATGGTGTTTGAAAATACAGATCGCGAATTCCCCACACTGATAGTGTGCAATTCATATTACTGCGTCCAATCTTACAATGAATATTTGCAGAACTGGGTTCAAAACGGTTTCAGAGACACTAAAGGTGGCACAATTAAGCATAAACTACTATGGGAACAAGTAGTTCTTTTGCAAAAAGAACTACAAAAGCCTCACGTGATTCATACACTGAGTCATCAGCATGATGGTGTTCACGTTGAAGGGAATTCATTGGCTGATGAGGCCACGAAGGCAGCTGTGCAAACGGCTTCTGTAGCTGCAATCACTCGATCAAAAAGGAAAATAGACGGTGAAACAATGCTAGCAGTGAATGCCTCAATGAAAGGCAACTATGCAGCATTACCACTAAACTATCCACTCGGTAATACATACATAATAGTTGCAAACTCTGTTCCTTTTGCTCGAATCCCTGGAGTGGGGGATAGAGTAATTCCAAATAGGAACAAGAGAGGTGCTTTGGTACACGAAGCACATATGGGAGAGGGTCTGAGACATCAAAGGATCTTAGAATCTCTAATAGAATTAGAAGAGATGTACTGGTGGCCGGGAATGAGCGTCAAAGTTTACAAATTTGGAATTAACTGTGATACTTGTTACAAAGATCATAGCTTCGAAAACCACCAGGTACCTGACTATAGTATAGTCAGCCCAGTCCAGACACCATTGTTAGACAGCATCAGGCTTTCTACACGCAGACGTCGCCATAGACGTACGTGGTCCCACAAATATTAAGACAAGATTCATTTGGATGTGGCCCCAGCGCTGGGCTGACGCCAGAACTGTTATAAAAGATTTGCGAGTCTTTATCGGAACATACGCAATCAGCATGCTACATTCTGACCAGGGCCCTGTGTTTAGCTCTCGAGCTTACAAGGAGGCCATGGCCAGCTTGGGCGTTGCATTGCAGTTTTCGATTCCCTTCCATCCTGAGGGAAATGCGGTAGAGAAAAGAAAAAACCATGACATAAAGCAATCTATAACAGTTAGGGTATTAGGTTCGGGTGACAGATGGGTCAAACATCTAAATAGTGTCCAAAGAAGTCTTAATAATCTGCCAAGAAATACTCTGGGGGGACTCACTCCATATGAATTAATATTTGGTACTAGAATGCTTATCCAGGACTTTTATTGTCAAACTTCAGTGGTGGAACAGAAACCCTTTGATATCAAAGACCGTTTGGCTGTTTTACAGGACTTAAATGAAACAAGAAGAAGTCTGAGTAACACAACACAAAAGCCGACGACCACTGAAGAAAAACCACCTGTCCCAGCAAGACCTTTCTGGATTCCAAAGATTGGGGATCTAGTCAGGGAAAAGATCGCAGTGAAGAAGGAATTTGGCCCTTCTTATAGAAAAGCAGTACCTGTCTTAGCAATTCTTGGAACAAGATCAGTGTTACTACCGCTGCTTTCTGGTAAAAGGGAGAACAGAACAGTATCAACTGATCTGGTAAAACCACATCATGTGGCCGATAATAAGTAGTAGGCCCAGTGGACTCCCAAGAAGTAGCAGACAACCAAATCTGGCTACTATTCAAGAGGTTCTAACTGAAAGACTTATCACCTTTGATAAACCTACAGTGAGAAAAGAAGGACTAAGCAACAAAGCTATGGAACTCGTCCCTCTTGATACCCAAATATCAGTTTGTCAAGAAACTCCTGTGTACAATGATGTAGCATCTGACTATACAAACATGTCAAAGGAGGAAGCAAATCCAGTGATTTCAAAGAATCCGGATGCGATACCAACTATTGACAGAACTGCCTCCGGCTATTTTATCAACTTCGATAACTTTACTGTGGATCCCAGTGAACCTGAAAAAACGCCAGTTAATAAAACTTTCAAAGAAAAAATAACAGAACTCTTTCATCAACTTCCGAAAACATATCTGGTTTCACCATGGGTTGAATTTTGGATAGGATTGGGTGTACGTTTTTTTACTACTATGGCTCATTCTGGTTTTAAGTTTGGGATGAATGATAGATGGAAAATACAGTACAATGGACACAGCAAGTAAGAACATCAACTTACTCCTGCAACCTTACAAATCATCTCATCATGAGCGAAGAGACCTGTCATCAGTGAACATCACAGCCATTCCTATACCTGGTGGTATAGCATGGGACTCAACTGACTATGACATTTTGGGCCCGGTAAAACTGTTGAAAATTCCACACCAGTTCAAGGTTTCTTTAAGTGATTTTGTTTCATCAAGCACCTTTTCAGATGATTGGGACTTTGAAACTGTTAATAATATGATGTCAGACTTAGAAATGTCAGCAAAATTTCAAAAACATGAACACCTAGAAGTTTCAACAAGTTATGAAGAACTGTATTGTTATAAGCATTTTGGTCACCATTATTTGCACAAAACTGTAAATCCTAGAAATGTTTTTACTTATAATCAATGGGAACATTGTCCAACACCACCAAAAGGCAGCTCTAAAACATTTTATGACAAATTTCCATACTTTACAGGTTTTAATGCCACAAACCCAGAAACGTTTTATTTAAAAATGTGAATAAGACAGCAATGAAAACCATGTCGACCAATACTAAACAAATTTATTCTGCAAACTTTTATGCTCAGCTGTCTACATTAGGTTTTAACTTTTGGAAAGACAACATTGAGACAAAAACTGTCTGGGGCACAAAAGAATGGCAGGTGCAGGGTTTAGAAGCCTAGTTCAGAGCCTGCATTATAACAGAAAAAATCATATTTTTGAACGACATCGTTCAACAAACATCATGTCTTGGCATAGTTCAGATAAAAGATTTAAACAAACTGTCCATACCTAAGGCCACACCTGACAGTAATGGCACTGCAGATGAGGAGGTATACGTGAAACAGATATTAAAACACAACAGAACCAATCCTGATTGGAAACATTGATTAATCTGGCCTATAGACACTAATACCTGTCAAGATAGATTCATGAACACAACAGAAGGGTTGAAAATGAATAGGACAGATCCAAGATACTCTCATAGACAACATCCAGGGATAGTCACCACATACAGTGTAGGAAAACTATGCCTTGACTGGCTACAGAAATCCACACTTTCGGAAATTAAACAACACTTAACTTTACTTAAAGAAGACGTTAACTTGCGAGACTTCTTACTTGGGCCTCGCAAACAATGACAAAAATGTTTCATATACGCCGGTATATACAACGAAGCTTAGAAAGTAACGCAAATGGAAACTGCAGAAAAAATATGAGAAATTGATTGTATTAATTTAGAGAAAGCACTCTCTGTAGTGGACAATGGGTTAATGACTCTGTCCTCCAGAATTTATTCTTTGGACAGCATTGTATCATCTGCCATTGACATAATAGAACAGGATTTGCTAATGTTACAACATGGCCAGTCTCAATTGCGTTCTATAATGCTACTAGGCTGGACGTTGCAAAATCTTCGTTCAGGCTATGTGCCTTGGTGTCTAATCAATACCACGTCATTGTTTACTGTCTTTAACCTTACAGATAAACAAATCTCTTTGGCAGAAAGAGGAGCAGACTATACGGTGCTGAGCATTGAAAAACTGGAAAGATTACCATTGACAGTTTCTGAGAAACCTGCCGTTGAATGGATAATACATGGCACCATCATGATACCAGTGACGATTTTCCAATTTCAGTATTGTCTACAGCATATACCAGCAGGCCTGTATGAAAGGTTGGGTAAAGGATACATTAAGTCGACCTGGACTTTACCATACACACAAAAATGTTGGAGTGGGAGAAAGGAGATATTTCTTAGTACAAAAATGTTTAAAAACGCACTAAGCGGTACACTTTTATGTGAAGGTATTAATTTACATGGAGCCTGCAAAGGTTCTTTAAATAACCTTTCTTGCCACATGCACGGTACTCCTGCGGCCGTGATAGAACCAATTTTTAGCAGCTTTCTAATGGGAGCTATGTTATGCTCAACGATCACAGCTGTTGTGGCATGTTGCCAAGAAGTGCCTATCTGGTTAGTGTGTCAGCCAGGGTCACTTGTTGTATGCAAGTATTGTATCCAAAGAGCACTACAGACAAGGAGACGGCGTTAGGGCCTTCACTGAATATCTCTTCTATACGAATTGATACTTTAAGCAGAATGAAAGCCATTCTTTTGCAAAACATTGTGCCACTGACCTCGTCTAGAGAAATGTATGATCTGCAAGTTGCAAGGACTTCTGCAGAGATACATGCATTATCATCAACAAACTGCCCAGTACATTTCGTAGAAATGTTAGGTCAAATCTTAAACATGTCTGATACCAGTGGCATCGCACATGTATTTAAGGCGATCTTTTCGGGACTGTTAACACCATTCGAAGCGGTCCTCTGCATTTTTCCAAATTTCGTGCACTCTGTGTTCGGCGGTCTGCCTCTCATTTTGGGACTCGTAGCAGGAATCCAATTTTTATTTCTTCTGCCCCGATATGGCAAGTGTAGTCATCAACGATACCCAGACTACCATGAAACAAGCTCTCCTAGCCATGCGGTATCGTGACAGAATTACACAGATTCTTGGCTTGGCTCGAGATCTGAATACCACTTGGTTCCTTTCATTCAGACCAATCTGGCAAGATTGCATCTTACCTGTTCTACGATGCCTGCTTTGCGGAGAAGAATGTGTGTTAGACATCTGTCTTACACTTCCATCAGCACTGCCAACAGATGTTGACGCCTTGCTAGGTCCGGTAACGACTCATGCATCGTGTTGCCCCAACGGCTGCCAATCCTGATGACGGCATTCATTGAGACCCCACCAGCAGATCCAGCTCTTGGTGAGGGACGTGGAACAACAGGCACACAGGTACATCTACATCGAACATTGCTTATGCGACTGACACTGACGGCGATGCTTCACATCTATGCACATTTGATCTACTTGATGAAGTAGTTCCACTTTCACCAACTATGGTAGACGGTTTCTTTGCCAGCCTAGATGATTTGATGTTTTCTCCCGACACCGAGAATAACTTTTGAAAGTGCACACAGCGTTCCATGAACTCTGAAATTCGGCCATCGTGTTTTTTAAAACAAACCCTCTAACTTGGGAACTGTATGTTTCTACAATCTACACTTGAAAACTTTTTCTCTTCATCCCAGAATAGACCCTTTTCACTTGGCACAAAGTAATCTGCTTAAAGTACAACTATTCTTAGAGAACAAGACATTCATTTGATACTTCCTATAGACAAATATTTGGCATTATCTCATGAAAAATTCAACTGTTTATATATTATGCTATGGAATGGTCTTGACTTTTTTTCTTCTGTAAATTTAGAGCCATTTCATAACTGTCATTTCATGTTTCATTTAGATAGCATTTTTTAATGACAGCTATTACTTGTAAAATGCGTGCAAGACAAATACTCATGTATGTGTATAGACTATGTTTAATGCATTTAATGTATTTTGGGTGGTATTATGGACACATGCTTTAGTTATGTTTCTTATGCTTATAGATTTAGTAATATTAGACATAATACGTGGAGTGGGTGTTGTATAGCGTTTTAGGACCCTAGTGTAATTTTCCCGATTCAGGCCCTTATATAGGTATAAAATACCGTATCCCTATATAGGCATAAAAATCATAACCATATTATGACATAGCTCAAGTAGTCCAAATACGGCTTGGCTACTTCCACTAGTTCCAAAAATCTACAACGATTTCCTGGAAAAACCCGCCTTCAGCAGTCAGGGACTTTCCCCTGCATGAATATTAGGTTATCCAAGAAATCATAAAGTTTTCAGAGAATTAAGTCTCTGAAGACGTTATTATGTCCAATCTTACATCAAACTCGGCACCTTCAAGGTATGAATATGCCCACACTTGTCCAAACAAACACACGGTGGTTTGGAGCAGTTCGACTATCTACTTGCCCGACGCGCCCTGCAGCAGCAAGTACCGAAGGAAGCCGACCCTCCAGCTGACGCACTGAGAGACACTGTACTTTCTACTGCTGAGAAATCCAGCTTCAGTGTTTCCAGGCTACCCTTGCGGGTTGCTGGGAAATCGAGTCCTGAGAGAAAGATACAAGACCTCCTACATTCTAAAACCAAGGTACGGAGCTGATTAGACCCTAAGAGAATTCTTGGAATAGATTCTTGGCAAAGAATACTAAAACTAGGCTACACCTCACTTACTTCTTCCTTTGTACTAGACCTAGGTTAGGTACACCGGGGTAGGCATATTTTAAAAGCACCAGTTGAGTACGTTTAGTCATTATTTAGCACTGTATGTATTTTATGCATTTTAGGTATCTTATAGCTTAGAAACCATATCATGCTTTTACAGTATTATTTTATAATACTCTTCGTATTATACGCTCTGTACTTTACAGCAAGTATTACGATTGCAGCAGTTCATTTCTTATGCTTGAGAAAGAAGACTGTTCAATAAATACCCTTTTATTGAAAAGGCCCGTCTCTCTATTTTCTCTGCACCGCTGGTGAAACGAAGCATGCACGATTGACTGAGTGAAATAACTACCTATTGTTTCCGCGACTCTAGAGATATATTTCTTATTCGTGGGGAACAAAGTTGTCATGTTTTAAGCGGTTGTCAGAAACGAATCCCTTCTTGTTTATTCGAGAAAGTTTCTAGTGACCTCTGAGCTAGCTGGCACACACAAAATTAAGTTTAGTATATTCGGTAGAGACCTAGTTGACTTCAGTCCTACGGCTAAACTACAGGATACACTATTCCAATGCGCAGAGCCTATTGGGAATATAAGAACTACACTACAATATATTACAGCCAAATCTTGGAGTTGAGATTGGACTTTTGAATGGACTCTCTGTTTCGGTGTTGTAGCTGCTATTGAAGTCGAGGGTCCTTCTGTTTGCGTTGCCTTCTTGTTGCTCACTATGAACTCCTCTTTAGAAATGTGCAAAAAATTTAAATGGGGGGAACAATTACCATGTATGGTATTGATAACATTGCGAATAACTGTAACACAATTCTCACCAGCTCTTATAACAATACTACAGTCCATGCAATACGTGGCCATTCTTGAAAACTCTAGAGCCATATCTAGTGTATTAGTGTGTACCTCTGAAGGGACTTTCTGGCCAGGAATTGGTGCTGCAGCTACTGATGCAGATGGTCCTCCAGCTTCCCTCTGCTTGATCGGCAGTGGAGACGTTTTATATGATAAGTTTTAAGGTGATATAACATGAACGTCATCCCTCTGGATCTTCTAATTCCACTTTATTTTTGTGGAAATAGTTTTAAAAAGTTAAATGCCAGCACAATTTCTAAAATCAGTTTTGATAACAATCCTTTGTTTAATAGTCATGTTCTATTTGTTAGATATTTTTTGGAACTATTCTTTTTTATAAATATGTTGTTAAAATAAAGTTAAACTAATGTTACTAACCAGCTAGACTTAAACTTTTGTAAAATATGTTGATATATTTGTTTTAGACTGTCATTTGTATTTGTGACTACTGATGCCATTTCAACCTCTGGTGTTGCTGTGAAGAAGGAAAATGCATTTTTTTTAATTTAGTTATTATGACAAATGAATACAAAGGGGAAAGTTAAATTAGTATCTAAAAAGCTACACTGAAGCCTTATGTAAAATATGTCTATATATGTGTTTTACACTTTGATAAAAACACCCGGCTTTCTCAGTGTTTCCTTGGCAATAACACTCATAGAATCATACAGGCACTACCTGTGCAATCATCAAAGACGTCCTTTTTCCACCACTCTGTAAACAAACCTCCTGCCATAGTACTGGTTAGAGGATGAAGTCCCCTTGGCTATTAAGGGTATTTGTTGGGCCAGTTATCCCTCTTGTTACCTAAAGAAAGTTCCACACAGTCAGTTTGCTAAGAGGTCTTTGGAGGCCATGACCCTTTCTGTACCACTCTGCAAACACTTCTTCTTGCAAACTTCTAGTTGGGGAATAAAGTTCTCTTGCACGCTAATTGACCGTGGGGACCAAAAATCCCTCCTGGTACTTTCTATAAAACTTACTCAGTGGGTCTTCTGAGAGCTGGCCAGAGGCCCCACCCCCTTTCGATACCATTCTCCAAACACCAGTGCTTCTTAAAAAAAATATGGAAATTCACTGAAAAAAACAAAGGTTACAGTAAGTTATAGTTAAGAATTAGCACTCAAAAAATGTTAGAAATTCACTGAAAAAACAGAGTTTACAGGGCTGTTATAGCTAGGAAATAGGATTATAAAATACCCTTAGGAGTAGCATCACTGCATAACCAACTAGGATGACGGCTGATGTGTCAAATTTTTAAGTGCAATAGTAGTTATACCTATTTTTTGTACTGTATTTCTGCAGTTTTTTAACTGTTTTTTATAAAGAGTTTATTTATTAAACAACATTATATATTTTTCAGAAAATTGCAAAAAATAAAAAATAAATTTAAAACTGAAATATTTTTAATTATTTTGTTTTGTTTTGTATTTTAATACATTAATATAATTTTCTTTAAAAAAAATTTTTCCAATTTTTTTGGGGGAGTTGCGCACCCAAAGCGTACCTACCGCAGCAAATCCGCGTCTTCTAGCTGCCATGTTGGAAAAGTTGTGAAGAATCGGCGTATGGTGAGCGACGTGTGTGTGGTTTTTTTCAGTTACATCATATACGTGCAATGTTATGTGGTGTGTACGGCCGGTATGCGACCGGTCTGCGACTCCTGCTCCCGCGCATTTGTGACACATTCGCATTAGGGTAGGTGACGTCATATACGTGCTGGTGCGCTGGGTGTGCGACTCCTGTGAAATGTTTTATGTATGTGTCTTTAATGTACATATTAGGGCAAAAGATTATCTAAGGTATTCATAAAAATAATATATTTCTACTTGTAATAAACTATTTTTAAATATATTTTCGCGAAGTCGCGTCCGGTACGCGCTTCGTGAGCGCAGGGTGCGCGGATCCCATGTGACCTCAAAAAAAAAGATTTGATCGGTTCATAACATTTCCCACTGTAACTATTGAAGGACCCCACCCATTTTAATTATTCTGTTTGGAGCAGTTGATGAGAAACATCTTTTCTTCTTCCAGAGCAGGGTTTTGGAATTTTTTTTGGTGTTTTCAAAAAATTGCATTGGAGAAATGGCATCTGGTTCACAAGCTCCTCATCATTCTTCAGATGAAAATATCTTGGAGAAAGATCCACCCAATCAGAGGCCTAAATCATTGGTATGGACATTTTTCACCTTTCCTATCGGAGAATAAAACGTTAATGCAAGAAAAGTCACATGCTTGTTGTGTGACAGGGTCCTGTCGCGAGGCGGTGACAAGAAATCTTCCTGTGGAACAGTGAGTATGTATAAACATCTGCGGACCATTCACCCGAAGAATCTGGCACAAGCAGAAATGAGGCGTGGATCAAACAATCCACCACCAGGCATTGTGAGCACCTCTGGAGCATCCACTTCAGCACCACCAGTAGACATTCGCCCAGAATTTGCTTTTCTGCAGCAGCACTGCACTAAGTGCAAAACCATCATCTGTTATGGTGAACAGTCAGTGGACACTACTTGTGCAGCTCAACGGAACCACAAATGCAATTTTTATTATTTTTTTTTGTTTTGGAATGATGTTGAATTCCAAAAGCTAACTCTTTACTTCGTTCCTTTTTTGTTCAATTTTTAAAAAACACCCAAAAAAGTACAAAATTGTTAAAAAACTAAAAAAAAATAGAAAAAAAAACCAGAAGAAAAAAGAAGTTCAGAACTACCTTATCTGGTTTAAAAAAGAACTATAATTGCATGGTAATGTCTGAAAGTTTGGTTGAATGAATGTGTCGAGCATGATTGACTGAAAAATGCATTAGTACTTTATGGTGAATTTATAGGGGCAGGTCTATGCGGAAGTGCTGCATCGAGACACTGCAAGCCCTTTAGCTGCACCGCACTGCGCCACTTCTGAAGCAAAGGGATGTGACATATTTACATGAATATGTCGCAATTCTGTGCTCCCTCTGCACTAACACACAAACTGCAGCCATGCAGTGACGCAGGCACCCTTGCACCATGGTGCAAGGATATTTGTGTCATGGGGAGATTGTTTATGTGCAGGAAGGGACTACTTCCTGCACAAAAACCATCACTAAAGGCATTTTCCTCCTTCAATGTGTGCTGTGGAATGCAGCGTGCATTGAAAGAGGAGAAATGAAAACATTTCTCCTTGTTGTGCCTCGCTACACCACCTCTAGGGTGGCGCACCATTCACACGTATCTACAGATTTACACTTTCTCGTAAGTCTTGGGATGTGTTATTCCATTGGTGTTGTGTGAGAACAGACAAAGCAACACCCATGGAATGCCCCTTCAATGCAAAGTGCTGCGTTTGAATGGGTCATATTTTCAAGGAGAGGAAAAGCCACGCAGGGTGCCTTTTCCTCTCCTTGTAAATATGGAGGAGTCCCCAGCGCCATCACTACGTTACAAAAAGTGACGTACTGGTGGTGCAGGGGGCTTGTAAATCTGCCCCATAAGTGATTAGGTATTGGCAGAGTGATACAATAAGGACATAGTGCTGGATGGGTGATTGACGAACTGCGTGAGACTGACAGGAGGTATCCTTGGCTGCATGAGTACTACTTCAGGATTTAGTGGAGTATACCAATAGTATGTATCTGCTTAGAGGTTTGTAGGGATTGTGCACAGAATATTGTACGTGTACATGTTTTTGTGCTTAGGTCATTCTATAAGAACATCACTAGTAGCTAGAATGATGACAATGCTGCAAACAGAGTGCTCAGTTAATTTATAGGTGCTTAGTTATTGTCTCAATGCCTGAGTCATTCTGAAAATGCATAGACAGTGACTGGGTTCCTAGAGGGCTAGTAGTTGACAGCAGGATACGTTTACAAGCACTTATATTTCATCAGAGTGATTAGATAAGGAGTTGATTCTGTCAGGATGAGTGTAGGAGTGGACACAGACTCACAGTGTGAGTTCAGACAAGCATGGCTATTACCTGGACTTTTGCAGGACTGACTCAGTAGTCTGCAAGGTGTTAAGGGACCGCATACATTGTGCACATTTGACTTACCACTGCTTGTATCAATACCTGAGTCATTCTGCAAGTGCATAGACAGTGACTGGGTTCCTAGAGTGCTAGTGGTTGACAGCAGGATATGTTTATAAGCACTTAAGTTTCAGCAGAGCGATAAGAGAAGGACATGCGACTGTCAGGATGATTGTAGGAGTGGACACAGACCCAGGGTTATTCCAGGCAAGCATGACTATTACCTGGACTTTTGCAGGACGGACTCAGTAGTCTGCAAGAGTTTCAGGGACCGCATACATCATGCACATTTGACTGTAATATTGCTTGTCTCAATGCCTGATTCATTTTGCAAGTGCATAGACTGTAAATAGGTTCCTAGAGTGCTAGTAGTTGACAGCAGGATAAGTTTATAAGGACTTATGTTTCAGCAGAGAGATTAGATAAGGACATGCTTCAGTCAGGATGATTGTAGGAGTGGACACAGACTCACAGTGTGAGTCCAGACAAGCATGACTATTACCTGGACTTTTACAGGACTGACTCAGTAGTCTTCAAGGGGTTAAGGGACTACATACATTGTGCACATTTGACTGTACCACTGCTTGTCTCAATGCCTGAGTCATTCTGCAAGTACATAGACAGTGACTGGTTTCCTAGAGTGCGAGTAGTTGACGGCAGGATAAGTTTATAAGTACTTATGTTTCAGCAGAGAGATTAGATAAGGACATGTTTCTGTCAGGATGATTGTAGGACTAGATGCAGACTCACAGTGTGATTCCAGACAAGCTTGATTATTACCTGGACTTTTGCAGGACTGACTCAGTAGTCCGCAAGGGGTTAATAGACTGCATACATTGTGTACATTTGACTGTACCACTGCTTGTCTCAATGCCTTAGTCATTCTGCAACTGCATAGACAGTGACTGGGTTCCTAGAGTGCTAGTAGTTGACAGCAAGATAAGTTTATAAGCACTTATGTTTCAGCAGAGAGATTAGATAAGGACATGCTTCTGTCGGGATGATTGTAGGAGTGGACACAGACTCACAGTGTGATTCCAGACACGCTTGACCATTACCTGGCCTTTTGCAGGACTGACTCAGTAGTCTGCAAGGGATTAAGGGACCGCATACATTGTGCACATTTGACTGTACCACTGCTTGTCTCAATGCCTGAGTCATTCTGCAAGTGCATGGACAGTGACTGGTTTCCAAGAGTGCTAGTAGTTGACAGCAGGATACGTTTATAAGCGCTTATGTTTCAGCAGACAGATTAGACAAGGTCATGTTTCTGTCAGGATGATTGTAGGAGTAGATACAGACTCACAGTGTGATTCCAGACAAGCTTGACTATTACCTGGACTTTTGCAGGACTGACTCAGTAGTCTACAAGGGGTTAATGGACTGCATGCATTGTGTATGTTTGACTGTACCACTGCTTGTCTCAATGCCTTAGTCATTCTGCAACTGCATAGACAGTGACTGGGTTCCTAGAGTGCTAGTAGCTGACAGCAAGATATGTTTATAAGCACTTATGTTTCAGCAGAGAGATTAGATAAGGATATGCTTCTGTCGGGATGATTGTAGGAGTGGACACAGACTCACAGTGTGATTCCAGATAAGAATCACTATTACCTGGACTTTTGCAGGACTGACTCAGTAACCTGCAAGGGGTTAAGGGACCGCATACATTGGATACATTTCACTGTACCACTGCTTGTCTCAATGCCTGAGTCATTCTGCAAGTGCATAGAGTTACTGGGCTCCTAGAGTGCTGGTAGTTGACAGCAAGATACGTTTATAAGCACTTATGCTTCAGCAGAGTGATTAGATAAGGACATGCTTCTGTCAGGATGATTGTAGGAGTGGACACAGACTCACAGTGTGATTCTAGACAAGCATGACTATTACCTGGACTTTTGCAGGACTGACTCAGTAGTCTGCAAGGGGTCAAGGGACTATATACATTGTGCACATTTGACAGTATCACTGCTTGTCTCAATGCTTTAGTCATTCTGCAAGTGCATAGACAGTGAGTAGGTTCCTAGAGTGCTAGTAGTTGACAGCAGGATACTTTCATAATGACTTATGTTTCAGTAAAGGGATTAGATAAGGACATACTTCTATCAGGATGATTGTAGGAGTGGACACAGACTCACAGTGTGATTCCAGGCAAGCATGATTATTACCTGGAATTTTGCAGGACTGACTCAGTAGTCTGCAAGGGGTTAAGGGACCGCATATATTGTGCACATTTGACTGTACCACTGCTTGTCTCAAGGCCTGAGTCATTCGGCAAGTGCATAGACACTGACTGGGTTCCTAGAGTGCTAGTAGTTTACAGCAGGATACGTTTATAAGCACTTATGTTTCAGCAAAGTGATTAGATAAGGACATGCTTCTGTCCGGATGATTATAGGAGTGGACAGAGATGCTTTAGAGCCATAGAACAGGTCAGCAGAGCTGCTGTAGAGCCAGAGAACCAGGTCGGCGGAGCTGCTTAGAGCCATAGAACCAGGTCAGCAGAGCTGCTGTAAATCCAGGAAACCAAGTCAGCAGAGCTGCTTTAGATCCAGAGATCCAGGTCAGCAGAGCCATTGTAGAACCAGAGAACCAGGTCAGCAGAGTTGCTCTAGAGCCTAAGAAGCAGGTCAGCAGAGCTGCTCTAGAACCAGAGTCCCGGGTCAGCAGAGCTGCTCCAGAGGCCGAGAACCAGGTCAGCAGAGCTGCTGTAGAGCCAGAGAAACCTGGTCAGCAGAGCTGCTTTAGAGGGTGAGAACCAGGTCAACAGAGCTGCTTTAGGGCCATAGAACCAGGTCAGCAGAGCTGCTTTAGAGTCAGAGAACAAGGTCAGCAGACCTGCTTTACAGCCAGAGAACCAGGTCAGCAGAGCTGCTCTAGAGCCAGAGAAACCAAGTCAGCAGAACTGCTTTAAATGGCGAGAACCAAGTCAGCAGAGCTGCTTTAGAGCCTTAGAATCAGGTTAGGAGAAGTGCTCTAAAGACACAGACACCAGGTGAGCAGAGCAGTAGTAGAGCCGGAGACCCAGGTGAGCAGAGCTGCTCTGGAACCATAGACTAAGGTCAGCTGAGCTGCTCTTGAGCCAGACACCCAGGTCAGCAGAGCTGCTCTAGAGGCCAAAAACCAGGTCAGCGGAGCGGCTGCAGAGCAAGAGAAACCAGGTCAGCAGACCTGCTTTAGAGGGAGAGAACCAGGTCAGCAGAACTGCTTTAGAGTCAGAGAACCAGGTCAGCAGAGCTGTTCTAGAGCAATAGAACCAGGCCAGCAGAGCTGTTTTAGAGCCAGAGAACTAGGTCAGCAAAGCTTCTCTAGAGGCAGAGAACCAGGTCAGCAGAGCAGCTTCAGAGGGAGACAACCATGTCAGCAGAGCTGCTTTAGAGCCAGAGAAACCAAGTCAGCAGAGCTGCTTTAGAGGCAGAGAACCAGGTCAGCAGAGCCGTTGTCGAGCCAGAGGACCAGGTCAGCAGAGCTGCTCTAGAGACTAAGAAGCAGGTCAGCAGAGCAGAGCTGCTCTCTAACCAGAGACCCTGGTTAGCAGAGCTGTTCTAGAGGCTGAGAACCAGGTCAGCAGAACTGCTGTAGAGCCAGACAAACCAGTTCAGCAGAGTTGCTTTAGAGGGAGAGAACCAGGTCAACAGAGCTGCTTTAGGGCCATAGAACCTGGTCAGCAGAGCTGCTTTAGAGCCAGAGGACCAGGTCTGCAGAGCAGTTGTAGAGGCAGAGAACCAGGTCAGCAGAGCTTCTCTAGAGGCTGAGAACCAGGTCAGCAGAGCTGCTGTAGAGCCAGACAAACCAGGTCAGCAGGGCTGCTTTAGAGGGAGAGAACCAGGTCAACAGAGCTGCTTTAGGGCCGTAGAACCTGGTCAGCAGAGCTGCTTTAGAGCCAGAGAACCAGGCCAGCAGAGCTGCTGTAGAGCCAGACAAACCTGGTCAGCAGAGCAGCTTTAGAGGGAGAGAACCAGGTCAACAGAGCTGCTTTAAGGCTATAGATCCTGGTCATCAGAGCTGCTTTAGAGCCGGAGAACCAGGTCAGCAGAGCCGTTGTAGAACCAGAGACCCAGGTCAGCAAAGCTGCTATAGAGGCCGAGAACCAGGTCAGCAGAGCTGCTGTAGAGCCAGACAAACCAAGTCAGCCGAGCTGCTTTAGAGGGAGAGAACCAGGTAAGCAGAGCTGCCTTAGAGGCAGAGAACCAGGCCAGCAGAGATGCTTTAGAGCCAGAGAACCAGGCCAGCAGAGCTGCTTTAAAGCCATAGAACCAGGTCACCAGAGCTGCTTTAGAGCCAGAGAACCAGGTCAGCAGAGGGGCTCTAGAGCCTAAGAAGCAGGTCAGCAGAGCTGCTCTAGAGCCAGAGAACCAGGTCAACAGAGCTGCTGTAGAGCCAGAGAAACCCCACCAAACCATGCAAACACTCATACTGATACTAAGAAAAACATCTAATAACCTATATACATACACATGTACCTAACATCAACCCATGCAGCCACTTATACACAAAGTGAAACACTAATACATATATTTAAATATTTAAGCATTACTCAGTAATATATGTATTCACTAAGATATTCAATAATATATACATATATAACACATAGTTATTTTTCAGAAAGACACACATTCACTGAATGGTGTCATCAGTGATGTCATGAGTGATGTAATATGTGACGTCATCAGCAGTGCATTACACGCGCAAGTTATAGTGAGTCCAACTAACTATAACGTGGAATTTCATTGGTTTTATATCAGTAAAATTTCCAGCTAACTATAACTGGTGTCAAACCTATGGTTTTTTCAGTGAATTTCATAGGTTTTGTAAATGCTACTTCCTAACTATAACGTGTGTAAAACCTATGGTTTTTTCAGTGAATTTCATTGGTTTTTAAAATGCTAATTCAGAAATATCTTGTGTATACAACCTATACTTTTGTCAATAAAGTTCTGGCAATATTTTTTTCGGAAACAAGCCGTTTTCTTCACTGTTCAAGTTGCATAGAGACTCCTTGTAAAGCGATACAGAATTAGAAAGTCTGTACCTTGCCTTTTTTTCAACGCATTAAAATTTGTCTGTAAATAAAAATAGCCTTTCTAAACTTTCGTGCCCGACCCGGTGTGCGCACTCTCGGCAACAGTTCTCAATAAAATGGATAGCGCATTTCCAGGCTTTCGTGCGTGACCGACTGCGCGCACCCGCCTATATATTTCGTGAAAACTTTGCAATCTGAACTTATTGAATTTCTTCATAGACCCATCAAAGAACTTATAATACGTCAAAGAGACTAAACCTAGGCTTCTTTTTTAATATTATGAAAATTTTCATTAAATGGAGCCGAATGTCTATTTAAACTTTCGTGTGTGACCGAATGTACACACGTTGGTATTTAAAAAAAAAAAAAAAAAGGTTTTATACTTTAACAATTGTATGCTTGAATCGAGCTCAGAAGATATATTAAATCCGGATATGTTTGGATTTACTCCTTTTCACGTTTTGAAACTTCGCTGAATTAGACCGCTACTTCCAAATGGCGTACGTGACCAGATACTATCACCGCGTACACGTCCTGAGACGCGCATGTGAAGTCATGTGACTTGAAAACAACACTTCCAATTGGTTCTTAGTAGTTTCTATTCTGCAATGTACACGGAGCACTCCACCCACTTCTCTCACTATCTTTTCTACTCTCAAAAGAGAACAACGTTCAACACCCTTCGGAAGACTTTGCTGAAATGGCTGCCGCCCCGCATTCATCTTCCAAATCTGAAGGAAATGAGCGACTACCTTTAAAAAGAAAAAAGAAATCTTTTATTTGGCAATTTTTCACTTATCCTGAAGAACAAAAGAAAGTAAATGCGCCAAAAGTTACCTGCACGATATGCAATTCGGTTCTCTCAAGAGGAAATCAACAAAAAAATATTCCTTTTCCATACATACCATGGTGCGGCATGTCAAACAAGTGCACCCTGTGGCATTTGCAAAGGCATCAACAAGAGCCCTGGCCACGCTATTACCATCAGAGGTGGCCAGCACATCTTCTGGTGGACGACCTGTATCTCCATCGAGTGCTGTGATGGACTTGAGACCATATCTTGCAAAGGTGCACATGAAATGCAACGAGTGTGGAGAAATTCTTCTGTACGGAGAGCAGAGCCTCATTCTTACTAAACTAAAAATTAAGAGTCATAAATGCCCCGAGAAAAGATACATTTCTTCATTTCATTTTGATCCTGTGTCACACATGAAAATGTTGTTGCAAGTTAAAAAAATCAAAAACAACATAACACTTGTTTTAAAAAAAAAAAAAGTTCTTTTCAGAACTAACTCATTCTACCAAAAAGAGCTCCAGGAGCATATTATAAAGGGGGTTTATCTCCGCTTTTTTGGCTTTCGTTCGTGCGCGACCGTGTGCGCGCACCCGCCTATATATTTCGTGAAAACTTTGCAATTGCAACTTTCTTCATAGACCCATCAAAGAACTTATACTACGTCAAAGACACTAAACCTAGGTTTCTTTTTTATTATTATGCAAATTTTCATTAAATGGAGCCGAATGTCTTTTTAAACTTTCGTGCGTGACCGAATGTACACACCTTGGTATTTTTAAAAAAAAATATAAAAGGTTTTATACTTTAACAATTGTATGCTTGAATCGAGCTCAGAAGATATATTAAATCCGGATGTGTTTGGATTTACTCCTTTTCACGTTTTGAAACTTCGCTGAATTAGACCGCTACTTCCAAATGGCGTACGTGACCAGATACTATCACCGCGTACACGTCCTGAGACGCGCATGTGAAGTCATGTGACTTGAAAACAACACTTCCAATTGGTTCTTAGTAGTTTCTATTCTGCAATTTACACGGAGCACTCCACCCACTTCTCTCACTATCTTTTCTACTCTCAAAAGAGAACAACGTTGAACATCTTTCGAAAGACTTTCTTTTCACGCGATAATGTGAAATACTGAGATTGTTACAGGATTTTCTATCAGATATGTGTTCCCATTTCTGTTGAAGCACTAACACCGTGGAAAATTCCACCGATAGCAGTGATATTTTTAACGCCGAGCACCGGCGATTTTTATCACTTAGAAGCCTTCCTATTATGAAGGTTTATCTCCTAAGTCTCTGATTCTCAAACTGTGCAACACGGCTCCCCTGTGTGCCATAATAAGGTGCTAGGGGCGCCGCGCACACTCTAGTGTGACTAACCATCCATAAATTCCACGGACATCTCTACCCTGTTATCTGCAATTGTGAACATCAAAAGGAGCTGCGCTACGCCCCTGTAAGAGGCCTCACTCCCACTGCTGCAACGGCTTGGCAGTCCTCCAGATGCACAGGAACAGCCCCTCCGATCCATTGAAGTTCTGTTTCGGTCTCAATACCACTTACGAAATGAAAATAAGCACTGAAGAATATTTATGCTGTAGCAGGAGGAGTACTACATGCTTGCAGAATGCATTCTATTACCTATAAAAAAGTGAAACACCAACGCTATAATCATATAGAATACTTCCTCTAAAGAAGCCTGTGAATAACTTTAAAACATCAGGTTAACCTTTTTTTACTCTCTCGTCATTGTTAAAGATAAGTATTTACAATACTATATTAAACAATGCCATGGTTGTTGCTTTTTAATTTTAAAAATCTTGCAATCTTTCACAAACCCAATACTCATGGCTTCTTTTTCGTGACAAAAATATTGCAATATTACATACCTACATAGAATAACAGAAAAAACATAAAACTACAAAGGCCAAACAGTCTACTAAACGCGGATTTGTAACCTATGGGGCAGATTTATGTTAACTACTTCATACCCAGATATGCACCAGTTAATGTGCACCACAGTATGCTAGTGCTCCGTTACCCATGGTGTGCCACATTTGAAATGTGGCGCACCATGGTACAAAAACACCATACATGCGTAACACATCTGTGCTGAAAAAGTAATACATTGCTAGAGTTGCATCGCAACTGTGATGCAGCTCCAGCAAGGCTCACCAATGCACTATATTCACAATGCTGCGTCAATACCTACGCCTGCTTCAAGCACATGCACAGTTTTGAAACAGCATGGGCCTGAAAGTCACTGAGTGAAATATCATACATTACAGTCAGCCACTTTCAAGACGCATTCCTTCAGAGGAACACTTACCGTTTATTGGAGGTAGATCGTCCGACTCCACCGGAGGACACCCCTAATAAAAAAGACATATATATAAAATGCGGACTAGCCGCTGTATCGTGCTAGCAAACTTTAACTTAAAAATCGTTAGAAAAAACAAAAGGAATCGAGCAAAATCAGTAGGCCACTGATAGGATCTCTTTTTGACCTCGCTAAAATAGAAACATTAGGAACATCCCCTCATGAGAAATATGAAACTAGTGAGAGAAACCGAGCTCGACGCCATGATGGCTGCAAGATAGCTCGGCTCCGCCGCCCACCCCGCCCAAAATAATGACAAACCCTATGGAAATGTTATAAATAAATACAACACACGAGCAAAGTAACAGGGTAAAACGTTTTATTAAATAACTATTTACATGGCAGCCTGCTGCAACATGAAAACAACACTTCCAATTGGTTCTTACTAGTTTCTATTCTGGAATTTACACGCAGCACTCCACCCACTTCTCTCACTATCTTTTCTACTCTCAAGAGAGAACAACGTCCTACATTTTTCGGAAGACTTTGGTGAAATGGCTACCGTATCTCATTCATCTTCCGAATCTGAACAAAATGATCGACTACCTTTAAGAAGAAAAAAAGAATCTTTCATCTGGCAATTTTTCACTTATCCTGAAGATCAAAAGAAAGTAAATGCACCAAAAGTAACCTGCACGATATGTGACTCGTTTCTCTCAAGAGGAAATCCAACAAAAAAATATTCCTTTTCCATACATACCATGGTGCGACATGTCAAACAAGTGCACCCTGTGCAATTTGCAGAGGCATCGACAAAAGCCCTGGCCACGCTATTACCATTAGAGGTGGCCAGCACATTTTCTGATCGCGACCTGTATCTCCATCGAGTGCAGAGATGGACTTGAGATATTTAACTATATATGGTCTATAACCTATGGTTTTTTCAGTGAATTTTCAAGGTTTTGTAAATGCTAATTCCTAACTATATATGGTCTATAACCTATGGTTTTTTCAGTGAATTTGCTCCGCCGCCCACCCCGCCCAAAATAACGACAAACCCTATGCAAATATTATAAATATATACAACACACTAACAAAGTAACAGGGTAAAACGTTTCATTAAATAACTATTTACATGGCAGCCTGCTGCAACATCGATCCAAATGCATGACACTGTTCCTGTCAAGGTAGCATAGCTGGCTGCCTAGGGGTGGAGGACCGTTGTGCAAATACCCCGGGGAGGACTCTGGATATGCTTGGTCCCTGAGATTCTTCGATGTCACTGCCTTCCACAAATGGCATAAGTCCTGGATGTTCGGTGCCATACTTGAGGGTTTGACCTAAAGACACGTCCTGCGGTGCCCTGGTCCAACCATCACATATACCTCCGCCAGGAGACGGCGTGGGGTGCACTGGAAGGGAGAGGCGGTGCGAACGAGCCTCCCCCACCTCCCCAGGTGGAGGTTTCTCAGCTACACCCCTAAAGACACGTCCTGCGGTGCCCTGGTACAACCATCACATATACCTGCGCCAGGAGACGGCGTGGGGTGCACTGGAAGGGAGAGGCGGCGCGAACGAGCCTCCTCCACCTCCCCAGGTGGAGGTTTCTCAGCTACACCCCAGCGCTTCACTGATCTCCTTGTCCTCAGTCAAGCATCAATAGTAAGATTTTCATAGGTGAGTGTAGGTTCATAGTTTGCCATCCACAGACTAAAAGCCTGGAGTGGGAGTAAAAAAACCATAACTAGGTAAGAAGGAACGCAGAGGCTGTAGGAAGGACTCTGGATATGCTTGGTCCCTGAGATGCTTCGATGTCACTGCCTTCCACAAATGGCATAAGTCCTGGATGTTGGGTGCCATAGTTGAGGGTTTGACCTAAAGACACTTCCTGCGGTGCCCTGGTCCAACCATCACATATACCTGCGCCAGGAGACGGCGTAGGGTGCACTGGAACGGAGAGGCGGCGCGAACGAGCCTCCCCCACCTCCCCAGGTGGAGGTTTCTCAGCTGCACCCCAGCACTTCACTCGACATAGGCGGCCGGCTCCCGGGGTCCGGCGGAACTTTTAGCCTTTTGGTGACTCTTCCATTCTGGACCTTGTCCCACAATCCGTTTGACCTGAAGACACGTCCTGCGGTGCCCTGGTCCGACCATCACATATACCTGCACCAGGAGACGGCGTGGGGTGCACTGGAAGGGAGAGGCGGCGCGAACGAGCCTCCCCCACCTACCCAGGTGGAGGTTTCTCAGCTGCACCCCAGCGCTTCACTCGACAAGATGAGTTGCGCCCGCTCCTGCGGCACATTGCCTCGCTCGGCCAGCTGAATTACGGTTGTTCTTGCTATTACAGCGTCTCACCCGCCATCCGGCTGAATTGCACCCACTCTTGCGGTACAGCGACAGGCGGCTGCCACGGAGCTCAGGAAATGGCGGTCGGCTCCACAGACTTGGGCCTGGCCTGCAAGGATGGCTCTGGACAACCCTGGAACTCGGACGCTTGACTGCTACGGCATGGGCCCCATTCCCAAAAGCGTCCCATCAGCCTTGAGGATTCTACAAGAGTCACCGGGGCCCCAGACTCCCGCAGAGTTCCGGTGGGGAGCTTCTGCCATGATTGCTCACAGAATGGCCACGACGTAGCCACGGGGTGCTCTCATGCTGACGCCAGCTTCAGTCTGAAACTTCCAGAAACACTGTAGACTACCAATTCAATCAGTTCCGGTGGAGCCCCAACGACGTATCGCGTTGTTGCATAATGCGTCATATGACACGCCGCGTTAGCGCACCCGGAAGTGCTCCGGTGCGCGAGGCGCGAAGCTCAGCTTCCCGGAAGCAATCCGGGGCGCGGAGCGCGTAACGTAAGCATAACAGGTCATGTGACTTGTTAATAAAACTTTTCATTGGTTTAGAAATATTTTTTGTCTCAAATGATGAAAACCCCTCCTTGTTTCCTCTTGGCTCCTGCCCCCTCCCCAAGTCTTGCTCGGCCAGCTGAGTTTCGCCCACTCTTGCGGCCTACGACATGGATACGCCGGGGCGTTATGGATCAGTATGAGCAAATATACACTTGGGGATTCACAAGCAACAACAAGCCTTTGTATTTGGGGCTCTAAATCAACAACAGTGACAGAGAACAGAACCGAACTAAGCACTCAGGGTCTACGTTTAAACGTAACATCATCTCCCCAGAGGTACATCACCTTACACACACATGCACTCTGATCTCCTTGGCCTCAGTCAAGCATCAATAGTATGATTTTCATAGGTGAGTCTAGGTTCATGGATTTCCATCCACAGACTAAAAGCCTGGAGTGGGAGTGAAAAAACAATAACTAAGTAAGAAGGAAGGCAGAAACAGAATCTTCCTCTGCAACATCCGTCTCTGCATCGCTACTTACTTATAAATGCAGAAAAAACTCAATTAACACAAGGGCTCTTTTCAGAGCCACCTTATATCAAAGCACTCAAACTTCTGATTTATCTCCATTTTCACACTCTTGTAAATAGGTGTGCGCGCCCGAGTGCGCGCACCCCGCAACTTTTTTCAAAAAAATAAATATATATTTTCACCTTTAAGGACCTTACTGCACACCCTGAGAAAACCTACGCAGCAAAACAATCTCTACCTTCTCCCCTTTCCATGTTCCAACGCTTTGAAATGAACAATATATTTACTCGCAGTGACAAAATGGCGGTCAACAGTTCCTGATTTCCTTCGAATCGAACGTTAACAGACGTCACGCAGCAAAAAAAAAAATCCGCTCGCGCGCAGCCGCTTGAGGGCGCGCACCCGTGCGCGCGTATAGAAATATAATTGACTTTAACTTTAATTTTCTCAGCAACTGCTGAACGGATTTACACCATTCCAAAAAAAGTGTAATCTGCGAGCCGGACTCTACAGTTTTGCCAAATTTCTTATAAATCCATTCAGCCGTTCGACCTGTAGCCGTGTCTAAACGTCCTATGGAAAATAACATGGAGAAAACACGTTTTGGGACCCCCCTTTTATCTCAGCCCCCACTTCACCAATCCCCCCCAAACTTTCAGGGAAGGAGCGCAGCGGACCGAGCCATCTTCTTTGAGAAATTCGCAAAGATTCATCCACCAGGGCCAAAGTTAATCCAAATAGAATGTTGAGGATTTCCTATGGAAACTAGGTCCTAACTATAACTACCTACTGGCGACCGCCAGTAGGTAATATATATATATATATATATATATATATATTCACAGAAAAAACCATAGGTTATAGACCATATATAGTTAGGAATTAGCATTTACAAAACCTTGAAAATTCACTGAAAAAACCATAGGTTATAGACCATATATAGTTAGGAATTAGCATTTAAAAAACCTTATTTTACTCACACAAAACCATTGAAATTCCATATATAGTTAGTTGCACTAACTATATATCGCGCACCCGTAATCCACTGCTGATGATGTCACATATTACATCATTCATGACATGGTCAGTGACATCACTGATGACATCACTGATGACATCTCAAATGACATCACTGATGACAACATCCAGTGATTATGTGTTTCTGTAAAGTTTAAATATGTTTTACATATTGAAGAATGAGTGGATGTATAAGTGTCTGAATGAAGGTTTTAGTAGGTGCGTGATTGACTGTATGAGTGAGTGATTAAATGCGTCTTACTAAATGCACGGGTTAGTGACTAAACTGTCTGAAAGTGTGCATCAGCATGTCTGTTGTTGTGCAAGCTGCTGCATGTGTTGATCAGTAGCTATATAAGTAGCTATATGGGTTATTGATTGGTTGCACAAGTATTTGTATGGGAGACTGAGTGTGTGTATGACTGGCTGGGAGGTGTGTGACTCTGTGCAGATCAATGTGTACTTGTATCAGTGATTCTATAAGAGAGTAAGTATGTGTTAGTATATGTTTTAAAATGTAAGGTACTCTATGTTTAACTGTGTAGATTAGAAAATGGAACTGTGATTGATTCTTTACAGGACTGACTAGGTGTGTGAGTAACTCCATGGATGAGTGGCAGAGTGTGAGTGTCTGTATAGGTGTATGAGTGCATATGATAGTGTTGTAAAGATGAGTGATTGTATGTATGAATGATTGTATGGGTGAATGAGTGAATGTGTGTGTAGACGTAGGAATCAGTGAGTGGGTATGTAGTAACTAGTATTGGTGTGTCAATGGTTTCAAAAATTATACTCTGTATTTAACACTGGGTGTAACAGAGGTTATATTAAAGTGTGAGGAGATGCATTGTATTGTCACATTAATGATATCATCATTGATGTGACCATTGATGTCAAATGAGATATCATCAGTGATGTCATTTGAGATGTCATCAGTGATGTCATCAGTGATGTCACTGACCATGTCATGAATGATGTAATATGTGACATCATCAGCAGTGGATTACGGGTGCGCGATATATAGTTAGTGCAACTAACTATATATGGAATTTCAATGGTTTTGTGTGAGTAAAATAAGGTTTTTTAAATGCTAATTCCTAACTATATATGGTCTATAACCTATGGTTTTTTCAGTGAATTTTCAAGGTTTTGTAAATGCTAATTCCTAACTATATATGGTCTATAACCTATGGTTTTTTCTGTGAATTTCATTGGTTTTTTAACAGCTAATATCTGTAGCTGTAAAATGTATTCTTCTTTAAATCCAAAAATATATTTTATATGTTTATGAATAATTTTTTTTTTAAAATATTTTTTTTTCTTCGTTCCCGCTTCGCGAATCGGGAAGCTTCCCGTTAGCTGACCTTGATGCCGCGAAATAGACCGCGAGCCGGTAAACGTTTCTTTACCGCAACTGCCGCGTTAGAAAACAACATCGTGACGCCTCCCGTCCGCATGACGTATCGCGTTGTCGCGTGATACGTCATATGACGTGCTACGTTAGCGAACTCGTACGCTTACCGAGTCGCAAAGCACAGGTTTCTGGAAGCAAACCGGGAGGCCCTGCAAAGCGCGTAACGTAAACACAGCAGGTCATGTGACTTGGTAATAACACTTTTCATTGGTTCATTTCACTTTCGGTTTCCTAATGATGTAAGACTAGGTCATATGATCTAAAATGAACACTTTTCATTGGTTGAGAACTATTTTTTTTCCCAAATGGTGAAAATCCCTCCTTCTTTCCTCACTCTGACTTTCATCATTGTGAGAGAAAGACCCTTTGTTACCAGTGAGCAATGGCTTCTTTACTAGCTTCAGCTGGTGCTTCCCCACCACCTCCACCACATCCAAGGAAGAGTGGACCACCTGCTAAAGTTATAATTCAGCAAGAAGAGGAAGAAGAGGAACAGGACGACCTAGATAATCTCCCTATTATGGCCAGAAGATCTGTTGTACCGGAAGTAACGGGACCAGAGGGCAGGGAGATGGTGCCAAATATACAAACGAGATTTCGTGAAGTAAAACAAGTCTGCGTACATTGCAGTGGAATCATTTGCTACGCAGAAAGTAGCATCACTCTGATCAACAGAGCTATTAACAATCATGCTCATGTTTGTCCGAAACTCCCCAAACAATAAATTCTTTTTTTTGTTTTCTTCCTCCTGTTGAGCCCTTTACAATGAATCGTTTTCGTTGCCCCCTCCGAAAAAAAAACAAAAAAAATATAAAACTGTTCAGAAAAATTCAAAAAAAGTAAAAAAATGTTCAGAAAAATAATAAAAAAAATATAAAACAACAAAAACAATTTAAAAAAAAGTTCTTTTCAGAACTACCTCCCCGTTATAAAAAAATTGGTACAATATTTGCAACTGTGCCAACCTCTATTTCTCTTAGTTCGCTTCCCAGTTCGCTCCCCGGTACGCGAACCGGAAGCGAACCAAAAACATTTTTTTATAAAAAAGAACAGTAAGTATAAGGGAAGAAAACAGACAGTTATGTTAAAAGAAAGACAGCTATAGGGGAGTAAACTAGAGATACTATTACCCGTAATCCACTGCTGATGATGTCACATATTACATCATTCATGACATGCTCAGTGACATCATCAGCAGAGGATTGCGGGTAACAGTATCCCTAGTTTATTCCCTATAGCTGTGTTTCTTTTAACATAACTGTCTGTTTCCTTCCCTTATACTTACTGTTCTTTTAAAAAAAAAATTTTTAGATCTGTCAGAAACAGTGAAAGTCATGAAATATAAAAGACTACGTAGAATATGAGCACTGTATGCAACAACTTTGACACTGACAGAAGCCTCACCTTCTCCATGCCTCCTACACAGTTCTACATGTACATCATAAATGCAAACAGAACAGAATTAATTATACATGTTAAATGGTTTATTTTTGCTGTTCTCAGAATGTATCAAATTTCACTAAAACAGTGACTTGAAGGTATTCATCATATAACAGCGGGGAAAAAAAACCACAATCAAAATGATTGTGTTTAAAAAACCCATACATTACAAATCAGAATTCAGAACTCCTTAAAGTTAACTTACTTTCCATGACGGCCAAGGATGTCCTATGAACAGCTTACACTCTGTTGTGCTGTTATTACTTTCAACCCGCCACTTTCTGAAAGAAAACCTCCATCGTTTTCAAAAACATGTTACATACAATAAATGACTTCTCGCTCTCTACCACACGATTCCACAAGGCCAAATCGTGTCAGAGCCATATATAACTCTTGGATTTCTTGTAAGCCAATCCCGTCTTTTCGCATTTCCGCAACTTTCAGAATTAAAATGTTGAAGATCATTTACACAATCCTGGACTAGTAATATCTTCCCCTTCTTGCTCAATCATGTTCTACATTTCCTATCACACTGATACTGCTTACTATGAAGCAGACTTACACTACCTTTATGACTAGTACAATTATTTAATTCTCTACATCACTTTTAATCACAAAGCAATGTAAAACAGTAGACAGCATTGCAGACTTACATTCCCTCTACTCCATGTTTTGATTCGCTGCTTCAATTAGCTTATAAAAAGAAATAGTTTTTCTGAACTCATTCAAAGTGCACGTATTTCTCAATAACGTCCAGTGTTATGGTAAAAAGTTATGTCTCTGTACTACACTTATCCTCAAGGCCAAATAGTGTAGGAGCCATGAGAACTTCTTGAAATTCCTCAGAGCACATCCCGAGATTCTTTCCCTAAAATTTTGGTTTTAAAAACACCAGGTAAGAGTTTTTAAGGTCATATGGCAATTTTTTTTTGAAAATTAAAACAGAATCATTGCAGAATGACCAGCCATTTCTACACTTTAAATAAGCTGTATAATGTCCTGATGTTATTGAAGGACCATCATGATATATAATTGCTACAGTTACAAAAGTCCTTCCTGATATTGACAACTGTGAAGCCACAAAATTTTTAATTAAAGTTGTCAATTTTGTTCCATCAGGCCTACATCGTTGGAACATTAAAATGACATACTGGCCATATGTTCGTATAAATAAAGTGGACATCATTTCAGATTTACATTGGCTACACTCCATGTTGTGATCAGCTGCTTTTACTAGCTTATTAAAAGAGACTGATTTACTGTCTGGCAAAGTTAAATATATAAATCTTTCTGAGTCTACACTAGTAGTAGCTGATACCCTACAGTTCTCGCAGTCATGCTTCCATTGATAAGAAAGCCCAAACAGGTGATCTACATCTACACCTTCATCATGCAATACATCAAGCATATACATTAAAAACTCCTGACAATCTTGCTGACTATTTTGAGAGAATTGTGTTTGGCCTGAACATCTGTCTAACAGATTTCGAATTTCAGACACACTTTCTATGTTTGTTCTATCAGTGCTACATTTCTCTAACACAGAATTTAACAAACTGCAAAATCTTTGATCCGAATTGACCACAATCTGTTCTTTTAAAGTTTCTAGAGAAAAGACAACATTAACCACTACATTAGCATAGCAGTTGACACCAGAACTGTTTTCAAATTGAAAACCAACAACATCTTCAACAGAATCCTTTTTGTTTCTGCTTATAATTTCAGGTTCATCAACTTTTCGTCTTTTTGCTACAACCTCCCCAGTATTGGTCACATTTCTTCGTTTCCGGCCTACCACACGTTTCTCAAACAAAGGATACTGAGGCAAATGTGGCGCATACTCTCTTCTCAACCTATTGTATTCCTTAACACAATCTAGATCCGCACAAATGTTTGTGACATCACACTCAATCAAGTACAATCCCGATAAAGTCCTAACTCGTGACAATGCCACATATGCCATACCCTCCTTGAACACAGAACTGCCAATATTCACCAATGCACAGTCTACACTTAAACCTTGCGATTTATGGATTGTCACCGCATATGCCAAGCAAACAGGAAACTGCTTACGACGAACATATAAGTCTTTTACAAGCAAAAATCTAGCAGAACAACGAGCAATTAGCTGTACTTCCTCAATGCCATCAAATTTAATTTTTAAAAATTCAATTCCATCTCTATTTCTGTATTTCACAAAATCAACAACATTACCCATTGATCCATTTACCAGACCTCTTTCAACATGTAAATTCCTTCTTAAAATTATACGGCAGTTCAAGCACACATTCAGAGTCTTTTCAAAACCCGCAGTTTTAGATATACTCTTCTCTAATGAATCCAATTTTGTTTTCAGATTCTCAGACAAAATAATTGTTGATCCCATATGCTCTACTCTGTCAATAGCTTCCAATTTCACAATCTCTTGCTTTTCTAAATGCAACATTTTGTTGTTGAATTTGGCACATTCTGCAAGAGTTGGCATCAAACATATTCCAGATTTTTTCTCAGTAACTTTCTGAAAAATATTCTCAGGCACAACATCTTCGTCTGGATATAAATTTGTCAGTAATCGTGCATGTAAATCTTCTTTCCCATGCTCGGTCACTTTTCCAATTCTAACATCTTGTAGAATAGTCTTGTAAACTTCATCCTTTGCCTGACGCATATTTTCATGCAGTTCAGCATAATTGAAGTTTAACCATATATTGACGTTGCCAATACTCCCTAAGCACTTCCTGGTATCTTCATGCGTGAGCATTTTGAACACAGGTTGCCCTTTCACTGGTGTCAGCTGCAGAAGATCTCCAAAAACAATGATGTGTTTGCCACCAAATAACACATCATACTCTGTTTTGAGAACTTCTTGCATTCTCAAATGCACAAAGGCAAGCATGACATTGGAAACCATGCTTACTTCGTCAATGATAAGAAGTTTCATTTTGCTCAAGACTCTTGAAACTTCAAAACAAGCATCTCCAGATAGCTTGTGATATTCTAATTTGTTGTCATGCTCCACTGGCAGCATCAGTAAACGATGTAAAGTAATCCCTTTAATGTTATGTGCTGCCAGTCCAGTTGGAGCGGTGACAACACAAGACAGCGATGACTCTGTCCTTTCCTGCAAATAACATGAAATTGCTTTAATAAGGAAACTTTTTCCAGTTCCCGCTTCTCCACTCACGTACAGTCGGACAGGCTTCAACGACGTACATGAGCACTCTTTCTTATCATGACTTAATCCATGATCAATTTGCATGGTAAGTTCGTCATATATTTTCCTCTGCTCAACGTTGAGTTGTCTTTCCAACTCTTCTAAGTTAACCGCATCCTCCTGAGCATGTGCCATGGCTCTTTCCACTTCATTCATAGCAGTGGCAGCTTCATTTTCGATAAGAGGTCCTCCTAGTGGATCCTGACTCAATGAAGCAGAACTCTGACTGTCCTGAGAACTGTCTCTGGCAATCTCGGCTGCAATCGTTGCTTCCTGCTCAATTTCCACATTCAACATTTCTACATATTTGGAAAAAGCAGGACATTCTATGGTCTCCTTGGCAGCATTGAAAGAGTCTTCGTAACAGAGGAAATCTCCAAGCAGTTCCTCTTCTGCACGCCAAGGCTTAAAAAGTTGCAAAAGTGCTAAATAGAAAAACTCCTTTTTTTCAGGAGATTCGCCACTCAATTTTCGATGGTTTATCAAGTGGCATTTTCTTTGCTTGACCAGACATCCCTCACTTCCTATTACAGCATACACTCCTTTCTCAGTATCTTCTTTGATGTTCCTCTTGAATATGTAATTTTGCAGAACCTCATACAGACAAACATTCTCGAGGTGACTGCTTCGATTTGGATAATATGTATCCAACATGTTGCTCTTCAAAATGTCGGTACTGTTTGGCTCCTTTTCCGCCAAATACTCAATTTCCCGCACAGGTTTCAGAACTCGATTACGCGTTGCAGCAAGACCAACACTCGCCCAAACGATACTCCTGGACTTGGCATAGAGACTTGCTGAAGACAACCGGTCAGAACATTCGTAAGCTCCGATTTCTCGATGCGACAACATCTTCAGACTGAAACTGTACAACTTCTTGCTGAGGCTCTTTTCATGGGAAATGTCCTCCCACATATCCTTCAATTCTGTCTTCTCTTTTTTGGTGATGTAAGATGTCACATACCTAGCCACAGCCATACAGTTATCAGCCACAAACTGTATATCCATGTTAGCATTCCACATGGACAAAATCACCGGGTTGTAGTCGTTGATGTACTTAGACTCTTCGTTCCTCTTCAAATTGTATGTGTTTTTAGGTGATTTCTTCATCACATTATGTCGCAGCGAAGACATCAAACTGTTCACTCTTCCTTTAGAAATCACCGATCGTGGAAAGCCGAAACGACATTTGGTGTAGAACTTGTCTTTGTTCCGGAATTTACGACGACAGTACTTTCCACATCGATGGCTTTGGAAACGTAGAACTTTTTCTCTTAGGCTTTTTTTCTCCTTTGCGTTTGGAACAGCACACGTAGAATACTGTTCTATGAAACTCATCACTGAGTCGTCTGCATCCGTTCCAAATTTAGGTGCATCCTTGATCCACAGCAACATATGTATATGAGGAGCACCTCTTGCTTGGTACTCCTTCCTCCAGAAGAAATCCAACACCTCTCCAAGAGGTGGATTCTTCTTATTCATGATGAAAGACATCATACCTTCAAATCTATGATTGAAGTACCTACATACATTGACTGGATCCAAAGAGCACAGTTCTCCGGGTGTCTTGAATTCGATGTTTTCTACGTTAGCATTTGCCTCTCGTAGAAATTCAAGTAAGTCTTCCCAGCCATACTCAGCACAGCTCAAAGTGAGGAACCATGTGGGAGTTCCTAAGTTCCTCAGCATACATTTTAAATCACCATGACGACGGTACCAGTACTCATTAGTACCACGCTGACACGCCATGAGATTAATCAGGTGAGAATCCAAAATACTGTCTTGGACATTGACTTTATCCATAAAGTCACTTGCCGAGATGTTTTGCATGTGTATACCACTTTTCAAGATGTGGTTCACTGCATATGACAGTCCAGACAGATCGCTTTCAAACAGGAGATGAAACAAATAAGGAATGCATTGTCGAAACCTAGGATCTCCTGCATACAATCGCAAAGTCCGGTATTCAGAAGCAGGAATTTGATGAGGTCGCTCATCATATCTTCCTCCCTGACCTGTTGGAAAAAGCTGTGGGAAACACCGAGCTTCCAAACTTTCCTCCCAAACACTAATGGGACTCCCTTTCGCTTGTTTCATTTGAAACAACTCAATAGCATTCCCCATGACTTCCTTGGAATGCAAAGGATGAACACTATAATGTTCATATATTTCTTCACTAGTACAGGGTTCTACTTTCTCAATTTGACCAGCACACAAATCGCTATCCTCTTCCTCACTTACTTCCTCTTCTGCAACATATACATTTTTATAGTATTTATTATATTTTTTCAAATACAATGTTGCCCTTTTGACTTTCCTAACATCTACTAAATCTTGCCATATTTTCTTATTCTTTGTCGGAACCCCATTAACTAAGATAACCAGAGGTTCCTCTTCCACTTTTTCTACTCCAATTGTGTTAATGTTTTTCTTTAAATCTAGAGGCAAATAAACAACTCTTCCCTTTAATCCTCTCTGTAAATCTGATGGAGGCAATTTCCCTGTCTTTGGCTCCATTCTTACAATAGCCTGAAAGGGATGGATACTTTGAATCAAAATAGATTCATAAGTATTTAAATCCTTCAATTCAGAAGGAATTTCAACCAATTCCAGATTATTATGAACTGCTCTAGCAGGCATCTGGTTTTGATTTAATTTGTTACAACAATAAGTACACACACGTTGATCCAATCCCAAATCAAAACAATTTTCTACCATCAAGTATGTTGTAAAATCCTTCCATTCACTATTATTTTCCCTTTCACTTTTTCCATATAAATCCACTAACTTAGTCTGATTCTTATAATAAGTGCGTCGACAACACACACAAGTGAAATTTGGCCTCTCACTTGATTTCACCTCAAACGTCGCAATTTCCCTCTGGAAATTATCTGTACTGGAAACCTGTACACTATCTTCCACATTACTCTCTTCTTCTTGGTCAATTTCAACATTCTCCTCTTTACTTCCAAAGTAACAAAACTCAATTTCTTCACATATATTCTTCACATCTATTTCAGAACCATGCAAAAGAGCAGCGCATAATTGTTTAAGCATAATTGCAGGACTCTTAGCATAATACAACATTCTAACTAATTTCCTCACTTTATTATGATGCACTGCTAGCATCCTGAAATGATGAAAAACACTCTGGCATACTCTCCTGGAAAGACAAGCCAGTGAATGACCATGCAAACCTATCACTTCTCTCACTCTGCAAGGATCTAATTCTTGCAACAACTTCATTTTCTGCTTCAAACTTTTCTTACTAAATGACCGTATAAAATCACAAAGCAAATTGATGGAATCCTGTCGTACACTGCAAATACTACTACACTTCCAGGTGTACACAGGACCCTTAGGACGTCTCCCTAAAACCTCATTACCTAACACCTCTTCTATCTCTGTTCTCACAAGTTTTTCTTTTTCAACTGGACAACCATCTTTCACTTCATAAGCTCGACCACTGGTGTCAACTGCATGCACCAAATCATTATCCTGGAAATAACTCTCCTCATTAAAAAATGCCTCAGAGCTTGAACTATGCATCCATTCTCCAGAAAAAACTTCACAAAAATTACTACGATTAACTATTCTCTTCCATCTACTATTTCTTTTGAAATCATAAATTACCTTGTTTAGCTTCCTAATTCTATTGATTGTCAAAATAAATAACTTACGTTTAATTTCAAATGCCTGATCAATAACTTTCTCAACTATTTTTTTTCTCTTATAAAAAACCACTTTCTGCTGACCTTTCTTAATATTTTTTAACAAATTCCCAATTATCCTGTTGCGGAACATTCGTTTACGAATATCCCTAAACTGTTGTTTCCTTCTACTTTCATGCATAGAGTTATCTCTTACTCTAGCAGTAACATTTCTCATTGGCCTTTCCTTACCATTTGAATTCATTCTCCTTTTCTGGAGTGAAACATTTTCTGTAGTAATATTTTTTTTACTACACATATTTCTTATGACTGTTTTTCGACTCTTACCCGGTGCTTTCTTGGTGACTTGACAAATCTTTTTGTTAGAGGACTGCTGCAATATTCCATGCTCCTGCTGTCTTTGACGTTTTCCAGCCTTTCTTACTCTTTCTTTGCTAGGCATCCTAAAATCTTGAAATAATCTGCAGTTGAATCTGTGGTAAAATATAATAAAAAATGTTATTAACCACTATTACCCAACAGTAAATTAATAACAGTCATCAAAAACTTAACACACTACTTAAGTATATAATATACTGAAGCCTATCTCCAATTTTTCACTGAACAGGACTCATCTCTTCTTAACCTTGGATAAACCTCACCTACTCTGTGTCCCCTGCACATAATTAAATGTAAAGGGGCAGATTTATATTAACTAGCACATCCCCAGGGATGCACCAGTTAACGTGCACCGCTGCTCTGCCACCCACGGTGTGCCGCATTTACAATCAGATAGGACAAAGCTACATCAAAACCCTGCGCCTGCTTGAAGCAGGCATAGATCTTGACGCAGGTAGGCTGAAAGCTAAAGCAACAACTAAGTGTCGTGTGCAGAAGTTACAAAAAAGGAAAAATGGCGTTTAAACCAGTAATGAGACCATGCTAACGTAATACAGAGTAAAAATATCCAGGATCTACATCAGTTTGGGGTTCACGAACCTGGCAGGTACAAGGCACTGAGGCTTTCCACCGTGCATGTCTCATCCCAAAACATATGTTGTTTGTGAATGAAACAATTTCCCAGACCAAATGCTTTGGATTGGCTACTTCTAAAAAATTAAACACCCCTACTATCCCGGAGTTAGAGGAATACGATGGTTGGAGTAATTTTACTCGTTGTCTATTAAAGATTTACAGGCCCTACTCCGTAATTCTTCCTTTAACATTTCCAGTATAAATCCAAAAGGTTGACTGCTTTGGCAACGTGCCTTATCCACGGTTTAATAACGCTGCCTTTTGCTTTATATAAGTTTTCAAATTGTATGAAATATATACCAATAGGTCGTTATTAACCTTTAGGTAGTGGTTTTCTTCATCAAGTCTGGTCGCTTCCATACACATACAGATTTTCAAAGATGATCAAGAACTTTATCTGAATGGAGAGGAATGCACTGAGACGCCAGATCATTCACTAATGTGTAGGCACAGACAGTTACACGGTTCATGCAACAAACACCGACCAAATATGGCTTGCGTGTTGCAAGGCACGCCAGTTCCTGCTATCATCCCCACGTTCAAGTTCTTGGAAAATGGTAGTTATTTGATGCTCAATAATGAAGATTGTTCTGGGTTAATTAAAAGTATTCATTTTATCGTAACAGTAAATGAACGGGTTATTTGCTGCAGAAATGTTCTATTTCCTCCCACACATGAACATAGGGAGTTTTCAATCTGGCCACAAATACCAACCTTGGGAGCACATTTCAACAGCATGGCAAGAATAAGAGCTCTTTTGTCTCAGAGAGAGGTGGCCTTGAGTTCGGCCCGTGAAACTTTCGTGCTTCACATAGCGAACACCCGTACAGAGGTGCAGACCCTTTTAAATACAGATTCGACTTTGCATTTCAGCAAGATTACCCATTCATTTCCATGCAGCAGGAGGCCCATAGGAATGAAGGTGCAATTTGCGATTAGCAATTACCTCATCGCAAATTACGAATTTTTCCGACGGTGCAGGGGTATCTCAAGAACACCCTGCTGCACCCCTGAAAAAAAAATTTGGGGTCATATGGCGCACATAAATTTTGAAAACATTCCTTTACCTCAAAAACGATTTTCAACTCATAATTTGAAAACACTGCACATGGGGAAATGACTTAAAATGTCCTTAAGACACATAAAAGCATTTTTTGATTGCCTTTGCAGCATGTTTCAGTCACCTTTAACATGCCTATGTAACGGAAACATTCAAAATCTAAATTTGCCATGCACAGGTGGGAGCATATTTACAAGGAATTTGCTCCACAGACAAACTTCTTACATTGAAATGGGAAAAATAACATCAGAGACTCTCAATTACCTTATAAAGAAGCAGACACCATTATGTCCTTCTCATCAATATTAAAACCATTGCTTTTTCTCAAAAACGATTTACAAGTCATAATTTGAAAACACTCCGTCAGTACTAATACTTCACATTTTCTCCAATTACAATTTCTCAAAGAAACAAAATCTATTTGTGAAACACTTGAGACAAAGCAACATTTGAAAAACACAACTTTCTTCATAATTTTCTCCTTAAAGCACACTATTTTCTATCTAAATTAAAGAAATTTTTTCTCACCTTAGCAAATACTTTGAGTTTCAAAACAGTCTCAGAAACACACCAATTTGTCTTCAGCAGAGCAAAAGGTATGCACTCCAGAGTCTGCAGCTATCAAAAGCACAGAAATGCTGTAATTCCTCACACAGATCTCTCATGTCACCCAATCAAAACTCTTCCCTCACTTTTTTTCAAAGCAAAACCCTTCCCCCCTCTGCCCCCTCTCTGCTTTTTCTGCATAGCAACCACCTCTTGCAAGACCTCTCACACAACAATGTTGCAATTGAACTCTGAACTCTCAGTGCACCTGCATATCCAAAGCATTCTTTCATTTAATGATTTTTTCTTCGCCACTCAAAATACATCTTTCAACGAACTCATCCATGCACACTAACTTTCTGTTTTCAGCAATCAAAATCCACCAATCACTCTTACTGCTTCATTAACACAGAAACTCCTCAGTTTTTTTCATTTTACACTCTCATTTTTTCAACTGCCATTTCATTGCCACACTTCATCTGACTGCAGGAGAACCTTCTCTCGCCATGTTTTCTGTCTGGATTGTTGGACATAGCTACATCTATTGGGCTCAAAGGTACGCTGAAAACAGGAATTTACCTAACCTCAATTTACAAGATGTGGAAATTAAGTGGTTTGGCCACAGAGGATTAAAATGTCACCAATTGATACCATTGGTGAAAACCTTTATGCATTTGCCAAAACCTGACCTGTTAATTGTGCACTGTGGAGGTAATGATTTGGGCACTTTGACTGGGGTAGGTCTGGAAATGCTTTTAAAGGACACCTTTGAGCAATTGATGGCACTTTTTCCTCAGACTGCCTTGGTATATTCAAATATATGCCAAAGACAGAAATGGAGGTGGTCGAACCAATTTTGTCTACAAATTGAGAAATCGAGGAAGCATGTAAACAAATCTGTTTCAGCTTACATGAGAGACCATGGAATGGGCTCCCTGTACAATAATAACTTGCGTTACTACATGCAAGATATCTACAGAGGAGATGGAGTTCACTTCTCAGATGAGGGCAACAGAGTTTTCACTCTGAATTTAAGAATGTGCATTGGTACCTACTTATAAGTACCTAAATGTACCATAAACCCAAAAGCTCTTCTCAGAGCTACCCTACATCTGATCACTCACAATTATTATTGTACTCTAACTTTTTTCACTAATTTTCAAGAAAGTACGCTCCCCAGAACGCTTCCCGGTTCGCGAACCGAGCGCACTCCACGCAAAAAAACTAAAAAAACGGTATATATTTTTTTGCCCTGCGAGAACCTTTCAAAGCCTCCACATCAAACCTAGGGGGTCAGGGACGATCTACTATGCCCCCTTATGGTCATTTGCCCCTTCGCTTTGGCCTCCTCTTGTCTCTCGATCCTACCGAGAGACAAGATGGCGGCCGCTACGGACTGTTTGGAATGTTTACAGACGCCGAAAAACCAATCAGCTTCGCAAACCTCCGTAACGCGAAAAGTACGCGAAGCGGAGCGCTGTTACAGATATATATCTTTTTTTGAACGTTAATTTCTCAAAATCCACTGGAGCACATATATTGAGACCTAGCAAAGGCACATCGGGCTACCAGTCCCTACAATTTTGCCAAGTTTCGTGCAAATCCATTCAGCCGTTCGATTATTATTATTATTTTTTTTTTTGCCCCGCGGGGCCCTTTTAAAACCTCCACATCAAACCTAGGGGGTCAGCGAGGATCTACTATTCCCCCTTATGGTCATTTGCCCCTTCGCTTTCGCCTCCTCTTGTCTCTCGATCCTACCGAGAGACAAGATGGCGGCCGCTACGGACTGTTTGGAATGTTGACAGACGCCGGAGAACCAATCAGCTTCGCTTCACAAAGCTCCGTTGCGCGAAAAGTCCGCGAACCAGACCGCTGCCTGGTCCGCGCTTACAGATATATATCTTTTTTTAAACGTTAATTTCTCAAAATCCACTGGAGCACATATATTGAGACCTACAAAAGGCACATCGGGCTACCAGTCCCTACAATTTTGCCAAGTTTCGTGCAAATCCATTCAGCCGTTCGGGCTAAAAGTGAGGCCAACCGCCCTATGGAAATTAACATGGGAAAAACGCGTTTTGGGACCCCCCTTTTTTCTCGGCCCCCCCTTGACGAACCCCCCCCAAATTTTCAAAGGCTGCTCAGAAACAAAATGTGCCATTTTCCTGAAAATTTCAGCCAATTCCGTCCACAAACGGCAAAGTTATTAGACATAGAATTTTCAAAAAACCCATAGAGAAAAAATCCTAACTATATATACCTACTGGCGACCGCCAGTAGGTAATATATATATATATATATATATATATATATATATATATATAAATATATATATATATACATACATACATATATATAATCTGCATATCTACATAAATAAAAAAATAAATGCATGCATACATATACATATACATATATGCATACATCTGCATGTTATGTACATGAAAGTTTGAAAAACACTAATAAAAGCAAAGCTAAAAAGACACCTAATTACAAACAGCATTGCTTTAACTTAACCCTTTGCATGCTAATAATGGCCCCCCACCGTCATGCACTACGGCGCTCGTGTGCTGATGATGTCTGGGGGCCATCATAAACCCGCCCACTTGCAATTTTGCCGCACAGGCGCAGAATCGCGGCCGCATGCAAGGGGTTAAACGAGGGCGAGATCTATTGCATTTTCAATGGTTGTTTACTTTGGTTCTATCAAGAGGGCATTCAGATGTGTCACACATTTGCCATCAATTCTGAATGTTAGCACTCTAGTTGTTCATTAGATCACTGTAGTAAAGCTACTGCTCACCAGGGAAGTCTGCTGCTGGTATTCAAAGTGCATGTTTCAGTCTGCATGTTAGATTTTTTTTAATGAAATAGAAGAGGATTGGAGAAATCAAAATGTGCCCTAATTTTTCTTTCTGCAGCACTAATCATAATTTCTATGGCAACATGAAGCCCCTCACTTTGTTCCTTTGCAAATTAAATGTTTTAAGTGCTACCACTTTATTCCAATCAAGATGGCTTCAGGTGTTCCATACTTTTGTCATAAGTAAGATTGTTAGCGCTCTAGTTGTTCTTTAGAACACTCTGGGACATTCTGTCATTGGTCTATACTTAGGCTACATCTGGTTGATATTTGTGCTACATGTGGGCTCTTTTGTCTCTGGCGGCCATCTTGGGAGACTCATTTGTTATGAAGTTTCCTAATTTCCTCATTTACTACAGTCTGCTCAGTAGGAAATACTTTCAGTGTTTCACCTTGGTTCCATCAAGAAGGCATCCAGATGTGTCACACATTTGCCATAAAGTCTGAATGTTAGCACTCTAGTTGCTCATTAGATCACTGTAATAAAGCTACTGCTCACCATTGAAGGCTGCTGCTGGCATTTAAAGTGCATGTTTCAGTCTGCATGTCAGAATTCTTTGATGAAATAGAAGAGGATTTATGGAGTCAAAATGAGCCCTAATTTTTCTTTCTGCAGCACTACTTGAACCCCCTCATTTTTTGTTCCTTTTTAAATTAAATGTTTTAAGAGTTACCACTTTATTCAAATCAAGATGGCTTCAGGTGTGCAATACGTTTGTCATAAGTAGGACTGTTAGCGCTCTAATTGTTGTTTCGAACACTCAGGGTAGCTGCAGTAGAACACAAAGGAATCAACTGACAGTCTCTGCTCTTGGTGGATGTACATGTTTTACTGAGAATGTCTGACTTCATTCTCACATGACTGAGAAAGATAATGTGAATTTACAGAAAATATGATCTCAGTTTAGCTTATAGATCAACTCCCAAACCTCTGTGGGAAAAGCATGAGAAAATAGTTTTCTCTCAAACATGATTCATGATATCCCAGCAGAAGGCTTTTTCACAGGGTAAAATCACCTTAGAACACACCACAATTCCTAATATGAGTATGGTACCATCAACAAACGATTTATAATGTAACTAATGTCTTAAAACCTTCTATTAACTCCAATGCTTTTTAATGAGGTGCTATCATGTATATTGGTCCCAAGATGGCTGCCAACACTTCTTGGATGAAGTGCTGACAGCCAATCAAATTTCACGATGAGATATGTGGTTAGGCTCCACCCAGATATATATTTTTTTCAATTCATATTTAAAAAACAACTGAATGGATTTACACCATTTAACAAAAATGACTCTTTCTGAACCAAGGGCTACCTTTTTGCCAAATTCGGTGTGATTCTGTTCAGTTGGGGCTGTAGCCGTGTCTAAAGTTTCCAATGGAAAACTGCATGGAGAAAACACGTTTTCAGACCCTCTTTTTTCTCTGGCCCCCGCTTGCCAAATCACCCCAAAACTTTCAATATAGGAGCAGATCAAAGCGGACCATAAGTTTTGCGAATTTCGCAAAGGTTTGTCAATCGGCGCGAAAGTTATTGGGAATAGAATGTTGCAATTTTCCTTGTTATGGTTATAGCAACCGCCGCCAGTAGGTTATATGTATATATATATATATATATATATATATATATATATATATATATATATATATATATATATATATATATTCACTGAAAAAACCATAGGTTATAGACCATATATAGTTAGGAATTAGCATTTACAAAACCTTGAAAATTCACTGAAAAAACCATAGGTTATACACCATATATAGTTAGGAATTAGCATTTAAAAAACCTTATTTTACTCACACAAAACCATTGAAATTCCATATATAGTTAGTTGCACTAACTATATATCGCGCACCCGCAATCCACTGCTGATCATGTCACATATTACATCATTCATGACATGGTCAGTGACATCACTGATGACATCACTGATGACATCTCATTTGACATCAATGACCACATCACTGATGATATCATTCATGTGACAATACAATGCATCTCCTCACGTTTTAATATAACCTCTGTTTCACCCAGTGTTAAATACAGAGTATAATTTTTGAAACCATTGACACACCAATACTAGTTACTACATACGTACTCACTGATTCCTACGTCTACACACACATTCACTCATTCACCCATACAATCATTCATACATACAATCACTCATCTTTACAACACTATCATATGCACTCATACACCTATACAGACACTTACACTCTGCCACTCATCCATGGAGTTACTCACACACCTAGTCAGTCCTGTAAAGAATCAATCACACTTCCATTTTCTTGTCTATACAGTTAAACATAGAGCACCTTACATTTTCAAACATATACTAACACATACTTACTTTCTTATACAATCATTGATACAAGTACACATTGATCTGCACAGAGTCACACACCTCCCAGCCAGCCACACACACACTCAGTCTCCTATACAAATACTTGGACAATCAATCAATAACCCATATAGTTAATCATATAGCTACTGATCAACACATGCAGCAGTTTACAGAACAACAGACATAATGATGCACAAATTAAGACAGTTTAGTCACTAACCCATGCACTCAGTGAGACACATTTAATCACTCACTCATACATTCAGTCATGCACCTACTAAATCCTTCGTCCAGACACTTATACATCTACTCATTCTTCAATATGTAAAACATATTTAAACTTTACAGAAACACACAGTCACTGGATGATGTCATCAGTGATCTCATCAGTGATGTCATTTGAGATGTCATCAGTGATGTCATCAGTGATGTCACTGACCATGTCATGAATGATGTAATATGTGACATGATCAGCAGTGGATTGCGGGTGCACGATATATAGTTAGTGCAACTAACTATATATGGAATTTCAATGGTTTTGTGTGAGTAAAATAAGGTTTTTTAAATGCTAATTCCTAACTATATATGGTGTATAACCTATGGTTTTTTCAGTGAATTTTCAAGGTTTTGTAAATGCTAATTCCTAACTATATATGGTCTATAACCTATGGTTTTTTCAGTGAATTTCAATGGTTTTTTAATAGCAAATATCATAAGCTGTCGAATGTCAAGTACGTGGTAAGTAAAAACATTTTCGTGTTTATGCACACTGATCTGCTTTGAATGCTGCCCCCCACCCCTCATTTCTATTAGGAGTACTCTCTCTTTGCAGATAGTGAAGGGTAGTTAACGCAGCCCTTTGCCCCCTTTGTAATCCGTCGTGCCTGCTTCTCTCTCCATTTGATTGATTGTTCTCTTTGGTTCATTCTCTATTTACAAACAAGCACAGAGTCGCAATACTCTGTTTAGTCTTTGCAGATAGCGAAAAATCGTGTAAAAAAACAAAAGGAATCGAGCAAAATCAGTAGGCCACTAATGGGATCTCTTTTTGACCTCGCTAAAATAGAAACATTAGGAACAACCTGTTGAAAATAGCAATGCGTATGTACATAAGCGGCGTTCATTTGTGTTCACAGTACCCCTTGTTGATTGTTTCAATCGAGCATTGAATTGTTCGAAGTTAATTCTCTTAAGGATCTTCTCTACCTGCAAACGAGGAAGAATAGGAATATTCTCTCTCCCTTTGCAGATAGTGAAGGGTAGGTAACGCAAGCCTTTAACACGTCGTACCTATTTCATTCCTCATTGATTGATTGATTGTCCGAACATTGACTGTTTGGGAATTAGTTCTTTTTGGAGGTATTCCCTGTTTGCAAATAAACGTAGGAAAATCTTTGCAAGTAGTGAAAGGGTACGTAATGCGGACCTTTCTCCCCCGTTGTAATCTGTCATGCCTATCTACTCCCCACTGATTGATGCACCTTTTTCACCCGGACCATTTACTAGAGATACGCCATCTGGCCCGACCAGAGAGCACCCCTAGTGAAAAGGACATATGCAATAATAACGAAGTGATCACTGTATCCTGTTAACAGAAACTTTACCATGAAACAACCTGGAAAGAAAAAAATAGGAAAACAAAAATCAGTAGGCCACTGATGAACATGAACTTTTATTAAACAACGAACAAAGAAACGATAACATAACGTAATGATAAAACCTATTAATGTCCTAGAAACAAGAAAACGTTAAAATATGCCAGTGGTGAGAGACCAGAAAAACAGTAAGAGAAACCAAATCACCCCTCGCTGTCCCACCGCCTGCCACGCCAAAAAAATCGATAGACTAGGGAAAATGCAAGTCAGTAGAACATCCGCCCCCACTCTGGAAACTTCCAAGGTGGGGCAGGGTTCCGGCTACGCCCAGCCGGGAGCAGCCCATATAAGGCAGGTCCTGCTGCCACGCCTCGGCCAGGAGATCCTAACGTAGGGTGTAGCCGGAGGAGAGGCCGAGGCCAGCGGGACCCGGCCAGGGGATTGCCTTTACAACGCTGAACAGTTGCAGGGGGGGGGAATGTCTCCTCGACCCTCCCCTCTCTCTCCCAGTCCGGCCGCGGTGGCCCTTGAGAGTTGCAGGTAGTCCCGCCACATGCTCTTCCGGTCCGGCCACCAACGGTCGGGGGGCCGAGGCCGACGGGATCCGGCTGCAGCCGATAAACCAAGAAACCCGTTCATGGGGCCAGAGCCAGGGGCGTCCGGCCGACATCCACCGGAAGCCCGGCCCGAAGACGGACGGGACACTTCTTTCTTTTATAATGGCTGCGACAACACTGGGGGGGGATGTCTTGCACATGCCTCCGACCCCCCCCCCTCGTCCTCATCACCTGGTCCGGCCATAACAAATCTCAAGCGAGACGCAGTGGGGTGCACTGGGAGGGAGAGACGGTGCGAACAGGCCTCTCCCGCCTCCCCAGGTGGAGGCTTCCCAGCTGCACCCTCAGCGCTCCAGGCGCCCGGAAAAGGGTTCTTCCACTGTGGCCATGCTGCAACGTCTCGCCCGGCAGGGTGGAGCCCGTCCGCTCATGTGACCCCGCGATCGCCGGTAGCTGCCGAACTCTCAAAATGGCGGTCGACCTGGCAAGAGCGGGCCCAGCATAAAGAAATGGCCCGGTCACTGGTTGACTCCACCACCGTAGTCCTCCACGACCTTGAAGATTCTAGAGGAGCCGCGGGAGTCTCCGACCCCCGATGGGGAATGACTGCCATGATCGCCCGTGGAGTGACGAAACTGTATCCGCGGGACGTCGGCGCTCCCATGCTGGCGCCAGCCTCACTTTGAATTACTAGAATCCTGCACACCTCACTTCCGGTGAAAGCACAGTGTGACCCGGTAGGAAAAATTATTGCACCCCCTCCCCTTTTTGACTGATAGTTCAAACCACCGATCCTTTCCTTTGCCCTTTTAACGGAACTTTGGACTGCCTCCCCCTCTTTTACATTTTCTAGAGAAAACAAAACATTAACCACTACATTAGCATAGCAGTTGACACCAGAACTGTTTTCAAATTGAAAACCAACAACATCTTCAACAGAATCCTTTTTGTTTCTGCTGTGACCCTGCTACAGCACAGGCATTGTCCCCAGCAGTAATTCTGCAATGCCGGTAAGAATAGCTGTGGTGCCTACTGGACTCACTCACCCCCGCGGCGCCCCACGCCGTTTTTTGCTGGGCGGCAACTTACTAGACATCACTTTCGTGCCATCTAGATTTCAGCGCGTTCTGCTGCCTTGGAACTATTCGCACAACAGACCGCTACTGACAAGAATATTTCATTATTGGTGCTGTCAATTTCAATAAATCTATTGGATAATTCAAAAGAAATTGCCACGGTCTCTTCGTTGTTTAAATGTTTTTACTGTTTTTGTTTTCTTGTATATATTTATATGTTATTAAAGTTTTATATTCCTACTACTTTGTTGGAGTGCTATATATTTTTAATGTGACACATAATTGTAAAAACTTTGATGTACAAAGAGTCATTCCTGGAATCTTCCGCTTCAGGCTCGGTCCCCTCCCCAATCACAATACAGGATGGTTTTCAGATAGTAGGAACACGTGTGGTGTGACGGATCTCATCGGGTGTGGGCCTTGATCTACTATAACTCCTTTGAAGAGGGGTGATTCTTTACAGCTGGGGCCATAAACTACATCTGCAGGGCTAGCTGATAGCCTGGACAATCGGACACAGAGAAAGAGGAGTGTCAGAGGGTGCGGTAGTGAATAGGGCGAAAGGGAGGTGTCGGGCGGGCACAGAGTGTGATTCTCAGGGAAGAGCAGCGCAGATGGGGGGAGGTTTATTGCCCATGCATAAGACAGAGAGCGGTGGTGACCAGTGCCTAGGGAAGATGCTTGCGTGGGTGAGGAGCCATGCTACGAATCGACAGCGTGCAGAGAGTGGGTCTGGTCAAGACATCTAAAATGGCTGCCGTGCACGACAAAAGTGTGGCATTTCAAAAAAGGCAAGATGGCGCAGACAATGTTTTTCAACACTTCCTCATTTCCTTCGAATCGAACGTTAACAGACGTTGGGGCATATTACCAAAGTTAAGCAATATTTATCGCTAACGATGCTTACCAACCAATTTTTTACCACTAAGCATCGTCAGAAATTATCGAAGATAAACCTTGCTATTATCAAGGTTTATCGCAAATGCGATAATAAACGGCCGCAATGCATGAATATCGCTAAAAACTCAGCAATATTCATGCATTACCGAGCTAATGCTCTTAGCCATGTTATCCACCTCCCATTGGATAACATGGCTAAGAACTGCTCAGGGCAGGTGTTACTTTTTGGAGATATTCGCGCTTAGCGCGAATATCTCCAAAAGTTGGTAATAGGAGATAGATATCTTGCATGTTGTAATGCAAGTTATTGTGGTATATGGAACTCATACCATAATCTCTCAGGAAAGCAGAAACTGATCCTTTTGGGACCGCCTAAAAAGGCCTAGGGGGTGAGGAGTACTCTACTTTGCCCCCTTTTCACGTTCCGAACTATTTTATTTTACTCTCTTCTGTAATTACACAAAATAGCAGCGATAAGATGCATCGGAGACACACAGTGAGAGAAAGGAGGCCGGAGATGAAGAAGAGATGTCAAATACACATTGGAGATAATATAGTGGCAGAAGGGAAGTAAATATGAGTAAACTTACCATGTAACATAAAAATGTTGCACTCTATACTATAAGTCTCATTTTATACTACAATCACTTCGCTACAACCTCATAAATTAAAAATAAAAATGAATAATGTCTCAAACAATTTTTGATTTCTAAATATAAATTTATTCTTCAGAATTTTCTAAATTTGAAAGAACTAGTAACATGTCCTCATCAGCAATGTCCTCATTAAAAGTCTCCAATGATGATTCTTGTAACTCTATGGTCTCCAAACACTCGATAAATTCGCCATCAAGAGATTGATCAAAAAAATCATTCAAGTCATCTCCTCCTTGTGACAATATTTCATTATTGGTGCTGTCAATTTCAATCAATGTAGTGGAATCATTCAAGTCATCTCCTCGTGACAATATTTCATTATTGGTGCTCTCAATTTCAATCAATGTAGTGGAATCATTCAAGTCATCTCCTCCTTGTGACAATATTTCATTATTGGTGCTGTCCATTTCAATCAATCTAATGGAATCATACAAGTCATCTCCTCCTTGTGACAATATTTCATTATTGGTGCTCTCAATTTCAATCAATGTAGTGGAATCATTCAAGTCATCTCCTTGTGACAATATTTCATTCTTGGTGCTGTCCATTTCAATCAATCTAATGGAATCATACAAGTCATGTCCTCCTTGTGACAATATTTCATTATTGGTGTTCTCAATTTCAATCAATGTAGTGGACAATTCAAAAGAAATTGCCACGGTCTCTTCATTGTGAGCCATTTTATTTTGAAATTGCTTGCTGTAAATTGCAGAAAAAAATAATCACTTTCATTTATCGTTTTTAGTAATACATAATATAAAACTAACTTTATCAAGTATTTAGTATAACAGAAGGACTGCAAATAAATAACAGAAAACATTTTTCAAATTATCTTCAAGTGTACAACATAGTTCCCCTTACAAATTAACAACTCACCTTTTTAAAAGTAGCAGAAGTGTTAGTACTGTGTAAATCAAACACCAGAAATTCACCACCAAAAATTCCTCACAAATGTACCTCAGACAGTAGTATCACAAAATGGCTGTGGTTTCCTCTCATTTGACATATATACATAACCAATTAACTTTCATCACACACAAATACAAAACCAAAGTAACATTTTAATTGGTTCTAAATTTCAACACTTTCAAATGTGTTTTCCCCATGCAATTTTCCATAGGACATTTACATACGTCTACCGCCTGAATGGCTGAACGGAATTACACCAAACTTGACAAAATGGTACATCAAACCTAAGAGGTCAGGAAGGATCTACTATGCCCCCTTATGGTCATTTCCCCCTTCGCTTTGGCCTCCTCTTGTCTCTCAATCCTACCGAGAGACAAGATGGCGGCCGCTACGGACTGTTTGGAATGTTGACAGACGCCGGAGAACCAATCAGCTTCGCAAAGCTCCGTAACGCGAAAAGTACGCGAAGCGGAGCGCTGTTACAGATATATATCTTTTTTTGAACGTTAATTTCTCAAAATCCACTGGAGCACATATATTGAGACCTAGCAAAGGCACATCGGGCTACCAGTCCCTAATATTTTGCCAAGTTTCGTGCAAATCCATTCAGCCGTTCGATTATTATTATTTTTTTTTTTTTTTGCCCCGCGGAGCCCTTTTAAAACCTCCACATCAAACGTAGGGGGTCAGCGAGGATCTACTATTCCCCCTTATGGTCATTTGCCCCTTCGCTTTGGCCTCCTCTTGTCTCTCGATCCTACCGAGAGACAAGATGGCGGCCGCTACGGACTGTTTGGAATGTTGACAGACGCCGGAGAACCAATCAGCTTCGCTTCACAAAGCTCCGTTGCGCGAAAAGTACGCGTCCTGGAGCGCTGCCCGGTCCGCTGTTACAGATATATATCTTTTTTTAAACGTTAATTTCTCAAAATCCACTGTAGCACATATATTGAGACCTACAAAAGGCACATCGGGCTACCAGTCCCTACAATTTTGCCAAGTTTCGTGCAAATCCATTCAGCCGTTCGGGCTAAAAGTGAGGCCAACCGCACTATGGAAAACTCAATGTTAAAAACACGTTTTGGGACCCCCCTTTTTTCTCAGCCCCCCCTTGACGAACCCCCCCCAAATTTTCAAGGGCTGCTCAGAAACAAAATGTTCCATTTTCCTGAAAGTTTCAGCCAATTCCGTCCACAAACGCCAAAGTTATTAGACATAGAATTTTCAAAAAACCCATAGAGAAAAAATCCTAACTATATATACCTACTGGCGACCGCCAGTAGGTAATATATATATATATATATATATATATATATATATATATATATATATATATATATATTCACTGAAAAAACCATAGGTTATAGACCATATATAGTTAGGAATTAGCATTTACAAAACCTTGAAAATTCACTGAAAAAACCATAGGTTATAGACCATATATAGTTAGGAATTAGCATTTAAAAAACCTTATTTTACTCACACAAAACCATTGAAATTCCATATATAGTTAGTTGCACTAACTATATATTGCGCACCCGCAATCCACTGCTGATGATGTCACATATTACATCATTCATGACATGGTCAGTGACATCACTGATGACATCACTGATGACATCTCAAATGACATCACTGATGACATCTCATTTGACATCAATGACCACATCACTGATGATATCATTCATGTGACAATACAATGCATCTCCTCACGTTTTAATATAACCTCTGTTTCACCCAGTGTTAAATACAGAGTATAATTTTTGAAACCATTGACACACCAATACTAGTTACTACATACGTACTCACTGATTCCTACGTCTACACACACATTCACTCATTCACCCATACAATCATTCATACATACAATCACTCATCTTTACAACACTATCATATGCACTCATACACCTATACAGACACTTACACTCTGCCACTCATCCATGGAGTTACTCACACACCTAGTCAGTCCTGTAAAGAATCAATCACACTTCCATTTTCTTGTCTATACAGTTAAACATAGAGCACCTTACATTTTCAAACATATACTAACACATACTTACTTTCTTATACAATCATTGATACAAGTACACATTGATCTGCACAGAGTCACACACCTCCCAGCCAGCCACACACACACTCAGTCTCCTATACAAATACTTGGACAATCAATCAATAACCCATATAGTTAATCATATAGCTACTGATCAACACATGCAGCAGTTTACAGAACAACAGACATAATGATGCACAAATTAAGACAGTTTAGTCACTAACCCATGCACTCAGTGAGACACATTTAATCACTCACTCATACATTCAGTCATGCACCTACTAAATCCTTCGTCCAGACACTTATACATCTACTCATTCTTCAATATGTAAAACATATTTAAACTTTACAGAAACACACAGTCACTGGATGATGTCATCAGTGATCTCATCAGTGATGTCATTTGAGATGTCATCAGTGATGTCATCAGTGATGTCACTGACCATGTCATGAATGATGTAATATGTGACATGATCAGCAGTGGATTGCGGGTGCACGATATATAGTTAGTGCAACTAACTATATATGGAATTTCAATGGTTTTGTGTGAGTAAAATAAGGTTTTTTAAATGCTAATTCCTAACTATATATGGTGTATAACCTATGGTTTTTTCAGTGAATTTTCAAGGTTTTGTAAATGCTAATTCCTAACTATATATGGTCTATAACCTATGGTTTTTTCAGTGAATTTCAATGGTTTTTTAATAGCAAATATCATAAGCTGTCGAATGTCAAGTACGTGGTAAGTAAAAACATTTTCGTGTTTATGCACACTGATCTGCTTTGAATGCTGCCCCCCACCCCTCATTTCTATTAGGAGTACTCTCTCTTTGCAGATAGTGAAGGGTAGTTAACGCAGCCCTTTGCCCCCTTTGTAATCCGTCGTGCCTGCTTCTCTCTCCATTTGATTGATTGTTCTCTTTGGTTCATTCTCTATTTACAAACAAGCACAGAGTCGCAATACTCTGTTTAGTCTTTGCAGATAGCGAAAAATCGTGTAAAAAAACAAAAGGAATCGAGCAAAATCAGTAGGCCACTAATGGGATCTCTTTTTGACCTCGCTAAAATAGAAACATTAGGAACAACCTGTTGAAAATAGCAATGCGTATGTACATAAGCGGCGTTCATTTGTGTTCACAGTACCCCTTGTTGATTGTTTCAATCGAGCATTGAATTGTTCGAAGTTAATTCTCTTAAGGATCTTCTCTACCTGCAAACGAGGAAGAATAGGAATATTCTCTCTCCCTTTGCAGATAGTGAAGGGTAGGTAACGCAAGCCTTTAACACGTCGTACCTATTTCATTCCTCATTGATTGATTGATTGTCCGAACATTGACTGTTTGGGAATTAGTTCTTTTTGGAGGTATTCCCTGTTTGCAAATAAACGTAGGAAAATCTTTGCAAGTAGTGAAAGGGTACGTAATGCGGACCTTTCTCCCCCGTTGTAATCTGTCATGCCTATCTACTCCCCACTGATTGATGCACCTTTTTCACCCGGACCATTTACTAGAGATACGCCATCTGGCCCGACCAGAGAGCACCCCTAGTGAAAAGGACATATGCAATAATAACGAAGTGATCACTGTATCCTGTTAACAGAAACTTTACCATGAAACAACCTGGAAAGAAAAAAATAGGAAAACAAAAATCAGTAGGCCACTGATGAACATGAACTTTTATTAAACAACGAACAAAGAAACGATAACATAACGTAATGATAAAACCTTTTAATGTCCTAGAAACAAGAAAACGTTAAAATATGCCAGTGGTGAGAGACCAGAAAAACAGTAAGAGAAACCAAATCACCCCTCGCTGTCCCACCGCCTGCCACGCCAAAAAAATCGATAGACTAGGGAAAATGCAAGTCAGTAGAACATCCGCCCCCACTCTGGAAACTTCCAAGGTGGGGCAGGGTTCCGGCTACGCCCAGCCGGGAGCAGCCCATATAAGGCAGGTCCTGCTGCCACGCCTCGGCCAGGAGATCCTAACGTAGGGTGTAGCGGGAGGAGAGGCCGAGGCCAGCGGGACCCGGCCAGGGGATTGCCTTTACAACGCTGAACAGTTGCAGGGGGGGGGAATGTCTCCTCGACCCTCCCCTCTCTCTCCCAGTCCGGCCGCGGTGGCCCTTGAGAGTTGCAGGTAGTCCCGCCACATGCTCTTCCGGTCCGGCCACCAACGGTCGGGGGGCCGAGGCCGACGGGATCCGGCTGCAGCCGATAAACCAAGAAACCCGTTCATGGGGCCAGAGCCAGGGGCGTCCGGCCGACATCCACCGGAAGCCCGGCCCGAAGACGGACGGGACACTTCTTTCTTTTATAATGGCTGCGACAACACTGGGGGGGGATGTCTTGCACATGCCTCCGACCCCCCCCCCCTCGTCCTCATCGCCTGGTCCGGCCATAACAAATCTCAAGCGAGACGCAGTGGGGTGCACTGGGAGGGAGAGACGGTGCGAACAGGCCTCTCCCGCCTCCCCAGGTGGAGGCTTCCCAGCTGCACCCTCAGCGCTCCAGGCGCCCGGAAAAGGGTTCTTCCACTGTGGCCATGCTGCAACGTCTCGCCCGGCAGGGTGGAGCCCGTCCGCTCATGTGACCCCGCGATCGCCGGTAGCTGCCGAACTCTCAAAATGGCGGTCGACCTGGCAAGAGCGGGCCCAGCATAAAGAAATGGCCCGGTCACTGGTTGACTCCACCACCGTAGTCCTCCACGACCTTGAAGATTCTAGAGGAGCCGCGGGAGTCTCCGACCCCCGATGGGGAATGACTGCCATGATCGCCCGTGGAGTGACGAAACTGTATCCGCGGGACGTCGGCGCTCCCATGCTGGCGCCAGCCTCACTTTGAATTACTAGAATCCTGCACACCTCACTTCCGGTGAAAGCACAGTGTGACCCGGTAGGAAAAATTATTGCACCCCCTCCCCTTTTTGACTGATAGTTCAAACCACCGATCCTTTCCTTTGCCCTTTTAACGGAACTTTGGACTGCCTCCCCCTCTTTTACATTTTCTAGAGAAAACAAAACATTAACCACTACATTAGCATAGCAGTTGACACCAGAACTGTTTTCAAATTGAAAACCAACAACATCTTCAACAGAATCCTTTTTGTTTCTGCTGTGACCCTGCTACAGCACAGCCATTGTCCCCAGCAGTAATTCTGCAATGCCGGTAAGAATAGCTGTGGTGCCTACTGGACTCACTCACCCCCGCGGCGCCCCACGCCGTTTTTTGCTGGGCGGCAACTTACTAGACATCACTTTCGTGCCATCTAGATTTCAGCGCGTTCTGCTGCCTTGGAACTATTCGCACAACAGACCGCTACTGACAAGAATATTTCATTATTGGTGCTGTCAATTTCAATAAATCTATTGGATAATTAAAAAGAAATTGCCACGGTCTCTTCGTTGTTTAAATGTTTTTACTGTTTTTGTTTTCTTGTATATATTTATATGTTATTAAAGTTTTATATTCCTACTACTTTGTTGGAGTGCTATATATTTTTGATGTGACACATAATTGTAAAAACTTTGATGTACAAAGAGTCATTCCTGGAATCTTCCGCTTCAGGCTCGGTCCCCTCCCCAATCACAATACAGGATGGTTTTCAGATAGTAGGAACACGTGTGGTGTGACGGATCTCATCGGGTGTGGGCCTTGATCTACTATAACTCCTTTGAAGAGGGGTGATTCTTTACAGCTGGGGCCATAAACTACATCTGCAGGGCTAGCTGATAGCCTGGACAATCGGACACAGAGAAAGAGGAGTGTCAGAGGGTGCGGTAGTGAATAGGGCGAAAGGGAGGTGTCGGGCGGGCACAGAGTGTGATTCTCAGGGAAGAGCAGCGCAGATGGGGGGAGGTTTATTGCCCATGCATAAGACAGAGAGCGGTGGTGACCAGTGCCTAGGGAAGATGCTTGCGTGGGTGAGGAGCCATGCTACGAATCGACAGCGTGCAGAGAGTGGGTCTGGTCAAGACATCTAAAATGGCTGCCGTGCACGACAAAAGTGTGGCATTTCAAAAAAGGCAAGATGGCGCAGACAATGTTTTTCAACACTTCCTCATTTCCTTCGAATCGAACGTTAACAGACGTTGGGGCATATTACCAAAGTTAAGCGATATTTATCGCTAACGATGCTTACCAACCAATTTTTTACCACTAAGCATCGTCAGAAATTATCGAAGATAAACCTTGCTATTATCAAGGTTTATCGCAAATGCGATAATAAACGGCCGCAATGCATGAATATCGCTAAAAACTCAGCAATATTCATGCATTACCGAGCTAATGCTCTTAGCCATGTTATCCACCTCCCATTGGATAACATGGCTAAGAACTGCTCAGGGCAGGTGTTACTTTTTGGAGATATTCGCGCTTAGCGCGAATATCTCCAAAAGTTGGTAATAGGAGATAGATATCTTGCATGTTGTAATGCAAGTTATTGTGGTATATGGAACTCATACCATAATCTCTCAGGAAAGCAGAAACTGATCCTTTTGGGACCGCCTAAAAAGGCCTAGGGGGTGAGGAGTACTCTACTTTGCCCCCTTTTCACGTTCCGAACTATTTTATTTTACTCTCTTCTGTAATTACACAAAATAGCAGCGATAAGATGCATCGGAGACACACAGTGAGAGAAAGGAGGCCGGAGATGAAGAAGAGATGTCAAATACACATTGGAGATAATATAGTGGCAGAAGGGAAGTAAATATGAGTAAACTTACCATGTAACATAAAAATGTTGCACTCTATACTATAAGTCTCATTTTATACTACAATCACTTCGCTACAACCTCATAAATTAAAAATAAAAATGAATAATGTCTCAAACAATTTTTGATTTCTAAATATAAATTTATTCTTCAGAATTTTCTAAATTTGAAAGAACTAGTAACATGTCCTCATCAGCAATGTCCTCATTAAAAGTCTCCAATGATGATTCTTGTAACTCTATGGTCTCCAAACACTCAATAAATTCGCCATCAAGAGATTGATCAAAAAAATCATTCAAGTCATCTCCTCCTTGTGACAATATTTCATTATTGGTGCTGTCAATTTCAATCAATGTAGTGGAATCATTCAAGTCATCTCCTCGTGACAATATTTCATTATTGGTGCTCTCAATTTCAATCAATGTAGTGGAATCATTCAAGTCATCTCCTCCTTGTGACAATATTTCATTATTGGTGCTGTCCATTTCAATCAATCTAATGGAATCATACAAGTCATCTCCTCCTTGTGACAATATTTCATTATTGGTGCTCTCAATTTCAATCAATGTAGTGGAATCATTCAAGTCATCTCCTTGTGACAATATTTCATTCTTGGTGCTGTCCATTTCAATCAATCTAATGGAATCATACAAGTCATGTCCTCCTTGTGACAATATTTCATTATTGGTGTTCTCAATTTCAATCAATGTAGTGGACAATTCAAAAGAAATTGCCACGGTCTCTTCATTGTGAGCCATTTTATTTTGAAATTGCTTGCTGTAAATTGCAGAAAAAAATAATCACTTTCATTTATCGTTTTTAGTAATACATAATATAAAACTAACTTTATCAAGTATTTAGTATAACAGAAGGACTGCAAATAAATAACAGAAAACATTTTTCAAATTATCTTCAAGTGTACAACATAGTTCCCCTTACAAATTAACAACTCACCTTTTTAAAAGTAGCAGAAGTGTTAGTACTGTGTAAATCAAACACCAGAAATTCACCACCAAAAATTCCTCACAAATGTACCTCAGACAGTAGTATCACAAAATGGCTGTGGTTTCCTCTCATTTGACATATATACATAACCAATTAACTTTCATCACACACAAATACAAAACCAAAGTAACATTTTAATTGGTTCTAAATTTCAACACTTTCAAATGTGTTTTCCCCATGCAATTTTCCATAGGACATTTACATACGTCTACCGCCTGAATGGCTGAACGGAATTACACCAAACTTGACAAAATGGTACATCAAACCTAAGAGGTCAGGAAGGATCTACTATGCCCCCTTATGGTCATTTCCCCCTTCGCTTTGGCCTCCTCTTGTCTCTCAATCCTACCGAGAGACAAGATGGCGGCCGCTACGGACTGTTTGGAATGTTGACAGACGCCGGAGAACCAATCAGCTTCGCAAAGCTCCGTAACGCGAAAAGTACGCGAAGCGGAGCGCTGTTACAGATATATATCTTTTTTTGAACGTTAATTTCTCAAAATCCACTGGAGCACATATATTGAGACCTAGCAAAGGCACATCGGGCTACCAGTCCCTAATATTTTGCCAAGTTTCGTGCAAATCCATTCAGCCGTTCGATTATTATTATTTTTTTTTTTTTTTGCCCCGCGGAGCCCTTTTAAAACCTCCACATCAAACGTAGGGGGTCAGCGAGGATCTACTATTCCCCCTTATGGTCATTTGCCCCTTCGCTTTGGCCTCCTCTTGTCTCTCGATCCTACCGAGAGACAAGATGGCGGCCGCTACGGACTGTTTGGAATGTTGACAGACGCCGGAGAACCAATCAGCTTCGCTTCACAAAGCTCCGTTGCGCGAAAAGTACGCGTCCTGGAGCGCTGCCCGGTCCGCTGTTACAGATATATATCTTTTTTTAAACGTTAATTTCTCAAAATCCACTGTAGCACATATATTGAGACCTACAAAAGGCACATCGGGCTACCAGTCCCTACAATTTTGCCAAGTTTCGTGCAAATCCATTCAGCCGTTCGGGCTAAAAGTGAGGCCAACCGCACTATGGAAAACTCAATGTTAAAAACACGTTTTGGGACCCCCCTTTTTTCTCAGCCCCCCCTTGACGAACCCCCCCCAAATTTTCAAGGGCTGCTCAGAAACAAAATGTTCCATTTTCCTGAAAGTTTCAGCCAATTCCGTCCACAAACGCCAAAGTTATTAGACATAGAATTTTCAAAAAACCCATAGAGAAAAAATCCTAACTATATATACCTACTGGCGACCGCCAGTAGGTAATATATATATATATATATATATATATATATATATATATATATATATATATATATATTCACTGAAAAAACCATAGGTTATAGACCATATATAGTTAGGAATTAGCATTTACAAAACCTTAAAAATTCACTGAAAAAACCATAGGTTATAGACCATATATAGTTAGGAATTAGCATTTAAAAAACCTTATTTTACTCACACAAAACCATTGAAATTCCATATATAGTTAGTTGCACTAACTATATATTGCGCACCCGCAATCCACTGCTGATGATGTCACATATTACATCATTCATGACATGGTCAGTGACATCACTGATGACATCACTGATGACATCTCAAATGACATCACTGATGACATCTCACTTGACATCAATGATCACATCACTGATGATATCATTCATGTGACAATACAATGCATCTCCTCACATTTTAATATAACCTCTGTTTCACCCAGTGTTAAAAACAGAGTATAATTTTTGAAACCATTGACACACCAATACTAGTTACTACATACGTACTCACTGATTCCTACGTCTACACACACATTCACTCATTCACCCATACAATCATTCATACATACAATCACTCATGTTTACAACACAATCATATGCACTCATACACCTATACAGACACTCACACTCTGCCACTCATCCATGGAGTTACTCACACACCTAGTCAGTCCTGTAAAGAATCAATCACACTTCCATTTTCTACTCTATACAGTTAAACATAGAGCACCTTACGTTTTCAACCATATACTAACACATACTTACTCTCTTATACAATCATTGATACAAGTACACATTGATCTGTACAGAGTCACACACCTCCCATCCAGCCACACACACACTCAGTCTCCCATGCAAATACTTGGGCAATCAATCAATAACCCATATAGTTACTCATATAGCTACTGATCAACACATGCAGCAGTTTACAGAACAACAGACATAATGATGCACAAATTAAGACAGTTTAGTCACTAACCCATGCACTCAGTGAGACACATTTAATCACTCACTCATACATTCAGTCATGCACCTACTAAATCCTTCGTCCAGACACTTATACATCCACTCATTCTTCAATATGTAAGACATATTTTAACTTTACAGAAACATAGTCACTGGATGTTGTCATCAGTGATGTCATCAGTGATGTCATTTGAGATGTCATCAGTGATGTCATCAGTGATGTCACTGACCATGTCATGAATGATGTAATATGTGACATCATCAGCAGTGGATTGCGGGTGCGCAATATATAGTTAGTGCAACTAACTATATATGGAATTTCAATGGTTTTGTGTGAGTAAAATAAGGTTTTTTAAATGCTAATTCCTAACTATATATGGTCTATAACCTATGGTTTTTTCAGTGAATTTTCAAGGTTTTGTAAATGCTAATTCCTAACTATATATGGTCTATAACCTATGGTTTTTTCAGTGAATTTCAATGGTTTTTTAATAGCAAATATCATAAGCTGTCGAATGTCAAGTACGTGGTAAGAATTTTTTTTTCGTGTTTATGCACACTGATCTGCTTTGATTGCTGCCCCCCACCCCTCATTTCTATTAGGAGTACTCTCTCTTTGCAGATAGTGAAGGGTAGTTAACGCAGCCCTTTCCCCCTTTGTAATCCGTCGTGCCTGCTTCTCTCTCCATTTGATTGATTGTTCTCTTTGGTTCATTCTCTATTTACAAACAAGCACAGAGTCGCAATACTCTGTTTAGTCTTTGCAGATAGCGAAAAATCGTGTAAAAAAACAAAAGGAATCGAGCAAAATCAGTAGGCCACTAATGGGATCTCTTTTGACCTCGCTAAAATAGAAACATTAGGAACAACCTGTTGAAAATAGCAATGCGTATGTATATAAGCGGCGTTCATTTGTGTTCACAGTACCCCTTGTTGATTGTTTCAATCGAGCATTGAATTGTTCGAAGTTAATTCTCTTAACGATCTTCTCTACCTGCAAACGAGGAAGAATAGGAATATTCTATCTCCCTTTGCAGATAGTGAAGGGTAGGTAACGCAAGCCTTTAACACGTCGTACCTATTTCATTCCTCATTGATTGATTGATTGTCCGAACATTGACTGTTTGGGAATTAGTTCTTTTTGGAGGTATTCCCTGTTTGCAAATAAACGTAGGAAAATCTTTGCAAGTAGTGAAAGGGTACGTAATGCGGACCGTTCTCCCCCGTTGTAATCTGTCATGCCTATCTACTCCCCACTGATTGATGCACCTTTTTCACCCGGACCATTTACTAGAGATACGTCATCTGGCCCGACCAGAGAGCACCCCTAGTGAAAAGGACATATGCAATAATAACGAAGTGATCACTGTATCCTGTTAACAGAAACTTTACCATGAAACAACCTGGAAAGAAAAAAATAGGAAAACGAAAATCAGTAGGCCACTGATGAACATGAACTTTTATTAAACAACGAACAAAGAAACGATAACATAACGTAATGATAAAACCTATTAATGTCCTAGAAACAAGAAAACATTAAAATATGCCAGTGGTGAGAGACCAGAAAAACAGTAAGAGAAACCAAATCACCCCTCGCTGTCCCACCGCCTGCCACGCCAAAAAAATCGATAGACTAGGGAAAATGCAAGTCAGTAGAACATCCACCCCCACTCTGGAAACTTCCAAGGTGGGGCAGGGTTCCGGCTACGCCCAGCCGGGAGCAGCCCATATAAGGCAGGTCCTGCTGCCACGCCTCGGCCAGGAGATCCTAACGTAGGGTGTAGCCGGAGGAGAGGCCGAGACCAGCGGGACCCGGCCAGGGGATTGCCTTTACAACGCTGAACAGTTGCAGGGGGGGGGAATGTCTCCTCGACCCTCCCCTCTCTCTCCCAGTCCGGCCGCGGTGGCCCTTGAGAGTTGCAGGTAGTCCCGCCACATGCTCTTCCGGTCCGACCACCAACGGTCGGGGGGCCGAGGCCGACGGGATCCGGCTGCAGCCGATAAACCAAGAAACCCGTTCATGGGGCCAGAGCCAGGGGCGTCCGGCCGACATCCACCGGAAGCCCGGCCCGAAGACGGACGGGACACTTCTTTCTTTTATAATGGCTGCGACAACACTGGAGGGGGATGTCTTGCACATGCCTCCGACCCCCCCCTCGTCCTCATCGCCTGGTCCGGCCATAACAAATCTCAAGCGAGACGCCGTGGGGTGCACTGGGAGGGAGAGACGGTGCGAACAGGCCTCTCCCGCCTCCCCAGGTGGAGGCTTCCCAGCTGCACCCTCAGCGCTCCAGGCGGTGGCATCCTAACAACTACAGTGCTGCACAGTTTCGGAACGACCTAGATAACGGTTCTTCCACTGTGGCCATGCTGCAACGTCTCGCCCGGCAGGGTGGAGCCCGTCCGCTCATGTGACCCCGCGATCGCCGGTAGCTGCCGAACTCTCAAAATGGCGGTCGACCTGGCAAGAGCGGGCCCAACATAAAGAAATGGCCCGGTCACTGGTTGACTCCACCACCGTAGTCCTCCACGACCTTGAAGATTCTAGAGGAGCCGCGGGAGTCTCCGACCCCCGATGGGGAATGACTGCCATGATCGCCCGTGGAGTGACGAAACTGTATCCGCGGGACGTCGGCGCTCCCATGCTGGCGCCAGCCTCACTTTGAATTACTACAATCCTGCAGACCTTACTTCCGGTGAAAGCACAGTGTGACCCGGTAGGAAAAATTATTGCACCCCCTCCCCTTTTTGACTGATAGTTCAAACCACCGATCCTTTCCTTTGCCCTTTTAACGGAACTTTGGACTGCCTCCCCCTCTTTTACATTTTCTAGAGAAAACAAAACATTAACCACTACATTAGCATAGCAGTTGACACCAGAACTGTTTTCAAATTGAAAACCAACAACATCTTCAACAGAATCCTTTTTGTTTCTGCTGTGACCCTGCTACAGCACAGGCATTGTCCCCAGCAGTAATTCTGCAATGCCGGTAAGAATAGCTGTGGTGCCTACTGGACTCACTCACCCCCGCGGCGCCCCACGCCGTTTTTTGCTGGGCGGCAACTTACTAGACATCACTTTCGTGCCATCTAGATTTCAGCGCGTTCTGCTGCCTTGGAACTATTCGCACAACAGACCGCTACTGACAAGAATATTTCATTATTGGTGCTGTCAATTTCAATAAATCTATTGGATAATTCAAAAGAAATTGCCACGGTCTCTTCGTTGTTTAAATGTTTTTACTGTTTTTGTTTTGTTGTATATATTTATATGTTATTAAAGTTTTATATTCCTACTACTTTGTTGGAGTGCTATATATTTTTAATGTGACACATAATTGTAAAAACTTTGATGTACAAAGAGTCATTCCTGGAATCTTCCGCTTCAGGCTCGGTCCCCTCCCCAATCACAATACAGGATGGTTTTCAGATAGTAGGAACGCGTGTGCTGTGACGGATCACATCGGGTGTGGGCCTTGATCTACTATAACTCCTTTGAAGAGGGGTGATTCTTTACAGCTGGGGCCATAAACTACATCTGCAGGGCTAGCTGATAGCCTAGGACCGGCCTGGACATTCGGACACAGAGGAAGAGGAGTGTCAGAGGGTGCGGTAGTGAATAGGGCGAAAGGGAGGTGTCGGGCGGGCACAGAGTGTGATTCTCAGGGAAGAGCAGCGCAGATGGGGGAAGGTTTATTGCCCATGCATAAGACAGAGAGCGGTGGTGACCAGTGCCTGGGGGAGATGCTTACGAGGGTGAGGAGCCATGCTACGAATCGACAGCGTGCAGAGAGTGGGTCTGGTCAAGACATCTAAAATGGCTGCCGTGCACGACAAAAGTGTGGCATTTCAAAAAAGGCAAGATGGCGCAGACAATGTTTTTCAACACTTCCTCATTTCCTTCGAATCGAACGTTAACAGACGTTGGGGCATATTACCAAAGTTAAGCGATATTTATCGCTAACGATGCTTACCAACCAATTTTTTACCACTAAGCATCGTCAGAAATTATCGAAGATAAACCTTACTATTATCAAGGTTTATCGCAAATGCGATAATAAACGGCCGCAATGCATGAATATCGCTAAAAAGTCAGCGATATTCATGCATTACCGAGCTAATACTCTTAGCCATGTTATCCACCTCCCATTGGATAACATGGCTAAGAACTGCTCAGGGCAGGTGTTACTTTTTGGAGATATTCGCGCTTAGCGCGAATATCTCCAAAAGTTGGTAATAGGAGATAGATATCTTGCATGTTGTAATGCAAGTTATTGTGGTATATGGCACTCATACCATAATCTCTCAGGAAAGCAGAAACTGATCCTTTTGGGACCGCCTAAAAAGGCCTAGGGGGTGAGGAGTACTCTACTTTGCCCCCTTTTCACGTTCCGAACTATTTTATTTTACTCTCTTCTGTAATTACACAAAATACCAGCGATAAGATGCATCGGAGACACACAGTGAGAGAAAGGAGGCCGGAGATGAAGAAGACATGTCAAATACACATTGGAGATAATATAGTGGCAGAAGGGAAGTAAATATGAGTAAACTTACCATGTAACATAAAAATGTTGCACTCTATACTATAAGTCTCATTTTATACTACAATCACTTCGCTACAACCTCATAAATTAAAAATAAAAATAAATAATGTCTCAAACAATTTTTGATTTCTAAATATAAATTTATTCTTCAGAATTTTCTAAATTTGAAACAACTAGTAACATGTCCTCATCAGTAATTTCCTCTTCAATCATCTCATCTGGAATCTCCTCATTAAAAGTCTGCAATGATGATTCTTGTAACTCTATGGTCTCCAAACACTCGATAAATTCGCCATCAAGAGATTGATCAAAAAAATCATTCAAGTCATCTCCTCCTTCTGACAATATTTCATTATTGGTGCTGTCCATTTCAATCAATGTAGTGGAATCATTCAAGTCATCTCCTCGTGACAATATTTCATTATTGGTGCTCTCAATTTCAATCAATGTAGTGGAATCATTCAAGTCATCTCCTCCTTGTGACAATATTTCATTATTGGTGCTGTCCATTTCAATCAATCTAATGGAATCATACAAGCCATCTCCTCCTTGTGACAATATTTCATTATTGGTGCTCTCAATTTCAATCAATGTAGTGGAATCATTCAAGTCATCTCCTTGTGACAATATTTCATTCTTGGTGCTGTCCATTTCAATCAATCTAATGGAATCATACAAGTCATGTCCTCCTTGTGACAATATTTCATTATTGGTGCTCTCAATTTCAATCAATGTAGTGGACAATTCAAAAGAAATTGCCACGGTCTCTTCATTGTGAGCCATTTTATTTTGAAATTGCTTGCTGTAAATTGCAGAAAAAAATAATCACTTTCATTTATCGTTTTTAGTAATACATAATATAAAACTAACTTCATCAAGTATTTAGTATAACAGAAGGACTGCAAATAAATAACAGAAAACATTTTTCAAATTATCTTCAAGTGTACAACATAGTTCCCCTTACAAATTAACAACTCACCTTTTTAAAAGTAGCAGAAGTGTTAGTACTGTGTAAATCAAACACCAGAAATTCACCACCAAAAATTCCTCACAAATGTACCTCAGACAGTAGTATCACAAAATGGCTGTGGTTTCCTCTCATTTGACATATATACATAACCAATTAACTTTCATCACACACAAATACAAAACCAAAGTAACATTTTAATTGGTTCTAAATTTCAACACTTTCAAATGTGTTTTCCCCATGCAATTTTCCATAGGACATTTACATACGTCTACAGCCTGAATGGCTGAACGGAATTACACCAAACTTGGCAAAATGGTACATCAAACCTAAGAGGTCAGGAAGGATCTACTATGCCCCCTTATGGTCATTTCCCCCTTCGCTTTGGCCTCCTCTTGTCTCTCAATCCTACCGAGGGACAAGATGGCGGCCGCTACGGACTGTTTGGAATGTTGACAGACGCCGGAGAACCAATCAGCTTCGCAAAGCTCCGTAACGCGAAAAGTACGCGAAGCGGAGCGCTGTTACAGATATATATCTTTTTTTCAACGTTAATTTCTCAAAATCCACTGGAGCACATATATTGAGACCTAGCAAAGGCACATCGGGCTACCAGTCCCTAATATTTTGCCAAGTTTCGTGCAAATCCATTCAGCCGTTCGATTATTATTATTTTGTTTTTTTTTTGCCCCGCGGGGCCCTTTTAAAACCTCCACATCAAACCTAGGGGGTCAGCGAGGATCTACTATGCCCCCTTATAGTTATTTCCCCCTTTGTTTTGACCTCCTCTTGTCTCTGGATCCTACCGAGAGACAAGAAGGCGGCCGCTACGGACTGTTTGGAATGTTGACAGACGCCGGAGAACCAATCAGCTTCGCTTCACAAAGCTCCGTTGCGCGAAAAGTCCGCGAACCAGAGCGCTAACCGGTCCGCTGTTACAGATATATATCTTTTTTTAAACGTTAATTTCTCAAAATCCACTGGAGCACATATATTGAGACCTACAAAAGGCACATCGGGCTACCAGTCCCTACAATTTTGCCAAGTTTCGTGCAAATCCATTCAGCCGTTCGGGCTAAAAGTGAGGCCAACCGCCCTATGGAAAACTCAATGTTAAAAACACGTTTTGGGACCCCCCTTTTTTCTCGGCCCCCACTGGACGAACCCCCCCCAAATTTTCAAGGGCTGCTCAGAAACAAAATGTGCCATTTTCCTGAAAATTTCAGCCGATTCCGTCCACAAACGCCAAAGTTATTAGACATAGAATTTTCAAAAAACCCATGGAGAAAAAATCCTAACTATATATACCTACTGGCGACCGCCAGTAGGTAATATATATATATGTATATATATATATATATATATATGTATATATATAAAAAAGGGTGTGCCACTTTGCTTGGAACCCACACAATGACAAGCCGGACTCCTCTGTGTTTTAAAAGGCAAATTACCAATTCCATTAATTATTGCGAATTGTAAATGAATCACTTTTTTGCATACTAAATGTCAAAACATGCTATACATAGACTTGGTAATACAATACCAATGTGAACCCATAACTTAACACATAGCGAAATACTTGCAGACCAGTAACACAGCGATAAGGCTGAAAAATAGCATGAAACTGAAATTGCCTACTGTTCCCACAATACACCGTAACTTGCCATGTGAGGATCTCAGTATAAATATGCAAGACAAACAAAGGACTAATGTTTGTAAACCGTGACCAGGGACTTGCATAGTCCGAAACGCGTAGGTGGGAGAAACCTACAGGAAAAATAAACAAAACTAACCAATATTGAAGTGGTGTGCGGCGTCTTCTATGGTGAAGATAACTTGTTGCAACAATTTGTAGCGAGGTTGTCCCGATCCTCGCCGTCAGCCCCAGCCAAAGGACGCTCCCCCCGCTTGGGATGTTTGCTCGTGAATATATATATATGTATATATATATATATATATATATATATATATATATATATATATATATATATATATATATATATATATATATATATATATATATATATATATATATATTCACTGAAAAAACCATAGGTTATAGACCATATATAGTTAGGAATTAACATTTAAAAAACCTTATTTTACTCACACAAAACCATTGAAATTCCATATATAGTTAGTTGCACTAACTATATATCGCGCACCCGCAATCCACTGCTGATGATGTCACATATTACATCATTCATGACATGGTCAGTGACATCACTGATGACATCACTGATGACATCTCAAATGACATCACTGATGACATCACTGATGACATCTCAAATGACATCACTGATGACTACATCCAGTGACTGTATAATTCTGTAAAGTTAAAATATGTCTTACATATTGAAGAATGAGTGGATGTATAAGTGTCAGGACGAAGGATTTAGTAGGTGCATGACTGAATGTATGAGTGAGTGATTAAATGTGTCTCACTGAGTGCATGGGTTAGTGACTAAACTGTCTTAATTTGTGCATCATTATGTCTGTTGTTCTGTAAACTGCTGCATGTGTTGATCAGTAGCTATATGAGTAACTATATGGGTTATTGATTGATTGCCCAAGTATTTGTATGGGAGACTGAGTGTGTGTGTGGCTAGCTGGGAGGTGTGTGACTCTGTGCAGATCAATCTGTACTTGTATCAATGATTGTATAAGAAAGTAAGTATGTGTTAGTACATGTTTGAAAATGTAAGGTGCTCTATGTTTAACTGTATAGACAAGAAAATGGAAGTCTCATTGATTCTTTACAGGACTGACTAGGTGTGTAAGTAACTCCATGGATGAGTGGCAGACTGTGAGTGTCTGTATAGGTGTATGAGTGCATATGATAGTGTTGTAAAGATGAGTGATTGTATGTATGAATGATTGTATGGGTGAATGAGTGAAGGTGTGTGTAGACGTAGCAATCAGTGAGTGCGTATGTAGTAACTAGTATTGGTGTGACAATGGTTTCAAAAATTATACTCTTTTTAACACTGGGTGAAACAGAGGTTATATTAAAATGTGAGGAGATGCATTGTATTGTCACATGAATGATATCATCAGTGATGTGGTCATTGATGTCAAATGAGATGTCATCAGTGATGTCATCAGTGATGTCATTTGAGATGTCATCAGTGATGTCATCAGTGATGTCACTGACCATGTCATGAATGATGTAATATGTGACATCATCAGCAGTGGATTGCGGGTGCGCGATATATAGTTAGTGCAACTAACTATATATGGAATTTCAATGGTTTTGTGTGAGTAAAATAAGGTTTTTTAAATGCTAATTCCTAACTATATATGGTCTATAACCTATGGTTTTTTCAGTGAATTTTCAAGGTTTTGTAAATGCTACTTCCTAACTATATATGGTCTATAACCTATGGTTTTTTCAGTGAATTTTCAAGGTTTTGTAAATGCTAATTCCTAACTATATATGGTCTATAACCTATGGTTTTTTCAGTGAATTTCAATGGTTTTTTAATAGCAAATATCATAAGCTGTCGAATGTCAAGTACGTGGTAAGTAAAAACATTTTCGTGTTTATGCACACTGATCTGCTTTGAATGCTGCCCCCCACCCCTCATTTCTATTAGGAGTACTCTCTCTTTGCAGATAGTGAAGGGTAGTTAACGCAGCCCTTTGCCCCCTTTGTAATCCGTCGTGCCTGCTTCTCTCTCCATTTGATTGATTGTTCTCTTTGGTTCATTCTCTATTTACAAACAAGCACAGAGTCGCAATACTCTGTTTAGTCTTTGCAGATAGCGAAAAATCGTGTAAAAAAACAAAAGGAATCGAGCAAAATCAGTAGGCCACTAATGGGATCTCTTTTTGACCTCGCTAAAATAGAAACATTAGGAACAACCTGTTGAAAATAGCAATGCGTATGTATATAAGCGGCGTTCATTTGTGTTCACAGTACCCCTTGTTGATTGTTTCAATCGAGCATTGAATTGTTCGAAGTTAATTCTCTTAAGGATCTTCTCTACCTGCAAACGAGGAAGAATAGGAATATTCTCTCTCCCTTTGCAGATAGTGAAGGGTAGGTAACGCAAGCCTTTAACACGTCGTACCTATTTCATTCCTCATTGATTGATTGATTGTCCGAACATTGACTGTTTGGGAATTAGTTCTTTTTGGAGGTATTCCCTGTTTGCAAATAAACGTAGGAAAATCTTTGCAAGTAGTGAAAGGGTACGTAATGCGGACCGTTCTCCCCCGTAGTAATCTGTCATGCCTATCTACTCCCCACTGATTGATGCACCTTTTTCACCCGGACCATTTACTAGAGATACGTCATCTGGCCCGACCAGAGAGCACCCCTAGTGAAAAGGACATATGCAATAATAACGAAGTGATCACTGTATCCTGTTAACAGAAACTTTACCATGAAACAACCTGGAAAGAAAAAAATAGGAAAACGAAAATCAGTAGGCCACTGATGAACATGAACTTTTATTAAACAACGAACAAAGAAACGATAACATAACGTAATGATAAAACCTATTAATGTCCTAGAAACAAGAAAACGTTAAAATATGCCAGTGGTGAGAGACCAGTAAGAGAAACCAAATCACCCCTCGCTGTCCCACCGCCTGCCACGCCAAAAAAATCGATAGACTAGGGAAAATGCAAGTCAGTAGAACATCCGCCCCCACTCTGGAAACTTCCAAGGTGGGGCAGGGTTCCGGCTACGCCCAGCCGGGAGCAGCCCATATAAGGCAGGTCCTGCTGCCACGCCTCGGCCAGGAGATCCTAACGTAGGGTGTAGCCGGAGGAGAGGCCGAGGCCAGCGGGACCCGGCCAGGGGATTGCCTTTACAACGCTGAACAGTTGCAGGGGGGGGAATGTCTCCTCGACCCTCCCCTCTCTCTCCCAGTCCGGCCGCGGTGGCCCTTGAGAGTTGCAGGTAGTCCCGCCACATGCTCTTCCGGTCCGACCACCAACGGTCGGGGGGCCGAGGCCGACGGGATCCGGCTGCAGCCGATAAACCAAAAAACCCGTTCATGGGGCCAGAGCGAGGGGCGTCCGGCCGACATCCACCGGAAGCCCGGCCCGAAGACGGACGGGACACTTCTTTCTTTTATAATGGCTGCGACAACACTGGGGGGGGATGTCTTGCACATGCCTCCGACCCCCCCCCCCTCGTCCTCATCGCCTGGTCCGGCCATAACAAATCTCAAGCGAGACGCCGTGGGGTGCACTGGGAGGGAGAGACGGTGCGAACAGGCCTCTCCCGCCTCCCCAGGTGGAGGCTTCCCAGCTGCACCCTCAGCGCTCCAGGCGCCCGGAAAAGGGTTCTTCCACTGTGGCCATGCTGCAACGTCTCGCCCGGCAGGGTGGAGCCCGTCCGCTCATGTGACCCCGCGATCGCCGGTAGCTGCCGAACTCTCAAAATGGCGGTCGACCTGGCAAGAGCGGGCCCAGCATAAAGAAATGGCCCGGTCACTGGTTGACTCCACCACCGTAGTCCTCCACGACCTTGAAGATTCTAGAGGAGCCGCGGGAGTCTCCGACCCCCGATGGGGAATGACTGCCATGATCGCCCGTGGAGTGACGAAACTGTATCCGCGGGACGTCGGCGCTCCCATGCTGGCACCAGCCTCACTTTGAATTACTAGAATCCTGCAGACCTCACTTCCGGTGAAAGCACAGTGTGACCCGGTAGGAAAAATTATTGCACCCCCTCCCCTTTTTGACTGATAGTTCAAACCACCGATCCTTTCCTTTGCCCTTTTAACGGAACTTTGGACTGCCTCCCCCTCTTTTACATTTTCTAGAGAAAACAAAACATTAACCACTACATTAGCATAGCAGTTGACACCAGAACTGTTTTCAAATTGAAAACCAACAACATCTTCAACAGAATCCTTTTTGTTTCTGCTGTGACCCTGCTACAGCACAGGCATTGTCCCCAGCAGTAATTCTGCAATGCCGGTAAGAATAGCTGTGGTGCCTACTGGACTCACTCACCCCCGCGGCGCCCCACGCCGTTTTTTGCTGGGCGGCAACTTACTAGACATCACTTTTGTGCCATCTAGATTTCAGCGCGTTCTGCTGCCTTGGAACTATTCGCACAACAGACCGCTACTGACAAGAATATTTCATTATTGGTGCTGTCAATTTCAATAAATCTATTGGATAATTCAAAAGAAATTGCCACGGTCTCTTCGTTGTTTAAATGTTTTTACTGTTTTTGTTTTCTTGTATATATTTATATGTTATTAAAGTTTTATATTCCTACTACTTTGTTGGAGTGCTATATATTTTTAATGTGACACATAATTGTAAAAACTTTGATGTACAAAGAGTCATTCCTGGAATCTTCCGCTTCAGGCTCGGTCCCCTCCCCAATCACAATACAGGATGGTTTTCAGATAGTAGGAACACGTGTGGTGTGACGGATCTCATCGGGTGTGGGCCTTGATCTACTATAACTCCTTTGAAGAGGGGTGATTCTTTACGGCTGGGGCCATAAACTACATCTGCAGGGCTAGCTGATAGCCTGGACAATCGGACACAGAGAAAGAGGAGTGTCAGAGGGTGCGGTAGTGAATAGGGCGAAAGGGAGGTGTCGGGCGGGCACAGAGTGCGATTCTCAGGGAAGAGCAGCGCAGATGGGGGGAGGTTTATTGCCCATGCATAAGACAGAGAGCGGTGGTGACCAGTGCCTAGGGAAGATGCTTGCGTGGGTGAGGAGCCATGCTACGAATCGACAGCGTGCAGAGAGTGGGTCTGGTCAAGACATCTAAAATGGCTGCCGTGCACGACAAAAGTGTGGCATTTCAAAAAAGGCAAGATGGCGCAGACAATGTTTTTCAACACTTCCTCATTTCCTTCGAATCGAACGTTAACAGACGTTGGGGCATATTACCAAAGTTAAGCGATATTTATCGCTAACGATGCTTACCAACCAATTTTTTACCACTAAGCATCGTCAGAAATTATCGAAGATAAACCTTGCTATTATCAAGGTTTATCGCAAATGCGATAATAAACGGCCGCAATGCATGAATATCGCTAAAAACTCAGCGATATTCATGCATTACCGAGCTAATGCTCTTAGCCATGTTATCCACCTCCCATTGGATAACATGGCTAAGAACTGCTCAGGACAGGTGTTACTTTTTGGAGATATTCGCGCTTAGCGTGAATATCTCCAAAAGTTGGTAATAGGAGATAGATATCTTGCATGTTGTAATGCAAGTTATTGTGGTATATGGAACTCATACCATAATCTCTCAGGAAAGCAGAAACTGATCCTTTTGGGACCGCCTAAAAAGGCCTAGGGGGTGAGGAGTACTCTACTTTGCCCCCTTTTCACGTTCCGAACTATTTTATTTTACTCTCTTCTGTAATTACACAAAATAGCAGCGATAAGATGCATCGGAGACACACAGTGAGAGAAAGGAGGCCGGAGATGAAGAAGAGATGTCAAATACACATTGGAGATAATATAGTGGCAGAAGGGAAGTAAATATGAGTAAACTTACCATGTAACATAAAAATGTTGCACTCTATACTATAAGTCTCATTTTATACTACAATCACTTCGCTACAACCTCATAAATTAAAAATAAAAATGAATAATGTCTCAAACAATTTTTGATTTCTAAATATAAATTTATTCTTCAGAATTTTCTAAATTTGAAAGAACTAGTAACATGTCCTCATCAGCAATGTCCTCATTAAAAGTCTCCAATGATGATTCTTGTAACTCTATGGTCTCCAAACACTCGATAAATTCGCCATCAAGAGATTGATCAAAAAAATCATTCAAGTCATCTCCTCCTTGTGACAATATTTCATTATTGGTGCTGTCAATTTCAATCAATGTAGTGGAATCATTCAAGTCATCTCCTCGTGACAATATTTCATTATTGGTGCTCTCAATTTCAATCAATGTAGTGGAATCATTCAAGTCATCTCCTCCTTGTGACAATATTTCATTATTGGTGCTGTCCATTTCAATCAATCTAATGGAATCATACAAGCCATCTCCTCCTTGTGACAATATTTCATTATTGGTGCTCTCAATTTCAATCAATGTAGTGGAATCATTCAAGTCATCTCCTTGTGACAATATTTCATTCTTGGTGCTGTCCATTTCAATCAATCTAATGGAATCATACAAGTCATGTCCTCCTTGTGACAATATTTCATTATTGGTGCTCTCAATTTCAATCAATGTGTTGGACAATTCAAAAGAAATTGCCACGGTCTCTTCATTGTGAGCCATTTTATTTTGAAATTGCTTGCTGTAAATTGCAGAAAAAAATAATCACTTTCATTTATCGTTTTTAGTAATACATAATATAAAACTAACTTTATCAAGTATTTAGTATAACAGAAGGACTGCAAATAAATAACAGAAAACATTTTTCAAATTATCTTCAAATGTACAACATAGTTCCCCTTACAAATTAACAACTCACCTTTTTAAAAGTAGCAGAAGTGTTAGTACTGTGTAAATCAAACACCAGAAATTCACCACCAAAAATTCCTCACAAATGTACCTCAGACAGTAGTATCACAAAATGGCTGTGGTTTCCTCTCATTTGACATATATACATAACCAATTAACTTTCATCACACACAAATACAAAACCAAAGTAACATTTTAATTGGTTCTAAATTTCAACACTTTCAAATGTGTTTTCCCCATGCAATTTTCCATAGGACATTTACATACGTCTACAGCCTGAATGGCTGAACGGAATTACACCAAACTTGGCAAAATGGTACATCAAACCTAAGAGGTCAGGAAGGATCTACTATGCCCCCTTATGGTCATTTCCCCCTTCGCTTTGGCCTCCTCTTGTCTCTCAATCCTACCGAGAGACAAGATGGCGGCCGCTACGGACTGTTTGGAATGTTGACAGACGCCGGAGAACCAATCAGCTTCGCAAAGCTCCGTAACGCGAAAAGTACGCGAAGCGGAGCGCTGTTACAGATATATATCTTTTTTTGAACGTTAATTTCTCAAAATCCACTGGAGCACATATATTGAGACCTAGCAAAGGCACATCGGGCTACCAGTCCCTAATATTTTGCCAAGTTTCGTGCAAATCCATTCAACCGTTCGATTATTATTATTTTGTTTTTTTTTTGCCCAGCGGGGCCCTTTTAAAACCTCCACATCAAACCTAGGGGGTCAGCGAGGATCTACTATGCCCCCTTATAGTTATTTCCCCCTTTGTTTTGACCTCCTCTTGTCTCTCGATCCTACCGAGAGACAAGATGGCGGCCGCTACGGACTTTTTGGAATGTTGACAGACGCCGGAGAACCAATCAGCTTCGCTTCACAAAGCTCCGTTGCGCGTAAAGTACGCGTCCTGGGACGCTGCCAGGTCCGCTGTTACAGATATATATCTTTTTTTAAACGTTAATTTCTCAAAATCCACTGGAGCACATATATTGAGACCTACAAAAGGCACATCGGGCTACCAGTCCCTACAATGTTGCCAAGTTTCGTGCAAATCCATTCAACCGTTCGATTATTATTATTTTGTTTTTTTTTTGCCCCGCGGGGCCCTTTTAAAACCTCCACATCAAACCTAGGGGGTCAGCGAGGATCTACTATGCCCCCTTATAGTTATTTCCCCCTTTGTTTTGACCTCCTCTTGTCTCTCGATCCTACCGAGAGACAAGATGGCGGCCGCTACGGACTTTTTGGAATGTTGACAGACGCCGGAGAACCAATCAGCTTCGCTTCACAAAGCTCCGTTGCGCGTAAAGTACGCGTCCTGGGACGCTGCCAGGTCCGCTGTTACAGATATATATCTTTTTTTAAACGTTAATTTCTCAAAATCCACTGGAGCACATATATTGAGACCTACAAAAGGCACATCGGGCTACCAGTCCCTACAATTTTGCCAAGTTTCGTGCAAATCCATTCAGCCGTTCGGGCTAAAAGTGAGGCCAACCGCCCTATGGAAAACTCAATGTTAAAAACACGTTTTGGGACCCCCCTTTTTTCTCGACCCCCCCTGGACGAACCCCCCCCCCAATTTTCAGGGGCTGCTCAGAAACAAAATGTGCCATTTTCCTGAAAATTTCAGCCAATTCCGTCCACAAACGCCAAAGTTATTAGACATAGAATTTTCAAAAAACCCATAGAGAAAAAATCCTAACTATATATACCTACTGGCGACCGCCAGTAGGTAATATATATATATATATATATATATATATATATCGAAGTCCACAGTCCTGCAGCGCAACGAACACCAGCGCGAAATCAGGTACAGACCACAACGAAGGAAGGAAGTTAAATAAGTGCTTTAATCCAAAATGGGCAGCAGCATGACACGTTTCGTCCGGGGAACCCGGACTTGTATACACAACATACCCAGAGACACAGGTGATTTAAATACTGCATACATCAAAAATGGCTCCACCTACCAGCTACCATAGACAGTGAAAACATTTTTAAAACTTATTGTAACCTCAGTCTGTTTTCATAAGTACCTGTTTTAAATTTACTTCATATGAGACAGAGTAAAATCAACAATTAATATTGCTAAAATGAATTTACAATATTTGTCTTTGTTAAGTATATATATAACCTACTGGTGGTTGATAGTAGGTAGTTGTAGTTAGGACCTTGTTTCTATTCAAAGTGTTTTTTCTTTTCCCAATAACTTTGGTGACGGATAACGGATCTTTTCAAAATTTTCAAAACTAGTGGGGCGCTCTGGTCAGCTCCTGTCTTGAAAGTTTCGAGGTGAATCGTCCAGCGGGGGCAGAGAAAAAAGGAGGTCCCAAAACACATTTTCCTCATGTTATTTTACGTAGGAAACTTTAGACAAATCTACAGCCCGAACTGCTGAATATTATTACACCAAATTTTTCCAAAAAGGTAGCCCTGGGTTTGGAAAGAGCCCTTTTTGTTAAATGGTGTAAATCCGTTCAGTAGTTCCTGAGAAATTAGAAAAAGAAAAGTTTCGATATCTGGGGCAGAGGTGGGTTCGCGAAACCTCCCGGGCATGAGCTTCACTCTGGTGGGCTGCCAACACTCCGATCCAGGAAGTGTTGGCAGCCATCTTGTGACTCGGCAGAACAGAGTCACAAGAAAACAGTCAAACAAAGGTTAAAAAACTAGAAAAGGGGACAGGGTAGAAACACCCTGACCCCCTAGTCCTGTTCAAGGGATCTCACAAGGACCCCCCGGGCCATAAAAGGCATTTTTTTATAATTTCGGCAGAATTTACGTTGGGGTCACGAATCCAGCTGAAATTTCAAAATTACACTGAAAAAAACACCGGTTTCAGGGACGTTTTAGTAAGTTGGACATTTCACTCGTGCAAATCCAGAGAAATTCAGCAGTTAGTTGAGCTAAGTATAAGTCACGCCGATCAATGCACTGCTAAGACATCACATATTACATCGCTCATGACATGGTCTGTGGCATCACTGATGACATCTCAAATTATATCCCTGATGACATCATCCAGTGATTGTGTGTTTCCGTAAGGTTAAATGTGTTTTATATATATGTATATAGGTCAAGGTTTATTAAAGAATGAGTGGGTGTGTGACTGTCTGAATGGATGATTTAGTAGGTGCATGACTGACTGTATAAGTGAGTAATTAAATGTGTCTTACTGAATGAGTGTTGAAGTATATACATGACTATATGTGAGAGTGAGTGAATGTGAGGCTGGTTGTGTGGATGAGTGTGTGCTTGTGACAGTGATTGTATAAGAGAGTAGGTATGTGTTAGTACACTAAGGTGGTGTGTGTATAACTGAATAGATGAGTAAATGGGAGTATGATTGATTCTTTGCATGACTGACTAGCTGTGTAAGTAACTCTATGGGTGAGTGGCGGTGTGTGAGTGTCTGTATAGGTGTATGAATACATATGAAGGTTACTGTATTGATGAGTGACTGCATGTATGAGTGACTGTATGGGTGAGTGAGTGGATGAGTGTGTAGACCTAGGAATCAGTGAGTGGGTATGTAGTAATTGGTATTGGTATGTCTATGGTTTTGAGAATGGCAGTCTATATTTTAGAGTGAGTGTATTAAAGTTATATTAGGATGTGAGGAGGTGCATCAGATTATCACGTGAATGATGTCATTGGTGATATCATCAGTGATGTCATTTGAGATGTCATCAGTGATGTCACTGAGCATGTCTTAAGTGATGTAATATGTGATGTCATCAGCAGTGTATTGCGGGGACGTGAGGTATACTTAGCTCAACTAACTATTACAGCCGAATTTCTCTGGTTTTGAATGAGTAAAATGTCCAACTAACTAGAGGGAAGAGGAATGGAGAAAGAGGAAAGAGGGGTGCAGAAAGAGGCAAAAGAGGTGCAGAAAGAAACAAAAAAGTGCAGAAAGATGGAGCAGAGGCGCAGAAAGAGACCGGAGGGGTGCAGAAATAGGGAAGAGAGTTTAAATGTATTTTATATATGTATGCAAAGGTGTATTGAAGAATGAGTGGGTGTATGACTGTCTGAATGGAAACCTGCTCTTGCTTCCAAGAAGCAAAGCAGAATTGATTTTGGACAAGGGGAACTGTATGTTAGCATTAGCACTCCCCTCACGGTCCTTAACTTGAGGGCCGGCCCCGGGGATGGGTTCTCCTGGGACAGAAGTGGCCCGGGACAGGGGCCACTCGGCCCTATCCCTTTTTTTAGATAAGCCTGTGCCCCAGGGGATGGGGGTCCCAGGGCCATAATTGGCCTCAGTAGCTGGCCACCTGGCCCCCCTCCCCCAAAAAACAGGCTGCCAGGCCACGGGGATGGGCTGAGAGCGGGCAAGCACAGTCTTGCTAAACAAAACATGTTTTTTTCTTTCCTGGTTTTTCAGAATCCAGTCACAGCCCTGAGGAGAATCCCTCAAAATAAATTGGGTATTGAAACGCGTTGGCATAATTTACCATCAGGGAAAGAGTTTCAATAGAAATATGCATAGCGACTGAGAAACAAATGTACTAAAATTGTAAATCCTCTGTTGCTAGAAATGTCTTTACCCCAGTGGTTGATAACCCTTGTTTGTTCTTCTGAATTTGTTGTTGCGGGTTACTTATTGTTGTTTGTTCTAGACTGGAAACATTTTTCAAATGATTGTTATTCGTTATTTGTTTTAACTTTGTCTACATGTTATGTAATTGTGAAGTGTATTGATATCTGTCTTGCGAATTTATAAAATGAAGATTAATGAGCGCAATGAATAATTAAATGATGTAGACCATCTGATTAGTGAGTTTGGTCTTAGTCTGCTTAAATATTTGGCAGCTTAATAAATAGTCAGCTAGATTGTTTTTGATTATTTAGTAACTTTCCAAAAGTGGCATTTGCCAAACTGTAATTTAGAATCTACCTTCACCATACGTTGTGATTTTAATTTGTGAGTCCAGTGACACCATGTTTGAAATGTCTATCTCTTAACAATGGAGAATTACACTTGACCGTCCTGACTCGTTCAGAAGCGGTCGCTCCCACACGCTCCCTGGCCACTTGAGTATCTTAGCGATAAATTGCTCACTGCTGCATTGCTTTTCATAGCTTTTGTGCCTGATTATCATCGTAGCGCTGTACTCGCATTGCCTTAAAAGCTGTTGTGCTTGACTTTGTGCCTGATTATCATCGTAACGCTGTGCTCGCATTACCTTTAAAAACTGTTGTGCTTGACTATTATCATAGCGCGGTGCTCGCATTGCCTTAAAAGTTGTTGTGCTTCACTAATATCATAGCGCTGTGCTCGCACTGAGTTTATAAATTGTTGTGCCTGACTATCATCGTAGCGCTCTATTGCCCATTACTACCATTGCATTGCTCGCATTAATTGGTAAATTAATTAGTGACTGATTGTGCCAGTGCCACTGCCCATAGCTATACTCCTCGTTGTGCCTCAATCTCGTCCTGTTTCGCTTTTGTTTTCTGCTGCCATTTTGTTGTTGTTGTGCCTCCTAGCCCGTCTCTCCACCCCGCTCCCGCCTCCCAGCTGCTCCTCCCTTGCTCCGCCCTCTTCACTATCCACTTATGACAGATGCACTCTCGTGCAGCGTTCACGCGCAGCGGACGTGCCCCATGCGCGCCGAAGGTGTGCCAAAGGTAAGCCCGTCTACGCCCGTCCGCGCCTGGACCGCGCCCAGCGCCAAACCCCTGGCCCCGCAAAATCCACTCCACCCGCATCACGTACGACGCCGCTACCCTCTCAGCACTTAACCCTGGCCGAGTCCCAAACTGCTACCAAGCCGCCCCAGGACACACCCATGGACCCTTCACCTGCCACTCCTGCAAGTTCGACTACACCAGAACCCACACCAAATCCACAAACCCAAAACAGAGCTCCGACACTAACCACCTGAAGTGCATCCTGCTCAACACCCGCTCAGTCCACAGACACGCCATTGAACTTTGGAACCTACTAGACACCACATCGCCAGACGTCGCCTTTCTTACAGAAACCTGGATGAACGCCTAATCAATGCCCCACATCGCCATAGGCATCCCGAACGGCTACAAGATCATCCGAAAGGACCGCATCAACCAAACAGGAGGAGGCATCGCCATCGTCCATAAGAACACCATCCGCATCACGACCAGCTCTGACGATACCCTCGCAGCCGCCGAACACCTTCACTTCCAGATCCACACCGACCCTAAGACCACACTCAGAGGCACCCTCATCTACAGACCACCAGGACCCCGCACACAATTCAGCGAAGACATCACTGACTTCATCAGCCCACACGCCCTCCCCTCCATGGACTATATTCTACTGGGAGACCTCAACTTCCACCTGGAAAAGAACAACGACAGCAACACCACCACCCTTCTGGACAACCTCGCCAATCTCGGACTCAAACAACTTGTTGACACTCTCACCCACTATGCCGGGCACACGCTCGACCCAATCTTCACCTCCAGCAAGCACATCTCCTTCAATCACACCACAGCTCTCCATTGGACTGACCACAGCTGCCTTCACTTCAACTACAAAAATACTACGACCAACAACCACTCACAACCAATTCCCCGCAGAAACTGGAACAAAATTACCACCGACCAGCTCATCACATTGCTTCACCAAAACCCTCCTGCCAAATCATCGGACCCAAACCAAGCAGCCATCAACCTCACACAATGGATCACCCACAGCGTTGACGAATTAGCACCCTTGAAAAACCATCAAATCAAGCAAGGTAGCAAAAAAGCCCCCTGGTTCAATGATGACCTTAAAAAATCCAAGAAGATATGTCGCACCCTCGAGAAAGCCTGGCGAAAATACCCAACCGCTGACAACCTGGCCACCTTCAAGAACGCCACCCGCAAACACCACCAACTGATCCGATCCACCACGAAATCAGCATTCAAGGATCGACTCGACAACAACGCCCACAACAGCAAAGAACTATTCAACATCGTCAAAGAGTTCACCAACCCCACCGCCGGCACCAACGACATCACTCCCTCCCAAGACCTCTGCGACTCTCTAGCCTCATTCTTCCACAACAAAATCGCTGACATACAGAACAGCTTTGGAGACCAGTCCACCCCACCCACCTCCAAACTAAAACCCCCCTCCAACAACCTTTGCGCCTGGAAACCAATCACCACTGAAGACACCATTCTCCTGATGAACTCCATCCACTCAGGATCGCCAACCGACCCATGTCCCCACCACATTTTCAACAAAGCAGACTCCATTATCGCACCCCATCTCCGAGACGCCATCAACTGCTCCCTCAACTCCGCTACCTTCCCGGAAAGCTGGAAGCATGCCGAACTCAGCGCCCTCCTGAAGAAACCCACAGCAGACCCCACTGAACTTAAGAACTACCGCCCCATTTCGCTCCTCCCATTCCCTGCCAAAGTCATCGAGAAAGCCGTCAACAGTCAGCTCGCCGCCTTCCTTGACTCCAACAAATCCCTCGACCCTTCACAGTCAGGCTTCCGAGCCAAACACAGCACCGAGACCGCCCTCATCGCAGCAACAGACGACATTCGAACTCTACTGGACAACGGAGAAACAGCTGCCCTCATCCTACTTGACCTCTCCGCAGCCTTCAACACAGTATGTCATAGCACCCTTATACAACGCCTCAGCAACGTCGGAATACAAGAAAAAGCATTGGACTGGATCATCTCGTTCATCGCCGGAAGAACCCAGAGAGTCCTCCTCCCCCCTTTTAGATCAGAGGCCACCGAAGTCATCTGCGGCGTACCACAAGGATCATCACTCAGTCCCACTCTCTTCAACGTATACATGAGTCCCCTCGCATCCATCGCGCACCAACACAACCTCAACATCATCTCCTACGCAGACGACACCCAGCTGATCCTTTCCCTCACCAAAGACCCAAACACCGCCAAAACCAACCTACACGGAGGGATGAAAGAAGTAGCCGAGTGGATGAAGAGCAGCCGTTTAAAACTGAACTCGGACAAAACGGAAGTCCTCATCTTAGGATCATCCCCCTCTGCCTGGGACGACTCATGGTGGCCACCGGCCCTGGGAAACGCTTCCCATACCAACGGACCACGCACGCAACCTGGGCTTCATCCTGGACTCCTTCCTCTCAATGACCAGACAAATCAACGCCGTCTCATCATCATGCTACGTATGCTCAAAAAAATCTTCCGTTGGATCCCAACAGAAACAAGAAAGACGGTCACCCATGCACTGGTCACAAGCCGACTGGACTACGGAAACACCCTTTACGCCGGAACCACAGCCAAACTACAGAAAAAACTCCAACGCATCCAAAACGCCTTAGCCAGACTCATCCTAGACATCCCCCGCCAAGCCCACATCTCCGGGCACCTGAAAGACCTCCACTGGCTCCCCGTCAACAAGAGAATAACGTTCCGTCTCCTCACCCACGCACACAAAGCCCTCTACGAACTAGGACCCGAATACCTCAACACGCGTCTTTCCTTTTACACCCCCACCCGCCAACTACGATCGACCAATCAAGCCCTCGCCGCAATTCCACGCACCCAAAGATCCACCATGGGGGGAAGATCCTTCTCCTACTTAGCGGCCAAGACTTGGAATTCTCTCCCCGCCTACCTCCGCCTTACACAGAACCACCTCTCCTTCAGAAAACAACTAAAAACTTGGATATTCGATAAGTAAAGTACCCCCCCTCCCTCAAGCGCCTTGAGACCCTCTGGGTGAGTAGTGCGCTATACAAATTTTAAACTTGACTTGACTTGACTTGACTTATAAGAGCTAATACGGTGATCCCAATATTATCATAAGGGAGAGATAAGCCTTGCAGTAGTGAAAAACAAATGTAACAGTTTTTCACTACCAGGGAAAATAAAACTTAAAAGTACATGTCCTACATTTTAAATATATAGGACCCTGCCTTTTGGCTGTCCAAGGCCTTCCCTAAGGCTGACTTATATGTGTTAAAAAGGAAGGTTTATGTCTTGCTAGTTTGACATGGCAGTTTAAAACCGCGTACACATGATCTGCAGTGGCAGGCCTAAGACATGGATAAGGGGCTACTTAAGTGGGTGGCACAGTCAGTCCTGCTGTCCCTCTAGTAGCATTTAATTTACAGGCCCTAGGCACATGTAGTGCATGTAACAGTGGTAAAGTGCTTAGAGTCCTAAAGCCAACCAAAAGGAGGTCAGAAAAAAAGGAGAAGGAAAGCAAAAGGTTTGGGGCAACCCTTCAGAGAAGACCCTTTTCCAAAATGATCCTCCCAGCCTAAAGCCACGGTAGACTAATCAATAATTTGATGGACTTCAATGTGTAGGGGGATAGAACGTGGACAATGGCCCGCTACTGTAGGGGCACTTGTCAGTTCTATGCCTCTCTGAACTCAATTGGATCCCTCTATCTATACACTCTGATCCATGAGGAATATTTCTTCTCACCTGTGGAGCAAATCTATCCAGCACCCAACTTTATTTTGCTCATAGGTGCATCTCAATAGGCAGACAGTACCACCATGGCCAACAAAGAGATGCGGCCCATTACACCACTTGTATCAGATTTCTGTCTCCAACCAAAGGAGAACTCTGCTCATAAGGATTGTAAGCAACAGAGGCCACTGACAGCTGTCAGTGTCAGGAGCCGAGCCCCAGGCCATCCACTACTGGGAGCCCTAAGTGGGGATATGGGGCTAGTAAGGAGTTCCCTATGAGCTCCTGAGGTTTCTCATACCTCAGGGGTTTCATGTTAAAGAGTAGTAGCTCCAGGTGCTTGGGTGGAATCCTGAAACTGGACTATCAATCCAGGATCTGTAACCTGAGGTTGAACAAAGGAACAGGTGTGAGTCCTCCCTCACCCTGCCCCTACATCAAGGATCTGGTACCCTTCATTTAGGAGTGGTACCACTAAAGAACTGAACTGTTAATGCATCCTTGAAAGCCTTACCACTCAGTTCACCTGACTCCGGGTGCAACTCATTTCCCAAAATGCAAGACTAATGGCATCTGGGGACAAACTATTACCCTCCTAAAGGTCACCTCTGCATCCCTAGGGGTACCAGGGCCATAGGCTGAAAAAGTCCTGTGCATGGGTTTGTGTAACCTAGCCAGTGTACTCTTCTGGGGAAACTATCTTTTCCACAACCATGGCTTGACTAGCACCAGTATTTCACAGAGCTGTCACTGGGACCCCATATACTTTCACCAGATGGAAGTGATGACTTCCACCCTCAGGGATCACCATCTCACATTCTGAGTCGATCTCCCAACTAAGGGAGATCATGGCACAGTTTATGACCTGCCCCTGGGGAATGCTACCAGTAAGGCCACATTGAACACCTCCGTAAAGGGCCCACCAGTGGGTGGTTTCTTTGGACAGACAGAGTCCCCCTGCTTCTGTCCTCTGTGGGAACACTCAAAGGAGTGGGTTTGTAATGGGGAGCCAAGAACCACCTCCCGTTTCTCAGATAGGACATGGGAAATCCTGCCTCCCCCTTACTTTGGGACTTGTCTGAGTCATCTTTAACCACCCCTTCACTATGCTGGTCTGCCTCATAAGCAAGCTTCCTGGGGCCAGTCAGCTTACAGTCAACTAGGTGCTGGTACAATTCTGTAAAACAGATATTGAATATGTGCTCTCTCCTAATCAAATGGCACAGCTCATTAGGAATGCTAACTTTGCTGTAGCTCGCACAGCCATTCAGCACCTTACTGGGATAATCAACAAAATCTACTCAGGACTGGGATAGCAACACTTGGCAGGACAGACTCGCAAGCAGTCTTTGTCTTTGGAAACAATGCCTCTCTATGGAACGACACCTGATGGCCTGCAAAACTCAAACCCACACCGACAGACTACACCCCCATCCTTTGCATTATCCAGTACAGCAAACTCACCATGAAACTCCAGATCAATGCAGTCTCCTCTGCCTGCTTCCACACCCTTCATATGATCAGAAAGATCTTCAGTTGGCTCCCCATTGACACCAGCAAAATTGTCACCCATGCCCTAGTCACCAGCGGTCTCATTTATGGCAACATGCTCTATGCAGAAATCACCACTAACTCCTGAAAAGACTCCAGACGATAAAGAACTCAGCTGCCAGTCTCATCCTCAACCTCCCCTAAGTGGACCCACATCACCTCCCACATCAGTAACCTTCACTGGTTTCTCATCCAGAAAATATGCCAGTTCAAGATGCTTATACACACCCCCAAGGCCCTCCACAACCAAGGACCTGAATACCTCAATCACCGCCTCAAATACCACCAACCCTCCAGACTCCTGCGTTTCACATCCGTCACCCTCGCTCATGCTCTCCGCTTCTGCCAAAGCCGATGTTTTCATGGTTAGAGGAGAGAGCACATTTACTTTAGCACTGGTTGGCAGGAGTAAAGTGCTCAAAGTCCGAAAGCTGACAAAAACGAGGTCTGAAAAGGAGGAAGAACAAAAAGTTGGGGTGACCGTACAGAGAGGACCATTTTCCAAGTAAGAACCAAGGAATAAACTTAGCATAATATTCTGCTAAACGTAGGAATTAACTAAGTTGGTCGTTGTTTAAGGTTCTGTGGCATTTTCTATTGCTTTGACCAAACTATATTTTACTAAAATAATCAACTGACTCCACCTCATATGTACTTGTACCCTTGGTTAATGTCAGATCATGATTCTGGAGAATGGCTAGTACTTTACACAGAGTCTCAGTATGTTCTCTTTAATTGTTCCCAAAAATCTGTATGTCATCTTGGAAGTACAGAAAATTATTTATATCCTTAAATAGATTATGCATGACCCTTTGAAAGACTGCTGCTGCTGATATTAGATCAAATGGCATCCTTTTGTACCTGTACCTGTACATATGAATGACATCTACTGTTTAGTGTCTTCATGTAGTACAATCTGATGGTATGCACTCAATAGACCTGGAGTGGAGAATGCTGTAGAACCCTTCAACATCGAAACCATCCAGCCGTGGTCCGTGCAGGAAACAGCGGTGGGGCTGTGGGGCTGTGTAAAGGCGATTTCGAAGGAAGATGAAACCATGTCTCCAACATTGGGCAATGGATATCGATCTACCCACACATACTCATTCAAATCTCTTACATCCACACATAGTCTGATTTTTCCATTAGTTCGTTGCACTATGACCACTGGTATTAGCCATTCGGGTGATTCAATTTCATCAATTATGTCCTGCTTTAACAATTTTTCTAATTCTTACTTTAATGCTTCCCTTTTAGATAAGGGAATGTTTCTGACTTTATGTACCTTCGGCACTGCATTTTGCTGTAATATAACTTTATGAACAACTTTTTTGAATAGTCCTATATTTGGTGAAAAACTATCTTCACTAACTTGTGAAAAATAAATCAACATATCCTAAAATCTGATCAGGATGATTAGGGTCACGTAATCATTAAATGTCTTTGCAGTGGCCAACCCAAAAATCGAGACCCTTTCTTGGCTACATACATTTTTGCATCAATTGTTTTACCTTTGTAACTTAATGTATATGCAAATAATCCAAATTATCAAGTGTTTTTTTAACCATAACCTACAAGCCTAATATCAGTAGGCACCAATTATGCAACTACTCAACACCAATTAGTGTGTGTGGCACACCAGATTCAACCACCACCCTGATTTCTTTTTCCTCTATGTCAATGATACAAATAGTGGCATCACATTTTTTCATTAATTTCATATATTCTCAACATGTACTAATCTGACATGTCCTCTGTTGCTTGGATGGCTTATTGATGTAATCAGACGTTTGTTGAATGACTCCATCCCTATTCCTGTTTTTGCTCTTACAGATACCAGTATAATGCCCTTTAGCTTCACAAAATCTGCAAACTTGTCCTATTGCTGTACATGACTTGTCATTTGCTAAATGACCTAACTAACCACATTTAAAACATACAACTCCTTTTTATCCATGCTTTGAGCATGAGTTTCAATCTTAGATTTCCCTCTCCAACTAGGTACTGTATCTTCTCCATTTATTTTTTTCACCAATTTTATTTCACTACTAGTTTTGGCTGCTAACTCTTTCATACCTAATTTCATTTGTTCAAATTGGTGGGCGATATCTAAAGCTCTTCCTAATGTTAGATATTCTACAGATAATAGCTTTTCCAGCAACTTTATGTCATATATTGTATGTGCCATTCGGTAAAGTATCATTTTAAAATGTGTTTCAATTTTTATATAGTGCAAACTTGAACTAAATGTATCAGAACACTTTACATGAGTCCCAGCTGCCTTACAGACAGAGACATTAATTTTTAGGCACGGGGAGATTAGGTGATTTGCCCAGAATCACAGGATGTTTCAGCCTCCCTGACAGACTCACACCTGGTTCCCGAGTTTCAAAGTCAGACACCCTAGCCATTAAGATACACCTTCTTGTCTTCCATGATCATTATATCATGGAAAGTTCCATAGTTGCATTTGGCAAACACAATTCTCAAATCATTTTAAAAATATTAATGGATTAATTAGGCATCTGACCACTACTAATAAATGTATGTCCAGATACCACTTCATTTACTTTTTCGGTATAGAGAATATCCATTTATTTTGTCGCCATATCATATGCACCTATTTCTTCTTCATCATCTTCTTCATAGTTATTGGTGGCAAATGATGTAATATGCTAATATGCATCTCCCCTCTGCACCTAAACAATGTTTTAAAATGCAAAACAAATGTTATCAGTGTAAACATCTCCCTAAATGGCTTCTAGGGAGGCTTCAAAGCCATCTTTCCATTGTTTCCACTCTTTAACAGAATTATGCGGATTAGTTAAGAAAGGCACAGGTGTATTAGTTCCATCCTTTGATGACAATATTTTATATGGCTTCAAGTCTTCTCTACCGACTATTCAGGGGTGCACAAGCACTAAAACCCTTTCCTACTATGGCAATCTGAGAGATTCAATTAAACAAAATGCCTGTCTCGAGTCTTTATTGCAGATTAACAACAATCTATCCTTAAATTCCTATTGACGTTAACATAAGCTTTTCACAATCAACATGTCAGGTCTTCTGCACTTACAGTAACTATTCATTATAAAAATCAAGCTCATAATCTTTGTCATTGACTCATCACCATACCAAAATCAGACCTAATGTGGTATTCATTTGTCTGCCCACAGAAAAACCACCACACTCATGGGCACATCTGCATCCTAGATGATCTACTTAGCATGTGCATTGGCTCACGCTCTTATCTCAATAGGCTAATGCTCTGTCGTCTCAATGATGTTAGTCATGGCTACTTTTCTTCACCAAATTGACCCTCTGCTTCTGGATTTTGAAATAGTGCATAGAATGGCCCACCAACCACCATCCTTAGGAGCCCAGCTGATGATACTAGTGCTGCAGTATTGGCTGCCCCTTTTGTCCCTTTCTGCCCTATGGACTCACGCATGCGGGCTTGCTAGCTTACCTGTTCGTACTTTCCTTGCCATTTTATGGAACTCTATGCTTGATAAAAGAACTTTTGAGAGCTTTCTTCTGCCCTTGTTGGTGAGAGGACCTCTTTGCCTAAACAGACTCTCCAAACATTTTAAGCTGAATTAAATTATCCCAGATGTTCTGTCAAGATTTCTCCTTAATCTGTTTTCTTTGAACTTGTAAGTTTTATACTTGTGTATTGATGTGTAGTCTTAGACTATTTTTTATTTTGAGACTTATAACTGAGCTTATTGAATTCCTGATTTATATTTATGATCTAATTTGTTAACACAATATCTAACTGAATATCTGAATTTGGCTGTCTTTTTAAATTGAAGAATGTTCTTTCCACAGAAACAGTGCTCACTGAAGCAAAAATTCTAATTTATAGTAATGATTGTCATGGATTATTTTCACATCAAATCTTACTGTTGCTGTTCTGCACAGTAGTAACAGAGTTATTGGCTTCCAAGATCTTGGCCTACTGAGCTTCTTCAAGACGTTTGGACTTTCTGCAGATATCCTTTACAGTATGGTCCTGAGGGTAGTGTATTTGAACCGAATCATTAATCTGTAAATTGGTTACCATCCAGCATTCCCCTAGGTCTCCTGATAAAAATGATTCCTCACTTGTGTGGGTGGGCCAAGTGCCCACAACAGAGAAGGGCCTACATCTGTTTGCCGTATTTAATTTACCGATCAGTCCCTTGTCATATACCTGGGCTAGTAAATTAAATGCTACTGGTGGGCTTGCAGCACTGCTTACACCGCCCACCAAAGTCACCTTTCAGACCTGTCTTAGGCCTCTGCCATTGCATGGCCTGCATGCACACTTTACTGCTGCTGTGACGTGCCACATAAAGTGGGTACCACATCTGTGACTCCCCTTTTACCACATATCAGTTACCCCTGAGGTAGGCCCTAGCTAGCCCTAAGGGCAGGGTGCAATGTAGGTAAAAGGCAGGACATGTACCTTAACTGTGTGACATGTCCTGGTAGTGACAAACAGCCTATTTGGTTTCTCACTGCTGTGAGGCTGCCCTCTCATAGGAATGCATTGGGGATTCCCCGATATGTGTTTTATTGGTAATTCCTGACATGAGAGGAGTAGCATGATCTAGATTGGTATGTTTAGAATAGTAGTAATAAATGCTGTGCAGTGGTGTTCGCAGATTTATTATCACAATTTTAGAAATGCCACTTTTACAAGTGGGTATTTCTGATGCTATGTGTCTTTGTGCCTGCCTGTTGTGTATTGCTTGTCTGGCTCTAGATGACAGGGGCTGGGGAGGTGCAGTTTCTCCAGAAGGGGCTGGGTGAGTCAGTGCTAGGCTGAATAGGGGGATTTGCATTTGGAGTAGTGGGAGGAGTATCACCTGACCCTGAATAGGACTGTACCTACCTTCCACAATGCTGGCTCCGCTCCCCCAGTGGTGGGTCTGGGGCGACAGCCAACATTGACAATGGGGAGTGTTGTGCATTTGTTAAATGCCCCCCAGAACTGGTTTGAGCTGGGTCCCAAGCCTTGTGCAAAGGCAGAGCAAAGACATGCCGTATAAATATTGGGGCTGTGACCCCATTAAAAGGTTGTAATGTTGTGCTTACTGTGAACTTGTGGCCGGCAGGCTGCTGGATGGCCAGGAGAAACCGCTACTGGGGGGACTTACCTGTTTCCCTGTTTGGCAGCGGAAGGGGCTGCTGTTCTGCTGGGGAGACCCAGTGTGCATGTCTGCCTGTGTCAGCTCTAACCTTGGCAGGTTCCTGGAGAAAAGCACTGCCTGCTCCCTGGTCGTGCCTTTAAGTGGGAGACAGGTGGAGTGCTTCATTTTCTCTTATGCCCTGGACCAGGGCTTAGAACCCTGTGAGATTTCTGCCCCAGTGTGGTGGAGCCCTGGTGTGGGTTTGTGTTGCAAAAGCAGGTAGAGTGCTGTCTATTTTTCATTTCTGGCCTGCGGTCCCTGGGGAAGAGTGTAAAGGCGTACCTTCCCCCAAGCAAAGGAGGCACTCTTTGTCCCTGGGCGCCTGCGGATGGATACCCAAGCCGACGGAGACTTTGCTCCGTGGAAACTGGAAGTCAGGCAAGGAGAGCCTGACCTTGGGCGGGGCCGGCCGGAGGAAGTAGAGCAAAACGCAGGAAGTCAAGCAAATCTGTGCCTGGGTGTGGGCAGGGCTCCCGTGTTGCCGGTGAGAGCCCCACATGCTGCCTGAGCCTGTTTGTAAGCAGGCTCCGGGTGCAGCCAGAGGAAGAACCGGAGCCTGGCAGGTTCCCCCCTGCCTCTTCCCGTCTATTGCCTGGAACAGGCTGCCTCCCGCCGAGGTGGCTGAGGAGAGGCGAGGTTTGGGTAAGTGGGGCCTGTGAGGCACACTGTTTGGGCCTGATTACTGTCACAGCTGCGCCTCCTGATTGCGGGCTGCTACAACGTTGGGGGCATTCTTCGAGGAAGACAATGGTAAGTTGCACACCGCCCCCTTGGCCTTACGGGCCGCGCTGTCGTGTTCTCGGCTCTGAAGTGCCATTGGTATGCCTCTCTTGGGTGCAGAAGGAGCACCAAGGATATTCCAGCATTTATCCCCCTAAGTGCAGCTGCACTACATGGTCATGGGCAGCAGAGCGCTTCGGAGATATCGGGGGACTTTTGTGTTGAGGTGACAGGTGTACTATAGGTTTCTGATGCTGATAAGGTTTAGGCCTAAGGTGGGCCTGATGTACTGCACTACTGCTGAATATGTTTTGCATAACATGCAATACTAAGAAGTGCTATGATGTTCATGCCTCATGATTTATGCATAACGTATTTATGCTATGTACAGTGTCTTCCAGTAGTTACTGGTTGCCTTCACTAATTGTGAGTTCTGATGGTTATGACAGTGGCCCGTTTGGCCCTGTAGTACATATAATCCCTGTAAAGTCATACCAAGTGCCAGTTGGCACAGTGTATATATGTGAATACGTTCTAATGTGTTTCATGAGTAGTACAAAGGCTAGTTTTACATAACCTTGTGTGGAGTTTCTTTTCTGATGTACCTAGTTTGTCGCTGCTGTGTGAGTGTGTTGTGTAAACGCTTTACACATTGCCTCTGGGATAAGCCTGACTGCTCTGCCAAGCTACCAAGGTGGTAAGCAGGGGTTATCTTCAGCATGTAACTCCCTTGCCCTGACTAAGAAGCGTGAGAGAAGCATGGAGAAGCGTGGCTCAAAGGTTAGAGCGGCAGACCCTGATGCAGAGGTCTGGCCCGGGACCAGGGTTCAATTCCTGCCTCGGCGGCTCTTGGACTCAATTTCCCCGGACCTGATAATTCTCGCCTCGGTGCCTAGTCTAATCATGTGTCCCACTCTGTGACTCTGGGCAATAGCTTGCTTAATTTCCACAACGGCCCCAGCAGCGCTTGGATGCCTGGCTTCACCTTGGGGGTGCCCAGGAGTGGACATTTCACAGGAAAGCCAGGATGGGTTCCACAGCGGTATGAATACAGCGCTACGAGACCTCTGGGTAGAAGTGCGCTCTATAAATACAAACACATTAACATTAACTAAGGTGGTAGTTTCTGCCTGGCTTAGGCGCATGCCCTAGCCAATCAGAAATCCCATTTCTAACAGGGGTTTATACTGGAATCCCTGCCAGTGTACACCCTGAAATTATAGACATATCCAGTACTACTTTCAGACAGCATATACATCTTAATTCCAGCACATGCCCTCTTGCTAGGAATTTACTGCCTAGAAACCAAACGGCCCTTGAACAGGATCAAAGACTCACCCACAGCAATTTCTCTCCATGGAACATTGATACTCTGAAAATCGAACTACAAATTGATCAAGCACAGGCTGAATCTTAGAAAGATAGTCACAATCAGGGTGATCTTGTGGCAATGCTCAAGCATTATCAACAAAATGCAGCATCCGAAGAAGAAGCAAATACAAATCACGACTCATGATTGCAGGTAATGTAGCTGTTGCTAGGAAGGAGCTAGTAGACCAATATGATGACAGCGACAGCTTTCTTATCAAGCCCATCAAAAAATTAAACCCAAGAACTTCTTCAACTCATCCAGATTTGTGGGAGTCCACCGGGTAGCTCTAGAGTGGTACTTAAGTCTGGCACTGTTGACCCTCATATACTGTTCAGCATTCAAATTAATGTCATCCAAAAATACATTGTACATGAACAACTAAAAGAAATTCATAAGCAAAAAGTGTCCAGAATTCTCTCTAAACCCTGAGACACCACTAAAGGCAGGCAACACCAGCTGTACGATGTCCGAGGCGCACCAGAGTTCAGCTCTTCCAATGGGAAGCTTTGCAGCCCAAGGCTGCAATCCAGATTGCTGTACTATCTGCACATCAGGGTCGTCCTTTAAAAGAGGCACTTCCTCCACACTGAGAGTGGGTTAATCATCAGATGATTCCTCTCAGACAGGAAATAACACTCACTTGCCAAAGACAGCTAGATCCACCAGCACCTACTCTGCACTGACACAGCAAACACCAATGATATCCCCCTAGAAAAGAATAACAAAATACAATTACACACAAGACAACACAATACACATCTTGCATAAATCAAAGGAGAATTTCACACACAATAAATCAGAAGCTAAATCTGCTGATATTATTCCAGCATTTACAAAAATCACATTCATGCAAGGAAATAATATTAATTTACAGTAAATAGTACTAAAACATTTTCTTACCAAACATGCAAATCTACCAGTGCCAAACCGCAAACAGGAGTTGCAGCACAGAAAAGCAAAAACTTTGCACTAGGATAAAAAGGACAAATAAAACATTGCAATCACAAATGATCACAAGAAATAAAACAGTTAACATAATAAAATCCTATGTGTGCCCATCGGACTCAAAAGCCAGCCACATACATCGCCAGCCAGCACTCAGTCGACACACACGGCCAGTAAAATCATCCGTTCAAACACACCATCAGACAAATGCAAGTGCACACACCCCCTTTCCCGTGCTTATCCACAAACACTGATGTTGACACACACTACCAGCCACACATACTACAAGCCAAGTGCTAGTCCACACACACAGCCAGCCAAGCGCCAGTCAACACACACCATTAGGCAAGTACCAGTCTTCACACACTTCCAGACAAGCGCTAGTTCACACACACTACTAGCCAAGCGCCAGTCTATGCAAATCTCCAGTCAAGCATTATTTCACTCACTCCATCAACAAGGCACCGGACCATGCACACCTCCAGCTAAGCACCAGTCCACGCATACTGACAGCCAAGTGCCTGCCAAAACAGTCTTCCAGCCAAGCACCAGTCCACACCACCAGCCAAGCATCAGATCACACACACCACCAGCCAAGCACCAGTCTACACACACCGCCAATCTACACACACCACTAGCCCCATGCTAGTCCACACACACCAAGTACACACAGACTGTCAGCTGCACTCCAGTTCACATGCACACATAAACCTTTGTTGATGTCTAGTGGTTTTCTGCCACCTTGCGGCAGATGGGCCTACAATTATGGCGGATCTGCATTCAAGGTGGGCAGAAATGGCCAAAATCATAACCCAAAAAATGGAGCGGCGCTAGCCAAAGGGACCACTCCCCAACATGCCCAGATAAATAAATCCCTGGTGAATAGTGGCTTCTGCCCCCCTTTGGAGCAGATGGGTGTAAAATATTACCAATCTGCCCCTCTGTCCGGCAGAATTGAACAAAATACATGCCCCTTGTAAAGGGGAACAGCCTTGGTCCAAGTGGCCACTCCCCAACTTGGTAAAACCCATTATTCCCTGGTGGCTAGTGGCATCTGCAGTCCTTGGGGGCAGATGGGCCTAAAAATATGGGTGATCTATACATGTATGTAAACAACTAGAGAGATAGGGTCTCTGAGAACACTCTCCGACCCCTTGTAATATTTATATTTCAACAACACGAGAGTGCCTAATGGAATACATAAGGTGTACAAGTGACAATATCCCTACTTAACAAGGCTATAATAGAGTGTAGTAAACTAGATACAGTGTGATGAGAAAAGAACATCCAAGAGATAATATTTAAGAAAAATAATTATTTTTTAAAAGAACCCTCACTCACCCTAGAGGTGACATGCTTCATCATAGGGTTCTCGCAGGAGGGACCGACTATCCCCTCCTGCGTGCTGCGACGCCTGCATTTGCAGCGGAGCAGGAAAAAATTGTGTGAAATTTTATTTACAAAACAAAAAGTGTTCCTGGTGAGTGTGCATGATTAAAAAGTCACGACTATGCCCAGAATAAACTTTATTAATGGACAAGCCGATCGTATTAAAAACAGTGGGGACATGCCGTGGTTTTATAATAGAACCACAGTGTCCAAAAATTAGAAGGTCGACATGTTTCTGCTGTATATTGCTGTTTGCTCAGCTTCCTTCAGGACCGATGTGAAAAAAAGTCCCCGGGGGTCCACACTCTCTAAGGTGTGTCCACTCCGTGGAGACAAATGTGAAAAAAGGGGGAAAAAAGCAACATCTGATTTGTGCCTTATATAACTCACGGTTTTGCCGTAGTCAGTACTCCTGCAAATTGTCTGGAGACATTACATGACTCGTAAAACTGAATCACCACATGGATCGGCAGTGCGGCAACTTCTTCACGCTGCGCTCTCAGTCAGGCTCAGCGACTCGCCGCCACAGACCTAAGGTTAAGGTCACTGCCATCCAGATCCGGACGTCAGGACGCAGGAGGGGATAGTCGGTCCCTCCTGCGAGAACCCTATGATGAAGCATATCACCTCTAGGGTGAGTGAGGGTTCTTTTAAAAAATAATTATTTTTCTTAAATATTATCTCTTGGATGTTCTTTTCTCATCACACTGTATCTAGTTTACTACACTCTATTATAGCCTTGTTAAGTAGGGATATTGTCACTTGTACACCTTATGTATTCCATTACGCACTCTCGTGTTGTTGAAATATGATCTATACATGTCCCTTATAAACAGGAGCAACCCTTGCCCAAGGGGCCGCTGATTTAAAATTGACATAATATTACTTCCCTGGTGGCGTGGTGGCTTCTCCCCCGCCCCCTTGTGGGAAGATGGGCCTAAAAATATGGCCAATTTACCCTCAGTGAGGGCGAAAATGAACAGAAAACATGCCTCATATAAAGGGAAGAGACCGGGGGGGGGCTCCCTAAAATCACCAAAACATTATTTACATGGTGATTAGTGGCTTTAGGCTTAAAAATATATTGCTGATATGCTCCCAAGGGGGCATAAACAGCTAAAACATTTACCCCCTATATGGAAGCTACCCTTGCCCAAGGGCTGTTCCCCAAAACAACAATAATAATCCAGATAAAACATCACTGGTGGCCTAGTGGCTTCTTCTACTCCCATAGGTGGTAAATTGGCCTAAGAATATCTGGACAATCTGCCCCTAAGGGGGGGCAAAAACCTCCAAAATAGTTACTCCCTAAAGGGGAGCGACCCTTGACCAAGGGGCTGCTCCTCAAAAACAGAAATCACCAATTGAAAAGATTCCTGGTGGTCTAGTGAGCATTCCTGCTGCACGATCGCAGCCCACCCATGATCGTGCAGCAGGAATGCACTGCAAAGAGACATCAAGGGAAAAGGAAAAACTCTTTCCCTCCCCCTATTTCTCTGGGTACACTGAAAACCCCCTAGGAAGAGAAACTCACCTCTTACTCCAAGGGGCACTGAAAGCAAATTGCTTTCAGTGCATCCACTACAGCTTTTAATCCTTTTAGTGTGCCATGCTTGCTGACATCACTGGATACAGACATGGGATTGAGGGTGGCAGCAAGCAGTCTTCCGCTGCCATCCCTGGTGGGTGGGTTGAAAAGGGTAACCCACTGGGGGAGCGCCAGCACTTCCCACATGGGTGGGTGCTTTGATGGAATGTTTCTGTCCTCAGCACACAGGCACCATAGCTGAGGACAAAACTGTTCCATCCTTAGCACCCAAGGGGTGGATGCAGAGATAAGCACTAAATGTTAGGAGAAATATGTTTTATGAACTGACATTACATGATCAGTTTGAGTGTAAGAAGCCACGAAGAAGTTGCAGAGGTGAGAGCCTGCAGCCTATGAACATCCAGCACTCGTTAAATTTTGTGAACGATCACATGTATATATATCTGACAGAAACATAAGGAAGAAGATATGACTCATAATCCGAATGATCCTGAGAACAGGGCGTAACAATGTCATTGGTTGCTTTTAATTCCAGAAAGAGAGAGAAAGTCTGTCAAGCATGGGGTTATTAACTTGAGAAGAAAGCACCCCCTAACAAGTTCATATAGCCACTGTGGTTGATTCATCAATCAACAGTCAGTATTCACTGTTGACTGGGACCTAGGCACAATTTCATGTCAATGGCAGTGGAGTGAAGGCAGGTTATATCAAGGAGGTCATCTTGGTCTAGGATTTTACAGTGGAACTTTTACCCTCAATTTGGTTCTAAAATGCTGCCTGCCATCTGTCAGGGGAGCGGAGGTAATGACCTGTACTGCCATGAAGACTACCACCCGCCTCATTTAGGGCTCTCCATCTGCCTAGATGAGATGTTTATGCCTTTAGAGGAACTGTCACTCCAGCAGTTCTTGTAAAAGAATTCAAAGTTTGTAGAGAGGCTGCCATGTTTCATGCAGTTACTCAGCAAACCTTTTGGTTTTACAAAAAACAAAAACAAAGTAAGCAATAGAAATAAATGACCCTGACACCATGAAAGTTTGAACACAGGGTATGATGGTCATTTTTCTTTTCTTCTCTTCAGGACTGCCAGGCATTTCCTGGTGGTCTAGAATACTAAAAACTAGGGAGGATGGTCTAGTACCCTTACACTGACAAAGTGGTACAAAAGGGGGTGGTGATGGACGGAGCATCTGAACCGATCAAACACTCACACCCAGTCAACAGATCTGGGTTTAATCCATCACCGTTCTTTAGCCCACTCTGCCACCCCATTTCAGACATGGCCATATGCAAATCAGTCTGACCCTGTGCCTCATGGGAACAGTCCAGCCCTAACTGCCAAGCCATGCCTTCCCTGGACCGGAAACAAGCTTCCGAGGACCGGTTTCTGGCATTTCAGCCGTCTTCAGCCCGGCTTGCTTGAATCCAGTGGCAAAGTGAGCAAGGGACTCACGTCTGAGCATACCCTGTCAACTTATGGCGAACAAAGTGGTGCAAAAGGGGGTGGTGATGGAAACACTGACAGGCAGCTGCATCACTGCAAAGTAAAACTATGGATCTGTGCCCATTTCTAAATAGAGTAGTCAAAGCTTCTGTTTGGTGGTCAGGGAACTTCACAATGTTTGTGGTGTAGTACCCTGTCCATAAAACTCCAACTCAGTGCCTTAGTCATTAAAATGGAAGTTAAAATCTCCCCGTGGGGTAAGGGCCAAGGGTGTAACCAGCCTGAGCCGCTGCAAATGAAATACATCTTCATCAAAATCCTGCTGAAGCATTGGTTGTGCCACAAAAAATTAGACAAACTTGGATTTAGTAGTATCTGAGGTTGCATTTTGGGTCAGATAGCTTTGCTGCCTTGCCCCGGTGCAAGGATTTACCTTCAGACTTAGTCACTTGTTTTGAAAGTCCTAATTCTCCAGTGAGTTATGGTTTTAAGCTGTAGCTAGACAGGGTTCAACCAGGCTGAACACCTACAGCAACAAGGTCCAGGTAACTACTTTTCAGAATGGCAAGAGGCTTGGAGAGGGACACATCTGGTCTAAGCCCACAGGGCACATAGTCAAATGTACAAAGAAGTCGTACACTATATATATAAAATAGGTGTTCTTAAAGTGACTGAAGGCCTAAATGTTGATTGATTGTGCTGTGAAGCGTCAGATGCGTTTTCAGGTCTAGGCCTATTTTATCCTAATTTGAACAAATGCTATAAAAAGGATTATATTTAGTTTTTGAAATCTGATTTAATAGTACAATCTGAATTTTGATTACTTTAGTGGAAACTTAACTATATAAAATATACTTTGGCCTACCTGACCCAGAAATGGCTTAGAACTGTACTGAGACTCATCCCATCTCCAGAGGCCAATATACATTCCTGGCTGCCAGATGACAACGTCCTTGCCTCTGGACCCTGGAAGGCAGTGGTGTTGTCTATCATAGGGTACTTAACAGGGACCGGCCATCCTAAAAGAGACAATAACAGTTGGACAATAAAAGTATAGTCTTGACACTTCCTCTTTTTACTTGGACATGCCAAATGGGGCTGCTTCTAGTCATTCCTAGAGCCCTATTATATCCCTTTTCTCCATCCCCAATAGGAGAGTGTACCAGCACATATAACAGAGGGGAGAAGAGCTTTTCTGCATAGAGGTGTGGCGGGGCCTGCCTGGAGCTCTTTCAGAGGCAACAAGCAAGTTGATTCTGGGAAATGTTGCAGTGAAGCAAAGAGTAAGTGCTGCAAAAGGAAGTGGTCTGAGGGTGAGAACATACACAGGAATGGTTAGTGAACAGATTAAGATTGGCAATTTACTGAATATCCGCAGAACTTATCTGGACCTTTGAAACCTACAAAGCAAACACAAGGAAATGATGGGTTGTGGCCCACTCACTGAACCTTTTTCAGGCCCCTTGGACCCAGGGGAAGAGGTCATGCAGTCATCTTTCCGGATCCTCTATAAGGCCCGGTGTCTCCAACCCCAAGATCAATTTATTGAGATTGGGGAGGGGTCCTAACCCACTCGCAGAACCATGCAATGGCCCTGTGGATCCCATCCTCTGACACCCGAAGGGAGCAGTGTCTAGTGGACCATATCCCCCAGGACAGTGCTGTTCCCTGCACTGTGAAAATGCAAGCAGGAAATACATTTAATTTCCTGCCCACACTCTCCAGGGGAGTGAGCACAGCTTTGCTCCCATCTGGCAGAATCAGAGGAAAAAGCTATTCCCGCTTGGGCAGGAACAAAGGGCCACATGCATCAACGTATTTAGGAAGTGCAAACGGTGCGAATCGGTAAATTCGGCCGTTTGCACTTCCTAAATATGTGTTTGGGATGCATCAAGCATTTTTGAGTAATTCGGTATTTTTACCGAATTCCCAAAATGCGATTGCTTTTAAGGAATTGCAAATTTGCAATTCCTTAAAAGCAATGCATCATTTAATAAAAAATTGCGAAAATTCAAATTGGAAGTGCAAATTACCACGAGGTTCAACCTCGTGGTAATTTGCGAAATTGTTTAAAAATGCTTGAAAATGAATTTTTTTAACTGTCCAGTTACAGACACACATGTCCTTAGGACATGTGTGTATGTAACTTGTACTGAAATGTACATTTCAGGGGTGCAGGGGGGGGTCCTTTGGACCCCCCCCTGCACCCATGAAATGTTCAAAGTGCCACTCGCAATTTGAGACTGCCTTCCAATTGACTACATTGATTCCTATGGGCCTCTAGACCCATAGGAATCAATGTAATGCCATTCCTTAATTGCACTTCGCAATGAAGGAATCGCAATTTCCGAAAATTAAGAAATCCTAAAAACTTTTAGGATTTCTTGATGCATAGCATTTTGCATTTCCTAAATAGCGATTCCTTATTTTTCGCTATTTAAGAAATGCAAAATCCTAGATTGATGCATGTGGGCCAGAGTGACAGAGGTCGCACCTGCCACACCCAGTATGGGTGCTGGTTGGGGATCCACTGCAGCCTTTAGGCTCCCCCAAGGCTCCAAAGTTAATATACAGTGTGGGTGCTTCAGATGAGACCAAGGCACCCATAATAAAAGAATAATAAAAGAGTAGAAGGCAGGAGCCGCGCATTATTATTCACTGCTCTGAGCAAGGAGCATCTCATAATGCTTTACAAGGGATTTTTTGCTATATTTTTGGATCATGGTGGTGCCCCAAGAAGGTGCGTGGGTAGCATCAAACATTAATTTTTGATGTTGTGGAGCACTGTAAATAGTGCAGTAGCCCCTACCAACATAAAAAAAATGCAATATGGATTCTGGGTCAAATAATCCATGACCCCAGGAGTGCGTACCATAGGACAGGAACCACTTGCAATTGGTTCTTTGGTTGCACTTGGTGACCTGAAAAATGTTAGAAAACACTCAAAGACATACATGTTAATTTTTTTAAATGCTTTATTGAACATATTTTTCGACAATTACTATTTTTAAACATTGCAATGTGTGAATTTTTCAAATATATGTGTGATTATAGTTTTGGGTGATTTTTTGACAAAGTCAAAAGGTCTGCTTTATATATGTTGATGTGCTGACCCTGGGGTATGGGTACTAGGTGGGGCGGTTGTGCACAGTGCCTGGCCTATGCCAGGCCCTGTGCCTAACCCCATGCCCAACACCACGCCGTGAAACAGTAACGAACAACTCACTTTACGTTTAAAAATAACATAGAAATTCACTGAATAAAACAAGGGTGAAAGTGAGATAAATTTAGAAATTGCATTAATATCTTAATTTACATTAAAAAACAAACTAAGATTAAGTTATGTTATACTTAGGTGAAAACATTCTGGGCCTCATTTACAAGGCCATTGCGCCACCGCTGCATCCATTTTCTTTGATGCACCAGCGGCGCAGTGTGCCTGCCCATATTTACAAGGCCACTTAAAATCACCCTATGTGAATTTTCATTGTCTTGTAAATACAGGCCCCTGTTACGCATTACTCTGCATAAAAGGGGCATTCTATGGGTGTTGCAGTGGGTGTTACAATGCAACATCCATGGAAACTGACACATTCCCAGATTTACCAAGTTTTGTAAAGCAGGGAATGTGTCAAAATCCTACGCCTCCCCAGGGAAGGCATAGGAGTGGTGCAACAAGGTGAAATACTTGTATTTGTCCTTGCTTTTCCTCTTTCTATGGGTGCTGCATATAAGCGTGTTTACGTCCTATGTGTAAAAAGGACACTCAGGTGGTCGGTTACTCCTCTTCCGGAGAGGTCAGGAAGGCACAACTAGAATAGACGCTTATCATAGACTCCATTCTTTCATTCTGACACATTTGAACGCCTCGCCTGCTGTAGGAATTTTGACATATCGTTACAAAATCTACATTTTGGACCAGGGGTTATTAGTCTCTTACTACATTTGACTACAGACAGTGCCGACTGCACGTCCATTTTCTAAATCATTTCATCTCATTACTAGGTGTTGCAACAAATCGTGTGGAGAAGCCTCGCACACGCGACTGAAGCAGACGATTTTAAAGTGGTTTTGGATCCATTTGCAAGAACATCTGATGATTTACGTATACTAACCAAAGGTTGTACTGGATACAACTGTACATTGTGTGCGAGGTTATTCTCTACCACTATAGATGACAGCCGTGTCTGGCTATATGAACCGTTGAACTACTTTAGTTTTGAATCCTTGAAAATAAAGTAGTTCAACGGGACAACGCAGTGATGAAACACGTGTCGACTATTTGTTGCAGAAAGACTTTGTCAGAGTGGCATATGCAGAATAATGCAAGATTGCTGAATCTGTTAATAAACTGTACCTCCATTTAAACTAAATCCCTACTGTTTGGATTTTATACTATTGTGTGACACTATATGAGTGCTTTGATTGTCTTGTCTAGAAACATGATGATGGAGAGTTGCAGGTTGATGACTTTGAGCATTGTGTTGTGGAATGAAAAATAGTTCTGCATCAAACTAATTTCAAGGTTTCTTACTTTGAGGGACATTGATGATGACACTCCTAGACCAAGGTGCTATTTGAAGGTTGGCCCCTTTCTTTCTGTTTTGCCAGGCACCAAGATCTCAATATTAGTTCCACTGCTTAATTTGAGCCGGTGGTTTTATAGATGAGCACAACAAAAGTTATTTATTAATTCCATATACATTTAACTAAGTAATACCTGCCACCCAAGTCAGTTTTATTGCTTTGAGGGCCTACAATAGTCCGAATTGTCACATTCGTAAGAGAGTGATGGATAGTAGTTGTGTTAAAACTGTAATTGGCAGCCCAGATGGAAATAGATTTGAATATTGCTGGTGTGTATCTGAAGATTCACCTGATATTGCTCTAGGAATTAGCCACGGCATGAACATACGTGTGAAAGGACAGGCAGATAGGGAAGAAAGTTGATATACTTCTTAGGGAAGTTTGAGGGTTGACAACTCCATTGACCTTCTTAAAACTTACAGAAAAAGAAGGATCCTATTGATTAGAATGTAGCTCCTGAGTTTCCAAACTGCTCTCATAACTTTCCTACAGGATGTCATGGTTTACAGTATCCTAGGATACCTTTAGTCCAAGACTGATACCTTATTTTTTACAAGAAAAATCCTCCTTTGCATATATATATATATATATATATATATATATATATATATATATATATATATATGAAAACACAGCAAGAGGGTTAATCTCTGGGATCCGGTTCCCGTAGTCAGGTGGCGTGTATTTTTCGGCAAACCCCGCCGCCGAGTAATTTCAATAATTCTCAAAGTTTTGCCGTAGTAAGCATCACACACACTCGGAAAAGGTACAGCTAGTGGGCGTTTATTTCCAAAGTAACGCTACGCGTTTCAGCACAGAAGTGCCTTGGTCACACGTTTAACCTGTATCTAGTGAAGAACAGTCTTAAGTACAAGCTTCCTGATCACAACGTAAAGTAAACATAAAAGAAGTAAACAATAAACAAAGAAACTGTGGCGGCCATTTGTAAATACACTGATACACAAGGCTCCTCTATTATATAATAGAAAATCAAATTAATGCAGTTAAAGCAAATCATTATTAATAGTTCAAAGAATAAATTAGAATCTCTAGTAAGAGCTATTCAAAACACACTTGAACCATAGTGTATCATCAATTGAAACTAGCCCGTATATCCGCCATTTTGGAACAGGTAATCGTCATTGAATTACTTCTAATGAGAAAGCACCTAGAACTCAAACTGTTTTTGAGTAGTAATACAGGGGAACGTCATATGCAACGATAATTTCTATTACTACATATTTTCCCTGTACATGGCATGATTGTTGTACAATTCATTCGGTCTAGTGCCCGAAATTGTCATATTGTCACTTAATTTCAAAGTTCAAACAATTAAAGACAAAAGTGAATCAGTTTGTAAGAGGAAAAACAGTCTCTGTTATTTGGTGATCAATCTCAGCTTGTCACTCAATGTACCATCAAACTAGATCAGAGTGCAAAAAGATCCATGGGATCAAAAAATTATATTTCAATAAAAGTGAAGGTGAATATCTTAGCTTAACGTAGTGAGGTGAGAGTCTTCAATTCTTGAAAGCCATGTGGGGGTCAGTGCAGTGCTCATAATTACTAAGAAATAGTGTCCCACAAATATGCTCCTGGAAGAAAAATTACAAAAATTATTAAAATTGGTTTAAAAACACAATAGTTATACTAATTTGTCACACAGTAATGCAGAAATTACTCAAATTTCATGTAATGCATATATAGACACTGTTGTCCCAGATTGGACTAAATAGATCGTACTCCAGTTCGACACAGGTAAAGTTAATCCATATGGAGGTGGGTTGCAAGTTCCTCATCCAAGTTATGCCCCCCAGGGAATTTGGTTTCCAGTTCTAATATCCATTTGGATTCTTTTTTCCGCAGGGCAAGTTCACGATTTCCGCCCCGTTTGCCAATGTTAATCTCATCAATTGCGTAATATCTTAAAAGTTCATTGTTTGATTGATGCACCTCTTGGAAATGTCTGGCAATAGAATACTTAGGGTCTTTGTTGGTAATTGCCCTCAGGTGTTCTTGAACCCTTTTCTTTGCCATGCAGGACGTACTGCCCACATACCTTCTCTGGCATGGACATTCCAAGATGTATATAACAAAGGTAGAACTACAGGTTAGAAATTGCTTGATTTGTCGTTTGATTTGTGTCCCTGGTACTTCAAAATCCTTAACCATAACACTAGTGCGGCAGGCCCTGCAGTGACCACAGGGATAAAATCCCCTTAACCCTTGGATGTGTTGGCCCTTTTTTCTGTTATGTCACCTTTGACCAACATATCCCTCAGATTGCGGCCTCTCCTATATGTTATATGGGGTCTCTTTGTAAGTTTCGGGCCTATGATAGTGTCTGCTTTAAGGATTTTCCAATTGTCAGCCATGATTTTTTGGACCTTATTGGACTTCTGATTGTATGTTGTGATAATTCTAGGAGGTTTTCCCTGTGCATGGCAAGATTGTTGTACATAAAGAAAGCCCTAAGACAACTAGAAGGCAATATCTTTTACACTAGGTCTAACTCTAATGAGTATAACAACAGCCTTGAGGAGACTTGGAATAAATTACATGATTGGCAAATAGAGGGGCTCCTCTCTTGGCATGAATTTTGCTTTCTTAAACGGGACTATCCTAAACTACCCATCTTTTACCTACTCCCGAAGGTTCACAAAAATCTGTCAGAACCCCCAGGTAGACCTATCATATCCTCTATAGGAAGTGTCAATGAAAACCTTTCCGTGTACATTGACCACTTCCTTCGAGAACACGTTACTAAACTCCCTTCTTACATAAAAGACACTACTGATTTTTTAACCAAAATAGACACGATTGTATGGATGGAAGGCTCTATACTAATAACCATGGACGTAAGTGCCTTATATACCATCATTGACCATACTCAAGGTATGGAGGCTTGCTACCATTTTCCTAAAAATAGAGAACTAGGATTTAGGAATCATACTGTAATGCTTATCGAAATGATGAAACTATGTCTGCGAAATAATATATTTATGTTTGATGGTGTATTATTCAAACAAATTCGCGGCGCGGCCATGGGCTCAGCTTTTTCTCCCAACTTTGCTAATCTTTTTTTTGGGCAAGTGGGAAGAAGAAATTATGACATATGAAGGATTGAGTGAGGACTTTAAGAAAGTACACACATGGGTCAGATACATAGATGACCTTTTCGTCATTTGGCAAGGTGCAGAAAAAGAGGCAGTAGACTTTATTGCCAAGTTAAACCAGAACAGCTACAATATCCAACTAACATACAACATTAATAAAAGTCGGATTGAATTCTTGGACACCAGTATTGGGGTTCAGGTGGGCAAACTGATCTCTAAGCTGCATAGGAAGGAAACTGTAGGCAATAGCTTACTGCATGCCCTGAGCGCTGATCCTGATCGCCTGAAATGGAGCATTCCATACGGGGAACTCCTTGGGCTAAAAGAAATTGTACCAGAGAGGAGGATTATATAGAAGAAATGAATACAATTCTCAAACGGTTCAGAGAAAGAGGTTACCCAGAGTGGGTACTCAATAAGGCAGTTGCAAAAGCCTCTATCGTCCTTAGATCTGACACTCTGACCCCTAAACCTAAACCAACCGAAGTAACTGAACCTCCTAGAATTATCACAACATACAATCAGAAGTCCAATAAGGTCCAAAAAATCATGGCTGACAATTGGAAAATCCTTAAAGCAGACACTATCATAGCCCCGAAACTTACAAAGAGACCCCTTATAACATATAGGAGAGGCCGCAATCTGAGGGATATGTTGGTCAAATGTGACATAACAGACAAAAAGGGCCAACACATCCAAGGGTTAAGGGGATTTTATCCCTGTGGTCACTGCAGGGCCTGCCGCACTAGTGTTATGGTTAAGGATTTTGAAGTACCAGGGACACAAATCAAACGACAAATTAAGCAATTTCTAACCTGTAGTTCTACCTTTGTTATATACATCTTGGAATGTCCATGCCAGAGAAGGTATGTGGGCAGTACGTCCTGCATGGCAAAGAAAAGGGTTCAAGAACACCTGAGGGCAATTACCAACAAAGACCCTAAGTATCCTATTGCCAGACATTTCCAAGAGGTGCATCAATCAAACAATGAACTTTTAAGATATTACGCAATTGAACAGGTTAACATTGGCAAACGGGGCGGAAATCGTGAACTTGCCCTGAGGAAAAAAGTATCCAAATGGATATTAGAACTGGAAACCAAATTCCCTGGGGGGCATAACTTGGATGAGGAACTTGCAACCCACCTCCATATGGATTAACTTTACCTGTGTCGAACTGGAATACGATCTATTTAGTCCAATCTGGGACAACAGTGTCTATATATGCCTTAAGTGTAATATGAGTAATTTCTGCATTACTGTGTGACAAATTAGTATAACTATTGTGTTTTTAAACCAATTTTAATAATTTTTGTAATTTTTCTTCCAGGAGCATGTTTGTGGGACACTATTTCTTAGTAATTATGAGCACTGCACTGACCCCCACACGGCTTCCAAGAATTGAAGACTCTCACCTTACTACGTTAAGCTAAGATATTCACCTTCACTTTTATTGAAATATAATTTTTTGATCCCATGGATCTTTTTGCACTCTGATCTAGTTTGATGGGACATTGAGTGACAAGCTGAGATTGATCACCAAATAACAGAGACTGTTTTTCCTCTTACAAACTGATTCACTTTTGTCTTTAATTGTTTGAACTTTGAAATTAAGTGACAATATGACAATTTCGGGCACTAGCCCGAATGAATTGTACAACAGTCATGCCATGCACAGGGAAAATAGGTAGTAATAGAAATTATTGTTGCATATGACGTTCCCCTGTATTACTACTCAAAAACAGTTTGAGTTCTAGGTGCTTTCTCATTAGAAGTAATTCAATGACGATTACCCGTTCCAAAATGGCAGATATACGGGCTAGTTTCAATTGATGATACACTATGGTTCAAGTGTGTTTTGAATAACTCTTACTAGAGATTGTAATTTATTCTTTGAACTATTAATAATGATTTGCTTTAACTGCATTAATATGATTTTCTATTATATAATAGAGGAGCCTTGTGTATCAGTGTATTTACAAATGGCCGCCACAGTTTCTTTGTTTATTGTGTACTTCTTTTATGTTTACTTTACGTTGTGATCAGGAAGCTTGTACTTAAGACTGTTCTTCACTAGATACAGGTTAAACTTGTGACCAAGGCACTTCTGTGCTGAGACGCGTAGCGTTACTTTGGATATAAACGCCCACTAGCTGTACCTTTTCCGAGTGCGTGTGATGCTTACTACGGCAACACTTTGAGAATTATATATATATATATATATATATATATATATATATATATATATATATATATTCACTGAAAAAACCATAGGTTTGACACCAGTTATAGTTAGCTGGAAATTTTACTGATATAAAACCAATGAAATTCCACGTTATAGTTAGTTGGACTCACTATAACTTGCGCGTGTAATGCACTGCTGATGACGTCACATATTACATCACTCATGACATCACTGATGACACCATCCTTGTGACACAGTGACAGACCTCCTTTCACTGTAATCTAACCCTTGAAACACATATTCAAAAATAGAAACTAAAATTTTCAAAAAAATTGAGATACCCATACCAGTTACCACAACCAATTCAATAATTCCCCCATCTATATACACATGCACTAATTCACCAACAGTTCTATATAGTCACTCATACATATATTCACTAATCATATGTAGTGATACACCTACACATCCTGTTACACACCGACAGTCATCCAAAAGTTATTCACACACATACTCACACATGCAAATAAACTATTGAACATCCATTTATTTGCATAAACAGCTATACACACACTACCACTTTACTTCTAAGGAAACTTACACATACTTACTCTCTTAAAAAATCACTTATAGAAACACATACTAATTTAAACAGGAACTCTTACAATCCCTCACTCTCACATATACTCACTTATATACATCAATATTCACATATACTAGATTAAAACATATGTAGTTACTGATAAAGACACTAATAAGACAATCATTCACTCACTAACACAGACATATACACACTCATCCACCCATACAGTCCTGCACATATGCTGTCTTCAAAACACATACAAACAGAGACTCAGTCATTCTTGCATCTATGTACTAAGTAATACTCCCACCAAAGCATGCAAACACTCATACTCATACTAAGAAATACATCTAATCACCTATATACATACACATGTACCTACTCATCAACCCATGCAGCCACTTATACACAAAGTGAAACACTAATACATATATTTAAATATTTAAGCATTACTCACTAATATATGTATTCACTAAGATATTCAATAATATATACATATATAACACATATTTATTTTTCAGAAAGACACACATTCACTGGATGGTGTCATCAGTGATGTCATGAGTGATGTAATATGTGACGTCATCAGCAGTGCATTACACGCGCAAGTTATAGTGAGTCCAACTAACTATAACGTGGAATTTCATTGGTTTTATATCAGTAAAATTTCCAGCTAACTATAACTGGTGTCAAACCTATGGTTTTTTCAGTGAATTTCATAGGTTTTGTAAATGCTACTTCCTAACTATAACGTGTGTAAAACCTATGGTTTTTTCAGTGAATTTCATTGGTTTTTAAAATGCTAATTCAGAAATATCTCGTGTATACAACCTATACTTTTGTCAATAAAGTTCTGGCAATATTTTTTTCAGAAACAAGCCGTTTTCTTCACTGTTCAAGTTGCATACAGACTCCTTGTAAAGCGATACAGAATTAGAAAGTCTGTACCTTACCTTTTTTTCAACGCATTAAAATTTGCCTGTAAATAAAAATAGCCTTCTAAACTTTCGTGCACGACCCGGTGTGCGCACTCTCGGCAACAGTTCTCAATAAAATGGATAGCGCATTTCCAGGCTTTCGTGCGCGACCAACTGCGCGCACCCGCCTATATATTTCGTGAAAACTTTGCAATCTGAACTTATTGAATTTCTTCATAGACCCATCAAAGAACTTATACTACGTCAAAGGGACTAAACCTAGGCTTCTTTTTTAATATTATGAAAATTTTCATTAAATGGAGCCGAATGTCTTTTTAAACTTTCGTGTGTGACCGAATGTACACACCTTGGTATTTTAAAAAAATATATAAAAGGTTTTATACTTTAACAATTGTATGCTTGAATCGAGCTCAGAAGATATATTAAATCCGGATATGTTTGGATTTACTCCTTTTCACGTTTTCAAACTTTGCTGAATTAGACCGCTTCTTCCAAATGGCGTACGTGACCAGATACTATCACCGCGTACACGTCCTGAGACGCGCATGTGAAGTCATGTGACTTGAAAACAACACTTCCAATTGGTTCTTAGTAGTTTCTATTCTGCAATTTACACGGAGGACTCCACCCACTCCTCTCACTATTTTTTCTACTCTCAAAAGAGAACGATGTTCAACACCCTTCGGAAGACTTTGCTGAAATGGCTGCCGCCCCGCATTCATCTTCCGAATCTGAAGGAAATGAGCAACTACCTTTAAAAAGAAAAAAGGAATCTTTTATTTGGCAATTTTTCACTTATCCTGAAGAACAAAAGAAAGTGAATGCGCCAAAAGTGACCTGCACGATATGAAATTCGGTTCTCTCAAGAGGAAATCCAAGAAAAAAATATTCCTTTTCCATACATACCATGGTGCGGCATGTCAAACAAGTGCACCCTGTGGAATTTGCAAAGGCATCGACAAGAGCCCTGGCCACGCTATTACCATCAGAGGTGGCCAGCACATCTTCTGGTGGACGACCTGTAGCACCATCGAGTGCTGTGATGGACTTGAGACCATATCTTGCAAAGGTGCACATGAAATGCAACGAGTGTGGAGAAATTCTTCTGTACGGAGAGCAGAGCCTCATTCTTACTAAACTAAAAATTGAGAGTCATAAATGCCCCGAGAAAAGATAAATTTCTTCATTTCATTTTGATCCTGTGTCACACATGAAAATGTTGTTGCAAGTTTAAAAAATCAAAAACAACATAACACTTGTTTAAAAAAAAAAAAAAAAAAGTTCTTTTCAGAACTAACTCATTCTACCAAAAAGAGCTCCAGGGGAGGAGGAACATGGCGGCGGCAGGCTAGCGGCTGCTGCAAGGCTCTGCTCCAAACATGCCCTAAAACGAGTCTAAAGTCGGTCTATCGGATCATGGCAGCAAATTGAACGGTGAGATGAAAGGTATTACCTGTTAAAAATGTTATTTTCGTCTTTTGAGTATTCTTTTCTTCGCTTTTATCCCGCTTTTCACCCCGAGTTCTGCAGCAACACGGACTCAGATGCGGATCAAACTCAGAGGCACTAGGACCCCCGCGTTGCACAGGGCGGGATCTCGAGATGCGAGAGTGCGTGCGGAGCTACACGGAGGAGCGGCTCACTAGGCAGCTGCATCGGATCCCAAGTGAGGAAACCGGCCGGTTTGCGAGGCCGGTCGAGAGAGGCTTCGTTGCAGGCTCCCATCAAGCGGCAGAGGAAACAGAAGCCTCCCGGTTGCGGGTAAGCTGCCATAGTATATGGCTTCGTTCAAGGGCTGCTTTCTGGTACCGAGCGGGTGTTCTTTCAAGGCAGGCTCACCCTGGGCTAAACTCTATTAATCAGGACCTTGTAGGTTGTATGGAGCCAGAAAAAGCTGTCTCTTTGGTGCAAAAGACTACCCTATCATCAGACAGCTCGCCCAGCACAGGGGGATCAGATAGGAGTCCTGTACTGGACGGTGTTTTGACTTCAGAGGGGCTTACTGTTGACTTTACTGACTCTAAGATAGGAGGTCTAGCAAAGAACCGCTATCAGCTACGTTCCAGGCAGGAACTAAAGAAGAAAGGGGTTCTTAACCCTTTGGATTTAGTGGAAGGTGTAAGGAGCGGGCCAATCCCTATTTCACCACTAAAGTTAAACAAGAGGGGGGGTACAAAAAGGGGGAGACCCAAGCAACCATTGATGCCTAGAGGGACTCGAGGGACTCCATCTTTAACAAGCTATTTTAAGATCATGGAGCAAGCAGTAGCCCCTAAAACAGTTAATATCAGTGATGAAATAAACAACGGGGAAGTGGATAAAGGGCTACATGGAGCGGAGAAGCCCTCAAGAGAAACAGTCAACAAGTCAACAGTCAACAAGTCAAACGTTATAGTTGATTCCCCCCTTCTTGCTACTTTCCCCCTGAGTAATAAGTATGCAATTTTGGGGGCAGCTAACCCACAGGATACTCTAGGGGTGGCAGTAAGGCATCTTCCTGATCAAATCCTTGAACAAAGTGGGATAATTTCATCAGACAGCATGCAGGATAATCAGACAGCCGTATCCACATCCAAGAATTTTCCAGTATCCCCACTATTTGGTCTGGAAGGCGACACCTTTTCCACACAATTGAGTGGGGCCGCGGGAGCGGGAGACACTGGCGAGAATGGTTTAACAGATGATAGACTGGGCTCCTTGCTGCATTCGCTCAGGACTGACTTACTAGCTGGATTTGATATCTCCGAAAAAAATCAGAGGGGTCTGCACGACAGATTCGACTTGTTGGAGGCTAAAATTGAAGGTATCAGCGCTAGGACTAGTAATTTGGAAGTGAAAGTAACATCTCTCACAGAGTCTTCAAAAGAGAATTCTAAAGATATAGATGCCCTGAAAGCCCAGAATCGAACTCTAGCCATGGACTTAGAAAGGTTGGAAACTCAGTGTCGACGCAACAACTTGAGGATCCTTAAAATTCCGGAAGGCGCAGAAGTAGAAGATATAAAAGGATTTGTCTGCAGACTCCTCCGAGAGGATATCCTGAAGGATCGCCCAGACATCAATTTGGAAGCGGAGATTCAGCGGGTCCATAGGGACCCGTTCAGGCTGCACCCAGAACGGAAGGCACCTAGGAAAATCCTTGTCTATTTTCAAACTTACAGTGTTAAGGAGCTTATTCTCACTAGATGTCTCTCGCGTACTTCTCTGCATTTTCAAGCCAATCCCTATCAAGTCAGATCAGATATAGGTGGTAAAACAGCCCAAAGACAGTGGGAGCTCGGCTCCAGAATGCCAGAATTGCGTTCAATGGGGGCACAAGTACAAATGAAATTTCCAGCCATCCTCAAAATAATGTGGAACAATAAAATGTTTACTTGTCATTTCCCGGAGGAAGTGGATGCGGTGTTAACTAAGATGAAGGAGAGGAAGGAGTAGATAATGCAACTGAACTGAGATCGAACTGTCATCCTAGTTCAATTTAGTATAGAATAGTATAGGATACTATGGGGTGGTGTTGGTAAAGGGAGAGTGTGTCTGTGTTTATTCTAGGGAGGTAAAGGGAAAAAAAAAAAAAAAAAAAAAAAAGATAACAAATAAATAAGGATGGATCAAAAAAAAAAAAAAAAAAAATAAATAAAATAAAAAATCGGTTTGGTTCGGGGGAAAAAAAAAAAAAAAAAAAAAAAAAAAAAAAGAAAAAACATATACATATATATATAAATTTATATGTATACACATAGCTTATAAGGGAAACTTGAGACTGACTTTTTGTATATGTCTCACATATAGAGGTAGGGCAGAGGAGGTCCAGGGCCTTATAGGGCGTAATTTCGCCAATCAGCAGGGAGGGGTTCCTCAGAGGGAGGGGGGTAAGGGTTCAGAGGGATGGGGGAGAAAATCAGAAAAAAAAATCCTCATTTGTCACAAATCTTTATTTATTTCAAAAATTAAACGTTATAGCAGGCTACTATTTTTTAGTTAACAACAGTAGGACAGTAAGATTATATGATGGCCCAACCAAGATCTACTAAAATTCTTTCATGGAACCTGAACGGGCTAGGGAGTCGTAAGAAGCAATTAAACATTTCTCATTATTTAAAAAATACTGGAGCATCCATTATCCTATTACAAGAAACACACTTGGAAGCGGATCAATGTAGGAAGATATTCATTAAACTTAACTGGGTACAGGAGATTCTCTGTTCAAAACAGACGGGTACAACGAGAGGGGTTGCAATAATACTTTGTGTCAATAAGGGTATTATACTGCATGATTGGGCCACAGACCAGTCAGGGAGGTGGTTGGCTGCGGTGATCTCAATAAGTTCAGTTAAACTCTTATGCGGGGTTTATTACGGTCCGAATGACGATAATCCTGTTTTTCTTCAGAGATTAGAAAAATATATGATCCAGTATACAATCCCAATTGTGCTAGGGGGGGATTTTAATTTGTTATTAGACCCAACATTAGATCGTACCTCTAAGTCTAGATACAATTGTCCAAAAAAATCTTTTCTGATCCTGAAGAACATTATGAAAGACTATACATTGTCAGACGTCTGGAGAGTTAAATATGGCACAAAAAAACAATATTCTTTTTATAGCAAAAAATACCACCAGTTCTCCAGAATAGATTTTTTTCTATTAGATCAATCGCTCTTAGCAACCACGGATTCTATCTTTTATACTCCGATTGGCCTGTCTGACCATTCAGTGGTTGAATTAAATATTAATATTCAGAAAAACTTTCCCGAATATAGGTGGACACTGGATAGGACTATCATTTTAAATGAAGTATTTAATATCAAAGTCAAAGAAAAGTCCACAGAGTTCTTTGAATTTAATGATGAAACCGCTCCTGAGAATATTGTTTGGGATGCATTCAAGTCTTATCTAAGAGGATTATACAGCTCCCAGATGATCATAAATAGGAAGCTTAATAAGGAAATGGATATTAAAGAGCTAAGGTTAATTAAAATAAAAGAAGAACAGCTTCTCTCCGCTACTCTAGGCGACAGAACTAATGTACCAAAATTGGAAAAAGAATTAGTAGACTTACAATTGAATTTTAGATCGAGAACTGAAAAATTACTCAAGGATAAATGGGAAGTCAGTAAATTACGTAATTTTGAATATGGAGAGAAGTGTGGGTCCCTGCTTGCGTGGAAAGCTAGGTCGGACAGATCTAGAAACAACATCAAAACTCTGATACAACGTGGGTCTGGAGTTGTTTTGTCTGAAGATGACGAAATCAGGCAAGAAGCTAGAACATTCTACCAAGAGCTATATACGGAAAAAATTAACTGCTCAATGGACGAGCTGGATACTCTGCCACTCTGGGATGATTTACCACAATTAAAAGATTCAGACATAGCTCTTTTGGCAAAAAACATATCAGAAGGGGAGATTAGACTCCAACTAAAGAAGATGGCAAGGAATAAAGCTGCAGGTCCCGATGGCCTCCCAATAGAGACTTACAAAGCAAATATTGAAGAAATTCTAGTTCCAATTCAGAAACTATTCAATAGAATTTTCATTCAGGGAGACCAAATACCATCTTCCTGGTTGGACGCTACAATTTCATTAATAGCTAAACCGAATAAAGATCCGGAAAAGATAGAATCTTATCGCCCCATCTCACTCTTGAACTCCGATCTAAAAATTTATTCTGGAATTTTAGCGACCAGACTGGCCAATGTCATAAAATCTATTATCCATCCTGACCAGAGGGGATTCATTCCTGGCCGTCAATTAAACGAGCTCACATTCCAAGTAATTGCTGCCATAGACTACGCCACAGAGAAAAAGAAGCCTCTTGCTATCGTCGCAATAGACGCTGCTAAAGCATTTGACCAGGTGAATTGGCTCTTTCTTTGGAAAGCGATGAGGAAATTTGGTTTTCCAGAAGTCTTCATCAATGGAATTAGAACTTTATATGGGGGCCCGAGAGCCAGGATCCTGGTGAATGGTGGACTGTCAGACTGGTTAAATATTCATAGAGGGACGAGGCAAGGATGTCCTTTATCTCCATTATTATTTGATGTATATATTGAGCCCTTTGTTTGTCTTTTAAGACAGGATCCTATAATTCACCCTTTTAAAATCGGAGATTTAACAGTTAAGACAGCTCTATACGCAGATGATCTCCTTTTGTACACTTCGAATCCACTAGATGCAATTCCAAGGTTATTCCAACTTGCTGAGGAGTTTGGTATCGCTTCTGGGTATGGCATTAATAAGGAAAAGACCGATATCATGTGTTGGAATATCGCAGTACCTATCACAGAAGCTAAAACCAAGATGAGATATCTGGGCATACAGCTCAATCATAATCTGGTAGAAACTCCTAAAACTAGTTGGGATGTGGTGATAAAGGAGGTTAGGAAACTTTTGACCAGATGGAACTCTTTGCCTTTAAATATCTACGGTAGAGTAAATTTGGTGAAAATGATCATCTTGCCAAAGGTGACCTTCCTTTTTAATTCCATTCCTTTAACATTCAATAAGAAAGATATTCTTAACTTACAGGGTAGGATAGGTTCCTTTATTTGGGCGACAAAATCTCCCAGGATAGCCTGGAGGAAGTTGAGGAGAGGACTAAAAATAGGTGGCCTTGCTCTCCCGGATTTACTTCTATACTGTTATGCTTTTCAATTTAAAAATTTTAGACTTCTAGCGAACAAATTAGATTCCACCTCTAATGGTATACTCTTCCGAGCCATGTTGTCTGATCTTCCATACGGGGTTGACTTCTTTACGTTTAAATTTGGAGACCAAAAATTCTTTAAAAAAGTACGACTGAAGCTCTTGAAGGCTGTTTTACATAACTGGCTACAAATAAGAGGGATGTTAGGCATACATTATTATCATACATATGCCCCGATATGGGATTCCCCTGGTACTCCCGAATGCTTGACAGATCAGTTAGCACTTCCGTTAAAGAGGGCGGGTCTCCTCAAATGGGGTGACCTTCTTGATACATCAAGAGCACTAAAATGGGAAACGCTGGTAGGTTTAACCGGGGGAACCCTCACGAGATTTAAGTTCTATCAATTATCGGCTTGGTGGGGAAGTCAAGCTTCGGATTCTGGTGATGAGAGCCTCCTTCTAGACCTAATTAGTAATAACACGATAAGAAAGGGGGAGACTGCCCAATGGTACAAAATCTTCATAAGTAATAAGGACAATCAAGAGGCGGAGATTATAAAGTTATGGGACCCCGCTATCTTTCAGGTTTCGGATAATCCTGTTAAACTATGGGCAGATTCTTTCTCTATGTCCCAAAAAATAATTAAACCTTCTAACTTGAGAAGAAATCATCTATATACATTGTACAGGGTTTACTGGTCTCCTGCGAAACTTTCTAAGATCTCCGCACTTCAATATCCTTGTCCCAGATGTAAGTCACAAGAGGCAGATGATATACATATGTTTTTTGAATGTCCAAGTATTAACAATTTTTGGGGACAAGTCTGTGGGTTTTTGGAGGAGGTACTTTCATTTTCACCTATATACACTTTAAGTTTGGTTTTTTTTGGTCTCCAACCCGATTATGATATTAATAGCAACATATCACAGTTTATTTTTTATGTAATAGTGATCGCCCGAAGAGAGATCTGTAAAGAGTGGAAGTCTGCGCTTCCCCCGACATTCGCAGATTTCCTTAAAAACATCATGGCGGTGAGTAAATTGGATATTTTATGTGGTGGAGATGAGTCTGCTAAATTATGGTCAGCCTTGAATGCCTGGTGTGAGAAATAGTCCAATGATTATGCCAGAGGTTTTGTGGACTTGTCCTTTCTCTGTAGCAAGTATCAACACGAGAGGAAGTTGGACGAGTAATAACCTTACCTCTGGGCAATCTTCATCGGCTATCCACAAACAAGAGGGCTGGTAACGGGAGTTTGTGTCAGTGGCCTGAAGAGCGCCTATTTAGAGCAATTATCTACTGGTGGCATATATGAGGACAAAAAAAAAAAAAAAAAAAAAAAGAGCTCCAGGAGCATATTATAAAGGGGGTTTATCTCCGCTTTTTTGGCTTTCGTTCGTGCGCGACTGTGTGCGCGCACCCGCCTATATATTTCGTGAAAACTTTGCAATTTCAACTTCTTAAATTTCTTCATAGACCCATCAAAGAACTTATACTACGTCAAAGACAGTAAACCTAGGCTTCTTTTTTATTATTATGAAAATTTTCATAAAATGGAGCCGAATGTCTTTTTAAACTTTCGTGCGTGACCGAATGTACACACCTTGGTATTTAAAAAAAAATATATAAAAGGTTTTATACTTTAACAATTGTATGCTTGAATCGAGCTCAGAAGATATATTAAATCCGGATGTGTTTGGATTTACTCCTTTTCACGTTTTGAAACTTCGCTGAATTAGACCGCTACTTCCAAATGGCGTACGTGACCAGATACTGTCACCGCCTACACGTCCCGAGACGCGCATGTGAAGTCATGTGACTCGAAAAAAAACACTTCCAATTGGTTCTTAGTAGTTTCTATTCTGCAATTTACACGCAGCACTCCACCCACTTATCTCACTATCTTTTCTACTATCAAAAGAGAACAACGTTCAACATCTTTCGAAAGACTTTCTTTTCACGCGATAATGTGAAATACTGAGATTGTTACAGGATTTTTATCACTTAGAAGCCTTCCTATTATGAAGGTTTATCTCCTAAGTCTCTGATTCTCAAACTGTGCAACGCGGCTCCCCTGTGTGCCGTAATGAAGTGCTAGGGGCGCCGCCCACACTCTAGTGTGACTAACCATCTATAAATTCCACAGACATCTCTACCCTGTTATCTGCAATTGTGAGCATCAAAGGGAGCTGCGCTACGCCCCTGTGAGAGGCCTCACTCCCACTGCTGCAACGGCTTGGCAGTCCTCCAGATGCACAGGAACAGCCCCTCCGATCCATTGAAGTTCTCTGTCGTGAGAGGCCTCACTCCCACTGCTGCAACGGCTTGGCAGTCCTCCAGATGCACAGGAACAACTCCTCCGATCCATTGAAGTTCTGTGTCGGTCTCAATACCACTTACGAAATGAAAATAAGCACTGAAGAATATTCAAGCATGTAGTACTCCTCCTGCTACAGCATACAAAATGCATTCTATTACCTATAAAAAAGTCAAACACCCACGCTACAATCATATAGAACATTTCCTCTAAAGAAGCCTGTGAATAACTTTAAAACATCAGGTTAACCTTTTTTTACTCTCTCATCATTATTAAAGATAAGTATTTACAATGCTATATTAAACAATGCCATGGTTCTTGCTTTTTAATTTTAAAAATCTTGCAATCTTTCACAAACCCAATACTCATGGCTTCTTTTTCGTGACAAAAATCTTGCAATATTACATACCTACATAGAATAACAGAAAAAACATAACACTACAAAGGCCGAACACTCTACTAAACGCGGATTTGTAACCTATGAGGCAGATTTATGTTAACTACTTCATACCCAGATATGCACCAGTTAATGAGCACCACAGTATGCTAGTGCTCCCTTACCCATGGTGTGCCACATTTGAAATGTGGCGCACCATGGTACAAAAACACCATACATGCGTAACACATCTGTGCTCAAAAAGTAATACATTGCTAGAGTTGCATCGCAAGTGTGATGCAGCTCCAGCAAGGCTCACCAATGCACTATATTCACAATACTGCGTCAATACCTACGCCTGCTTCAAGCACACGCACAGTTTTGAAACAGCATAGGTCTGAAAGTCACTGAGTGAAATATCATGCATTACAGTCAGCCACTTTCAAGACGCATTCCTTCAGAGGAACACTTCCTTATGGTGCAGGGCTTTAGAATTTGACATATCTCCTAGATCCATAACGTTGTAAATATGGTACATTATTTCCACTGTCATTGTATTAAATAAACTGACGAAATTGTGGCGCAAAGAGACGCAACGTCAACATAAAGCTGCTACAATGTGTTTTAAAGTGCCCTTTAAATTACAACCAACACTCTCTTTGAAGAGACCCCTCATGTTTTTTTAACACCTGTTAAGTCCTTCCATGCTCATGACAGAGCCGCTCCATCACGAGCATTGCCTCAGCTGTCCCCAGAATAGACCAGTTTTGTCATGGCCTTGCCCCTGTGCTTGCACAGCACTAATATTGTACATCCATGACACGTTCTATTGACTAAGCAGAGCCATGAGAGAACCACTGTATCATGAACAGATCTCAACCGTGGCTCATGAAGGAGTACCTCTATCATGAACATAGAAGTACCACTCAGCCCCCCGGCCCCCTAATGCTGAGGCAGAATTGCCACTGCAGCAAAGGACTTAAACTCCTGGAAAGAACAACATGTAACATTTAATATCATTTCCCACCAATGTTTTCATATATCAGTGTTGCTGAACTCACTCAGTAAAATGTCGCTCATTTCATTAAATCACTTTTAAAGCATGCCTTATAACAATGCACCCAATCCTATGTGGAAGTGCTTATATTAAACATGACATTGCTTTAAGCAGGATAGACAAAGAAATGACACAGTGATGTAAAAGTTTCTTTATTTTTTATACTTACCTAAAAAATAGTAAAAAAGTAAAGTAAATTTCTTTTAAAAACGTAGTACCTGTGGAAGAAAAGTAAAAATAAGATTATAATGTACATTTCATAAAATAAAAAAAGTAGGAGTCAATAAGAGAGAGGCAGAGAAAACTCTCAGATGTTATTAGTTGTACTTACCCTATAAATATAATATCTGTGGAAGACAGTAAAAAAATATGTTTTAATACATATTTCTAAATTCAATGTAACAAAATAACTCAAACAACATATTAAATGGTTTATTTTTGCTGTCCTCAGAATACATTGATTTTCACTATAAACAGTGATTTCAATATTAATCATCATATAACAGCGGGGAAAAAAATATACAATCAAAATGATTGTGTTTAAAAAACCCATCCAAAATCTCCATACATATTATAAATACCTGAAAAAAACATATCTTAAATGTTTTTCTCAAATTCGCAATTTCTTGAGTAAGCACACTACATCTTCCACAGTTACAAACTAATTAAACTATACGACCTATTTTTAAATATATCTCAAAAAAACACCGTGCAAGTATCTCCTATAAAAATCTATCTTAAGTATACATTTTCTTCTCTCATACCTTTCCGCATGGCCAAATTGTATAAGTTAACTCATTACCTTTTAAATACCTCTCCCAAAAACTTGCGTCCATATATGTTCTAAAATAATTATCTAAAGTACTCATTTTCTTCTCTCATATTTTTCCACATGGCCAAATACTATGAGTTAAGTAGTTTTTTTCTGAAATTTCTTAATCTTAATCTTATCTATTCTTTTGTGAACCTTTACAGTAAAAATGTGTAACATGCTTTATACCACCAAACATTAACTAAATTTCTACCTGATGTTATCACTATACCAAACACAAATTTAATTTATAGATTTGTAGACCCTCAGTCACATGATATTTGTAAACAAGAAAGTTTCATATCTTTACAGTATTAATCTTCCTACAGCAAGTGATTCTACTGAAAAATAGCAGATAGGAGTTAGTTAAGGCAAAAGGCAAACGTTTCTTAAAAGTCAATTGGGTATCATTGCAAAGCGTCCAGCCACTTCCACACTTTAAATAAGCTGTATAATGTCCTGATGATGTGGAAGGCCCTTCATGAAAAATAATGGCTACAGTTACAAATGTTCTTCTAGAAATAGATACTTGAGTAGCCACAACATTTTTAATTAAAGTTGACAATTTACTCCCATCAGCTCTGCAACGTTGAAACATTAATATTACATATTGTCCATATCTATGGATAAATAAAGTTGATAACATTTCAGACTTACATTGAGAACAGACCATGTTCTGATGTGCATCTTTAACTAGTTTATTAAAAGACACTTCTTTACAGTCTGCTAATGTTAAATATATAAATCTTTCACTGTGTATATCAGTACTACTTGAAAATTAGCAATTATCACAGTTATGTTCCCATTTATAAGAAAGGCCAAAAAGATTATCAATATCTACACCTTCATCTTCCAAAACTGTAAACATATACATAATAAATTCCTGACAATCTTGCTGAATATTCTGTGAAAATTGATTTACTCCTGCACATATGTCTAAAACATTCCTTAGTTCTGAAACACTTCCTACTTCACTTTCACCACTACTACATTTTTCAAATATAGAATTTAAGGAATAGCAAAATGTTTGCTCCTGATTTTCTACAATCTGTTCCCTAACATTTTTTAGAAAAAAAACAACATTAACTACTACATTTGCATAACAGTTGACACCAGACCTGTTTTCAAACTTAAATCCAACAATCTCTTCAATACTAACCGTTTTCTTATGCCTACCAACAACAGCTACATCTTTCATTCGTCGTTTCTCAACTACTTCAGCACATTTCTCCTCATTTTTCCTTTTCTGACCAACCATATGCCTTTCAATTAAAGGATATTGAGGTAAACTTGGAGCATATTCTCTTCTTAACCTATTATACTCCTTCACACAATTTAAATCTGCACTAATCTTTGTCTCATCATAATCAATTAAATAATGTCCACATAAAGTTCTAACTCGCGATAAAGCAAAATATGCCATACCCTCTTTGAATACAGTGCTTCCAATATTTACCAAAGCACAATCTACACTTAAACCTTGAGATTTGTGAATAGTCACTGCATATGCCAAACAAATTGGAAATTGCTTCCGACGGACATATAAGTCTTTCACAAGCAAAAAACGATTTGAACAGCGACTAATTTGCTGAACTTCCTCAATTCCATCAAATTCTATTCTTAAAAATTCAATCTCATCTCTATTTGTATAATTAACAAAACCAACAACATTACCCATTGCTCCATTTACCAATCCTCTTTCTACATGTAAATTTCTCCTTAAAATTATCCGACAATTTAAACATACATACAGATTTTTCTCTAAACCAGCAGTTTTAGATATACTTTTTTGAAGAGAATCCAATTTTAACTTCAACTTTTCAGACAAAACAATAGTACTACCTTCATGCTCTATTCTATCTTTAGCTTCCAGTTTCCTAATTTGTTGATTTTATAAATTCAACATTTTCTCATTAAAAACTGAACATTCTTTCACAGTTGGCATCAAGCATATCACTGATTTATCTGCTACCTCTTTACTATATATTTTCTCAGGTACATTATCTTCATTAGGAAACAGCTTGGAAAGTAATCGTGTTCGTAGAGTGTGTTTCGCATCTTCAGTTAGTTTTCCAATCCTGATATCTTGAAGAATATTTCCATATTTAGTATCCTTTGCCTGTCGCATATTTTGAATCAGTTCAGTATATTTGAAATGTGACCATATATTAACATTTCCAATACTGCCCAGGCACTTTCTAGTCTCCTCATGCGTAACAGTTTCAAATACAGGTTGTCCTTTCACTGGAGTTAGTTGGAGTAGATCTCCAAAAACTATGACATGTTTACCTCCAAATAACACATCATACTCTGTCTTAAGTATCTGTTGCATTCTTAAATGCACAAAAGCAAGCATTAAATTAGATACGATGCTTACTTCATCAATAATAAGAAGTTTCATTTTTTTAAGCACTCTAGAAACTTCAAAACAAGCTTCTCCAGATAGCTTGTGATATTGTAATTTATTTTCATGTTCAACTGGCAGCATCAGTAAACGATGTAAAGTGATACCTTTAATATTATGTGCTGCCAATCCAGTTGGAGCAGTAACAACACACGACAGTGTTGACTGAGTTCTTTGCTGTAAATATGTAGTAATTCCTTTAATTAGGAAACTTTTACCAGTTCCAGCTTCTCCACTTACATATAATCGAATAGGTTCAAATGACATACATGAGCAATCTTTTCTCTCATGACGAAAGCCATGCTCAATGTGCTCTGTCACTTCATCATATATCTGTCTTTGCTCAATATTAAATTGCTTCTTTAATTCTTCTAAGTTGATTACTTCCTCTTGACCTTGCTGCATTGCTCTTTCCACCTCATCCATGGCAGTGGCTGCTTCATTTTGGATAATTGGTTGTCCCAGTGGATCTTGACTTAATGAAGCCGAACTTTGACTATCTTGTGAACTATCTCTACCAATCTCCGCTGCAATTGTCACTTTTTGCTCTATTTCATCATTCAACATTTGCAGATAATTACTAAAAACAGTACATTCAATACTACTTTTGGATGCGTTGAATGAATCTTCATAACTATCAAAGTCCCCAAGTAGTTCCTCTTCTCTACGCCATGGTTTAAAGAGTTGCAAAAGAGCAAAATAGTAAAATTCTCTTTTGTCAGGTGTTTCGCAACTCAGTTTCCGATGATTAATCAAGTGTCCTTTTCTTTGCTTCACCAGACATCCTTCTTGTCCAATTACAGCATATACACCTTTATCAATGTTCTCTGTAACATTCCTTTTAAAAGTGTAGTTTTGAAGTATTTCATACAGACAAATGTTTTCTAGAAGAGTACTTCTATTTGGATAGTATGTATCCAACATATTTGTTTTCAGAATGTATGTACTGTTTGGTTCTTTCTGGGCTAAATATTCAATTTCTTGCACAGGTTTTAGAACACGGTTTCGTGTTTCTGCAAGACCCAAACTCACCCAGAGAATAGTCCTTGATTTAGCATAAAGACTTGCTGATGATAATCGGTCACAACATTCATATGCTCCAATTTCTCGATGAGACAACATCTTCAAACTGTACGTATACAATTTTTTGCTTAGGCTCTTTTCATGAGAAATGTCTTCCCACATCTCCTTCAGTTCCGTCTTTTCAGATTTTGTGATGTAAGACGTTACATATCGAGCCACAGCAATAGAGTTGTCTGCAACATATTGTATGTCCATGTTAGCATTCCACATGGACAAAATGTCTGGGTTATAGTCATTTATATATTTGGATTCTTCACCTCTTCTTAAATTGTACGTATTTTTAGGTGACCTTCTTCTGATGTTATGTCGCAAAGATGACATCAAATTGTTGACTCTTCCTTTTGAAAGTACCGGTCGTGCAAATCCAAAACGACATTTGGTGTAGAATTTACTCTTTGATTTGAATTTTCGCCGACAATATTTTCCACAACGATGACTTTGAAAGCGTAACACTTTTCCTCTTAAGTCCTTATCAGTTGTACTATTAGGTATGTCACAAGTGGCATACTGTTCAATAAAAGAGAGTACAGTCTCATCCGAGTCTCTTCCAAATTTAGGAGCATCCTTGATCCATAACAGCATATGAATATGAGGAGCACCTCTTGCTTGGTATTCTTTTCTCCAAAAGAAATCCAGTACTTCACCAAGAGGCGGATTTTTCTTGTTTGTAAGAAAAGACATCATAGCTTCAAATCTATGATTAAAATATCTGCAAACATTAACCGGATCTAACGAACACAGTACTCCGGGTGTCTTGTAGTTTATATTTTCTATGTTTGCATTCGCCTCCTGAAGAAATTCAAGTAAATCTTCCCAAGCATACTCTGCACAGCTTAGAGTTAAAAACCATGTTGGTGCTCCTAAGTTTCTAAGCATGCACTTCAAATCTCCATGACGACGGTACCAATACTCATTAGTACCACGCTGACAAGCCATTAAATTAATTAGGTGTCAATCCAAAACACTATCTTTCTGTTGCACTTTATCCATAAATTCCTTTGCTGAAATATTATGCAGATGAACTCCACTTTTTAAGATATGATTTACTGCATAAGAGAGACCAGATAAGTCACTCTCAAACAGAAGATGAAACAAATATGGAATGCATTGGCGAAACCTCGGATCTTCTGCATATAATCTTGTTGTCCGGTATTCAGATGCAGGAATCTGCATAGGTCGATCATCATATCGTGTACCTTCACCTGTAGGGAATAACTGTGGGAAACAACGACCTTCCAAACTTTCTCCCCACACACTAATGGGATTTCCTTTCGCCTTTTTCATCTGAAATAATTCAATAGCATTCCCTATTGCTTCTTTGGAATGCAGTGGATGAACACTGTAATGTTCATAAATTTCTTCACTTCTGGATAGATCAACTTTTTCAATTTGTCCAATAGACAAATCACTCTCCTCTTCTTCACTTACATCTTCTTCTTCTACGTATACATCTTTATAGTACTTATTGTTTTGAACTAAATACAACATTGCCTTTTTGACTTTTCTAACATCCACTAAATCTTGCCAGATTTTCTTACTCTTTGTAGGTACACCATTAACTAAAATAACTACAGGTTCCTCTTCTACATTTTCAACACCAATTGTTTCCATATTTTTTTTAAATCAAGTGGCCAATATACAACTCTACCCTTTAATCCTCTTTGTAAATCTGAAGGATTTCATTTACCAGTCTTAGGCTCCATACGAACAATAGCCTGAAAAGGATGTACACATTGGATCAGAATAGTCTCATAAGTATTTAAATCCATCAATTCTGATGGAATATTTATCAACTCTAGATTATTATGAACAGCTCTAGCAGGCATTTTATTTTCATTTAATTTATTATAACAATATTTACAAATACGTTGCTCAAAACCCAAATCAAAATAGTTTTCCACCAACAAATAAGTTGCAAAATCTTTCCATTGACCATTACTTTCATCTTCACTTTTTAAATATAAATCAACTAACCTAGTTTGACTTTTGTAATGAATGCGTCGACAACAGACACAAGAAAAATTTGGTTTCTCACCTGCAATTACCTTAAACTTTATTATTTCCTGTTCAAAATTTTCAATATTAACATGTCCAACATTTTCTAACACATTTCCTTCTATAATTATATCAGTTTCTGCATTACCTTCCTCTGGACCAAAATAACTTACCTCAATTTCTGCACAAATCTTCTTAACATCTAATTCACATCCATACAAAAGAGCAGTATTTAACTGTTTAAGTTTAAGTGCTGGACTTTTTGCATAATACAACTTTCTCACCAATTTTCTCATTTTAGTATGATGCACTGCTAACATCCTGAAGTGATGAAACACACTCTGGCATATTTTTTTAGAAAGACAAGCCAGAGAATGACCTTGCAGACCTATTTTTTCTCGCACTCTGCAATGATCTAATTCTTGCAACATAACAATTTTTTTTCTAAGACTTTCTTTAGTGTACTTACGTAAGAAATTGCGAAAGAAATCAATTGAATCCTGTCGTACACTACAAATGCTACTACAATTCCAACTGTAAACAGGAACATTAGCACGTCCCCCTGAAGCTTCTCCAGCCATCACCTCTTCTGCATTTCTAACCACAATTTTATCTTTCTCAATTACACATCCCTCCTTCACCTCGTATCCTCGACCACTGGTGTCAACTGCATGCAACAAATTGTTACTTTGAAAGTAACTCTCTTCATTAAAAAATGGTTCAGAAGTTGAAGTATGCATCCACTTCTCAGAAAACACTTTACAAAAATTACTCCTATTTATGTGTCTCTTCCATTTACTTTTAGCTTTTAAAACTTGTATTGCCTTATTTAGCGTATTTATTCTATTAAGTACTAAAATAAATAATGTTCTTTTTGTCTCAAACGCGCGCTCAACAATACCCTCTATATATTGTTTCTTCTTAAGAAAAGCAGATCTTCTTTTAGAAACTTTCTCCTTTTGTAATAAATTCGAAACTACTCTGTTGTAAAACATACGCTTCCTGATTTGGCTAAATTGATTCATCCGAGTTTTACTGTACAGATTTTCCTGTCTCCTGATTCCAGAAACATTTTTATCTTTGGTTCCATGTCTCCTTCTCGATACTGGTATACTTTTTTCCTTGTCCACTTCAATACTAACATTTTTCCTTCCACATATTGCTCTCAAAAACTTTTTGGTTTGCTTACCAGGAGCACTCTTCTTTTTATCCGTCCTATGTTCTTTTGATACTTCTTCAATTCCTTTCTTCTTCAAATTGTACGTCCGTTTATAGAGCTTTCTTTTTTCAGTTCTGGTCGGCATCTTAATTTAAGATTTTGATGAAATTCTCAATCTGTAAAACACAAACATAACAAATATTATAGTTGACTACTAGCATATAACGTACAAATTTAAACCACAGATTCATTTCCTAAGTAGAATTAAGAAAATAACAGAAAATCTCTGAACAGAGTAGGAAATCCTGTAGTGAATGTTGGTTCTTAATTTTATCACACTCCATATCTGTTTTAACATTATAGACAGTTTTTAATTCTAATTTTTAAAGCATACAAACAGTACACTTTTTTCAAGAACTATGGGTCATCGTAGATGTTTTAATCTTTTTTACTACAATCTCTTTTACACTTCATGAGAACATGTCTTATCACTCTCCTAAAGCACATCAACGACGAATAGGACAAGAAAACTGTCTTCAAGAATGCTTTACTATCAAAAAAATTTTTATTTATTGAAATCTTCATAATTTTGTAGAACTTCCACCATTATATCATCAGGGACTTCTTCAAGTCCAAAGTCCTCATCACCTTCAACCATCTCTAAGTAAGCGGAGTCTAAAGACATGTCCATAAAATTTCCTCCATCACTTCGTTAATGATTTCAAAATGAATTTGTTTCTCTTCTGAGGAATTCTCCATAACTAGACTCAGTTTATTCTTCTGTATCCTTTTAAAAAAATATAGAGACTAAATTATATCTTTTTTCATAAATGTATAACTTAAAAATACCTTTACTAATTTTTAAACTACATATATTTTTATAATTTCTAACTTATTAACTCTATATATTTTAAGATATCACGTTCCTCTTCTTTTGAAAAGAAATTGGCAATATAACCCTAAACATTAACACTGATCTTTTTTTTCCATTAAATAATTACTGTTGTTAAAAGACATTTTACTGTAAAATTTCTTTTTAGATTTTCTAGATATCACAAATATTGATAATCTGTAGAATTAATTTTTAGAGACCCATTTTTTCAGTTCACCAGTACAAAGAGCTATGTAAACTATATGCACTCTGAAGAGAAGGCTCACACTATACAAACCATAGCATTCACTTAACAGATTACTACTTCTCACAGAGACAGTTCCTTTTATGTTTCAACAGCAACTCACCATGTAAAAGTCATAGCATATACAAAATGTCATACTAAGCATGAAGAACAACCTCATAATAAACCTCTGCATGTATATGTAAAACAATGCCTATACATAGTATAATCACAGATATGCAGGAAAGATACCCATCACACCTAGAACCATATCATAATACCTCTTTGTAAATAAAGGAGAAAAACTGCCAAACATAATGCAACAAGATTTCAAAAATCATGAGCACTTCACAAAATTTAAGTAATGGAAACATGAAAGAATTATACTCCAATGATCCGTAAATCTGAACTCCATCAAAAAGAACACATGCACCAAGCCCATTAAAAGATAATTTCAACTGTCAGTGGAGAATATCTCAAAATACATATCTAGTATAAGCAGATACAACCCATGTGAATAATTCAAGATAAAATCATATTCCAAAATGAAATTTTACAAACATTTAAAAAAATCTTCTCCATTATTTTCATGTGCACCCAAAAAAATTGCCTATGCAAAAATACCAACTCACCTGAAAAAAAGAATATAATTACTCAAATTCTGTAATTCAGAAGGCACGTTGTTGCTTTTCAGCACCAAACACTGTAAAAAAGAAAATAATAAAATGTAATTAACTTATTACAGACTTATTTCTTACACAACATAGAGCCATTATAGCAAAGAACAAGCATAACAGATAAATTCCCCAAGATTCTCTATCATTACAATAAGATACAAAATGTCTCATTTATGAAACCATTGCGCCACAGATATATCACTTTTTCCCATGTTAAAACTCATGCACCAGCGACACAAGGCCTTCATAACTAAAAGCCCATGTGACGGAGAACAAGTGCATAGACAGAAAATACAGGGCCAACCATGGGCATATGCAAGCAGTACACCTGCACAGAACCACCAAACCCCAGGAGCCACCACATTAATATATATCCTTAATAGAATAATCCTCTAAGGATGCATACATATTTGCATAGCGGACCATGGCAGGAATTTGGCGTGCTCTGCCTCTGTTCCACTTCCAAACACCTTGATCCACCCCCCCTTCAGTGGGCTGCACGCTCCGCCCCGCCCCGCCCAAACCCCCTGTTACAGAGTCCCCTACCTACGCTCCCTGCCCAGGGCTGCCATGACCCTATACCCGCCCCTGGAAAATGTGTAAGACACAGCAACAGTAAAAATCAAAGAATAGGCAACATGCAGAAAAACTACACAGTAGATAAAGAAACGAGGGGCATATTATCAAGGGGGTTTATCTCTGCTTGTTTGGCTTTAAAAGCCAAGAAAGCGGAAATAAAATTATCTCCCTATTACCTAGCTGTCGCTAACACCAGTTAGCGACAGCTAGTAGGAGATAGCATCCATCTTGGGCCCCACTTTGCATGTCAGTGATATTTATCACTAATGACATGCAAAGTGGGCGTGCCAAGATGTTAGCGACTGGAAACAGTCGCTAACATCGCTATCTCCTATTACCAACTTTTGAAGATATTCGTGCTAGGCGCGAATATCTCCAAAAGCTAACACCTGCCCTGAGCAGTTCTTAGCCATGTTATCCAATGGGAGGTGGATAACATGGCTAAGAGCATTAGCTCGGTAATGCATAAATATCGCTGACTTTTCAGCGATATTCATGCATTGCGGCCGTTTTTTATCGCATTTGCGATAAACCTTGGTAATACCAAGGTTTATCTGCGATAAAAATTACCGCAGCGCAGCGGTACATTTTTGTCTCCAACCAAGCAATAGCGATAATTATCGCTATTGCTTCATAATATGCCCCCATATGTTTAAGATAACCCCATTGAAAAACATTTAGTAATTTTTTTAATCTGCCATGCATCTAGCCCTCCACGACCGCTTTGGAAACTCCTGCTCTAAACCTTTACATTTCATTTTTAAAACAAACGCACGTTTTTTTTCAAAGCTGCATATTAAACGCCTAAACATATATTTAGTCGTCCACATGCAGGCACTTTCAATTACATGACTTATTTAAGTGGAATCCCTGTAATGTTGCATATCTTTCCAAAAATACACCAGTGCCTATTATTATAACGATTTTTTTTCATTCTTCATCAGTGATATTATTTTTTACATATAATGAAAATCACTATGACTTTTTAAACGACAAAGCTTACGCGATAAAAATCACTCTGCATTTGCTTCCCTTTAAGAATGTAGTTTATCTACCCCACGCATGTGAACCTTGATGTTTTCATCTGGCAGCGAATTCCGGCCTTGAATCACAAGACATGAACAACAGCCTTATTGTCACAAAAACAAGTTAGCGTAGCATCTGTTCGCGAACATATCTTTCACTTAGCTAATATTCACAGACAACACCATTCCTTATAAAAGAGTGGCCTTCCTTTACAATTTACTGAGGTGACTCCCTTAATTTTAAACACATCCTCCACTTCAAGACACGCTATTTTTTTTATAACTACTAACCAATGGTTTATTGACCGGACTGCCAAAAATTATATCAAGTCATTCTGCTACTATTCACTCCATGCTCTGCGACCTATTTCTGTGGACTTCCTGTTGAACTGCCAGTGCTGCGACGTTTGTGTTCCCATCTCATTTATTTCAAAATGGATGTCCCTCCTGTCTTCGCAAACAAGCCGGAACACTTAGAACTATTTCGCCAGAAGATGCTTGACTACTACGGCATCTTAGCACTCTCGACTCTGAATACTTCATATCGATTATCATTTCGATATTCCTATTTCACCTGTGTGCAGCCTGTATTTCATTGCCTGAGCTGTGATTTCATGTGGGCCCTGGACTTATGTCTCTGCAACTTGGTACCTCCTGAAGTGAATTACAATCATCTCATGAATCCGTTAATTGATCATGAACAACTTTGTTGCAACGGAGGGATTATGGCCTTTGCAGCGATACAAGGAGTTCTGGGTCATTGGGATATATTCGCAGCGGCGCAAGATTTCCTGACAGACAGCTACATTGAAAACCCACCGAGCTGTCCTCTGATGGTACTAGAGGCTCCGGTAATAACAGATCATGAATGCTGCTTTCCTCTTTTCAATTGGATGGCTGACATGTTTTCGGATCATAACAGTGACTTCCTGTTAGAAGCAGTTGCTGCCTACTTCGCCTATACAATCCTGGGTTGACTGTTATGCAAGCCATTGACGTCCACATTTCGTTTTGCCTCCCTATATTTTTCACGTTTTCTTGGATACTTTCTTAACATGAACAGACCTATTGGCTTTACTAACAGTGGACATTATGATTTCCTACTGGTTAAATTTTGATCTTTTATGTGGACTAAATTTTTTTTCTTCAGCTACTCGATTTTGAACTTTATTTTTTATTAAAGTCTAATCTCAACAATTCTACTGTATATCTTATCTTATGTTATTTCAAACGTACTCGAACCAAAACTCGCTAATATACGCTACATGTGCCCTAATTAATGTGTAAATATAGAATGAGTTTTTTATAACTGTAAACGCCATTTCGCATTTGAACTGCTTAATTCCGCCTCAGACACCTCTGATCATTTAATTTTCCATAAACTGAAATATTTTGATTACATACATGCACCTCTCGCCATTTTGTCCGTTTTGGCGCGTTTTTTTTCCCTTACACAATAGCATAACAGAAACGTGATAGTGCTTCGCATACAGAGAGCTGATTGATAAAGACATAATGTCTAACCACTAGCATTTTCATGTATCGTTCCTAAACTGAAAGGCCAGAGACCTTCTTCCATTTATTAAAATATAATATACTTCCTCATAAGAGTGTATAATTAATTTTGCAAAACCATATTCATTTTTCATCAACTATACCGTTTGTATTCTATGTACTACTGACTATACCGATTACTTTGTTTTTTGCAATGTCTCTACTCGTATTAGATTAGAAACTTGCCTTGAAAAAAGTGCATTTCTGAATAAACATTTCAAATATACACGTTCTCTCTTTTAATCCATAATCTCAACTAAAATGATTGTATACTGAAACAGTATTCATGTGTTCCACGTAACTTCAGCTGTACTAACTTAATATTTTCTTTTGTCGACCTGATTTACTCATACTAGAACCCACAGCCCTATAACAGCCCGTGAACCCTTTCTTAGTAGGTCGCGCACCATGCAGACAGTTGTACCTCTGTAAAAAAATAATTTATTACTCTTCTCAGGCACCGTCGCAGTTCCGCTCCACTCAGTGTTAATCACTGCTCCCACGCTTCTACAGACCAGACGCTATGTCGTATTTCACTCCTTATCACGCTTTAATCTCCACAATAACAAACACTTCTCCGCCAGCCACCAGAGAACACAGTGCACATGCAGAGGCACTAAGTAGTGAAATACAACATACCCTCTGCTCTATGGAAACAACCGAGCGGTAATTCTGAAAGAAAACATTCACTAGCGCTTCAAAAAAGCATTTCAATTATATAAATAGTTTTTTGAAAACGTTCCAACTACTTTGATGCGACTATCTGTGTGTGCCTCCACAGCAAAGTTCCTCAGCCCGGACTGAAGGCAGACACAGACAGACACACACACAATAAGATAACACAGGGCAACGGAGACGGAAAACAGAAGAGAGATAAAGATGCAGTCAAACAGCAGGAGTGAGAGAGATATTTTTATACTCCGTTTGGTACCTCAATTTACGAACACATTTACTGCACAAATCTGTGTCCAACCTCATGGTCAGAACTTTTCATTTTATTTTACTCGACCACCTGCCCTTCTCACCCTACGCCCACCATCGCAGGCCGCGGCCACAAACCGCACTATAATTTTGTCGTCTGACACAAACTTTAAGAATTCATTAAGCATTACCACTTTTTCAAGACCATATCACATGTAATGTACCAACTTTTCATTTTTATTTTACTCGACCACCTGCCCTTCTCACCCTACGCCCACCAATGCAGGCCACGGCCACAAACCGCACTATAATTTTATCGTCTGACAGAAACTTTAAGAATTCATTAAACATTACCACTTTTTCAAGACGGTATCACATGTAATATACCAACTTTTCATTTTATTTCACTCAACCACCTGCCCCTCTCACCCTACACCCACCAATGCAGGCCGCGTCCAGAAACCGCACTCTAATTTTGTCGTGTGACAGAAAGTTTACGAATTCATTAACCATTAACATTTTTTCACGACGGTATCACATGTAATTTACCATTTCTCTCTCTATCTGCATTATCTGTCTCTCTGCTAATATCATTTTTTCACTTCATAAACAACTTCTCTCATTATATATAAAGGCTTCAAAATCACACAAATAATTACTCTTTATATTAAACATATTTTATACTTCATATTTCACATTTAAATTAAAAATAGTTTTAGAAATACAACACATTATGACAGCCAAAAATGAGTTTAGTTTCAAACTATGAGGAAAATCAATCATTGTTTGTGAGTAAACCATATTTTACGGTACATGACAAAACAAACAGTTACAGACTTACCTTTACCAATGCTTTGTACGATGTACAACAGTGACAGTCACAAAATAGATATTCGTTTGACGGAAGTCTCAATTATGCTGCTATCACTGCAACCAAAATTCAATGGCACAGATATCCAGTCAATACAGACTCATATATGTCTCTTCAACCAATCATATTTCCTCCCGCAAAATTTTGTATTCAAATTTACATTTCAGTTGGTTGTCCCTCACAATATTTTCAATGTCACATAAAAGTCACCCATCACCCACTGCCATCTCTGGCTGTTTCCATGGTAACACCTCATTCTGCACCTGGCTGAAGACACAGGTCAAAAAAGTTCATATCTCAACGTTCTACAGCAAACTAACAACACTGTTCTCCCTCCAGAAACACCTGCCTATCCACAGCTCTGTTACATGTCATTTTTTTCACACCCAATACTACTTTTTCTTTTACATAACATTAACATGCAACGTAGTCTTCAATCTTCACGTATTAGAATCAACCAATCATTTTTCGTTTTTCAACCACACCAAGCTTCATCCATTTTTTTATCCTGACTTTCAGCTTCTAACTGCCATTCCACTTCCAGAACCCATCGGAGTACGAGTGCATCTGCCTTGAAAATGAAGGTTTGGCTTTTAGGACACAGCTATATTCACTGGAGTGGAAAATATGCAGCAAGCAGACGAATTTCCAACCTTGATTTACCAAATGTGCAGATAACATGGATTGGGCAAAGAGGATTAAGATGTCACCAATTAATACCATTGGTGAAAACTTTTATGCATCTCCCAGAACCAGACCTTATAATTGTGCACTGTGGTGGGAACGATCTAGGCACATTGACTGGGGTAGGTCTGGAAATGCTTCTAAAAGACACCTTGATGACACTTTTTCCTCGAACTGCCTTGGTATATTCCAATATATGCCAAATACAGAAATGGAATTGGTCCAATGAACATTGTGCACAAATTGAGAAAGCAAGGAGACATGTAAATAAATCTGTTTCTGCTTTCCTCAGAGATTATAGCATGGGTTCTATTTACCACAACAACTTGCATTACCACATGTAAGACATCTATAGGACAGATGGTGTTCATTTCACGGATGAGGGAAACAGAATCTTCCTCTGCAACATCAGACTCTGCATCGGTACTTAGTTATAAATGCAGAAAAAACTCAATTAACACAAGGGCTCTTTTCAGAGCCACCTTATATCAAAGCACTCAAACTTCTGATTTATCTCCATTTTCACACTCTTGTAAATAGGTGTGCGCGCCCGAGTGCGCGCACCCCGCAACTTTTTTATAAAATATATATATATATTTTCGCGTTTAAGGGCCTTACTGCACACCCTGAGAGAACCTACGCAGCAAAACAATCTCTACCTTCTCCCCTTTCCATGTTCCAACGCTTTGAAATGACAATCTATTTACTCGCAGTGACAAAATGGCGGTCAACACTTCCTGATTTCCTTCGAATCGAACGTTAACAGACGTCACGCAGCAAAAAAAAAATTCCGTTCGCGCGCAGCCGCTTGAGTGCGCGCACCCGTACGCGCTTATAGATATATAATTGACTTTAACTTTAATTTTCTCAGCAACTACTGAACAGATTTACACCATTCCAAAAAAAGCGTAATCTGCGAGCCGGACTCTACAGTTTTGCCAAATTTCTTATAAATTCATTCAGCCGTTCGACCTGTAGCCGTGTCTAAACGTCCTATGGAAAATAACATGGAGAAAACACGTTTTGGGACCCCCTTTTATCTCATCCCCCACTTCACCAATCCCCCCCTAACTTTCAGGGAAGGAGCGCAGCGGACCAAGCCATCTTCTTTGAGAAATTCGCAAAGATTCATCCACCAGGGCCAAAGTTAATCCAAATAGAATGTTGAGGATTTCCTATGGAAACTAGGTCCTAACTATAACTACCTACTGGCGACCGCCAGTAGGTAATATATATATATATATTTTTATATATATATATATATATATATATATATATATATATATATATATATATATATATATATATATAATTACCTACTGGCGTTCGCCAGTAGGTATATATAGTTAGGATTTTTTCTCTATGGGATTTTTGAAAATTCTATGTCTAATAACTTTGGCGTTTGTGGACGGAATTGGCTGAAATTTTCAGGAAAATGGCACATTTTGTTTCTGAGCAGCCCTTGAAAATTTGGGGGGGGTTCATCAAGGGGGGGCCGAGAAAAAAGGGGGGTCCCAAAACGTGTTTTTAACATTGAGTTTTCCATAGGGCGGTTGGCCTCACTTTTAGCCCGAACGGCTGAATGGATTTGCATGAAACTTGGCAAAATTGTAGGGACTGGTAGCCCAATGTGCCTTTTGTAGGTCTCAATATATGTGCTACAGTGGATTTTGAGAAATTAACGTTTAAAAAAAGATATATATCTGTAACAGCGGACCGGGCAGCGCTCCAGGACGCGTACTTTTCGCGCAACGGAGCTTTGTGAAGCGAAGCTGATTGGTTCTCCGGCGTCTGTCAACATTCCAAACAGTCCGTAGCGGCCGCCATCTAGTCTCTCGGTAGGATCGAGAGACAAGAGGAGGCGAAAGCGAAGGGGCAAATGACCATAAGGGGGAATAGTAGATCCTCGCTGACCCCCTAGGTTTGATGTGGAGGTTTTAAAAGGGCCCCGCGGGGCAAAAAAAAAAAAAAATAATAATAATCGAACGGCTGAATGGATTTGCACGAAACTTGGTAAAATATTAGGGACTGGTAGCCCGATGTGCCTTTGCTAGGTCTCAATATATGTGCTCCAGTGGATTTTGAGAAATTAACGTTCAAAAAAAGATATATATCTGTAACAGCGCTCCGCTTCGCGTAACGGAGGTTTGCGACGCTGATTGGTCATTCTGTCACTGGGCTATAGTTGGGCTACATCTGGCTGATATTTGGGCTACATTTGTTTTTTTTCCTCTCTGGCGGCCATCTTTGGGCTACATTGGGCTACATTGGGCTTCATTGGGCTTCATTGGGCTACATTGGGCTACATTTGGGTTCCAACATATATATAGGCCAATGTAGCCCAATATATATTTTTCAAAGTTAATTTTCGTAAAAACCACTGGAGCATATATCTTGAGACATAGCAAAGGCACATCGGGCTACCAGTCCCTACAATTTTGCCAAGTTTCGTGCAAATCCATTCAGCCGTTCGAGCTAAAAGTGAGTCCAACCGTCCTATGGAAATGAAGGAAATGAATGGGTAATTTGTAATTAGCAAATAGCTCATCGCAAACTAGGAATGGTAAAGAATCGCTATTTATTCCTTAAAGTTCGCTATTTAGGAAATGCAAAAAACTTTGATGATACATATGGCGGTTCATCTCTAACAAGATAAGAAGCATAGGGATAGATTTATGATGACTGGCGCATCACCAGGGATGTGTTAGTCATTCTGTGCCGCTGTTCCGTCACCTATGGTGTGCTGCATTTACAATGCGGCGCATCATGGGGCAAAAACAGCACAGATGCGTGATGTATCTGTGCCGTAAAGGTGGCGCATTGCTGGAGTTGTATCGCAAGTGTGATGAAGCTCCAGCAAGGGTCGGGGGTGCCCCTGTCGCAGGGTTTCTGTTCTCACACAGAACTGTAGACAGAGGATTGGAACCTCGGCGAATTAGGGTGTCCCAAAACTCACCTTAGTAATCAAAAACCCCTTAGCAAGCTAGGTACAGTGTCACATTGGATATAACAAACTCTCAATGTTTAGACAATCCAGAATATGAACTTATAGTACCTCAGGATACGTGGAACTCATGAACAGTCGGTCGTTATATATTTCTTAGAAACCAGAACATGGAGTTAAGAAGAACACATGTGTATTTGAAATGTTTATTTACTAATGCCGTCTTCTCAGGCGTAGTATCTTAGATAATACAAGTACACATATTATCAGTAGCAAAATTACCAGCATAGTTACTATTACATAAAAAGCGAATGGTGACAGTATGTTAACATGCTGTAAATGAATAAGAGTTAGCAACACTTATAAGCAGCCGCGGGCCGTGGAGGGAGTTACGGTGGGGCAGGGAGGCGGGGAGGGGGAGGGGCAGGGTGGAGAGGGCTCCACCCTGCTTCTCCCCCTCCCCGCCTCCCTGCCTCACCGTAACTCCCTCCACGGCCCGCGGCTGCTTATATCTCACCCTCCCTAATACACATATTATATTATTTGCTAAGAAGGTCTCTTTGTGTTGGTTTAGGGCGTGCCCATACTTTAGTGTCTTAGATTTGAAGGAATCACATCAGCATACACCAGCTCTCTCTTCATGTGAACCGCATCAAGTGTTGTGTATGTGTGTTCGGCAAAGCAATATAAAACCCGCCTCATGCCCAGAATTGGCAGAAGTTGCACTTATGTTATGAGTATGAAGTCGTGGAGATCAGACCTCATAACAATTCTGTATCGTGTTGTTCTTGAAACTTTAGCACTCGCTGTACAGATATAGTTTAACAAGCAAAGCAGATAGTAGAGCAATAACATATTATTCTCATGTAAACCACGATGAACTACTAGGTTGGAAGCTAAAGCAACAACTAAGTGTCGTGTGCAGAAGTTGCAAAAAAGGAAAAATGGCGTTTAAACCGGTAATGAGCCCATGCTAACTTAACACGGTGTAAAGATATCCAGGACGTAGATGACACCTCCCCATGATCCGGAAACGAACTGAATAAGATAATAGAAGTGCCATCTCATGAGAGCAGATTGCAAGTTTATATGTGGACGGTCCGCAAGGTAAAGCATTAAAAACTAGGAAAATTTAATGCTAAAGAAAAATAAAACAGCCAAGTACTTTATCGAGTCTTAAGCCAATAGGCAAGGTAAATAATAAAAACTTGACAAATAAGTCAATGAATTGTCAATGAAATGCTAGTACTCAGCATATCAAACATGAAAAAGGTCTATGACATAACTGTGTATGCAAAATAAGCTGCAACAGCCTCCAATAGGAAGTCACCGTCTTCATCCGAAAACAGTTCAGCCATCCAATTTAAAAGCGGAAAAGAACATACGTGCTCTCCCAGCACCGGATCCTCTATCACCATCAGAGGACAGCTCGGTGGGTTTTCAAGAAAGCTCTGTTCCAAGAAAGACTGTGTTGCCGCCAGTAAATTCCAGGGACCAATTAGTCCATGCATCAATGCCACAGCCATAATCCTTTCGCCAGGACAAACCAACTCGTGAGTAATGATAGGAGTCATCAGCTGATTAAAGTCGACGTCAGGAGAAACCGGTCCGCAGAGACACAAATCAATGGCCCAATCGAAATCACAGGTCAGGCAGTGAAATACAGGCTGGACACAGGTGAAGTAGGAGAATCGAAAAGATAATCCATATGCCGTGCTTAATATCGCCAACGGCATTGTGCCATAATATTCTAGCATGCGATTGCGGAACAGTGTCAGCAGCTGCAGGGCGGGAGGTTGCATAGGAGGGACATCCATATTTAAAAATGTAAAAAAGCACAAGAGCGTCCGCTGGTAATGCAAGTAAAAATGGCAATCCACGAAGCAGAGTGGAAAAAATACAATGAAAGAAAGTAGGGATGACTCGAAAGATTTTCTCAAATGAAGTCACGAGACCACTGGTAACAACTTTAAAAAAGTGCGCCAGGGCCTTTGTGGAGGATGCGTTAGAGATAGTCCGAACCATCTTGCTGAAATGGAAAGGCAAATCTGAATTGAAAAGGGTCTGCACCTCTGTACGGGTGTTCGCTATGTGAAGCACGAAAGTTTCACGGGCCGAACTCAAGGCCACCTCTCTCTGAGACAAAAGAGCTCTTATTCTTGCCATGCCGTTGAAATCTGCTCCCAAGGTTGGTATTTGTGGCGAGATTGAAAACTCCCTATGTTCATGTGTGGGAGGAAATAGAACATTTCTGCAGCAAATAACCCGTTCACTTACTGTTACGATAAAAGGAATACTTTTAATTAACCCAGATCAATCTTCATTATTGAGCATCAAATAACTACCATTTTCCAACAACTTGAACGTGGGGATGATAGCAGGAACTGGCGTGCCTTGCAACACGCAAGCCATATTTGGTCGGTGTTTGTTGCATGAACCGTGTAACTGTATGTGCCTACACATTAGTGAATGATCTGGCGTCTCAGTGCATTCCTCTCCATTCAGATAAACTTCTTGATCATCTTTGAAACATCTGTATGTGTATGGAAGCGACCAGACCTCATGAAGAAAAGCACTACCTAAAGGTTCATAACGACCTATTGGTATATATTTCATACAATTTGAAAACTTATATAAAGCAAAAGGCAGCGTTATTAAACCGTGGATAAGGCACGTTGCCAAAAAACCCGCAATCCTCTGCTGATGATGTCACTGAGCATGTCATGAATGATGTAATATGTGACATCATCAGCAGTGGATTACGGGTAATAGTATCTCTAGTTTACTCCCCTATAGCTGTCTTTCTTTTAACATAAGTGTCTGTTTCCTTCCCTTATACTTACTGTTTTTGGTTCGCTTCCGGTTCGCGTACCGGCGAGCGAACTGGGAAGCGAACTAAGAGAAATAGAGGTTGGCACAGTTCCAAATATTGTACCAATTTTTTAATAACGGGGAGGTAGTTCTGAAAAGAACTTTTTTTTTTATTGTTTTTGTTGTTTTAACATTTTTTTATTATTTTTCGGAACATTTTTTTACTTTTTTTGAATTTTTCTGAACAGTTTTATATTTTTTTGGGTTTTTCTTGGAGGGGGCAATGAAAACAATTCATTGTAAAGGGCTCAACAGGAGCAACAAAACAAAAAAAAAGTATTTATTATTTTGGGCGTTTCGTACAAACTTGCATATGATAGTCAATAGCTCTGTTGATCAGAGTGATGCTTCTTTCTCCGTAGCAAATGAATCCATCGCAAAATACGCAGGTGTGTTTTACTTCACCAAATCTCATTTGTATATTTGGCACCATCTCCCTGCCCTCTGGTCCCGTTACTTCCGGTACAACAGATCTTCTGGCCATAATAGGGAGATTATCTAGGTCGTTCCGAAACTGTGCAGCACTGTAGTTGTTAGGATGCCACCTAGTCATATGGCGATGCATTGTGTAGTTTCCGAAACTGTATTTTTTCTCGGTTCCTCTGGACAGTCTATCTTGACATATAAGGCAAGTTACGTATCTTGCATTTACTTTTTTCTCACCTTTGGGAATTTTTAAAAATTGCCAAATGAAGTTTTCTTTCCGGTGAGACGTCCTGGGCTCCTCAGGCAAAAACTGCCTCTCTTCGTGCTCGTCGTCCTGTTCCTCTTCTTCCTCTTCTTGTTGAATTATAACTTGAGCAGGTGGTCCACTCTTCCTTGGATGTGGTGGAGGTAGTGGGGAAGCACCAGCTGAAGCTACTAAAGAAGCCATTGCTCAGTGATCACAAAGGGTCTTTCTCTCACAATGATGAAAGTCAGAGTGAGGAAAGAAGGAGGGATTTTCATCATTTGGGAAAAACAAGAGTTCTCAACCAATGAAAAGTGTTCATTTTAGATTATATGACCTAGTCTTACATCATTAGGAAACCAAAAGTGAAATGAACCAATGAAAAGTGTTATTACCAAGTCACATGACCTGCTGTGTTTACGTTAAGTGCTTTGCAGGGCCTCCCGGTTTGCTTCCAGAAACCTGCGCTTTGCGACTCGGTTCGCGTACCAGTTCGCTAACGTAGCACGTCATATGACGTATCACGCGACAACGTGAAACGTCATGCGGACGGGAGGCGTCACGATGTTGTTTTGTAACGCGGCAGTTGCGGTAAAGAAACGTTTACCGGCTCGCGGTCTATTTCGCGGCATCAAGGTCAGCTAACGGGAAGCTTCCCGATTCGCGAAGCGGGAACGAAGAAAAAAAAATATTTAAAAAAAAATTATTCATAAACATATAAAATATATTTTTGGATTTAAAGAAGAATACATTTTACAGCTACAGATATTAGCTGTTAAAAAACCAATGAAATTCACTGAAAAAACCATAGGTTATAGACCATATATAGTTAGGAATTAGCATTTACAAAACCTTGAGAATTCACTGAAAAAACCATAGGTTATAGACCATATATAGTTAGGAATTAGCATTTACAAAACCTTATTTTACTCACACAAAACCATTGAAATTCCATATATAGTTAGTTGCACTAACTATATATCGCGCACCCGCAATCCACTGCTGATGATGTCACATATTACATCATTCATGACATGGTCAGTGACATCACTGATGACATCACTGATGACAACATCCAGTGATTATGTGTTTCTGTAAAGTTTAAATATGTTTTACATATTGAAGAATGAGTGGATGTATAAGTGTCTGAATGAAGGTTTTAGTAGGTGCGTGATTGACTGTATGAGTGAGTGATTAAATGCGTCTTACTGAATGCACGGGTTAGTGACTAAACTGTCTGAAAGTGTGCATCAGTATGTCTGTTGTTGTGCAAGCTGCTGCATGTGTTGATCAGTAGCTATATAAGTAGCTATATGGGTTATTGATTGGTTGCACAAGTATTTGTATGGGAGACTGAGTGTGTGTATGGCTGGCTGGGAGGTGTGTGACTCTGTGCAGATCAATGTGTACTTGTATCAGTGATTCTATAAGAGAGTAAGTATGTGTTAGTATATGTTTCAAAAATGTAAGGTGTTCTGTGTTTAACTGTATAGATGAGAAAATGGAAGTGTGATTGATTCTTTTCAGGACTGACTAGGTGTGTGAGTAACTCCATGGATGAGTGGCAGAGTGTGAGTGTCTGTATAGGTGTATGAGTGCATATGATAGTGTTGTAAAGATGAGTGATTGTATGTATGAATGATTGTATGAGTGAATGTGTGTGTAGACATAGGAATCAGTGAGTGCGTATGTAGTAACTAGTATTGGTGTGTCAATGGTTTCAAAAATTATACTCTCTATTTAACACTGGGTGTAATAGAGGTTATATTAGAGTGTGAGGAGATGCATTGTATTATCACATGAATGATATCATCAGTGATGTGATCATTGATGTCAAGTGAGATGTCATCAGTGATGTCATTTGAGATGTCATCAGTGATGTCACTGACCATGTCATGAATGATGTAATATGTGACATCATCAGCAGTGGATTGCGGGTGCGCGATATATAGTTAGTGCAACTAACTATATATGGAATTTCAATGGTTTTGTGTGAGTAAAATAAGGTTTTGTAAATGCTAATTCCTAACTATATATGGTCTATAACCTATGGTTTTTTCAGTGAATATATATATATATATATATTACATATATATATATATATATATGTGTGTGTGTATATATATATATATATATAAGAGAGTGTTACTGCTGCAAATCAATGAGAACAGTTCTATAATTTACATATTGAGTCGATCAAAAGACAGCAGGCCCTCAACTCTGCACTTGTTTTGTAGCCTGTAGTTCTCTAGCATTGTGCTCCTCTCCCTCAGAGGACAGGAATCGAAATGCCATGCCAAAAGAAGAATTCAAATCCGGAATAAGTTTGGAATAAGAAGTGGAACGTTCCTATGACCACCCAGTCAGTATTGCTAGAGGGGGTTTCGAGTGTGGTGGAAACCAGTTCGTTTTGTTTCTGGGCGGTTCTCCAGTTGGTCCCCAGTATTCAGCCTCTCCTTTGATGAGACTCTGGTTGATCGATTTTTTTCATCGTTTAGTAGCAGATGAACTATTTTTATCGTTTGCAATGAAGTTATCAATACATCGATTTTCAGGTAAACATGCTAATATATTCCTTTCTAGGTACATCACCTGAATGTTTAATCTTCAATGCAACACGCAGCAGATCAAATATGAAAATAGCATATTTCAAAAGGGACATCTGAGAGCATGCCGCGACCTATGGGATTGATATCTGCTGCCCCCATTGCCTCAGCAGTTATCTAACACGAGCACCTTTCCCTTGTGTATCGCTTCCATTTTGCAAATAGTTAACAGCTGCCTGTGGCCACTGAATGCTTTGGGACTTCAGGAACAGTCAAAAATTGTTCATTTTCATCCTTAAGAGTTGCAAACAAATGGAGAATGATTCTGAGCCATTCCCTTTGCCTTGAGACGTGAAGGACTGGCAATGTGTGCCTTGAGAGTCACAATGACAGTTGCACTTTGAAATGCACTTCATTACATTTAATTTTCATCTTTTTTCGTCACAAAGAGTGATGCTGATCGAAGTGCAGGCTTTGACAGGAAAACAGTCCTTTTATACAGTGGCCGCTTTTCAGGATCATACTAACGCAAGGATTGAAGAGTTCTCATTTGACAAAGCCCATGCACACAGCTGGTCGTTTGTGGAAGAGTTGCAGCTTTTCCGAACACACCTCCCATGGACTGGGTCACAGCTTGAACTTTCCTAACATATTTTTTATACGTAGCTTATATAGCACACAGTGCACATCAAAGTACCATTTCTCATAGACGTCCAGAGTAGCAGTGCATCAGTGGCTAAGACCTTATAAGAAAAAGGTAACATTCAACATAAAACTCAAAACACCATTACCTTACCAATGTTTGAATGTTTAATTGCCTCAGTAAGACAGACTGCAATATCTTCTTCATGGCAACATGATGCCAATGAATGACTGTCATCAGTTTGTTAAAGAATCTGTGGATTGAATTGGAGTAGTAAAATAAACAAAATTGAAAATGATTCCTGTACAGTAAAAAATCATATTCAATTTGGTATACCACGGTGGGTATGCATAGCAGCAAGAGAAGATGGCCACTCCTCAGTGTGCTCCCGCCCATCTACCAGCATCTCCTGACATCACGCAGAATTGTGGTCCTTGGAGGGGACACATCAGACCTCCCTGTGCCCTAACTGAGGTGTTGATCCACAGGACTGCATCAGAACGCCTGTGATAGGATTGAGGAGCAGTGTGGGGCCGGGGAAACCTGGTCTCATTATGGCGGGCAACATGGAACGGTGGTGAGGCCTCCGGTGGCTCCATTCTGACCTGCAAGACCCGTAGGTACAGAGAACACACAAGGGAATTCTCTGGTGTTTATCCCCGCCCAGTCCCCCAGGAGAATTTCTATGCAAATCTGGAAGATCTGGTGCAAGAGGGTGTGGCCGGAGCTGCCTGATCTCAATATGGTGGTCATCATGGAATAGGCATGAGGGTCCGAGAAGCTCTGTGCAGGGCATAGTGGCATGGTGAACACACGTGGGACTGACAGCCCTATCGTCTGGTGTTTCCCCCACTAGGAAATCCCCCCTAGATAATATCCTAAATATGCTGGAAAATCTGTTCCAGGAGAACATACAATGCTACTTGTTGAGCTTGAAGCAACACAGTGGGGCAGGTTACCACCCCCTGAGGAGGCACCAACATCACTAAGCATATATTTGAGACAACATAGATCACTGTCACTGGGCATTTGGGAAATATGCAGCTGACAGCCTGCGGTAGGGAAACGCTCACAGTCTTCAGCTAATTCTAACAATCGTATGGCCCCAGAAGGCTCCTACTCAGGACTACCTTGACATAGAGGAACTGGCCCTGGCAATCATTACATGATCAAAACAATGCAGGTGAACTGTGCACAGACAAACTGACACTGTACCTGTGCTCACAGCAGTACAGTGCTCACTCTAGGCTCATTGCATTCAATGTTTCAAACCAGTCTGTATTTGCTGAAGCACCTTATTACTCTTCTAACACTTTTTTGCTACACCAATCCTTGTCTAAGGAAAGATATTTTTTGGGAAGAGAAGTTTTGACTGATTTGTAAATGTCTCCTTTTTAGATGATATTCTAAACATGCCTCTATTTACTGAAGCACCTTAAATGTTACTTTGCCTTACTAGCTGTTGAGTTCATCTAGGGCCATTATCTCGACTGTGTTAGCATGGTGTGTTACTCTTGAAGCACTGTAGTGTTACTTTGCACCTATTTTGCACATTTAACTGATTTGTTAATTTCTCCTTTTTAAATGAGACATAGCTATAGCCAATCACTATTCTAATTATTTTAACATGGTTTCATCTTTTGAGATTAATGTATTGCTGTGTGAAGTGTTGTATTAAATGTTTCATATATATTGTGATGAATTTTATTACATAGGCAATGCAATCTACTTACTTACTGTACTCAACACGTTTTCGAACATCACAGACATTGTTGTCTGGCCTTAATATCCAGGAACGATGTACAGGTCCTTTTCAGACCAGCACACAATAGTTGGGTGAATGAAATATGCGTGGCCCTAAGTACACTATTTTGCTATTATGGAGAAAATGCTCACACTGTGGAGTCTTGTTGTCACAAGGCTGTTGAGAGTAGCGACTGGCACAGAAAAACAGGGTTGTGGACACGACGTCAGACTGTTCCCCTCAATCTAGGTTCCATAATGGGTAGCAGTAAGTCCATGAAGAACCAGAGCGGTAAGCAACACTCCAAATTAAACTGTATGCCAACGTACTGGGAGAAACCACACGCCATCAAAGAGTCACCCCAGATGTATTAGTTGATCTCCAAAAATAAGTTTGACCAATTTCTTGAGGTCATCAACACATCCAAGGAAGTATTAAAAATGAAAATTGAGAAATTCGCAATAGATCTGTGCATCCTGCAAGATGATCATCGCAGACTGGCAGACACATTTAAGTCCACAATGAAGTAATGATACATCAAGCCCTGAGGTTTCCACTCTGCTGGAACAACCAACTCCTGAAAGACTTCCATGGGAGAATGTCTCCCATCCATGCTGAAGAACATTGAGGACCATCTGGTCCATCAGGGATATTAAGACAGTGACCTTTGTATACCCACCCACAGAATGAAACAACTCAGGAACCAGCCCTCTGAGTGCAGGCCATATCAGACTCTGTGACAGTCACAACCATCCCACTCTGTGTCCCCACTCCAAAATCAACTGTGGGTACATATGTCTTGGCACTAGTTTGCACTATGCCATTATTAACTGCTTTTCAACCATGGCATGCAACATCTGTAGCCAAACACAGAAGGCCATAGGAACCTGGGGAGCCCATTGGGGCTGATTCATCTGCAGTGAGGGTAATAGAGGGTAATAGAGGGATTTCCATCCTTGTCTTACACAATGGGACAAAATATGATTGGTGCGGCATGCGGAGCACTTGGGTTAGATAGTAGACCTATTAAAGGCCCAGAATGAACTATTTATAACCAAATAGGAAATCAATTGTGCCCAAATTATTTACTAGGGCAGCATATAAGATCCATACTTTGCACACAGAGGTGGTGCTTGATGGTTTTAAAACTCTAGTCGGAACAGTGTCCAGTTGAGCTGACTCATTCCATGGGAAGGAAATAACTGCCATCTCATTTCCATATACTTGCCCAGCAGCCTCCTCCATGGAAAGGGGAACACTGTTGCCTATGGGATCATATGCCACCACCTCTCCTGTACCAACTCAGGCGACACAAGTGGCCCTTAGATGAGGTCACTTCTCTGGCTCAGTTGAGGACAATATTAAACCAACCACCAACTAAGGATGTAAAAATAACTATCTCCTGTGCCCCAACCCCCTCCCCCGCAAAAATAACAGCTTTCCTGCTCCCCCTGGGGGGCAGTTGGGTCAGTAGCCCCTAATCTGCCCACCCGGGGGGGCAAAGAGCCCACTAGACACCAGGGATTTTTTTGGAGCAAATTTTAATTAGGGTGGGGGCATTGGCATGCCTGTTTTGGGCACCCCCCAGCCTAATTAAAATTTGCCAAAAAAGTCCTTGTGTCTAATAGGCTTTCGGCCCCCCCTGGGTGATAGATGGCGGCATTAGCCCCCAATTTGCCTCCCCGGGGGGGCAAAAGCCCAGTAGACTTCAGGGATTTTTTTGGGCAAATTTTAATTAGGGTGGGGCGTTTGGCATACCCATTTTGAGCAGCCCCCACCTTAAGTAAAATTTGCCCCAAAAACTCTGTGGCGTCTAGTAGACTTTCTGCCCCCCCGGGGGGCAGATGGGGGTATTAGCACCAAATCTCCACCGCCTTGGGGGGGGGGGCAAGAAGCCCACTAGACACCCGAGATTATTTGGGGCAAATTTGAATTAGGATGGGGCTCCGAAAACGGGCATGCCCATGCCCCCCCTCCCCGGCAAAAATAAAAGCCTTCCTGCCCCCCTGGGGGGCATATGGGGCAGTAGACCCCAATCTACCCCCCAGGGGGGCAAAAAGCCCACTAGATGCCAGGGATTTTTTTGGGCAAATTTGAATTAGGTAGGGGCATTAGCATTGGCATGCCCGTTTTGGGCAGCCCCCACCCTAAATAAAATTTGCCCAAAAAAATCCATGGCATCTATTAGGCTTTCTGCCCTCCTGGGGGCAGATGTTGGCATTAGCGGCCAATCTGCCCCCCGGGGGGGCTAAAAGCCCACTAGACTCCAGGGATTTTTTTGGGCAAATTTTAATTAGGGTGGGGGCATTGGCAAGCCCTTTTTTGGCAACCCCCACTCTAATTAAAAGTTGCCCAAAAAACTCCCTGGCGTCTAGTGGACTTTCAACCCCCCAGATAGGGGCATTAGCACCCAATGTGCCCCGCCGGGGGGGAGGGGGGGTAAAAGCTCACTAGACGCAAGGTTTTTTTGCGTGGCAAATTTGAATTAGAGTGTGGCTGCCTAAAACGTGCATGCTCATGCCCCCAACACCTCCCCCTTTACATTTACAGCCTTCCTACTCCCCCTGGGGGGCATATGGGACATTAGCCCAAAAAATGTTTTGGGCCCTTGGCTGTCGCGGGTACTTGGGCCTCCCACACAAGTGACGCACCATTTTTATCGGGAAACCTGGGGGAACGCTGGGTGGTAGGAAATTTGTGTGAACCCAGTGATGCCACACTTTCCCACACAAAAATGTGTGAGAAAATGATTTTTTTTTGCTAAAATCGAGGTTTGCAAAGGATTCTGGGTAGGAAAACACTGGTGGATCCACGCAAGCTATACCTCCCTGGAAGCCCCCGGGTATTTAATTTTGGGGAAATGTGTGGGTTACATAGGTTTCCCTAGATGGCTGCCGAGCACGGGGCCAAAAACCTAGGTGACCCCCCCTTGCAAAAACAGGTGGTTTGGAGATAGGCAAATTTAATGTCGCCTCACTAAGTTTTGGGCCCTTGCCTGTCGCGGATAATTGGGCCTCCCATACAAGTAAGGCACCATTTTTATTGGGAGACCTGAGGGAACGCTGGGTGGTAGGAAATTTGTGTGAGCCTGGTGATGCCACACTTTCCCACACAAATATGTGTGCGAAAAGTGATTTTTATAGCAAAAATCGAGCTTTGCAAGGGATTCCGGGTAAGGAAACGCAGGGGGATCCACGCAAGCCATACCTCCCTGGAAGCCCCCGGGTGTCTTAGTTTCCAGAAATGTGTGTGTTTTCCTAGATTTCCCTAGGTGCTGGGACAACTAGGGTTCAAAAACGACAGCAAGGCACTTTGCCAAAAAAGGGTCATTTTTCACTGCAAAATTGACGTGTGACCACGTTGCGTTTTGTGCCGTTTCCTGTCACAGACACTAGGCCGACCCACACAAGTGAGGTACCATTTTTCTCGTAAGACTTTTGGTAACGCGGGGTGGGTGAAAATTTGTAGTTCCACGCAGATTCCAGAACTTTCAACCACAGAAATTTGGGGGAAATGTGTTTTGTTTGTCAAGTTTTTAGGTTTGCAAGGGATTCTGGGTAACAGAACCTGGTGGGAGGCACTCAACTCAACCCATCCTGGATTTCGCTGGGTGTCTACTTTTAAAAAATGTATAGGTTTGCTAGATTTCCTTAGGTGCCAGCAGAGCTGGGGTTCAAAAACGATAGCTAGGCCCTTTACCGAAAAAGGGTCATTTTTCACTGCGAAATTGTGGTGTGACAATGTTGCGTTTTGAGCCGTTTCCTGTCGCAGACACTAGGCCAACCCACACGAGTGAGGTACCATTTTTCTTGTAAGACTTTGGGGAACAAGGGGGGGTGGAAATTTGTAGATCCCCGCAGATTTCACAACTTTCCACCACAGAAATATGGGGGAAATTAGTTTTTTTGGACAATTGTTTAGGTTTGCAAGGGATTCTGGGTAACAGAACCTGGTGGAAGGCAGTCAAGTCACCCCATCCTGGATTCCCCTGGCTGTCTACTTTTGAAAAATGTATAGGTTTGCTAGGTTTCCCTAGGTGCCAACAGAGCAATGCTTCAAAAACGACAGCTAGGCACTTTGCCAAAAAAGGGTCATTTTTCACTGCGAAATTGAGGTGTGACCACGTTGCGTTTTGTGCCATTTCCTGTCATAGGCACTAGGCCGACCCACACAAGTGAGGTACAATGTTTCTTGTAAGACTTTGGGGAACGCAAGTGGGTGGAAATTTGTAGATCCACGCAGATTTCAGAACTTTCCACCACAGTAATGTGGGGAAAATTTGTTTTTTTTGTCAATTTGTTAGGTTTGCAAGGGATTCTGGATAACAGAACCTGGTGGAAGGCACTAAAGTCACCCCATCCTGGATTCCCCTGGCTGTCTACTTTTGAAAAATGTATAGGTTTGCTAGGTTTCCCTAGGTGCCAACAGAGCTATGCTTCAAAAACGACAGCTAGGCACTTTGCCAAAAAAGGGTCATTTTTCACTGCGAAATTGAGGTGTGACCATGTTGCGTTTTGCGCCATTTCCTGTTGCAGGGACTAGGCCGACCCACACAAGTGAGGTACCATTTTTCCTGAAAGACTTTGGGGAACGCGGGGTGGGTAGAAATTTGTAGATCCACACAGATTCCAGAACTTTCCACCACAGGAATATGGGGAAAACTTGTTTTTTTGGACAATTGTTTAGATTTGCAAGGGATTCTGGGTAACATAACCTGGTGGAAGGCAGTCAAGTCACCCCATCCTGGAGTCCCCTGGCTGTCTACTTTTAAAAAATGTATAGGTTTGCTAGGTTTCTCTAAGTGCCGGCAGAGCTAGGCTTCAAAAATGACTGCTAGGCACTTTGCCAAAAAAGGGTCATTTTTCACTGCAAAATTGAGGTGTGACTATGTTGCGTTTTGCGCCATTTCCTGTCGCAGGCACTAGGCCGACCCACACAAGTGAGGTACCATTTTTCTTGTAAGACTTTGGGAAATGCTGTGTGGGTGGAAATTTGTAGATCTACGCAGATTCCAGAACTTTCCACCACATAAATGGAGAAAATGTAGTTTTTTTGTAAATTATTTAGGTTTGCAAGGGGTTCTGGGTTACAGAACCTGGTGGGAGACAGTCAAGTCACCCCATCCTGGATTCCTCTGGGTGTCTATGTTTCAAAAATTTATAGGTTTGCTAAGTTTCTCCAGGTGCCAACAGAGCTAGAGTTCAAAAACGACAGCTAGGCACTTTGAGAAAAAAGGGTCATTTTCACTGTGAAACTGATGTTTGACCACGTTGCGTTTTGTGCCGTTTCCTGTCGCGGGCGCTAGGCTGACCCACACAAGTGAGGTACTTTTTTTCTCGTAAGACGTTGGGGAATGCGGGGTGGGTAGAAATTGGGGGATCCACGGAGATTCCAGACCCTAGAAATGTCTGGAAAATGTATTTTTTTTACAGTGTTTTAGGTTTGCAAGGAATTCTGGGTAGGAGAACCTGGTGGGAGGCAGTCAAGTCGACGCATCCTGAATTCCCCTGGGTGTCCAGTTTTCAAAAATGTACAGGTTTGCTAGGTTTCCCTAGGTGCCGGCAGCGCTAGGTTTCAAAAACGACAGCTACACACTTCGGAAAAAGGGTAAATTTTCATTGTGATAATATGGTGTGTTCCTGTTGGGTTTTGAGTCCTTTCCGGTCATGGACACTATGCCTACCCACACAAGTGAGGTACCATTTTTATTGGGAGACTTAGGGTAATTCAGATTTGTAAAGCAACTGTTATTACCTATTGATTTTTGATGCATTTCTGCCTTCCAAATGAAAAACATTGTGTAAAAAAGAAGTCATTTTGAAAAATGACCAATAATTCTCATGCTAGTATGAGTATTCTGAATTTTGAAAATGCGCAAATATGTACTGTTTCTAAATTTTAAAATTTGTTCCCATTTAGGAAATACATAGGTGTCTTTCTTACCGATTTTGCCATGTATACATTTTCACACAGTAATTGCTATATAGCCTGTACATAATAATAAGCCATTGCAAATTGCCAATCAGTTTTTGACTCTGGGTTCGTCTGCTTCTTGGTGAACCTACAACTCCTATATATCCCCACAACCAGGAAGGTCTAGCGGATGTAACTGTATATTGCTTTCAAAGAGCTGTCATATTTACAAGATGTTACAGGTGAAAACGTTGACACAAAAGGCTGGGTTTTTTTAACTATTTTTCAATTTTCCCAATATTTAACTGTTACTTTCCATAAAGAAACCTTGATGGATCTACACAAATGACCACTTGCTGAATTCAGAATTTTGTCTACTTTTCTAAAATGTATAGCTTTTCAGGATCCATTATTGCTTTCATACTCATTTTACCATTAACTGGAAGGAGGTTGAAAGCACAAAAAATAGCAAAAACAGGCTATGACCCAGAAAAATGCCAAAACTGTGTAAAAAATGTTGGTTTTCTGACAAAGTCTGTCATTCTCTAAAAGCTGGGAGAATTGTGATTTCAGCCCCACAAAGCCTTTTTTTATAACATTTGCAGGGAAAAACCCAGAAGCTTTCGTTTGTAGTCCGTTTTACCCATTTTTCTGGAGAAAAAAAAATCTGTATTTTGGCTGATTTCTGGGACCCCTCCAAGGGAGTCCACAAACCTTGGGGACCTTTCGAATCCTCATGATGTTGGAAGAAAAGGACGCAAAATTGGCGTGGATATCTTATGTGGTCAAAAAGTTACAGGGGTCTAAGCGCGCACTACCCCAAATAGTCAAAAAAAGGCTTAGCACAGGGGGGGGAAAGGCCTAGCAGCGAAGGGGTTAAAGTTAAGGTTTATTTGTCAGATGGCCTTTGTCACTCTTACTGGGAATGTGGGACTTGGTGACAGCTTTGTTAGACAAAATAAGCCCGACCCCTTTAAAGTGATTCACTATTTAACCAACCACAGTGCGTATCTGATATTTTCGACATCTGCAGGGGGAAAAGGCAAGACTGCCCCCTGTCTCCAATGCTGTTTGTGTTGGCGGCAGAAACTTTTGTAAGCGTAGTGAAAATGGAGGGGTGTGGATTAGGTCTTGTCTACTGGACAGAGAGCTGTGTATATCGCTTTATGTGGACATCATGCTTCTGTACCTCAAAGACATTGAATTTGCTTGGAATATGCAACTCTTAGAGGATTTGGGTAGAGTGTCAAGACTCTTTACTAAATGGGAGAAGTTAATTGCATTGCCGATGTCACCTGACTTTTAGCATGCACTATTGCAGTGACCAGATGGGGCATAACATGGGAACCCATGTCTTTAATTGTATTGTATTGTATCTGTGCTTATATAGCGCTACTGCCACCCTACGGGTATCCTGGCGCTTTAGATATCCAGACACTTGGTCAGCTGGCTGGTGAAGAGAGAGAATGGAACATAGATCAGAGTTTTGTGAAAAGCCAGGTTTTCAGGCTTTTCCTAAATTTGATTAATGTGACACTCTGTCTGATCATTTGTGGTACCTTGTTCCATAACTGTGCCCCTACCACACTGAAAGCCCTCCCCCCATCCGGGAGCGTTTAAATTTCCTGACTGCCAGCAAGCCGGTACCCGAGGACCGGAGCTGTCTCTGAGGGAGATACCAGGAGAATCTTTCCTGTAGTGGGACTGGGCCCATCTCATGTGAGGCCCTAAACACCTGGCAGAGTGACTTAAAAAGAAACCTTTCCCTGATTGGTAGCCAGCGGAGCTGCCTCAGTGCGGAGGTGGAAGAAGAGTCACATTGCAACCCCAGTACCAGTTTTGCCGCCGCAGACTGGACTCTTTGCAGCCCCTGAAAGATGTACTGGGGGCTCCTAAATATAGGGAGTTACAGTAGTCCAGTCTGCTCAGCACTGTGCTGCTTACTACCACAGCGCGCATTTCTCTTGGTAGCATGGGGAGTATTTGACGAAGCAGGCGCAGCAGGCCAAAGCAAACATTAGCTGTCTTGGTTGCCTGAGACTCAATCTGGAGGTTTTTGTCTATTAGGACCCCCAGGTTCCGCACCGTATTGGCCGGGGTCAATAGATCTTCCTCCGGAGTAAGTCTAAACTCCAATGGGGAGTAGATGGTCGGCCTTGCAGGGGAGCAGTAGAGCACTTCAGCTTTTCCGCCATTGAACTGCAAAGAGTTCCTCCGCAGCCAATCCGCGGTGTGGCGCATACACTCTTGGAAGTGCTCCAAGGAAACTGCCTGTTCTCCTTCCAAGGAAAATGCCAGCTGCGTATAGTCCGCACAGTTGACCAAGTCAACCCCGAACAATTTGATGATAGAAAACAGCGGCTGTAAATAGGCATTAAAGAGAACAGGGCTAATAGGAGAGCCCTGAGGCACCCCGTGGGTGACCGACATCTTGCGGGAGGTGAAAAGTGCCATAGAAACTGTCTGTTCTCCTTCTGTCAGATAGGAACCAAGCCATTGCAAGGTTTTACCCCGGACCCCCATCCTTTCCAGTCTCTCTAAGAGGATTGGATGGCTTACCGTGTCGAACGCGGCCGACATATCGAGAAGTACCAATACTGCACCCTTCCCGTTGTCGGCCCTCATTCGTAGGTTGTCCAGCATAGTCAAGAGAGCAGACTCCGTTCCGTGCGCTGGCCGAAACCCAAACTGATCCTTGTCCAACAAGTGATGTTCCTCAAAGAAGTCTGACAAGGACCTGCTTACTGCCCTCCCCAAGATTTTTATAGGAAAAGGGAGCAGCGAGATTGGACGAAAGTTGACTGGGTTTGTGGGGTCTAAGGAAGGTTTGTTAATCAGTGGTGTCACCACCACCTGTTTCCATTCCCCCGGGACAGTGCCTGTTTCCAATGACTGATTGCATATCTGTCTAAGCCAGGGAAGAGTTTCGTGGCCATAGGTTTTCCATATTTTCTGTGGCAAAGGGTTAGAGGGAGATCATGAAGATATATTTTGCACTACCTCGCTAAAGGCGGAGTCAGAGAGAGCCTGAAAGCCATCAAGAGTGTATAATTGGCTCAGGGCCCCCTCCATCTCCAGTGGGCTGTGGGGCTGGGTGTCGGTGTTAGGCACCCCAAGTGACCCAACAATCTTTTCCACTTTATCCAGGAAGTGCAAAGCTATATCATTACATAGTTCCTGGGAGGCCACCACTTTAGTGCTCAGACATGCTGGGGCTGATAGATCTCTGACTATCCTGAAGAGTTCTCTAGTCCCATTAGAGGCGTGCGAAATGGAGTTAACATAGAAAAAAGCCTTGCAGCCTAGGATCCGTTGTTTATACGCAGTCTGTGCTGCTCTCAGCTCAAGCCTATCTCCCTCCAAATAACCCTTCCTCCATTTCCTTTCCGCCTTTTTACACAACAGGCGTAGATGTCTCAGTTCATCATTATACCATGGTGCTGAGATTTTATTTCTTATTTTGATTTTTTAAATCGGGATTATTTGATTCAATGCACTCACGATATAGTTCTGATAGATGTTGTAGTTAGTCTCCACTGAGGTGGAGGCGCAGAAAAGGCTGTCTGGTGGTGGAGTTAATGTGGCCCCTGACCTACCCAACTTCGCCCATTCTCTACCGACCCTAAATGCCACAGGTATCTTAGCTTGTCCCGTGTGTTCTGGGAGTAGGGTTTGAAATGAGACTAAGTGGTGGTCAGTCCAATTTTGGGGTGTGACACTCAGCACCTCAGTCTCCAAGGCATTGGCAAAGAGCAGGTCAAGTATATGACTGCCTTGGTGAGTCGGGAGTTTAACTAGTTGTTGAAGACTTAGGTTAGCACAGGTGTGTGTCAGTTCTCTCAAATGAGTACCTAAGGAGGCATTCTCCCACAGATTAAAATCACCAAGGACAATCATTCTGGAATGTGCAAGGGAGAGACTGGTAATGATATCCAGGGTGTCTTGAAAGTGGGTGACGCTCCCTTGTGGTCTATAACAAACCAGTCCCGTGAGTTGGCTACCTTTGGTTTCCTGCAACGAGAATCCCATGAGCTCTAGCCCACTAACCTCTTCCACTTTTACTGAGGCAAAATGCAGTTCTTCTTTATAGATCATTCCAACCCCTCCTTAACCCCGCTTAAGTACTCAGGCGTTAAAATATATCATAAAGACATTGACAGTATGGAGGGGTACTTGGGTGGAGCATTATGGGCTTTGAAGGGCAAACTATCTGAATTCTAGTATACTCTGAAATTACATATAATGGCAAGAGTAGCACTATCTAAGGTAGTGATGTTATCGTGGGTCCTGTATTTCTTTAAAGACCTCCTAATTTGGGTCCCCAGTCCTGGTTTAAAGCTGTTGAGCATGCTGCTCTGGCACCCTCTTCCTCTGGGAAGAGGGGCGCCAGAGAGTTTCACTTCATATTATACAGCATTCAACAAGAAAAAGTCAACCGGGGACTCCAGACTCTGAGTTATATTATCGTGCTGTTCCTCTGCAATGGATAGGCAGGTGGCTTGAAAGGGAGAGACATGAAGAACTGGAAACTTTGGGTATGCAAGTCAGAAAGTGATGCTTATAGCACTCCTGTTAGGTGCACAAGTATGTTAGAACCAATAGCCATAACCTGTTGGCATAGCACTGCATAGCTGGAAAAGGATGGCTCGGAACACACAATAACATCAGCTATATGCCGCAGTGCTGCCGCTGGTAGGTATCCCCACTTCTAGTGGAGGATTCTTGACTTCCAGAAGAATGAAGAAGTAGCCTGATGTAGGGATCCTCAACGTTAGCTGTTGCTACGAGCAGGGCCGGACTGGCCAAAGTGGGCACCGGGCAATCCCCCAGTGCGTCGCACGGGTGGGGGACGGTTTTGGGCACTGGTGGCCATTTTTGTTACAGGACCGTTTTTGCATCATACCTGCAAAACTGGCCCTGTACCAAACTCGGCCAAAAACCGGCCCCGGCAAAGAACTCGGTGGCACCTCAACCCCTCCCCCCCTCCAAAAGAGGGGGACTTTGCACTTTGACAGGGCCTGTTGTGGTTCCCAGTCCAGCCCTGGCTACGAGAATGGAAAGTTACCTAGCCTAGCTTCAATGATTGAGTAGAATGCCTACCTAAAGCCCAGTTTTAAACTTATGGTGCAGTAGTATGACATATCTGGTAAGGGGGTCAATTGGAGCCACAAACTCACAATGTTTTACAGACTCTACTTACATTTTCAGGAGGACGCAGGTTTATCTGAGGGTTATATAAAACAAAGATCTTGATGGTCAATATTAACATGCTGATATTAGGAACCAAGAAGAAGGGTAGTTGTCAGAGCCCTTAGGGATAAAGCATGGAACTCTATTTTTGAAAAACACGTAGGGGCATATTCACAAGGAGCCATCGCTGAATTAACTGCACTTTATCACAGCCAAAGTTGTGATAAATTTACCCCACCGTTCACAAGCAGGTGCAAACAGCGCACAGCACTACTTTTTCCCTGATAGCAGTCGCAAAAAACATTGCTACAGAGGACCCCCGCAACTATCGGTAGTGAGATGCAGAGTAGGCGTTCACGTGCCAAAACCCGCAACAACACCACACCTCAACATTCACAACGACCAGACAGATCGACGATGAGAACACAAAACACGGGATAAGGCGCATTAGTAGCAGGAAATTTACACCTGCTCTGACTTGTTGTAAAGTCGAACGGCAGCCTGCACCACCATAGGAAGTCCAGCCCAGGGTGTCATCGGAAGGGCAACAGATGCCATGGAGCAACTGAACGTGCAGGCCAGACACCAAAGAGGGCCACAACACCCACCGCCACAACCCCCAGGACCCCCCCGGCCCCCCTCCAGACAAAGACATGCCACATCAACTACACCTAAACATGTACCAAATAATCCGCCTGATGTCGTACAGTCATAACTGGTGACGTGCATGTGTCGGCACAAAAATTAGCATCACACATTCACTTTCGAAGAAAACAATTAAATTGTATTGAAACAACACAGAAATCTAATGAAGACACATGGCGGCTCCCCTCGACACAATCCGTAGGTCACAGCCTGCGAGACAAAATACATGATGAGAAGGCATGTCATGCGCACATCAAAGGACAGCGAGAGAGCGAAGGAGAGAGAGAGAAGAAGAGAGGGGGAGAGAGAGAGCGAGAGAGAAGAAGAGAGGGGGAGAGAGAGAGAGAGAGAGAAGAAGAGAGGGGGAGAGAGAGAGACGAAGAGAGGGGAGAGAGAGAGAAGAAGAGAAGGGGAAAGAGTGAGAGAAGAAGAGAGGGGGAGAGAGAGGGAGAAGAAGAGAGGGTTAGAGAGAGAAGAAGAAAGGAAGAGAGAGAGAGATAAGAAGACAGGGGAGAGAGAAAGAGAGAAGAAGAGAGGGGAGAGAGAGAGAGAAGAAGAGAGGGGGAGAGAGAGAGAGCCACCCTTGTGCACCCAGGCCACACTGCTTACCCAGGCCACCGGTGTGTCTCCAACCACTTGCCAGTACGAATAGCAGCACACCAGATCCCACATTCGACACAGAGCCGTCATCTGAAACAGACTCCAGAGACATGGCTGGCACAGTAAACACACTTGCACAAAACAACACAGCCCGCCCGCCAATGCACATCCAGGCAAAGGCATCCCAGCCCCTCCTGTCCACCATCTGAGCATGCCCGCCTATGCACACCCGGGCCACACAGCTCACCTTCCGCCACTGGTGTGTAGACTGCAGGTCCCACCACCATGGCACCCTCCACAACATGCATCCATGCTGCGCTGGCCACCAGATAACACGTCAGGTGCTGGGACTATATTACATCATGGCATGGTATAAACCAGGGCACCCGGCAACATTGCAGCCTGCACAGCCGCTCAGCCCAATGGGCGCCACTAACTCTGTGATTCCGGAAGCAGGCCATGTGGCAATAGCCCCGCACAGGATGCTGGTGTAGCCTACTCTGCGTTCTAGCAAGGCACACAAATCCTGGGCAGTCCGGACCGCCAGGACGGGCCATTATCGCAGGCTGCAAGCCCACTCAGCAACTCAAGGTGCCATTACTCAGTGCACCCTAAGTCACCGTCCCATAACAGGGTGCCTGTGCCGGCCGCAATGCAGTATCTGCCACAAACACTGTTCAAACTCAGTCAGCGCCATGTGGTGCTAGGCCCGTGCAGGCCGCAATGCAGTGTCTGCCAAAAACCCTGTTCAAACCCAGCCAGCGCCATGTGGTGCTAGGCCCGTGCCCACTTCATGGCCTTGGGTCTGTCATCCAGTCACCACCGGCAGAGGGGTATGTGACGTCGTCGGCCCCTTATATTTGCGGGGTCACATGGCCTGTGACACCTGTGCCGGGGGGGTGTGTGCGTGCAAACCTGCCCTCAGGGAGTGGCTTTGTCATGCTGACAACTAGACCAATGACCTGCACACCACCAGCGAGCACACCTGCAACTGGTAGCAATGAGGCCCCCCCCGGAGCGGGAGCGGAGTGGTCTGGCCTGCCATATGCCCAAACAGGGCAGGGTTTGCAAAAATGACTCGCGGGCAGTGGGGGTGGTTCAGTCCATGTCCGGACAAGAAAATGGCTGCTGCGTGTGTCCGTGTTGTGGTGTCCACGGGACCCATGACACAATTTGCTATGTAGCATCCTCTGACTGGCATCCAATAGGATGAGCATCATTGATGCAAGGGATATCATTGTCCCTACATTCATCTACACATACATAAATGAATGATGAAAGACATGAAAAAGCAGTGCGTCAATGGATGTTTATTGCACATCCAGTGCTTTTACGCAGCCGGAGAGGTACAAGGTACTGCCGAATACACCACACTATAGGGGCCCGTGGAAGGCCAGCCCTGGAAGAAAAGTACTGTGAAAAGGAGGGGTGCAATCTGCAGTCTGGTCGCCGTGTCATTGGTCATCAAACAGGATGTGGCGATTCATGTTGCTGTCCAAGTTGAGTGCTTCTGAGTGAATCAGGGGTTAATGGAAGGCAATGAGGCCATGTGTGGGACCAACCAGGAACAGACCAGGTGGCGGAAATGAATGCTACTGAGCCCTTCTGATCACAGGCCCATCCATGTCCTTGTCCCCGTATGTGTGCCCTGCCCCACCTGGGGGTGTTGCTGTACTGGCTGCGGCACTGTGTGGCACAGACACCTCAGGTGCCGGAGGTGGTCTGTCTTCTGCACTGTGTGGCACAGACACCTCAGGTGCCAGAGGTGGTCTGTCTGCCGCACTGTGTGGCACAGACATCTCAGGTGCCGGAGGTGGTTAGGTCTGCCGCACAGGGAGGCATGGCTACACCAGGGGGCGGAGATGTGGATGGTGTGGGGGCAGCAGCATTCAACATCGCCATGCCTTGTGGCAGCAATGCCATGATGAGGATCCGCAGGGCATGGTAGATCCCAGCTACATTCCGCTGATGTGCAGCGGTGGCTGCCATCCTTTCCGCCTCCGTCCGCACCATGTCCTCCATGAGCATCCGCATGTGTGCCAGCTCACGGCTGGTATCGCTGGAGCCACTCTGGGAGGACAGGTGTTCTTCTCTCAGCGTCATGACTCTAGCGATGTCAGTCAGGGCTCGTTGGAGACCATGGAGCGGGGCTACACACCCAAGGATGGCGTCAAGTTTAGTTGTCATGTTGGCAAAGCCCAACCGCACCTGCTCTGAGGTCTCCCTCCGGCACTCCAGCACACGGCATTGGAAAGCCATATGTTGTTCCTGGGTGTCATGGCCGGGGCTGTGGGTGCCTCCTGCTGGGTGCTTTGGGTAGTGGGTGGGGTCTCCTCAATGCAGCTGGGCTGCCCTGATCCTGGAGGTGAGTTGAGGATGAGGTCCATGATGTCTTGGATGGCTTGGGCGTCGACGCTGGTGTTGACCTCCTCGTCATCAGTGAAGAGTGGCTGGGACTGCTCTACAGGAGGTGTTGACGGTGCCTCTACGATGTGAAGGGGAGATGGTGTATTACGATGTGTCCACATGTTGACATTCAGAAGGCATGGCATTGTACATTGTGACAGTCTGTGGATCTGGGTGAGGACCGAGAGTCATTGTGAGTGTGCACTGTGCTCTGCTTGATTGTGCATGTGTGCCACTGTGCCCATCTCCACCTGTCCCCCAGTACCTGGTGGTCACTCACCCTGATGTGGTTGTGTTGTGTCCTGTCGATCAGTGTCCGATCCCCGGACTCCGGCTATAGTCTCCACACGGATGACTATCAACACCAGCTCCTCCAAGTCATCCAGCTCGAGTTGTGGCACTGGGCCCCCACCTCCAGCCTGCGTTGCTGCCTTCCAGTTGGCGGAGAGTTTCTCCTTGGTCCGCCGCGTGATGTCATTCCATTGTCCTCTTGTGTTCCCCGACGGCATTCACCTTGTCCACGATGTCTAGCATATTCCATTTTTAGTGCCCAATGACACGTTGGAAGTGACAAACAGTTGTTAATGGTGTTCACCTCCGTGACTATGATGCTGTTCACCTGCGGACTGAACTTCGTCTTCCTTTTCTTCTTGTCCTTGCCCTTTCCTGTCCCCGAGGTCCCGGGCTGCTCGTCCGGGGTGCTTGTGGGGTTGGGCTCATCCTCCGAGCCTGCTCCGGCTGCCTCCATGGTGCTTAGGTGTTGGGTAGTTTGTGTTTGGGTGTTTTTCCTACTTTTATGGTGATTTTTCCCGCCTGACAGGTGTGTGTTGCAGGCCTGGCGCTGCTTATCACTGGTTTGCTCATCGCGTTTAGGCCCATCGCAGGTTTTTTGGTGTTTTAGTTTGTGTTTTTGTCTCCATCGAGGTGGCAGTATCGCGGACTTTGTCCGCGGTTTCGGCAGACTATCGCATGCTACCGCCGTGTTGTGAATTCCACATTGACACAGGAATATTTTCCCGCTACGGGCTGTAATGTTGAAAGTTGCGTTATGCTACTCTTGCGGTAGTTATCACACGTTCTTGTGAACATACCCCTTTGAATCTTCAGGAACACCAGATTCAGATATGCGTAGTCCACCTACTACCACATAGATTGAATGTAATCACTGGGACAGAATACAAATAATGCCCAAGGTAGGTTTTGGGTGACACGGACTTCATTCACATGGTCTGGAACTGCCCTGTTATTGTCAGGTTCTGGTTGAAGGTCGCAGATGAGTTAGAATGAACTCTAAATCGGACGCAATTGGGCATGGTGGGCATTTGCTTGTTAGATCTTTACCCTCGCCTGAAGAAATGGTGGACTCAAACTTTTTGGCCCTGGCACTGGTCCTATCCAAGAGAACCGTCCCAATGCACTTGTGCTCCCAGTATGATCCACCGCAGAGCAGGTGGATAAAGAATATGGGCTGTTGTGAAAGGGTCAGCCCTGTGGAATGAGGAAAGGCACGAGCATTGCAGGAGATCCAACTCAGACCTATGGAAGGAGCTGGGGGCAACTCTATGGAGGTTCCATAGCATCTGAAATGTCCAAAAATCTAAAATCCTAATAGGAGGACAAAGGGGTGTCACACCTCGATATCACTGCGCACAAATCAGCAAAGCCTTTGGTGGCAGCATATAATGAGCGATAAATAAACAATGCTCATGTGTACACTATGGTTAATAATGCGGATTAGGGTGGGCATTAGTTGTTAGCCTTATATTGTTTTATTGCTGAAACTGAACGCCTATTTCTATTACAAATGGTCTAAGCGATACTGTCGAAGACAAATTTACTGTAAATTCACCTCAGGATTTGGGTTAAAACATAACACAACTACATGTATCTTAAAAACTGTTATGTAAGCAATAGCTCGATATCAAACGACAAAATGATAAAAAAAACTATAAAACTATATTTAAAAAACGTGGTCTGCCACTCGAGGGAGAATAATGCGTGAAGCATTTTAGGCCCATACTCTGCAGCAGGCTGCCAAAATCTTGAACCGCTCTTCTCCCAGCATTTTGTGTTATAAAATGAACGCAAGACTTCGATACCATGCCGCACGATTTTTTTTCAGGTAGTAAATTCATAAACTGCAAGCCAATCCAACATAGAAAGTGTTATGGCTGAGATAAAAAAGACAGCAAGCCCAATTCCGGAATTACAGCACTCTTAAGAGACATTATACGGGCTACCAAGGGAGCAAAAACGCACTTAACAAACTTATAGTGGAAAATCATTTCGGCTATAGAGATGACATAATAACAGAGGCTTGACAGGTGAAAAGAAACTTCTTCCATGAAACCTAAAAATAGACCTGCATAGTGAGGAAGAAATGTCAGGAACTGTCTTAAACTTAGGGCTTCGTTTTTGCTGTTTTTTATATTTACGGTTAGATGAGCAATTCATGCTGACGGCAGAAAATACTGAACATCCAGGGTAAATGCAACAGAAATTACATTCCCACCTGGATTTGTGGGATATATAAGCCTTGACAGAATTATTTTCGTACTGACGTCTTTTCCAAATTAGTCGTCTAATTGCTACTATAACTCCTGTACAGATGTGTGATGTTAAGGCAATTAGGGGGTAACAGTATGTTTCATAGGACTCCATAAGGTGAGATAGAATAACATACACGGACAATGTACACGACTGGGTTACCAATTGGTGCTTCTTTTTAACTCTCCACACTTTCGCTGTTCCTTTTGTGAAGAATGATATTATTTTAGGTTAATGTTATATGCTGAATGTTGACAAAGACTAGCTACCCATGATCGTGAAACTCGAGCAGTGACAAGCTCTGTACTGTTAATGTGGACTTGATACAATACAGCATAATGCAGTATCCAGCACAGAGAGAGATAGAACGAGAAAAAAACAAACGTGTCTTATAATTATACGGTACTTGACCCCTTGCATCAAGCTCTTCATTTTACAACTCTAGAAGTAAATAGATAGAGAAGACTTGGGAAAGACAAGCTATCAATTTCACAATTGCTTTAAAATCAATATGAACAAACCTGATCTAAAAATATTTAATTAATGGTCTTTTGAGGGTTTTGGAAATTGGGTAATTATTTTGTGAACTTTCGCAAATTTCCATTACAGTTTTACTAAATTTCATGAAATCATACTATCAGATTATCTTTACCTGTTCTATGTTACTACAGAAATCTGTGATTGTAGTGGTTAAGAAAGTGACTCAAAAGCCCCAGCTCCATGTGTATTATTTGCAGTGCAGATCAGAAATACATGCATGTGTAAGTGGTTTGAATGTGGTAATTCTTAATCGTGCCTTTCACCATAAATAGCGTTTTAAGCATTTGAATCTATTTTTAAAGCATAATATCTTTCATTTAAGAATAATACTGTTTTGGTGTAATTACCAAACTGATAGATTGTTCTTCAGTGCGTATTGCTCTTTAGATACTTCATTTGCTGAACATGACTTCTCCCACAGTAGATGCTCCATTTTATGAGGGCCCCTGAAATTATGGAGCACTAAGTGCCATATAACTTGGCAGGGTTTATTTATTAATGCCAAAAGAAACTGGAAATCATAAAGAATAATATGTTGCAATCTGTGTCATTATTTAGCTATCTCGTCATTTTAACGATTTTTAATATTGGCTGGGCAAAAGACTAAACTCAGTAGTACCAGTTTAGCACTCAAGAACCAACCACCTGCTCCCAATACATGCTACACTTTTCCCAAGCGACTTTTTGTTATCTAAAGTCTTGCTCCGGCCAAATGGAAATATTGCTCAGTTGATGTCTTGTCTGCTGCCCTTTCCCTCTTCGCCTTGAGATGTCTCTCTGCCTCAGATATGGTCGGCTGCTGCCGCCCAACTGATGTCAAGTAAGGATGCTGCTGCTAGGGTGACCAATTGGCATAGGTGAAAATTCAGGACATTGAGTGTAAAAATACAGGACAAAGGGTCACAATTCAGGACAGAAAGTCAAAATTCAGGACAGAAATTTAGGATAAAAGTTACGTTTTACAGACACATCAGAGGAGGTCACACAATAGTACATAAGTAAGTAAATAAACCACCAAAATAAGTACACTTCAAAATAAGTTTATATTATGTTGAGGCAATTGTGCACTTCACGGTTTTTGGTACAAGTGCAGCTTTGAGCAACTGTGCAGGTCTTTTTGTGGTATTTCATATCATCATGATCTATTTATATGGTTACTGCACTGGGTTGTCCAGTATGATATTTTGTTTACAGTTCGTGGTCCTGAGCAGGCATGCTTAGTGGGTGAAGTGGTCAGGAAGATCTGCTCAGATAGACTTTGTTACTAGGATCTCATATCTCAATTGTGAGATGTAAAGCAGCACGCATATGCTGTAGCTAATGGACCTGCAGTGCTGGACTAGTATGCCGTCCTCTGAGTGGCCAGCTTTATGTGTCAGATCGCTTCAGCTATTCCATGTCTGTTCAGCCGGTGATAGCTGGTTTAGGGGCTAGTGCAGTACTGAGTGATGGATAAGACCCATAGAGTACAGGTCTTGTGTGAGGGTAAGAACATTAAGCAGGAAAACCGAGTTATTAACCAGCCTGCATGGGCTATAACTGATACAACACTGTTGAGTGATATGCTATTATTGTGGGCGAGAACGGTTAGATACGAGTTGGCATTACTATAAAATGCCCTGCCTTACCTATTTTACCTGAATATGGAAAAAAGTATACAGATTGGGCCAATTCGTTTCTGTGAACTGTAAACTGCAGATTCTCATTGATGCAGAGAAGTGTGCTGCAGACTAGAAACTATATAGATTGTTGAAGCAATATTGTAGGGCAGAAGGAGGCACTGCCTTTAAATACAGAACTTTTTCCATTGAAATGGCTGCAAAATACCACCATGCAGTTTTACTGATAAAACCATATAGCACACAAACAACAATGTGCAGAAATGTTGTTTCAGCAAATATGTATCATTTGAACATCACCAAGTAAAGTGTCTTGTTTGTGTTCATCCTATTAAAAGTCTGAGGCATATTTACAAACCCCTATCGCCAGAGGAACGTCACTTTTAGTGACGTTCCGGTGGCGATATGTACTTGGTCTTATTTACAAGGCAACATTAAGCCACTTAATGAGGTTTAATGCTGCAGTGTAAATAAGGCACCATTTCACACTGTACTTAGTGTGAAAGGGGGGGGCAATAGGTGTTCCGGTGGGTGTTCGACCACTACACCCATTGATTTTGACGCTGCCCCCTATTTCCAAGGGCAGCGTAAATACAACCGGGCGCCGCAGAAGGACGACAGGTCCAAGGAGGAACCAGACCGACATTTTCGGTCTTTTTCTCTGCCAGGCGACCCAAGGAGGCTTTGAACAGCAAAATACTGTCAAAGCGAGAGGGAACCCCCTTCTCACCCATATAGCACCTTAGGGAGTGCTACACATAAAAACAAAAACACTCACTGTAAATTAACTTTTTCACCTCCACACATACTCACTTGGTCCTGAGGAAAGCCTGTTTTAAATTAAGAAAGGCCAGGCTGAAACATGTAGACCACACAGGACACTGGAGGTCATAATTCATACTCCACCGTGTCCGTCTGCCTTTTAATATGCCAACAGAGACCCAGTTAATTAAAATATTGTTTTTACCCTCGGGTGCTGGGATTTCCTGTATGGCTTTTTAATCTTCACCTTCACACTCACCACACTGCACACTCAGTAAGTATACCAGCTCCGTAGTAATCTGGCGTCAAAGCACACCCGGGGCACGCTAGGTGCCACTGTGGTGGGCCCGATGATGAAGCATGCCACCAACTAGGTTGGTGGGTGAGGGCTTTTCAAAAAACCTACTGGTTTTCCTTGGCATACGTACTCCATTGAGTCTTTCCTGTAAAAAACCTAGCTAGTCCTTCTTGATTTTTGACAGCGTAAATAAAAGGCAGCACCAAAATTAAGACCAGGGAAAACCTGGTCATAAGCAGGTGAAACAAGGAGAAATGCTTTATTTCTCCTCATTTTGCTGTTTCCATGTGTGCTGCATTGTGGAAGCCCATTACTGCTGGCAAGGTGGAGGAGCGGGCTACAAGCCCTTGAAGACCTTGCGCCTATGGTCGTGACTTCATCTTTACACCGGGAGGCGCTACTTAAGACAGACAGGGTTCCCACAGTGCGGGAAGCCCGTTACTCCTGGACAAATGGAGTACAAGCCCTGCAGACCTTGCAGCCGTTGCCGTGTCATCTCCTTGGTGATCGGAGGTGCAACTTAAGATGGACATGGTTCCCACAGCGCGGGAAGGCCACTACTGCTGGCGGGGGCAGAGGAGCAGACTATAAGCCCCTGCAGACCTTGTTGCAGTTGCCGCGACGTCACCTTCACGCCCAAATGCGCTATTTAAGATGGACCGTGCTCCCGCAGGGTGGCCTATCGAGGCTGGGCTGGACCTAGTATCTTGGCCCACCGGTCTGACAGCCCTTAGCCGACAGAGATGCTACAAATGGCTTTGCTGAGCTGAGCTCAAAGAACTGGAAAGCGCTCGATTATTACGCCCAGGCCAACAGAAATCCAACATGTGAATACCTGCCCACTATTTAAGATGCTGAAATTGCTCTACCCCTCTGGTAGTAGGAGATTTTTTTTCTGAACAAGGGCAAAAGGGGGAAGAGGAAGGCAGAACTCGTGAGCTACCCACAGGGCCCCAAAAACAGAACTATTGAGTGTTTCCGTGCAAAAGCGGAGGGTGCAATCACAAAACAAATAGACAGGGCAGAGAGGTGCCTTTCTTTGGACGCAGGTGGCATATTGCTTTCTTCCCCGGGTGAGCCCCCATGCTCATCTACTGAAAAATCATTGGATGTGGTAACAGGCCGAGTGTAGGATGGCTCGGTCGTCTCTGGCCCCAGCCTGAGTAGTCTCACCCCTGGACATAACATCTGCATTACTTCTAATCAAAATGTTGATTTGAGTAGTCCCACTGCACCCAAGAGGGTATGGAGAGTCAACAAGAAAACCAAGACTGTTAAGAAAGGGGCATGTGCTTCCAATGTTGACTTGAAGCCTATTGACTAACTTTTGCAGTGAAATCACTAAAGTTTTGGCAGAAACCAGAGTCACGCTTGGTGGAGTTTAAAAAGTACTAGCTTCTTTTAAACAGGCCTCTCAGATGGCTGTTATGCAGCAACAGACAGCCCAACCAACAATCTCCCTTGCAGGGGCCCCATCCACTGTTCAGACTTCTAGAGTCTCCCCTAGTGTATCAGGGACCTTGGCACAGGGTCCTGTCCCCGTGGTTATTCAACCTTGACCCCCAACCGTTTCCCAAAGTGGCCCAGATTTGAACCATTGGTGCCCCCTGTTACAGCAACAGGAAGCACCAGCAGACAGTCTATCTGCCCTAACTAGCCATGGTTTACCAGTATTACACCTCCCCCGAGCCTGCTGCCCCTGTACTGTGGTCCTGGTAGGGGTACCAGGACTTAGCACTCCAGGGGACGAATTCACTGACCAATCGATTAAAAGGTGACATATTTGTTAAGTAAACATGCCAGGGTTAATATGGCCAATTAGCGGCATATTCTGATGGCTTTGTTGGACTCTTGGATCGGATGATCTATGAAAACATTTGATGGTCATAGTGTGATAATTATGCTTAGAATTCCAGAACTGGCCCATTAGATCCTATATCACACGTCTCACTCATTTTCTATTGATTCAAGTACAAAGCCACTTCCACTGGATTTTCAGAGGCCCCCTCATTAGCCCTACACCTTCCCACTACCTTATAACTGATGAAGGGGGTGTCTCCTTCTGTGGGGATCATTAATGTTACTTAACCCCTTTGCTCCCCTGAGGGACCTTAATGATTTAGACTAACAGCGAGAGGGTGGGGTATAAGTGAAGATAGTGACATGCCTAATGAGAGCCCTATGAATGGAGACAAATCATGGTGAAAACATAGGCCCCCACAATAGTCATAGTCGTCAAAGTAGCAGGGGGGTTGGCGGCCCAGGGGTGGACCCTTCTGCCTCGCCATTTATTCAGACTCGGGTAAGTGGGGTTAACCTACATATTATTTCCTGGAATGCGGCAGAATTAGTTGCAAAACATTTTGATGGGCAGTGGCTCTAATTCATCAGACATTTTCACATAATCTGTATTCAGGAAACCTGGGAGACTGAAAACACTTTTTTTCTTGAGGGCTATAAAACTTTCTTCTGACTGGCAGAGGGCTCTAGAACTAGCAAAGCAAGGGGGGAGGGCTACTCATGTTCATAGACCTCAGGATCCAGGGCATCATGAAGTCCCTGAGTGGGACTCCAAAGTTGTACAAGGGCTCACATTAACAAGAAAATACTACAGATTGGCTCTAATTCCTTTCTTATAACGCAAGACAGCAGCACTATGGGCCGGCAAGCCTTACAGAGTTTAGAGGGTGTCTTGAGTAATTGCAGAGGAAGGTCTGTCGCCGGCTCAACTAATCCTAGTGGGAGATTTTAACTGTCATTTATGCTCCAACTTAGTGGTGAACCGCAGTGACTGGTCTACCTGTCCAATTAGCGGGGGACTGCACATGGAGCATACCACAGAAGGGTGGGAATTGAACACCCTCCTTAACACCCATGGCTTAACAGATGCACTGGATTCGCTCGCTGCTCTCCGATTCTCCTGTACCACCGATCTATAAAGGCAGGGGTTGTTCAACATCTATTGATTTTATCTTTGTGTCTTTCTCTTTGAAGAGGCTTATATATCTATTTAATATAAAACACAGCCCATATAGTGGCCACAACCCTTTGACCTTGGCGCTTGAAGTCTCAGGGACCTAGTCTGTACAGTGTAGGGTAACGGGGGCATGATTTCTGCCACTGGCCATGGAAGGTGTTTAAGGTGGTCACACGTGTCTGGTATCGCTTTTAATAGATCTCTGTTTAGTAACAGCCAGCAGGAGATTTGTACTTGTTTAGATCTGCAAGCTCTGGGGGAAGAAACCATCCAGGCATTTATTGCCCTTGCACAATCAGTTGATGGTTTGTGAACAGTCCTGGAAGTCTCCTACCGTGCAGCAGTCTCAAGATGGTTTGATTGCAAGTGCTCACGGGCTCTTGGAGACTTCAAGATGGCCTTGATACAGATCCCGCAAGACAGAGCCAGGGTGGCGAACTGCCATAGTAATTATAAGCGGGCGGTTAAGGGGCGGAAGCGCTTACTGCAAAAATTAGCTTGAGAAGATCGAGGCAAGACATGCGAGCAAAAGGACTGCACCCATTTCTGGAGGGTCATCAATAACCCCTGTATTATAGAACCAGATAAACCTGGGTTTAGTGACAACATTCCCCCAGAGCTATGGAAGGCCCATCTCGAGGCAGGCTACAACCATGCTCTTAATGAGTTATCCTTACAGAACCCAATTCCCCTCCATAGAGCTGAACCCATTACTTTTACCCTAGATGAGGTCGGAATGGGAATCAAAGAACTGTCCCATAATAAGGCCTCAGGACCTGATGGGATTCCCCCTGACCTTTTCTGTCATAACTCAGAGGTATGGGCTCCATTTCTTGTCGGGGTTTGAAAAGCGGCAGCAGCAACTGTTATGCCCACATCATGGTATATTGCCACAATATTCCTGATCTTTAAGAAGGGAGATAGGGACAGCCCACATTGTTATCACCCCATATCTCTCATTGATGCCACAGTGAAAGTTCTTGGTCGGGTCCTTCTAAACAGGTTGTCTGATTGGGCGGACTCCAACTGAATAATCTCAGTGGTGCAATATGGGTTCCGTTTAGGAAAATCCACCACAGACCAGTACCTCAATCTTTACCTTTTAATCGCAAAATATACATTGGCTAAATCAGGTGCGCTGTCCCTGGGCTTTATGGATCTCTCTACGGCCTTTGACTTGGTGAACCATGGTAATCTTTGGAAACTGCTTGGGGACCTTGGGGTCGATCCGGTGATAACTAATGTTTTAATGACCTTACACTCTAACACTACTGCTGCAATTAGATATACCCAGGAAGGGTATATTACCAATTAAATGCTCAAGCGGGGTCAGACAATGATGTACATTAGCTCCTTTTTTATTCACATTATATATTAATGGCCTTGATGCATCTGTGACCACCCTACAGGCCGACACCCCTAGGATAGGTGCGAGACCGGTTTCAGTTCTATTGTACGCGGATGATACCATGCTCCTTTCACGCACGCCGAGGGGTATGCAGATTTTACTTGATGGGTTTGTGTCTTTTATGAATGAGATGGATATGTCACCGAACCTATCCAAATCATATATTATGGAAATCGGTAAGCAGGGTAGTAGACGTAACGCTTACAAAGTATGGACACACAGTCTAGCGAAAGTCCCTGCTTTCTCTTACTTGGGCATATTATTCAACGAGAAACTCAATTGTAAACATCTACAGGAGGGAAAGCTTTTACAAATGTCCAGATCAATGGGAAAATTCGCAAACTATGCCCACAGACTGGACACTTGGTCACGGGGATAATTTTAAATCTATATATTTTGTTCTGTATTTTTAAAGCACAATATGGCAGTGAGGTATGAGGATACACGGCAGCCAATAAATTACAAATTGCAGAAAAAAAATATTTCAGGCGCATTTTGAAAGTCCCTCTGCGTACCCCTTCAAACTCTGTACTTGGGGAATTAGGGACTAAGTACATCATGGGTATGGTTCCTGTCAAACCCTTGTTATGTTGGATGGAGATCTGGTCCAATTAGGAGGCACGTTTTATTAGAGTAGTAATTCAGGACTGCCTTTCACTTGATCATGCACTAATAAATCCCATGGCGAAAACAAATTAAGGATACCTTCACCGCCTACGGCAGAGCAGATATGTTCTCCAGATATGACAATGTGAAATCCCAGGATAAGGACTTTAGAAAAGAGTTGTTGTCTAAATATGCTGTGTCTCACCGAGGGGATAAAGAATTTAGAACAACTATGGGTAGAGCACACATCCTGGTAAAGTCTGTGCAGGGCATGGAGCCCTATTTATGTGTTTTTCAACAAGTGCACATGATTCATTTTTAATTACTCATTTTAGATTGAACCAACTTCACATTTACTTGCTTTGCCTTCTGGTTTTGTTCTACATATAGAAGATAGAGGTACCTGTGGCTGTGACAAAAGGTCTCCACAGGATACCCTTCATTTAATCTTTTTCAGTAAATATTTCTCGCACCCTAGAAGAGTGTTTCTTAACCCCTTCGCTGCTAGGCCCTTTCCCCTCCTGTGCTAAGCCATTTTTTGGCGATTTGGGTCAGTGCGCGCTTAGGCCCCTGTAACTTTTTGACCACATAAGGTATCCACGCCAAATTTGCGTCCTTTTCCTTCAACATCATGGGGATTCTAAAGATACCCAGGGTTTGTTGATTCCCTTGGAGGGGTCCCAGAAATGAAGCAAAATACAGTAAAGTTTTTGTTTTTTTCAGAAAAATTGGGAAAACGGGTTGCAAATGAAAGCCGCTGGGTTTTTCCCTGAAAATGTTATCAAAAAAGGATTTTTGGGGTTGAAATCAGCATTTTCTCAGCTTTTAGGAAATGGCTGTCTTTTGTCAGAGAACCAACATTTTCACACAGTTTTGGCATTTTTCTGGGACATAGCCTATTTTTGCTATTTTTAGCGCTTTCAACCTCCTTCCAGTTAATGGTAGAAATGTGTTCAAAAGCAATAATGGATAGTGGAAAGCTATACATTTTAGAAAAGTAGACAGCATTCTGAATTCAGAAAGGGGTCATTTGTCTAAATCCATGAAGGTTTCTTTATAGAAACTAACAGTTAAATATTGGAAAAATTGAAAATTAGTTGAAAAAAACAGCCTTTTGTCTCAACGTTTTCACCTGTAACTTCTTGTAATTTTGTCAGCTGTTTGAAAGCAATATACCGTTACATCTGTTAGACCTTCCTGGTTGTGGAGATATACAGGATTTGTAGTTTTGCCAAGAGCCCGACAAACCCAGAGCCAAAAACTGAGCAGCAACTTACAATGGTTTTTTATTATGTACTGGGTGTAGAGCAATTATTCTGTGAAAATGTATACATGGAAAAATCGGTATGAAAGACACCTATGTATTTCTGAATTGGGTAAAAATTATAGAGTTTAGAAACAGTATATATTTCCACAGTTTCAAAATTGGGAATACTCATACTATCCTGAAAATTATTGGTCATTTTTCAAAATGATTTTTTTGTTTACACAATGTCTTTCATTTTGAAGGGAGAAATGCATAAAAACTCAATAGGTAATAACAGTTGATTTACAAATCTAAATTACCCTAAGTCTCCCAATAAAAACGGTACCTCACTTGTGTGGGTCGGCCTTGTGCCTGCCACAGGAACCGGGGCAAAATGCAACGTGGTCATACCTCAATTTCGCAGTTAAAAATGTACCCTTTTTTGGCAAGGTGCCTACCTGTAGTTTTTGCACCCTAGCTCTGCGGGCACCTAGGGAAACCTAGAAAACCTATACATTTTTAAACAGTAGACACCCTGGGAAATCCATGATGGGGTGACTTGACTGCTTCACACCAGGTTCTGTTACCCAGAATTCCTTGCAAACCTAAAAAAGTGTACAAAAAAACACATTTTTCCCCCATTTCTGTGGTGGAAAGTTCTGGAATCTGCGTGGATCCACAAATTTCCTTCCATCCTGTGTTTCCCGGTGTCTTCCAAGGAAAATGGTACCCCACTTGTATTGGTCGGCCTAGTGACTGTGACAGTAAACGGCACAAAACACAACGTGGTCACAACTCAATTTCGCAGGGACAAATGACCATGTTTTGGCAAAGTGACTAGCTGTAGTTTTTTAACCCGAGCTCTGCCGGCACCTAGAGAAACCTAGAAAACCTATACATTTTTGAAAGGTAGACACCCAGGGGAATTCAGGATGGGGTGACTCAACTGCCTCCCACCAGGTTCTGTTACCTAGAATCCCTTGCAAAGCTACAAAATTGGCAAAACAACTGCATTTTCCTCACATTTCTGTGGTGGAAAGTTCTGGAATCTGTGTGGATCAACAAATTTCCACCCACAGTACGTTCCCCAAAGTCTTCTGAGAAAAATGGTACCTCACTTGCGTGGGTCTGCCTAGTGCCTGCCTCAGGAAATGGTGCAAAATGCAACGTGGTCGCACCTCAATTTCGCAGTGAAAAATGGGCCTTTTTTTGGCAAAGTCCCTACCTGTCGTTTTTGAACCCTAGCTCTGCTGGCACCTAGGGAAACCTAGCAATCCTATACATTTTTGAAAAGTAGACACCCAGCAGAATTCAGGATGGGGTGACTCGACTGCCTCCCACCAGGTTCTGTTACCCAGAATCCCTTGCAAATTTAAAAAATTGACTTCAAAAACGCATTTTCCTCACATTTCTGTGGTAGAAAGTTCTGGAATCTGCGTGGATCAACAAATTTCCTCCCACCCCGCGTACCCCAAAGTCTTCTTAGAAAAATGGCACCTCACTTGCGTGGGTCAGCCTAGTGCCTGCGTCAGAAGGGGCGCAAAACGCAACGTGGTCGCTCCTCAATTCCGCTATGAAAAATGGGCCTTTTTTGGCAAAGTGCCTACCTGTCGTTTTTTAACCCTAGCTCTGCCGGCACCTAGGGAAACCTAGCAAACCTATACATTTTTGAAAACTAGACACCCAGAGAAATTCAGGATGGGGTGACTCGACTGCCTCCCACCAGGTTCTGTTACCCAGAATCCCATGCAAATCTAAAAAATTGTAAAAATAACACTTTTTCCTCACATTTCTGTGGTGGAAAGTTCGGAAATCTGTGTGGATTAACAAATTTCCTCCCACCCCGCGTTCCGCAAAGTTTTCTGAGAAAAATGGTACCTCACTTGCGTGGGTCTGCCTAGTGCCTGCATCAGGAAAGGGCGCAAAACGCAACGTGGTCGCACCTCAATTTCGCAGTTAAAAATTGGCCTTTTTTGGCAAAGTGCCTACCTGTCATTTTTTAACCCTAGCTCTGCCGGCACCTAGGGAAACCTAGCAAACCTATAAATATTTGAAAAGTAGATACCCAGGGGAATTCAGGATGGGGTGACTCGACTGCCTCCCACCAGGTTTTGTTACCCAGAATCCCTTGCAAAGCTAAAACATTGACAAAAAAACGCATTTTCCTCACATTTCTGTGGTAGAAATTTCTGGAATCTGTGTGGATCAACAAATTTCCTCCCACTCCGCGTTCCCCTAAGTCTTCTGAGAAAAATGGTACCTCACTTGCGTGGGTCTGCCTAGTAACTGCGTCAGGAAATGGCGCAAAATGCAATGTGGTCGCACCTCAATTTCGCAGTGAAAAATTGGCCTTTTTGGACAAAGTGCCTACCTGTCTTTTTTTAACCTGAGCTCTGCCGGCACCTATGGAAACCTAGCAAACCTATATATTTTTGGAAAGTAGACACCCAGGGGAATTCAGGATGGGGTGACTTGACTGCCTCCCATCAGGTTCTGTGACCCAGAATCCCTTGCAAATCTAAAAAATTGACAAAAAAATGCATTTTCCTCACATTTCTGTGGTGGAAAGGTCTGGAATCTGTGTGGATCAACAAATATCGACCCACCCGCGTTACCCAAAGTCTTCTGAAAAAATGGTACCTCACTTGCATGGGTCTGCCCATTGCCTGCATCCGGAAACGGCGCAAAACGTAACATGGTCGCTCCTCAATTGCGCTTTGAAAAATAGGTATTTTTTGGCAAAGAGCCTACCTGTCGTTGTTTAACCCTAGCTCTGCCGGCACCTAGGGCAACCTAGCAAACCTATACATTTTTTAAAACTAGACACCCAGAGATATTCAGGATGGGGTGACTCGACCGGATGCTACCGAAAATTCATAAAAATATACACCAACCCCCGTTCCGTCCGATAGTCAACACAAGAGGAAGTATACACGAACCGGTGGGTCAGTTTCTCGATTTACACCTTAAAGACTTTGTGATGAATGCCAAAACTTATATCAAGGACACAACTGATTTCTTGAATAAGCTGAAAGAAATCACAATCCAGGAGGACCATGAGACATGGCTATATACCATTGACGTTCAGGCATTCTATACGTCCATTCCTCATAATTTTGGCATTGAAGCAGCTAAAGCAATGCTACTCCATTCTACTTTTGACCAAAAATGTCAAGTCTTCCTTTTGGAACTTTTGAACTTCTCTTTATATCAAAGCTATTTTAAATGGCAGGAACACTATTTCTTACAACTTACAGGTACCATCATGGGAAACTGCGCAGCACCTTGCTACGCGAACATTTTCATGATTAACTTCGAAACAAACTTCATCCTGAATTGTGATCATTGTAAGAAACATGCTAAAGCATTTTACAGATACATTGATGACATTTTTGTCCTATGGCAGGGCCCCAAACACCTACTAATACAACAATTAGAAGAGTTGAACAAGATCAACGATCGGATTCAATTTACCTATCAGATGTATCAAAACACCATTGCATATTTGGATGTATTAGTTCAAATTGACCACAATGAAATCAGAACAACGGTATATAAGAAGTCTACTGATAGAAACAATTTGTTACACTATGGAAGCTTTCATCAAAACTCTCTTAAAAACAATTTACCAACATCACAATTGTATAGAGTAAAAAGGATTGTATCAGAACCGGATGAATCTGAAATTCAATTACATAATATGATCCATCAATTTAAGGAAAGAGGATATCCTCCCAAGATCTTGGAGATCGCAAAAAAAAAATGTAATGCAATGACACGTTCAGAGCTACTCAACACCACACCCAAAACAACAGAGAAACGTTTGGTTATTGTCTCGACATATTCCACCATGAGTCATGCTTACAAACAATCTATCCTCAGACACTGGCTGATTCTTTCGAGTGAACCAGATTTTAAAGGAATCTTCCAAAGTCAACCGAGATTTGCTTATACTCGCAGCAGAAACATTCAAGATTTACTCAACAAATGTACATTGACAATGACCAATAAGACTTTCAAGGGCACAATACCATGCCATAATTGCAACAATTGCCATGCCATCATTAAAGGGACAATGATTAACCCCCCTCGGCGAGGTACTCCCATTCAACTGAAAGTAACAGCAACCTGCGATTCCATGAATCTAATCTATCTACTCAAATGCCCATGTGGACTGGTCTATGTGGGCAAAACCACAAGGAAAATAAAAACACGACTAACTGAACACAAAAGCAATATAAGAACTAAAATGAGAAATCAGTCATTGCTACACACTTCAATGAACAGAGACACAACATCTGTCAATTACAGTTTATGGTACTGGAAACTGTTATCAATATTGATAATCAAGATATAAACAGAAGACTGTTACAAAAAGAGATTCAATTGATATACAGATTGGATTCTTTGAAGCCCCACGGGCTCAATGACCGCTTGGAACTCTCATGCTACTTGTTAACCTTATAACTAGGAGTGATACAGTGTTAAAACTTACACATTTCACATGATGCTTATTGTGTTGATCATTCATTCTTATTTATGAGTTATATTTATTTTCAATTTTTATTTCCAATTGTGTCACACCTATTCATTTGCACTGTACAATTCTTTTCTAGTGTTGATATTGTGTTGAGATGTCTTATATACATTACAACGAATTCTTGGGCTCTGTATTGTCGAATACACCATTCCAATATGGCCGACACGTTTTTACATTAGTCACATCCCATCACATAATGGCCGCACTTTTTCTGAAGTACACGCTAACACCACGCCACACTAGAACTGTTCATCCGTTTTTTAAGACGTACAGAGACTGCACATTTTTGACGAGCGGTAAGATACAAACGTGACTCCATAAGGGGCACGGGTGAATGCACGCGAAGATTTATGTTTTAATTACGGCAACTGCCTGTTTGTTTGATGATGGTAACCGTGATACGAGTTACGTCACCTTTGGGTATAAAAGGGATCACCTTTTGCTATCCGGTTCTCCTCAATTTTTTTAGACGATGTTAACTATAAATGGAAGATTAAATGGCACATTTTTCAGTGATCACTTTTCTATATTATGAATCACAAATGGTAACTTTCGATGCACTTTTCTCACGTTTTCACACCAATTTCTTTCACTACTAAGTGTATAAACCGAATGTCACAAGTCGAAGACGATAGTGTGCTGCTCGTTTTCACATGTGAAAAGTAATAACAGTTTTGTTATGTAGTGGACCCTCATAGTGATTTATTGTTTAACAGATTCCCCTGATGAAGTGCCTGTGATGGGCACGAAATGCATTGGGAGCACGCCGTTTCTAATATTTCCGTGGATTTAAATATACTATAATGTCTTGGATGTGAAATCAGACATGAAGATTCATGAACATAATGAATACAAATTCAAACTTGATGAACTTTATTGATGGAGTTTTGTTTCAACATTTGAGAGATCAATTGATCCCATTACGCTGTGCCCAGAGGGTCGTTCCCTAGATCAAGGGAACGCTCTTATGTTCTACAAGTGATTCACACCTACAGTCCGACCAGGTGATACCTCCGAGGCACGCAACAACTTTCACTTTGGTTTATATTTAGCTTGTGCCCAGTCGACCCACATTGGATACATACAAAACATTCACACCGCCAGCCGCGGACCCATCACATTTCTACAGATGTATGACGGTACGACACGTACCGTCACAACGCGTTCTTTTACAACGTGGCCCTTACAACGCAAGTCGTTACCGCGACTTGCTTTGGGGGCGCGAATTGAGAATAGTATAATTTACTATTCTAACACCAGTCCCCGTGGACACTAGGGAAGGTGTTGGAATAGTAAATATACTATTCTTAATCCTCTAGCGCCCTGTAATGGACGTGTTGTAAAAGCCTTGCGGAGTAAATTCCGCCTGGTAAAGGATGTTTCCCCATTGCTACACTTCCACCAGCAGACAACGCCATTCAAGGGCCCATCACTTTCACAGGTCCACATTCCTGACACAGCAATTACACAAACTCATGGATTGCATGGAGTGGCGCTCAGCTAGCACTGTGTGTAGTAACCAGATTTAAGTCACTTCCCACACACTGCCAGCCGAGCACCAGGCCACGCACGCCACCAGACAAGAACTAGACCACACACACCGCCAGTCAAGCACCAGACCACGCACACCGCCAGCCAAGCACCAGTCCACACACACCGCCAGGCAAGCACCACTCCACACACACCTCCAGCCAAGCACCAGTCCAGGCACACCACCAGCCAAGCACCAATCCAAACACACCACCAGGCAAGCGCAAGACCACGCACACCGCCAACCAAACACCAGACCGAGCACACCGCCAGCCAAGCACCAGTCCACACACACCGCCAGCCAAGCACCAGTCCACCGACACAGCCAGCCAAGCACCAGTCCAGGCACACCACCAGCCAAGCACCAATTCAAACACACCACCAGGCAAGCACAAGACCACGCACACCGCCAACCAAACACCATACCACGCACACCACCAGCCAAGCACCAGTCCACACACACCACCAGCCAAGCACCAGTCCACACACACCACCAGGCAAGCGCCACTCCACACACACCGCCAGCCAAGCACCAGCCCAGGCACACCACCAGCCAAGTACCAATCCAAACACACCACCAGGCAAGAGCAAGACCACGCACACTGCCAACCAAGCACCAGACCACGCACACCACCAGCCAAGCACCAGTCGACACACACTGCCAGCCAAGCACCAGTCCACAGACACCGCTAGCCAAGCACCAGTCCACAGACACCGCCAGCCAAGCGCCAGACCATGCACACCGTCAGACAATCGACACTGCATGCAAACCAACATCATACTTTATTTTTTTTCGACATAAATAAAATAACAAAAACAAATTGCAAATTGATACAAATCTACTAACACAACAACTAAAACTAAATACACTACACAAATGCCAACTTTGAAACTGAACAATAAGTTTTAAATAATAGAGACCAGGCAGTTCACTTTACCACTCATGGATGCTCCCAAAAATTATTTTGTGTGTGGTACATTCTAAAACAAGCAGGTACGCACAGCCAAGGGTTAGAAGGACAGTCGGGGCAGTACATACGAACCTCCTTCCGCAAACCTCTTCGCCAACTGACTCCACATCTCCGACTGGGAAAGTCTTTTGAGGATGTAGGAGGAATTTGATCAGGAAAATGGCGATCTTTCAATCTGGCAACATCCTCCACCACTCCAACTCTAGGAACACTTGCCTGTTCCACTAAAACAAGGCTGCCTATTACAGACTCCTGAAACTTTACAAAAGTCATCTTTGACTGAGGACAAGATTGCTGGAACACAACAAAAGCATTAAAGGTTGCCAAGTGGAAAAGATGGACAGCCAACTTCTTGTACCAAATGTAAGCCTTACGAAGAGCAGCATACGGTTCCAACCTCTGATCTACTCTGTCAACACCACCCATGTGCCTATTATAGTCTAAAATGCACACAGGTTTGCGCGCTTCTGCAACCTGACCCCAAACAGTCACCGGTTCAGTGCTTTCATCATGTATGGAAGTCAACATGTAGACATCTCTCCTGTCTGAAAACTTCACAGCCAGAAGCTCCTCACAACGCAATGCACTGCACTGTCCCCGAGCAAGCTTTTGACAAACACATTCTTTTGGGAAACCTTTACGGTTAGAGCGGATTGTACCACAAGCAACAGTGTCCACTTTGGCCAATTCCCTGAACAACCTCACACCAGTGTAGAAGTTATCTACATATAAATGATGGCCTTTGTTAAAAAACCTCTACCAAGTTCCCACACAATTTTCTCAGTCACTCCAAAAGTGGACGGACAACCAGGAGTGTTTATCCTGGATTCCTTACCGGTGTACACCCTGAAATTAGAGACATATCCAGTCTGACTGTCACACAGCATATAAAGCTTAATTCCATAGCGTGCCCTCTTACTAGGAATGTATTGCCTAAATACCAAGCGGCCCTTGAACAACACCAAAGACTCATCCACTGCAATTTCTTACCCAGGAGCAAAGATCTCAGGAAATCGATCAACAAAGTTATCAATGACAGGCCGAATCTTGAAAAGACGGTCACAATCAGGGTGATCTCGTGGCAAAACTAAACCATTATCAACAAAATGCATCATCCGAATCAGAAGCAAATACCTATCACGACTCATGACTGCCAGAAATATAGCTGTTGCCATCAAGGGACTAGTAGACCAATATGAAGCCATTGATGGTTTCCTAAGCAAGCCCATCAAAAAAGTTAAACCCAAAAACTTTTTTATCTCTTCCAAATTTCACCGGGTAGCTCTAGCGTGGGGCTTAAGGCTGGCACTCTTCTCCGTCAAAAACTGTTCTGCATACAAATTAGTCTGCTCAACAATCTCTGCCAAAAACACATCATCCATAAACAACTGAAAAAAGTTAATCGGCAAAAAGTTTTCAGTGTTCACCCTACACCCTGTAACACCAGTAAAGTCTGGCAATGCCAGCTGCACCATGCCTAGGGCAACCCAGAGGTCAGAACTTTCAACTGGAAGACTTGCAACCCCCTGCTGCCGCCCAGCTGCCTCTTGCCTCACTGTACCACAGTGAAGTCTAGCAGCCCCAGGCTGCACCCCAGATGCCCCTTGCCGCACTATCGGCACAGCAATGTCCTCCTCTAACACAGGCACTTCATCCACACCAAAAGTAGCTTCATCATCAGACGATGCCATGTGGAGAGAAAACTCACTACCAGAATCTTCACCTCCCACCTCTGCCTCAGAATCAGAGTCAGTCTCTGCACCCTGGTCAGAGGAAGAATCAAACAGCATTCCAACAACTTGCTGAGCAGTGATCCGGCGGCTAGCCATTATCCGTACTAAGAAAGGAGACTGCACAAACAACTCAACAACCAACACTGTGCAAAGTAGGTTAAAAAATGTAAGCCTTTATCACAAAGATCTATATACTGAAAAACTATACAATTCACTTACAAAATACAGCCACACTCACCAGCACCTACTCTGCAAAGACACAGAAAATAGTCAACAATATCCAACTAGAAAGAAGAAAAAAAAACTTAATTCTACAGAAAGCAAAATACACATCAAGCACAAATGCAAAACATGTTTCACAATCACAAAAAACAGAAATCAAACATACTCGTATTACTACACACTTTGCAAAAAAACATTTACATTAAAATTGTACAAAAAAGGTCTCTTACCAAACACATGCAACTACACAAACAGCGGAACCACCAGTAACGAAACCGCACACTGCAACAGTCTAAAGAGAAAATAAAACATTACAGTTTAAAAAAAAAAACAATACACATTACAACAGGTTATGTCACAGGGTATGTCACAAATGGGGTGTCTGTCCAAATGGGGGGGTAGAATATAAATATTTTTAAATTTGGGCCCCCTGGAAGCAACCCTTGCCCAAGGGGTCGATTCCATTTAAAAAAAAAAAAAAGATTTCCCTGGTGTCTAGTGGGGTTTTTTGCTCCCTCCTGAGGGCAGAAAGGCCAAAGACACTGATCTGCCCCCAGAGGGGGCAGAATATATTCACTAAAAACTATGGGCCCAAGGAAGCGACCCTTGGCCAAGGGGTCCCTTCCATTTTGAAAAGCAACAAAATCCCTGGTGTTTAGTGGGCTTTTCTACCCCCCCCCCGGGTCCAGAATCGAAAAAAACCAGCCGATCTGCCCCCAGGGGGGGGCAGAAAAGTCTAAAATATTTACATTGCCCCCTGGAAGCGACCCTTATCCAAGGGGTCGCTTCCTTTACAAAGAAAACAATCCCTGGTGTCTAGTGGGCTTTTCTACCCACCTGGGTCCAGAATTGGTCCAAAAAACAGCCGATCCGCCCCCAGGGGGGGGCAGAAAAGTCTAAAATATTTTCATTTTCCCCTGGAAGCGACCCTTGCCCAAGGGGTCGCTTCCTTTACAAATAAAAAAGTCTGAAATTTAATATGCCCCCCAGGAAGCAATCCTTGCCCAATGGGTCGCTTCCTTTAGGCAGAAAAAGACATCCCTGGTGTCTAGTGGTGGCCTTCCTGGTGCAGGATCACGACGCTGTGAGCGATCCTGCACCAGGAATGCCCTGCATTGGGACATCAGGGGAGAGGAAACAGTGTTTCCTCCCCCCCGATGCCTCAAGGCACTGGGAAACGGCCCCCCACCCCACCGCAGGCACAAACTCACCTTCTCTGCCCCCTGGAAGCGACCCTCATCCAAGGGGTCACTTCCTTTACAAAGAAAACAATCCCTGGTGTCTAGTGGGCTTTTCTACCCACCTGGGTCCAGAATTGGCCCAAAAAACAGCCGATCCGCCCCCAGGGGGGGCAGAAAAGTCTAAAATATTTTCATTTTCCCCTGGAAGCGACCCTTGCCCAAGGGGTCGCTTCCTTTACAAATAAAAAAACAATCCCTGTTGTATAGTGGGCTTTTCTACCCCCCCCCCCCAGTCCAGAATCGGCCAAAAAAATGGCCGGTTTGCCCCAGGGGGCAGAAAAGTCTGAAATAATTAGTTTGCCCCCAGGAAGCGACCAGTGCCCAAGGGGTCGCTTCCTTTACAAATAAAAAAACAATCCCTGTTGTATAGTGGGCTTTTCTACCCCCCCCCCAGTCCAGGGCAGAACCAAAAATATGGCCGGTTTGCCCCAGGGGGCAGAAAAGTCTGAAATAATTAGTTTGCCCCCAGGAAGCGACCAGTGCCCAAGGGGTGGCTTCCTTTATCAAAAATAAACAAACCCTGGTGTCTAGTGAGCATTTCTGCCCCCCCCAGAAAAGTCTGAAATTTAATATGCCCCCCAGGAAGCAATCCTTGCCCAAGGGGTCGCTTCCCTTAGGCAGAAAAAGACATCCCTGGTGTCTAGTGGTGGCATTCCTGGTGCAGGATCACGACGCTGTGAGCGATCCTGCACCAGGAATGCCCTGCATTGGGACATCAGGGGAGAGGAAACAGTGTTTCCTCCCCCCCCGATGCCTCAAGGCACTGGGAAACGGCCCCCCACCCCACCGCAGGCACAAACTCACCTTCTCTGCCTGGACGCGCTGGAAAGAAATGGCTTCCAGCCCGTCCAGCGCTTCCTGATGACGTCGGCGCATGCTGTGCGCGCTGACGTCACCAGGAAGCGTGGGGGGCCCGGGGGTGGCAGGGATGCCCCAGGGGGGGAGCGCCAGCGCTCCCCCCGAGGGCTGTGCTGATGACGGAGCGGTTCCGTCATCAGCACAGCCCAACCAATGCTGATGACGGAACCGCTCCGTCACCAGCATCGAAGGGGTTAAAGGGCTTTTAAAAGATCTGCGACTCAGGCATGCCCGTGTCACCCTATTGTTTTTACAGCTTTTACCTAATGCTTACACATTTTTCTGTGTTACTATTTTTTTACAATCTGCCCTAGAAGTGAATGAAGTCTTTTTGCATGTTTGCACATTGCTATGCTGCTACAAATGTAATGAACTCCTGCTGACTATTGCAGTCTACTTGTGTGTTCTTTTTTGTTTAGTAATCCCTGACCATGGCTTGCCAGACTTTATTTTAATGTTATAAATGTGTTTTTTTAGGTAGCCTATTGAAGCTAATAACTCAGCTGTCATCAAAGTATAATGGACACTTTGCAAATTTGCACTTATGGTTGTCATGAAGTCAACAAATTAATCTTATTTTCTTTTTTTTAAACTGTCTCCTTTATGGCTGTATTTTCTGCCAAAAAAAGATTATTATTATTATTATTATTATTATTATTATTATTATTATTATTATTATTATTATTATTATTATTATTATTATTATATAGAAACAGCAATAGGCCATTGATTGTTTATGTTCAGGAAGGTGACACTTCCTGCACATAAACAACTAAAAAATAGACATTTTGTAACTTCTAAGTGTGCTACTTTAAGCAGCACACATAGAAGTGACAAAACACTACTTAAATATTGTTTATGTGCAGGAAGGAAGACCTGTCTGCACATAAAAAATCTTCCCCTCAATGCAGAAACCCTTGCACTATGGTGCAAGAGTGCCTACATTGGCGCTAAGCTGCTACATTTAGCTCCAGCTCAGGGGGAAATTCAGGGTCGCACAACATTGTTGTAAATATGATGCAGCCCTGCATTTCATATGTGGCGGAGCGCGGTGTTAAGCCAAGGAAGCGAACGCCACTTCTCTAGTGAATATGCCCCCTCTGTTTCCTGCACACTTCTGAATTACAAACAAGTGGTCCATTTGTGGTTTCCTAACTACTATGTTTTGAAACTTTAGCTCAGTTAATTAAGAGATAATTAAAAGTTGTTGTGTATTACAAAAAAACTGACAGCTTAAAGCCTTTGTTTTCACACGCTCTTTACCACCACAACAAGACTGTCAACTAGTCCACTTTATATTCTGTCTTTGACTAAAAAGTTAGAGAACAGTGGGGTAGGCATTACATGGATGGTACATGGGCGTTCCCACGCATCTCGATGTAAACCCATATTTACAAAGACTAGTAAACACGGGATTTAGCAAAAATGGTGTGCATATTTGGAATAGGTGTAATGAGAATGGAGGATCCTTGGGGGGCTCTGCGGGTGGTCAGTGTGCATTTTGAGAGGAAAGGAGGGAGTCTGAACTGCTGCATTCTGCCGGACAGCAATGAATGGATCCAGTCTAGTGCCTTATTCCCGATTCTTGCATTGTGGATTCTGTGGGCTAGGGTGCCATGTGAGACTGTGTCAAAGGCTGGGGAGAGGTCCAGGAGGAGGAGGGCCACAGTCTCTCCTCTGTCAAGGAGGGAGCAGATGTCATCTGTTGTAGCGCAAAGGGTGATATTGGTGCTGTGATTCTTCCTGAAGCCTGCTTTGGAGAAGTTGAGGATGGTGTTTTCTTCTATGAAGGAGGCGAGTTGACTGTTGACTGCTTTTTCCATCACTTTCACTAAATATGGGAGGAAGGAGATCGGTCTGCAGTTCCTGGGGTCGGTGGGTTCTGCCAAGGGTTTTTTCAGGAGAGGGTTGATCTTGGTGTGTTTCCAGTCATCTGGGAAGTGCTCAGTCTCGAAGGAGTGGTTGATGATTCATCAAAACTCGAGGGCAATGTAGTCAGCAGCTCTATGGCAGATGTGGTGGGGGCAGGGTTCGTGGGGGGGCCTCGGACTAGGTTGACATCATAGTCTTCAGGGTGTCTTCAATTCTGAGGCCAGTCTAGCTGTCAAGTGTCGGCTGCGTGGTGTAGGGAACGGCAGGTGTGGGTTCCGCATGAAGGTTGTTGTCATCAAAGTTGTCATAGATGGTCTTGATTTTTTGATGGAAGAAGGCGCTGAGTCTGTCACAGAGCTCCCCGGAGGATGGGATGTTGGTAGTCTCACTGTTGGGTTGGAAGAATTCTTTGGTGATGCCGAAGAGTTCCTTGCTGTTGTCTGCGTGGGTTGAGATTCTGTTCTGGAGTACTTTCTTCCTTGAGTCTCTGATAAGTTTGTGGTGGGCGGTTTGGCTGTTTTGAAATAGTCAAAGTCTGCTATGATTTTGAAGTTCCTCCATCGCTTTCTGAGGTGTCTGCAGGTTCGTCTAGATTCTCGGAGTTCGTGGAGAACCAGCTGGCTTTCTTGGCATGTGAGTTGGTGGTTTTCTTTTGGGGAACGATGGTTTTGGCGCAATCTGTGATCCAGTTTTGTAAGGTATGGGCAGCAGGGGTTTGGTCATCATCTGTGGCGGTGGGAGCGGAGCTGCTAAGGGAGGCCACAAGCTGTTCGTCTGAGTTCTTGTTCCAATTCCTGCACTGGAGCTGTTGTGGACCTTTGCACGTGATGTTAGTTTTGAAGGTGAAATGGGCACAGGGATGGTCCGTCCATGGGCGTTCGAAGGTGTGGCTGAAGATGATGGAGTTTCCTGCTGGGAAGACCGAGTCGAGGGTGTGTCCTGCTGAGTGCATTGGTTCTGGTACCATCTATTTGAGTCCGATGTTGTTGAGGTTGCCTAGGAGGGAGGTGAAGTTGGGATCTTGGAGTTTGTCAAGGTGGAAATTGAGGTTTCCTTGCAAGGTGTAGTTGGTGGAGGTGATGGTCAGCGGGGGGATGAAGTTGGTAATAAAGTCAGAGAAAGGTGCGCAGTGTCCAGGGGGTCTGTAGATGAGGGTGCCTTGGAGGGTGGTTGTCGGTTTGGCCTGTATCTTGAAGTGGAGGTGTTTCATCAGGTCAGTGGACCCATTAGCGAAGTTGCTCAGATGAAGGTTGGACTTCTGGGCGGTGGCGATGCCTCCTCTGGGGCAGTTGAGGCGGTCCTTCCGGGTGATCTTGTAGCCTTCGGGGATGGCGATCGTAATGTCAGGTCCCGAGGCGGCGTTTGTCCAGGTTTCGGTAAGGAAGGCGACATCAGGGGTGGTGCTGTTGAGGAGCTCCCATATTTCCACTGCATGTAGGTTGAGCGAACGGATGTTGAGGAGGATACATTACAGGGTTTGGAGTGCCATGGAGTTGTTGCTGGGGGGAGAAGGTGGGTCCTGGGTATGTAAATTAGTGTTTAGGAAAATCTACTTAAGACAATGAGGGCTTCAAGATGTAAGAGTCACATGTCATCCATACTGGTAGGTACTATATGCAGGCCACTGGAATTATGCAGAAGGGGGGGTCAAATTATGCTGCAGGGTTGACCAAATTATTTGGCTAGAAAAGGGACATTATGCAGCGAAATGCTTCAAACTTTGTCAGAGTATTACCACATTATTTTCTAATTTTTGCACATTTTAACACTTTCTGGTCATAGGTTGCACCTCATTAGTACTAGTTTAACACCCAAATATAGTAATATGCAAACGATAGGTGATCAGTCCAGCTTCACAAAGGGCCTTTGCCACACGTCACTGCCTTTTTAACCATTTGAACCTATTTTTCATTGACAATCCTCAGATTATTCAACTAGTGATGGATTATGTGGCAAATGCGGCAAAGCCATAATCATGCGAAAAGAACGTTGCAGTCCCACAATCGCATAATTCTAGTGGCCCCGACTACGTTATGAGTGGAGGGGAAGGAATGCCACATGCTGTAACTAAATAAGGGCCCATTGCAAGGGAGTAGCCAGAAAAATAGCCCCGCTTTATAATGCACTAAATAAAGAAGCAAAGTGAGCTATCCTGGTCTTTCCTTTTGAAGTCAGTGAAAATTGTTCCCTGATGAAAATGTGCATAAATTAATACAAAATTATGCTCTTTACTGCAGGAAAGAAACTTGGTCAAAAGTTGCATTTACCTACATTGACGTCTTTCTTTTATTCTTTCAGTCTTTTCCTTTTCTTTCTTTCCTTGTGTTCTCATTTCAGCCGGTCCTTCTTTCTATCTGTCTCCTTTAATGTTGCGTTCGATAAATGAATTATGTGACCCCCTTCGCTCCTCTCTCTTTATCATTCTCTATGTTTTCCTAATGATACATCCACTAGACCATAAGACCAAGTTCAATAGACATGCAAACTATAATACACACGATGTGTATGTATGTAGCATGTTATCAACAGCATCCAGCCGGTTTTAGCCAATTCACTTCAATGCTCTTCTCTGTTTTGAAAAGGATCAACCTGATATGATCTAATTCTTGCCCATTCTTGAGATCCACTTTTGTCGAGTCAACTTAACAGCCAGACAAATGGGGCATTTTGGGATCATTAGAAATCCCCTAAAAATTCAGCTAATAGGTGCTTGTTCTATTAAAAATTAACTTTTTCAATGATTTGGTCCACCTTTAAAATGCAGGACGTTAAGGCTTTAGCATCACTTTTTTAAAACTATAAGCACCCAACGAAAAGTTTAGAGAATTTTGATAAGTATATGCATGAAAAAGTGGGATTATAGATGTGATACAGATATTCACAATTTCCTGAAATGGAATACAAACAGTACAAGATGTAATTGAACAAACGTATCAACACACAGATAGTTAAAGTACTTATGCTAATGTGTTGTGTCCCATAGTAGAATCTGAGATCCAGCTACCTTCCATCCAGTTCCCATCTCTGAATTTGCTGAAACCCAAACTTAAAAAAGACGTGAAAATTAGCGGCCTAGGAAGATTTGATAAATTATTTATATATGTTTAATAATATGTTTTATTTTAAACTGGGCCCAGGTTCTAATCTTTGATTTAAAAAATTGCTTGAAGATCATTTTAACCCCTTTCAGCGGTTTAACTACTAAAGTGTCAGCACACCTTCAGGAATTCCCTTAAATATTATCATTTGCCTGTAAAGTAGCTTTCAGTAGGTACAGAAATGAGAGGCTTTCCTAGCGTACCACACATCAAAAAAGGACAGCAACATCTACATTAGCCTTTCTTATCTTTAGTTCCAGCATAATCATGTGACTTTCCCTTGACTGTGAGAGGCTGGCACCTTCCTCTAGATCCTGCCCATGAAACGGCCAGAGATTCTTCTCAACTCCGAAGTCCAGAAAGAAAACCCATTACTTGCCATAGGGCGCTATTTTGGACGCCGAGAAAGGAATTCCCTCTAACCCTACACACCGCATAAACAAAAATATAGGGCAATCCACAATCCCTAGGAATCTGAATGGATATATACTAACATTAATAATGGTTCCCTCAGGAGAAGATAACAGACTTCGCTTCCTAGGCAGTTGTCAAGAAGTGGTCACGTGAAATCAGAATTGGTAAAAGACCAACTGTTTAATAAGTACCTATATATTTAAATGCACAATCCTGCACATGCATTGGGTATATACAGTGATATCTTACAGACAAATTTTGTCGGAGCACTGGAGATTGGACGCTGCCAGCAAGGATGTGTCAGCGTGCTACCTCTCACACCTGAGGAGGTGGAGCCACAGAGCCACGAGCCGCGAGGAGCTGCGGAGAACCGCGCTGTGTGCCGCAAGGACCCACCAGAATTGTGAGACACTGTGGGGGTCACGAGTTGCGAATGCGGTTACCGCGAATTGCCGCGAGTTGAAAGTACAGCGACTCCCCGCTCGTTGCCGGTTTCTGCTGGGTGTTGCCGCCGGCTTCAGGGGTCTGCTAGGCTCAGCTGGGCTGGGCTGGACACGGACATGGTCACGGTCTGAGGCCCGGTTCTTGAGCAGCCTGAGGCGAGGAGAGACGAGACAGACAGGCGGCTGGAGCAGAGCAGATCTGGCCTGCTGGAGCAGAACAGGACATAGCAGACAAGCAGTCAGTGCCAGACCTTGAGGTGAGACAGACTCGGGAGCTGTGACTGTGGTGGTGAGGGGAGCTAACGTAATTTGAGTGACGTTTTGTGCATGTCCACTGGAGGTCGCTGTTGAGCAAACTCCGCTCGAGTACGGAGAGTGACGAGACGAGACGAGGAAAGACGCCGGTGGTAGCATTCGGCTCCCGGTGCGGAAAAACGGGGGAAAGTCTGCAGCGCTCCTGAATCAAAAGGTGAAATAGCAGTGAGCTCACCCCGCTTCCGAGGCACAACTAGAAAGCTTAGAAAAGCTAGAAAGCTTAAAGAATCAAGGCCGCGGCCGTGGAAGGACCAATGGAAGGAGCCGCGAGGAGGGTCCTGGGAGCGACCAGTTCTGGGAGCGGCTGCAGCCGCCTGGTCTCCCCGGACGCGGCAGCAACTGTGAACGGTGTTTTTGCCTACGGGTGAAGCAGCGTGAGTCCTCTGAGAGCAGAGGTGGACGGGAGTGGTCCCCCGGGGACCCCCGGACATAGCAGTAGCCGCAGGGGGCAGCAATCTACCGCCCGGATTCGGCTAGGTGTGGCAGTAGCCCAAAAGGGAACCCAGGACGCGGTAGGACTCACTATCTGTCCTAGGTACGTGGCTGATTCGGCTGGGATTAGCCTTGTAGAGAAACAATTTTACCCTTTAACTGCAGCTGCACAAGGACCCTGTCAACTAACTGCAAGGAGTACAAAAACATAAATTGACTCTGTACAATCATCCTAAAACGGCCCACAGTACCTAAAAAAAACCCCCTCGGCTGGGTGGTGTACTACAAAAACTTCCACTGGGAAGCAGACCTAAAACTATCTGGATTAACAGGCAGCGAAAATACAGAGCAGAATTATAATTACCCTGACCAAGCAAAGCACGACTAGTAACTAAACTCTGATTGGCTACACTTACACTCATGTGAGAAACGGAGATAGGGAACGGAAACTGGGAGCCAGTCCCGGTGTTGCATGAGCGGCGCACCGGTTTACAGGCACCTTAGAGCCCTACCTCTCCAGTTGGGATACTTGGAATTTGGCAAACATATCTTTTAATTCTGGACCAGCAGAAGGGGACAGCAGGGGATTGTATCTCGAGTACACCGCGGGTCAATACCCCCAGGGAACAACTCCTCGCTATACTTCGGACGAATACAATTATAACTAAAACAACACTAAGCGACTTCCCAAACAGTTATGGCTTACAAAAAACTACGGTCAAGAACCATCTTTATGAAAAGGATGGGAACGGAAGAGGCAATTAGAAGGAGTACTAGCAAGATGCTAAGAGCAGGAAAGACTGTAGCAACTCCTGGTATTAAAAGGTACATTGTAAATTTAAAGCCAGATGAACAAAGGCAACTAACAAAAGATCAGATAACCAAGGAAAAAAGAGGGAGTAAAGAGGAAGCAAAGGACGGATCATATCAAACCAACACTCAAAGTCTAAGAACCCCTGAGGCTCCCCAAAAAAGTACTCAAATAGCCCTAGAGGACTCAATCTCTAAATATAATGTGTCAGGCTCAATAATATCAGAATCACCTAAAACACAACAATCCCAAGAATATAACATCATCTGCCCAGACATAAATATCAAGGATCTAATATTTCATAAGGGACCCCAAAAGGAGACTCAGAATATACAGAATAGCACTCCGCAAAAACCTTCTGACTTAGAGGGCTACATAGAAAAATCGCCAGACCTGTCTCTCTTCAAAAATACAGGTTTTTCTAACAATTACACCCCAGTCTCCAAATCATTGTTTTCCCTGCAAAATATTCTGGAATCGGTTCTCATTCCCCTAGGGAATATTCTGGAAAACTCTGACCAAACCCTTGATACTCAACTAGGAATACTAAAATGTCTAGTAGAGGGCAAAAAGAAGAAAGACCAAGAGAAATCAACTCAAATAACCGGCGTCTGCGGTAAATGCAAAGAGGAAAACTTTATTAATCCAAAATCTGACTCAACAGAAACGCTCTTCCCTTTAAAAAAAGAAATTGCAACTCAAACCGGAAGGAAACCTTTTACTAAATCTCAGGTCAACCGGGAAAATAACCAGACTTATTCCCTTAGACCCACTTTAAGGAGGAAACCATACCAATGCCATATACCCAGCCTAAAGCGTACTACCCAATCTTCACAAAAAGCAAACTTAAACCCACTGCGAATAGCCCTGAAATACCTCACTGCAAAACAACTGCTGAGATTGAACTGCCCAGCGATGATACACAGGGCCAAGAAAGTAATAAAGGCAAAAGAAAACAAAAGAGGACCAAGCTGAAAGGGAGAAACGTACAAAGAAGAATAGTGAAAAAGAAAGCGCGTAAAATAAGATATCAGAATGATCCCCTCTTATCAATAGGATTACCAAAAGGATTATCAGATAAAGAGGAAAGAGCAGATCCCTCCCAGATCTCGAAAGTAAAAGAGCAGAACTCACCAAGTATCTACCCAAACTGTTAACACCAACCAACTGAGCAATCTAAATCCAAAGGTAAAACATTTCTCTCTAGGAGGACAAGGTCCTTTAAGCCCGGCATCAAGAGACACCCCAAAAAGAACTGTCCCTACACAGAAAAAGCATTGACAAGCAGAGATAATTAGGCCTAAATTTCTGGAAATTACAGAATTATTTCCGTAGACAAAGCTCCACTCAATCGTAGTCGATTTATAAGTCTTCTTCAAAAGATCCAACCGTTACAATCGCTATCGCGAAATGAAATAAAATTAGTTATGTTCCCGGAAAAATCAAAAACAACAACAGCAATTGTAGAGTTCTGGTCTCCAGTAATTCCAGGAATTATATTGAAGGAGAGCGAGACCCTTCATAAATATGGTTACGATCTGACCCCAGTATTACAGCACGAAGTTCACAAAAAACCCACAACAGAAGACCCTCTTAAAGCGCAGCGACCCAAGCAAATTTCTAACTCTATGACCAAGTCCCCAGACCATACTGAAGAAAATGTATATGTCTCCATAAAGAATGGTAAAAGAGAAGTCTGGAGTGAAGACACCCCCAGCGAGGAAACAATAAAGGGGGAATACTCATGGACCTGGATCTCGGAGACCCTGAACTCTAATAAACAAAGCAAGGTCAATAAATTTCCTGTTTAACACTGGTTTGATGATCACCTCTTGGAATATAGCGGGAAAAACTAAAGAAAAAATGACTGAAATAACAAAAAACTGCCCAGCTATAGTGGCCCTCCAAGAACCGTGGTCCACACAACACTTCAACCAAGAGAAATATTTTGTATACGATACCATTGCAGAGCGGGTTGAAAGGGGACATGCGAAAGGAGAGATAGCGATCTTATTAAATGAAGACTTTAAATGGGCCCAAGAAATAATACCAACTAATTCAAATAACTACCAATGTATTAAGATCAAGTACGGGATAAATCCTCTAGAAACTTTAAAAGATCTACTAATCTACAACATCTACATCCCCCCTGGAGCAAAAATGGACACACTTGCTTTAGAAATCTTAAAAGACATTGAACAAACATTAGAGAACCAAGGCTATTCAGCGTTCTTTATCATGGGGGACTTAAATGGGAAAATATCTAACGAGTCATTACAAAAATGGGAAGATTGGCACAAAGAAGAGGCCTTGGGTATCTCTACTCCACTACTGCCTAAAGAAAACAAGGCGGATAAAAGAGGAAAAATCTTAATAACATCACTCCCTGTGTTAAATGGAGTAATACTGAATGGCAACGTAGAAGGCGACATTCCCGCCTCATATACAAGACAGGGTAAAAGTAGTCCCTCACTTTAAGACTATATGATCTGTAGCTATGACCTATATGGATCAGTTGTACAACTCTAAATTAACTTCGTCCACGGTAGCGATAATGCCACTCTACAAGCAAAAACAGAGTGGAGAATACAATCTTCCTGGACAAATCGAATTATGTACAACCATAGCACAGTTCTGGCAAACCCAAGCCAAAGACGTATTCATTGGAATCCGGCTGCATTCAACAAGATAAACAACATAATTGATTCAACGCAACTTCTGCAAGTAACCTTTTCTACAAATCCGATAACAAATTTTGAAATGGTCATCAAAAAGCTAACACAAAAATTGCAGGAAAAATCGATGCAACCAATAACAACAAAGAACCAAAACAAAAGGCCAAAGTTAGCGACCAACACCAAACTCCTGAATAAACTGATAAGAGAACAGTTATTAGAATATTCTCCATCTAAACAGCTAGAAATTAACAAAATAAAAAATCAACGCAGGCGAGAAAAGGATAAAAACAAGAAAAAAATACAAGACCAAAATTGGGTAGACCTACAGATAGCAGCAAAGCAAAATAACTAACGAGCCTACTGGAACATCATTGCCATAGAAACGGGCACGAAAAAAGCCCTACAAGCTATCCCGGTCCCCCCAAAGGAATGGGATCTTTACCTTGCCAACTTATACAAACTAAATACCAATCCAGAAACGATTCATAATCTCACTAAGAATGCAGAAATAAAACTCCTAAATAGTGGAGTATCTAGCCCTTTCTCAATTGAGCTACACGTAAGAAAGGCAAGATCAACAGGAGCCTCAGGACCAGATCAAATACCGATCAAGGTCCTCCAGTGCAACCCCAAAGAATGGAGCAAGATGTTATCCCCCCTTTTAAATTATATCTTCCCTACTGGAGAAATCCCCAAATCATGGAAGGGGAGTATAGTAATACCAATACATAAAAAGGGTACAGGGCTACATCCTGGTAAATATAGGCAAATAGCCCTCTTGGACGCAACAGGAAAAATCTTTACTGCAACAGTTTTAGATCACCTTAAAGACTGGGACTTTTCATCCGGACAAATTCCACTATACCAGGCTGGATTTAGACCCAAGCATTCGGTCACGGATAACATCGCGGTGTTACAAACCATCTTAGACAAATACGGGACTGCTAAATCTCAGGTCGTATACGCTGCTTTTATTGACTTTTCCACCACATTTGATAGAGTGGATAGAGGAACACTCTGGAGAAAACTCTGCAAAATGGGCATCCCGGACAAACTACTACACATACTCATATCACTGCATACAAAAACCTGATGCCAGGTTCAAATGGGAAGGGAAAAGGGTCTCACTAGTTCTATCCCGACTCCAAATGGCCTAAGGCAAGGATGCCTTCTTGCTCCCTTACTGTTTTCCCTGTATCTTAGTGATTTGCCTCAACGTTTTCAGCAGATATGTAACTTTCACCAAAAATTGCCTCCCATAAAATACATACATTGTTATATGCAGACAATATAATTTTACTAGATTTAACCCCATTTGGACTGCAAAGGAGCCTCCAGACACTTCACAAATACTCGGAGGAAAATGATCTACTCCCGAACATCGCGAAAACAAAATAGACCCGTTCTCAGGAAGGAAAAAGAGCATCAAATTTCATTGGTCCCTAGGGGAAAAAAGAGTGGAAGTCGTAAACGAATACACTTATCTAGGTCAAATCTTTACTAAGACTTTACAGAACAGGCCCCACACTCTGAATTTGACCCGGAAATCGGATATGCATGTGGGAGCACTTTCAAGACTGTACGCCGCTTCTGGACAAAGACACTTCTTCTCCATGCTTAAGGTATACACCGCAAAGATTCCACCAGTACTATCTTACGCTCTGGAATATATACCAATAAGCCAATGGAGCTTTCTAGATCTAAAAGAAGGTAAGATCCTATGAAACTCATGAAGCTGCCCCAGGCGGTACCAGTACAAGCCCTCCGCCTAGAGTATTCATTAACTAGTGCCTATGCCAGAGGAATTGCTAACTTCATCAGGTGGGCATACAACCTCCTACATGCAGATGAAGGAACACTCTGATCCCTGCTTAAAATAGAAACATTTGAACGCAAATCATCATAGCAAGTATTTACAAGAAATGTCTTAACCGCTTTTAAACTTTCAGAGACTAATACTAATTTGCTACTATCCTGGACACCTGCTGTTAGAACTGGGGGTCTCTAGTTGGCAGGGGTAGGTACCACTGTCCAAATAGGGACCCTTGCTTCTAGTCAGGGTAAGGAGGAAACCCTCTGAGATAACCCCTGCTCACCCTCTAGGTAGCTTGGCACGAGCAGTCTAGGCTAACCAGAGGCAATGTGTAAAGTATTTGTACCAACACTCACAGTAACACAGTGAAAACACCACAAACTGACTCCACAACAGTTTAGAAAAATAAAGGTATTTAATCTAAACTACACAAGACCAAAACGACAAAAAATCCAACATACACAGTTCAAGAATATGGTTTCAAAAAGAGTTCTTAACGTTTGTGATAGAATTCTCTACGTTGCGATAGAATTCTCTACAGATGCGTGAAAAGTTCACAGTTGCATCACGTTTACTCACACTACCTTTTAGTTGCAACAAAGTTCCAAAAGCAGAAGCTGGTGCGGTGGAAAACAAGCGATGCATTGCCCCTGAGACCCTGGGGAGGCGTTTGCGACAGCCCCGCTACAGCAGCGGGCGTGTTGCGACGAATCCGGTCTGTATGGGGAGGAAGGCCACTTGTGTGGATTCCGGTGCGTAGGTTCCGTAGGAAGTTTGTTCTCGTAAAGGCACGATGCGACGATCTCGTAGGGGCTGCGACGATCTCCGGGGCGATCAAGCGGTGATCCTCTCTCTCGCAGCTCCTCGATGCGATAGCTCTGCGACGATGCTCGCAGCGACGTGATGCGGTCCTCAAGCAAACGGTGCGGCGATCTCACTCAGCGACGACAGGCTCTGCGACGACACTCGCAGCGATGTTCGACTTTCCTGCACCGGTCTGGTGCGTCCCGCAAACGAAGGATGCGACGGCTCTGGCAGCGGCGTCAGGCGCTGCGACGATCTTGACCTTCGTAGCGGCGGGAAACTTCTCGCACTAAGGGGGATGCGCTCCGCAAGCGAGCGATGTGACACTTTTCAATAGCAAAAGCCTCTCAAGCTTAGTTTCAAGCGTCCCAGCACAGGTACAACTTCCAGAGGCCCCACAACTGGATCGATCACTCTAGGAAGGACATAACTCTCTCAGCAGAGTTCAGGGAAGCTGGGGGTGAAGTCCTTTTGTTCCTGGGACTTCAGAACAGGGAGCCAGCTCTACTCAGGCCTTTGGAGATTCCTTCAAGACAGGGGACCCAGCTAAACAGCAAAGTCCTTCCCCTCTCCCTGGCAGCAAAGCAACAGCAGGTCAGTCCAGCAGAGCAACAGCAGGACCATCTTCCTTCTTCAGTTACAGCTTTCTCCTTGGCAGAGGTTCCTTCTTGATTCCAGGATGATCTAATTTTCTGTTGTTAGGGGTCCTGTACTTATACCCCTAAAAGTCTTTGTTCTCTTTGTGCATGTGGGCCCTGAGCCCCGTCTGAACCAGTTCTGGGTGACTCCTGAGTACTTTGTTTCGCTGGCTTCTTCTTTCCTTTCAGAGTGAGGGGCAGGGTCGTTAGCTGCCCAGCAGGAGGTGGAGCCAGCATTGTGGAAGGCAGGCACAGCCCTATTCAGGCCCAGGTGCTAACTCCTCCCACCACTCCAGTTGCAAATGCAGTCATTCAGCCTAGGGGTGACTCAGCCAGCCTCCTGGGGCATCCCCACCCTCTGTCACTCTCAAACCAGACAGTCAATCCACAAACAGGCCAAGGGACACAGAAAGGTCAGACAAGAGAACAGCAACTTTCTAAAAGTGCTGTTCTCAAACACAGGATTTAAAAACAACCTTTCCTAAAAGATGTGTTATTAAATTCGGAGTTCAGGGATACTAGATACTTGTGCCCTATCTTGTTCCTATGGGAAGAAATGCTGTTAACCACTGTAGCCAGCATCCCCCATGTTAATCTATGGAGCAAGATAGCCTTACAATAGTGAAAAACGAAAATGGCTGCCATTCACTATCAGAGCATGTCACCTGCACTAGTACATGCTCTACCTTTTACATACACTGCACCCTGCCCAGGGGGTACCTTGGGCCTTCCATAGGGGTGACTGATGCGCACAAAAAGGGAAGGGTTAGGCCTGGTCAGTGGGGATTCTGACCAGAAGGACATGACAGTTTCTAAACTGCACACAGGCACTGCAGTGTCAGGCCTGAGACATCATTTTAGGGCTACTCCTGTGGATGGCACAATCAGTGCTGCAGGCCCACTAGTAGCATTTGTCATCACTAGCCCTGGCACACCCAGTGCTCTTTACTAGGGACTTCATGGTGATACAAATATGCCGAACAGGTATCCAATCGGAATAACACTTTACATAGGGAGCACTTACACTCTGGCACTGATCAGCAGTGGCAGAGTGTCCAAAGCATCTAAACCAGCAAAAACGAAATCCAGCACAGCATCAAAAATACAGGAGGTAGAGGCAAAAAGATAGGGGAAACCACGCCAAAGATGCCAGGTCTAACACCTGCCCACCTGAAACTCTTCCTAAAACATTTTACCCCAAGACTCAGTTTTGACCTTGACGTTCGGCATTGTTTTAAATTGCCTCTTTACAAAAATGTTGCTGAATCTATTGTTTTCAAGAAACCTCAACAGTATATTAAATTTAATCTTAACCATGGGGCTAGGAGATCGATTGTGCTGCTCAGATTAGGAATACTTCCTGTAAAAACAGTAACACATAGGTGGCAGTTAAAAGAAAGCACTATTTGTAATCTGTGTAATGGTGGAGAGCAGGACTTAGAGCATCTATTGTTCACCTGCCCAAATGCAACAGTTGTTATGGCAAGAAAAAGGTTTCTACAACCAGTCTACGCAAAATGTAGAGTCAACACAGCTCATGAAACGATCATCCTATGTAAAGCTCCGCCAAATGAATTTGTATGTTATAACCTTTTTAAATTTTTAAAACCATTTTTAACTTTATAGTAGAATGAAAACTTTTTAACAAACCGGTTTAAAATTTAACATGGTGTATTAAATATTTGCGGTCCCCAGTGGAGAACCAAATCAAATAAAATAAAATAAACTTGAACTTGTGTACAGACAAATTTTGAAAAACAAATAAAATAGGAGTAGGTGCTCCTTGTGAATAGCACAGTGTTATTTAATGGTGCAAGATAGTGCTGTTATGTTATGTTAGCTGGATTTGTAGGGTGCTTACTGCCCTGAGGTGTCTAGGTGCTATACAGTTACAGCTGCAGGTTTCAAGAAAGGACTGCAGAAAGTTACCAAGACCTGAATAACCAGGGGGCATATTACCAACCAATAGAGATAATTTTTGTCTCTAACTTGTTTAGAGACAAAAATTATCGCCGCACATCGGCGATTTTTATCGCAGATAAACCTTGCTATTAGCAAGGTTTATCGCAAATGCGATAAAAAACGGCCGCAATGCATGAATATCGCTGAAAAGTCAGCGATATTCATGCATTATCGAGCAAATGCTCTTAGCCATGTTATCCACCTCCCATTGGATAACATGGCTAAGAACTGCTCCTGGGCAAGTGTTAGCTTTTGGAGATATTCGCGCTTAGCGCAAATATCTCCAAAAGTTGGTAATAGGAGATAGCGATGTTAGCGACTGTTTTCAGTCGCTAACATCTTGGCACGCCCACTTTGCATGTCATTAGTGATAAATATCACTGACATGCAAAGCGGGGCCCAAGATGGTCACTATCTCCTATTAGCTGTCGCTAACTGGTGTTAGCGACAGCTTGGTAATAGGGAGATAATTTTATCTCCGCTTTCTTGGCTTTTAAAGCCAAAAAAGCGGAGATAAAGCCCCTTGATAATATGCCCCCAGGTCTTTACAGCTTTCCTGAAAGCAAGGAGACTAGGTGCTATTTTTATGCAGAGAGGAAGTGTGTTCCATGCTTTGGATGCTTCCAGCACGATGCTCTTTCCGCCCAACTGTGCTTGTTTGAAATCTAGGAAGTACTAATAATTTTGCATTGACTCAGCGAAGATTTCTGTCAGGAAGATACTGTTTGAAATTCTGATTCAAAAGTCAGGACCAAGATTATTTTTAGTACTTGGGAAACTGAACAGAATTTGGGAATTTTCAGCAGAAGTCTAGCCTCAGCATTTTGGAAAACCTGGAGTTTGTTTATGTTTTACTTATAAGTGGTCAGAAGCAGACTGTTGCAATAGTCTATTTTTGACAAGATTAGAGAGGTAACTAATATCTTTTGCAAATTGGCAGGTATGAAAGGCAGACTTTTAAAATGATTCTAAGGGTGTTGAATGTGGAAGAAGTACGTGTATTTACATGGTAAGTAAAATCAATTTTAATGTCAATAGTCACTCCCAGGTTTCGAGCCTTTTCCACTGGAGGTGGAATAGGGCCGAGGATAGCTGGCTAGGCTGATGGACCCCAAAAGGACGATTTTGGTCTGAAGAGTTGAACTTCTGTTTTTTTCTGCACTTAGTTTAGGGCAGTTGCTGTCCATCCTATTGTAGACAGCCAGCATGCAATCCTGAAATCTATTTCCTGTGTCAGCATCATTTTTCCCTTTAAAGCCAGCAATTCGGGTGTCTTCAGCATAGGATGTAAGCGAACATTCAAAGCTTCTTTTTAGATCTGCTAATAATGAGACATAGATGTTAAAAAGAGTAGGGCTTAACGATGATGTCTATGGGTGTCACGATTATCCTGATCAAGCGTTACATGCACAGTATTCCCTAAGAAAATCCAAGCTTTGAATTAGAAAAAACCCACCCCTTTCCTGTGCATCCAGCACCCCCACTGGTATGGTTAATTTGGCATATGTGTTGTGGTGCATTTTTGTTTATGTATATGTACTACTTATTTATGATTTCCTTGGTGTATGATTTCCTTGGCATTGTTTTTGCATGTATGCTGTATTGCTGGGAAATATATTAGTGCTTGTGGTTCGGGACATTGTTCAATACATTGAGGAATCAAAGTGCGAAGGCGTACTCGCGTTGAAAACGCGCTGTCAGCGGGGAGAAACAGAGGCACTCGCGAGGGAGACACGCTCGGCTTTTACCCGCTTCAGAGTAAAGACCTTGATCAGCTGTCTGTCATGTCACGTAGAGCGTGACCAGATAAGACAGTCATTTTGGGTGTGGTCTTTCTATATAATACCACACCCACCTTCCAGAAGGTGCTCAGCCTTCTTAGCGTCTTCTTGCACTGACCTGCTGATGGGATTCTCCTATCTGTTATCCATGTCGGTGAATTCCGGTTTTGATTCTTTAATTCCTTCTGGAAAAACCTGGGGCCTTATTTATGAAGGCCTTGCGCCGCCGGTGCACCACTTTTAAAATGGGAAAAAGTGACGCACCGGCGGCGCAAGGCCTTCATAAATAAGACCCCTGGAATTCTCGTATCAACAGCACCTGAACGAAAAGAAGAAAGAAGAAAGTTAAGTATATTTTTTGTTACTTTGCCGTCCATCGCAAGAAAGGAATAACTAACAAAAAAGAAAGCTTCTAGCAGAATTTCTGGACACTTTTTCTCTTGCAATGAGAAAGACTCTTCAGGACCTTGAAAGCAAAAAGATATGGTACATTCTAGTGAATAAGAGAATGTCTATTGTATTGAAAAATCTGAATCATGTGCAAGTGAATTGATATTTTGTGATCGTTGTTTGTTTTTCTTTGTTCCTTTTTTTTATTTGTGTTTTAATACTTTAGAAGCAGAACACCCCAGTGCAAGACTGAAAACAAGTAAGCAGTTATCTGAAAAGACAGTATTAGAGAGCAATTGTATATTGTAACTTTATTATGTTATTAAAGGACTGTTTGTTTCTTCAAAGGGGGGCATTACTAGACCACATCCTCCATCAGTTTGCCAGTCTGCAATCAACCTCCAATTACTACAAAGAAATACTGAGACATTATTCTGGCGAGCTTCGAATCGCAGGTAGGGGATCTTAAAGGGTTACTAATAGAAGTTAGGTTAAAACGCAATTTTACACATGTAGGGTCAGATGTAGGTAGCCCAATACCGGTCGGAAACGGCCGAAAATACCGATTTTCGGCCGTTTCCGACCGGTGTAGGGCTATGGAGATGTAGGGGCTCAAAAAACATACAGATTCGGTAATTTTACCGAATTGGTAAAATTACAGAATCGGTAATTTTACCGATTCGGTAAATTTACCAATCGGTAAAATGAGCGAATATGTATTTTCAGATGTAGGTAACACTTTGGACAGTGCTTCAGGCCTTTCAGGATTCGGTATTTACCATGTAATACAATTGCATGGTAAATACCGAATCCCTGTGTACATGCACATCTGTGCATGTACACCTGTGCCATGTGGCACACAGACATACCCTAAGGGCATGTATGTGTGCCACATGGCGCACAAGCCAGTTACACGGGTGCAACAGGGTGTCAAAGTGACACCCTGTCCCCCTTTGCAATTCGGTATTTTTACCGATTCGGTAAATACCAAATCGGTATTTGCTATTGAATCCTATGGGCTTCAAGGCCCATAGGATTCAATAGCAAATACCGATTCGGTATTTACCGAATCGGTAAATACCGAATCTTACTGATTCGGTAAAAAATACCGTATTATTACCTACATCTTATTTACCGATTCATAAATACCGAATCGGTAAAATTCGGTATTTATGAATCGGTAAATGAGATTTACCTACATCTGGCCCGTAGTCTTTTACCCTCAAAGTGATGTTCCTCGCAGGTCGACAACAAGCACCCACCAACGTCCAGTATCTGGCCCTCCTTCCTGATTTCTATCATGTAACTTAAGTGGGTATCTGTTAGATCTGGGGTTCTCTAGTTGGCAATGGTATACACCTTTGTCCAAATAGGGACCCTTACTTCTAAGTCAGGATAGGGGGATTACACTCCTTAATAACCCCTGCTCACCCCTTTGGTAGCTTGGCACAAGCAGGCAGGCTTATCTCAGAGGCAGTGTGTTAAGCATTTGTGAATATACACAGTAATACAGTGAAAACACTACAGATGGACACAACACAGGTTTTATAAAAATAAGTATTCTTTATATAGACTTAACACAAGACCACAAACAAAAAAAATCCGTGATCCTTACCGGTGCAGAGGTGATGCGTAGATTCTCGGCCTGCGGGCCCGTTGCGGTGCGCAAAATTGCACCTTGATGTGATGCGATGATCCAGTTGCGAAAGATGGCGCACTTGATGCGACGATGCGATGACGCTGCGGTGATGATGCATAGACGCCCTTACAGCTTTGCTAAGACTCTGTACTATGGAGCCACAACAGGCCCTGCGAGACGCTTCTCCGGTGAGGCGATGGCAACTCTCTCGATGGCGTCACGCTTCTCCTGTGATGCGACAGCCTGCAGCTTCGATGAACACACACTTCCAGGGAGATGCAGGGAAGGCTCGCCTTCTCCGGCGATGCGACAATTTCAGCTGCGGCGGCGACACGCTTCTTCTCAATGCATCACGCTTCCAGCTCCCAGCGGCACGCAAATGTCTGTAGATAGAATTCCCAGCAAGGAAATTCACAGGGGAGCTGGAGATGAAGTCTTTTGTCCCTGAGACTTCAGCAGGAGGTAAGCATAGTTCAAGCCCTTGGAGAATATTCTGTAGATGATGAAAGTCCTTAAAAAGTTCCTTCTCCTTTCCTTGGCAATGAAGCAACCACTGCAGGCCAACCCAGCAAACAGCACACTGGCAGAGGGTCTGTCAAAGTCCTGCAGCTTCCTTGGTTCTTCTCCTTGGCAAAAGGTTTCTTGTTCCAGAAGTGATCTAATTTCTTGGGATCAGGTCCCAATATTTATACCCCAAAATCCTTTGTTGTCTGAATGCAGAGAGGCCTCTGCCTAGTCCAAACAAGTTCCTGAGCACTTTGTTTACATGACTCTCTCCTTCCTTTCACTATGCAGGGCAGAGACCTCAGCCGGCCCACAGGAGGTGGAGCCAACATTGTGGAGGAAATGCACAGCCCTGGAGCACTTTGTTGACATTATTCCTTCTCTCCTTTCACAGTGCAGGGCAGAGACATCAGACGCACCACAGGGGTCGGAGCCCCCATTGTGGGGGGCAGGCACAGTCCTATTCAGGTGCAACTCCACCCTGCCATCTAGATGCAAATTTCTCTATTCACTACTGGGCTGACTCATTCTGTTTCCTGGAATCCCCAGCCCTGTCACTCAAACTCCAGACAACGAATACACAACCTAGCAGAGGCAGGTTTGGATAGTTAGACAAGAAAATACCTACTTTCTAAAGATGGTATTTTCAAACACAGAATGTTAAAACCAACTTCACTAAAAGATGTATTTTATCATTCTGAGATCAGGCATAATAAACTCGAATTTATACCATGTTCCCTGAGTCAGTTAGGATTATAAAATGTAATAATCTAACTGCCCATTCTGGCCTACGGAGAACAGGTAGCCTTGCGATAGTGAAAAACGAAAATGGTTGTAATTCACTATGAGGACATGCCACACACACCAGGGCATGCCCTACCTTATACTTACAATGCACCCTACTCTTGGGCCTACCATAGGTGTGACTGATATGAAGAAAAGGGAAGGTTTAGGGACTGGGAAGTGGGTGCACTTACCCAGTCAGTATGACAGTACCAGACTGCACACAGGCTCTGCAATGGCAGACCTTAGACATACTTTTACAGGCTGCTTCTGTGGGTGGTACAACCAGTGCTGCAGGCCCACTAGCAGCATTTGGATTACAAGCCCTGGGCAACCCTGGTGCACTGTACTAGGGTTTGACACGTAAACCAAACAGTCAATCATGAAATTACCAATTAATACATTCATTTAGAATAGGGAGCACTTGCACTGTGGCACTGGACAGCAGTGGTGCAGTGCATAAAGCATCTAACACCAGCAAAAACACATGAGGCAACAGCAAAAATGGAAGGGAGACCCACGCCAAGGGTGCCAGGTCTAACACGTGTCCCCTCAAGCTGAAATGTGGGGAGAACTACCCAACCTCCTGGGAGTTCTCATAACTAAAGCGGAAAAATTTGGACAGACCATCAACGTTGGCGTGTTCTGTACCAGGGTGGTGTTCCACCGTAAAGTCCATGCCCTGTAGGGAAATGGACCACCTCACCAGCTTTGGATTGTCACCCCTCAACTGCATTAACCATCTAAGGGGCCTGCGGTCTGTCTGAACCCGGAAGTGAGTCCCAAACAGGTAGGGTCTCAGCTTCTTCATTGCCCAGACCACAGCAAATGCCTCACGTTCAATAGCAATCCACCACTGTTCCCGTGGAAGTAACCTCCTACTGATGAAGGCTACAGGTTGATCTAGGCCCTCCTCATTATCTGTGACAAACAGCCCCCACACCTTGCTCTGAAGCAGCTGTTTGAATGATGAACACTCTTGAGAAGTTGGGTACCAGGAACACGGGCGCCGTGCCCATGGCAGCTTTCAGGGCCTCAAAAGCTTTCTGCCAGGTGTCAGTCCAATCACTTTCTTGGGCTGTTTCCTGGAAGTCAGCTCTGTCAAGGGTTCAACAATGTTGCCATACCCCTTGACAAACCTTCTGTAATTCCCTGTGAGTCCTAAAAAGGCCCTCACCTCTGTCTGCTTTTTGGGAGGCTTCCAAGCAAGGATGGTTTCAATCTTGAGTTGTAGGGACGCCACCTGGCCGCTCCCAACTTGGTGTCCCAAGTACATCACGGAACCCTGCCCGATCAAGGAAATTACTCGCCTTGATCGTGAGGCCTGCCTTCCGCAGCTCCAACAATACTTCCAGATGTGGCACAGATGTTCCTCTCAACTGGCACTGAACACTGCGATGTCATTCAGGTAGGTGGCACTGAACTCATCCATGCCCATCTGGTGTGGAGATTGCTGACCTCTCCTTTGCCCCATCAGTCAAGGCGATCTGCCAGTACCCAGACGTCAAATCAAATGTGCTGAGGTACCGTGCAGCCCCTAGCCGATCAATGTGCTCATCAGCTCTGGGGATGGGGTGCGCATCAGTCTTCATGACTGAATTGAGCCCTCTGTAGTCCACATAGAACCGGAGCTTTGGCGTGGGACCCGGTGCTGCAGCCATTGGGACCAAGATCACCCCTAGCGCAAGCATCTTTGAGACCTCCTCTTTGATGTAAGCCCTCACCCTGTCAGTTACCCTGTAAGACTTGTGCTTCACAGGTAAGCTGTCTCCTGTGTCCACATCATGGATGCACCAATCTGTGACACCAGGAACCAGGGAGTACAGATCAGAAAACTGTCCCAGCAACTGGCGACAGTCATTCTGTTGCTCAGGGTTCAGTGTGGAAGAGAGGTTAACACCATCCACTGTCCCATGTTGCACTGTTGTAGGGGTGGGCAAAAACATAGTTGCGCTACGTAAAGATGCCAAGACGCCTACGGGTATATGTTGCGCTTAATAAATTGTAAAAATATATAAATAAATAAATAAAGTTCTGGGAAACGGTAAAAAATCTTCGCAAGCACGCAGAAATTCCGTGAACACGTGGAATTGATTGTTCGCGATGCTTTTTTCCTGTTTGCGATCGCTGTTTGTTTGCTCGGGGAGAAACATCTCGCGAACATGCGTTTTGAGAAGGCGAATAAACAAAATATTCAGCGAATCCACGGAATGCAGAATTGTGGCCAATTTTGGCGTTCTCCACGGAACACGAAATTACCCAAATTCGCAAATTCCACGAGCGGAATGAATTTGCCGCCCAGGCCTACTCTGTTGCAGATAGGAGGTCAGCAAGAGGCTCAGTCTCCTCCTGCATTCTAGCATCTGTTGCTAAGAGCAAGACCACTTCAGAACTCTCTAAGTGGGGCTTAAGGCAGTTGACATGCAGGACCCTCAAGGGATTCCTGGGAGACCGCAAGTCCACCATGTCGGTAACTGGACTTTTGCGCTCCACAACCTCAAATGGTCTGATCCACTTATCTTGGAGCGCACAGGGCTCAACTGGGGCCATGACCCACACTTTATGTCCAGGTTGAAGCTCTTCCAGAGTGGCATTCTGGTCATACCAGTGCTTCCTCTCCTCCTGGCTGGCTTCTAGATTCTCCTCACCGAGTTGCCTGAAATGCCTAGTCTGGTTCCTGAAGACCAGCATGTAGCTATATACATCCTGGTGAGGTTTCCTGGGAGATTGCTCTCAGCCGTCTTTGACCAAACTCAGAGGTCCTCTGACCGGGTGTCTATAGAGAAGCTCAAAGGGACTGAACACTAGAGGTTTTTGTGGCACCTCCCGGTATGCAAAGAGTAGACATGGTAAGAGGACGTCCCACTTATGCCTCATGAGTTCCTCAAGACCCATTATCATGCCTTTCAGGTTCCGGTTGAACCTTTCAACCAACCCGTTTCCTTGGGGGTGGTAAGGGGTGGTAAACTTGTAAGTTACACCACACTCCTGCAACAGGGACTTCATATATTTGGAAATTAAGTTGGTTTCCCGGTCAGACACTACCTCACGAGGGAATCCTACTCGTGAGAAAATTCCCATCAGTGCTCGTCCCACCACGGGCCGTCACTGTCCTCAGAGGTATGGCTTCCAGGTACCGGGTGACATGGTCCACCAGGATGAACCTGTTGCCCATGGCTGTCTTGGGGTCCAGTGGCCTCACAATGTCAATCCCTACCCTCTCAAATGGGGTACTGACCACAGGGAATGGTTGGAGAGGAGCCTTGTGCTTCCTTCCACTCTCCTCACTTGCCTGGCAAGTCTGAGAAGTCCTGCAATGAGTGTCTGAACTCTTGTGCATTTGGGGCCAATGAAAGTGGGTGACAAAGGTCTTGTTCTGCCCCAAATGCCCTGCTAATGGCACATCATGAGTAGGAAGGCTATAAACTTCTGGGGTACCACCAGCACATGGACTGACCCAGGCTCAGCAACCTTAGGCTCACTATACAGGAGATCATTCTCCCAGTAGATCCAATGTGATCCTGACTGATCACCTGCTGCCTGGCTTGCAGCCTTTTGCCGCAAGCCCTCAAGAGAAGGGCATTCGCTCTGCTCCTTGCAGAATTCTTCCCTGGAGGGGCCTCCTTCCTGCTGCAAATGGGTCAGCTTAGGCAGGTCCCCCAGTTCAGCTACCTGTTACCCGGTAGGCTCCAGGGCATCCCCCTCTGGGTTTACCTCCTCCTGGGCCATGGGAACTTCGGGGGCCGGTTTCCCTCCCCCGCCTCTTCAATCTAAGGCAGGTTCCTGGGCCTCCCTCTCAGGCTCCAGGTCCTCTTAAGCACCCCTACTGGCTGCCATTGACCGGGTGGTCATGCACGCCTAGTCAGGCAGACCCACCATCTTCAACTGAGTACTCTTCTCTACCTTTTCCCAAGGGGAGCTCTCCAAATCGTTCCCCAACAAACAGTCAACAGGCATGGCGGGCCTCACAGCTACCTGAAGAGTCCCAGAGAAACCCCCTCCCACTCAAAGGGAACATGAGCCATTGGACAATGGCTCTCCGTGTTGTCGGCGGCAACAAATCGGCAGAATGCATGAGGGACAATCTGCTCTTGAGACACCAGGTGACATCTGACAGCTGTCACACTGGCTCCTGTATCTCTAAGAGCCTCCACAATTTGGCCATTGATGGTCCCCCACTGCTCATATTTCTTAGTGTTCCTAGGTAGCTGAGTTTCTGAGACTACCTCACAGTCTCCTAAAGAGACGAGGGTCATCTCTGCGGGACCCCACCCACCTTGGACAGCAATCTCCTCCCCCAAGGCTACACTAGCCATCTCCCGGGGTGGAGCACCAGTGGGTGCTGCTTTTCCAAATAGGTGGCACCCGGGATCACTCGCCTTGTGACCCAGGTCCTCACATTTGTAACATTTCAGGGGCCCAGGTGGAACAGGACTGCCTATCGGGACCCCTTGCTTTGTCTCAGGGGGAGGCTGAGAACCTTTCCCTTGGTTCCCTTTGGGACTACTTTGGGGCCCTTTGTGGAACTCCTTCTGTTTACTCTTGTCCCCCCACTCTTCTGCTAGGGACACTGCCCACCTTTGTCTGAGTCTCCTATGTCACCCTTTTAGACCCGGGTGCTCACCCAGAGGTTCGCCTCCTCAGCAAGCTTCCTAGGGTTAGTCAGCTTGCTATCAATCAGGTGCTGGCGCAGCTCAGGAAAACAATTATCAGACAAGTGCTCCCATGCAATCAAATCAAAGAGACCTTGAAAATCATTAACTTTGCTGCCCTTTACCCAACCATCCAGTGCTCTGCAAAAGAAAGTGACATATTCAACCCTGGCACTGTTCTCTATCTTCTTACAAGACCTGAACCTCTGCCTATAGAGTTCAGGGGTCAAACCATACCTAGACAGAAAGTCTTCCTTCATGTGGCTGTATGAATTGTGGAGTTCAGAAGGCAAGTCTAACAGTGTGTCCCGCCCCTCACTAAAGAAGCTTCCCCCACAACCTCGCTCCCCAATCTCTCTGAGGGACCCGGTGGGAAGACATGGCTACCTCATAGGGTCTGAACCACTGCCCAATATCATCATTTTTATAAAAACTCTTTCAGCACATCTTTGGGAATATACAACCTAGCTTCCACAGGCACTGATGGTGTGCTGCCACCAGAGGGAGTAATCTCTAAACTCTTGGCGTTCAATTCCAACTCCCTCAAAACATTTTCATGTTCAAATTGCAATTTATTTTCCTCTATGGCTAACTTTCTAGTTTGCATTTCAAATTCCTGCCCACTGAACTTGAGTTTGGTCAGCTCCATTTCATGCATCCTGCTCTCTTTCTTGTCCTCCAGCTCTTCTGGAGACAGTCCTCTGGCAGAAACACTGCTACCTGCTGGGGAGACTACTTTCTTCTCCCCTGGACCCAATAGCCCTTGCAGCTGCTCATCTGCATTCTCAGCCCATCCTCAGGGGCATTCCTTGCTTTAAACCAGGCCCTCAGCGCTCTTTGCAGGTCCTCCTTCCTGGAGATACCAGTGGTAGAAACTTTGAACCGTTTGCAGAAGTGCTTGAGCTGGGTAACAGTGTAGTATTCTAGCCTCTCTTCTTCCCAATCAAGATCCACAGATGCTATGGATGCTGCTTTCTGCATGGTAGTTGAATTTGCCATCAAAAATAGAAAATACCCAAATGAAATCTACCAAAAGTATGTGGTTGCGTTATGGTCTGCACTCACTAAGTAGTGTTCACCAATCACTGTACATGAGTCACAAATGCAAGTCCAGAATCCTCACCGCTGACCACCAATGTTAGATTTGGGGGTCTGCAGTTGGCACAGGTAGGTACTTGTGATAAATAGGGACCCTTGCCTCTAGGTAGGGTAAGGGGGTACACTCCTAAAATAACCCCTTCTCACTCCCTTGGTAGTTTGGCAAGAGCAGACAGGCTTATCTCAGCGGCAGTGTGTAAAGCATTTGTGAACACATACAGTAATCAAGTGACAACACTACAGATGGACACCACACAGGTTTTATATAAAAAATAAGTATTCTTTATATAGACGTAAAACAAGACCATAAACACCAATAATCCACAATATTGTACTTAAAATGGTAGTGTTAGCTTAGTTCTCTTTAAATCTTAAAATGCGACACTTTGAGACAATGTACCTTAAGATGCGACACGCAGGGCATCGAAAGTGTTGCAGGAAATGTGATGCGGTAGTCCCTTACATGCAAGGACAGTGATGCGATGAAGATCTGGTGCAAAGAAATAAAGATGGCGCTTTCTCCTTGATGTGACATGCTTCCCGGTGATGCGGCGGCGTCTGCTGCGGCGACGATACTCTTCTCCGGCAATGCGAGATGCTTTACACAATGGAGCCACAACAGGCCCTGTGACATGCTTCCAAGTGATGCGGTGGTCTCTGCTGCGACGTCGATCCTCTCTCCTGGCGATGCGAGTTGCTTCCATAACAATGTGAGCTGCGACAGGCCCTGCAACACTCTTCTCAGTGATGCAGCAGCGTCTGCTGCGATGTCGATCCTCTTCTCCAGCGATGAGCCGTGACAGGTCCGGCGACATGCTTTTCGGAGATGCGGTGGTGTCTGATGCAACGCCGATCCTCAACTCCTGCGACACGCTTTCCGGTGATGCGTTGGCATCTGCTGCAACGTCGATTCTCTTCTCCCGTGATGTGGGGCGCTTCGTGTTGTGAAGCGGCAGCGGCAGTTCTGCGACACGCTTCTCGATCTTGAGTCGCGCTTCCAGCTCCTTGCAACACGCAAATCCCCACCAAAGTCCAGCACAACTGCAGGCACTTCAGGAAAACTTTTAGGGAGCTGGTGAGTGAAGTATGTTGTCCTTGAGACTTCAGCTGGAGGCAAGCCCTGTTCCAAGCCCTTGGAGATCCTTTACAAGTTGAAAGTAAGGGCACACAAAATTCTTTCTCCTTTCTTTGGCAGCCAGGCAACCACTGTAGGTCAATCCCCCAAGCAGCACTTCAGCTTAGGGATAGTCTCTCCTCAGTTTCTTCAGGTTCCTCTCCTCAGCAAAGGTTTCTTCTTGTAGTCCAAAGTAATCTAATTTCTTGGGATCAGGGTCCCAATATTTATACCCCAAAATCCTGTGTCCTCTGAGGGCAGAGGGGCCTTTGCCCAGTCCAAACCAGTTCTGGAGCACTCTATTTACATGACTCCTTCTTTCCTTTCACAGTGCAGGGCAGATACATCAGACACACCACAGGGGGTGGAGCCAGCACTGAGGGAGGCAGGCACAGTCCTATTCAGGTCCCAGGTGCAACTCCCCCCTCCCATCTAGATGCAGATATCTCTATTCACCACTGGGCTGACTCATTCTGTGTCCTGGAATCCCCCAGCCCTGTCACTCAAACTCCAGACAAGGAATACACAACCTAGCAGAGGCAGGTTTGGATAGTTAGACAAGAAAATACCTACTTTCTAACAGTGGTATTTTCAAACACAGAATGTTAAAACCAACTTCACTAATAGATGTATTTTATCTTTCTGAGTTCAGGCATACTAAACTTGAATTTCTACCATATTCCCTGAGTCAGTTAGGATTATAAAATGTAATAATCTAAATGCCCATTCTGGCCTATGAAGAACAGGTGGCCTTGCAATAGTGAAAAACGAAAATGGCTGTAATTCACTATTAGGACATGCCACACACACCACGGCATGTCCTACCTTATACTTATAATGCACCCTGCCTTTGGGCTATCCATAGGGGTGACTGATATGAAAAAAGGGAAGGTTTGGGGACTGGCAAGTGGGTGCACTTGCCCAGTCAGTATGACAGTACCAGACTGCACACAGGCTCTGCAATGGCAGACTTTAGACATACTTTTACAGGCTGCTTCTGTGGCTGGTACAACCAGTGCTGCAGGCCCACTAGCAGCATTTGGATTTCAAGCCCTGGGCACCCCTGGTGCACTGTACCAGGTTCTGACACGTAAACCAAACAGTCAATCATGGAATTACCAATTAATACATTCATTTACACTAAGGAGTACTTGCACTGTGGCACTGGACAGCAGTGGGACAGTGCCCAAAGCATCTAACACCAGCAAAAACACATGAGGCAACAGCAAAAATGGAAGGGAGACCCATGCCAATGGTGCCAGGTCTAACACTCATGATCCGCTAGATTGAGTTATAGAAAGTTCCAAGCCAGACCTGTGACCTCGCAGGTTGTTAATTGGCTAAGTATACGTTTATGATTGACAGTGTCAAAAGCCGCTGAGAGATCTAGCAGGATAAGAGCTGCCCCTTTTTGCTGGTCTAAAACCTGCCTGATCTCTAAGGTTGCCTTGAGCAAAGCTATCTCTGTACTATGGCCCTTCCACAACCCAAATTGTGTACTATCAAGGAGTTAGTTAGCCTCAATAAAGGATACCAGTTTTTTTTTCAGAAATGTCTCAGCTATTTTGGCTGGTAGTGAGCGATGGGAAATTGGATGATAGTTGCTCGGGTCCTTAGTGCTCGGTGATAAATAAACCAATTTTTTACTTAAACTGTATATGTTTTTGTAATCGGTAGCCCAGGTCCCAAATTACCAACAAAGAGGTAGTATAATTATAGAACATTTTAACACAAAGCCCGCCATCTGCAACCCATTCAAGTAACATAATAGATTTGTATTAATGTTAGTCAAGATAGTTTTTGGAAATTCATTTAATTTAAGGCATATCACCAAGCAAATAAGTAAACAAGTTGCACACTTCATAATGGTAAACTGAAGAAACTTGAAAAACATATCAGTGATGTTTTCAATGATATCGTAGAACATGTCATGAGTGATGTAATAAGTGATGTAATAAGCAGTGCTTGATAACTGTGCAAGTTATAGTTAATGGTCTGTAATAACTGACATTTCCACAAACTGCAACCTAGCTTTTGTTTTTCAGTGAATTACCATTAGGTATTACCATATCTAACTATACCATCACTTTAATGTTTTGTTTTCAGTAAATTTCTAAGGTTTTTTAAAAGTGAAGCAAGAGTTTATTAACATACCTTACTATACTAATCCCACAGTGCACACTCTTTGCGATGCATAGTGGGGGGTTGGGTGCAGTACTTTGCCTGCAGCCAGACTCTGCACCTAATCCCTCATGGGCACTGAACACTCTGCCGCGCATGACCTTCAACCATGCACAACATGGGATTGGGCACAGGACTTTGGCTCTATGGCGGTCCTGCAAAAAACCCTCTGTGAGCGCCCAACCCCAAAGTGGGTAACCAACCCCCGCCACTCTTGGCCTTTAGCCTTTCACAGAATGGGGTTGGGTGCAGGGCCAGCCGGCCATACCCTGGGCTCAACCCCCATGGGCAGTCAATGCCATGAAAAACCACAGACACCCATCCAATTTGTATTTTTTTTTTTTTTGTCCCATATCAATCTTGTAGTAAATTTGCATTACTCCTTCAAGTGTTCACATGGAGAGAGAGCTGAGTAACACAAGAGTACTGTGAGGCTGCACTTTGACCCAAAGGCCAGCGCATCAGCGTACCCCATCTCTGACCCCTTGCATGTTGCTTTATTTTCTGGAGTCATAAAATGGCAGCCACAACATTTCTCATCATGCTGCAGGCAGCTAATCACAGCACTCTATATCATAGGACTTGTCCCTGTCCTCCTGGACCAGCAAATCCGAGTGCTTCATTTTTTGGTTTTCCCTTCAGTACTTCCTCTGCAGTAGTGCATTGCTAGATAGCTATACAATTTGTAGCATAATTTTCCTCAAATGGCTGAATGGATTTATAGCAAATCACAAAAAGCATACTTTCTAGCTAAAGATCAAGCTTTCTGACACATTTGGTGAAATTCTATTCTGCTGTTTTAGATGCAGCATTGTCTAAAGTTCCTAATGGGAAATTGCATGGCAAAAACACATTTTGGACCCCAACTTTACATACGCCACTGCTTGGCAGATCGCCGCAAAACTTTCCGGAAGGGACCTAGCTGGATGAAGCACCAACGTTATTGGAAAAAAAAATGTTCTTCCTATGGAAACTCTGATCTAACTAAAAGTACACATTAACAGCCACCACTGTGTGCGTATCTATATATTTATATAAAAAATGGTACGCGACTGAAGATTAAACTTAATGATTCTTGTGACCAATTGTGACGCATGAAATTTTGGTTCCATGGTAAAGTATCTTGGCCATAAAAAATGATACTATAATTAACTTATCCCGTCGTTTTTCTACCAAGATACCTGATAAGGAGATAATAGATAAAGACGAACCATGGTAATTCTGTGCCTCCATGCTGCCACTGATAGAGAGTCATACCAACAGCAGGGATTGGCTACCATTTTAGAGACAACTTTATAACCATCAACATGACTAGATGTCAGACGTCTTTGATAATATCTCTAATTATTAAGTGCAGTGTTTTCAGCTTAGTGTCCACAAAAAGTCTTGGTGGTGGACAACCAGCAATCCTGCTCAAGTCATTTAAGTCTCTACTTGTTTAGTTACAGTGTTCTCATGGAGTTTACTGAGCATTGATAAACTTAATGAAGATTTGTAACCGTGCATCCCATATGGATTGAGACTAGCGTTTGTCGATAATAAGAGCACTGGCCTTAATCAGCAAAAATGCGGCCACCCCGCTGCAGCATGGGTTTGATTATAATCACAAGTTGAAGAACCTCTGAGGATGCCCCTAGTTTTCTAAAAAGGTATTAATACTTATCTTATTATTAATAACAATGTGTTTTACCAAACAGTTAAAGTCATGTTTGACTATATAGTAGGCATTTTACACAGGTACTTTTAGAAGGATTGGCAGTGCTATTTATATACTGGGTATTAAGTAGCATGTTGGTGGTTTGGACCAATTATGTTGCATTTGTATTTATTTGAAATCTGTTAGGTCAGTAGAAGGCTATAGCATTAGAGATAGATGCATAGCAAGGAATTGTTTCAGGATCACACCATGTAGTGGTCCATTTCAAAAAGTCCAATAGGTTGATTTGTATAGGCAGCGTTGTATTTCAATACATTCCTAGCTTGAGAAGAGTGATGATTGACATAAGAGGCAGCTTTGTTTTACAGTTTCTTCCAAGGTGTTATGAACAGAATGCTCCATATGAAGTTTAACGTTCTCTATAATATGCGCTTGAGTCACAATTGCTTTCTGCGAAATATATCAGTAGATTGATAGCTTTTGTGCATCATTTACTGGAGTTTGGTAACAAAGAATGGTATTTATGCACTCTTTGCTACATAGGTCAACAGTTATTGACAGGATTTCTACTGTAAGGCCAAAAGTTTCAGGTCAGGATGGAAATCCTATACATTCCCCTAGCAGTTACAATTCCTCCCTTTGCATCAAAGGGATAGCCATTAATTATGTTTTATAGAAAGCAACGGGATGTTCAATATATAGTTAATATCTGGTTTAACTATCCATCAGTTCTAACGAAAGAATTCAATCAATTCTCCAAAAAGTGACATTGCATTAAAAAAAAAAGTAACTCAGATTGAATTTCTACAAACAAAGGAAGACAGTGCTTGGCTGTAATTCTCTGGAAGCAGCCCTGAACTGCTCTTCTGCATGAGAATGAGGGCCCCAAAAAGATGGGAGGGACCTGCGCAGAGACATGAGGGAGCCGGGAATGCTGCTGTAGCTGCCTGTTTAGATTCTCCTGACAGTCAAATGTGCCAGCAAGGGATTATTTAATCGCTCTGCACATTCAAATGGGATTGGCAGCTGCTGAGACACCTCTGGCCGTGGAGCAAGTGAAGGCTGACTTGTAGATGCTGAGAGCAGTTGACAGGCTGTCTTTTGCAAGAAAACGGATCTTTGCAGTCTCTGAGGACTGAGGTAGTCCAGGAAGATGGCGTACATGGGGTCACCAAACTGTTCTGAAAGAAGAGGGTAGGCCCCCAGGGAAGCTGATTAAAAGAAATTGAGCAGAAGACATGGGAACGTGGTGATGGAGCAACCGATACGGCAAGGCAGGACAAGAAGAGAGAGTGCAAAGAGGAATTCCCAAAGCATAGGAGTGTTGGAGAGGGAGATAAGATTGGAAAGTGAAAGCCCGCAAAGGGAAAGCATACAGGGGACAGAGAAGAAGTAAAAGATGCTGGGAAGATTTTCAGAACTCAAAAGAAACCAAGGTGAGTGAGGAGCCCAATGACCAGAGTGACATCAACAGAAAGTAGCAAAAGGCATGAGGGGAATTGTTAGACTTGGCCCTTTTATCAGGGTCATCCCTGAGCTTTTTGCCTTCCACCTATATTTTTTCTGACCTGTTGTTGGCTATTTTATGACTCTGGGCACTTTACCACTGCTGATCAGTGCTAAAGTACATATGGTCTCCCTACTGTAAAATGAATCTATTAATTAGTGATTCCATGATTGGCTATTTGGTTTACCTAGCAAAAACAGGTAATTAGGACCAGTGGGAATTTTAAAGACCAAGCTCCAATATGTTCCCTACAAGCATTCTACAACAATTATACCAGAGGGTCTAATAAAAAAGTACGCACAATGTGTCCCAAACAGGTAACCTAAGACAACCTAAACATATGTGTATCTATCTAGGGTCATCCACAGTGGTCAGGAAAGGATGCCCATCAGTCACTACACGGAACCGCCTTCATCATTTGGGATTCCATCAAGACCACCACTGGGAAAGCCAGTCAACTTTCACGGTCGGGGGTCCAGGTGTAAAGAAGGAACTCCTCCGCCGATCAGTTAGATCTAACTATGGTCTTGCTACTCAGTTTATGAGGATCTTAGCACACATACCAAAAGAGGGACTGATATTGCAGTGCTCAAAAAGTGTGAAAAAATGAAGAAATAGGTGATTATAAAATTGGATGGGGGGTACTAATAATTTTATTCAGGTATTACCCACCCTTCCAATGCTAAAAAGTAGTCAGTGACAGTCGCTATAATATGGACCGCCCGGATGCTCTATATGGTCGACATGTTTCAGCAATTAGTGACAAGTTTGTCATTGCTTTCTTCAGGACAGTATCTACTGATGGCTACTGCAAAACTAGTGATGATGAAAACAAAAATGTGCTCAAAATCAAAAAAACAGATGCAGAGATCACCTGATATCACTAGGTGTTCATATCGTTTTTCTTCACTCTTTCCAAGTTGTATGAATGTACTAGAAAGGAGGAAAGAAAGATGTGAAGTTTTGCAGTAGCCATCAGTAGATACGGTCCTGAAGAAAGCAATGACGAACTTGTCACTAATTGCTGAAACATGTCGACCATATAGAACATCCGGGCGATCTGACTGATGGGCATCCTTTCCAGACCACTGTGGGGATGACCCTAGATAGATACACATATGTTTAGGTTGTCTTAGGTTACCTGTTTGGGACACATTGTGCATACTTTTTTATTAGACCCTCTGGTATAGTTGTTGTTAAATATTTGGTTTACCTGTCAGACCCTAGTACAGTGCACTGATTGTGTCCAGGGCGTGTAAATCCAAATGCTGCTAGTGGGATTGCATTAAGGCAACAGTGGTCCCTTACAAGCGTGGGGATACAGTCAATAAATATAGACGGAATCGTTTTTATATATAGAAATGACATGCCCAGCCGGGCCGAGGTTAGGTATTTACTTTTCAAATAATGTAAAACAACTTAGACATACAATATACAAGGCGGGGCACAAGCCTGTACCCAGCTTAACACACAATGAATAGAAAGGAAGAAAAACAACTTGGGAAACACACAAAGGGCTTTTAGGCAAAAGATTTGCGTTCTGTTATCCTGTTACTTGCACAATTTTGAGATATAAGACAGAACAATCCTTGCACCTTTACACTTTTTAAGTGGTAAATTAGGTTTTTCATTTGTATAAGGTGCATACATATGTCGACGGCGTTTCGATCCGTCTAACACAATACACGGATTATCATCAGGACATGTGATAAATGCCTAACAGTTAGAAGCCTCAATTGCCGTTCGCAAGCTGGTCGGTATCGTAATAGTAAGGGTGGCTGCGAGTGCAGTAGAAGTTGAGCCAAATCGAGGATCCGCGAGGGGGCGTCAGAAAAGCCGTAAAGAGTTATGGCGTGATCGCTCTGGAAACGCGTTATGGTACAATGACCAGATAATAGGCGTGTGCTCTGCTCAGTCGCTAGTGGGCTTGCAGCACTGGTTGTGCCACCCACAGAAGCAGCCGTGTCAAACGTGTCTAAGGTCTGTCATTGTAAAGCCTGCATGCACTCTGGTACTGTCATGCTGACTGGGCAAGTGCACCCACTTGCCAGTCCTTAAACCTTCCCTTTTCTTCATATTAGTCACCCCTATGGTAGACCCCAGGGAAGTATTGTAAGTATAAGGTAGGACAAGCCCTGATGTGTGTGGCATGTCCTAATAGTGAATTACAGCCATTTTCGTTTTTCACTATTGCAAGGCTACCTGCCAGAATTAGCTGATAGATTATTACATGTTTATGATCCTAACAGACTCAGAGAACATATTAGAATTTCAGGTTTAGTATGCCTGGACTCAGAATAATAAAATACATATTTTAGTGAAGTTTATTTTAGTATTGTGTGTTTGCAAATACCAATTTTAGAAAGTAGGTATTTGTTTGCCTAACCATTTAGGCCTGCCTCTACGAGATTGTGTATTTCTTCATCTGGTTTTGTGATTGACAGGGTTGGGGGATTCCAAGAGACAGTCTGGGACAGCCCGGTGGTGAATAGAGAAATCTGCATCTAGATGGGAGGGAGGAGTTGCACCTTGGACCTGAATAGGGCTGGGCCTTCCCTCTACAATGCTGGCTCCACCCCCTGGGGTGCATCTGATGTCTCTGCCCTGCACACTGAAAGAAGAGAAGGAAGCCTGTGAACAAAGTGCTCCAGGACTGTACTTGCCTTCCACAATGCTGGTTCCACCTCCTGTGGGGCGTCTGATGTGCCTACCCTGCGCTGTGAAAGGAAAGGAGAAGTCTGGTAAACAGAGTGCTAAAGAACTGGTTTTGACTGGGCAAAGGCCCCTTTCCCTCAGAGAACAAAGGATTTTGGGGTATAAGTATTGGGACCCTGATCCCATGAAATTAGATCACTTCTAGACTTACAAGATGAAACCTCTGCTGAGGAGAAGGAACCTGAAGAAACTGAGAAGAGACTTTTCCCAAGCTGTAGTGCTGCTTGGGGGATTGCTTTTCCGTGATTTGAGCGGCACAGGCACGTCTCGTTCAACCGCTACGAACAGACAGTCGAATATTCTAGAGATTCTCCATGAATACATGGGTGACTCAGAAATGAAGTATCCTGATCCTGAGAGCCCATTGCAATTGATCAGCGATTATCCTGCTACCAATGAATTCGAACTGAGGAATTTCCCCAAACCCTCCCCCAAATGTGATTGTGGGCTGTAGCAGCTTCCCCTCTTTTTCTTACAAGGGTCATCGGCTTATATCCAACTATTTGTCCTGATGATGGTCTTGTGACTAAGTTTGATAAGACCGAAACGTCGACCTCCACGTCCACTCCTGCCACTGTAGACATCTCACGCTCAGTGTCTTATTGTGAATGTAACAGGAGTCACTGTACCAGATATAACAGTTGGGACGTATTCTGATGTACTGTTGGATCAATGAATGTTTTCCTTGTACATTAGAATTTTTTATGCTTGATTCTAATAACTGATGAATAACCCTGACAATTGATTCTCAATAATAACAATTTTTTTATACATATTTTGTTGTGTTGCTTCTTTTATTCCTTATTGTTTGGCTAGTGTGGTAGCCTTACACTGTGACTCTGTGCATTGTCTCAAATATTTGAACCTTTTAAAACTAATACAGCAACTGATGTTTACAGTTTGGATCTAAAACTCTTTTCATTAGAGATCCCTAATGCTGCGTAGTGAAGTGTGAAACAAATCCCTTGCTGGCAATTTGTTTTTGATAGATTATCTGCCCAAGCTCGCAAGGGTTTATTGGGTTACCCCCCTATTCTACTGCTTGGGGGATTGGCCTGCTGTGATTGCCTGACTGCCAAAGAGAGGAGAAAGAACTTTGCGGACTTTTCTTTCAACTTGTGCAAAGATCTCCAGGGCTTGGAAGGGAGCTTGCCCCCTGACCGAAGTCCCAGGACCAGTGGACTTCACCAGCCTTTGTGAATAGCTTCTGGAAACAAGTGGCTACAGAGGCAGGGAGCTGTGACCGACTCTCACAACCGGCACGGTGTCCTGTAGACACCGCATCAAGCAACGTCCGCCTCGAACAATGCAAGCTCTGTGCTCACCGACTCCATCCTGATGCCGTCACCGAGCCGTAGCCTGCACCGCGACTGGTAGACACCGCGACGTGCAATTCCTCGCTACACCAAATCATACTGGTCTGACCGACACGGTCACTGCTGCTGACTTCCAGTCCTGTGACCCCACCGGAGTTGGGCACCACCTCGAACGCTTTGGGACGCACCGCCCGACTTGCACCGCTGTCCGGACTGATCGACACCAGCTCCCGAACTCGGGCTTGTTCGCCGCCTCGCAAGCTGCAAGCACCGCATTGAAGCACCGTCTCGCCCTGCAACTCAAGCCTTGGATCCACCTACTTTGTCAACGGGCCGCTGCCTGTACCACATCGAGGGTCAACGCTTCCTTTCTGCGCCTCGAGGATCACTGGAACAGGCTCGCACATCCGTGCCGGCTGCCCCAAGTAAAAGTTACTGTGACTGACTCTGTCGACATTTGAGTGGGCCCGTACCGACGCAGTCTGCTGGATTTGCTAGACTCTGTTATTTTCAACAACGCTGTAGCCCGTCCGGGCTACCAACTCGCACAGAACCTTGATTTAAGCCTTTTTAACGAGATGCCTTGAAAGCTAATAGTACTGTGGATTCTTTTTGTTGTTTATTGGTCTGGTGGTAACTCTATATAAAATATACCTATTTTTGATATAAAACCTTGTGTGGTGTCCATTTGTACTGTTGTCACTGGGTTACTGTATGTGGTCACAAATGCTTAACTTACAACGCCTCTGAAATAAGTCTTGACTGCTTGCACCACGCTACCTAGAGGGTGAGCAGGGGTTATTTTAGGAGTGCAATCACCCTTACTCTGACTAGAGGAGAGGGTCCCTATCTGTCACAAGTACCTACCTGTGACAACTAGAGACCCCCAATTCTAACAGGAATCTTGGGATGAATTCATAGAGGAGAGATCCAGTCAGTGACTGCTAAATAAGACAGGGAATGGACAACATATGGGACTGAGGGAGCTAGACAGAGGAGTTGCTTAGTTCAACAGCAGGGCAAGAGTGACTTCTTGCAAAGAAAATGATCTTATTACAGACATGGAAACAAATAAGGGCAGACATGTGCATAACTGTCACAAATTGCAACTGCTTCTGTGGAGCTGACTTAAGTGGATGACAAACAGAGGTAATTTACTCATGACCACAAAGTAGAACATTTGAGTTCCTAATCACATGGACATATTTACATTTTTTCATAGAGAGAAGTGGAGTAAGGAGAGTTCGAAAGTAAATGAAGGGAAACTAGCAAAGATACAAAGAGTGCCAACCATTATCTGTGAAAAGACCCCACAGTGTAGTGAAGCCAAGTATGTGGACGTCATATGGAAGGCACACAAAAGCTTTGGTGGGCTGGCTTGGTTAACATGCAAGGAAAAGTTAAAATCCTGGGGTGAGATTGACAACAAGCTTTGGCTACACTGTCTTGATGATAACAAGCAAATATGTTGCAAGTGGCCTGCCCCTTCCTCATGTGCCCTTCCGAAATGCCCCACCTCAGGAGGCATGGCGAGTTGAAATAGGTAGCCTGGCTTGTTTCAGATCACCAAGCAAATTTAAGCATGAGTGTTTCAAGTGTAAGGAAAAATGCACTTTTGTGAAATGTTTTGTTGGACAGGGAACAGGTGGAGGCTTTCAAGGCCAAGTGAATGGAAGAGGTTTTTTTTGCAAGGACCAGTACTAAAGTTTACCTTGGGTCTAAGGAGCTGTACTTGAGAGACTACCCACGTAAGCTTGCTGTATGGAGATTGAGGGAAAGGTTTGTTAATTGATTCAGAATTCCTTATTAAGGACTACAACTGATCCACTGAATGGAAAACTTACATTCTATTAATTGTTCAGACAAAATAGATGAAACATATGCAGGTAGAATGAATGTCAAGCCGAGTTTGTGAGGTTCTGCTACTATCTCTTATCATACCACCACTAGATGTTGTTACGAAGCAGACAAAAAGACATACAGGCTGATCCCTCACCTTTCCTAATCACAAGGAAAGTCGTTCAATCACTACATTGACAAGGGCGAATGCATGGTGTTGAATTCCAGCATTGACAAGGCCATTGAGATGGTCAAACAATGTGGAATGGGGGAGGAAATGGAGATGCAGACATTAAGTCATCATTCGAGCAATTGCAAGTTCATCCAGATTACATTACCTTTGTTAGGAATTCAACTTGAAGGACAAACGTTCGTTGATAAAGCAATGCTGATGGGCGGTTCTGTGTCATGTACAGTTTTTGAGACTCTTAGTTTATTTTTAGAATGGGTGATAAGGATGCTGAGGAGGTTTGAGCAAATGCTGCTATACCTTGATGATTTCTGTTGGTTGGTAGGACTGTGACGAATCTGCCCATTTGATGAAGATATTGTAACAGTTGGGCAGGATCTTTTGTGTGGGCAATAGGCCCATGAGAAAACAGAAGGCCCAGCAACATCCATCACATTTCTAATTGTTGAGTTAGACTAAATACCCATGGAATCATTATTGCGACTTAAAAACTGCAGTTATTGTGGGATCTTTTTTCCTAAGATGGTTCGGGGAAGAAGGTATGGTAATTGAGGGAACTGCAACAGGTTTTAGACCATCTAAACTTTGCATGCAAGTTAGGTGCCCTGAGCAGAACATTCTGCAGAAACACATGGAATTTGCCATGAGGGGGATTTTAAGCCATATCACAGGACTGGGATTTCAAATGAGATACAAAAGACATGGTGACATGCATTGCGATTCTACAGAGTTGCAATGAGGTGACAATGTGGCAGCACACTGACGCAATTACCTATTTAGTGGACATATATTCTGATGTCAGAGGTGGAAAGGGCATTGCTGAGAAGTCCACTGACTCGAGGACTGAAGGAGGCAGACGTACATCACTGCTTTCCTGGAAATCTTAACAATATTGCTACGTGAAACTATATGGATGAAGACTCAAACAAGAAAGTAAGTTTTGTCATAGACAAAGAGACTGTCTTTGCACTGATTACCAGGATGTCTGCCAATGACCAGCAGGTTCTGAGGCTGTTGAGAAAACAAGTGCTAAAAGACTTTTACGATGGCTTGTTAATGAAGCCAAACCTTAGGAAGGAAAAAGGGTACACCGCTCTCCAGCCACTAGAACTAGGCACAAAATGATTCCAAAACCTGTTTGATGCAATATACACGATTGTGTAGCTTCGCCTGTAAAGAATGGGAATTGCTTTGGATCTGTTAGCTGCAAAGATTCTAAGAAAAGGTGAAATGCCCTTACACTCCTTCTATATACACTTTATTAGATTATTTTGACTTTGGTGATTGTAAGCTGTTATGGAGCAAGTTATAAAAGTGGGAGATTCCTAAGTTCTATTTAGAATCAGGATAGAGGTGTTTAAGGACATTGGAGAGAGTGTGGAAGGGGAAATGTAGAGTACACTCACTCAGATAATATGAGCAGAAACGGCCATCATGAAATGTAGTGTTTGTTCTTTTATTGCTGAAATAGAATATGTTGAATATAGGAGAATCCCAAGAAGAGAGGGACACGTTTGCCAAACCCCAGATATGTCCACATTACAGCAATGTTGTATGCTGCTGATATGGTCTAGCGGGATCCTACATTCATTGGTCTTCAGTGTTTCCTAAATCAGCAGTGGCAGCACAGTTAACAGTAAACTTATAATTATGAACAGGTAATACTTTCACTGTAAGATCTTACCCTTCTCGTCGATTGCAACATAATGACAATCAGGAGGAGAAAGACCATGCCAATTGGGAAGAGCTCTGTCTGCTATTGGGTGCATAATGCATTTTAAAACTCTATAGGTACGGGACCTTGGGACAAAGTGCATGTCCAGGGATGATATATATCGAATTGGGATTGGTACCAGATATCCCGAGGTGGCAGTGTCCTCTGAGCTTTTACTTATATCTACAGCCGATGCCTTCTCTTCGTTGTTATCTCTGATTTAAACAAATATGAAAACTGAAATGTTCTAGCATACACAGACTGCCATCCACTATATTTGTGCATCAATCTTTCTTGCGCAAGTGCACATGATGCATATAAATTTTGGATAAATGCATAGAATAATATTTCCAAGTGGTCACGGGTCTCCAAATGTGTTGACACACAATCAGAATAGACCACCACATACATCATGTGTGAATGGTCGCATGTGAATGACCCGCGCCGAAACTGAAATAATTTCAATTTGAAATTGATATCTTTGTTTATGGAATACTAACAATTGCAAGGAAAATTAAATGCAATTAATTTTTCCATGAAATGCTATTAATACATGTAGGAATTTGAAATGTAATTAATGTGCAACTGTAAATGCAATGAACTCGCATATGCCGGTGAAAGGTTTTGCAGAACTTTACATCACCTGCTGTAAGAAAATGAAATTATACATTTATTTTTGTTATATTAATTGCTATCCTCTAGGCAAATAACAGTTTTTCTGAATTTGCTAAATAAACCTCAAACTATTACAAATATTGTACCCATTCCTTTTATCATATAGATCGTTTTCCTTCAGTTTAATACCACTTTAATCGAATTAGCAATCTGAATTGAATATAGCATATTTTGTGACATCGCAATTGTATTTATTGCTTTGGGCTCTGCCCAACGAACTTCATGGGCGCGTTTATAGATATCACACACTGGGGCCAAGATACGATTCGTAATGTAATATTGATCACGGCTTCGGGAAAAATCATAGTCCATCTCCAACCACGTTCAGGTATTCCCAATCCCTAGAAAGAGGGGGAGATTATTAAGGGAGAGCTCCGATGTCATATGTGTAATGGATATCGTATGCACCGAAATTCAGATTTGATTGAGGGCCAGCTGGGCTGTAAAACTGATACTACGTGCCACTGATCGGACTATTTAGTATGTTAAGGAGAAGTGGTATTGCTAGGTTCCAACATTTGTTATGAGTGATTAAGATGTTATCCTTAGAGTTGCCATATTGCACAGTTCATGATCGCAGAAAAGCAGTCAGGTGTGTACTTTCTTTAGTATAATTCGATTTGTTTAGCTAGCGTTGTACTTTTACTTTTTATTTTTTATTTTAAATCAGAATAAGGTATTTAGGCACCAGGGAGCTTTGAGTCCATTTACAATAAATATCATGCTTATTTTTTTTGTGCGCAGGATCATATATTGAAGAATATAAGGCTATTTATTTCTGCTTCATTTTTAAAAGAGCACTGCGAGCATATATGCAAGGAGTCAATGATTATTAGGGTGGTGAAAGAGTAAACCTAACCCCAATCATTACGTGTTTGTATTGCGAGCCCTTTCATAGCAGTAATAAATCCCTGAACGAAATTAGAGCGGTAGGGAGAATTAACTAACGTAATAAAGTATCTTCAGCCCCTTTGCACAGTATTTTTCATCTGCTTCGCTATGATTGCTTTCAGAAAATAGAAATGCTTGTCTGAAAGATTGCACATGTTTACTGACATAATACCTTTCTCATTAGCCCGGCAACATTTGACCTTGACCTGTGGGTCGTGACAGTGCATCTAAGCTGGATATGATTTCGCTGGCGATAGCTTCCAGCTATTTTGCCAGACTACTCTACAGAATAGAGAAGTCTGGTGGAGATAGGGGATTAGTATTTTGGCCAACATTCCAATTTATCGCCTATTATACTCTCTAAGAAAGCCTTTCCCTTGATGGACAGGTCTCGTTTAACAGTTTGCCTCTAGGAAATTGTAATCACTGGGCATGACACGTTTTAAAATGGCTTCCTGGACTTCCCCTAGAGAGTGCAATCAGACAGTACTCACAATTGCCCATTCCTATTGACTAGAAGCAGTCTTTTAAATTGTCAGAATTTCTTTCAAGCAGCTTTAAATGGATTTCGGAATCAGAATGCAAAATGTGCCGATATATGTGCTGGATTGAGTTAACCTTTAATGAAAAGACAGATACAGGGAAAATATTTATGGTATATGTGGCATCACATATATAAAATTAATATGCTGCCGAGTTTACAGTGCAAGAAAATCTGAATCTCGAAGGAAGACTAGTGTTGGACCTGGCCCTTTTTGCAGGGTTATCCCTAAACTTTTTGCCTTCCTCCTGTATTTTTCTGACCTTTTTCTGTTGGCTTTAAGACTTAAACACTTTACCAACATTACAACCAGAGTTATGGAACTTTAAAATTCTCAGTTAACTTGGAACCATGACAAACGTGATAATTTTGGAATTCATTGATAAACGTCTGCCTAGGTTGATGTGTTGACATCAATTTTGGACACTATTTGCACTCCTCATAAGTCACCAACATGAGGGTTTTCCCAATAAACAAATTATAATGAGGATATTTCATGTGTCGTATTGCACCTGGCCGTTTTTGCAGGGTTATCCCGAGGTTCTTTGCATTCCTCCACCTATTTATTTTAGCTTCCTGTTTTTAGCTTTAGGACTCTTGGGACATTACCGCTGCTATTCAGCACTAAAGTGCATGTGCTCTCTCCTCTAAACATGGTATGTTTGGTTTACGCCTGTTTGACATATTTAATTTACCTGTAAGTCCCTTGTACAGTGGTATCCTATATACCCAGGACCTGTAAATTAAATGCTTCTAGTGGGCTTGCAGTGCCGATTGCGCCACCCACAGATGTAGTTTCTAATCTGTCTCAGGCCACTGCAGGGCCTGTGTGCGCAGATTATTGACACAGTGACTTGGCATTTAAAGTTACTTTAAGGCAAAAGAATACAAAGTTCCCCAGGGAAAATATGTGTAATGGTATGGAGTGGAACGAAAGCAGGGAACAAGGTGTTCCCTTGTTGGAACTAGAAGATCTCACGTACCCAGAAACCTAGGTGTCATGCTTCATCATTGGTCTCCTGCTCCTCGTCAGACTGGCGCTGCAATGTCTGACGGGCGCCGTAGGCGCTCTTTGTTGGAGATCTTTTGTTCCAGCCAATGGTTTGAGTGCGTGTAAGGGGTCTGGTGGGGGTGTAGTCGTGATGGAGTGGTGAGATTTAAAAGAAGGTGAGTCAGTCCACAAGGGACTTTATTCACGTGGCTGACTCCCTTGGTTAAAATGGTGGGAGGGGAGATAGGAACTGCTTTAGTCTACAGTAGGCTAACTCAACCCTCTAAAAAGGTCGACATGTTTCTTGCCTGTCTGGCAATTCTTCAGGACCTCGGATATTAGGTACTACACAGTGAGAATAAGATAAACAAAAAAAGAAAGAAGAAAGATACAACCTCACTGGGTCAATCAGGGAGCAGGCCAAATGGTCCTGCTCTAGGGGGGAGACCTAGAAACAATGAATGAAAGTAAGCCAGTCAGCATTGATAGTGGCATTATCTCACAGTTCTAAGTTCCCTTCAGTGCTCCATAAAACACACATATATGAAACATTATAAAAAGGATATCCGAGAATTACACACTAGTGGACGTATTGAAAGTAGTACATCCATTTCTGACAATTGTGCAGTGTAATCAGGGTCAACAAATATTGAGCAGTTCTATTAATTGGACAAAGAGATTATTCACATAGCAAAAGATGGCTGGATTCGTGCTTACCCTAGCAGTAACACTACAGGGCCCCGCAGTCTGTTCCCGTGGGGCTGTTCGAAAAGGTAAGGTACCTGCAAAAGAGGAACAGATACAGGCACCCAGATGGTGTGCTGAATAAAACATGCCAGGGAAGTGAGGCCATGGATAATTGAAGTAACATGGCGGGACTAATAGGAGAAGACTCTATGAATGGTAGGACCGGAGCGGCTCATCGTAGTGCCCTCCTCTCGCTTGTGGGTCGGCCTAGCCATTGAGTAACCCTGCAAGGTATACAATCGTCCACACCAAGACTGCGTGCAAACAGTGACCAACCACTGGACCAGGAATCGGGCCGGTCGGCGGGGCCAGCGTGCACCAACCTCACACAAGTGGAGCACATATCATATTTTCGAACAGCCCCACGGGAACAGACTGCGGGGCCCTGTAGTGTTACTGCTAGGGTAAGCACGAATCCAGCCATCTTTGGCTATGTGAATAATCTCTTTGTCCAATTAATAGAACTGCTCAATATTTGTTGACCCTGATTACACTGCACAATTGTCAGAAATGGGTGTACTACTTTCAATACATCCACTAGTGTGTAATTCTGGGATATCCTTTTTATAATGTTTCATATATGTGTGTTTTATGGAGCACTGAAGGGAACTTAGAACTGTGAGATAATGCCACTATCAATGCTGACTGGCTTACTTTCATTCATTGTTTCTAGGTCTCCCCCCTAGAGCAGGACCATTTGGCCTGCTCCCTGATTGACCCAGTGAGGTTGTATCTTTCTTTTTTTGTTTATCTTATTCTCACTGTGTAGTACCTAATATCCGAGGTCCTGAAGAATTGCCAGACAGGCAAGAAACATGTCGACCTTTTTAGAGGGTTGAGTTAGCCTACTGTAGACTAAAGCAGTTCCTATCTCCCCTCCCACCATTTTAACCAAGGGAGTCAGCCACGTGAATAAAGTCCCTGTGGACTGACTCACCTTCTTTTAAATCTCACCACTCCCTCACGACTACACCCCCACCAGATCCCTTACACGCACTCAAACCATTGACTGGAACAAAAGATCTCCAACAAAGAGCGCCTACGGCGCCCGTCAGACATTGCAGCGCCAGTCTGACGAGGAGCAGGAGACCAATGATGAAGCATGACACCTAGGTTTCTGGGTGTGTGAGGTCTTCTAGTTCCCTGCTTTCGTTCCACTCCATACCATTACACATATTTTCCCTGGAGAACTTTGTATTCTTTTGCCTTATAGTTGACTGGACACATACTCTGGACCCCGTTAAATATTGTCCACAATTGGTTCCCAACTTTGTACCGAATTTAAAGTTACTTGCCAAGCCTGAAACTCCTCTTTTACTACAAATTAGTCATTGTCCAGGTTAGAATTGATTCCAACCTGGACGGGACCATTGACGGAAGCAGGTCCTGACTGTGTTTGAAAAGACCAGCTGATTACAAAAAAAGATGACTTTATTGGGTTTCTGTTGACACCGAGACGGCTGTGAAGTGGTCGCACACATGAAGTGTGGATTTTCACCGGTCAGTGTCGACTGCACAAGTTATTCTGTTTGCCATGATGATGACCTCCCAAAAAATGTGCATATACCCCTATACTTCATGAGGTCAAACTGCGTTGGCACTTTTTTCATGGGTATTCATTGGATGTACCACCACGAGATTACATTGTGATTTGGATTCTAATAAGAATCAATCTTCCTTAGAAAGGACTTATTAATATTATCTGGACATTACTTAGTGTGGAAACACAATAAGGGTCAAACAACCCCAAGTTGTATATAAGGGGTAAGAAAACTATTGGAGTGAGTTATTTTGGATTCATTAGCTATAACTCCGGTTTGTTCAGCAGATAATGTACTTTTGAATCACTTTCATGTTTTGTACTGTATTGTGTTGTGATTTGTTTAGTCTATTGTTAGTGCAGTTTGTCTTCATTAATATTTTGATTGTACCAGATGGATATGATTTTCATAAAAACGACAAATACTAAAAAGAATATATGTAAAATGAGATAAATACTCAAACACACGAGATTAATGTGGACGTAGTGTTTTTTGAATTAATGATTAATGGATGGATGAAATGTCTTGTGTTCTAATACTTTTAGAATGTGGGAATTTCTGTGTGCTTATGACTCTTTGTGATTTTGCAGCCTCACTCCAATCCACATCTAGGGTAGAGTGACAGCTAGGCTTGTGCATATTTTCCAGGCAGCCATCACACAGGAAGGGTTGGGTGTAACAGGATTGCATCTGCATTCGCCTGCATATTGAATGTTCTTCTTGTGCTTTGAGAGTGAGGGTAGTTGACACATTTGTATGGGCTGTGTCCTGCCCTTACACAAATGTCTTGTATACCCCCTAAAGATGTCTAGAGCCAGATCTAGGATTACGTGGGGGTGTCGTGCACTTCTAAAGTTAGTTTGAAGTTACCTCCACATCAAAAACATTTTGAGTATTAGTACAGGGTCTCTGACCCCATGATTTTAGACACTGAGTGGGACTTGTAGTGTTATTATCATATTATTTTACATTATTGGCTATGTAAAGGTGCGGGTGGGGAGGGGCTGTGTGTCATGCAAAGGAAGTGGAGGAGTGGTGGCACTCTTGGAAGTGTGCATGAGGGTTTGGCTGTCCGTCTCAGATCGGCTAAACCGTCATGCGCACTTGGCATGTTCTCCACTGGGCTGTGTTGTACAGCCTAATGGGGAACATGCCCAGCCTCCCGGTCAATCTCTGACTATTGAACCATGGTGCTCAGATCAATCACAACACTGCTGTAAGGGAGCATCATGATTGGTCACGGGAGTCAGGAGCCTGGGTGCTTCCTATTTTGTGGACCCTAGAGGATGACAACGGAGACAAGGTGGCAACTTTCTCTTTTTTTGTTTTTAACCCCGCCACTCCTCGCCCCACTATACTGCGGGTAGCAGCCACTGCTGGTAACTACCATACCCTGACTAGAGTGGTGGGTTCTGTCTGGCTTAGGTGCATACCCTAGCCAACCAGACCCCCCATTTCTAACAGCTAGTTTTGTACATCACTTTCCGTAGAGCGGAATTCATTGTGTGCATTGCCAGATTTCTGAAGCTTTAATCAAAAATATTAGAATTGTATCAGACATAGAATAATGTCAATTGGTTTATTTTTATTGCCATTAAAATACTTCTAGCGGTATGTCAATAAAAGTTAACATGATTTACCTGCATTTCAGGACTATGGGCTCCATCTACCTCGCAAAGCAGTGCAGACACTTTCACTGTTTGACCAACTTATCTTCCTGGATTTACATGGCCGACTGAACTGGTGAAAGTATATTCAGAATCAGTATTCTCCATTTTATAAGTCATCATGTGCTCTTTTCAGCCAGTGTTCTGGATGGTCTGTAGATTGACTTCTACGGTACTCTATGTTAAAAGCAGATGGCCTCATTCACAACAATATGGCTCAGCGCGACAAGCCATTTTGCTGCACCGAGCTTCATATTTTTAAAAGCACAAGCATGTGTTGTATTTACAACAATATAAAGCATCCCTGTGCTTTCCCCTGAGCAGGCGTACAATTGGCTGCCATGTGGCAACACAGGCACCCATGCACTGCGTTGCGGAGATGATTGTTGTAGTTCAGTAACGGTCACCTTCCTGGAAATAAACAATCATTGATGGTGTTTCCTCTTTCTATGTGTGCTGCAGAATGCAGCGTGCATAGAAAGAGGAATAAATGTGGATAAATAATAATATTTCTCCTCATTGTGCCTCCTTATGCCTCCCCCGGGGAGGCATAGGGTTCTGACACATTCCCTGGTTTACAAAATTTAGTAAATCTGGAAATGTGGATGAATCCATGGATGTAGATTAGGAACAGCCACTGCAACACCCATGGCACACCCCTTTCACTCAAGCTGATGCATGAAAAGAGGCCGCATTTACAAGGCCATGAAAAGACATGCAGGGTGGCTTTGCGTGGCCTTGTAAATATGGGCCAGCACACTGCATCGCGGGTGCATCAAAAAAAGTGACGCACCAGCAGCGCAAGGGACTTCCCTTGTTCATGAGGAAGTGCTAAATGCAGAAGAAAATTGAGCATAGTGGACAGTTGCAGCTGCCTCTGTATGGGGTGGTGAGCAAGGGGGCAGTAGGGAGGACGCATGAAAATATAGAATAAATAAACTTACCTTCTTTGCCTCTGCGTGTCTTTCCTTCATCCTCGCTCTCTGCCACTGGAAGCACCAAGGCTCCCGGACTCTCCAAGCCAATCACGATGCTACAGGAGCAGCATTGTGATTGATCTAAGCAGCCTGTTTGCCGCTCAGGCAGTACCTAGGAGGATGAGCATGTTCATCATTGGGCTGTGCAACACAGCCCAATGCAGAACATGCTAAGTGCACATGACTGTTTAGCTAGCCCCGGAGGGCCAGCCAAGCCATCATCATAGGCACTTAGGGAGGGAGTGCTAACCACTCCTGCTCCCTATGATGGCTGCAAGCTCAGCCCCACCCAACCCAGCTGGAGTCCTGCAAAGAAAAAGAAAATAATAACTTCTTGTTATTATGATTTTATTCTTTTTTTGCACTGCTCAATGAGCAGTGAGGCAACGCTCCTCTGCCTTGCTTAGCAGAACATATATCATGGCGCAGGAAATTTTACTTGGCTATATCTTCCACTTCCGTTGCAAATCATACTGTTCTTCAATTTCACTGAACTCTAAATGCGGTCTAGGTACAAAAGATCACTTAATCAGTATGCTTTTCTCCTCTCTTTACCTGCATGATTTTACAGAACTGTTGCAAAATGTAGCACTTCCATTTAGAAGCTCTGGTGAGTGGTGTGCACCAGTCACTGTGCAGCACATGATAGTATATTGCTGCAAATCCATGATTATTCAAGTCTGTCGTTGCACAGCTGCAAAGTGCTTAATATGCATATCAATTGTAAACGCTAAACAAAATACAGCAAAAAAACGATCAGCCTTGTAAGAGAAAGGTATTTTAGTGTTAATTTTATTTGTATATATTTCTTTTCATAGTAGATGGTGTGCTATATTCGATTTGATATCAAAGGCATCCTTTTAGGGGGACCCAATTTATTATTCCCTAAAAAAATTAAACAGAAATTACCATCACTCACCAAATACAACGAATCAAATATACTAATTCACATTTATCATTTGCCCACTAACATTTCCTTGTGTTTATTGAATCATAGATTGCGGGAGTACCCTATGCACTCACAAAATTCAATAAACGTTATGCAACAGATCATGAAACAATGTACATAGCAACAAAGCGACAGAAAATTGAGGGGATCTCCAGTGGGAGAGTAGTCCGATGGAATCCTTTATTGGGTTAGACAGCCAGCCGACACGTGTTTCATCGCCTTATGCGAATCCTCTGGGCGATATGTGGCTGTATCAGAACCAGGAGGTGGCTCAGCTGGTGATACTTCCGACCCAGCCAGGCCCGTAACCTTGGTTGCAAATTATCAGGGAAGCGACATCCACACCCTGTATACCGTAACGGAAGATCACTTTGATGAGTTGTAGTAACAATTGTAGGTGACGAGTGGAGCAATCATCAAAAATTGCTACTGCAAATAGTGATGTGCTCAAATCAAAAATAGATACAGAGATCACCTGATATCACTAGGTGTTCATCTCCCTCTTTTCAAGTTCATGCTTGTAAGAGGTATGGACCTCACCCCACCTGGCCACGGCTCAGGGAAAGAAGAAGCACGGCTCTATCCGTTGGTACTTCAGAATCGGCGTCCGAGCCGATCGAGGAGGGGATTCTGAAGTACCGACGGATACAGTCTATAAATTTGTGACTGTTACTGACTACTTTTTAACATCAGGAGGTCGGGTAACACCAGAATAAAGTTATTAGTAACCCCTCCATCCTATTTTATTATCACTTGTTTTTTCTAAAATTACTTTTTTAGTTTTCTCACACTTTTTTGCGCACTGCAACATCAGTCCCTCCTTTTTTGATATTAACAACTTCAGAATATGAGTAGCGAGACCTATAGGTAGACCTTACTGACCGGCGGTGGAGCTCCTTTTCAACATCTGGACCCCCGACCGTGATAGTTGAGTGGCTATCTCAGAGGTGGTCTTGATGGAATCCCAAATGATGAAGGCCGGTTCCGTGTGGTGACTGATGGGCATCCTTCCATGACCACTGTAGGGATGACCCTTGTTAGATACACATAGTTTGAGGTTGTCTTAGGGTATTCTTCTAGGGTACACCGTGCGTAGGTTGTGTCTTAGACCCTCCAATGCACATGTTGTTATAAGTCTATAGGGAACATATTGGAGCTTGGTCTTTAAAATTCCCCTGGGTCCTTACTACTTGTTTGTCGTTTGACTTCCTTTACTTTACCAGTCTTGAAAAGGAAAAGGGCTAGGTGTGCCCATTTATCTGGGTGACATCAGTAGTATTACTTATGTCCATTCCTCATTGTGACTTGTTCCACCAGCATGGAGAAATATCTCACAGGGTCAAATGCTGTGGAGGAAAGTTTTTCAAACATTCCCTGTAGCCCTCAGTTGAGAGACAAATGGCTCTTATTTTCCTTTGAGGACCATCAGAATTGTCTAGAGAATGTTAATAGATTAATTTTCATGCAGAATTATGCCTTCTGCTGTGGAAAAGGTTCTTTTTAACGTAGATTGATCCCAACCATTGCTTATGTTGAGGCAGTGGACAGTGATTAGTCACACTCAAGTAATTGGAGTCATTTTGGTAATTCCACTTACTGTTTAATGCAGAATTACCAATAATTATATGATTACTCCTTCTTCAATAATTAGGAGTAATTTGGGGGAAAATCTGACTGCGAGAGCACATTTCTTTCTGTTCTTGGTCTGCTGCATTTTTCACTGAGAAAATAGTGCTTAATGCTGGTACTAAACTGGGAGAAAATCCAACCCCAAGAACACATTTGTCAAGCGTGAGCGGTTGCTCGCACTCGCTATCTGTGTTTTGTTGCAATTAGCACTTTTTGTTAGTGCAAAATGCAATCTCGCAACCATTTTCGACACAAGTTGCATTTTTACGCTAAGTAATTCAAGTGTAATCATGTGGAATTCTTAGGTAAATCTGTGTGATTATGCTACATGGAATTGCATAAGTTATGCCCAACCCTAACAGTGATATACATGGGCAAAGTTGAGTCTTCAGTCCTAGTATATCTAATACTCAAATTTTTCCCACTGAGGTTTAGAAGAAGGCTCCAGAACATAGCTAGCCAGGCTTCACTGAGACGGTGGCTGCAACACTAAATGTGGGAGTCCAAGTTGAGTGTCAAAGATGAATTGTATTTTCAAAGAGCAGATGTTGCTTAATGGCTAGAGGGCTGACTTTGAAGCTGGGGAACCAGGTTCAAGTCTGGCCGGAGGCTCAAGCATCCCATGATTCTGGGCAAATCTCTTAATCTTCCCATGCATAAAAATTAATGTGTCCCTCTGTAATGCAACTGGCATTTATGTAAAGCGCTCTGATACCTTCGAGTTGAATTTGCGCTTTATAAAACTGCAAAAAAAAACACCAATTTACAATATCGTAGGTGTTCAGTACCTCACAAATGACCAGAACCCTAGCCCTCGGCCTGAGAACATTCATGTCATCATCCATATGCCTATTAATGTGTAATGTAACGTGTCTTCAATAGGCAGAATTTCCATTACATTACTCTTCATCTGAGAACACTAATGTAAGCACATCTTTATAAATCAGGACCTAGGACGTGTTTGGTGTTAATCAAATGCTTATTTGCACGTAAGACTCTCAGCTAGTAGGACAGAAATAAGAATACCTGTCATTCTTTAGTTTGGACTAAACTCTTTCGAGTTACTCTCGTGGAAATCTTTGTGTTTTAAGTTTTTTACAGACAATAATAGGTTCCAGAGGTAGTTATGAAGTTTGACCAAAAGGTACATGTGAATTTTTATTGACGGAAGACAATATTTTTAATCTTAAGGAGGGATGCGTGAAAGATAAGATAGGAGAGGGAAGGAAGGTGGGGATGAACAACTTCCTCTTTGATTGCAATGTGGTTCAAGATGAAACGTGTGGGCACTTACTACTGCCTGAGTGGTACTCGACAGATTATAAGTGTGGGCCCTTGAACGTACAGACTGAATTTATACACGCTCGGCACAGACAGATATTGTTTGTGGAATGAATATTAAAGCAGTTCAAATGGGCATTCTTTTTCTAGCCTAGTGTCGCCAGGGTTCTATTTTCCCAAAAGTGGTTGGTCAAGAAAGATTTCGAGGTCATAGCAATTGTGATTTAATACATACAGAACCATCGCTTGCGATCATCTGTTCAAGATGTTGTTTTGTTTTGATTGGCTGCAAAATAAAAGTTTGGCTGGAGGAAGAGACAGATGTATAAGTTGATTGGTGCTATAAAAGGGTTTAGTTGACAATATATTATTGATCACACTGCTGACTCTCTCCCAGAAACGTAGAAGGGCAGGGGGAATAGAAATCAAGGTGTATAAGTGAGGCTTCCCTATTATCACACATCCTGTATCTGTCACTAGATAAAGGACGGGCTTTTAAGCCTTAAAAATGTAGCACAAACGTATGTATTATTATACGTTGACATTTCCATTTCTTGACTGTAATGACCCATATTTTTTATGACAGGTCTCATTGCACTAGAAACCATCCATATGCTTCATCTACAATCAAAAATAAAATCACTTGATAATATCAAGAAATCTCTCTTCAGCAAATCTATGGACTAACTGAATAGGATCTAAGCGCAGTTTCTGGTTTTAGGGAGGCACATGGCAGGGAAATTAAGCAATAACAAACAGCAAGGGAGTACTTCATCGTAACAACATATTACAAAAGAAGCATGTCTGTGCATTATTTGAGTTTTTATGGAACTAATCTACTTTATTAGACATTTAAAAGGAGACTAATTAGTTGCACACAGCCTTCAGCCTACAACCACATGAGCCGCCGGCTACAAACAGTGCTTTTAAGGGTGTGCAGAAGGCGCTGTAAGAGGACCAACATCCCGGAGGCAGGCATCAAATAGAAGCAAGGCTAATAAGTCCACGCGGCCTGTATCTTCAGAGAGTCAGTGTGAACCAGAACAAGTGTCAACCCAGAGGGGGAAACAACAATGGGAAGAAAAAGAGAACTACCTCCCTCCTGCCCACCCACCCCCATAACAGAAAAAGAAAAGGAAAAAGGGGTACTCTGTATCTAATTGTCAAGAGCTATAGAGGAACCATACTCCATTAACCCCCTGATTCCGCTCCCGCTACTTAGGGGTCTGCGCAGTTCACTGGGGGAGGTATCAAATGCAAAACTTGCGGAAGTTTGGAGCAAATGAACTCACAGAGATCTTACGATAGCAATGCAATAAATGGAACCCCGAGTTCAGCATATTTCTCACTTTTCTGAGCTTGGATTAGTGAAAGCCATTCCATTGCCAAGGTCATCCAAAGTCGATGGAGCCATGCAGAGTGATCAGGCACCGTCGTAGTGCCCCATTGTAGTAGAATCGCCTGACGTGCAGCAAGGAGAGCCATTGCCATTTGCCTGCTGCTCAGTGACTGCAGATGGAAGGTAAGGGGGTTTGACAGTCCTAAAAGTGTGTAGGCTGGGAAGTGGGATATCTCGGTGTCGAAGGCCGCATCAATATAATTGAGAACCAATTCCTGAAGCGCTCTAGCCTCGGCCGAAGCCATAATAGGTGCGCAAGAGAGCCTGACATCCCAACACCACGCCAGCATGCTTCTGTGTGGTTTTTGTTCCATTAGTGGATCCTAGCAGGGGTGAGATACCAATAGGTCGCAACTTTAAACACGGATTCAGTCTCAGCTGTATTATATGCTGTGTGGTGTGCTCTATAATGAATGTTATCCCATTTCTTGTCTGTGAGGACCCTACCTAGCTCAGCCTCCCACCTGAATTGTCCACGAGTGCGAGTCCCTTTCTGGTTTTGAGTAAGGAGTATATATAAGTCTGCAATGAGATGTTTGTCGTCCTCTTTCTTCGCTACCCATTGTTCAAAAGAGGTATGTTTACTCGAGGCTTGTGGAAGGTAGGCCCGCAAGGTGGCCCAATGTCGCAGTTGTAAATAATAATATTCATCTAAGCGGGGAGGTCAAGATCAAGGCGCATTCAGCTAAACGGAATGATGCCCTTGAGATCAAAAAGGTGGCCCAGGCGCTTGCAGCCCGCCTCTCTCTATCTCTGGGTGACAGCGGACTTCACACCCGGGGGAAGTCTGGGTTATCAACTAGGGGCGTCATCGGGGAGGGAAATGTAGTGAGACCTTTTGCGAGTGCTACCTTATCCCACACTTTCATGCTGGCTGCTGTAACTGAAGACGAATAAAGGCCCCAAGAGCGAAGGGGGCAGGGAAGCCAGATTTCTTGCCAGACATTTGCACCGGCTACCGCTTGGTCCATGAAGGTCCAGTGCTTCTCTGACAACAGGCGATTCCATTCCAGTACATACCACAGATGTGCAGCCTGCAAATATCTATGAATGAGAGGTAGCCCCACCCCATCGTCGTCCCTGGAGCGCGATAGTTGTGCCACTGAGAGGCGCGCTTTCCTGTTACCCCAAATGAAATTATTTAAAGCCACCTGAATTGACTGCACAGTGCCAGTTGGCGGAGTCAATGGGAGGGTCTGTCATACATACAAAATGTGAGGCAATACCGCCATCTTTACTGCAGCAATGCGCCCGGACCACGATAGTGTGTGTTTCGCCCACCCATCCAGGGCTCTTTGTGCCTGCGCCACTAGCACCGTATAATTCACTTCCAGCATGCGTGGGATCAAGGGGTCAGGAGGAAGCCCAGGTTGGGGACACGGTCATGTGACCAGTGCAAGGGGAGAGACCGTTGGAGGGCCTCAGCCTGCATTTGTGGTAGGGAAAGGTTGAAGACCTGAGACTTGTTAAGGTTCTCTTTAAAGCTCGAAATCTGGCCAAAAGCCTCAAGATCGTCCACCAGTGCGGGAAGGGAGGTAAGTGGCTGCACGAGGGCGAGGATGTTATCATCAGCATACAGGCTGACCTTGTGGTAGTCACCTCCAAATTTGAGGCCCTGAATGCCCGGATGGTCCCGGATTTTCTGTCTGAGGGGTTCCATGTAAAGGGCAAATTAACGGGGCAAAGGGGGGAAGCCCTGTTGAGTGCCCAAGCAATTTTAAAAGGAGATGAGGAGACCCCATTGACCCAAACAAATGCCTGAGGTGCCTGGTATATGCACTGTATCCAAGCAAGAAAATGGGGACCGAACCTGAAACTTTGGAGGATGTCAAACAGGTATGGCCAGCATACTCTGTTGAAGGCCTTTTCCGCATCAACCGAAAAGAGCACTGCATCGTCCTGAGAGCGGTGAACACTATCAATGAGGTGTAGGAGGCGCTTGGTGTTATTGCTTCCCTACTGAGTGGAGATGAATCCTGCTTGATCAGGGTCAATCAGACCAGCCATGAGAGGATTCAGTTGTGCAGCAAGGATGCCCATGAACAATTTTGCGTCGATGTTGAGTAGCAAAATTGGGTGGTACGAATTGCAATGGCTTGGATCCTTATTAGGCTTAAGGAGCACATAGATAGCTGCCTCTCGCATCGAGTCCATCATCCCCCCACTATCTTGGAAGGAGTTGAACAGACGAGTGAGGAAGGGGGCCAGTTCATGACAGAACGTTTTATAAAAAAGTGCTGGGTAGCTATCGGGGCCAGGCGATTTATCTAGCTTCAGTTTAGCAATGGCAGAGATGACCTCTTCCAATCGAATAGGATTCTCGAGAGGGTCTGCTTCGGCCTTCGGGAGACGGGTGAATTGGCTAGTCGATAGGTAATCCCGGGTCTCAGGAACGTCCTGATGGTCAGGGCTATAGAGGAAGTGATAGAAACATCAGGATTCTTTGACAATCTGGGAATCCAAATGGAGTTCTTCTCCCGCAGAGCTTCCGAGGAAAGGGATGGACCCTGTAATTGTGTCTGTGATAGCACCTTCCCGCATTTGTCACCTCCTAAATAGTACTTGTGCCATAGGCGGATTGGGGCGTATTTCGCCCTATCAAGGTTGAGATGTTTAAGGAGGGTTTGTTTCTTTTCCTTCTCGCGACAAACCCGAGGGGCCCTGGTACGCTTGTGTATTGCCTCCAGTTCTGCCACCTCCTGTTCAAGAGCTAAGCGAACCTCTTTCCACCTGTGTGCCTCAGCAGATGAGATGTCCATGAACTCCCCGCGTATGATGGCTTTGAGCACGTCCCACACCACCACCAAGGAGGTCGCACCATTGTTGTTAATTTGTAGGTAATCCGTAATCTTGGCACGCATCTCCTTCACCACAGCAGGAGAGTGTAGAAGACCCACGTGCAACCACCATCAAGCAGGTGCATACCCAATTCCCTTGGGGCGCAGGGAGAGGGAAACATGTGCATGATCGAACAGAGAGCGCAAAGCTATTGAGGTGTCTCGTACCCTAGGGAGGAGTGTGTTAGAGACCAGGAGCATGTCTAGTCTTGCATAAGTTTTGTGTGCTGCCGAGTAGTAGGTGTAGTCGCACATGTATCTGCCAGTTAACTAGTTAGTAGTTTTGATGTATGTCACATCCACCCTCTGTTTCCTCATTTACAACACCCACAACATTGACATCACTAGAACTTTCTCTCTTTTACAATTTCCTTAGGAGCTCCTCTGTTGTAGTCCACTTTGATTACTTTTTGGATCAATTTGAGAACGAGGTCTGTGGTGACGCATGCCACCATATGTGTGGGTGACGGCTTTCATCCTACTAGAATGATTGCATTTGGGGTAATTCTACATAATATGGACTGGAGAGACACTTCTGAAATGATTTCGTCTTTAATTGTACACTTTGTTGATGTTAGAGCTTAAAAGTTTTGGAGAGTGTGCACAAGTTGTCTCACTTTTTCTGTCTCTCCCCTTGTGTTGGAATAGAATAAAGTCACAGTCCAACTTTGTAAGTTGCCTTCTGCGATTTCTTGGATACCTATTTATCATAGCTCAGGACTTTTTATAAATGTGCATTCTTTTCCGTGACACTAATTTGGTCTTCCCACTTCTATCATGAGATTAGCATCATGGCAGCAGTGACGTAAAATCCCTAATGTTTAACTCCCTCTTATGTTAGCCTCAATTCCATCTTGGCTAATAGAGGGCACCATGGTCCTACTCTCAAATAAAGGAGGTCACTATCTTTCCCAATTAATATAGAATCATTGTCATGTCTGTCATGAGACACAGCTGTCAACTGGCCTTATCTTTCTAAAAGCTGTGCAAGCGTCAAGTAATTTGATTAATGTGATAGATACAACACTTAATGCAACATTCGTCTGGGTCAAATGTCTAAACTTCACCTTGTCAAGATTTTTTATGTTTTAAAAGGTCATTTAGTGAAAGGTCCAACATAAAAAACATGTCATACATAGCAAGCAAATAAAGCATCAAAAAACAAAAAGGAAAAGAATTACATAAAATTTGGGTAACATTTTGCTAAACTATGCTAAGATTTATAACCATGTGTATTTGTTAGACTTATATAATATTAACAGTCATGTAAGATGGAATGTCAAGGAGGTTTCAAAACTTCTTGTTCAACAGGTGTTCTCATGTGATAACATTTAACATTCCTATCTATGAATTGAGTAAGGGGGGGGGGGCGTGGATTGGTGCCGATGTGAGGGGAAGCAGACTACGGACCTCCTTCCATGCTTCATCCCTGCTTGCAAAGATCCTGAAAATGTGAAGGGGCCTCTTACCAAAATCTTGGTGGCGGAGATCCTGCTGCCTGAGCTGGGCAGTGGTGGAGGCTCGGCACTGCCTTAACAGCGATCAAAGAGCCGTTTTTGTAGCCGCCCTAAGATGACGGCCGGGAGCTGCGGAAGCAGGACTGGCCGAACACTCTCACTGAGACCCGGCACTCTCTGAGAGGTCTCATCCCTCTGGCGGCTGAGAGGAGTGGCAGCTGTGAGCGCGGCTGGTGAGTGTGGGGCACTGGGGCTGCCAGAAACCAGGAGCGCTCAGCTGGGTTGAACAAAGTGCTCTGCATACAAAATGGCAGCACCCACTGCTGGAGCTGACGCGTGATGCCCATGGTCCAATGGCTCACTAAGCGGAGCTGAAGGGCAAGGAGCCCGGCGGCAGAACCCCCTGCTTGCAGCCACGGTAGTTGTCTACTGCCCAGGGCCACGAAGAGCATCGATCTAAAGCTGGACTTGGGGCACTGTGAGCGCTGACCTGAGGTCTTCTGTGATGAGGAAGTGGCATCAGGCGAGGTGGTGGAGGCCCACTGAATCCAGTGGCGGGCTTGCCCTGAAACCTCGTGCTGTGCACTCCAACTCCTGGTGGCATTGCTCAGGACTAAAGGCGCACAAAGACTGCTTCCAGTTGCATGGTGGTGCCCATACAGCGTATGTGGGAGCCTCGGGGTGCCCTTCCTGGCTGTGAGTGACATGGAGATGCAGGTGAGGGGGGACCCTTCTGATCACCACTAAAGGCTGGATCAGGGGACACAGCAGGCGGAGACCAGAGCTGATCGAGAGAGTCCAGAACTATAGAATTCCCTGCTGTGCTGGGTGAGAGGTGTGGGGGCAAAGCCACTCTGATCGGAAGGGATGGACGACTTCGGGAGTGTGCAATGATCTCTCTGAGGAGGAGGCGGCTACCTTGGTCCCCTTCTGAGCCGGCGATTTCGAATCGTGCTCTCTCCCTGCTAGGAAGTCTCAGGGGAACAACCTACTGTGCCAGACTGCACTTCCTGACCTTTCCTGTGTGCACTGCCTGTTCCGGATCCTCCTGAACTTTCCTGTGCTCCCTGGTTGGACAACCTGCGCGACCTGTCGCACCTCCCCAGAATGGGCCGTACATCCCGCCGGAAAGGCTTCACAGCCTTGCAGGTGGAAACCACGGGGCAGCAATCTGAAGATGAGGAGGAAGTGGCAGAGGGATGGAGGCATGGGGCAGCAGGGGGACCCACGCTGGTGGACATAATACATGCCATCACATCCCCGAGAGAGGCCTTGGAGACCAAGATGGACACTATAGGGGTGGATCTCAACCTACTGAAGCATGGCCACCGCAAGCTCCAAGAGCGGGTAAAATCTAATGAGAAGTCCTTAGAGGCGGTTCCAGACGCAATGTCTACCTTGCAGCGCTCTCTACAGTTGGTGGAGGACAGGGTCAGGATCTTGGAGGTGAGAGCGGAGGATACTGAAGGGCACTCTCGCAGGAACAATCTGCATGTAGTAGGAATCCCGGAACGGGAGGAGGGAGAGGATGCTGTCCAGTACATGGAGAACAGGCTTCAAGCTGCAGTGGCCCCGGAGGGGCTCTCCCCCTTCTTCACCCTTGAACGAGCGCACAGGATCCCCACCAGGCCTCCAAAGCCGGGTGCACGCTTACGACCGATGATTGTGCGCTTGCTCCATTACCGTGACAGAGACCACATCTTGCAGCAAGCACGGGGAAAGCAGAACCTTCAAATAGCGTCCCATTCGAATGATGATTTTCCCAGATTTCACCAGGGAGGTGCAGAGGCAGCGCGCTTCCTTTCTTACACTAAAGCCGAAACTTCGACAGCTGCAGTTACTATACGCCATGTTGTTCCCAGCACGTCTAATAGTAGTAGACAGGACCGATACACATTTCTTCACTTCCCCGCAAGACACTTGACAGTGGCCGGAGGTGCGAAAACCGGGAACCAGGAATGCCTCTCCGTTGAGACCTGCGGAACGAAGATCACCTGCACATTCGGGGTCACAGAGATTCATGACGCTGCTGGATTTCCAAAGTGAAAGGGACAGGGCTGTGAGGGCGGTTACAGAGATCAGCCGGGGAGAGCTGAGCCCAAGCTCCACTGTCGCTAGCCATGGCATGGCCAGACTTGAGATTTCTCCTTCCAGCAGCATGAGTGGGGATTCTGAGATTTAACTTCCCAAGGTCACACCCCGGAATTACTCATGTGAGAAGGGTGCATGAAGTTGGGTGGGAGACATCTGGGCTGGCGCCAGTGATTACCTCCAGATTGGGCTGAACTCCAGAAGAGGAGATAAGGTGCCACCAGGCATTAACCATAGATGGGTGCTCCTCTGGTTGATACGTGCGTGGGGGATGGCTAGGGGGGGTGATGGGTCCTATTGGGTCAGCATACGCCTCATCACATTTAGTGATTAGTCAATTGTTGTACTAGTTTGGATGGGAGCTAGTTTGCTTGTACCTGTCCTGGGGAGTGGGAGTTAGGGAACTCTTTGGGCTTGCTTTTTTTTAATGGGGTCAGTCATGTCGCTGAGGAGGGGCAGGTGAGAAGATCATTGAGGTCCAAGACATGGGATTCACCGTAGGACTTAAATGTATATTATGGAATGTCAGGGAAAGGCATACTATGACACACTGACACAAGATTCATGCGTTTTTGGTGAACAGAGGAGTACAGATCGCTCTGTTGCAGGAAACACAGCTAACGCAGAAAGAGGGGGAGGCACTGCAGCATAGATGGAGGGGGCAGCTGTTCTACACTTCACACTCGGCCTTTGCCAAGGGCACATTGATCTTTTTACGGGCGGGGTTCTATTTCAGAGCACTAGACAATTGAATCACCCAGATGGTAGATACATGCTGGTAGCGAGATGCCTGAACGGCACGGACATAGCACTAGGGAGTCTTTACTCTCCCAATGTAGACCAAGCTGTTTTTTGTGCGCCTCTCCAGGAAGCTGGCACCCCTGTTGACAGGCCTACTGCTGATAGGGGGCGACTTAAACTGCATTGCTGATGTTGACCTAGATCGCTCTCATCCACCTCTCCCAGATGCTTCCACACACAGACTTGCAGCGACTCGATGGGTGTGGCAGCGCCAGTGGGGACTGATAGATACTTGGAGGGCTCATCACCCAGGGGATATGGACTATTCATACTTCTCGAGGTTGCACAAGATACATGTTCATCTGGACTAGATCCTTGGCTCGCCAGATGTCCACGGGGGTTTACCCACAGTGAATATTTAACCAGAACAATCTCTGACCCTAACCCGCTGATAGTATCGCTGGATTGGATAAGGGTAATACCCACCATACCTACTAGGCGTCTGCGACCGGCGGCACTAGAATATCTTGTGTTTAAGAACACAATTGGATCTGCAGTTGACGACTACTTCCTAGATAATACTGGGTCTGCATCGAACCTCCTTATCGAATGGGACGCGTTCAAAACTGTGATTAGAGGGCGCTGCATTGGGGAGGTTGTGGGAGTCCGAAAGGTGTTGATGCAGGATGTGCTGGGGGCAGAGAATAGCCTCGGGGAACTGGAAAAGAAGAGACCAGAACAACCTGATAGGCAGGAAACCTGATTGTGGCACATGAGGAGCTGGCGACACAGGTGGAAAGGCTGCGCTCCTTTGATTATAAGGCATACACCAATCGGGCCCAAGCAGAACGGGACAAGCCGGGGCGCTGCTGGTGTGGTTGGCGAACCAGGCATGTAGGGGGATGGTGATTCTGGAGCTCCAAGATCAGGTGGAGTGGCGTATTATACTCAACAAGCCATCAACACACAGTTTCTGAACTATTATATTGCCCTTTACCAGGGTAAACTAGACCCTGCAGCTGTCAATGGAATGTTTTTCCTTAGAGGGGATAGAGCTTCCCTAAATCGATAACGAGGCTGCAGAGGAGCTTGCCAAAGACGTTGAGGTGGGAGAAATGCATAGCACCATCAAGCACATAGCAAGAAACAAGACACCGGGACAGACAGCCTTCCGGTGGAATTCTATTCTGAATTTATGGGGAACCTGGCCCCGAAACTGGTGGTATTATATGACAAAGCAAGTCGGGATGTATGTCTTCCTGTTTCCACGAGAGAGGCAATGATTGTACCTCTCCTCAAACCGGGTAATCCGGTCTGGGACCGCACGGCATACAGGCCGCTTGCCATGCTTAATCTGGACTATAAGATATTGAGTCGAATCATGGCTAGTCGGTTATTGGCCCACATGGTGACGTTAGTTCATGTGGACCAAGCGGGATTTACCCCAACTAGGAACACGGCGATGAACGTACGGAGGCTACTGTGTATCTTGAGGGTGAACACTTATTGCAGGGAAGCGGCTTGTATTTTTACGGTTGACATCGAAAAGGCCTTTGATAGACTAGAGTGGCCATATCTTTTCGCGGTCCTGAGGCCGTTCGACCTGGAGGACCGCTCTGTGGAATGGACTCGGATCTTGTACAGCAACTTCATCGCCACGGTCAGAACGGTAGGGCTGATTTCTGCTGCTTGAAAAGTGTGTAGGGGCACGAGGCTGGGCTGCCTGCTGTCGCCCCTGCTCTTCGCACTGGCAATGGAGCCGATGGCTGTTCATACCAGGCTGAGCCGTCACTACCAGGGTCCAACGGTGCGGGAACATTTAAAACAAATAGCGTTGTATGCCGACGATCTCCTTTTGTCTCTGGATGACTCAGGGGAGGCCCTCAGGGGAGCTAAGGGACTGCTGCACTCTATCGGAGAGGTTGCGGGGCTTCGCGCGAACTGGTCCAAATCCTGTCTTTTCCCACACACCCAGACAGGGATGGGACCCAACCGGCAGAGGAGCTCCCATGGGAAACTGATGCTTGCCTTATCTCGGAACCCAGATATACCATGACCCTGATGACATGCTGCAGGGCAATATAGGGTGGGCTGTACGGAAGGTCAAGAGCTGCTTTGAGTTTTGGGACAAGCTCTCGTTTTCGGTGGCAGGCGGGGTTGCCTTGGTGAAGTTGGTCACACTGCCCAGACTACTTTATTTATTTATTTATTATTTGCGCAACTCAACACACTGCTTACTGGATTCTTGTGGGGTGCGGGGCGACACAGGTTGGCTCTGGTCAGGGGGGCTTTGCCTTGCCTGACTTAGAGGCCTACTACCATGCAGCACAATTACAATGGTTCACTAAATGGGTGGCAAGCCGAACCCGACACCGGGAGGACCATGATGGGCAGACTCTCTCTTGTTGCTGCTCTCCCGGGTGCTCCTCTTCTTATCCACGGGGAATAGAATGGTCCCGCCTGACCTACGGGCGGTGCACCAGTGTTGGAACCAACTGGCTAGGCGAGCGCGTGCACGTAATTCCTATGCTTCGGGGATGCCGCAGACAATGTGTGAGGTTTTACCTCACGGTGGGGACTGGGGCAGGCTGCGGGACTGGGAAGATGTAGGGATCACTACTATGGGGGAACAGTTTGAGGATGGTAACCTTCTACCTTTTAACAACCTTTTGGAGAGCCACGACTTGCGACGGGGAGACTTTCTTGTTCATGCCGCACTGACAGCAGTCATTAGAAAACATTGGCCTGAGGGGAGGGCGGAACCTCAGACTTCTCTGGCCTGCCAATATGTTTAACAGCGACGGGAACCTTTAAGGCTATCATGTGCCTCTACAGGAGGATGACCTGCAGCCTGAAACAGCCCCTGGCGTCAACTGCGACTCAAGTGGGAAGAGGATTTGGGTGTACCCATTGAGGAGAAGCATTGGGGGGACTTGGTAGAAAGGGCCTGGAAATGCACTAGGAATGCACGCTTCCAGCTGATCCACTTCTATGTGTTGCATAGGGCATACCTCACCCCGGGCAAGGTGAATGAATACTTTGGGGGCTCTACAGCATGTCCACAAAGTAACCTGGAGGGAGAGGGTTTCCTCCACATGTTTTGGTACTGCCCACATCTGGGAGAGTACTGGAGAGGGGTGAAATCTGAACTGGCGGCAGCGACGGAGAGAGGGGTGGCCTTGACACCAGGCTGTTGCTTATTACATTGTTTCCGGCATACTGCCAAGACCAAAGTCACTAGAAATTTTATAGACCTGGGGCTGGTGCTGGCCCAAAGGGAGATTACCGGCCACTGGAAGGCAAAGAATGGCCCCAGCATAGTGGGATGGTCCAGGGAGTTAGTGAAATGGGCAGAGGCGGAGGAGAATTGCAGATTTCGAATGGCCAGGCGAACTGAGAGGGACAACGCCCTGGAGACGGCACGCGCATGGGTAGCATTGGTGGAGCTGGTGAAGCACCCAACGGCCAACACCGATGGCACTCCTGCGCAGAGAGACCCTGCAGCAGATGACTGACTTAGGGAAGTACTGATAGACTAGAGAGCTGAGCGCAGATAGGTGGGATGACCCTGAAAGAGCATCTGTCCCTGACACTAAAACTGGAGGTCTGGGATATATAGGATGCAAAACATCACAGTCCTATCCGCAAATCCATCAGCGTAACATTGTTAACCCAGTGACATGCCACGGAGAGGAGGGAGGCGGGGTTAGTTGAGGTTGGAGGGGAGGGGGTCTGTTAGAGTTACTTTATATAACTGATGACCGGAGAGACTCACAGACCTTACTGAGTTATATTGCAGGATGGCGGATGGGGAACAGGGGATAACTCCACATTAAGCTTCATCACCTCACATCAGGAGGGACTTTTTACAGATGACGATGCTGAGAGGTGGAAATATAGTATCCTGCTAAGTTCTATTTCTGATTTCAGATGTGTACATTTGCAGCCCTACTCGGGGCATTTATTGTACCTGTGTTCTTTTTGTTTTGTTTTTTAAAAATCTCCCAAAAATATCTTTAAAATTAAATCAATGAGAGGGGACCATAATACAAATCGTTTCAAAGCGAGAGAGGGGGGATACACATAAGCTGTATCTACTCTGTTGTTATGGTAGACTGCATACCACCAAGCCTGGAAGGACTGTTTGGATAAGTCTTTCCAGTTTTTAGTGATCTGCTGAAAAGCAACTGCTATGATTAAGTCTGGAATTCATGTATTTAAGGAACATTTATCCCAATCATCTGACAGGGAACCTAAAAAAAGGTTAACAGGGGGAAAAGGAGCTGGATAGTGAAAAATCGCTGATATTTGTTTCTAGACTTTCTCCCAGAAATCATGAACAAAAGGACAGGTAAAGAGTAGATGTTTTAAATCTGTTTGTGCTATGGAGCATGACCAGCAATCATCTGACATGTCCTTGTTTATTTTATGTAGGGTTGTGGAAGAGATGATGAGCCTTTTATATAAAAGAAAACAGTGTTTGGGTGGTACTAGCTGCTCTGGAGGTTTTCCTGATTTTAGACCAAATTCTAGACCAAGTGGGGATGACCAAATCCTTCCTAAGTCCTGTTCCCAAGCTAATTCCACATTAGTTTTGTTTCTAATGTTATTTGACTTGCGTAGAGGAGAGTAAATTGTGGAAGCTCTAGGATTTGTTTAAAGGAGATTACGAAAGTGAATGATGTTATGGGGAGTACTAGGGGAAGATAAGAAAAACAAATTGAAGGCCTGGCATAAAGCATCATAGAATGATAGGTATTTATTTCAAAATGAGAGAGGAAAGTCAAACAAGAGACTAGCTTGAGAGAAAGGTATCATTCTGTCAGCCTCAAATAATGTATTTCCCCAAATTAAGCCTTTATCTCTCCAGGTTTTCCAGTAGGAAGGTTTACCCTTGATCAATATGAATTTATTGTGCCAAAAAGTGGAGTTGAGAAACAATATCACAAATGTTAGGAACGAATGATAATACCGAGTCTAATAAGTGACATGAGTGTTTTAGAATGGGAGTAGATATATGCTGGGGTTTGCAGGTGAAGGACAGGTATTCTTGCAAAGAAAAGGGAGATAAGAAAGACGGCTCAGGTGACACCCAAAGAGGTGGAGGCTCTGGGGAATCCGCTACCCAGTTTGATGTTTGGCGTAGCAAAAATGCTTTAAGGTACTTAGAAAAATCAGGAGAATTAACTCCTCCCTTTACTTTGGGATGCATACGTTTTAATAAAGTCATGCAGGCTTTCTTGTTGTTCCAAAGAAAAGCAGAAAGTGTGGAATTAATTCTCTTGAAGAATTTAGAGGATATAGCCAGTGGGATGTTAGAAATAGTGTAAAGAATAATAGGAGATATCATCATTTTAATAGTATCCAAGCGCCCCACCATGACAAATATAGCGGATGCCACCTGCTCGTAAAATCAGCTAGTTTAGACAAACAAATCTCTACATTTGTGGAGATTGAGGTTCTAGCTGATGAGGTGAAATGTAAACCTAAATATTTTATGTGTTTGGGGATCCAAGTAAAATTAGAGCTGGTAAAATCCTTTTTAAATGTAAATTTGATCAAGGGCAGGATTTCCAATTTATCATTGTTTAGTTTATGACCAGAGACAAAAGAATACAAATTTACTTCCTGTTGAAAAGCAGGAAGGGAAGACTGGGGATTTGAGATAAATAATAGTATGTCATTGGCCTATTCTGCCAGTTTCACTTGTAAATAGTTAGATTTAAAACCATGTATTTCCTGATCCTGACGTATTTTAGATAGGAAGGCTTCTAAGGCTAAATTAAAGAGAAAAGGAGACAGGGGACAGCCTTGCTTCACCCCTCTGCCGAAGGTGAAATAAGGGGAAGAAGTGCCATTAACATAGACTGCTGTTTTAGGATTTGAATAGAGGAGAGAAATGAAAGAAATAATCTTAGGACCAAAGCCAAACCATTTGAGAGATTGAAAAAAGGAGTGAGAGGATTTAGATAAAATATCAAAGAATAATTGGGTGTTATTCATAATATAGTGTCCCTCAACATAACCTGACTGTTCCCTTACTACAAGATCTGGGAGACAATTCTCATAGCCAAGGCCTTGAAGAAAATGTTATAGTCTATGTTCACCAAGGAAATGGGTCTATAATTCTTGCAAAAACACAAATCTCTACCTTCTATGGGGATGAGGCAAATAAGGGCTTCAAGGAATGATCCAGAGGCTTCTCCCTTGTGCAAGAAAAAAGATATGAGCGTTAACACTTTTGGGAGAAGTATAAGATTAAAATGTATGTAAAATTCTACAGTGAATCCGTCTGGGCCTGGGGCTTTATCTTTTTTAAGCGTAAACATCCTTTATGTTGTTCATCTTGTGAGATGTCAAGCTTAAAGAGTTACTGTTTAGTTGTGTATCAAAGGGTTTAGTTATATTGGGAAGATAATCCGTATGTTTAAACCTTCTGATTTTGGGTTAAGAGTGTTTATCTCTTATTTTCTCATTTGGGTCTCGTAGATATGTAGGCTTGTTTTGGTGTTCTGGCAGATATCATTGGTCACAGACTGATGGGTAGGGGCTAAACTATTTTTTTTCTTTTTTTGGGGTGAGCACCTAGAGGAGTACTTCTAGGTTTAAGAAGATCAGGGGAGAGAGGGCGCGACATCCTGTAGGCAACGTCGGCCAGACATAGGTCCTTCGGACCTATTTGCCTGTAGGGGGGGGTCGGTTCCTGTGGGAGGGTTCTCCGGGGTGGGGGAGGGAGGGAACAAGGGCAGGGCACATGGACATCGGAATATGTTGGGACTATGAAGAACACATCTTGGAACGGTCACATGAGAATGGTTATTGCATTGAAGGGATCGTTATTATGAAAATGGTAACATGTGTAATCTGTGAAAATTGTGTAACAGTCGCAGCGAAAAGTGAATTTGATAGTTTGATAAACAAATGTGAACAGTCAGCCGATAGGTTCTTAAAAATTAGATATGTCTCTTAGATTTGTAACGTGGAACGTATGTGGCCTAAATGATGCTCAAAAGAGACAAAAGATAGGAGTCCGATTGCGACAGATGGGCGTAGATTATATATTTTTGCAAGAGACACACATAATGAGTACCCAGGAGTTCTGTCTCAAACAGTTGGGGTTTCATTTAATAGTAAGATCCAAGCAAGGGACAAAAAACAGAGGGGTAGCTATTCTTTCAAGGAGTAAAAATGTGATAATTGGGAAAAAATTAGAGGATCAGTGGGGTAGATGGGCTATGGTTGAGGTCTTGATAGAAGGAGTATGGACAACACTAGTGGCGGTGTATGGATCAACCCAGGATGATCCAGACATTTTACAGTTCTTAGATTCTGAGTTGACAGCCTGGCCCCCGCAGGTTATTATAGGAGGTGATCTGAACATTAATGGGGCGGAAGGACTGGGAGTTGGCTCGACTAGAAGTTACAAAGGTAGAAAGAAAAAAGTACATAAAGCTCTGGTGGATCTTATAGAAAATAACACCTTGCGAGATGTCTGGGGCACAATCAGATCGGAACAAAAAGGCTTCACATATTATTCTGCACCACACCATATCTTTGTTAGATTAGACTACTTCTTGATATCCAATGACCTAATGTCTCGTGTTAAAATTGATAGGCTCCCAAGAATTTTCAGCGATCACAATCCCCTAGTATTGACGATGAAGTTAGAAGGGAGAACAAGATTAAGTAGGGTTTGGACATTCGAAAGAGGTCTCCTTTTGGACAGCAATTATATATCACATATGTCCAAATGGATCAGAGAGTTTTTTGAAAATAATAGAGGGAGTGCCCCGGTGGGAGTTATATGGGATGCTTTTAAGGCGTGTGCACGTGGAGAGACATGCAGTTATAGTGCGTATAAACGGAAAGCAGAACGACTCCGGCAAAGTGAGATAGAGAGAGCTGTATCAGAGGCAGAGGAACAGCTTAATAATTGTGTCATAAGAGGTGAACCAACTGAACAATACATTATAAAATTAATGAAAATAAAAAGTGAAGCTGAGACAGGACCTGGCAAAAAAGGCAGCACAATACTACACTATCAGAAGGGAGAGGTGCTATGAGTTTAGCGAAAAAGTTCGACACGTTCTTGCTATGCGCACCAGACAGATAGCGGCAGACGGTACTGTTAGGGAGATCAGGGATGAAAATGGAAGATTACATTCAGACTCTGAGGAAATTAGAGAGGTGTTTAGGAAATTCTATCAGACACTATATGATGCCCCACACCTAAGTAGTGCGGAAGAAATAAGCGAATACCTGCAGAATATCCCAGTTGAGAGGATCCCTGTTGAAGATGCAGAAGGATTAGAGAACTTGTTGGACCATATTGAGATTAAAGAAGCCATGGGTAACCTCCCCTCAGGAAAGGCTGCTGGCCCGGACCAGCTGCCATTAGAGTTCTACAAAACTTTTTGGGGAAGTCTAGGGCAGGATTTAAGTAAAACCATCCGAGCTGCCCAGATGGGTGAGTCTATCCCAAAATCCTGGGGGGGCGCGGATATAGTTTTAATATTAAAAAAAGGGAAGCCTGCGACTGAGCCAGGGTCTTATCGACCAATCACGTTGATTAATAACGACACTAAAATATACTCGAAAGCTCTGGCAACGAGATTTGCTGGAGTAATTAGCACCCTAGTTAGTAGTAACCAGCACGGCTTTATCCCTGGAAGAGGGACAACCCATCACATCAGGAAAGTCATAACTTTGTTCGATGCCACCGAGGTCACAGGAGACCCGATGGCAATACTGTTGCTGGATGCTGAAAAAGCATTCGATCGGGTCTCCTGGGACTATCTGTGGCATATTTTAATGAGAGCTGGGTTTAAGGGGTGTTTCGTGAAAGCTTTACAGACTTTGTATAAGGAACCGGTTGCTGCCTTCAGAGTCAATGGGGGCACCACGGGACAATTTATGATCAAAAGACAGTGCAGTCCCTACCGCTTTTTGCTCTGGCGCTTCTGCGGGATACTCGCATGCCTTTCAGCGCGTGAGCGCTTTTTATACTTTTAAACCTACAAACCTTCTTTTCCTCACCTGGCTGTGTAAGCTGCTTGGCGCAGCGAGATTTCTCCGACCTCCGCATTTGTTTGCTCGCTAGAGCCTCCGTAGGCGGACAAGCCGGTGCTGCTGCCTGGCAACGGAGTGCTGGACTCGCCCCTCCCTCCCGCCTCGTTCTGACGCCGGTGACTAGCACCGTTTGAGCAGAGGGCTTGGAGGGTCCGAGCCAGACACTTCCGGCAGGAAACAGCAGCGCTCTAGTTGTTGGGACGCTGGGGGGGATTTAAGGCACTGGAGTCTGGAGCCTTGTGTGGTAAGTGGACAGTGCAGTCCCTACCGCTTTTTGCTCTGGCGCTTCTGCGGGTTACTCGCATGCCTTTCAGCGCGTGAGCGCTTTTTATACTTTTAAACCTACAAACCTTCTTTTCCTCACCTGGCTGTGTAAGCTGCTTGGCGCAGTGAGATTTCTCCGACCTCCGCATTTGTTTGCTTGCTAGAGCCTCCGTAGGCGGACAAGCCGGTGCTGCTGCCTGGCAACGGAGTGCTGGACTCGCCCCTCCCTCCCGCCTCGTTCTGACGCCGGTGACTAGCACCGTTTGAGCAGAGGGCGTGGAGGGTCCGAGCCAGACACTTCCGGCAGGAAACAGCAGCGCTCTAGTTGTTGGGACGCTGGGGGGGATTTAAGGCACTGGAGTCTGGAGCCTTGTGTGGTAAGTGGACAGTGCAGTCCCTACCGCTTTTTGCTCTGGCGCTTCTGCGGGTTACTCGCATGCCTTTCAGCGCGTGAGCGCTTTTTATACTTTTAAACCTACAAACCTTCTTTTCCTCACCTGGCTGTGTAAGCTGCTTGGCGCAGCGAGATTTCTCCGACCTCCGCATTTGTTTGCTCGCTAGAGCCTCCGTAGGCGGACAAGCCGGTGCTGCTGCCTGGCAACGGAGTGCTGGACTCGCCCCTCCCTCCCGCCTCGTTCTGACGCCGGTGACTAGCACCGTTTGAGCAGAGGGCGTGGAGGGTCCGAGCCAGACACTTCCGGCAGGAAACAGCAGCGCTCTAGTTGTTGGGATGCTGGGGGGGATTTAAGGCACTGGAGTCTGGAGCCTTGTGTGGTAAGTGGACAGTGCAGTCCCTACCGCTTTTTGCTCTGGCGCTTCTGCGGGTTACTCGCATGCCTTTCAGCGCGTGAGCGCTTTTTATACTTTTAAACCTACAAACCTTCTTTTCCTCACCTGGCTGTGTAAGCTGCTTGGCGCAGCGAGATTTCTCCGACCTCCGCATTTGTTTGCTCGCTAGAGCCTCCGTAGGCGGACAAGCCGGTGCTGCTGCCTGGCAACGGAGTGCTGGACTCGCCCCTCCCTCCCGCCTCGTTCTGACGCCGGTGACTAGCACCGTTTGAGCAGAGGGCGTGGAGGGTCCGAGCCAGACACTTCCGGCAGGAAACAGCAGCGCTCTAGTTGTTGGGACGCTTGGGGGGATTTAAGGCGGATGTGCTGTCGGCAGCGCAGCGGACGAGCGCAGCGGGCGCGACGAAGGCGCGCCGGAGTTGCGCCTGAGTTAAGCCCGTCTGCGCCCGTCCGCGGCCGACAGCGGTCCAGGGCCAGTCCCCATGCCCCTTTTTCATGCCGCACTACTTGGAGTCGAGAGGAACTTCTTCTCCTCCGTGGAGAGCTAGGTGGACTATGTCCACACAGCATCGAGGCTGGAAAATACGTGGGATGTAGCCATTGTACTTATACCTTTGACATCAGTAAGGCCCAAATCACAGGTAAGCATACTTTGATATGCGGACTGCTGAATGTACGCTCCCTACATAAACACTCTCTGGACATCCACGACCTCCTCAGTGGGAAACAATGGGATCTGTTTTTCCTGACGGAAACCTGGCTTGACCAAGACTCCATGCCGGAGATCATTGAAGCCATTCCAGAGGGCTACTCTCTGCTGAGATTAGACAGAATACGGGGGAGAGGGGGTGGCATAGCCATAGTAGCTAGACAAGACTATCAATGTCAGCTAGAAAGCACCATGATTGAGGACAGCGAGGCTGGTGCCTTTTCCATCTCTATCAATGGCTATTTCACCCTGAAAGGCCTTCTCATCTACCGCCCTCCGGGCTCCACTGTAGCCTTCATTGAGAAGCTGGTGGAAGCCGTCACAGATGCCGCGCTACGCACGGATAAATTCCTGGTCTTAGGGGATCTGAATTTACATTTAGATACCCCCACGGATAGGGTGGCAAGTGATTTTTCCAACACGATGGCAAGCTTACAGTTCGAGCAGAAGGTGTCGCACCCCACTCACAAGCTGGGCCACCTTTTGGATCCAATCTTTGCAAACTGGAATCAAGTAAATGCCCAAACCCCGATCTCCATCCCATGGTCTGATCATTTCCTCGTCCCTTTTACCATCGAAATGCAGGGACCTCGCCCCAGTGACCCCCCCGCCGACAAGCACCCTAGGCGGAGATGGGCAGCGTTCTCCCAAGCCAAATTCGATCGGGCATTAACTGAGAAGGGCCCTCCTGGGGGCGATGGGGTAGAGGAAATCAATGCTAACTTTGACCAACGCATACTGGAAGCCCTGAATTCAGTGGCACCATTGGGCATGGCGAAATTGGGGGGCCGAGTGCAAAGATCGGCACCCTGGTATAACGCAGACCTGCGTATGGCTAAAGCAGCATGTAAACGTGCGGAAAGGCAATGGAGGGTTGCCTATTCAACTCGGGCCAAAACAGAATACATTGACTGCAGGCGCGCTTACCACACTTTGATCAGGAAGGCCAAATCACTGTACTATTGCAATAAGATAGAGGAAGCAGAGCAGTCCACCAAGGAGCTTTTCTCTATTTATAAGTCTATTGCAATAGGGAAACCAGCCGTGGTGCCTAAGAAATGATGCACTACGGAGGGCTGTAACCGGATTGCTGAGTCCTTTGCAACTAAGGTTACTAATATCTATAACTCCTTCTCCCAGAGGACAGATAGTGGCCCTACTTACTCGGAATCCACTAGAATAAATGGAGAACAACGGCTATCCACGTTTGTTACCCCCCCCAACCACGGAATTACTCCGTGTTTGTGGATCAATAAAATCCGGTTCCCCTAGAGACCCGACCACTCCTAGCCGGTTAAAGGGTAGCTTGCCAGTACTTGAGCCTTATGTGCGTCATCTACTGGACACCTCCTTTGAGTCCCAGGTGGTCCCGAACGCCTGGAAGCAGGCAGTGGTACTTCCTCTGCAGAAGAAGACCAACGTCAGTTTTGAAAAACTAGACAACCTCCGTCCCATGTCCCTCCTGCCCTATATGGCCAAGGTGGCGGAAAAAATTGCCAATATCCAGCTTATGCAGCACGTGGAGATGGCTTCGCTACTCCACGACTCGCAATTTGGCTTCCGCCCCCGTCATTCGACGGAGTCTGCTCTTCTCGTGGCGGTGGAAGCACTAAGACAGGGTGTGGACGAGGGCCAAACTATGGCACTGATCCTTTTAGACCTAAGCGCAGCATTCGACACTGTAGCTCATTCCATCCTGCTACAGTGTCTGAACGGAGGAGGGGTGACAGGAGCTGCGCTTGGCTGGATCACGTCCTTCCTGTCTGACAGGCGTTTTCAAGTCAGGCTAGGGGAATGCTACTCCAGGGAGATTGAGTTGGGCCAGGGCGTGCCTCAGGGCTCGTCACTGAGCCCAACCCTATTTAATATCTACGTCTCCCCCCTGGCTGCCATCGTGGAAGGATATGGTCTCCGTCTGGTGTCATGCGCCGATGACACGCAGCTGGTCATCTCCCTATCGCGCGCGCCCGATCTTGCGGCGGACATCTTCAGGAACTGCATGCAAGATCTTGCGGCCTGGATGTCCGCAAACTGCTTAAAACTGAACGGCAGCAAGACTGAGGTGCTCATGGTGGGGAGTGGGCCGTCTGCGTGGTCATCGGCGTGGTGGCCGCCCTGCCTGGGAGAAGTCCCAGTTCCCTGCCGTGAAGCCAGGAACCTTGGGGTGTGGCTAGACAGGGACCTTACTTTCGGCCCGCAGGTCGGTCGGGTGGTGGGGGTATGCTTCAGTGTTCTGAGAGCCCTTAGGAAAGTGTTAGATCTGCTTCCCATCTCTGCTCGAAAGACGCTGGTGCATGCCCTCGTCACCTCCCGACTTGATTACGGGAACCTGCTTTTTCTAGGGGCCACAGGTAAGGTCATGGGCCGTTTACAGGTCCTTCAGAATGCGGCAGCGCGGTTGGTACTTAGGCTCCCTAGGAGGTCTTCCGCCAAACCAGCTCTGCGGGCCCTCCATTGGCTTCCAATTGAGAGGAGAGTGGAGTTTAAGGCCCTAGCCACGTGTCATCGCATCTTGAGCGGCAAAGCGCCTAGACCGCTCCAGAGCCTAATAACCCACTACGAGCCCACTCGCAGATTACGGTCTTCTCAGACTGGGCTGTTAAAAGTCCCCAGAGTATTAAGAGCACGCATGGGGGGCAGGTCTTTTAGATATCTTGCTCCCAAACGTTGGAATGCTCTCCCGCTGGAACTGCGACTTGAACCTTCTGAAGTCCTATTCAGAAAAAAACTGAAAACGCATCTTTTTAGCAGATAGCCTTTTGTGGGAGGAGGGGGGTCAGCTACTTCACTTATCACAGCGCGGGGACACGCCAGTGGCGTAACCAGGCGCTTAACAAATGCCCAAATAAATAAATAAATAAGAGGTACACGGCAGGGATGCCCATGCTCTCCGCTGTTATTTGCCATGTATATGGATCCATTAATTCGCAGGATAGAATTATGTCCAGAAATTACCCCGTTATATACATCATTGGGACCTTGTAAGATACTTGCCTACGCTGATGATGTGGCGGTGTTAACATCAAACCCCACTGAAGCGACCGTGCTGGTAGAGATAGAGGCTCGTCGATTTGGGCAAGTTTCGGGCTATGCCCTGAATGCTTCAAAGACACAGATTATAAAAAATTCAGTGACCTTCTGTGATGACAATCGAGTGGTCCAGGTAGGGATGTACTTAGGAATCAAGATATCAGCAGATCTAAATACTCTGGTGGAAAAAAATATTGTCCCAATAATAGATAAAGTAAAAAAAAGACTTGGACCGATATGAGAATCTACACCTGTCGTTAGTAGGACGTGTTAACATCATTAAAATGCTGGTTTTGCCAACATTTTTGTATATTTTTAGGGCAGTACCACTTCTAGTTGATAACAAATGGTTTAAAATTTGTGAACAGATGATTAATTGTTTTATTTGGGCTAAAGGTAAGACACGGAGGGCACTAAGATATATGTCGCTACCGCGGGAAAGAGGGGGCTGGTCACTACCAGATTTAAAATTGTATTATTGGGCTGCAGCACTGCAAAACATGGTGGGATTGATTGGAGGGGCTGAGGTAGACGGCTGGGACAACATTGGCTCGCTCGCTATCTACGGTCTGGTCTTGGGTAGAAATGCTGAAAATGTATTCCTGAGATTCACGGAGGAAAGTTACTTCAAAAGAACACGATTCAAGACAGTAATGGCTGCTTATAATATATGGAAAGGATTCTCCAAAAAGATTGGAATTGGGAAGTATAATGCATACACTAGATTTAAAAATAACCCTTCTCTATCTAGTATGATTTTCTCAGGAGATGTGTTTCAGGAATGGGAGAGGCAGGGGATAAGCAAGATTGGAGATATGTTGGGCAGGTATGGCATATTACAATTTACGGAATTGCAAAATAGATATACGTTGAGCACAAAACATTTCTTCAAATATCTCCAAATAAGAAGTTGTATATCGAACAAAAAAGGGGGATCATTGGGCTTCGAAAGAACTATAATGATGGATCTTATAGAAGATGGCTCTGATTGTACCATAAAGAGGTTTTATTTGGAAATGACAAAACTAAAGAAAGATGATTTGGAGAAATGGATAGATAAATGGTCCGTAGACTTGGATATAGTTAGGGATATCTTTATTGAATCATTAGAAATGGGAAGTAAAATGCTGTGTTCATTGTCTCTTCAGGCCCAACACTATAAGATTTTATATCATTTATATCACACACCTGGGAAAATTGCTCAATGGGGGGGTTTATCCGGAACTACTTGTTTTAGGTGTGGCAGTACAGAGGCGGATCTGATACATATTTTTTCGGTCTGTCCACACCTAGATAAGCTGAAACAGGATATTGGGAATTTTTTCCAGTATGCACTATCATCAACAATAGAGCTAAACCCAGCTGTTATGTTATTGGGGGTCAGTCCTGATGGGCACTTAAATTGTAAAAGCTTTCTATTTGTAGCAATGACGATTCTTAGATTGTTAGTGGCTTCGGCTTGGCTTGACCCAAATCCTCCTACATACCATCAATGGCTGGGCAAAGTATTATCAGTACAAAAACTGGAAACTGCTATTTATGCTAGGAAGGGAAAAAAGGGTAAGAAATTGGGTATGCAAATCTGGGATCCTTTTATTCGGTGGAAGATAGGAACCGAACGTTAAAGAGGAAGACTTCACTCCACTGTTTATTCGAGTTCTTGAATACTTATGTTTGATTCTGTGTCTTATGTTCTGTATCACTCTTTTTTATATATGAATTTGTGATATATGATTGTGTATTTTATTGTGCCTTGCTCATGTTATAAGGGGAAAAAAAAAAGGGGGAAAAATTCTTTCAATAAAAAAAAAAAAAAAAAAAAGGGAAGATAATCCGTAATTTGAGAATTAGAGGGAGAGGTAGCTGGAGTATATAAAGAGTTACAAAAGTGATGACATTCCTCTAAGAACTCATAATCTTTAAATTTAAGGGTTTGTTGGAAATCTAGGAATGATTCCATGTTACGTCTGTTATGCTTGATTTTAAGGTAGTTAGCTAGAAGTTTGCCTGACTTATTCTGTCCCCCATAACATTTTGTATTGGATTTTAGGCGCTATAGTGAAGCATTATCTGTAGATTCACTATTGCATTTGGTGTCAATGAGTTGATTTAAGCAGTCTTTTGATGTAGTAGTAAAATAGGAGTGTTCTAATTTCTTTATTTTTGAGAAGAGATCAGAGGATTTTTTTCCAGGCAATATGCCTCTTTTTGGAGACATATGTAAGGATAAAGTCTCTTGCTGTTGCCTTAAAGGCATCCCAAATGGTGTAAAAGTGTAGATTATCTGATTTGTTGAATTTAAAATATTAATTCACAAGAAAGTAAATGAGGAGTTAAAGTTGGGGTTTAGAAGTAGGGAATTGTTAAAGTGCCAATTGTTCGGTAGATTGGCTTTGTTAAGAATGCCTAATAGGTTGTAAACTGGAGCATGATCTGAGAATAAAATAGAGCTGATGTCAGCAGATTGTAAGGACTGTGAGATATTATGGGAAATAAAAAAAGAATCGTTACATGACTGAGTCTGATGCACAGGTGAAGATAAGTATATTCTCTTGTGACAAGATTACAAAGTCTCCAGGCATCTAATAACTTCCGCTGTTTAATTGTTTGTACACAAAGTTTGTGGGCTTTGTTCTGTGTGAACGAGGTTAAGGAACTAAGGTCAATAAAGGGGTACAGATTTGATTTCAATCTCCTGCAAAGATGACATTTTCATGAGGATGATGTAAAATGTTTTTTGTGAGGTTGGACCAAAATAAAGAGTCCCCTATGGTGGGAGCATAAATGTTGACAAGAGAGAGAGGGTGTTTCCCAATTATCAAATCAGTAAACAACCTTCGAGCAACATCGTCAAGCTCTTGGTAAAGTAATTTGACCTTTAAAGACTTACGACTTATGGTTGCAACCCCATTTCTCTTACCATCACCTGGGGAAAAGAAAACTGAGCCCACTTAGTCTCTTTTTAATTCCAAAGATTCTTTCTCAGTGAGCTGGTTTTCTTGTAACAGAGCTATGTCAGCACCAAACTACGTAGAACACATTTTCTTTTGATAGGGGAGTTTAAGCCTTGTATATTCCATGAAATAATTTTCAAAGTCATAATACCTTCATTGCAAGAAGAAATTAAATTACCATATACACGTGAAATGGGTAGCACAGTATGTACCTTGTAATTTCAAATAAGAAGATAAATATTGTAACAATTGCTTGAGCATTAGTATTAACATAATAAGGAAAGTGAGAAGACCAATGAAAATACTGATGGAGAATATAAAGATGGGACAGGAAGAAACAAGATAGATGAAAGAAGGAAAAGGAGACAAAAATAAACACAAAATAAAAATAAAATGCACAAAGGAAAGCTCATACCAACAAATCTCCCAAAAACTCCAAAAGAGGGTGAGGGGGAGAAACCGCATGGAAGGGCAGCACATCCGGACTCCGTCGACGGGGCATACAAACCACCGTGATCAACAAGATGTAGAACATTGAAAAGCACAGATAATAGGATGCTTTAGGAGGAGAAACAATAAAAACATATCAAATTTAAATATCAACAAAATTACAGTCAAGGCATCAGAAGAATGTAAAGATACTGTTAAATATTCTATGGCATTTAAAGAACAAACAATTCTTATAGTCATTGAAATCCTGAAATATTAATTTGAGTAGGAAGACGAAGGTCTCGAAGTATTCATGGTCTCTGTCTTGCAATAGTTTATAAAGCTTCTCAATTTGCTGGGATGTTCGTAGGCAATTGTGTTATTTCTGTAAGTAACTTTAAAGAGGCATGAGTGGAAAAGGCCATAGCGGGCTCCCAGTGAACGAAGATCTGGTCTCATGCTGCGGAATTCCTTACATCTGCCAGCCTTGCTCTTGGCATAATCCTGGGAGATGAACGAAGTGTGACCAGACCAATAAATGCAATTGAGTTATTTTGCAGCTGAGAGAACTTTGAGGAGATCTGTATATTCCCAAAAATACAAGCTAACGCCTCTTGGGCATCTTGTAGAAGAAACTGCAGCAGGCAAGCGACCCAGTCGGTGAGCATGTTTTTATGTTTAAAGAGGTTTTTTCAGGAAGTTTTAATAGTTCTGGGAGAAAATTCATGAAGAAATTAGAAGATCTGATTCCTCCACACCTTCCGGTACTCCATAAATACGTAGATTATTTCTTCTATTTCAATTCTCAAACTCTTTAACATATTTTTGTAAAAATGAAACCTGAGTCTGGAGAGATTTGACTTTATTTTCAGTATCACTGAAAGGAGAGATGCTGTGCTCCACTGACACCAAGCGCTTGTCCATTTGCGACCATATTTCTTTGAGATTTTGCAAGTTATTATTTGTTTCCTCCATAAAAGGATGTAGGGCTCGAATTTCTGCTAGCAACAGGTCCAATGACACTGGAGGGTCAGATGTTGCAGGGGAAGGCGGGTCTTTCTTGTGACGTTTTGTTGAGGCTTTCCCCAAGGCCGCCAAGCCTGAATTTTTAGGAGAAGAGGCTCCTGAAGAGGCTTCCATGGCTGTGAATTTAGAAAAGACCTTGGAATTTTTGATAAATTTCTTTTACATCAGAGACGAAATACAAGAATTGGCTTTCCTCAGTCTCCACATAGAATGACAAATTAACAAGTTAATAAAAAGTCCACAAAGCCACTAAGGTATTATAATGAGTATGGTGCTGTTATAGGGGAAAAGCTAGCCAACTTCAAAGATTAAAAAGACAATAACTTTGCTTCACGGGCTCGATACAGGATCAGCATTTCTGAATCTCCCTATATGATGGCCAATTAATAGGTTGAAAACTGTTCTATAGAGTCACCAAGGTACAGTGAAATTATAAGCAGAATGCCATTCAGCATCAATGAAAGCCTAGAAACACCAAAATCACGTCAGGTGGCTCAAAAGTTTATGCAGCCAGAAGTGCTGAAGGGAGCATACATTGAAATCCTTGGCACACATTGTATAGGAGAAATTCCCCTCAGCGACGTTTTCCTGGCTAGGATAAATTGAAAGGAAGCGGCCGTAATTCAAAATGGCGGCTCATTCTGAGGTGAGAGAGAGCACACTGCCCAAATGCTTATAAATCACTACAGTGAGGGTGTAGGTTTTTGTCCAAGGCAGCGCGCAGCTCTCCACATCTTCCCAAACACATTTCATCTCATCAGGAGAGGTGAAGGCAGGGTCTGTAGCCCGCAGTCCGCGTTGACTTGCAGAGAGTCACTTACGTGCCGCCATCTTCCTCTGGCGCTAAGCCACGTCCCCCACCATGTCAAGATTTAAGAACACATACAGACATGTAACTAAAATAATGTCATGAATTGTCGTTCTTTTACATTATATGTTCATAAGGAAACATCTGGGATGCATACCTTGATGCACATAATCTATGTCAGACAATCCTAAACTTATGTAAGAAATTAAAATTTCTGATAAGATTCAGTATATATGGACTGCCACATGACCACAGATTATCACCCCATATTCTGCAAGGGACGGTCTCACCTACTGCCAACACACTTCGCGCTTCACAGATGTTCCATCTGCCCTGTAGCTGATGAAGCCGACTCCCAGACGAAGACCAACTGACTGCTTCCACAGCATGTGTTTGCCCTTCGAAGGGAACACAGTCTTTACATCTCCACTGATAAAGACAGCCTTTGATGTCAACAAGGTATGCAGTGCGTCTCTTCTCGCTAGGAATGTCTAGACTGCAAGGTGCTATGCCTTCCATGCTCTCTTCAGTTAAGCGCATAGAAATAGGCATTATGGTGTAAGATTTTAAATGACATTTTGAAACATAAAGACATTTTCATTTTACTCTTATTACTTAACACGTCTGCTTGCTGTTTCTGTAATATTAATTGCTTTAGATGGTCTAAGAAACAGATTCGCCCTATAGAAATAAATCCTTTTACTTAAGTGTTAATTCTTCATAGTGCAATGTGTGTGTGATCCTGTGAATAATAAAATCAGATTTGTTACTGTTACTACAGTGCCCCTGATCCATTTACGGATTCTTAGTAACCCAAAAACAATATTTATATAGCAATTACACAATGAAAAGTGTCTTTCACAGCTACAATAACCTGTATTTCACATTCCTCACTGGTTCATTTGAATCAAGTGCACTCAGAAGGGACTCTGATGGGTTAGAATAGGCCTAGGATAGGCTTTATAATATTAGTTGGCACACAGAGGTAAAAAGCAAAATGGTTTACTGCTTTGTCTACAGTGACACTTTATTACACACATAGGAGGAAATCTGCCTTAGAGTGCAGTTTCTCTTCCCCTAGGCCTGCACTGTCCCATAAGGTATACAACTGGGGTGGAAAGTGTGTGCTCAGTTAAGACATGAAGGTCCCAAGATCTTACAAGTTCAAAACATGGGCCTTTCAGAATTTTCATATTTCTCTGGCTCAGCTCAGGATCAAAGCCCAGGCCTTTTGTCCCCCTATTGGCCGATGCTAATTGCCTTGCTCCCCAGAAGAGGCATCAAAGGTCTACCCACACAAGAGGATTAATTAACAATACTTCCACATACAAGGGATGGGACAGGTCAGGCCCACTGAACAAAGTAGGAAGGCCATACAGCTTCAGCCAACACAAGAGGGTGATTGTTAGACTTGGCTTTTTCAGCGGGTTTACCCCGACTTTTTGCCCTTTGGCCTTCTATTTTTGATCCCTTTTTTGATGGATTTAGAACTCTGGGCACGTTACCACTGCTATTCAGTGCTAAAGTGCATCTGCTCTAAGTGTAAATTGTTATTATATTATGGATTGGTATTTTAATTAATTGGCATACTTAATTTACTGGAAAGTCCCTAGTAAAGTGTACTAGGAGTGTCAGGGCCTGTAAATCAAATGCTGCTAGTAGGCCTGCAGCACGGAGTGTTCCACCTTCATGAACAGCCTTTCAAAGGGTTCTCAAACCTGCCACTGCAGTGTCTGTGAGAAGTTGCGACTGTCATGTCGGCTTTGTAAGTGCACCTACTTTCCAGGCCCTAGCTTTCCCTTTTCTTACATGTAAGGCATCCCTCAGGTAGACCCAGAGTACCCCCATGGGCAGGTTGCAGTGTGTGTGTAAGGTAGGTCATATACTGGTGTGCGTGACATGTCCTGATAATGAAATACAGTGTATTTTATTTTTCACTATTGAAAAAACTATTGTCCCATAAGATAGACTGGGAGTACTTTGCAACATATTACAAGTATATTTTCCTATTGGGATGAGATGGAGAAATGGAGTTCACTATGCTGGAACTCAGAATGTAAAAATGCATCTTTTAGGAAAGATCATTTTTATGTTGTGTGTTTGAAAATACCACTTTTAGAAGGAGGGCATTTTCTTGCTTAGCCATCCTTTGTGCCTCTGCTGGGTTGTGGATTGACTGGCTTTGGAGTGACAGGGGCTGGGGACGTGCATTCACTCAGACAGCTACTGGGGAAGGGTTGATGTGTGTCCTGCCTTTCCTGAATTAGTCAGGGCTGGCTGAATAGACCTGGGCTGCATTTGGAGTAAGGCGAGGAGATTTTCTTGCACCTGAATGGGCCTGGTCTGCCTTACATAATGCTGTCTCCACCTCCTGCCAGGAAGCTGGACCAGAGAGGACAGAACTGATTTTGACTGAGCACTCTGCCACAAGAGAACAAAGTGAAATGCTGTATAATTATTGGGTCCCAGACCCCTGAACTTTATAACTCTTTTGGGACCAAGAAGACTGCCAAGAAGAAGAGCTGGGGAAGCTGTGAGGAGGAACTACCACTTTGCTGTGTTGGCCTGTAGTGTCTGATTCTGTCTTGGACATTGAATGGACTGGACTTTCTTTATGTGAGTTTCTCCAGGGGCTTGAGGTAGAGTTTGCCAATGTTCAAGAAGTCTCAGGGACAGCAAACAGTTCAGGTTCATCTTCTGCCAGCACTGGGAACAGTGTGTTTTGTGCTGCAACAGATGAAAAAGCAACCTGATGCTGTCAACAACGCTGCTACCAACTCTGTGTCCTGAAGGAAACACCTAGGGCACCACCACACTTTGCACTGCCACCCTGGTCTCACCGACAATGTCATCTGAGGCCTCCACCGAGCCATTGCTTGCATTGCGACCTGTGGGCGCCGCACTCCACACCACCTCACTTCATGCCACCACCTTGGTACCACGAACGATGCTGCTCCACACCAACAGCGATGCCACTGCTTGCACTGTGGTTCGAGGGTATCACTCGTAAGTTACATGACACACCGCCTGCACAAATCCTTACCCCACCAATGTCGGCACCATTGACTCCAGTTTGACAGCCGACGACAGCACTTTAGCACCAACGGCACCGCTGCTTGCACCATGACCTTCCGTCACTGCGTCGAGTACTGCATCACTTCATACCACAGCCCTGGTCTCACCGACGCTGCTGGATGACCGCCACTGAGACGCAGCCTGCACCGTGACCTTAGAGCACTGCATGCGGGGAACATCCTTTACAACGCAACTTTTATCCCGCACTACCATTACAACGCAACCATTACAACGCAAGTCATTACAACGACTTGCGCTGGAGGGCACTGTAGGATAGGGAATAGCTTAATTTTCTATCCAACACCTTCCCTACTATCCACGGGGACTGGAGTTGGAATACAAAATTAAACTATTCCACTATCCAACGCCCCCCAACGCAAGTCGTTGTAATGACTTGCGTTGTAAAAACTGCGTTGTAATGGCATGCATGGTAAAAGCATGCGTTGTGATGTCATACAACCCTGCATGCTGCACCCCTGCACTTCGCACTGCAGCCCCAACGCCTTCTGGCGCTCCCAACTTCAACCCTGAAGAGTTCGATCTGCAATGCATACGTTTTCAGGGGCCGGAGGGTTCCTGCACCAACCTCCGGAACTGACACCTGCGGACGCCGGCTCTTTAGAGCTCAACGAGAGGCCGCTTGTGCCCTGCATTACTAATGGTACTGTTTTGCGGGTCTTGCCAACACCCTAGCTGGCCTGCTATGCCAGGGTCAGCCAGAACTGTTTTGATTTGTTGTTCACAATGCCATGACAGCCCTGATGGAGCTATCAACTTCAAGGAACTGTATTTTAGGTCTATTTTTGCTTATTGAGATTTTTGAGAACTATATGGTGGATTCCTTTTTGTTTTTGGTCTTGTTTGCACATATAAATATGAATTATTTTTCGAAAACTGGTGTGGTGTCCTTTTGTAGTATTTTCACTATATTACAGTTGGTTAGGTGAAATGCTTTACACAGCCTCTGAGACAAGCCTGACTGCATGTGCCAAACTACCAAGAGGCAGTGGTTATTTCAGTCGTCTATTCCCCCTATCCTGAATAGAAGGGTCCCTATTTGGACAAAGGTGCAAACCATTGCCAACTAGAGACACCCATTTCTCACAGTGATTCTCTTTAAAGTTTTGATGTGAATGGCCCTAACAGTGATGTTGATGAGGGGCAGAGCTGAGGCTCCCAGAGGATATGTGACTAGAGACTTCTGGGTGGCATCATCTTGGATTGTCCCAGCATGTTCAGCAGGAGGGTTAGGAATGGGGTGAAGAGTTGAGGTGGCACCATAGAATTGGCCAGGGATGCCTGACTCTTAGAACCTTCCACTCCCATTTAAAAACCTTTTCACAAGGGAGAGAAAGTGCTTTCTGTTATGCCCTTTACTGGAACTGGACGGTGGCAACAGTAATGGAAGGACAAACCCCATGATACCTTAAAGGACTATGGACTCTGCCCCCTGGACCACTGGTCACTCCAAGGACCAGTGAGTTTGGCCACTTACACACGCAGTTAACCAGTTAGAGGAAAGATCTGGATTTTTGCACCGTAAAAAGGGGAGAGGAGCACCAGAGAGCAAAGACTAGGAGACAAGCTGGTGCGGAGAGCTAGTATAATCTGCTCCCTGCAAGAATGTGCTCCCCCATTTATGCCACCTTTGATGTCATGGGCCAGCTAGAACTGTACCTGGAGGCTAGAATTCACCACCAGTGGTAAAATGAGCCGAGGATCTTCCAAATCAGCACAATAGGCCAGAGTTATTGCCTTTTTAAGGTTGGTGACTTTTACCCTTTTCTACAGAAAGAGAGACCATGAGGCTTTGCTATGATTCTCCTCATATCCTTTGGGAAGGCTAAGCCCCCTAAGGGACGGTGCAACCGGTGTATGAAAATAGCCATGGAGAGCGGAAGTGATTTGGATCCTCCCCAGGGGCCCCCATCACCTGGAGGAGCAGGCAGTTGTCCCAGGGCAGCATTTGAAAGAAGAAAGTTGCTTTATTGAAAAATCAAACACAAACATGTGTCCATCTGGATAGCGAGGCTTGGGCAAAAAAAAGGGATACCAAAAGGTGAAAGACTCTGTGCTAACAAACATAGCACAACCATACATAACATGGAATATGTCATACTGTGTCAGACAATTTTTGATCTTGTTGCGATGGGATATTCTACCTCTAAATTGTCTAACATCTAAATGGTGTGGATCCCCTGATTTAATGTAATCCAGAATGGGATACACATTTTGAATCATGTTTCATTTGTCTGCTCTGCTCTTTTACTCCATCATCGTAAATAGTTGATGCCTATTTTCCTGAAACTGTTAGTATAAAACTCTTCAGAAGCTCTGCCAATTGTAATAGATCCACTCAATAAATTATATTGTTATCAAATTTGTAATTTTTAAAATGGTTCTTACATTTGTAATAGTCTAGTTATGAACCATTATGCCAATGTTCCGAATGTGGATATGTTCTAATGATTTTTTTGAATTTTTATGTTTTAGACACATAATATAGTCAGTATCTGTTTATATGATGTCCCTGATATTATTCTAAACAGGTGCTGCCGGTACAGGTAAGATCGGTGGGGCAGGGCAGGGCTTTGGGGAACTCGATAGATGATGGGATAGGGAAAGTAAACAAATAAAACCACTTACCTTGCGCTCGCCGCACCACTGACTCGGTGATGGGGGAGCACAAGCAAATTGGTTTTATTTATTTATTTTCCCTATCCCTTCGACTATCAACTTACTACCTGCCCCGCCACCGCCCTGCCCCACCACTCCTACCTGTACCGGCTGCACCTGATTCTGAATCTGTATATTTCTTTATGAATGCCCTGAGTTTTAAACTTGCTATAGAAACAGGATGTGTTGTATTTATCTGTCTGAATTGATTTGATGTAGCCCTCTTCAGAGTCCTGAAACATGAATAAATAAACTTGATAACACTTGATTGCATTTACTTCACACCTCTGATTCCGTGCATGGTTTTTCAGTGAGAACGACCTTTATCTAATTAACATCCTCTTGTTTTATCCAGTGACCTCTACAAGAGTTGCACCTTTATTGACTTTTACATTTTGTTTTTATTTGAAGTCCTATGTTTCATGAAATGTTTAGTCAACAACAGAAATACTTTATCAGCATGTTTGCACAGATGTGGGTAGTTGGAACTATCTGGACATTATTTTCATTTCCTATCTTGCACAGTGATCCAGGAGAATAGCTTGTTCATCTTAACATTATGTGCACTAAGGTACATTTTAGTTTATTCAACGAAACATTCCAGGGTTGAAAGGAATTAGTTGCTTGGTGGCGCAACCTATTATAGTTTAGATAGCTCTCCCCTCATTCATTCATGGGATCCCCTAACATTAGCTGTTATAAAATAAAAATAATGCATTTCCTTGTTGCAGCATGATCCAAAGTCAGATAGTCACTCATGAGGGAGATGTTTAACACTGATATGTTCCTGCTGTTGATTGTAGATTGTTTTTTCAAAGGTCTTGCAGATGAAGGATAGGTGAGGGATGAGCTGGTACCTGGCAAGGTAATGCGGGTCTAATTTTGGCCATAGGAGTGTGAGAACTGGCTCAAGAGCCTGTGGAAAAATACAATGAAGAAAATGTGTACAGCATTTAGAAGTCTCAACTAGTTTAAAACAAAAAAAAAACACAATAAAATTCCCATTCCTATTTATAACTGCAGAGGATGATTTAATGAACAATATGACACAAGTAAAGGGAAACTGGGCATATGGGGCAAATTCACAAAGGTAAAGTTAGACCAAAAGTCTTACTTAGACCAAAAGCCTAACTTTACTACTTTCAATATTCTCAAAGGTAAGTTACTGCTAGTAACTTTCCTACTAGTAAATGTACTAGTACTAAAGTTATTAGTAATAAAGTTACTACTGGTACAATTACTAGTAGCAAAGTTACTAGTAGTAACTTACCTTTGTAAATACCAAAGAATAGTTAACTTCCACTTAACTCTAAGTTTACTACGTAAGTTTAAGTTCACTAATTTGTGGTATTCAGAAAGGTACATTATTACTTGTAACTTTACTACTAGTAAACTCACTAGTAGTAACTTAGCTTTGTGAATACTGAAAAGTAGTAAAGTTAGACTTAAAGTCTAATTTAGACTTTTGCTCTAACTTTATCTTTGTGAATCAGGCCCATTCATTTTTTAAAGTTTCGAATAAAATAGCAACAATAAATGTTAAGCGCCATTCACAGTCATTTGGTTGCACTTGACAGTGACTTAGACACAATTTAAGGACATCTGCAGTGGAGCGCGGGATGAATACCAAGTTTGACCCAGTTAGAACTTTTACCTTCTGACTGAGTTTCTGAAACAAAGTAAAAAATCCTGTGTGGCAAAGCATCAAGATAATAGCTGATAGCCATCGGACAAGGTCTTGATGAAGCCATTGACTTTTGGCAGGAAAATGAATGATGCCAAACATTCCACGTGATCCTATCAGATTCAGGAAAAGAAGGAAACCTGCACCGACACAAACAGGTCACAGACACACACACATGTGCAGACACACAAACGCAAGCACACTGCAACAGAAATGCTTAGCGACTGTGAAATTAATTTAGGTATTACGTTTCTATGAAGCCATAATTAATAAAATAAAAATGCAATTTTCAAGTATTCTTTGTCAGTGATACTTAACAACTCATATGAGCATAATTTTTGAGTATACATTACAGTCGAGGTAATTAATACACATCACCATTATCTGTCCAGCAAGCCTAGCTAGCAAGACAGTGTCACTTCACTGCTGAAAGGCAGCAGATGAAAAACAAAATGATAATAAAACAGTTTTCTAACCAATTTTTTTTTTCACTAACTCAGCCAAGTCTGCTGAGTCAAGGGCAGGATGTGCCATCCTAGGTCAGCAGCAGTCAGGAGGAGGAGTGGTGCTCACTTACATTTCTCCAGACTGAGCTTTGTTGCACCGCTGGGTGGAGAACAGGCAGAAACTCTCAGGCCCTAACTGAGCGGCATTTCAGCCTGCTCAGACCAATCCCAGCTACTTTCTCATGCCGGGTAATAGCATGAGAGCAACATCTGGGTTGGGTGGGTAGTCTGGGACCCTATGCCCATGGACTTCAGGGAGCAGAGGAGCAGTGAGGTGGCGGACCAGCAGCAGAGAGTAAGCGTACTTTTATTTTTTAAATATTTTTCCCACATGCGTGTGCCCCTGACTTGTGCCCTGGTAGGAACCTCTGAAGTCCTACAACTTAAAGAGATAGCCAGCAGCCACTGCTAACCTGGAGGGAACACTATAGAAAACACTGGCAGACAGCGCAATACATGAACTATGAGCATGTTAACGCAGAAGTTCTACATAGTATTGATATTCAAAAACACATAGACTCCATCTTAGTTATGTATGCCAGTATGATCATAGTAAAATGTGGCAACAGTGCACATTTGTTACAGGCATTTTACTAGCATGTTGGAAATCCAGTTTGTGGTAGCACTGAGATAAAGCAAAGAATACGGCCCCATGCATTGTGCTGAATTAACTCCTTGCATTTTTCAATCTTCATTTAGGGGCATATGTATCAATATTAAGCGTGGGCGCAAAATCTGTTCCGTTCGTGGAATTTGCGTATTTTTGGCAATTTCGCGGTCCTGGAATCCCGCAAATTTGCCTAAAAAATCCGCAAATTGCAAGCTGGCGGATTTTTTTGCTTGGTCGCGCTTTAAAAACACAATATCGCGCGCGCGGCATTGACTTACTGTGATTCTGTGTTCGCCGAGTTGTTTTTCTCCCGGTTTGTGTGTGCTGCGCCATTTTGGATCTTGCTGCGTGATCGCGCAAGAGTTTTTCGACCGCGATTACATCATCGTGACCCGCCATCTTGCACAGTGAGAGTTTGACAATACGAGTACGTCATAAGGGCCCGCGATAACGCATCTCGGGAGTAAACAATGCCGAACACACAGATGCGGCGCGCAGCTGACTTCCGGCGGGAGATTTGAACAGCTCGCTTTCCTCGAACTTGCAAAAATTGCAATTCTGCACAAGAAATCCACCGCAGGCAGCATAAACTTTCTGAAAATTTTGATCATTATAACTCCTCAGATTGACATTTGGCTGCACTTTTTGGTGCAAGGAGTCCATTTTTTTTGGGGGGGGAAGGAAGTGCCCCAGAGTCTCCAACTTCCTGTTCCTGTCCAGCAGGTCCTCCCAGTGCTTTGTCCATGTCCTGGTCACTTTTGATTTGCATCTGGAGCTTTTTGTGACTGCTGCTGGATATTTGTATTAGAGGACTTTTTGGACTTTGGAGTTTGGATCACTTTTGGATTTGAGATTTTACAAGTAAGTTGGTGTTGTTTGTTTGGGGCATTGCAGTTGCAACTACAATTTTAAAACTTTTTAACAACTTTAAAAAATACATATTGTGAGTAGCCACAGTATCCAGTAGGCCCAGGGTTAGTCATGGGTGCATGATACAACTGTTTCTGTGAGTTTTTTTTAACTTAAATCTCATTTATGTCATGGAATTTTAGCTCACTGTTATATGTGGATTTTTATTTTTATTTTGGGGTGCCTGTAAAGCCTCACTAGCCAGTAGGCCCAGGGGTAGTGAGTGGTGCATGGACCAAGTCTTTCTGTGGGGTGTCTTGAATTTAAACATCATTGAGGGCTTTGATGGCATTGGATTGTGTTGCTTTTTTGTGTTTTTCGACTTTTTGGGGTGTTGTTGGGGCCTGGCCATGTGGGTGGGGGCCAATTTGAGGCCTGGTTCAGGCAGGGCCTGGCCATGTGGCTGGGGGACAAGGGGCCATTTTGGAGCCAGGCAGTGTGCTTTGAGCCATAGGCCTGTACCTAGCCTGCCTTGCTTTCACCCATTATGCCCAGGGGTAGTGAGTGGCGCATGGAACAAGTCTTTGTGTGGGGCCTCCTGAATTTAAACATCATTGAGGGCATGGATGGCATTGGATTGTGCTGATTCTTGTGTGTTTTTCGACTTGTTGGGGTGTTGTTGGGGCCTGGCCATGTGGGTGGGGCCATTTTGAAGCCAGGTCCAGGCAGGGCCTGGCCATATGGCCGGGGGACAAGGGGCCATTTTGAAGCCAGGCAGTGTGCTTTGAGCCATATGCCTGCACCCAGCCTGCCCTGCTTTCACCCTTTATGCCCAGGGGTAGTGAGTGATGCATGGACCAAGGCTTTGTGTGGGGGCCTCTTGAATTTAAACATCATTGAGGGCATTTATGGCATTGGATTGTGTTGGTTTTTGTGTGTTTTTTTACTTTTTGGGGTGTTGTTGGGGCCTGGCCATGTGGGTGGGGGGCATTTTGAGGCCTGGTCCAGGCAGGGTATAGCCATGTGGCTGGGGACAAGGGGCCATTTTGAAGCCAGGCAGTGTGCTCTGAGCCATAGGCCTGCACCCAGCCTGCCCTGCTTTCACCCACTATGCCCAGGGGTAGTGAGTGGTGCATAGACCAATGCTTTGTGTGTGGCCTCTTGAATTTAAACATCATTGAGGGCATGGATGGCATTGGATTGTGTTGATTTTTCTGTGTTTTCCACTTTTTGGGATGTTGTTGGGGCCTGGCCATGTGGGTGGGGGCCATTTTGAGGCTTGGTCCAGGCAGGGCCTGGCCATGTGGCTGGGGGATAAGGGGCAATTTTGAAGCCAGGCAGTGTGCTTTGATCCATAGGCCTGCACCCAGCCTGCCTTGCTTTTACCCATTATGCCCAGGGGTAGTGAGTGGTGCATGGAACAAGGCTTTGTGTGGGGCCTCTTGAATTTAAACATCATTGAGGGCATGGATGGCATTGGATTGTGTTGATTTTTGGGTATTTTTTGACTTTTTGGGGTGTTGTTGGGGCCTGGCCATGTGGTTGGGGGGCTTTTTGAGGCCTGGTCCAGGCAGGGCCTGGCCATGTGGCTGGGGGACAAGGGGCCATTTTGAAGCCAGGCAGAGTGCTTTGAGCCATAGGCCTGCACCCAGCCTGCCCTGCTTTCACCCATTATGCCCAGGGGTAGTGAATGGTGCATGGACCAATGCTTGTGTGGGGCCTCTTGAATTTAAACATCATTGAGGGCATGGATGGCATTGGATTGTGTTGATTTTTGTGTGTTTTTTTTACTTTTTGGGGTGTTGTTGGGGCCTGGCCATGTGGGTGGGGCCATTTTGAGGCCAGGTCCAGGCAGGGCCTGGCCATGTGGCTGGGGGACAAGGGGCCATTTTCAAGCCAGGCAGTGTGCTTTGAGCCATAGGCTTGCACCCAGCCTGCCCTGATTTCACTCATTATGCCCAGGGGTAGTGAGTGATGCATGGACCAAGGCTTTGTGTGGGGCCTCTTGAATTTAAACATCATTGAGGGCATTTATGGCATTGGATTGTGTTGATTTTTGTGTGTTTTTTGACTTTTTGGGGTGTTGTTGGGGCCTGGCCATGTGGGTGGGGGCCATTTTTAGGCCTGGTCCAGGCAAGGACTGGCCTTGTGGCCAGGGGACAAGGGGCCATTTTGAACCCAGGCAGTATGCTCTGAGCCATAGGCCTGCACCCAGCCTGCCCTGCTTTCACCTACTATGCCCAGGGGTAGAGTGGTGCATGGAACAAGGCTTTGTGTGGGGCCTCTTGAATTTAAACATCATTGAGGGCATGGATGTCATTGGATTGTGTTTATTGTTGTGTGTTTTTTGACTTTTTGGGGTGTTGTTGGGGCCTGGCCATGTAGGTGGGGGCCATTTTGAGGCCTGGTCCAGGCAGGGCCCGGCCATGTGGCTGGGGGACAAGGGGCCATTTTGAAGCCAGGCAGTGTGCTTTGAGTCATAGGCCTGCACCCAGCCTGCCCTGCTTTCACCCATTATGCCCAGGGGTAGTGAGAGGTGCATGGACCAAGGTTTTGTGTGGGGCCTCTTGAATTTAAACATCATTGAGGGCATGGATGGCATTGGATTGTGTTGATTTTTGTGTGTTTTTTTCGACTTTTTGGGGTGCTGTTGGGGCCTGGTCATGTGGGTGGGGCCATTTTGAGGCCTGGTCCAGGCAGGGCCTGGCCATGTGGCTGGGGGACAAGGGGCCATTTTGAAGCCAAGCAGTGTGCTTTGAGCCATAGGCCTGCAACCAGCCTGCCCTGCTTTCACCCATTATGCCCAGGGGTAGTGAGTGGTGCATGGAACAAGGCTTTGTGTGGGGCCTCTTGGATTTAAACATCATTGAGGGCATGGATGGCATTGGATTGTGTTGATTTTTGTGTGTTTTTCGACTTTTTGGGGTATTGTTGGGGCCTGGCCATGTGGGTGGGGGCCATTTTGAGGCCTGGTCCAGGCAGGGCCTGGCCATGTGACTGAGGGACAAGTGGCCATTTTGAAGCCAGGCAGTGTGCTTTGAGCCATAGGCCTGAACCCAGCCTGCCCTGCTTTCACCCATTATGTTCAGGGGTAGTGAGTGGGGCCTCTTGAATTTAAACACCATTGAGGGCATGGATGGCATTGGATTGTTTTGATTTGTGTGTGTTTTTCATCTTTTTGGGGTGTTTAACTGATGTTCCTCTGGCTTCCTTTGCTTTTAGGTGCACAAGAGAACCACCAGTGCCAGGAAGAAGTCCTGCAGCGGTGTGTGCAGCACAACGTCACATGACATCACGTGTGGCCACAAACAACTCTGTAACTCATGGAACTGCGGCCTGCTGTTCTGACATCTAAAGAAGATGGGCCCAAAGAAAGGAGGCCGTAGCTCCTCAACAAAGAAAGTTGCCACTGCCAGTAAGAAGGAGCAGACTTACCAAGGAGACTGGTGTGCCCACAGACACTTTTTTCGGGAAAAAAACGAACGCCTGCAGCAGCGGGGTCCGCCGGGGACCAAGCTGGGAGCAGCACCTCCGCTTCATTGGGCTCAGTGCCACCACACCAAGTTAGGTCCAAGTCCATGAGTGCTGCAGAGGCAGCCACTTTGGTTTTTCAATCACCATCGACTAGTGATGTTGGCTCATCAAGAGAAAGTAGCATACAATCAGTGCAGGGTGTTACTCAGCTGACGAGTTTTAAACAGCCACAGCCGCAACGACAACCACAGGTGCAACTAGTACAAGCGCAAGTACATGGGCAAGGAGAGGCTCAAGTACATGCGCAAGTACATGCGCAAGGAGAGGCGCAAGGAGAGGAGCAAGGAGAGGCGCAAGGAGAGGCGCATGGAGAGGCGCAACTAGAGGCGCATGGAGCGGCACAACTGCCCACAATGCTTGTTCCTCCAGAAGTAGAGGAACATCAGGAAATCGAGATTCAAGCAGAGGTATCATCCGAGGAAGCCATTCCTCCTGAGGATGATCCATTGTTTTCCAGATCCCCAGCAACAAAAAGGTCAAGGAGGGCTACTTTAAGTTCTTCAGCAAGCACCCTTCCTTCTGATGATCATGATCTTGATTGGAACCCACAAATGCAGTCTGAGGGAGAGGCACGCCATGAGCCAACAAAGGTAGCTAAGCCTTAAAGGAAGGTTCCCGCATGGGTGATGACGATGAACAAGAAGTGGTGTCTTCTGATGCTGATGAACAGTCTGATGACGACCCAGTTATCACAGTCGTCACTCCAGCCCCAGCGGGCATACAGCAGACAGACATTTTGACCCTATCCCGAATGGCTGCTGAGCGGGATGTGGGCGGCGTGGCACAGGTACCACCCCCAACGCAGTTAACTACATCACCAACATGACCTACAGCTTCCATATTTTCTCGTCAGAAGGGCCGGCAGGGACCTCCATCCAGATCGACCTCCATTACCTCAAGTAGTGGTGCTGTAAGTGAACAACAGAAACGAATTCAGCCACGCCCATCCTCCACTTCATCTTGCATTGAAACTCAAAGTAGCACCTCCACCACCAGCAGACATCTCCAGTCCCCAGTTTGGGACATCTTTACTGTTAGTCAAAAGGCAGAAAACATGGTCATTTGTTCGATTTGTAGACAAGCAGTTAGTCGGGATAAGCTTGGTACCAACTATGGCACCGGAGGCCAGAGAGGTCACCTAAAAAAACACCACACTATCCAATGGGAGGCGCACCTAAGTAACATCCGGAAATCCAAAAGAACAAATCCCAAATGTAGACATTGATATTGCATCTGATGATGATGACGAGGGGCTTATCGTGCAAGGAGAGGGAAGTGAAGAAGCGACAGACATTTTTTCTGGTACACCTAGTACCCCTAGCAGCAGCACTGCAGTGGTAGCGCCCACACCCTCTACCCCTGCAACATGTATGGTTGGATGCGCCATTTGAACGCAACCACCCAACGGTGCGTCTGTATAACGCAAAGCTGGCTAAAATGCTAGCACTGGACCTTCTCCCTTTTTCTTTCGTGGAAGGGGTGGGTTTTCTAGAATTTGTGGCAACAGTCTGCCCTAAATTGCAGGTTCCTAGCCGGTACTATTTTGCCAGGTTGCTGTTTCAGCACTACATCAAGATGTCCTGGAGGTGATTGGCGCAGCTATTCAGAAGAGTGCTGTTCACACTATCCACCTGACAACAGACATGTGGACCAGTTGCTAAGCCCTTGATTACATGTGCATCACTGCACACTGGGTCTCTTTTGCAGGGGTTAAAGACAAGTTAAAAGTAGCTGTTGACACGGACACAGTTTTTCAAGCTACTCGGAAACATGCAACAGTAGCCATGTGTGCCATGGAGAAAACGCATACTGCACCTAGCCTTTTGGAGGAGTTTGATAGGAAGGTCTATGAATGGCTGCAACCAAGAAATTGCATAATTGGCTATGTTTCCATGGATAATGGCAGTAATATAGTTAAGGCCATGCATGATGGTAACTACTTCAGTGTGCCGTGTTTGGCGCAGAGTATTAACAGCGTGGTGCAAGATTTCTTGAAAAAAGAAGACACAGTCAGCAAGTTACTGACCACCTGCCGAAGAATCTGCACACATTTCAGCCATTCTTTTAAGGCCCAGAAGCAGCTGAGGAGAATTCAACATGATCGTAGACTGCCAGTCAAAGGACTCATCCAGGAGTTGGCAACTTGTTGGAACTCAACCTTTTACATGCTTGAGCGTCTGTCTAAGCAGTGGGGGGTAATAAATGAGTATGTCCATAAACTGGGTTCTACCATGAAAGACATGAGGCTAGAGTTGGAGGAATGGAAGCTAGTTGCAAGCCTGACAGACATGCTTCGTCCTTTTGAGGTCTTCACGCGTGAAGTCAGCAGGGAGGACTGTACTTTGGGCAAAGCTATCCCATTGTTGCGCATGCTAGAGCACCAACTGAAGGCGGTGTCTTCAACGTTCTGAGATGAAGCTGAAAAGCAAGACGCGTATCAGTTGGCGGAGAGGTTATTAAGCCGCCTAGTTGACTATGAAAGGCTTACAAACATACATACAGAACAACATTACATTTGTGCCACTATTCTGGATCCACGGTACAAAAAGGCAGTGGCTAGCAAAGCATTCATTCCTTTTGATGAAGCAGATGTTTCAAAGTACATACATTGGCTAGCTGTGTCAGCCACTCGGTTTGAAAAAGAGCGGCAGAAAATTGAAGGAGCCGGCAGAAGTACAACTGAATCAGCAGGCCATGCGACGTCAAGTTCCACTTCTGAATCTGTGGCTGAAGGGAGTCACTTTCCCTCACAGCCGTTAACAACACCAGCAACCATATCATCATCCTCACCTGCACCAGGCCCAGCCATAATATTGTCGGAAGCAGATTGGCTAACTCATCAAGGGTTTGCTCGTTCCAGTGATACAAAGGCCACAGATGGTACGCAAAGTGGAGCGACCCTGGAGAACCTTGAGTCCATGGTGCAGGCCTATCTGGATGACCCAACAGAGGTCTTTGTTAATCAAAACCCATTGCTGTATTTGTATCGGAAAAGGCCTCATTGGCGACTGATCACCAACCTGGCTCTAAATTATTTGTCTTGCCCACTTGCAAGCGTGTCTTCTGAAGGTGTTTTCAGTGCTGCTGGTGCCATTGTAACTTCTAAAAGGAGCCGCCTCTCACCCAAAAATGTGGAGAGGTTAACACTGATCAAGATGAATCAGCACTTCATACCACCAGATTACAAAATACGTGAATGCACGCAGTAAGAAGAGGACACCGACTTAGGTGACAGAAGTTCTTCTCTGTTAGCTGACCTACCCTTGTCTCAATTCATAGAGTTTGAGGACGAGCTCTACTTCCCTGACACCGAGGCCTGAAAATGAATTCCTTTTTTTTCGTCCTTATTCACTTTTATTCCTGTGTGTCTTTCTTTGTTTTGCAACTTTTACCACAACAAAATTCTAATCACCTAATCACAACAAGTCCATCAGCAGCACTGTCTTCATCTTATTTCCTTATTGATTTGCAGGTGCCACAGTCTGCATTCCTGAGGTTCACAAGTTCACAACTCAATCATGCTCCTCTATACTCCTCCTCCAGACTCCCCCTATCCATTTCCCTCAAGGCAGATGGCTGGATTACGCAGAATCAAGAAACTTTGTCTTCGTACTCGTAGATGAGTGCCTTCAAGTGGGATTGGAATTACTGACTACATGCTTGCTGTTTGCTGACAGTTACTTCTGAAATTGACAGGAGAGGCTGCCCTGTGGTCCCGCACTTTCAGAAGAAGATGTGGACAAAAAGTGAAACAGGTAATGAATAATGAGAAGAAGATAGCATGCAGTGGACATCAGTGACTGTCTGGCTCTGATGAAAGCAATTGCTGTTTGTTTGTTGTGCATGAAATGAATCATATGTCTCCTGTTATTATTTTGTCTTTTACACACTAAATGTAACTCAAGTCTACTCTTTTTTTTTTTACCTTGTTTAATTCAAATTGTACTTCAACTGCAGGGGCCACTACGTTGCATTTTCCAATATGCAAAATGTCCTTGGACTTACTGTTTGCCAATATACCATGATGATTGATTAAATATTATATCTTTTTTCTTCCCAGTCACTCATTGGGATGGATGGATTAGGGAAGAACTATGGCCAATTCGTGAGTGTCAAACAGGTAAACCTGTCTACAACAACTACTACAGCAGAACTACATGTCTGTCTAGTCGTGGTATGGAGTGGTCGAGGCAGTGTAGTGTTGTTATGCCACGCAGATTACAGAGTACAGCAGTTCATGTAAAATTGTGGCCATGTGGCTTGCTGCATACAACTAGATATGCTGTGTCTGTCTGTGTCAAAGAGCCTAGGTATGCTACATCAGGTTGATTCACTCAGTGGTGCCTGCCTTGACTGTCTGCTTGACCTTCCTGCAAGCATGGGTCAAAAATCTGTTACGCTCAAGAGTTTGCGAATTTTTGGCAATTTCGCGAGATTCTCGCATTGTGAATTTGCCGCCAGAAAACAGTAAATTTCGCAAGCGAAACGGATTTTTGGCCCATGCTTGCGGCAGGGCTATGCAGACAGTCAAGGCAGGCACCAGTGAGTGAAGCAACCTGGTGTAGCATACCTAGGCTCTTTGGCACAGACAGACAAATCATATCTAAGGTTTAGGGTTCAGTGCGGTTTAGTAGGGTTTTTGGGTTTAATTAATAATTTGGTAGGGTTCCCGGAGTCTAGGGCTCAGGGCCCAATACAGACTCGTTCATAATGATGTTGGCAAGGTTTTAGGGGGGTTTGGCGTTTTTTCAGAATTGGCCGAATTGTGGCCTTTTTTTGGTGTTTTGTGGGCGCGTGTGTCTGGGTGAACTAGTCGTACACCTTACAGTGGATAGATTTTGTTCTGCCTTGCTGATATTCTTGGGAATCACTGGAACAAGTGTCCTGGTAAGTTTCAAGAGGATTGAAGTAGTGGAAGTGCTAAAAACAGCACTTTTTTTGTCAAGGCGCGATTTGCAATTTCCCATGTTTTGGGGACAGCAGTATTGCATGTTTTTGTGGACTGCTTGGGGGGGTTCTAGATGTTTGGGGTGGGTTAAGGGGTCATGGAGCACTGCTAGGAAGGTCTAATTTTGATTGCAAGTGGTTTGAAGAAAATCCATGGGGGAAAAAGGGGGTTTGGGCCTTGCTGCAGAGTGCGTTTTGGAGCTATTTAAAGTTAGGGCTCTGGAGATTCTAAGTGTTGCATTTCTGTGATGGCCTGTTTGGGGGGGTTCTACATTTTTGGGGCTGGGTCGAGGGGTCTGGGAGCACTGCTGGGAAGGTCTAATATTGAATGCAAGTGGTTTGGAGAAAATTCATGGTTAAAAAAGATTTTCTTTGCACTCCTGCGTGTTTTTGGAGGGCTGTTTGGGGGTGTTCTCCATTTCTGGGGGTGTGTCGAGGGGTCTGGGAGCACTGCTGGGAAGGTCTAATTTTGATTGCAAGTGGTTTGAAGAAAATCCATGGTGGAAAAGGGGGGTTTGGGCCTAGTTGCAGAGCGCGTTTGGCACAATTTAAAGGTAGGCCTCACTGAGGATAGCACTCCTGCGTGTTTTTGGGGGCTGTTTGGGGGTGTTCTCCATTTCTGGGGGTGGTTCGAGGGGTCTGGGAGCACTGCTGGGAAGGTCTAATTTTGATTGCAAGTGGTTTGAAGAAAATCCATGGTGGAAAAGGGGGGTTTGGGTCTAGCTGCAGAGTGCGTTTTGGAGCGATTTAAAGTTAGGCCTCTGGAGATTCTAAGTGTTGCATTTGTCTGATGGCCTGTTTGGGGGGGTTCTACATTTTTTGGGGTTGGGTCGAGGGGTCTGGGAGCACTGCTGGGAAGGTCTAATATGGAATGCAAGTGGTTTGGAGAAAATCCATGGTGGAAAAGGGGTGTTTTTGGTTTGGGCCTAGTTTCAGAGTGCCTTTTGGCACGATTTACCTCATCCTTGAAAAGGAGACTCAGGGTATGCACTTTTGAAATGATGCTTGTATGTAATACTGTCACCTCTGAAACTGAAAGTGTTATTTTTGCACCACACAGCATACCTTACATTTTTTTCTCCGTGGTGTTTTAATGTCACTTCCTGTTTTTCCATCAACAATTACAGGGCGGCTTTTACCCTGTGTAATGGAACAAACGATTAACTCCTGCTTACCATTACCGATTCGCAATTCCGCATCAGGCAGGCAGTGGCCAGTGTGTCTGGTCACCAAGATTGATCGACGGAGCGTCAGATGGAATGGAGGAGTACCGCGAATAAGAGGAATGCCTGGATGCATGCAACTTCACAAATTCAACAGGACAACTACAACATACAGTTACCGTATCCTTTTCACTTCTCCTTATCTTTTAAATGTTATTCTTGTGAGCTTGAACTTCTACGAGTGTGACTCTGTGCGTTTGTTTGCTCTCTGCTTCAAATTCATCCCTCCAGCTATTTCATAAGTTTCTTTGCTATTTTTAAATCTAATTTAATGTACTAATAAGTGTTTATTCTCTCTGAGGGCAGAGTGGCAAGTGAAATTGCGTAATTACTGCAGCCCTGTACTGTCAAATTGTTTCTTCATAGTTACTACTAGTAAGTTGTAGTTAGTACTACTTTTCAGTAACCTAACTATCCATTTAGCAAACAACTTCATGCATGCAGTAGTGCACTTCCTTTATGTCCCTTAAAAGATTTATCGATATCTTCGAATCCAAAGATTTGTTTTTCTTCATTTGTTGTTTGTCCATGCTGTATTTTTTTACCTCTCTCCACAAAACTTTCCAAAAAACCCCCATTCCCATCCAATTTCCAAACCCTAACCCTCTTCCACCGGGTTGTGTGGTTTTTTCATTGAGGTGTGACTAAATGACAACAATGAATTCCACACACACTTGCTGGGGAGGATAAGGTCAAAGAAACGGAAAAATCATTTGAATCAGAATTTCATGTGCGCCATCGTGGATTGATCATCAACAACATACTCCTCCTACACGTGACAAATCGAATGCTTAATGCTTACATTGCTGTGTCCTTTGCCTTAATACTATTTCTTATAGTAGCCATACTCCACGCAACTAGTACTTATATTTTTGAATACATTAGCACTGCTTAGGCTACAATTTATGGCACTGTTCTCTACCGTACTATCTATCATACTGTTTCTAATGCTATGCTCAGGCCACTCAATGTTCATTTGCTTTTTTCTCATATACTGCTACTGCCAGTGTGTACCACTACTACTACCACCAGCACAACAATGATATTTCATCCGTCCAGGTTTAAAGTCAACACCCAACATTAATCGCCATTTGCCATGCAGCTAGCCCTGCCTAGCCCTATTCTCAAACACGAATCACAGGTAAGATAAGCATTTTGGGGAGGTAGAATAATGGCATGGGCTAGGACTCGGAGGAGAGGAGAGACTGACAGTAGTACTAGTAAAGTACTACTAGGGCAATTGAATTCACTAACTCTGTTAGTGGCACTTTTGTACATTTTTGGACGTTTAGATAATTCATGCTGGTAAGTTTGAAGAAACCAAACATACAGTAACCCCCGCCCACCACCACACAAAATAATATGAACGCGTATACTATGTTTAAGTATGTAAAATAAATGAATATATTTCCACTAACAAAAATAAACTAACCCAACTCACCCCCTTCCCTAACCCCAAACAAGATCCAAATGTCCTTTCCCTTTCCCCAACACCCAATTCCCACCCCCCCAACAGTCTTTCAAAAAGGAGCAAGGGACAGTCACTTCCTCCGGCGGTGTCCTGTAGACAGGTGGTCCCGAGCTCTTTGCAGAGGTCCCGCAGCTCTTTGCGGAGGTCCCGCATCTGGCGTTGTTGTTTCTCAGCCAAGCGCTCCAGGAAGTCCACTCTTTTTCTGAGGCGGCGCACACGTGTCATCCAGGCTCTGAGGGGGGCAGCAGTTGTTTTTGCTGCTGTGCGGCGGCGGCATGAGGCTGTCGAGCCACGGTGCCGTTTAGCTGGAGGCTAATCGCTAGTGGACCCTGGGGCACTGGAGGAGGATGCTCCCGAGCCCACAGCCGCCGATATTCAGTGCAAATGACCTCCAGCTTACAGGCCCTGGCCCAGACAGCCATCTCCTTCCGGGTGAGCTTTTGTTGCAGAGCATCTATATGAAGAAAGAAAGAAAAATACTGTAGCCAATACTCTTTAACATTAACTCAAAATAATTCATCAGAAAGTTGTCTCACAGTCAGTAACACTAGCAACTTGCAAGCACAGTATAACATTTTGGCATGTATCTTTCCGCCGCCTTTGTAGGCCTGTGACATTAGTGGGAGTTTCAGGAATTCTACTAGCAGCACTATGGACTCACTACTACATAGTCAGAGAGTCAGAGACTACACTAGTCTTCTTCTTTTTTTCTCTTGTTTTGCAAAATAAATTACTTGTACGTGAACTTGTGGTAGCCAAGCCGGCAGCATAACGCCAGCTCACTCAGCTTGCACCCAAGTAAAACAGACACAAGCCATGATGAGGCAGACTCACATTACTTTAAGCAGTACATGCAGGTGGTGATAGGGAAGCTCTTACATTTCTATAGGGGTGGCACTTGCCATACTCGGTTACATCAAGGGCTTCTGCTCAATGTAATTTATATTTCGCACTGCCTCCCCGGGCCTTGACTACTACAAAAGGAAAATGAAGATTATTCATTTCTGATCCTATATCCTGCCGATCACATGATATTTGCTTATATGATGGATGGCTTTAGATGCTTTGTTTTGATAGATTGAGTGAACAACAGCAATAGTCCACCCATGACACAGCTGAAAGAAAATTATTAACATAGGGAGTGAGTGTGGTACCCATAATTGCCGGAGGAAGGGACTCTACTTGATATAATGTCAACTATAAAATACATTGACAATTTATGCTGTGCTTGCAAAGTAAACTACTGTACTGTTAGTCAAGGGAATATTTCTGAACAATCACAACTTCTAGTATTTGGATTTCCTCAGCTTTGCTACTCAGGCTGTTCAAAGTAACACTCTTCATCCACTGAGCGCCTGCTCTACTACATACACCTCTGCTATCTATGAGGAAGAAGAAGATATGATTCAGGCTCCCAAAGTAAACATCTATCATTCTTCTTAATGTCTCAACTGTACCAAGTTTACTTTTTCTCAACAACCAACTAACACCCTTTTCATATTATTCGGTGAACCACCGTCTTGACTTACATTTGAGTTTGACACAAATTATATGTTGCAATGCACACCACACATGCATTTTCTCTGATTCACCCACACAGGCAGTCATCTTTTCTTTCTCCTCCAACCATCCTTGCTTCAAGCAGCCATGCATGTGATTCCTTCCTATCAGCCACCTCTGCCTGCCTTTAAAAACACGTATCGTTCTTTACAGTCATAAATGTTACAACTCGCTTGTCCTTCCTTTGGCCCTTCTTTCCCTTTTCGTTCTTCACATCCCTCAAGTTCATCTGATATGATTTGGCTTCACGATAAGTTTTTCCTAGCTGAGTTGAAGTCATAGAGGGGGCCATTGCTTACCTGAGAACTACCGCCACTAGTACTATGGCTAAGTCAAGGTTGACTGTCTTCTCCGTGATGGCAAAAATGTAGTTCTAAATTAGTAACTGTTCTTAACAGTACAGTGTACTTGTACCAGTGTACTGTCTACTGTACAGTACATCATACACTCCTTTGCGAGCCTACTCAAAAATGTCAATAAGTAAGGAGTATAATAACTTACCACCGTCTGCCGCCGCTGAGCCTTCCCCCCCAGCTCCTCCTGGTGGCACTTGTTGTGGCGCCTCCGCATCACCTGGAGTGGACCCCTCCGCAATGCTGGCCCCGGCACTGGTGTTTGGTGCCGCATCCGATGTTGTGACGTCTAGAAAAAACATGTCATATTTTCAGATGCCATACACCACCCCCTATGTCGTCTCGTAATGAAAGAAAATGTTAATACATAACCAATTTTTAAATATTGGGAATAAAAAAAAGTGACGGTTTTGGGGAGGGTGATAACCTTTTATATGGTTAGCCATTAAATGCCACACTATTTGGCACAACTGATGAATACTTGGTTTTTAACATGCACCAGTTTTATAATTACAGACAGAAGATTCCATTGGCCTTCTGCCAACAGGACAATTCACCACCTACTCCTCATCACCAGCAGTACTTTAAGTACTTTAAAGAAGGTGGGGGCTCCCGCACAGTTATTCTAATAATTTGATGTGTTAAGTTATATTGATTCAATGGAATGTTGTTTAAATTTTAACGTCATCTATCTCATCACCAGTGCTCGCTCGCAATACTGCGCTATTAAAAATGAAGAAATAGCTTTTTCATTTCTTATTTGAAAATAAAACTTTAAAACTAACAAACACTGTGTGGTTTTTGTTCATGAGTGAGTGAGCGGAAGGGTTTGTGCAGGCATGTTTCCGTGTCTCTGATAGGTCAGGGCTCGGCGGTAGTCTTCTTCTGTTCTTCTGGGTCGTAACATAATCATTGGTCAGACACACTAGATAGTCGGTCAGGGGATTGGGGGTTCAACTTTTGTTCGGACTGAGGTATGTGGAAAGTCGAACTGCACCTATCATCAACAATGTCCTATTTCTCTTGTCCATACTTCTGTATGTTCAGAATAGTCCCTGAAACACTAGCGGTATGGTATGTGCTCCTATCAAATCAAAAAAACCATCTACTAGCTTATTCTTGTTGGACACATTGACATTTTGTTGTTGGAAATTGTCAAAGCACTTACATTAAAAAGACTGGAATAGACAGCAAGGGCAACCCAGAGGACTGCACTCAGTGCCTGGAGCAGAGTTTGGTTTAACACCGTTTGCCGACTGGGCAAGCTTAGCTACCTACACAGACTGACTCATAATAATAGTAAATAATAGTAGTAGCACAGAGAGTGATGGTAGAGGCAGGATAAGAATGTAGAAGCTGTCTACAAGAAGATCAAAGACTATTTTGTAAAAAATAGAATTAGGAAACAATTTTGAATGAATAGGACCTGTAAAGTTAGGGAAGTATAATTATTAATATTAACAACAGAACAACTTACTGGGACTAGCAGAAGAGCCTGCAGAGGACCGTTCCTGCCCACCTTGTTCCGCCGGAGTTTCAATCTTCTTGCCTTTGGGAGGTGCTGATGATCATGAAATAAACACAAACATGGATGATTGTTTTTTTGAAATATTTGATTTCTTTGGCTACAATCTAAAATTATCTCGGGGAAACAAATTACCAACAATTGCACTACATGTAGGATAGATAGTACAGTATTGTTGGATTTGCAGACCGTTTACTTGGAAAGTTATGTAAATCACTAACTAAACCAACAACAAAAAGGTTCTACTACGACTGCCAGCACTCAACAGCACGCGACGTGACAGACACAGTCCGTCATCATGATTGCAGACCACTAAAAAAATGTCCTACTACTAAATAACAAGTCATAATATACTCAACCTATCAATCCACCACTATCTCTTCTTACTGGCAGCAGGAGTACAAAGGAAGGACTAGACTTGAGTCTCTAGTCTGTCTCGCATTACGCAGTTCTGCTCTCAAATAAGCACAAAAGTTGCAAACAAGTAAGCATAGTAGCAAAGCCACTGAGCAGGCAAGCACCTGCAATCACAGAAGCTATTTAAACGTTAATTTACCTGCAATGTAATCGAATCGGCAGCATTCTTGCTCTTCGGGAAAAACACGTATTAGCAATATAACACATAGCAGAAGAAAACAAAGTAGTTATTAAATAGCTACTCACCAAGGCCAGGGATCTCCACACCTAGCAGGCGGAGCAAGTCCTGCTCGCGGTCAAGGAGGTCCGACCACAGGTGCGTCGCTTGATGGTAGGTACGCCAGACCCTCCACTCCCTCCGCACGGCCTAGCACACCTTAGCCCACAGCTGGCGACGCTCCCGGAAGCCATACCCTGACGCGAGCCTGCCCCCTGCTGCCATGGTCTTGGGGAGGTGGTGCTGCACATAAAAGATCAGTGCAGCCACGTCCACCGGGCTGAAAATGTCCCTGGCCGTCACATCCTCCCCTCTTAAGTGCCCGCAAGGGAGCCGGCTACGGGGTGCAGGACCCTTTCCCTTCGGATCTTTGCCGGCTCCCTTTGCCATGGTCCTGGACAGTAAAGTAAAATTAAAAAAAGGAAAGAATAGGGAAAAAGTAAGGAAAAGAAAAAAGACTTAAAAAAAGTAGTTTTAAAGTGACCAAAAGTCGGAATCAACGACAAAGTATAGATGTAGAAACAGAGAGGGATAGAAAATGAGTAAAAAAGATTTTTAAAAAACTTCAAACAAAGAAAGGATGGCAAAGATTCAAGCTGGATACAAAAAGCATGCCCAGGACCATAGAAATGAATGAAAAACAAGATGGCCGCGACCATTGAGGACCGCGTGGGTAAGTTTGCGCGATATTTATCCCGCGAACACGCAAAAATTGACGCAAACACGTAATTGAGACCCGCGAGCATGCAACTGGGTCCCGGAACCGGAAATACGCAACGCAAAAACGTGAAACAAGATGGGCACGCCCATGTACGACCGCATGGGTAAGTTCGCGGTCATTGCGGTGAAAAAAACATGCGAATACGCACAGCGCCCCGCGAACACGCAAAAAAAACAAAAACGCAAATTCGCACAAATTCACGGATTTTGCGGAACGTGAAATCGCTTTCGCGTGAATTCACGTACCGCAAATTCACGCATTTCGCCCATACTTAATCAATATCCCGTTTTGCGAATCTGAAATTGCAGGATTTTGCAATTTGCAGTTTTAGATTCACAAAACGGGATGTATTTAAAAAATCGCGAATGATTGGCAATTTCTTAAACATCGCAAAAAATTCTCAGAATCATGATTTGCGATTCCTTGATTGCGAAATTCGCTAATTAAGAAATCGCAAAATCGGGAATCTGCAATACAGGTTCAGCTTGATGACATCACAAACAGGAAGTGGGAGTGATTTGCTGCACCTGTTTGCCTGAGCCACAGTTAGAGGCAGTTTGGAGAGTGTGAGGAGGCAACATGAGGGCAAGGAGGGTGAAAAGAGGAAGAGGTGCTCATAGAGGAGATGGTTTGCAGCCCTGAGCTCCTCTTTAGGAAAAAGGCACTGAAAGTCCCTGAAGCAAGGAAAAGAAAGATTTGGCTGGAAATTCAAGAGAAAGTCAATGGTGTGGGTGTGACTCATCGCACTGTGGATGAACTGCGCAAGGTGTGGTACGATATGCGGCAAAGGTTGAAGGAGAGGGTGGCAGCCAAACTAAAGGAGTCAAACAAGACCAGGGGAGGAACATCCACAGCAGCAGAACCGACCCTGCATCCAGCAGCCAAGGTAAGATGCATGCCAAATATACCTGCACACATGCCCATCCCATGCACACTGTCTAGAATGCGCAAAATAGAAACAACAGATGTCACTCCGATCCACTTCTTACAGCACACCCAGCAATGCATCATGGGAGTTGCAGTAGGATGTAGTATAGTGTGTCCATGACACATAGGAAATCAATGGCAAAATGTGGGTTTGTGATAAGGGAATAAGACAGTGTCAGAAGGTAGCCAACACAAAATTTAGAAACTTTATTGAGTGCAAAATTCAGAAAATGACAGAAACTCCCTCTTTACATGCACAGCACAATCCAGGGCACTTGACAGTGCAGAGCGAGATAACTTTTAAAATCCTGATAACCAGGCTGATGATGGGCACTTCAGTGAAGAGTCTGAGCACACAACCATCATGCGCAGGAAGCGCACACATGTGCCCCCACTGCCTCCATTGGATGATGACTTAGACGCCACAAGAGAGGTGAGTGAGCACAGAGAGGCAAGGCAGGGTGTGTCAAACATCCGTAGGCAGGAAACCCCACAAATCAGCGTGGCAACAATGGAAACACACAGGTCAAGGCCCAGGAGCAGCACTGCCACCGTTGAGGAGCATACAGTATTTGCAGGTCTGGAAAACAACATACTTCAGGTACAGCGCCTGCAACAGAAATCATTGCACTCCATTAATAGGCAACTGAGCACACTGAACAGGAATCAGCACTACATGGGGGAAGGCATCATGGCCATGGCAAGTGCCATACATGACCTCTGTGACACACTGAAGCAAAACCAAGACACCAGGGACACGGCTGCCCAACGTGCCAACGCACGGCTTCATAACTACACAAAGGCGGTAAACCGCCTGTGAACCACCACCAGCAACTTGACCCGTTGCAGCATTACCATGTAGGTGAAAAATGTCCCACTGCTGCTAGGACATTGCAAGAGGGCTAGAACAGGTCACCAGTGCAGTGGAGCAAATGCAAATCCCCAACTCCGGTGGCACCACACTCATGGTCTCTGGGGAGAGTGAAAAGACCTCAAGTAGGAGTAGCAACACACCTACATTGCCAGAAGCAAGACGGTACAGTGGCAGACAGGGTGCAGTACCTAGGCACTCAGCCTGGGGACCAACCAGCACCAATCCGTCACCGGAGGAGGTGAACTGTACAGTGATACATGTGTGTCAATGGGTGATGTAACCCAGCAATACAGATTAAAGACTTTCTTGTGAAGAACCTGCACTGTGTACATAACATGTGATGGGTACAGCAACAGTTAATGTTTGTGAAGTGTGAATAAACACATCACAGATTTCAAACATCATTTTGGCTCATTTTCATCATTTCTCACCTAGAAGTAGTTTTATGTGATCTCAGTCTGTCTCTGACGTCCGGCAGCTGCCCCAACTCTTGCTGCTGCCCTGCCAGGGGGAGGTGGGCAATTGTCATCAGATGTGTCTGTATCGGTCACATCAATTGTGGTGCCTTTCCTCATAGCCATGTTATGGAGCATTGCGCAGCATGCCACAATTTTACAGCATGTCTCAGAGCTGTATTGCAGTGCTCCTCCATGCTTATGCAGGCACCGGAACTGGCTCTTTAGTATTCCAAAAGTACGCTCTATGAGGCAGCACGTAGATCTGTGTGCCTTGTTGTATCTTCTCTCCCTTGCATTGCCTGGATCCAGGTACAGGGTCAGGATGAAGTCCCGCACTGCATAGGCACTTTCACCTGCAGGGATAGAAACAATAGGTAAGTCAATGTATACCCCTCAGGAGATAGAATGGATGGATGGATGTGTGCCATGCATTTACCTAACAGGTATCCCTCTCCAAACTCTCCAGCACTCAGACGTCTGAGTATCCCACTATGTCTAAAGATTAAAGAGTTGTGTGTACTGCCAGGGTATTTTGGTACAATGTCATTGATAATATACTTAGCATTGCACACAATCTGTACATTCAGGGAATGGTAGCATTTACGGTTTCTGTAGACATATTCAGTTGCTGCTGGGGGTGTGATGGCCACATGGGTCCCATCAATGCAGGCAATGACGTGGGGGAAACGTGCAATTTGGTAAAAGTCAAGTTTGGTTTGCTGTAATGCCTGTTGGGTGCTGGGGAAGTATATATGATGTGATAGCCTCTGTAGCATTGCATCTAGAAAGCCATGGAAAAAGCGTGACAGGGCACTCTGTGACAACCCGCCAACCTCTGCTATGACCCCTTAAACACTCCCTGAGGCCAGGAGGTGCAGTGAGCACAGGACCTGCACATAGGTGGGAATTGTTTGGGTCCTGCGTGTTGGGTGTTCCAAATAGGGTTTCAGTTCCTCAATCAGGTCCAAGATGGTCTGTGAGTGCAGCCTGTACTTGTCATGGATCTCCTCTTCAGTTTGCTGGAACAGAGTGATGCGCAGCCTGAAGATACGTTCCTGTCTCATTCTCCTCTGTGCGAGAGCCCGAATACACAGCCTCCTGCCTATCACATATAGTGCTGCCATTGTGGAAGGTTCAGCTGCATTGTTGGCTGGTTTAAGTACCTTGCACCTGGTTACCACCTGCATGCACTTGGTGGTAATTGCAATTTCTTAATTTGCGAATTTGTCAAAATCGCAAATTGTGATTTTTTCTTACATATCCTTGCGATTTCTTAAATTGCGATTTTCGCTAACTGTGAAAAAGGATATTCGCATATTTTACATTTTCGCAACATAAGAAATCGCTATTTTTGCGATTTCTTACTTTGCGATGCGATTGTGCCTCATACATCTTGAATTGTGATTTTATTAATCGCAAACGCAATTTTTTGCGATTCACAGCGCTTGCGACTAAAAAATCATTTCATACATATGCCCCATGGCAGTTAAGTACTGACAAGAAAAAAAGTACCTGCCCATTATTTTAAGCTTTTATACACATCTATTTTCACTGAAGTAATTGGACATCATGATATTTCACTTTCAATAAAGCTCTTCCGAGGAGCTCGGAAAAGAACAACCTTTTCAAGTGTTGCTGTCTTTAAAAACCACCAGCTCTGGTACATTGACAAAGCTACTGACTGTGGAACCAAAATGCTATTTTTCTCTATCCATCCTAATCACAATTTTCACCTCACTTTCACCAAACCTTTCCTATCATTGGGGGACAGCGGTCAATTAGGCTCAAATATTCCTTGTCAGATTTTGAAGCATCAAATCATAGCTACTTTCTCACTATCATTCGTTGGATGTGTGAGAGGTCTTCTGTTGCTGTGAACAGCTGCCGTGGATTTGAATGTAAGAACAAGAGAGCATGTTTTTTAAGGAACTTGTCCCCTGTGACAGGTTGTGTGCGGTAACATTGTATATTCACCTTATGTTAGCATTATTGTTTTAAAGGTGGAGTGTTAGAACTGGCATTTGCTTTCTGACCTCCCGGTTTTGACTCTGTGTTTGCTGTTTTAGTGTCTCTGAGGACTTTCTCACTGCTGTCCAGTGTTAAATTGCAAGTTTTCCTATTGTAAATTGGATTATGGTTTGGTGTGTCCAAGATTTGCATATTTGCCCTACTGGTAGGTCACTGAGAGTGCCAGAGCCTGTAAATCAAATGCTGCTAGTGAGCCTGCAGCACTGATTGTACCAACCACACAAGCAGCCTTTCAAAGGGTTCTTAGACATGTTACTGCAGTGTCTGCATGCAGTTCTTACTGCCATGTCGACTTGGCAAGTGCACCCAAGCCCTAATCTTTCCTGTCATTACATGTGAGGCAGGCCCAAGGTACCCCTGTGAGCAGGGGGCAGTGTATGTGAAAGGTAGGACATGCACCGGTGTGTGTGACATGTCTTGATAGTGAACAAGAGTATATTTCATTTTCCACTGTTGAAAGGCTATCTGTCCCATAGGATAGAATGGGAAATACTTGGTAACATTTTACAATTATTTCTTCCCATTAAGACAAGATAGAGAAAGGGAGCTTAGTATGCCTGAACTTAGAATGTCAAAATGCAACTTTTAGTAACAATGATTTTTATTTTCTGTTTGTAATTACCACTTTTAGAAAGTAGGTATTTTCTTGCTTAGCTATCCTCTGTGCCTCTGGTGGGTTGTAGATTGACTGACTAGCTTAGCCTTGACAGGGGCTGGGGATGTGCAGTCTCTTTAGAAAGCAACTGGGGGTGGATGAGACCAGGGATGGCCTGAATACATCTGGGTTTCATTTAGAGTAGGGGGGAATTCCTTGCATCTGAATAGGCCTGGTCTGCCTTGGACAATGCTGTCTTCACCTCCTGTTGGGTAGCTGGGCCAGAGAGGACCAAACTGGTTTGGACTGGGCACAGTCACTCTCTGCCCAAAAGAACAAAGAGAAACTGAGTATAAATATTGAGTCCCAGACACCAGTAGTTTAGAACTCGTTTGGATCAAGGAACCTTCCAAGAGGAGGAGCTGGAGGGCCTGCCAGGAGGAGTACTGCCTCTCTGCTGTGCTGTTGGTTTGCTGGATTGACCTGCAGTTTCTGCTTCTGCCTTGGGCAGTACAAAGACTGAACTGAACTTTGTTATCTTGTCTCTGAGTATCCCCAAGAGATTGAAATAGAGCTTGCCTCCTGTTCACAAAATCTCAACGACAGCAAAAACGTCACTTACCTCTGGTTACCACCTCTGGAACAATGGTTTCAGTTTCCACAGAGGAGGAAAGCAGCTGACACCGTCACCATCACTGATTCTGGCTCCGTCTCCTGAAGGCACCACCACACTTCAATCCGCAACCCGCAACCCTGGTCTCGCCGGTGATGATGGCTACTGCTGCCACCAAGCCATTGCTTGCACTGCGACCTGTGGGCACTGCACTCTGCATTGCTTCACTTCACTCTGCCGCCCTGGTCTCACCGATGATGTCGCTACACACTGACCTTGACTCCTATGACCACATTGTGGTTTGGGGCAAAGCTCGTAAGTCACACGACACGCCGCAACGTCCCACATGGCCATCTGGGTCGACTGATGCCAGCTCCCTTCAACCGATACAGAAAAGGGGGTGGTGATGAACAGAGTGTCTGAATTAAGCAGACCACTCTTACCCAGTCCAAAGATCAGGGCTTGATCCATCACCGTTATTTATCTCACTGCCCCATCCCAGCTCAGAACCTGGCTATATGCAAATTAGTCTGTCCCTGGCCCAGTGCATCATGGGAACAGGGCAGACCAAACTACCAAGCCAATTCTTCACCAGAAAGGAGACAAGCTACCGGGGACCGGTTTCTGGCATTTCAGCCTCTTCGGCCCGGCTTGCTTGAATCCTGATGGAGCAGTGAGAAAGGGACTCATGTCTGAGTATACCCTGCCACACCTATAGTGGCCAAAAACGATACAGAAAAGGGGGTGGTGATGAACAGAGTGTCTGAATTAAGCAGACCACTCTTACCCAGTCCAAAGATCAGGGCTTGATCCATCACCGTTATTTATCTCACTGCCCCATCCCAGCTCAGAACCTGGCTATATGCAAATTAGTCTGTCCCTGGCCCAGTGCATCATGGGAACAGGGCAGACCAAACTACCAAGCCAATTCTTCACCAGAAAGGAGACAAGCTACCGGGGACCGGTTTCTGGCATTTCAGCCTCTTCGGCCCAGCTTGCTTGAATCCTGATGGAGCAGTGAGAAAGGGACTCATGTCTGAGTATACCCTGCCACACCTATAGTGGCCAAAAACGATACAGAAAAGGGGGTGGTGATGAACAGAGTGTCTGAATTAAGCAGACCACTCTTACCCAGTCCAAAGATCAGGGCTTGATCCATCACCGTTATTTATCTCACTGCCCCATCCCAGCTCAGAACCTGGCTATATGCAAATTAGTCTGTCCCTGGCCCAGTGCATCATGGAAACAGGGCAGACCAAACTACCAAGCCAATTCTTCACCAGAAAGGAGACAAGCTACCGGGGACCGGTTTCTGGCATTTCAGCCTCTTCGGCCCGGCTTGCTTGAATCCTGATGGAGCAGTGAGAAAGGGACTCATGTCTGAGTATACCCTGCCACACCTATAGTGGCCAAAAACGATACAGAAAAGGGGGTGGTGATGAACAGAGTGTCTGAATTAAGCAGACCACTCTTACCCAGTCCAAAGATCAGGGCTTGATCCATCACCGTTATTTATCTCACTGCCCCATCCCAGCTCAGAACCTGGCTATATGCAAATTAGTCTGTCCCTGGCCCAGTGCATCATGGGAACAGGGCAGACCAAACTACCAAGCCAATTCTTCACCAGAAAGGAGACAAGCTACCGGGGACCGGTTTCTGGCATTTCAGCCTCTTCGGCCCGGCTTGCTTGAATCCTGATGGAGCAGTGAGAAAGGGACTCATGTCTGAGTATACCCTGCCACACCTATAGTGGCCAAAAACGATACAGAAAAGGGGGTGGTGATGAACAGAGTGTCTGAATTAAGCAGACCACTCTTACCCAGTCCAAAGATCAGGGCTTGATCCATCACCGTTATTTATCTCACTGCCCCATCCCAGCTCAGAACCTGGCTATATGCAAATTAGTCTGTCCCTGGCCCAGTGCATCATGGGAACAGGGCAGACCAAACTACCAAGCCAATTCTTCACCAGAAAGGAGACAAGCTACCGGGGACCGGTTTCTGGCATTTCAGCCTCTTCGGCCCGGCTTGCTTGAATCCTGATGGAGCAGTGAGAAAGGGACTCATGTCTGAGTATACCCTGCCACACCTATAGTGGCCAAAAACGATACAGAAAAGGGGGTGGTGATGAACAGAGTGTCTGAATTAAGCAGACCACTCTTACCCAGTCCAAAGATCAGGGCTTGATCCATCACCGTTATTTATCTCACTGCCCCATCCCAGCTCAGAACCTGGCTATATGCAAATTAGTCTGTCCCTGGCCCAGTGCATCATGGGAACAGGGCAGACCAAACTACCAAGCCAATTCTTCACCAGAAAGGAGACAAGCTACCGGGGACCGGTTTCTGGCATTTCAGCCTCTTCGGCCCGGCTTGCTTGAATCCTGATGGAGCAGTGAGAAAGGGACTCATGTCTGAGTATACCCTGCCACACCTATAGTGGCCAAAAACGATACAGAAAAGGGGGTGGTGATGAACAGAGTGTCTGAATTAAGCAGACCACTCTTACCCAGTCCAAAGATCAGGGCTTGATACATCACCGTTATTTATCTCACTGCCCCATCCCAGCTCAGAACCTGGCTATATGCAAATTAGTCTGTCCCTGGCCCAGTGCATCATGGGAACAGGGCAGACCAAACTACCAAGCCGATTCTTCACCAGAAAGGAGACAAGCTACCGGGGACCGGTTTCTGGCATTTCAGCCTCTTCGGCCCGGCTTGCTTGAATCCTGATGGAGCAGTGAGAAAGGGACTCATGTCTGAGTATACCCTGCCACACCTATAGTGGCCAAAAACGATACAGAAAAGGGGGTGGTGATGCTCAGATGTGAGTCCCTTGCTCATTGCACCATCGGGATTCAAGCAAGCCGGGCCGAGGACGGCTGGAATGCCGGAGGCCGGTCCCCGGAGGCTTGTTTCCTTCCCAGTGTAAGAATTGGCTTTTGTAGTCTGGTCTGCCCTGTTCCCATGATGCACTGGGCCAGGGACAGACTAATTTGCATACAGCCAGGTTCTGAAACTGGGATGGTGCAATGAGCTAAAAAACGGTGTTGGATCTAGCCCTGATCTCTTGACTGGGTGAGAGTACTCTGCTTAATTCAGAGACTCTGTCCATCACCACCCCTTGTTGTAAATTATTTTGTCCACCCTAAGCGTGGAAGGGTATGCTCAGATGTGAGTCCCTTGCTCATTGCACCATCGGGATTCAAGCAAGCCGGGCCGAGGACGGCTGGAATGCCGGAGGCCGGTCCCCGGAGGCTTGTTTCCTTCCCAGTGTAAGAATTGGCTTTTGTAGTCTGGTCTGCCCTGTTCCCATGATGCACTGGGCCAGGGACAGACTAATTTGCATACAGCCAGGTTCTGAAACTGGGATGGTGCAATGAGCTAAAAAACGGTGTTGGATCTAGCCCTGATCTCTTGACTGGGTGAGAGTACTCTGCTTAATTCAGAGACTCTGTCCATCACCACCCCTTGTTGTAAATTATTTTGTCCACCCTAAGCGTGGAAGGGTATGCTCAGATGTGAGTCCCATGCTCATTGCACCATCGGGATTCAAGCAAGCCGGGCCGAGGACGGCTGGAATGCCGGAGGCCGGTCCCCGGAGGCTTGTTTCCTTCCCAGTGTAAGAATTGGCTTTTGTAGTCTGGTCTGCCCTGTTCCCATGATGCACTGGGCCAGGGACAGACTAATTTGCATACAGCCAGGTTCTGAAACTGGGATGGTGCAATGAGCTAAAAAACGGTGTTGGATCTAGCCCTGATCTCTTGACTGGGTGAGAGTACTCTGCTTAATTCAGAGACTCTGTCCATCACCACCCCTTGTTGTAAATTATTTTGTCCACCCTAAGCGTGGAAGGGTATGCTCAGATGTGAGTCCCTTGCTCATTGCACCATCGGGATTCAAGCAAGCCGGGCCGAGGACAGCTGGAATGCCGGAGGCCGGTCCCCGGAGGCTTGTTTCCTTCCCAGTGTAAGAATTGGCTTTTGTAGTCTGGTCTGCCCTGTTCCCATGATGCACTGGGCCAGGGACAGACTAATCTGCATACAGCCAGGTTCTGAAACTGGGATGGTGCAATGAGCTAAAAAACGGTGTTGGATCTAGCCCTGATCTCTTGACTGGGTGAGAGTACTCTGCTTAATTCAGAGACTCTGTCCATCACCACCCCTTGTTGTAAATTAGCTCCCTTCAACCGGCACTGCTGCTTGCACAGTGACCTGTTAGCAAGGCAACAAGCCCCGCCTCACTCCACACCGCAGCCCTGGTCTCACTGACGCTGCTGGACAACCGTCACCGAGTTGTTACCTGCACTTTGACTGTTGCTACAATCAGCCCACACCGATAGGAGTAATAATGATCCCCACTGTCCCAACACTAATATCCCTCAATCAATCCCATAATAAATTATAGACACTGGGTCCATTGCAAGGGATTTTCAGTTTTCACATATCCCTCACCTCAAAACAGGTGGTAGCTCACAACCACCAAGAGCTATTTGTAATCAAAGACAGCCTAACCACCCCACTAACAGACTGACAACTCGACCATAAAGCAGGTCACCTAGGTTGGTGGGTGAGGGTTTGTCACAATTCTTTTATCAAAATCCCGACACATCTACTTCTTTTTTTTTTTTTTAAGTTCAAAAGAAGTTTATTGAAATGAATACAAGGTAATAGTTCAAAATGGGAACACAATATTGCGGGGAGAAACAAAAAGGAAAAGGAAAGGGGAAGCAAATGATGATTCTTTGAGAAGAAGGAAGGGAAAAAAAAAGAAAAATATAATACAATAGTAACAATTCAAAACACAGTGGATTAATCATGGGTATCAATAGTAAAAAAGTAAATATTATAAAACAGGAACAATAGAATCAAATGCAATTAGAGTTGTGCATCAAAACAGAGTAGCAAAATATAAGGGAATGAAAAGGGTGTCAAGGAGGTTTAGTAACCTCCTGCTGATCAGGTCGTGGGCGGAAAGAACGGGTTGTACAGTTATCTAAATATAACGTGATGGGAAGCCAAAGTTCAGCACGTTTAGCTGCCAACTGTGCAGGAAAAACAAAAGCAGTATCAAGTCTGTGGTTGTGGCAAACATTATACCACCAAGCTTTGAAGGTAATGCTAGACGCAGATTTCCAGTTGACAGTAAGTTGTTGAAAAGCAACTGCTAACAATAAATCAACAATACGAACATTTAGATCTATCTGTTCCCAGCAAGGGGAGAGGCTTCCTAAAAAGATACGTTCATGTGAAAATGGAATGCTGGTGGAGAAGATAACATTAATTTGAGCCCAAACCTGTAACCAAAAGGCATGTACTTTTTCGCAAAGAAACAACATATGAAACAGAGTGGCGTTAGGGGAGGAGCATGACCAGCATGTGTCTGGTGTAGTAGGGAATCGTTTGTGGAGGGTAGAAGGAGTATGTAGTAAACGATTGTAAATAAAGAATATGGTTTGCGTCAGAGAGGCAGATCTGGAGGTCTTACGAATCTTCGTCCAGATCTTATCCCAAAGCGAGGTTGGCCAGGATAAGGAAAGATCACTTTCCCAGTGCTCCTCCACTTTACTTTTGAGTCTAGGATGATTGGGTGTGAAGGCATTTGTAGAGGACCGAGGCTTTGGGGAGAGTAAGTAAAGTGGAATGAAGTTGGGCAGTGGGGTTAGGGGAAGATGAGTGTGAGGTGGGGAGTGTATTATAGAGTTCCATAACTGATGTTTTGAGGAGGAGGTATTGGGGAGCAGAAGAAAGGGGTAAGCCAAAAGTGGAACAGAGAATGTGAAAAGGCAAGAAAGCAGAGTGTGAAAACAATTGTGAGATCCAAAGCAGACCCTTGGCCCTCCAGGATTTCCAGAAAATGGGTTTGCCACGAATGAGGAGGAATTTATTATGCCAGATGGTGGATGAAAGGAAATCGGCAAGGCAGAGAGGAGGAGGAGGGTGAGAGGATAGGAGAAGTTTGAGAGTGAATTTATGTATGGGAGTGAAGAGTGAGGAGGGTTTACGTGAAAAAGAGATACATTCAGCAAAAGAGAAAGGTGAGAGAAAAAGGCGTTCCACTTTGGTCCACAGTGGACAAGGGGAATCAGGATCTTGCAACCAAAAGGAGGATTGACGCAACAAGATAGCTCTATGATATGCCAGGAAATTCGGAAAATTGACACCACCTTCAGAAGCCGGACGAGTAAGTCTAGCAAGAGACATTCTGGGTTTACTCTTGTGCCATAAAAAGGATGACAGGACTGAGTTTATTTTTTTATGAACTTAGCCGGAATGGCTATGGGTATATTGGAGAGAGTATAGAGAACAACAGGGGATAGCATCATTTTGATAGTGTCTAAACGACCCCACCAGGATAGATAAAGAGGGTGCCACTTAGCCGTGAGATCAGATAATTTCTGAATGCATTTGGTTAGGCATAGGGAAACAGTGTCAGGGATGGAGGGGGTAATGTGCAATCCCAAATATTTGATATGGGAAGAGCTCCATGTGAAATTGGAGGCGGTAAAGTCAGTCTTAAAGGTGAACTTCGTTAGTGGCAAAATCTCACATTTATCATGATTTAATTTATAACCCGAAATGGAAGAATAATGCTGTACTTCTGCTAGAAAAGCGGGAATAGAAACAGTGGGGTTAGAGATGAAAAGTAAAATGTCATCTGCATAGGCAGCAAGCTTGATGGAGAGATCTTTTGTCTGAAATCCGTGGATATTTGGATTTTGGCGAAGTTTAGACAAAAAGGGTTCTAGGGCCAGGTTAAATAAAAAAGGTGAAAGAGGGCAACCTTGACGGACACCTCTGCCAAGATTAAAATAGGAAGATGTTTGGCCATTGGCAAAAACGGCAGCGCGTGGACGGGAGTCTAATAAGGAGATTAAGGAGAGAAATGTAGGGCCAAATCCGAACCATTTAAGAGTATGGAAAAGGTAAGGCCATTCCACCCTATCAAACGCCTTTTCAGCGTCTAAGGCAATTGCTGCTAGGGGGTGTTGAAGACGTGGGGATTTGGATAAAATATTAAATAAGAGTCTTGTGTTGTCAGTTATGGAACGTCCTTTAACAAAGCCTGACTGTTCATCTCCTAAAAGGTCAGGGAGGATGTGGTCCAACCTAATCGCCAGTGATTTAGCAAAAATTTTGTAGTCTATATTGACTAGGGAAATAGGCCTGTAATTTTTACAATACTGGATGTCTCTCCCAGGCTTAGGAATTAAACAAATATGAGCATCTGAGAAAGTACCGGAGGAAGAACCAATTTCAGCAAAGGAGTGGAGGAGAGAATGGAGTTTTGGGATAAGTAATTTTGAAAAATGAAGGTAGAACTCAACAGTAAAACTGTCTGGGCCAGGGGCCTTGTTGAGTTTTAAACGTTGGAGGGCAGTAAGCAATTCTGGTTGGGAAATATCGGATTCTAAGGAAGAAAGATCAAGAGGAAAAGAGGGGGGGGGTTGAATAGTAGAGAAGAAATGAGCAAGAGATTGAGGAGAAGAAGAGGTGTCTGAAGTGTATAAGGTCTCATAGAAATGTGAGAAAGTGTTAAGAATATCAGCATCCTTGTGTTGGAGATGTGCTTCAGTATCATAGATCGACTCAATGTTCACTTTGTTGTGTTTGACCTTCAAGTAATTAGCAAGAATTTTCCCAGCTTTGTTCTTACCACCATAGAATTTAGCACTGGATTTAAGCAAATAGAGAGAAGCATCTTCAGTAGATTTTTCATTAAATTTGATTTTGGCAGCGACAAGAGACGTCAAACTATCTGAGGAGTGGGAGGTAAAGTAGGCGTGTTCCAATCTTTTAATGTCGCGTAGGAGGTTTTTGGTAAAACTGCGGGCAGCTTTACGTTTGGTAGCGACAAAATTAATGATGAAATCGCGTGCAGCTGCTTTAAAGGTGTCCCAGAGGGTATGCCGGGACATGGGTGGGATATCATTGAAAAGAAAAAATTCATCAAAAAAAGTAGAAAAAGAAGTGGAAAATTTAGGATCCAAAAGGAGGGCATTATTAAAACGCCACCGTTTAGGACCATCAGTTTTGGGTAAAACCTCAAGACATACCACCACAGGGGCATGATCAGAAAGCAGAATCGGACCAATTTCTGCCATCTGAAGCGTTTGAGAGAGTGCATGGGAGACAAAAACATAATCGAGACGTGATTGGGAGCGATGATGAGGGGAGTAAAAGGTAAACTCTTGTAGGGTCGGGTTACATAGACGCCACGAGTCAACGAGTTTGTGTTGCAAGATGGCTTGAGTAAAGAGTTTGTGTGATTTTGTAGGAATATAGGAGGCATCAGATTTTCTGTCCAGAAAGGGATCAAGAGGGAGATTACAGTCCCCTGCAAGAATAAAATTATCATCCATGAATTGGGTTATACGGGGAGATAGTTCAGCCCAAAAAAGGGGTTCACCATGTGTGGGTCCATAAACATTAAGGAGGGAGATTGGAACACCTCTAAGTGATAGTTTGACATGACTCCATCTGCCGTTAACATCTGAGGTTTGAGAAATGAGTGTAAGAGGGAGCGATTTACGACATAAAATAGCAACACCATTACGTTTGCCATCACCCTGTGAGTAAAAGACATCACCCACCCAACCTCTTTTGAGTTTCTCCGATTCCGTGGCTGTAAGGTGAGTTTCTTGAAGAAATGCAATGTCAATATTTAATTTAGCCAGGTGAGATAAAATGCGCTGTCTCTTAACTGGAGAATTAATGCCCTTAACATTCCAGGAAACAATATTTAAAGACATAAGTTACAAATTAAAGCAATAGCATTGTGCATAAAAAATTCCAAAATAGAAAACGGAAAGAAGAAAGAAGCAAAGCGAGAGAAGAAAATAATACAAAGGTGAAGGAGAGAAAGAAAAGCGGATTGAAGAAGAAAGAAGCAATACGTAAGGAAGAGAAATGCAAGAGGGAGGAGGAAACCCAAGATTAAAAAGTAGGTAGTAAAGAAAGGAGAAACGATATAAAGAAGTGAATGGAAGAGTGAAGAGTAAAAATGCATGGCACAGAAGAGAGAAGAGATATAACCTGAGGAAGAAAAATCATCATCAATATGCATGAGCGAAAAATAATTAGTCGGGGAAGGGGAAGGGAACAGGATCGAAAACGAAAAACAAAAGAGATACATAAAACATGGGATAAACATACCTACAGAAGAGAAATACGAGAAGGAGTTGAGGGGAGGAAGGGGCCAGGTAGGTAAGGCAACACAACTGAGGTCGGCTAGGCACAGAACCGGGAAGACGTCATCAAACAATGAAGGGTTCCTGTGGAGACAAATGCGGGGTAAAGAAGAAGGTGTTACACAAGACAGCAACTATACAAGAACTACGAAATATAACATGTGAGAAAACATCACGAGACAATAACATTCAAAAACAAGTAAGTAAATCCAAAAAAGGAAGTAACCATCAGAACGGAACTTGAAACTAACATCGAAGTTGATGAACGGAAACAATGATCAACTAGAGGTATGAAGCTTACAACAACAGTACAAGATTAGAACAATGGAATCATGGAAAACAAGCAGGAAACAAGGATCAGCAATAGATAAATATGAAAAATCAGCCAGGGGAGAAGGATGAAGGACCAGAAGCGTCCATAGCAGAGGCGTGGTGCGCGTTGATGAAGCTCTGGAGTCTCACTGGATCTTCATAGGTGGTGGTTTTGTTGTTATAAGTAACTTTGAACAAACAAGGATGGTATAGGCCATATCGAGCACCCATAGAGCGAAGGGCCGCTCTCATGCTTAAGAAGGCTTTCCTGCGATTGGCAGTTGCTTTGGCATAATCCTGGGTGAAGAACACCGGAGAATCAGACCAAGTCAGTTTAGGAAGAGCCTTGGCAGCTGCAAGAACTTTCAGAAGATCAGTGTACTCCAAGAAATAAAGAATTACACCTCGTGGTTTCTGTGACATGGAGAGTGATGAAGGTAGGCGACCCAAACGATGTGCCCGTTGGATGTTAAGAGAAGTGTCTTCTGGCAAGCGCAGCAATTTGGGGAGGAAGGATTTGAAGAAAGCAAGCGGGTCAGACCCTTCAAGACCCTCCGCAAGGCCATAAATACGAAGGTTATTGCGTCTTTCTCTGTTTTCCAACTCCTCCACCTGCTTCTGGAGAGCGCCCACCTGCGAAGACAAATGTGTGACTGTGGTTTGAGATTCTTGAAGGGAGGCGACGGATTGTTCTACCGAAGAAACTCTTGTTTCAATTTGGGACCAATTGTCAGTTAGAACCTGAAGTTTGGCATTAGTCTCCTCCATGAAAGGGCGCAGTGTCCCAATTTCCTCGAGGAAGGGACGAAATGATCTAATTTCCTCCAGTAATAGCTCCATAGAAACTGGAGATGATGACTTGGGTGGCGAAAGCGGATGTTTCTTTAACCGTTTAACAGTTGTTTTCCCTGAGGACGGTTGAGATGACGACGCCATGGCTGTCTCGGAACCTGAAGATGCAAGGGAGTCTTCTAATTGGGAAAGAGCTGAAAACACTTTGGAGTTCTTTACAAAAGCCACCTTCGTAGACGGTTTGGAGGAAAAGCGAGACATATGCTTTTGTCGTCCCATACAGGGAGGCTGATAAACGTGCAGGAATTGCAGTGTAATATCAAAAGGCCAAAGAAACAGTGTAGAGAAGGTAGAACAGCATGTAGTTCAGTTCAGTCATAACGTGGCAAGCAGAAGTAACATGAAGAAAAAATCGAAGCTGGATAATCCAACATAAACATTGAGAAGAGAAATCATCCAAGACAACGTTGCCAGGATGGATAATGCCTATTAAAGAAGCATAACAGCATAGTCAATTATGTAATTAGTGGAAAAGCAGCCCGTTGGAGCATAGAGGACAGTGTGACAAAATCGCCTGTGGAAAGAGAATAGCCAGGAAGGAATTCTCAGCAGCCTTAAAGATGTCACAAAGAAACTGTGTTGTTCGCTGAGGCAGTAAGTAATCTACAGCCTCCACTTGCTATTTAAAACAATAAGGTAAATCAATGAGGACCTTCCAAGAAGTGGCTGAGGAAGACTGCATGATAGGAAGGAAACTCAGGAAGCGCAAAGACAGCGTAGCCGGCACTGCAGCAGAGAGGCAGATGCACTTCAGGATGCTTAAAATGGCGGTCGCTTCATGTTAAGGGCAAATAGGCTGAATTGCGCATTTTCGTTAAGTCATTAAAGCAGGCTGAAGCTGTGTGGGATTTACAGGAATCAATCCAAGACTGCACCGAAATGCGGGTGAAAAATGAAGAAACCTGCGCACTCGCCTGTGTGAGAGAGACGCTCCTTGGCGGGACCACAAGATGGCGGCCGCGAGCACCGGAGCGTCTCAGAAATGCATCAGCGGAGAACTCCGTCGTCCGCCCAAACAGGAACCTCCCGAGCGTCTCACAGCATGGCGCAGACCTTCCGACGGTAGGAGCGGACCTCCAAACCAGGAACAGAGGAAGATGTGAGGTAAGTCCCCCGGTGCTGCGTTGGAGCCTCACTCAGGCGCCGCCATCACCCACGGCGCCAAGCCACGCCCCCCCGACACATCTACTTCTTGAACCACTGGTACACTTGGATTAGGAAGTTGTCCTTTGGGTGAACCATTGACCCAAATATCTTAGGTTAAAATCAACCTTAGGAAGTCTCTGTGGGATGAGGTGCTCGACAATGTAGCTGAGACTTGTACAATAGAGTAGATCCTCACAGGGACTAAAGCATCCTACTAAAATGTTTAATGATTCAAAAGAGAAAAATGATTGCAAAATGTACGCAGACTGAAATTGAAAAGTAAGTATACAAGTTACACAAAAAACTATGAATTGATTTACATTTAAAAATGCAATATGGATAGGCTGAAAGACATGCTTGAGAGGCAAAAAAGCAAAAATAAATCACAATTACTATCCAATGAGAAAGTGTATTAACCGATAATCCATTTGAAGCCTAGATAAATACAGCTGAGAATTGAAAAACACAGTTCTATAATAGAAAACATACCAGATACGGGAGGTATTACGAAGTCAAAATTGAGTCCACGCTAAAACAGACTGGTTTATAGTGAAATGCATAACACTAAGGAAATTAATTAAATAAGTGAAAATGTATCACTTCAAATCAGCATTAAAGTGAAGAAAAACTATAAATGATATCGGAATTTGCATTCATATTGCTGCAATAAAGATTAGTCACGTCCTTGGAAAACATAACAGAATACATGAAATAGAAATGATTTGTAACAATAAGTAAATGTACAACTATTTTTTTAAACTGCATTGTGGCACATATGAGCAAAACGTCACTTAGGAGTGATTCCAAGAATAATGGTTTCTGTAATAACATGCAAACAATTCTGCACAAGTATTCCTCACATCCTACATATAGAGTTGCCATGTTGTTTTTTGTCACAAATATATTTCATTAAGCAACAAATCATGGCTTAAATAGTCAGTAACTGCATAAACATGACCTCGTTATGCACTGCTAATTACCCCACATATTACATCATACCGGAAATCTCAGGGACAGCATTAGCGGGTTCCCAATAATCCATTTTATTCCGTTGAAATGGCAGACACATTTCGACAACAATATGTTTTTCTCAATGACCTTAGTGTGGATTCCTTGAAACACTCGTTTTTGTAGGGCTTCTTCCTCTCAGCATGGATCAATTAAGGTGAAATGCATTATGGACTTTGTGCCCAATGTGGAGGAATACATCCACTTAAGACTTAATAAGGTCATAATATCTTGTTTGACTCTAAGTAATTAGCAAAATGTCCATGCTGACCGAGCTTTGGTTGAATTGCAGTGGACAGCATTCTAACCAATGGGAGAGGAATAAGCCCTACACAAATGAGTGCTTCAAGTGAATCAACGCTAAGGGCATTGAGAAAGACATATTTTTGTCGAAACACGTCTGCCATTTCAACTGAATAAAATGGATTATTGGGAACCTGTTGAGTGCTTCTGATTGAGGAATTTGAGGAATTCTCCTTCCTTGTGCCTACTTGAAAAGGGGGAAGTTTTATCCCGCTAAACACAATCTACTTCATTTATTAGATTGGGTTTAACGTGAGAAACCTTGGGTGGTTGCATGGGAACGCCATGCACCACCCTTGGTATGCCCCATGGAACAAAGTTTAATGCTGGAAAGTAAATTGGGAAAAAAGATTTTGAGCCGATTTGCATCACTTTGGTGATGCAAACATAGCACAAAATCTTAGAAAGTCACCCCTTAATTCGTATTTTCTGTCTTTCTTTGCTCAGACAGATGTAGTCGTTCTGAGTGGAGCTTTGTTCAGCTGTGGTAGTTTCATGCGCTGACATTTCTTGCATGTTTTCCTTCTCTATTTATACTGTTATTTAATGAAGAAAGTGTTTCTATTTTGTTGTCTTTTTTTATGGTAAACTTATTTTTTATTAGATTTTACCAATAACAAAGCATAGCAAGGCCATCAGAAAGAGATCACTTGGTACATCATCAAGTAAATATATAACATAATGCAGCGTTTATAAACAGACCATGTCCTCTATGTTCTGAATTGTACATTAGAGAATGCCATGTCAAAGCAACCACGTATACATGAACCAAACATACATAACATTAATGTAAATACACAGGTGACTTGGAAACTAGTGTGAGTAGTAATAGGGAGTATAGAAAAGAAATGTAGCTCTTAGAGGAGTCGGCACCTCTCACAAAACAGTCTATTGATGTAAGTTCTCTAGTGGGTGCTTGACGAACCTCAGGTTGCAGTAGTCAATGTTTCAATTGTAGATAGTGAAAGTGTTCAGAGCTTGAAAGGTGATAGTCACGTTGACAGAGTTCAAAGGGCAAAATCTCCCAGTTATGGAAATGATCCGACAGGTTAAGGCAACCCCCCCTCCCTCCAAGCATCAAAGGGGCCTGGTTGAGTTAAAATAAATTGCAGTAAGTGAGTCGTTTTTATTGGGGTGCTTAAATAGGCATTTTGGGGTCCGTCTGATTTGGTTTCCATCAACATCTCAAATGGCTTTCTCCACCACTGCCCTGTCTATGTGGAGCCAGTGTTTGTCTGACTCATGCAGTGACCGCTCTGCATTGACTGGGCTGCTTTATAATAAAGGTTAAAGTCTTTCATCCCTCTAAGTAATTTAAAGGCTAGACCAGCTCATTTGATCTGCTGGATAAAGCATGTTAGCAAGGTTTGCAGCATTGATATTTATTTATTTATTTATTTATGACATTTGTAAAGCGCACAAATGCCCAAGGGCGTCTCGGCGCTGCGGACAACAGACAGAGTCAATGAGTAAATTATTGGTTGAACAACCAGGTCTTTATCATCTTTCTGAAGACTAACAGAGAGTGACAAGATCTAATCTCCAGCGGGAGGGAATTCCAGAGTTTTGCCACCATAACAAGAAAACGCCTATCGCCCCAAGAGACGTTTTTTGTACGGGGTACAGTAAGATGAAATGCATCGAAAGATCGAAGTGGCCTGTTGGGAATGTAGGTGGCTAGGTGATTTATTAAAAACTGGGGACCTATCTTGTGGGATGCTTTATAGGCAATACATAATGCCTTGAATTTTTTTCGGTTCCTCGCTGACAACCAATGGTATCTCTTAATGACATGTGAGATGGATTTAAACTTAGGGGTTCCCAACAGCATTCTGGCTGCCGCATTCTGGACGGTTTGCAATTTCTGAATGACCCTGCTCTGTGCATTGGCAAACAGCCCGTTGCAGTAGTCTAGGGATGACATAACCAGTGTACTGACCAAAGTTTTTCCCACATTCAAAGGGAGAAATGGAAGAATCTTCTTAATCATTCGGAGTTTATAGAATGACGCCGAAACCACCGAATTGACATGGGGTGCGAGAGTCAGTCTGTCAACGAATAAGACGCCTAGATTCCTGACCTTAGTGACTGGGTTTGGTGGAGAGCCTAGAACTGGTGGCCACTAGGAACTGGACCATATGGGGGATAGCTTACCAAAGATCATGACCTCCATTTTGTTGGAGTTCAGTTTGAGACAATTGCTGGCCATCCAGCTACTGATTGCCAACATGCCCTTCTGGAAGCTAGCTGCTACCCTTTCTCCATTGTTGTTAATTGCGAGAACCAGCTGGGTGTCGTCGGCGTATGATGTAAGGGCCTTCCCATGTGCCTTGATGACTCTGGCTAAGTCCGACACATAGATGATAAAAAGTGTCAGACTTAGGGATGAGCCTTGCGGAACTCCACATGATAATGTCAATTGGGCCGAGTGGAAGGAGCCCAGAGTCACCGCCTGGGTCTGGTTTGTGAGAAAGGATAACAGCAGGCCTTTTGCCTTGTCCTGAATGCTCATTGTAGTGATACATTCGATCAGAATGGTATGATCGACCATGTCAAAGGCAGCTGAGATGTCCAGCAATATGAGTACAGCCGTGCCTGCCTGGTCCAGAACGAATCTTATATCTTCTGAGGCCTTGATTAATGCAGTTTATGTACCATGAGCCTTTCGAAAACCAAATTGGGTGTCATTAAACAGATGATGATCTTCTATATATTTAGAAAGTAGTTGATTCATCACTTTTTTAACCACTTTGGCCGGGAAAGGTGGGCTAGCTATAGGCCTATAATTGTTGGTGTCATCCGGGTCAAGGTGAGATTTTTTTAATAGTGGTTTTAGTATAGTTTTTTTCCTTGTGGTGGGATATGTCCCTGAGGAGAACATTGCATTGCAGATCTCTGCTAATACAGGGGCTATCCGTTCAGTGACTGGTGCAAGAACAATTGGTGGGCAGGGATCATTAGCTGAGCCAGATTTGATAGTGGTCATTACGTCGGCAATTTGGTCCACAGTAACTTTTTAAAACTGCTCAAAAAGATAGTCTGAGGGATTAGTGGATGTAAACTGATTACTTTGATTCACGTGTGCTGAGAATTCAGAGTAAATATTATTTACTTTACCATAAAAATAGTCCGCTAAGGAATTACACAGTGATTGTGACGGCACGGGGACTGCCACTGAGGTTCGACCTGATAACTTAGCAACTACTTGGTAAAGATGTTTATTTGAGTTCTTAGCCGATTCAATCTGGGCTGTGTAGTATTTACTTTTTTCTTGCACAATCATTAATTTGTATTTAGCAAGTTCATCCTTATAACAAAGTTTATCTTCGCAGGAGTAGAATTTGCGCCAGTGTCTTTCCCGATTTCTACAAATTTGTTTTTGTTCCCTGAGTGGTTCAGTGAACCAGGGAGCTGATGGAAAGTTCCGATTTTTGGATATAGTATTCTTCAGCACCAGCAGGTTGATCGCATTAAGCAAACAGTTAGCATATCTTATTGAGGCTATGTTTGGATCTGATGAGACATCAGGTTAAGTTGAAGACAAATAAGTCTTAAACTGTTAATTATCTATATTTTCCATGTTTTAAACACATCTAGCCCATTTACGGGCACGCTGATGGGCAGATTGTTGTCAGGTAATATATTAAATATAATTGCATGGTGATCGGTCCAGGCTAGAGGTAGGTTATCTTTTAAGAGGATGTTTTTGGAGTTAGAAAAAAGGCCGTCCAAAGTATGACCAGCTACGTGATTGGTAGGTACTCTCGATCGAAAGCAATGGGGCGGCATGTGGAGCCAGTGTTTGTCTGACTCATGCAGTGACCGCTCTGCAATGACTCATAACTGGGCCGGATTATAATAAAGGTGGAAGTCTTTTATCCATCTAAGTAATGTAAAGGCTATGCCAGCTCATTTGATCTGCCAGATAAAGCACGTTAGCAAGGTTTGCTGCATTGGTAGGTACTCTCGATCGAAAGCAAAAGGGCAGCATTGAAAAAGATATAAAGATTTTGGTAGAACTTTCATCTTGATTGCATGTATTATACATAGCCATGATATATGTATAAAGGTGCAAATCACTTGAGATAATTTTTCATTTGTTGTAGTAATGGAGCAAGGTTTTGTATGAAAGGAACTTGCTCGGAAGCTTGCCCATGTGTATTACTAACTATTAACTCAAGTGACTTAAAATGGCTGCCGAAAACACAGGAATTTTCTGTGCATGCGTCTACTGCATCTATGTAGTATGACGTCCTTTGCTTTGCTTTTGGTGGGAAACTTTGCAGCTGAGCAATAGCTATTAAAATGTCCACTTGAAACTCACATGTTAATGTGCATGTTATGCTTAAACTAAACCTTGCATGTTTTATTAAATTGCTAAGGCGAAAGATTAAAGAATGTTGTTGTCCAACCAGTGTCTGGTTTGCTGACACCACACGGAGCAGCTTGCGAGTTGCCAGGGAAGGTGTTGAGTGAGCTGGAAGGATATGGTTGTTTGGCCCCTCTAGCATCCAGAACTGGTTGCATTGCTAGAAATACTACTTTAATGTGTCTGCTACTCAGGACAAAGGACGAGAACACACAGAAGAGAACGTTAAATAAAGAACTCTCGACCTGTTGCTGCCTTGTGGCGTATGTGTATTTTTATAGCACCTCAAACCTAGGTAAGGCACCAAAGTGCAGTCGTGCACAAGGTAGCACAGCACCCTTAGACATATATAGGTAGTTGTTTTTCTAAGTATATATTTTTATTTTCAGCAATAAGCAAATCGCTCGATCTAATCATACACACTTGCATGGAAACAGATCAGTACAGACGACCGCGCACCAATATTTAAACGTTGCGTAAGGTATGTAATGTAAAGTTTACGGGATTAGAGTAGAAATAAGTGGTATACAGTGCAATCATTTATTTCCGTATTCTAACATGTCTTTCCCTGACTTTGTCAATAGTTCCTCTTTGGGCCTGAAGGGGGACTGAAATCCCTACCCCCACCTGACTTGTGCGCAAGCGTACCCAAACCCGTCTGGAACCATGATGAATCAATTGAAACTCAGCCAAGGTCACTCTAGCAAGAAGCGCTAGGGAACCTCACCTCTAGACCCGAAGAGGGGAAGGAAAGAAGTCAAAAATTGTATACAATGTATTGATCCTAATGTTAAATGTGGGTGGGAGAAAAGCTTGCAAAAGCAAATTGAGGGGCGGGAATATTGAACAATGAACTAAAGAAAAAGCATTACATTAGTATGGTGTGATGACCTCTCCCCATCTCCTTGCCCAATCAAAAGAAGGGGTTTTCGCGATATTGAAACGTTGAGGGGTGGTAAATACACATAAAATAGTATAACTAAGGTAGGCTAAATCAGTTAGATGTCACAGACTCTGTCACAGACCCATCACTGACGCAGATGATGGGGGATGACACAGAGGTCAGAGACGTTGTTCGAGCACTCTGATAGAAGACACAAGAGAGAGAGAAAGAGACGGAGATACTGCTGGAGAAGAATCCGATCATCTAGATGGGCAACGCAGAAGAAAATTTGAGGAGGTACATCCGAGGAAGGGGAAGAATCGAAGAGAGTAGTGCCAGAGAAGGGTGCAACATTGGCGTTGCATCTAGAAGAGATCACCTATCCTGTCCTGAACCTGTCCTGGTCCTTTGGCTCCTCACTATCCAGGGGTCCCTATCTAGCTCTTTGGCCAAGGGTTGGTCCTTACACCATTCTAGGTCAATATAATTCTGTGTAATATGTCCTTGTATTGCTTTCAGTTTCCACCCTTTCCAGGTACTGTCATCATGAGATATTAACCAAGACTTATTTTGTCCTATTTTGATTATTTTTCCTCAAGAAATCAGGAGTATGACATGTATTGATATATGACTCACAAAATTATTGATTAGATAAAACTTACTTTTAAAACTCTCTTGAGTCTGTAGTCATTTGAAGAAAAGGTTTAATGTGATTTCTACCTATTCTACTAACAACCAGATCTATTGACCAGAGGAAATCAAGATCCAAGGTGATAGGGTTGGTAAGAATTGGTAAAGGTAAATTCATCATGCAGGAATATCCAAAATTGATCGCAGTGGTAAGTTACTGGCTTATGTGTGAATGTTTATTGGTCCAGGTGAGTATAGTAGTTTGTGAGTAACACAAGCTGGTAAATCCGCTGGATCAGTAGTAGCAGGGGATAGTTTGCCTGGAACAGATTAAAAAGTTTGTGGGTGGTTATTATGCCTAGGCATTTGATTTATTTGTTTGCCCAATGAAAGGGAGTTGAGTCGTCATGTCAGTGTCAGATAAGGTTAGAATGAGCAGAAAAGATTTAGCCAAAATAAAATATAAGCCTGCCACACCCTCAAGAACCTAACAAGATCCCACTGATAGTCCGCAGACTTTGTATCTTTGCTGCTAGGGGCTTTATACTCAGCACAAACAGAAAGGGGGAGAGCGAATACCCCTGTCTTGTTACCCTCCCAGGTGAAATAACTCTGAGCTGACACCATTAACCGCTACTCTGGACAGGGGCATAGCATAATTGGCTTTAACCATGGCATTAAAAGCCTCACAAAAGGCTAATTGTTTCAGCGTGTGAAACAAAGAAGGCCAGTCCACCCGATCAACTGCCTTCTCTGCATATAAATCAAGAAAGACTGCTGGTATGTGTTTCTTAGTAGCTTTTTCGATCAGACGGACCACCCTCCTCACATTTTCATGCATATGCCCGCCCTAAATAAAGCCTGACTGATACCGGTGTATCAAGTCTAGCATCATATCCTCCAATCTCAGGGCCAGTATTATTGAGTTGAATTTGGTGTCCAGGTTAAAGTGGGCTATGGGCCTTTATGTACCAAAAGTTAAGTAAACGTTCCCTGGTTTAGTTATGGCCATGATAAGGGCCTCCCTCATCATGCGTGTTGCCTGTCCTCCCTCTGTGATCTGGTGAAAAGTGAGGTCAGGTGGGGAACTTAGTCAGAGATAAAGGTCTTATAGAAATGGGCAGTAAGCCCATCCTGTCCAGGGGACTTATGAAGCGTCAGGGCTCCAATAGCCCTTCACACTTCCTCTTCACTGATTAGTTCTCTTAATTGCTCAATTTGGGCAGCCATCACCTGTGGAAGATCTATCGCTGCAAGATAGTCGACCTGAGAGTGTGTTTCGGTGTGGTCAGCCTTTTATAATGTCTCATAAAGTGTGGCAAACACTCATGCTTTCTCTACCTCTAAGGTTGCTAATTTCCCTGATTCATTAAGTATTTCTTCAATATATTACTTTCCCCGTTTTACCCGTAGTTGCTAAGTGTGTCCCTATTCTATTACCATGTATTTAAGATGTTTGTTTTAGAATGCAGAATTGTTGAATCTGCCCTATCAGTATATATTCATTGAGTTTTCCCCTGAATGCTGTAACTTTGGCTGGAGAATTAGTGTTGAAGTGGCCTTGTGTGCCTGTTCTAAGCTTTTCAATTTCTCATTAAATGCAAATTGCTCCTTTCTCCTTTACTTATTCTGTGGGGATGTCAGTGCCACCCATTTATATCTAGTACTGCTTTAAATGTGTCCCAGTTGTTAGAGGGCGTGGGGTCTTCGGGTGGTTTAGTTGAAAAGATTCTCTAATGGCCTTCTGTAGTTGTCACAGAGAAGTTTTTCATGTGTCAGAGTGCTAGGGAAGAACCCACAATTATGTCTTGGTGGTGGGTTGTCCCAGTCCATGGAGACCGAGACTATAAATTAGGGGTTTTGACTTGTTTTTTAGTCTGTGATCTTCAGCTTTTTTGAGATGAGTCTCCTGAAATGCCACTACATCATAATTCTGGTCAAGCAGGTATTTCCATATTTTCTGTCACTTAGCTGGCGAGTTTAGTCCCCTAAAGTTCCCGGAAAGTGTGGAAATCACCATAGTGTTTGGGCGCCCCCTTGCCCCCCACTTATAGAAGCTCAGCACCTCGTGAAACTCTATCTTCTCTTCCTCCCAACTCCTGCTCCAGTGTCCTTCAACATCCTCCTGTCAGAGCGTGGCACAGCCCCTTAATGTCCAATAACACACTCTGGTTGCATAGTAGAACTACAGTCATTCAACTGAGAATAAAACAACAACAGTTTCAATACAAAAACCACTGGGACAACATTTCCCAAATTTTGTTCATTATCTAGGAATGAATACATTGTGAGAGGCAATTTAGTCGGAGACCGCTATCATGGCCTAAGAGTTGTTTAGGAAGTTAGGGGTTTATGAGATTTTGTACAGTCCTCCAGGCTATATATACAGTATATGTAATATTGTTATTGATATTTTGGTTTGCAAGATTTTTATGTTCATTGTTTTAATAAAGTTTCATTAGTTTTAATGTTTTGTAGATATTGCAAGTTTCAATATTTTTTTTTTATTTTTACTTTTGGTGACATAAAAGACATGCACTTAACTGAACCTGGTTATTGTGTCTGTCGGTTGACTGTTGAGTTTTTAGTGTTTGCCCTCTACACTACCTTTCTGAAAAATCTGTGACTACTTGCCCTTGCTACCCATAAAATCGGGTGCAAAAAGGGTCCGATTTGGTCCAGTTTGCATAGCCATAGTAGGAATAACCCCAGGACATTTTAGTGACAAACAAACTCATCCATCAAGTTTGGGGCCCCAAATGAGTCTGACAAGTTTTGAGTATCAGTAGAGAAATTTCATCAGGAGCTGAGCATTTTACCACATGCAATTCTTTCTGGGCCCAGACCTTGTTACACAGTGCAGTGGATGTGGACAGCAGCACAGCCCAGACCATGCCTGACTCTTGTAAATGTATAGAGGGAAAAATATTCCGCAGCACATCCCCCCAGAAAGGCCCAAGTTTATACTGAGCACTGCTCCTCCACCCAAATCCCTGAATCCCTACCAGCCTTTGCAGGGAAACTTTCTGGCTACTCAACGCAGTGAGCCCAAGTGTGTGCCCAAAGTATGGTTGTGTTACTCTGTCTAGCTAGTAGACAGGAGTTTAATGTAGCATACTAGCACAGGGCCCATGGTGCCACTGATACGCCATTGGTCCAGCTCCCATTGACCTTGCAGCTATGATCTGGCACTGCAAGGCTCAGAAGAGGATCCATTTTCCTTTTCCTCTAGAGATTTCTCACCATGCCTCACAGATATGGACCATAATCATGAGGCTCAAAGAATGGGCATCTCTCAGGGGCGTAGCTATCAATGACGCAACAGGTGCAGTAGCACCAGGCCCCAGCCAAAGCATCCAAATTACGGTGGAGTATTACTGCCAGGTCAGTGGACTGGGAAATTCATTTACTTTGCTTGTACAAGGACCCAAAGGATGATTGCTATTCAACTGGCCCCTCTTCAATGGGCTTCGCAGGCATGATCAAGTGCTTCAAGAATCCGGGGAGGGGGAGTAGGGCACTGGGGTCCAGAGGATTTAGGTACCAAGTGCACCTAAATAATGACTATATTTTACGTGGGTGCAGGCAAGTCCCCTTGCCTGCACCCAAGAAGGCATTACTATGCCACTGACCCTTCTCCCATAGACCTCAACATCGCAGTCTATCTCTGAGAGGCCCAAACAGAGCTCCCCTCATCTGGGAGTTTGAGCCACAGTAAAACCCAGGGGATGGAGCCCCTTCCTCTGGTCATCTCTTCATTGGACAATTGTTCAGAAGTCCAAGTGAAGGAGCCCCTCCCTCCGACCTTGTAGCCACACTCAAGCATTTTCAGGCTTGAGGTAGAGGGCTCTTAGCCCAGGGCTTTCTTCAATGGACTATGGGTGTGAGGCTCAGGGTAAGGGATCACTATTTTGGCTTGAGATACAAATAGTGTAGCCTTTTAGCCATGGTGCAGAGTGTGATCTTACAGACATAGGTCATGGCTACAAGATGCAAAGGGCAGTTTTCTCTTTATTAGTAGATCAGAAGGTGCAGTGGAATAGGGGCCCAAGGATGTTAGGTACCCAATGCACCCAAAATATGTCTGTGTTTTACTGTCCTGCTAGGGGACATGGGTCCACATTTATATTACTTTCAACAAGGCCCGTGGTACATTGCTACTCCACTGACACCTCTCCCATGGGCATTACAGCCAGGTCCAGCTCTTTGAAGCCAAGGGAAGGCTTGCCTGGGTCTCACAGCCAAAAGGCCTATTGTTAATAGGCCCAGCAAAGTAGGGTGGTCAGGTTCTGGACTGCCCTGTACTTTAGATGTTTGCCTGGAGCCCTTCAGTGAGCAACTGCATGACACTAAATCTCTGGCTTTTTTGCCAGCCAAGGGACTCAAGTGTTTAAAAAGGTGGAATGAAAAAAGTAAAAACTGAGAATAAAACAGCACTAGGTGAGTAGGCACCCATCCTAAACGGTTTGCTTTCAATTAATGGCTAGTCATCCCTTGTGCTGATGGCACATAAGAAGAAAAAGGCAAGTTACAACATGAATTGCCAAACATCAAACATGTTGGTCAAGTAGGAGAACTAAGATTGCAAAGCAGGACTGCTTGTTTCAAGCCCCATTACATTCCCAGTATATAACCTAGTGAGTCTGTTTAAGATTGGGTGCCTGATTTAGAGTCAGAATATAAGCCTACCTTCAACCTTGAAAAAGTCACAATATATGCATGCATGATTAAAACTCCTATCACATTTTAGCGGAAATTACATTCATGTAAGGGTTTTTCAAGTCGCAAAGCCCATCATAATATGGCTGGCGGTGTCTATTAGACACCGCCACTATATTAAACCTTGGGACCGGGGCGGAAAAGCGGCGGACGGTATTTCCGTCCGCCGCGGTCCCCCCGCCATCCTAATATGGTGGGGGGGCAATTTAGATGCGGATGGTGGGCGGATTGCCCCTGCCAGGCTGGCAGTGGCTACCGCCAGCCTGACGGGGGGCAATCCGCCCGCCATTCTAATGGGCCCCATAGTAGCGACTGCTACGGGACTGTAATGGTGGGGCAAGAAAGGGGGGGTAAAAAAAAAAGAAAGATCCACTTACCAGCCAGCCACCACCTCTACTCCATCCGACGCAGTAAACAGGAAGCACATGTTCTCCCAGACTCCCCTAGTCAATCACGATGCTGCGTCACCAGCATGACAGCAGCATCATGATTGGTCTGAGCTCTGAGGTTCCGCGCTCAGTCAGGGAGCCACTGCATGTCTCCACCCAGGCTGTGCAATACAGCTAGGAGGAGAACAAGCGAAGTGGGCACGTCTGTTTTGACAGTCCAAGACATCTGGTCAGACCATCATGCGCATGTAGAGAGTGCCCACCACTCTTCTCCCTGCTCTGTGGGCAGCCCAGCCCCACCCCACCCGCACCTAAACAGAGCCAGTTTGTAAAAATAAAATGATAATAACATGGCGTTATTATCATTTTATTTTTCCTGCGGTGCGATGCTACTCTGCCTTAGTGGAGAAGCTGCCTCTGTGAACCCTCACAACCTTTTGTTGCTATTCAGAAACTCTGGTCTGTCACATTCCCATTCTGGATTTGGTGAGGGGTTTTCTCCACAAAGGGCTGAAGTAACTCTCATTACAAGACGGGAAGGGCAACAGAATACCATCAAATTTGGCAGAGATGTAGGGAAACACGTTTCCTAATGGATAAGGAAATGTTTTCTTTGTGGATCAAAAAAGAAAATTTAAAAAATTACATTTACATTTTAAACACCATTTCCGTCATGCATAGGTCCATGCCAGTTAGATGCATTGGGAAAATGGGAGCCCAGGAAATATCCAGTGGCGTCACTAGGGTTGGTGTCACCCAGTGCGGGTAACTCATGGTGTCACCCCCACATAACTTACCCAATGAATCCATGATGGACCACCTCGAGGAGATGTATTCATCTGTGCAGCACCCACGGAGGGGGTCCTTCTTCTGCCATTATTTTGAGTTACAACACAGGCCTTGTGTATATCTCCTGACTAACCCCCCCACCTCCCACTCCCACTCCCACCCTTACGCAGCCTTAAAATTTGCTAATCACTGTAGCTTTCATGGCTTGTTCACCTCTCCACGCCATCCTCTTTCCTTCACAGTTACAAGATGACATCTTCGGAATCCTACTCCAGCATCTTACAGGTCCGGCCAGGGTAACCGTTGTGAAAATACTGTCCTCACTTGGCTCCCGAGTCCGTATATATGGGTGCAGCCTGACTACTTATGTAACTCTGGAAATACAGGAAAATTGCTTCAGGCATGTGATTTTTATATGTTACCAAAGGTATTTTTTCACATTTGCATAAAACATAACATAATAGGACATCCATATAATGTTGATTGGTGCTGTTTTTAGTGACACGTCTGTCGCATTATAAATATAATTTTGGCACATTTGAGACTGATAAAATGAAATGTAATGTAATTTTGGGAAACGAATACAAGTGTTGCCAGGTGATACACACTTCAGTCAAAGTGCCATATGCAAGTAACTTCTGTACCTTTACTCCAGCCCACATTCCCAGTAACTAGACAAAAATCAATATAAATGGAAACTGGGTTAGCATTACAACTGATGGTAAATTACAATGCAGTTGCGAGAGGACAGTACACCCACAAGAAGCAAATGTATTTTTAAGGGCAAAAGAAAACGTTCACCCTTCAACTCATTAACACAACAAAACAATCTTGAGGGGGGGGGCGAGGGGGATGCCTCTTATTTGGTATCCAGAGAAGCGGGAGCAGCTTATTGATGAGCATGGGTAAAACGATGTATTGCATAGAAGTGGAAGAAGCGCCATTCAGTGCGGGTAACCTCATGGTGTCACCCCCTCGCAACTTCAATTAGTTGTATGAGTGATTAGCACAAACCGAAAATCCGTTTTTGTGCACATACTTCTGATGGTGTCTGAATCTGGATTCCCACAGGATGGCAACTTTTCTCAAAAGCACTTCAGCTGCCCAGCGTTGCAAAACAGTAAACTTGAGCCTCAACATTTGCTGGGATTAAAATCGTGTGAATTAACATGGCGCAGTTAAGAGGAAGCCTTTTTTTGGGCGAACTTCATCGCACGCCCACCCCTCTATCTATGACTGCTGAGTGCTACAGAAACTGTGGTCTGCAGCGTGGTGGATTCCAAATAGGACCGAATTAAGCCAGGGAGTCCTTTCAGCATGTCTGAACATTGCCGCCTACATCACTGGCTTTCCTAGGCCTTGTCGGAATGGTGGAAGCCGTGTTTTGGGCCTGTATGCGAGGGCGGGAGTGCTCTCTCAGGGGGAAGAACTCCGTCAGCCTGGGCATGAATCTCTCCACACGAGTGTGACTGGGAGAGAGCGAGTCGCATTCTGCCACTAGTGCCACCAGCTAATTTTGTTTACTTGGTTCATCCCACGAGATTCTCTTGGCACAGTCCCAACGAAAGGAAAGGTCATGGGCTAGGTGTGATATAGGAAGAGGTGTGTGTGCCCTACCGCTTACAAAACAGGAACCTCGCACGGTTTTAAACCATGACTCATTTTGTTTCTCTCAGGCCCCCTTTCTCGCCTTTCCCCTATTTTTTGTTGGCTATTCTGTGACACTCTCTGACTTTCCCTCGTTGTCTCTCTCTCTCACTCTCAATCTCTCTCGCGCGCTCTCTAGCTCACTATCTTCCTTCTGTGTCACTCTCACTGTCCCTTGCATGCACTCTCAATCTCTCTCTCTTTTGCACGCTCTCTAGCTCACTCTTTTCCTTCTGTGTCACTCTCACTGTCCCTTGCATGCACTCTCAATCTCTCTCTCTCTCGCGCACTCTCTAGCTCACTCTCTTCCTTCTGTGTCACTCTCACTGTCCTTTGCATGCACTCTTAATCTCTCTCTCTCTTGCGTGCTCTCTAGCTCACTCTCTTCCTTCTGTGTCACTCTCACTGTCCCTTGCATGCACTCTCAATCTCTCTCTCTCGCGCGCTCTCTCTAGCTCACTCTCTTCCTTCTGTGTCACTCTCACTGTCCCTTGCATGCACTCTCAATTGCCATCTCTCTCTCGCGCTCTCTACTCACTCTCTTCCTTCTGTGTCACTCTCACTGACCCTTGCATGCACTCTTAATCTCTCTCTCTCTCACGCGCTCTCTAGCTCACTCTCTTCCTTCTGTGTCACTCTTACTGTCCCTTGCATGCACTCTCAATTGCTCTCTCTCTCGCGTGCTCTCTATCTCACTCTCTTCCGTCTGTGTCACTCTCACTGTCCCTTGCATGCACTCGTAATCTCTCTCTCTCGCGCGCGCTCTCTAGCTCACTCTCTTCCTTCTGTGTCACTCTCACTGTCCCTTGCATGCACTCTCAATTGCCATCTCTCTCGCGTGCTCTCTAGCTCACTCTCTTACGTCTGTGTAACTCTCACTGTCCCTTGCATGCACTCACAATCTCTCTCTCTCTCTCTCTCTCTCTCTCTCGCGCTCTCTACTCACTCTCTTCCTTCTGTGTCACTCTCACTGACCCTTGCATGCACTCTCAATCTCTCTCTCTCTCGCGCGCTCTCTAGCTCACTCTCTTCCTTCTGTGTCACTCTCACTGTCCCTTGCATGCACTCTCAATCGCTCTCTCTCTCAAATATCTCACGTAACATTCCCAGTAGTGCACCTGATAACTTATGCGAGGCACTAATCTATAGTCATATTACTTGAAATGTATTTGAATTCCAAAAGGTACCTAAATCTAAACCCCTTGCAGTAGTGCTTTAACCAGTGCAGATTTACTACTTTTTTATGAATTGCTCCGCCAGATTTTAACTTAAGTGGCATAAGTGAAAATATTATTTTTGGGGTTATCACTATGCTTATGCTCATTCTTATCCAAATAGCAGATACCAGCGCATGATGTGGTAGAAAGGTATTTGAGGATCTAGAACATGTGCATTGCAAGATAAAAATAGCTTTTGTTGGAGATTACAATTTTGGAAAGTATAGCCAGGTTGTCGTGACGCAAAGATGGGACTAGATGACCAGTGGTAATTCTAGCATTGCCATTCCATACAAGGTAATACCATTGGAGGGTTTCTAGAACAACACGATTATTAATGAAATCGTCCTTGTGCACAAAACTAATTTCAGCATATAGCCTTTGTTCAGTGTGGTAGGAGGTTTCAGTTCAGCACTGTAAAAAGAAGGTGGTCGTTATATGAGGATAGTGTCCCGGGTTTGTCTGACGGAGTCTTTTGTAGTGCGGGCTTGGAAACATCTACAAATTAGTTATTGATGTTCTTTTTCGACTGATGCTGTGAAGCTGTCATGCACAAAAACACCCTGCTGAACCAGGAAATTGAGGCCACGGTAAAATGTTTGCAGTCATTTGTAAAAGACCTATTGGGTCAATTCAAACGATTCCTCCTATGCAGGAACATTATATTAGCTCACAAAACAGACGTGTGCAAGCAGGCTATTCTAAAAGCGTTTTACCTCTAATAGAGTAATTTGTTTTAATTGAGCACACCAACGATTTTTCGTATGCATTTTTTCAATCGAATGCAAACATGAAAAGGAAAGGGTTGGTGCACAATGTTATTCTTTGTATTTCCCTGAAATGTAATACAGTATAATTGGTTCACAAGAGTGGGTCTTTAAACATAGGAATTCTTTTTTCTTGGTAATACATTTCCATATTAGATAAAGGGAGTGTGGTTTAGAAGCGAAATTTCTGACCATGCTGGATTCGAACCAGATCTTTAGAACTTGACTGACATTCCAGCCATCCTATACAAAACACTAATACATTGGAAATGTGTGTCATGAACAATGTTTTGCACAATCATGCCCCAATTGCTTATGAAAAATCTTGCTCCTATCAAGTCCATATGTCAGTAATCCCACACAGCATAAAATAAGCTGCTCTATGTAAGTCTCTTTGTGTAAATTTATGAAAAAGTTGGGCTGTGCAGCGCAACAAGTTACCTTGCTGCGCTGCCCTGCGTCACTGGAAAAGGGCAGGAATGCACCGTATTTAAGACATATGGCACATTCACGACTTTTCGCCCTTTTGCTGGCACACAGTTGGGTGACTAGCACCAACGCAGGCACCCTTGCACCATGGAACAAAAGTGCCTGAGTTGCATGCAGGACTGTTTTTGAGCAGGAAGGGGCTCCTTCCTGCACAAAAACAATCCTGAAATGCCTTTTCCTCTTTCTATGGGTGCTGCAGCACCCATAGAAAGAGGAAGTGACGAGGATAAATAAACATATTTAATTTCGTTACGCCTGCCATGGGGAGGCATATCTTTTTGGCACATTCCCAGGTTCACAAGGTTTTGTAAATCTGGGACTGTCCGTCAAAAAACATTGCAGTTGAATTGGAGTTGCATTGTAACACCCATGGAACGCCCATGGAAAGTCTTCCTAGGGTAGAGTGAGGCAACACAGTGATTTGTGCTGCATTACTTCAGAATTTTGGAGCCACTCAAAGCCATGCAAAGTGACTTTGCATGACTTCACAAATCTGACTTACAGGCTTGCGTCATGCATGTACCATGGTGCAAACTTGATGCAACCCTCTCATAAATATGCCCCTTTGTTTTTTTAAATGCAGCTGCAAAATAATTGAAACTTTGTCAAAGTCACTTTGTCTCGCTTTTCTTAAAGTTCAATAGCAAAACTACTAGAGCTGGCTTTTTAGGTCTCGTAAAGGTCAGCGCATGCGCTGCTTCTACGAGGCATCAAGTAGTCAGTATAAGTGGTGAAACTCCACCCATTGAGTTATATTTGTGTTTTAGCTTGCCATTGGTTAAATCTGGCATTGGTCTTTTTATGTAGCTCATTCATTGGCTGGTGGTCCGAAACGTCACTTCCCTTTTGCTGTCATTTTGCAGGAAGCAGCCCTGACCAATTACAGTTTAGTTCCACTACTCCACGTTATCTACTCATTTAGGTACTACTTCCTTGTTTATTTTCCACCGCCTTTCACCACTGGCTGCCGAGTTTGGAACAGATGACCTCCTGTTCCGCCCCCCTCCTGTTGGCCGTGTACTCCATCCTCCTGCCCCCTTTCCCGTTGTCAGTGTCTCCGCTCCCTTTGTTACCACCCACTCCCACTGTCCGTGTCTCCGATCACTTTGTTCCTGCCCCCTCCCGCTGTCCGTGTCTCCGTTACTTTTGTTCCCGCCCCCCCTCCATTCTTGCTCACTTCAAGCAAACCCCTGCTGTGGGAATCATTTGTCACTACCAAGCTCAACATCGCTGTCAGGCTGGGAGTGCAGCTGTTTATCAAGTCTTCCCACACGGCAACTTGTTTTTTAGTCTCGAGACTGCTACAGACAGGGACAGTAGTTAGGGGTCTCCCACGCAGGGTCTGCCTTCAATCACTGGCCGACAGCTCTGGTACACACCACTCGTGGGCGCTTGTTTTTTCAGTGCGCCATTCGTGCTTATACCTTTATTTCGTAAGCACAGACTGCTACAGACATGGGGGGCCTAGGGGTCTCCCATGCAGGGCCCTCCTTCAGTCATTGGCTGACAACTCTGGGCTACTCCAGCTGCCGGCGGAGAGGACGACAGGCCGTCCAGCAACACTTCCTAGTTTTCCGCCGTCGCCAGTGCTTGTTTTATTTTCAGTGCGCACCTTTTTAAGCAGCCCTGCATCCCTGTGCTATGGCAGTAGCCGCCGCATACACAGTGACAAGTGCAGGGACGGCGCCAAGTCCACGCTCACGAAACTCCTCACTGCAGTGGGTATATTTTTTATTTATTTATTTATTTTATCCGTTTTTATATAGCGCAGACTTTACCCGAAGGTGTCAGAGCGCTTCACAATAGGAACAGTACTGACACATGAGGAGAACATTACAAGTGAACACATTACAAAAGCAAACGTTAAGTTACACGAGGCAAAAGTGACAATCGTGAGCAAACAAATACAAGAAGTAGCAAACGTTGCATTGCAGGAGGAAAAAGTGGCATGTGTGCAGGTTACAAAAGCGTACAAAGTAGAAGTAGAGGTATAGTACTGCAATAAATGGCAGACACTCAAAGTCAAGAATAAACATGTTTATCATCTGCCTGCCGGAGCTGTCCTAGAGGCCCGAAGGTAGGATTAATAATGCTTTAATGCCCACAGGCCGCCTTCTGTCTCAAAGGAATGCTATATGTGGCAACTAAAAGTGCAATTTCTTCCCAGTCCACGCGCCAAAGTGAGCAATGGGCGCGTGCAGGGCTGTTAGGTGAACGCGGTTATTTGGAAACTGCTGAAACTGTTAACACTGTTAGACCTTTCAGCTTTTATCTATTCACCTATCCCCTGTTTCTTTTCCTGTGGCTGGCAGGTGGGACCGTTGGTTGATCTGATTATACAATTCATGTGTGTACTGTGCACGACAATATTTGGGGAATGATAAGAGAGAGGGGAGTTAAGAAAACATCTAGGGAAGGTATTGTGTCTGTTGGGTTTGTATTGTATTGAAGCAGGTGAAATGTAAACTGTGGGATTGTTGGCTTTAACAGGATGCCCCACCTCAGCCACTATCGGGGGTGCCGGGACAAACGGGGATTAGGTAATTTTACTGCCTACCTTTACTGTCAACATGTTGCAATATCCAAGTTTATTCGGTGAAGTATGCTTCCAAAATCATAGACTTTATGCCCTAAAAAACGTTAAGGTTGTTAAGTTTGTGGAAAGCAACCCCCCCCCCACACATTAATCAAAAAGCATTTGCAATTCAAGAGGTCTCGCATTTACGCAAGTTTAAGCTATTGGCATTGACACTGCCTTTTATTTATGTTTTAAAAACGAAAACAAAAATAAAAGGCATTGTTATTTGCAATGTCAATAGCTCAAACTTGCGTAAATGCGAGACCTATTGCATTGCAAATGCTTGTTTCTTAAGGAAAGCATTTAACAATAGTTAGATGCCTGTGCACGTTGCTTCCAGCTATCCTCGAAAGAAAAAAATCATATATAACTAACAGTGAATTGAACTGTACCTTCAAAGAAGCGTGTTATAAAAAGAAGTCAGAAGATTAAGGTGGCATTTCAAGTGGTGAATGTGAAAAGCATAAATAGCAATCATTGCATAGTAGATATGTCTGACAAAAAGACAGTATTTTCTGTTCAGCTCTGTGAAAGCTTATGTGTGTGGACATCTATAGCTTGTGAATAAAAAAGCTGTAAATCCAACAACATAGTATTACAGCAAAGTGAAGCGGATGCACTTTCAAGGTTGATTAATGAATAGTCTTAATCTTCCATAAAGACAAACAGGACGCACTTCCTAAACAAACAAGCATTGGCCTGGTCAATGGGGCTTACATTATGACTTTCTCAATGCAAACCTTTTGGCTTTTGCCATGATTTTTGTCGACACTGTTCTGCGTTTGTTAATGACAATTCTGAACAGCAGCATCAAAAAAAGTGCAATGCGATATAAGCACACATGTGTCATCACACATGTATACATTTGCATCATGACACTATAGTTGCCCTAATGTGATGACGTACATGTGTTGCCTCAAAGGCACACACATGCATTGTGGTATCCATTTAGGCCTTAATTAGGGTGCCATTTTCTAAGATGGTGGGTGTTCATCATGGAGCTGTAAATTTGAAAAAAAAATAAACAGTGCGCAAAAGCACATTTTGAGAAAGGAGTGGCCTAGTACCAAATAGTAACTACCAGGTCTTCTGAAAAGAACAAATATATAATGTAATAAAGAAAACAAGATGGAGAGGTGCAGAGCAGGAGAGCAAAGGAGAAGTAGGGTGTTGGGGTGGAGGAGGTCAAGTAAATGTCGATGGCAAGTGGCTGTTGATCGAAGATACATTTACTGTAAAAAAAAAACAGAGACAAAAGGCGTTCGGCAAAACAGGAACAGTTGGTTTAATCTAACACTACGGCTTGGAGGGCAGCATACAGGAATGGGTCTGAGAACTGACTCAAAGTACAATCATTTTCAATGTCTTTTTATACATTTCTTAAAGCATCATAAAACAATTGATGGATCCTATTTCGGAACTGGAATGTGGGCCTTGTTATGAAGCCATAAATTACTCCCTCCTGATGATAAATGCAGGTGGGTCTCGACCATGCGTGGACACAATGAAGGCAAGTGGGCAACATGTTCAGATGTCCAGCATAGGGAGCGCGTATACTGTGTGCTGTGTCCTGATTGGCTGAGTGTTCCTAACTTCATGTGGCATATAACTTTACAGTGTTTTGGGAGCACACGCCCCTCTGGCAATGTGCATTTCATTGTGGCCAATCTCCCTGGACCATTGTGGTGATCCTTTGCAACATAGCTTTAGACCACAGCAATGTACAAAATCAGCATTAATTACAGCTTCTGAGGAGATTCGCATGCAGATGGATAAGGGAGGGAAGGCAGCACTCATCATGCTGGATCTCTCATTCGTCTTTGACACAGTCAACCATCAAGTGTTTGTCAACCGACAGGAGAAACAGGGGATTAAGGGCACGGCTCTGACCTTACTGTATTCATTTTTGTCTAATAGAGAACAGACTAATTGGAGGGCATGCATTAAACTCCTCCTCTCTTTCTTGTGGGGTGCCCAAGGGATCATCATTATCCCAAACTTTATTTACAATCTAAGTAACCCCCTTAGGATCACTTATTCGATCTCACGGTTTTTCTGCAATATCATCTGCAGATGATACGCAAATAGTTATATCAATTACATCTGAGGTAGACAGTGTGGCCAAAGAATTTAACAACTGTTTGCCACACATTATATGCTGCATGCAGAAACACGGTCTCAAGTGAATATTGAGAAAGCAGAGGTAATACACTTTGGAAACAAACCTCTTTTTGGAATGAATCTTGTTGACCGTCCAATTCAGGTCTGTGTCCATCTCCAGTTCGAAAAGTGAAACATCTTGGAGTCATCTTTGATGACCAACACTGCTGTTCAGAACTGATCAATCATATTTCATCTTCATGTTTTTATCTTATGAAGTTACAAAAAAATGTTGATAGGTGCCTTGGTTCTGTCGAAGATAGACTATTGTAATTCTCTCAATGTGGGAACACAGAAGTGTCTGCAGTCAACGCTTCTCTCTCTGCAGAGTGCATCGGCCCACTTACTCTTAAAAATTCCAAACTTCAGTTCCACATTAAAGAGCATTAGGGACCTAAAATTGTTAACTGTCCAGGACAGGATACATTTTAAGGCCTTGTGCATTGAATATAAGACTCTGCTTGGATCTGAACCTTCTATTTTCTAGAAGTCACTTAGAAGGTATCTCCCTTGACTGATATAAGATCCTCTACTGCCTGGTTGGTGGCTATTCCCAAGGTAAAGAAGGCAGATTGGGGTTGCAGAGGTTTCTTCCATCTGGATTGTAAGCTGTGGAATTCAATGCCTTTTACATTGATGTCTCAAACAAATGATGTTGTGTTTCAGAAAATCCTTGAAGACCTGGCTCTTTCTATCTAGTGTTAAGTAAGTCTCCTCCTTGACTCAGCTAGTGATAGCATTGTTAGCGCTAAGACACCTCAGCATTCACTCGCTTTAGAAAAATATTACTTACTTACTTTACTGCTTATCTGTGGAACTAATCTGTGTTTTTCCTGTTTGTGCATTTGTCCTGCTGGTTACGTGCCACCCCACCTGTGCTTTGTCAATCAGTAGCCTCAGGCCTGGGGCGCAGCACTTGCCTGACCACATGTTTCTTTTTTGGGGTTATAGGAGAGGTCATATTTAGGCATTTCCAAACCATGATTCGATTTCAGTTTTGTACATACATTGACCCCAATATTTACCCAGCCTTGGTGAGTGGGATGGGAGGGGATAATATAGGGAGGCTATTGACAAAGCAGCCTAGTGGAATGAGTAGGTATTGGGGAAAAAAATAACAAACTGAGGGTGGAACTGTAACACATAGAGTACCTGGCAGGAGATGAGGGGGAATCAGGACACAAAAGTAAGTAGTTCCCTATATGTAAGCAGTGGAAGAATGTAACTTATCCAATCAAAACAATGGTAAAGAAGCAATGCTTTAGAGAAGGGACAGAAAAAGGTAGAGGAAAGAAAGTTATCAAATTAGAAGCAAGCTAATGAAATTGACAATAAAACCAACCAACGATGAGCAATGAGCTGACCCAAAGCCCATTGCAATCATTAGTATTGGTGGTGTTCACAGTAGCTCTTTTAACAAAAGACAAATATAGCTGTCGGTAGGAGGGGCCTAAAAGCCATCAACTTACAATTAAAATGCATAATGGCAATAAAATAAATATATCAAAGAACTCAAAATAACTTTGACTTCTTTAGTCTAACAAAAGAACTACTTGAGCACCATCAACAATGGGAAACACATATCAGTGTAACCATCCCCAAATTACCATGGCCTTCAAGAAAAGCCCAACCAAGTAGTGGCAAACTGTTAAAATCCATGAAAGGCTATGGTTGAATAGGGCCAACTCATTGCCCACTCCCTCGGTAGCACTTTTTACATGTACTTTTAAAAAAAATATTGGTATCATGGCAAAATGATAAATACGAACTGGGGGATTCTCTTGTCTGGGGGTCTATTTTTGGCCAAGCCCATGCACTCATTCAAGAGATCAAGGAACATAAAAGACTTACTAGTTCACACCAGACCAAAACAGAGGGGACCTGCAAATGGCCAACCCACATTTTGAAATCTACCACCCCAAGTGGGACATGCTCCTTGCGGAAATTGCAGCGTATGCCCCTACACATTGAGAGTAAAGGAGCCTCATCTGTGTTTGAGGACACAATGGAAACTACAAGAACTTACTAAATGTAATACTGCAAATGTTATTTACCTGTATAAGTACCCGTGTGGTTTGTTGTACATTGCAGTGACAACTAGAAAAGTGTGTTTTTCAATCTCCGAGCACCGCAGCACTATTAGTTGCAAAAGAGATGGAACCAAGCTCACTGCCCATTATGTTGAAAAAGGCCACAGTGCAGAGGAAATGCGGTGTTCATCTTGGAGAAACTTGAATCCCACCATTAAGAAATTACTAGTGCCCTATTCTTTTTTTTAACAAAGATGGGTACATCGATTACATGTGGATTTCTTTGGGCTGAATAAAGATATACCGTGGGATAGTGTATCTACATGAATAGGCAAGTATGGTGGAGAGATGCTCCGGTTTTATCCTGGCCTTGACATCCTGTCCACCCTCAGCAGCACAATAGTACACTGAAAGGCTGTACAAGGACACAATATGTAAGGTCCCTGGTATCACACATGTAAATAAAATCAAAAATACTCTCATAACACAGGATATGGGGGCTCACCTTTTGCCACATTTATTCTCACCGTAAGTGTACCTTAACGAGTATAGTGACTGTAACATAGGGCTCACCACAGAGAAGACGCAGTTTGTCATAGAACAACTAGGCTCTTCCCCTTATTAATAATAAGCTACTAACCAGGGATTTCGCTTTGAACACTGAGACATGCAGGCAGAGATTACATGTTCCATAACCACAAATATGCCTCCTGAAGTGACAGAGTGGTTGTGTGCTTACATACGGACCCCACTTTGACATATTTATCTATTCTCTCCATAAACTGTCCCCTAAAGAGAAAAATTACGGTAACACTGACTCATCAAGGAGTGAGCGGAGCTTGTCATAGAGTCATGAAGAATTTGCCTAAGAGTCACGAAACAGCCAGGAAATTTCCCTTTGATATTGAGACATGCAGGTGGGGACTACATTTCACATCACCATACATGCACCTGTTGAAGTCAGACTGCCCTTTACAGTTGTATTTCATCTGACGTCAGGCGCATCTGCAAAAACACCCGGTCATGCTTGGAAAAGTTTAAAACACGCCTGTGCTCGAATCCCAGCATACCTGCGGCAAGGAGCGGGAACAATTAGGTTCATTGGAGTGGTGAACCTTTGAATGCAGTAAGGAGGAATGGTGGAGGCCCGGAGGGGGAAACACCTTTCATTTTGCTTTGAGCGTTTAATATTTGTCTGCGTGTGGAGCACCAGAGTGACAGTGTTCGTGGCTAGTCCTTCTGAGAAGGAGGACTTGGGGGGGGGGCATCAGACCGAAGGGAGGTCCCCCCCGGCGATTTGGGAGGGTCTGTGTGGGGGGTGTAGGGCAAGGCAGCGGCCATTATAGGATTTGGGCTGGTTATAGTATGAAGCCCAAAGGAGCCCAAGTGTAAATGCTTTGGGCTCCTGCTCCCAGCCACCATTTCAGGTTTGGTGACCTGGTGGCTGGAAGCTTAGGCAGGAATTTTTTGCGTTTATTAAATTTAGTTAGTTGAGGTAGAGCTTAGTGTGCAGATATAAAAATTGTGCTTACTGTTATGGAAGATTGCAGGGTGCTGGAAGCGCTTCGTCTCCTTAGCGAAGCCAGCAGAATGGATCTGGTGATCAGCGGGGGGCCGGCACGACCGTTATGACAGGCCTCAGTTGGGGTTGCAGCTGCTGTGGCTGCGTGTACCTCACCGAAGCGCAGACGGTCGTCTCCGGCGGTAAGTTAGCGGGGTTGTTACCGTACGAGGAAGGCGGCCCTGCTGGGTACAGGTCGTGGTGAGGGCGGGGAAGCGCCTGCTTCGTCGGGCGACCCTGCGCGTTTAGGAGCGGGGGTAGAGTGCAGCTGTTGGCGGGCGAAGGTATTTCTTCAATGGCAGCCCGGCCCCGTGTGCAACGTGAGGGGGCGGGCGCACCACACAGTGAGGCGGTAAAGCGTGGAGGCCGGAGGGGGAGCAAGAAGCGCTCCTCCTCCGCCTCTTCAGCGAGGTGTGTGTAGGGGACTGGAGCCAGTGAGGCGCTCGCGAGTGAACGTGTTGATGTTCTGGCGATTGGGGAGGGGCGAGGCAGTTGGGAGGAGGGAGGGGTTCTGAAAGGGACTCCTTCAGTGTTGCTGAGGGGGAGTGAGCAGGACAACAGATTAGAGGCTGATGAAGGATTGTTTAGTGGCCCGCAGGGGAATGTTACCTCTGTCGTACCGGCCGCTCCTGCAGCTGGTATTGATTGTGCACAACATGTGGTACAGGAGGAGGAAGAGGATTTCGGCAATGACGATAATGTTGGCAGTCCTTTGCTTTTTCGCCACCAAAATCTCTAAGGGGGGCTGCTTTATCTGTTGGGGGGAGTTCTAAGGGTTAGGGTGAGTGGGCTCAAGTTGAAGGAGTAATGTGTGCTCAGGGGGTTGCTTCAGGTTGGAGGGCAGAGCAGGCGAAAGGTGGCTTTTCATGTAAGGATGGTGCACTTGTGGCTACGCGTGCTGACACATGGGACATGTCCCCTGTCGAGAGTGTGGGAAGTTTTGTTCCAGGTTCATTGGTGCAGGTGCAAAGGGATTTGGAGCCTGAGGGTGGCATTCAGGCTTGGGCGGGTTTGGATACATTTCCCTCTTGATCGAATGGAGTGCGGGGCCGTGCGGTGGTCGATCGGGCTTCTCGCCAAGTGCGCTGGGGGAGTTTAAAAGATACCAGGGGTATGGGGGTGAGACAACAGGGGAAGAGTGGAGTTTCGAAAGAGGTAAAGAGTGGTAACCCGGCATCAGCGGTGGTAGCGGCTATGTTGGATTGGAGTGAGGATGAGGAAGGAGTTGGCTATTCCCCGGTGGTAGGTACTAGCAGGGCTGTATATTTGGGTCAGGTGAGGAGGCGGTCTGCCGGTCCAGTGATTTCTAGTTGGCAGGGGTCAGAGGCGGCTTTTGCTTTTAGGGGTCCCAGCACACCAGTCCAAACTTTTTCTTTTCAGGACTCAGATCGGCGCGGCGCAGAAGACTCGGTAGGGCGTGGCACGGCCCAACTTCGCCGAGGTGAAGGGAGGTTAAAGCCTTGCACAGCACTTTGTGTTCCACCGAGGGAGCCTGTCGTGGTCAGCACACGAAGGTCATGTGCGACCTTGCTGGCCCCATCAAATAGCAGGTCTAGGTATTCTACTTTACCGACGGCTATGGAGCTACAGAGTTAGCGCATGGGGGAGTACCGGCGGGTACAGTCGGCTCCCCCGCCAGGAGGACATTCAGAGCCCATGAGGGCCAGTGTTGGTAATACGGAGTCTGGTAGGACCCGTGAGGTTGATTTTGTTAATGATGGGCTTCAGGTGGTGGAGCCCGTTCTGCTTGATTATGATGAAGACAGCCCCTAGGAAGGGGAATTGCTGGATATGGAGGGGGGAGGACCCTCTCACTTGTCGCATAGTGTTTTGCAGGTTTCATAGGCACAGCAGACACGAAATAGACAAGAGTGTGGCCCCTTGGTGAGGGCTCCTCGCAGAAAGGATGCATTAGAATTCTCAGCGCGACGGTAGGAGTTCGCTAGAGCAGCTTCTTTAGAGCCAGGTGAGAACATTGTGACACAGGCCAATCCATATATGATGTCTGTGGGGACAGCAGTGGAGGGGGTCGGGGGTGGCGTAGGAGAGATTGCTCAAAGGTACATATGTTAAGGACACAGGTGTGGGCACTGATGACAGAGTGGGGGCATTGGGTAGCAAGGTGGAGTGTGGGACGAATACAGATGTGGCCGGGGGTGTTAAAGGGCCGCTTGATGGTAAAGAATAGAAAATTAAGAAGCTGCCTTACATGGGGGTAACCAAACCTTTGGTCGCTCATTTAATGTTGGCAACTAAGGAGTGCATTTGGAAGGGTGAGTATGTTGAGATATTGAAACTCCTGCACAGGGAGGTTAGGTCTAAAGAAGGTTCTAAGGAGTATGAGTATGAATTGGCTAAGCACCCAAAAGTGCCATTGACTATTGAGAACTGGACGGCAGCGTTTTTAATATATGCAAGCGTTTATTGTGAAAAATTCCCGGAGCGCAGCGTGTCTATATTTAAATATATGGATGTTATTAGGAAAGCGCAGCTTACTGGGGGAGGTTATGCGTTGGCTCAATATGATGAGGAGTTTCGGGCCCGGATGGCGTGGGACCCAGAGGCAAAGTGGGGGGAGTTAGATACAGATTTATGGCAGCATACCATGGGAGCAGCTGCAGGTGGAAAGACCATTTTTACAGCTAGCGGATTGCCGTTAATTTACCGGCCCTTTCAGGGGAAGCCCGCCCGGGGTGGGGTGGGAAGCGGAGCGACTATACAGTCTGGAATTGGAGCATGCTGGGACTTCAATAAAGGAATATGCACTAGGGAGTATTGCAAGTACAGACACGGATGCTCCAACTGTGGTAGGCGCCATCCCCTGGTTAAATGTTGGGGGCCTAAACAGCAAGGTAGTCAGCAAGGGAATCAGTCAGGGGCAGGTACATCTAGCACCTCACAGCAGGTTCAAGGGGGTCGGGAGGTAGTGGGGTGCAGGGTTCTGGGCCAAAGGGCTCCTACGCCAGTTAGGCTGTCAAAACTGGAACAGGCACTTCAGGGGTATGAGGATGTGGGGGTGAAACAGAAGCTTTTGGAAGGTTTTCAATTTTGATTTCATTTAGGTTATCTGGATCCAAGGCGGAGAAGGTGGGCGGATAACTTGAAGTCAGCGTCCGAACATAGCAGGGTGGTGCGAGAAAAACTGAGCAAAGAAGTGCATGAAGGAAGGATGGCAGACCCTTTTGATGATTGGCCGATCCAGAACTTGATAATATCACCGATTGGAGTGGTGCCCAAAAAAGAGCAAGGTCAATACAGGCTGATTCAGCATTTGTCGTGGCCTGAGGGGTCTTGGGTGAATGGTTTCATTGATGAGGAGGCTGCCTCGGTTTCATATTCCTCAGTTGACGTGGCCATGTCACCTGTAGTGACCGCGGGCGCAACTGCAGAGATGGCAAAATGTGACATTAAGTCTGCATTTCGGTTGCTTCCACTCCATCCAGATGATTGGGATCTTCTGGGTATCCATTTTGAGGGTAAATGGTACGTGGACAAGGCATTACCGATGGGTTGCTCCATGTCATGTGCTCTTTTTGAATGTTTCAGCACCTTTTTGCAGTGGCATTTTAAGCATCACTCAGGTCATAACTTGGTAACACACTATTTGGATGATTTTTTCTTTTTTGGTTCCCGGGGCTCCACGGAGTGCCAGACAGCTTGGGACACTTTCCATGAGCTCATGGAGGATATGGGTATGCCTCTGGCTCCTGAAAAAACAATGGGACCTGCTACAGTATTATTCTTTTTAGGTATTGAAATTGATTCAGTGGCAATGCGGGCTCGTATGCCGGATGACAAAAAGTTGAAAATGCTAGAATTACTGGCCACCATGCTGTCAAAACAAAAGGTGAAGGTGAAGGAGATTCAGGTCTTGCTGGGACATCTTAACTTCGCTTGCAGGGTGATTAGGGCAGGGAGAACTTTTTGTAGGAGATTGGGCAGAGCCTTGGCTGGTCAGCATTTGCCTCACCATCGTGTACGCTTGTCAGCGGGAGTGAAGGAGGATTTGCGGATGTAGTCCTTTTTTCTCAATTCATTTAATGGTGTGCCACTGCTCCGAGAGGAGGCTATGCAGTGGGATGTGCAAATGTTTTCGGATGCAACGGGCAGTGACGGTTTTGGCCTATATTTGCGAGGCAGGTGGTGTGCAGAAAAGTGGCCACAGGAATGGAGGGATGGAGGGAGGAGCATAACATTTCTTGAGCTTTTTCCATTGTTAGTGGCATTGACCTTTGGGGGGAGGAACTGGCACACAAGAAGGTACTTTTTCGTGTGGACAACATGGCAGTGGTTGAGATTGTCAATAGGCAGTCACCCAGAAATTAGCAGATTTTGAAGTTAATGAGGGTTTTTTTGCTAGGCTGCCTGAAGCAAGACATTACATTTCGTGCGTTGCACATTCCTGGTGTGGACGATGACATAGCTAATGCTTTGTCTCATTTGCAAGTGGGGGAGATTCCGTGGGCTGGCCAAGGAGGCGGACAGGACTTCGACCCCAATGCCGGAACATCTGTGGTATGTAGGCAACGTTGAGTATTACAACTGGTGGTGGGTTCTTTGTCTGCGTCCACGCAAACAGCTTATTCCCTGGCATGGAAGGAATTTTCGGCGTCTGGAGCTTGTAGACGTGAGGAAGCTAGGCATCGTTCTGAAGATGTAGTACAGTTTATTTTGGATCTTATAGAGAGAGGCCTTTCACGGTTGACCATAGCAGGGAAGTTGGCAGGCATTTCCTTTATGGGGAAACTCTTTTGTGGTTATTCTCCTTCGGCGGGCGAGGTCGGGAAGAGAATGCTTGAAGGTTGGGCCAGGGAGCGGGAAGGGGTTCAGTTGTCCCGTGCTCCCCTGTCGTGGCAGAACTTGGCTTGCTTGTTGGAAGTTTTAGCTTTAGTTTGCAGGGATAACTGTGAAGCTTGTTTGTTTGCTGTATTTATGGCATTCATATTTTTTGGGGCTTTTCGAGTCTCTGAGCTTTTGGGTTCCAAATCAAAAAAGGGAATTTCTTGGCAAGAGGAGTTTTTCTCTGAGGATGGTGTGCATGTTTGGCTTTCGAGTTCCAAAACCGATCAGAGGAAAAGGGGTAAAGGGGTCTGGTTGAAAGCAAGGACTCCTAAGGTTACTTGTCCATTGCGTTTAGCCCGCCGCCGGAAGACATTGTCAGGGGGGTCAGACTGCGAGCTCGTTTTTCAGCACATTAATGGGGCGCCAGTAACAGCCTATCAATTGCGCATGGTGTTGCGTACAGCTTTGCGGAAGATTGGGTTGGATGGGGACCAGTATGCAACGCACTCTTCTAGGATTGGAGCAGCGACTGAAGCACATAATAGGGGATAGTCTCAGGGGGAAATTATGCAGTTAGGGTGCTGGTCGTCAAATTGTTTTCAGCGGTATGTGGGGGCAATGCGGGAGAGGCGCATGCGTCATCCTCTTTGCTTTGAGATTCATTGTATTTTTCTCTTTACAGGTTCTGTGGCTGGGCGCCAATCTAAAGAAGTGACGGTTTGGATAGTGGGGCATTCGTTCATCAAATGGGCCCAGGTTCGGGCGGCCCAAAGTTATTTTGGAAAAATGTTGGGTTTTAATGACCAAATGTTCAATATTGTGTGGAAGGGAAAAGGGGGTATGCTTTGGAGGGAACTCATTAGATGTTTGAATAATGCGATGGTGAGAGGGATATGCCCGGATATTCTATTGATACACTTGGGAGAGAATGATCTTTGTGGTATAAAAGGAATGGTCTTGCTGCGGGCTATGAAGAAAGATTTATTTTTAATTAGAGAGAGGTGGTCCGGTTGCCATGTGTTATGGACAGAATTGGTTCCGCGAAGGATCTGGAGAGGGGCGGTGAACCCTAGAGGTATTGAAGGTGAATTCAGAGATTTCTAGGTTTTGCCGCCAATTGGGTTTCGGGAGAGTGTCTCACAGAGATATCCGCTTTGAGTCAGTTGAGTTCTTTTGTGATGATGGAGTCCGTTTATCCAGGTTGGGTATGGATCTTTATTTGCTGGAGATGAGAGAAGCTTTGTCTAGATGCTTCAATGTTCAGAAGTGAAGAGTTTCTTGGAATTTTTTACTACTGGGAGGGGCAGAAAGGGGGGTAGTTTTCCTCCCCGCCTTTCTGGGTGGCGGGTCTATTTGTTGTTGGGCAGTTTTTGGCAGAGTTTTGTTGATTATGGGTAAGTTGTGTTATCAACAGTAAAAGGATAGGTTGGTCGTTTTTAGTTTTGTTACACGTTTTGGGGGATTGACAGATGTGAAGGGGCAGGCATGGGAGTTGGTTAACAGAGGGCTTGTATTTATAGGTTATAATGGTTGATATGGTGATATAACGTTTTTGTAATGTTTAAAATGTTGTATTGTAGGGGTGGGGGCGAGGTCATGACATTTTAGGGGAGGGGGCTGGGGCAGGGTTAGGGTTGTTACGTATTTAGTGAGGTTTAGTTTTGGAAGGCTTTTGCCGAGGATTATTTAACATGTGATGCGCACCTGTTTCCAATAAAGCGGCCTTTTCCACATATTCCTTGTCTTGGCCTGCTTCACCCCCTCCCCCTAACCCCTCCCTCCCAAGGGGGGCTTTGAGGGGGGCAGTCGACCGAAGGGAGGTCCCCCCGAGGCGATTTGGGAGGGGCTGTGTGGGGGGTGTAGGGCAGGGCAGCGGCCATTTTAGGTTTTGGGCTGGTTATAGTGTGAAGCCCAAAGGAGCCCAAGCATAAATGCTTTGGGCTCCTGCTCCCAGCCACCATTTTAGGTTTTGTGACCTGGTGGCTGGGAGCTTAGGCGGGAATTTTTTCCAACCCTCCAACCCAATTTTTTCTATATATTTTGGTTTTCCCCTTTCTCTTTTTTAGCCATTCAGGGCTTTTTTCGTTAATTTTTATAAATTTTTGCTTAGTTCATTTGTATTTTGGTTGGCTTCGTTGGAACAGGGGAGCAGGGGATTCTTTTGCTGTATTCCGTCGCTTGGAGACGGTGCTGTGTGGGGTCTATTTGTGGTTGGGCAGTTTTGGGCAGAGTTTTGTTGATTATGGGTAAGTTGTGTTATCGACAGGAAAAGGATAGGTTGGTCGTTTTTAGTTTGGTTACACGTTTTGGGGGATTGACAGATGTGAAGGGGCAGGCATGAGAGTTGGTTAACGGAGGGCTTGTATTTATAGGTTATAATGGTTGATATGGTGATGTAATGTTTTTGTGATGTTTGAAATGTATTGTGGGGTGGAGACGGGGTCATGAAATTTTAGGGGAGGGGCGGGGCGGGGTTAGTGTTGTTACGTATTTAGTGAGGTTTAGTTTTGGAAGGCTTTTGCCGAGGATTATTTAACATGTGATGTGCACCTGCTTCCAATAAAGCGGCCTTTTCCACATATTCCTTGTCTTGGTCTGCTGTACCCCCCGTTACCCCTCCCTCCCAAGGGAGGGTTGGGGGGGGCAGCAGACCGAAGGGAGGTCCCCCCGGGGCCATTTGGGAGGGGCTGTATGGGGGGGTGTAGGGCAGGGCAGCGGCCATTTTAGGTTTTGGGCTGGTTATAGTATGAAGCCCAAAGGAGCCCAAACATAAATGCTTTGGGCTCCTGCACCCAGCCACCATTTTAGGTTTGGTGACCTGGTGACTGGGAGCTTAGGCAGGAATTTTTTCCCACCCTCCCACCCAATTTTTTCTAAATACTTTGTTTTTCCCCCTTTCTCTTTCTTAGCCATTCAGGGCTTTTTTCGTAACTTTTTATACATTTTTCCTTAGTTCTTTTGTATTTTGGATGGCTTTGTTGGAACAGGGGAGCAGGGGATTCTTTTTCTGTATTCCGTCGCTTGGAGCAGGTGCTGTGCGGGGTCTATTTGTTGTTGGGCAGTTTTTGGCAGAGTTTTGCTGATTATGGGTAAGTTGTGTTATCGACAGAAAAAGGATAGGTTGGTCGTTTTTAGTTTGGTTACACGTTTTGGGGGATTGACAGATGTGAAGGGGCAGGCATCAGAGTTGGTTAAGGGAGGGTTTGTATTTATAGGTTATAATGGTTGATATGGTGATGTAATGTTTTTGTAATGTTTGAAATGTATTGTAGGGGTGGGGGCAGGGTCATGAACATTTTAGGGGAGGGGCTGGGGTGAGGTTAGGGTTGTTACCTATTTAGTGAGGTTTAGTTTTGGAAGGCTTTTGCCGAGGATTATTTAACATGTAATGCGCACCTGTTTCCAATAAAGCTGCCTTTTCCACATATTCCTTGTCTTGGTCTGCTTCACCCCCCTTCACCCCTCACTCCCAATGAACAGGCGCCCCCAATGACTAGGGGAGGGCGCCCTTAGTTGCGCTACGGAGCTGAGCCTCCTCCGGGGACCAGAGAAGAGGGTGGGGCTGGCCAGATAATGAAGGGCGGTGGTGTGGGAAACTAAACTTATCGGATACAAAATTTACCTTTGATTTTGTAAGGCTGTGCTCCAGGGGTTTCGTTCTCTTTGTCTCCTTGGACCACAGCCTGGCTACAGGCGCGTCATTGAGAGCGTTGTCGATGTGGAGCGAGGTTTTTGTAGAGCTGAGTCGGAGGGGCAGGGCGTAGCGTTATTCATTTTTCGATAAGTATGTATTTTAGTTCATTATGTAATGGCATACATTTTGCTCGCCGGCATTATGCTGGCAAGGAAACAGGCCAGTCTCAGTGCCTGCTTTAGTATTCTGCGCCCGAGTCTTGTTTGTTAGTCATCCTGAGGGGGTGTGGTTGAGTCTCGGTTCCTGCGCAAGTTTTCGGCGCCCAAGTCTTCTGATGTTCTGTCATTCGCGAATATGCTTTTGAGATGGAATCCTACACTGAAAGACTGGTCATCAGATAATCGTATGCATGAACATGAATCGTGAGACGTTCATAGTTTTTAATAGTGCTTGATTGTTCGTGAAGTGTGTTGACTTTTATACGATTTCATTGTACAACTAACTGGGGTAATTGTTCACTTGTTTAAAATGTTCTAGATTGTTTCGGTTTTACTTTTCTGACTAACGTATAATCCAGACCTCATTATTGTCAAATTTGAATTCAGTTCGCTCAATGATTTGAAAGTATTACATTTGTGAAGAAACATGTTTTAATGTCGCTTTTGATACTGTGGAAGATGAATTACAGTGCAAGTTACCATTATATTTCTTGTTGGTTATTATCCCTGTGCCCTAAACAAAAGTGTAACGATGCATTTGTGTTTTAATTTTTTCAACTTCCCACCATTTTCTGATTTATTTGACCTTTGTTTTCTTTAAGTGGGCGAATCCCTGTTTCATTGCTTGAATATGGTCTGCATCTTGTGGTCTACTGATGTCAGTTTTATTTCAAAAAGTCCGTATTTCAGCTGAATTTTCACCAAAAGATAGTTACGTGGTATTGCGATGGTGTAACAAAGCATGTGTTTGAGTTTTTGAACTTCCCCCATTTGCTCATTTCTTTGCCCGTTATTTTCTTTAAGTGGGCGAATCACGGTTCCACTGTGTGCTTGCATTTATTAAGGTAGCCACTCCGGGGAAAGCGGGTAGGAGTTTTCCTTAACTCGGTGTCTTGAGCAGGACTTGCCATGCCTCTATTTGTCGTGCCCCACGTGTGTTTGGGATGATTTGTGGAGGCGCATGCTCCAGTGTTCGTGCCTCCCTGGATCACACGCACATTTCGTGTGTGCCGTTCATAGTAACCCATTGATGGTTCAGGTTTTTGCAGTGTTGGCGCTGTTTGGTGCATTGCAGCAGAGCGAAGTTGGAAAGCTGTTGAGGAGGCGGCGGCGGGCCGGACCGCGGTGTATTATGCTGAAACTTTACTTGCCACGGGCATGGGAAAACAGAGAACGCCGCTCAGCCTGGGGATGCTTTCACTGTCAGTTATGCTACCAGTTCTATTATTTCTAGCATGCTTGGAGATTTCAGGACACAGGGTTAATGCCCGACAGGCTCCTACGATATGGTGCATATAAGCGAGTGTCCCCATATTTGGGACATTCAGTAAAAAAAAAACAACAATAAAAAATAAGCTTTAAGTTATTTGCGGGTGCTGAAGGAGACTGGGGAGAAATAATAGGGTGGGGGCAAAAGCCACAAACACTCTGTCTAAAGTGACTTCTTCATGTAACTTACTCTGTCCGGCGGGATAAGGAATTCAGTAATAACTTCCAAAACACTGGTGGGTTTAGCTCTGGGAAACCCCACTTTGGATGGATGGATGGAGAAAACGTCTTGCCAAATGTTCTGTGTAATTAGCTCACAGCTTACGGGGTTTCAGTAAGTGACCTCAAAACTAAATAGACAAATGCATGTTAATCAAAACAGGCTGGCGTTTCATCAACTACAGCGTTCACTTGAATGGAATGCGTTTGAGGTACCCAATGCATTTGTAATCTTGTGTCATAATGGAAAATCCCGGTTTTTAGCAACGGAGCTCTGATTGTATCCGCTTGCGTAAAAGCACTTTGGGTTAACACTATATATGCATGGCTACTGGACCTACTACCCGGCGTAGACGGGAATGAGGGCCTTAGGGTCAAATATCAGTAATGCATTCACAGAGGCGTGGCGTGGACGCGAATGAGAGCCTTAGGGTGCAATATCCGTAATGCGGTCACAGAGGCAGTGGCATGGACGGGAATGAGGGCCTTAGGGTGCAATATCAGTAATACATTCACAGAGTTAGTGGCATGGTAAACCACCCCGACAAAATAATTAACTGTTAGTCTAATGTCCTACATCCAGTGGGGGGACATTTTCTGAATTTCGGGGTGGTATGAGTGTCATTTCAATGACCGTAAGGAGCACTTTCTGGCAAACAAAGGTTAAGCGTTGAAAAAGAAGGAAACATGTTCATATCCGACATTACACTCAATTGTGGGCAGCGATTGTTGGAAAATTGCACAATTTCCGTGGACTCGGTTCCCTTTCCGAACATGCTACTTATCGGACGCCCACAACTTGACAAAAGGAACGTCCATCTTTCAACAGCTTATTTCGCTTGTATTCACACCAACCACAATGTGGTACAGTAGTGTCCAAGTTTAATGTTGTGCCTAATTTATTGCTGGCATTGACATTAGTTTATTCCTCATTTAGGTTGGTTTTCTGGCATCTCATTTCTGACGTTTCATTTTAATGGTTCGCATTCTTTCTCCACATAAGTATTGATGGTTCTGGGGCAATGACAACTGGTATTCAAATTCATATGTTTTAATATGGAGGTAACAAACATGTATTTCCTTTTTCAACAGCTTAATATAGGGGTCCTCAGGCCAGGACGGTGGGGTTTAATGGATTACCGCATCCATGGTAGGGCCCAGTGTCCCGCCTCTTGGTCAAGGGGTCAATTCCCGGCGAGGTACACTTAGGAATTCATCTTCGCATCGCCAGACAAATGAACAGGATTCTATTAGGTAAATCATCCTCTGTTGTTCGATGCCAATATGCCCACGGGGTATGGTCAAGGGTTCAATTCCCGGTAAAGTACACTTTTGATTTTATCTGATTGGAGGCAGACAAATAAGCATAGGTTATGAGGTGCCAATATGCCCACAGGGTATGGGCGGTGGCAACCTAGGAGTGTCCCCTTGCAACTTGGGATGGCGGTGGCAGCCATAATAACACATGCATTACAGGGGTCGATGTTTGTACGCTTAGCATTTCTTCTCCAGTGTTGTTCTTTACCAACATGTCTTTTTGGGGGGTTAAAAAACCCAAGGCAAATGCAAATAATGCTATATATCAATATGGACGGGCGGTGCCAAATTAGTAGTAACCCTTTGTTGCTGCAACTTAGTAGGACTCGTTGCCGGTTGGAATGGGGGTTATACTGATGGCAGTACTTAGGCTCAACTTTGCTGGGTTATAAGGATCTCGTCCACGGGTTCACCGCCCGTGTGGGACAAACAGTTTTATGCAGGTTCTTTCTGATTTATTTGGGCCATAGGCCACAGGTTTTATTGAGAATAGTCAGCAGTGCAGGTATACTGGGGGAGGTGCTTTCTGTGCAAACGGTGAGGGCGGATGCTCTAACTTTGGCTGCTCAAACCCCCTTTCTTGCTAATGTAAGTGTCGGTATAGGTAATAACTCAGTGCAAAGTACTGGCTTGCTCTGCGGTCAGTTAAGCGCTACCCAGTGGGACAATGCGGTATAAAGTGCTCCTCTCTTCCTGGTGGCAGTGAAGAGTCACCTGTGATCAGGTATACCGGTAGTGGTGCTTTCCTGGTAAACAGCGAGGGCAGGGGCACAAATCTACTCTAATCTGAAGCCCATTATTCAGCCATAAAGGCCCCATGGACATAACTCAGTGCACAGCATGGGATTGCTTGGGTGCGACTTAACCGCTGCCCAGGAAGCCAAAGTGGGATGCAGTGCTCCCCTCCTTCCTGATGGTGGGTGATTTGGGGTGAGGCAGACTTATTTCTCTGCAAATTCCCTTGGGGACAGGGAGCATTCATTGCAGGTGGAACCTAGGCAGAGGCTGTTGCAGATATGTTCTCCACTAATAGTTGGGGCCAGGCCCAGGATGTCATGTAATACAACTGTTGGGTCGGGCCCTGCCCTGGATGTCAAGTAGTGCAAAACCAGCGCAATGCGCACAGCAGAGTGGAACATTGGTGGATGAGATAGCCAAGTTCAAAGGTACTGCCAAGTTCAAGGTATGGCCACATTTTTAAGTTAAAGTAAAAAATTAAAATGCACTGCCAAAAAACTAGACCTGGGCGTAGTATGTGTAGTCGCGCTACGCGCAGCTATGCAAAGACGTTCTCGCACTACACGAGCTTTGCGTACCTGCGCACGCATGCGTAGTTGCTTGTCGGACCCGTTCGCGAGGCATTTTTCTTGTTCGGGAGCAGATTGTGCGTGTTCGGGGCACTGTCTGCGTGCTAGGGGGATCCTAGCTTGCAAACTTACTCATGCAGTCGGCTATGGGCGCGGTCATCTTGTTTTTTTAATTGTCCTGCCCGCTCGCGTTGCCTTATTTCTTGTTCGGGTTGTGGATAAGGTGTTCGCGTTGTGCATGTCATGTTCGGGAACGCTATCTACTTGTTCGCGACGACAAGTTCGTGTTAGTGAGAAATATCATGCAAACTTACCCACGTGGCTACGACAGGCGCGGCCATCTTGTTTTTCACTCTATGCTATGGTTCTGGGCCTAGTTTTCGATCCAGCTTTAATCTTTGCAATCTTTACTTATTTTCACTGTTTTTCTCACTTTTTTTTATTTATCAAGTATGTCTCTCTGCCCCTAAGTTTATATTTTGTGATTTATTTCTACTTTCACTGTGTTTTTGTTACTTTTCTACTGTTTTATTTTACTTCTTTATTCAAACTCCTACTTCTTCCCCCTAACTTTATTTTTTCCTTCTTTTCTTTTCTGTCTCTACCCCAGAACCATGGCCAAGGGCAGCAGTACCGGCTCCCAGGGCAAGGCGCCTGCGTCCAAGAGCCGGCTGCCTTGCGGCAGAATGCGCCCTGCAGGGGTGCAGGCCCGACAACTTTTCAGAGAGGCGGAGGTGGCCGCCCTGGTTTTCTTCATCCAGCGCCACCTCCCCTTGACCTTGGCAGCAGGCGGCAAGCCAGACTCCGGGTACCTTATCCAGGAGCATCACCGCCGGTGGGCGAAGGTACGCCGGGCAATGCTTCGCTGCTCGGGGATCCGGCGCACCCACCAGCAGCTGGCCCACCGGTGGTCAGACATCCTGGACCGGGAGCAGGACCTGTTGGACCTGCTAGGTGTCGAGGTTGTGGGGCTTGGTGAGTAGCTAGTAATATATAGTAGTATAAGTATTGTGTATAATTCTTGGACGAATAACTCGATTACTGTTGCACTTAGTTACATTGCAGATCAATTCTGTTTCAAAATCTTCTGTGATTATATGACACAGGTGCTGCTCGGCACTTCTCTTACTTGTTTGTAACTTTGTGCTAGCTTGGGCTGATTATTGATGTTTACTTTGGAGAACTAAAGTTAGTTAATGCTATTGCTAGAGTCTAGTCCTTCCATTGTCCTTCAGTGTAATAGTGGTGGATGGTTAATAGGTTTACTTAGTATTAGTTCATATTTTTTTTACGGTCTGCATGACACCTCTCTTTCACTGAATGCTTCTTACCCCAGTCCTCCATAGAACCTTTTTGAGGTTTGTTTAGTGAGTGGTAGGCTTAGCAATAGCATTGTCAGTCAGTAGCAGAACAACATACGAAGCAACTAACCAACAATTTGTTGTATGCACAAATGTATGCATGTGTCCTCCATCTCATTTATGCATTTTTGCTGGCAAAAATAAAATTGAAATGCAGACTTACTGAACAATTGGCCCGTCTGGAATAGGTGGTGTAGGTCAGGTGGTACTGGCTTTATTAGTATTCTGCAACCAGAATGATTATGGAACATTTGATTAGTGTTCATATAAGTAGACGGTCCGTGAATCCTGCAAGCAAGTAGTCGTTTAGATAGATCTATTTTATTGCAATTGTTGTTTCCTTAAATGTTTGAGTGAATTTTAATGATTTATTTGTTTCACAGTACTCAATGTTTCTCTCTTTATTTATTATTTCTTACATGATCAGCACCCAGGGGCAAGAAGACGGGGTCTGAGTTGGCGGAACAACCACAAGAGGAACGCTCCTGTACCGAGGATGCTGCTGCTGGCCCTAGTAAATCCTAAAGTGCTTATATTATTAACACATATACTTCCCTAACTTTTAATGCACCTATCTGTTTTCCAAATTTTGGTTATCCCTGTCTTTCAGTTCCTTCAAACTGCCTCTGCTATGACTCTCTGTACTACTACTATTAGACTATTAGACCTGACAGGGCCCTAGACATGTTGTTGGAGATAGCGTCTTTGTGTTCGAATCTTGCCTGTATGGCTATAGTTCCGAATAGTCGATCACTACCGGGTACACAGAGCGATCAAGCACTAATGGTCACACACGTCTGACAGGAAAAGAAACAATCGGAAGGATTCCTGTTTCCTGATCGCTAACTGCCAAACATGCATATCTACACTTTTAACGCTTGATGTGGATTCACCACTACTACGAGAATAATTCTGAGACTTCCCACAGTTATAACCAACCTTCAATTCGGAACTATAGCCATACAGGCAAGATTTGAACACAAAGACGCTATCTCCAACAACAAGTCTAGGGCCCTGTCGGGTCGGAAATATCACTGACAGAGCGACTTCAACCACATGCCCACAAAGTCTTTAGCCCTGAGGAGTCGCGGGAAAACTGTCCCATAAAGCGACAAAACACGTGTCGGCTGGCCTATTTGTTATGAACATTAAAGACATCACCCATCTACGAAAGACTTGAAGAGTTACTAATGATTATTACTTAACTGATAAGCTTTGTCCTTGCTTTCTGAATTTGACAACTTTTGAATTTACATATAATTCTCTAGAGTGTGCTGGGGCATTCCAGTTTCTATGTACATACTACTACTGTTGTGGATATTCTGCACAGCCACATACAGAACTATGCACAAGAAAATAGGATGTTGGTGATGGGAGGTTGGACCTTACTTACACCACAGTCAGAACTCAGAACCCACAATTCACTGACCGCCTATCTATAGTGTCTCAATCATTAGTCACTATGTCCCGAACCCCCACACGAAGATACCCAATGATTTATTACACAACCCAGAACATAACACTTTTTCGCTCACTCACTCGTTTAAGTCCACAACACCACACCAAATATACCACAGAGTCTATGTGCAAGTTCAAACTTTTTTCAAATAATAACAAGCTTGGTAAGTTGTTCTATGAAATTACATCCAGCTCCAACATGCAAAATAAAGAAGATTAAAACTAAACATTTGTACAACTAGTGCATGATAGAGATCTCAGTAAATTCAGGGAGACCCCTCACTGTTGAACGTATACTGGTTACATGCATCTTTCGTAAGCTCTGCAAATCTCTGGTTCGTAGAAGGGAATCTTCTGCCTATTATGAGAAAAATGGGGCACGTTAGACAGTATAATAGAATTATGCAAGCTTTTTGCAGTCATGCCAAAAAGTGTAACATTATGGCTAAGCAAGAGGGACTAAACGAACTCCATAAAAAAGTGGCTTGTTTTTCAACCTCTTCACTTGTATGCACCACTCATGTGGCCTCAAAGGCGTTTTACTGCGCAACAAGCTGCGAGGTAACATGCACAAAAGAGTAGACATGAATCTAAAATGGTTACATGGCTCAGGCTAACTTTCCAAACACTACAGTAGGAGTAGAGATGAGACGACCCTAGGGACCATATAATAATACTAATGTCTGGCTACTGACTACTGTAGTACCCAATTTGGACTAGTGATGATTTATGTTGTACTTTAACTGTTTTTTCAATCTTCCTTCCTGGTGGAAACGAGTAAAATAGGGGGAGGTGTACAGGCATCTAAAAAGGTGTACTTGTTTTTATAGGTGTACTACTAGTACCAACCACCAGTGCCGGTGGGGCCAGCGGCAATGCCAATGCTGCCATTCAGGAGGGGGCAGGAGATGCAGCACCTGCAGGAGCACCAGTGGGGGAGGAAACAGCAGCGGTGGGCGGTGGTAAGTTATATTCATTACTTATTGGCAATACTAGCTGAAAGAGGAACACTTCACTCACTGTACTGTGAGACTTATTAAGTAAGTATGAACTTGAAGTTGTACTGAACAATATACAACGGTTGAAGAAGACACTCTTTACAAAGCATAACCAATCCATTATCAATAGCATTACCAGCGTGAGTAAACAAAGGCCTCTTCTATCAGACTCCAACTCAGCTGTGAAAGAAGGAGGAAGGACGAAAGAGATGTATTACGACTAGCAGAGAAGGATACTTTGGAAGCAGCATGCAGCTGGCTAATAGGAATCAGATGCATGGGTTGTTGAAGGATGGGTAGAAGTTGAAAGAAAATGCATGCCTGGGTGGTCGACACAATATGGGTGGATAGTGGATAGCGAGAATCATCAGCGGTGTTTGTGTCAAACCCAAAGGCAAGGAAGGAAGGAGTGGACGCATGGGTGGTTGTTGGTGAAAGTGAAACCAGCTAAGGTTTATTAAGCGATACATAATAACAAAAGCATGATATACATTTACTTTTAATGGATGGATGCCCCCTGGATGTATTCATCATAGGTGGAGACTGTCACTGGATGCAGACGAGTCTTACTTAGAAGATAATGTAAAAGAAACTGCGCCAGAGTAGCAAAGCAAAGGGTCATCATATAATATATAAAAGTAGGATTTCATTTCAGAATACAGTTGATGACTCAGTAGTTTGCCAGCACATCATATATATTATCAAGCGCCTTCTTCTGAATCTAAGGACCATTTCCTACCTATGTTAATTTTTTTTCGATTGTGTCAGCTCAGCCAGCCTGCAGAGGGTGGCCTATCTGTTGGTTACACAATCAATGAACAAAGTACCTTATGCATTAGTGGTCGGTGGTGGGAGTGCTGGTGGGTGGTGATGTGGGGAGTGGGAGGGGAAGGATGGGGGGTGGTAAACTATGGATTCTGAATGCAGTGCGCACAACAACATTTTTTTATTTATTTCATGTTTACTTACCAGTAATTGTACACAATCCATAGTTTGCTCCCCCCCACCCTGCCCCTCTCCACGTCACCACCCGCCAGCACTACCACCTCTGACCGCTACTGGACTGATATGTCGTTCCATATAAGTAATGATCATTGGATCAGAAGTATATTATATTATTATTAATCTGCCTTTTTGTAGTCGCCAGAGCTCAGTGAGAGTGAAATTGAGCAATTGCCCTTCATGTAACAGAGAGAGTATGGCCAGTGCCACCCGTAATCGAAAAATATACGAGCTTCCCCACCTGCAGCTTAGTAAATAAAAGTAACAGGCGTCTGCGTATTGACTCGTATATTGGTCTTGGACGCAAGCTTAGCTGACTGAGCTGGCTTGCCGGCTACAGCCTTTAACAAGGTTATGTAATTTATGTAAACTAGAGATAAGAAAAAGACTGGTGCTCTTCCTTGTACTGGAGTCCATCCATAGTACTAGTGCAAGTATAATGCCGAAAAAAACTCCAACAAATGTTAGAGGGCGGGGAAGCAGGAGGATAGATACTTACCACAAATGTTATGTACTGCGCTTGCTAGTGATACTGTGCCACTATGTGTTGAATTCATTTTGTGTTACTGTTTTACTAAGAGTTTTGGTTACAATTCTGTTTCTTTCTTTATAGATCCTCTTTCCCAAAAACCAACACGGAAGGAGTTGGCAGCCAGGGCCCGGCAACGGAAACTGCAGGCCATCGTTGAGGATTACCGCTGGCTGGTGTCTCAGGCAGAGGAGGAGTAGGCGCAGCAGCAGCTGCTGCCTCTTCCAATGCCCCGGGCCCCAGCCAGGCCTCGCCTGCAGTAGTACGGCGCCGCAGTCAGGCAGATGCCCACCTCCGCCATTTGTCAACATCTGCTGCCCCCCCCACATGGTTGCAAATGTCTGTGCCATGCATTTGGCCAGAAACTGCTCCTCCCGATGGCACAGCTGGAGGACCAATTAGAGGAGGCCGTCAAAATCCTGGTGGACAAACACCTTAAAGCCCGCCGATTATAGATGGACCCTGTTGATTTGGCCCTTTTTTAGTACTTTTGTTGGTGGGTGTGAATTGGGTGTTGGGGTTTCTCTTATTTTTTGGACATTGGTTGGACTTGGACATTGGTTGGGGTTAGGGAGAGGGGTGGGTGAGGTGTGGGATAGTCTATTTTTGCTATGAAAATAAATGTTATTTATTTATACTTACACATACAATGTTAATGTTTTGTGGGTGGTTTACTGTTTCACAAATGAATGTACGCCACAAGGTTTCCTTGCAGATGCAGGGCAGCAGCCAGTGTTTGATTTAAATAATCTGCCAATTTTGTAACATGCAAACAGATAGATGCGGTACCCCTCACTGAGTTATATTTGTCCTACTAGTACTACCAGTCGCTCCTTCTAGTCAATTATGCCTCCCAGCAAACTTATCTTATCTGATTTGATGAGGATTAAGTTCGGCACAGCAATGGCTGCATGGTTTCCCAAGAGAATGGAGAAGGTTGTGGTGGTAGTAGTAGAAACTGGCACTAGCATTTGCAACAAAAAAAAGAGACAGTCATTTGCCTGAGAAAGACTGTGGGAGTAGTAGAAAAGTACAGTACATTAGAAGACTGTCAAACAAACATTAGTGCAACTGCTACACTAAAAGAAAATAATGATGGTGGGGACAGCCTAGTACAAGAAGCTAATAAGTTAAACTGTAGTTGTGTTGAAGGAGTGACAACACAATCCTAATTCGTAAACTTTAATGCTGTAAATCCAATCAATGCCGGCAATTAATTATGATGTATTCGGTGGGTCCCTTTGGAAAATTAATTGGCTTGTACATACACTGAGCATGGGTGGGCAAGCAGAAAATCCTCGCCCTCCCTCGTTAACATTTAATTAGTGTTGCTTTCACCACATCTGCCCCAGCAAGCTTGTGATCAATTGTTGGTGTAGATTTAATGTAGTCACATCACACCTCAATAAAAATTCACACAGCCCGGGGGAAGAGGGTTAGGGTTTGATGAATGTATGGGAAGGGGGGTTGGGGGAAAGGTTTGACAAAGAAAAACAGTGCGCATGGAGACAACAAAAGCAAAACAATATTTGAAGACGATGATGATCCACTATCCAATAAATCTATAAAGGTAGAAAAAGGAAATGCATGCATGATGAAGATAACTTAATGGTTAATGATTAGTACTTAACTACTACTACACAATCAGACAATACAGGGAAGTAGTATTATATGAAATTTGCCTTGGCTGTATGCCCTCAGAGAAACCCTAATTACCTGCTGTACCGGGCTGAAAGCTAGCAAAGAAAATTAAAAATAGTTGTAGGGAGCAATTAGCAAACAAAGTTACACGGTCGTAAAATGAATGAAGAGAAAAAAGGAATCAAATTATTAAAAAGACGAAAATGATACTAAAGTTACTGTATTATCCAGGTCCAAATATGTAGGTGTATCTCATCATTTATCTTGGTCCTCACTTCCATGGACACTCTGCACATCATTCCTGGGTGCCACTGGCTGGCTGATGAGGATTGGTAAGGTAAGTGTGAGTTGGTGCTCCTGGGTAAAAGGCCGGTTTGTAAGTGTTGATGGATAAACAAAAGGGGTATTGAAAAATAATTGAATGAAAAAAAGCATCAATTACGGTGTAGTGCAAAAAGACAAGACTCTAGAGCGAGAAGACTTTTAGACTAAGGTGGCTTGGATACATTGTGTCTACTCTACTATTTACACATCATTAATCTACAAGAACAACAAGACAGGAACCAGCACAGAACAGGCCCACGGCCGTGACCCAAACTCCATTTACCTTAATTTTTGACAGAGCCAGATAAAAGGCATATACAGCAACCTAGCATTTTCCAAATCAAGTGACTAAATCAATGCGCCACTGTCAGTCATCATACCACTATTCGACTCCACCACTGCACAGACATGTAGCCTAGTTCTGCTGTGGTTCTTGTTGATTGGTTGTGTTTACCTTTTATGCCACTTCCTGAAACGCATTCCATCAATCATCTCAGATCCAACTGACTGACTGCATGCAAAGATAGTATGGTCAGCATCATCATCATGGTGTGGTACGTGTTTGTGTTGTCCAATAGACCAACACCAACTCAGTCTGTAATGAGTGACTCCGATTCAGTAAGTCCAGACTCCACCTGCAGTAGTAGGAGTACAATTGGTTATTATTAAACAACATGGAAACATAGACTATCACTTGAGTCACTTTTACTTTGTTATTATTTTAACTACTAGTATAGTTCGACATCATGCACATTTGCTCAGAGTCAGCAGGCATCCAATGCAATGCATGGCATCATTCATTAATCATATGCCTGTCTTGCTCTTCTCTTGGCTATCAGATCAGAGATGCCGAGCCTTCTGAAAGTGATAACGAGTTTACTTTAGTTTTGGATGATTCCTGCTCAAGTTCTGACAGTGAAGAGTTGTGTATGCCTGCAGACAGAGGTGGTAGCCTTAAGACAGTGATGAGTTTCGAATTGGAAACAAAAGCAAAGATGGCTATAGTCACATACGTTTAACTTGTTATGGAGGGACTGTTAGAGGCTACATTATTGTACTATTCTCCATCTCCATCCAATGTCTGGCAAGATGAAAATGTATTTAGGGAAAGTAAGGAAGATGGAGCAGGACTCTGAGGAGTGGAGTGGACAGTTAAATGCACAGACGTGCAACTCCAATAGGTAAATAAAAATAAGAGACGGTGGTGATGGATTTGTTGTAGTTTGATTTGAACCAGAAAGACAGATATGCACACAAATAATGGAAGGGAGAAAGTAACAATTTGAAAGCCTAGTTGTCAGAGAAGAGGAGCTCGTCCTCAAACCCTGGTGGTTTGGACAGAAGTAGGTCATGTAACCCACTACTTATGTCGCTCTCCTCTTCCTGCTGTGATTCACGTATTTTGTAGTCCGGTGGTATGAAGTGCTGATTCATTTTGATCATGGTTAACCTCTCCATGCTTTGGGGCGAAACACTGGTCCTTTTCACGTTTACAATGGCACCAGCAGCACTGAAAACATGCTCAGAAGAGACACTTGCGATAGGGTAAGTCAGATACTTTATCACCAGCCTGCTGAGCACTGGCCATTGGCTTCTTTTCCCATACCAATACGCCATGGGCTTTGCTCCATGAAGACCTCTGTTGTGTCATCCAGATAGGCCTGGACCATCCGCTCAATGTTCAGTGGTGCTCTGATTTGCTTGGCCTCTTTTGACTTTGCACCAGCAACAGACTTACCCATCCCTTTCTGTAGAAACCAAGCAGCTATTTTTTTTGTGCTGTGTCTGATTAATCAGATCCTGTCGGTGCTGTTGTTGATGTTATTGGTAGTGTTGGTGACTGCTGGGAAGTAAATGCACTACTCTCATGCTCTAAAGAAGAACTTGACTCTGGATGCCCTGTAGTACTTTGACTGTCCTGGGCTGGCACTGGCAGGCCTCTAATTGAGAGCTGTTTGTTTTCTAAATCAGTGGCTTCCTCAGCTATTAAAGTTTTGTACTTGGCAACATCCCCTTCTGAAAAAGGAAATACTGCATTACTGTTCAGAAATAATTTGTACCAAGGATCCAAAATTGTGGCAGTAATGTAATGTCGATGTGACACAATCTTATTTTGAATCCTTGTATTGTCAGATAAGCGGACGGCTAAGGCGTTCGCCAAATAACATTCATCTACTTTGTCTTCAACACCTTCACATGTTTCAGACACCTCCTTCAGCTGTTGCTCTAGCATGAACAACAATGGGATAGCTTGGCCCATAGTACAGTCCTCGCTGCTGACAGCACGTGTGAAGACCTCAAAAGTAAGTAGCATCTCTGTCAGGCATTTAATGAGGTCCCACATCTCAACAGTCATGGCTTTCACAGTAGGATCCTCTAATCTTCTTGTCATGACATGAGCATTAAGTGGTATGTACTGCTCAAACAGACGATCAAGCATGTAATAAGTTGAGTTCCAATGTATTGCCACCTCCTGGATGAGTACTTTGACTGGGATTTTATGCCCACGTTGAATGACCCTTAGCTGCTTCCAAGCTTTAAAAGAATGGTTGAAATGTGTGCCTATTCTTCTGCAAGTGGTCAGTAAGTTGCTGACTTTGCTTTCATTTTCCAGAAAGTCTTGTTCAACAATGTTAATGCAGTGTGCCAAACACGGGACCCTGAAATAGCCACCATCTTTCATGGCTTAAACTACAGTTCTGCCATTGTCCGTGGCAACAAAACTAATGTTAAGCCCTCTTGGCCGCAGCCATTCAAAGACCTTGCTGTTAAACTCAGCCAAAATGTTTGCAGCAGTATGAGATTTCTCCATAGCAAACAGTTACAATTACAGTTAGCATAGCTACAGTTGCATGTCTGCGAGTCTCATTAAAAATCTCAACAGTGTCAACGCCTGCAGATAGCTTTTCTCTAACACCTGAAAAAGAGATCCAGTGTGCAGTGATGCACATGTAATCATGGCTTGGCAACTGGTCCACATGTCTGTTGTCAGGTGGATGTTATGAACAGCACTCTGATGTAAGGTATTTCCAAGCAATTCCAGCACTTCGTGATGTAGTGCTGGACCAGCAACTCTGGCAAAATAGTAGTGGCAGGGAACCTTCCATTTTGGGGAGATGGTTGTCACAAATTCCAGAAAACCGACCCCTTCAACAAAGGAAAAAGGGAGAAGGTCCAGTGCTAACATTTTAGCCAGCTTAGCATTGTACAAACGTGCTATTGGGTGGTTGCATTCATACTTTCCCTCCTGCCTAGTAAACATGCTAAGAATGGTACGCTGTGTGGTATTTCTTTCTGTTCGGCTCGACGCAGCACTTTGCATCGCAGTACTCCTTGGTGTCTCCGACTGACGCTTACTCTGTGCCACTGAGATGTTGCTGATGAAGAGGATATGGGCTGTACCACTGCAGTTCTGGGGACAAGGCTACTTTGTGTACCACTACCAGATAGAATGTCTCCCTCTTCTTCTTCTTCTTCTTCCTGTTCCACCGTGAGTGGACCTTGTACTAGTTTATCCCCACCAACATCAATGGTTCCAGTTTTTATGCTACGAAGGTGGTCCTCCCACTTGATTGCGAGGTGTTTTTCCAAATGGGTCATGTGGCCTCCGGTACCATAGTTTGTACCAAGCTTACCACGACTAACAGAGGAATGACAAATGGAGCATATAGCAATGTTCTCCTCCTTTACGCTAACCGTAAAGAAGTCCCACACTGGGGATCTTAACTTTTGTCTCCTGCTAGAGGTGCCACTTCCAATGCCGGATGAACTGGAGGGTGTGTGTTGAATTTGACTGTGGCTGCGCAGTAGTACCACTACCTACTACTGCTGAGGTGGTGCTTGTGCTGGATGTAGGACGCTGCCAGCCCTTTGCTAATGTAAATATGGAAGCTGGAGGTCGTGTTGGTGTTGCCTGTGTTGGAGGTATGCGTGCTACATCCCTACTATTCGCAGCCATTCTGGATAGGGTAAAAATGTTGGTCTCCATGTCCTCGGGGCCAGGAGTGATGCTTGTGATGACTGGGTCAGACTCATCATCATCATTATCCTGCTGTTTTACATCGACCTCCATTAGTGTAAGGCTTTCTGGAACCTTCCTTTTCCCTAGCCTGGTCTTGGGATGCGTCTCCCTCTCATGCTCAGATTGATGTGGCTCCCAAGTGAGATCTAGATCTAGATCATCAGAAGGGATGCTTGGCAACTCGATGGACTAACCCTCCTTTTCCTTGGTGGGGATTTGGAAGACATTAGATCTCCTCTGCGTGAGGCTCAATTTCCTGAACTGCCCCTACTTTGGGAGGAACAACAACTACTATTGCGGGCGGTGGTTGTGGTTGTTGTTGTTCACCACTTATCTGTTGTGATCCCTCATGCGTTGATTGTGTACTACTTTGAGATAGCGATAAGTTTAGGTCAGGCTCAGCATCACTGCTTTCCACCATTAGGTTGGCTACCTCTTCCACACTCATCTGCTTGGTCCTGGGTTGGTGGGTTGGGCCCACATATGCGGAGGTGCTGGCCCCAGCTTGCCCCCCGGACACCGCTGCTGCAGGCGTACTTTTTGGTTTCCCCAAAAAGGTTTTGGGGTCAACACCAGACTTAAGTGTCACTTCCTTCTTCTGTTCTTCCTTCTTCTTCTCAACAACTTTCTTGGTCTTGGAGGACCTGGTACCTGCTTTCTTTGGGCCCATCTTCTTCAGATGTCAGCAGCACTCAGTTACACAAGTTGCAGAGATGTCTGGTAAGGTCACACCACACGTCACAGACAACAGAAGGACGTCCGTCTGGCAGTACAATGGGCGAAGACTGATGACAGACACCTCCTCCTCAGTCTTTTGTGCACATACAAGCAAAGAAGGCAGAAGAACATCAGTCAAATGTGGAATGTGTTGTGATTTAATTTTAATTACTAGTAGTGTTAGTACAGTCAGTAAGAGTAAGAATAGCAAAGAACTAAAATACAAATGAAGTGGTAGTGGAACTTGTTTATCCTTAATTTGTGCATCATGTTGGATGGATGCAGCATCAGTGACCTGCAGCAGATAGCAATGGGGTTGGAAACAGTAAGCCAACAGGAACAATGGAAAGACACACAGGCCTATGTGGTAAAAACAAAACAGCACACTACTACTACTACCACCACCACGCCCCCCAGCTACATGGTCACTCATCACAGCAAGGAACATCGGTAAAGCCCAGAAAACAATAAACTCAAGCAGGCCTATATCCCTATATGGGCAGACAAAGGAGGATGCCTGTTATTTACACATCACAGCTTAATGCAAAAAAGAAAAATCTGCATGGCTTAATAGGTTGGAAAGTTACACAAAAAGAATACATACAACAAAGGCATTTATTAACACACATCCAAAAAGTTAACTACACCCCAAACACCACATTTGGGAATTCAATTCAATGCCATCCATGCCCTAAATGATGTTTAAATTCAACAGACAACATAGAAACAGCTACATCAAGCACCCCCGATGACTACCTCTGGGACTCTAGGCCTACTGGCAGAATGGGCCACAAGTTTGGGGGCCTATGGCAAAAGCACAGTGGAAGGTCACACAAAATAACCGCCACCACATGGCCTGGCCACCCACAAAAACATTAAAAGAAAGAGGAGACAGAAAATGCATGCCTATGGCAAAAGCACAATGCTTGGCTTCACAAAATGGCTGCCACCCACATGGTCAGCCCACCCTCAAACAACAAAGTACATACAAAGGACAGGAACAGGAAGTTGAGGTCTCTGGGGAACTTCCTTCCTCTTTTAAAAAAAAAATGAAAACAGAAAAATGACTCCATGCTCCAAAAACTACAACCAAACGACAACCTGAGGAGTTTTTTTTAGCAAAATGAACAAAATCATCATTTTCGAGAAGGTTTTATGCAACTCGAGACATATTGCTTGCGAGATTGCAAATTCAGCGTATTCGGCAGCGCGAACTGTACAAAAAGTTGTTATCGCATGCCCGAGCACCCAGATTGAGCGAACGAAGAAGACAAAAACTGTAAGGTTGCTTTGTCGTACTGTGCAAAGTTACCAAAACTACGCAAGCTGAATTCCTAGGGTTACCTACTGGCAGAAAAAGCCATCTTATTTAACATACACCCAAAACCTGAAATTCCACCCCAAAAACCACATTTTGCAAATTAATCCAAAGCCATCCATGCCATACACGATGTTACAAATTAAACAAACACCACTAAAACAGTTGATTACCTTTCATGCACCCATGATGACTCAAGTAGTACCTCTGGGCCTACTGGCAGAGTAGGCCACAAGCTTGGAGGCCTATGGCAAAAGCACAGTGGCTGTTCCCACAGAATGGCCGCCACCACATGGCCAGGCCACCCACATAAAGTACAATGAACTCAAGCAGGCCTACACTAACTATATGAACTCCTAGGGTTACCTATTCGCTGAAAAGACAATATTTAATTAACACACACCCAAAAACTGAACTTCCACTCCAAAAAACACAGTTTGCAATTGAATCCAATGCCATCCATGATGTTTAAAAACTTGAAATTCAACAGACACCACAGAAACATGGTTGGACACATGGGTTCCTCTGATCCTACTAGATGAAATTTCAAAGAAATACAACTTGGCCCCTCATGAAAGTACAGGCCTCCCTCAACAATAATTTTTAACAAGGATTGAAAAGCCCAGAAAACTGTAGGTAAAAAAAAGCCCAAATCAACAAACATGTACACCAATTCTCCAACTTACTTGTAAAATAACATTTCAAATCCAAAAGTCCTCAATAAATCCAATTCCAATGATATGATGCAGCAGACATACACAAAATGTGATCCTTCCAGCTCCAAATCCAAAAGAAAGTGAACAGCACATGGACAAAGCACTGGGAGGAGCTTGCTGGACAGGAAGAGGAAGTTGGAGACTAAGGGGCACTTCCTTACTCTTAAAAAAAAGAGTAGAAAAAAAAGAGGACTCCTTGCACAAAAGACTACAGCCAAATCACAATCTGAGGGGTTTTCTGAGCAAAATGATAATTTTCGAGAAGGTTTTATCATGCTTGAGAGATATTCTCTGCCAGATTGTAGTTTCTGCGTGTTCGGAAACGCGATTTTCCTAACACTGTGCCGGAAGGAAGATCGCTCGACCTAATGATGTGATCGCGCGTCTAAGTGACTTGATCGCGTTTGCACAGTTTCGCAGGATTGTGCGGTCGGAGTCCAAACCCCGTGGTGCTCGCGACCGGTAGAGAAAATCGAGACGGCGAACGCAGAACCACGGTGAGCCGTTACCTAGCACGCATGTATGCTATTGAGCGCGGGAGGAAGAAAACAACTACGCTACGCTGTAGATAGCTGTGTGAAGCGCGAAGTCGCCGCAACTTCGCAAACTCCGTGAGCAGAGCGTAGTTCACTACCCAGGGTTAGAAAAAACCTCAAACAATAAGCACCGGGGAGATGACAGTTACTTAGCAGTCATTGTTATCAAAGTACATCGCTTGTAGAGAGATAGCACAGGGGAGGGGAGCCTCATAGTTTATTACTAGGAGTCTACTGCAATAGGATATCCTTGTGAAACAGTGAGGGCAGGTGCCCACGTTTCTTCTGCTCCCATGCCCACTATTCTAACATAAGTGCCGGTCCATGTGAATAACACAGGGCACAGTACGTGCTCCTACTGACGTCAATCTAAAAACTGCCCAGGGGGCTGATTTGTTAATCTCATCTCTTTTCCACCAGGAATTCGGTGGGGTTCAGTAGAATAAGGTTCATCGTTAGGAAAAGGGCAGGTGTGAATGGAGCAGTGTCAGTGGGGGAGGGCGAGTGCACCAGGGAGCTTCTCACCCTGTGGCGGAGCGCTGACAGTTTACAACAAATGTAAATGTAAATGTAAATGTACATGTATTTATATATATATATATAAATCACCGACACGGTATCTAAGCGCTTGCTTAGGGAACCCGTCCTGGTATTCCCCTGTGAGATACCCCGGCAGGGTATCCACAAGGTGAAAGCCAGGCATCCCGCCGCGAGGGGCCGTAGTGGAGATTAAGCAAGCTATTGCCCAGAGTCGCAGAGTGTGACCCCGTGAGTCGAGTAGGCACCGGAGTGAGAATTATCGAGTCCGTGGAATTTTAGAGCCCGAGACCCTTCGAGGCGGGGAATCGAACCCTGGTCCACGGCCGATCTCAGCTTCCGGGTCTGCCGCCTCTAACCACCGAGCCACACTTCTCCAAAGGGGGATGCACAACAATGGAGGTGCAGCCATTCGAGGGACCCCTGGAAGGGATAGATTCCACAAATGCAGTGGATAGGCGGGGAGGAGGGACTGACCTGACGGTAGTCCCGGACTCTACTGCCCTAACCCACTACGTATGGACTGCGTACAATCTTGGGGAGGATGTCTGGTTTTCAGGTACCTCGGAGGGCCGGTGCAGTATGCGGTGCCCTGCATGTCAAGTAATGCAACTGTTGTCTGTAGTGCGTTGTGGCCTGACGGTACAATGTGCGGTGCACAGTGGGAAATTGGCGGCCTAGACGGTCATGTTCAAATGTATGGCAAAGTTCCTGTGTACGGCCAAGTTACAAGTTAAAGTGTAAGTTCTAAATGTACGGCCAAGTTGTTCTAGTGTACGGCCGATTAAAATGTAAAAATGTAATGTACTACCTAATTCTCTTACTGCTGTTGAGATGTTGATGCAGATAAAGTGTGATGCTGTGAATAGTTTTTATATATTCAAGAAGGTTACTTTTCCTTGGTAATGGTCTATGATGATTCACTTGGATTGTTGTGAATAAAACGGCTATGCCGTGGACAACATATCCTGATTCCGAGAGTTTTTGGGCATAGCGGGCAGTAAGGTGAAGGAATTCGGGGGGGGGAGAGAATGTCCCGATGTGCGCACACTATGTTTGTTTATTGTTCCCCAATACTTGGGATGTATGGTAACATGTGGAATCAACTAGGGCTCTTGATAGATATTGAGGACATACCTCATGACTGCACATAAAAAGGTTTACAGTCGAAGTCTTTCACGATAAATACTTGATTGGTTTGACTAGACATTGGGCAGATTTAGGTTACCGCAATAATGGTATAGCTCTACTTACCAGTGGAACATATATTTTTTCTTCACACTCTGGTGAGGCTCCAGACCACCCTGTTTTACAAACATGTACATGTGCTTTGGGAAAGCTGAGCTACAGAGCCCTAGGACTGAGTGCACATGCCAAAAGAGCTGGACCTATTTTTCTGTAAGTATTGGTTGGCGTAAACTAGACCGTGTAAGCCAGTATTGATTTGTTACCCCTAAAATATTGCTTTCTTCCCTTCTTTTTTTATATGAAAAACTTTGACTAAAAAGGACACCACCCCTGACCAGTCTACTGGTATCCCCTTAAGTCTAGGTTTTTTTAAGTATTTCGGGGCAGATTCACAAGCCCCTTGTGCCACTTTTGCGTCACTTTTAACATGGGAAAAGTGACGTGAATGTGGCGCAAGGGGTTTGAAAATCTGCCACTTAATATTTACTATGCATATTAATGTTAAATGAACAAAGATTAATATACACAAACTGACCTGGTGGGTTTATGTAACAAATGGGTCAATAATCATGACGCTCATTTTTCGAATGTTGAAATAGATTTCCTATTACTTCGCACATCTAACTACAAGAAGCAATGTATTATGACACATTTGTGCTGTTCCTTGCACTTGTGTGGTGGATGTTACTCACCATAGGTGAGTTTCAGGAACCCACTTAAGATATCTATTCTTGCTAGAGAGCTAGTTTGTAAGAGAAATTGTACTATGTCCCTCTTACACATTTGTCTTTATTATTATTAGTATTATTATTTTCTCTTTCTGTCTTCTCCAAATAGGCTTCCTACGAAAATCCTTTGAAAAAAACAGGTGGGACTATCTTGTGTATATTGTTTGGTGATGCATTTGCGATACCTGGAAGAAAAAACAGAGCCTAGTGGCGATCTGTACAGGCATCCTTAAGCCCTGACGAATGGCCCAGATTGCCTAATAATTGGGTCTGAGCCATTGTGCCCCACCTATCCGCCTTGCGTATCATTTTTAGCCATACCAAAAGCCTTCAAGAATAAAGCTGACAAACGAGGAACCTTGAGGTATTTTTAGATTTTCTGGATTCCGCCTTGTCCAGCATGTTTCATGTAAGAACTCCCTCCTACCTCTAAGTCTTCGTGGAGGTTGAGTGCGCCCTGAGAGTACCATCTTATAGGGGTGAGGAGAGGATGCTGATGATAAAGCATAGCACTATTATGTGTGTGAGGCATCCTATTCCATTAAGGATGCTCTTCCCACTGTTATCTGACCCCCACAAGAGGAGTAAGGCCTGGGGTATTAGGACCAGGCTAGCGAGGAACAGGAGAATCTGGACAACCAGATCCATGAGGACCATTGGAACCAGACCAGGATCAAAATGACTGGGTGCAGTCCAAGGGGACACTATAAGGAGGACTAGGACCAGTGGAAGCAGTACCAAGTGGACCTCAAAGACAGATGCCAGGGCAAGGAGAATCAGGATGACCCAAGCAGGGAAGACTAGGAATGACAGCACAAGGCGAACCAGGACGACAGGGCTAAGTGGATAATGACCCAGCAGACCCACAGGGTAGGGATAAGGAATAGCAGTGTCAGGATCAGGAGGCCCAGGAAGGGCTAATGCAAAGATGAGCCAGGAGCAGGGCCAGGAAGACCAAGGTCAAGAAGGACTACAACCAGGACATCCATATTCAGGAAATATGTTCCATGGTGACCAGCACTAGCTGGGCCAGGGCCAGGATGAGGATCATGAGAACCAAAACAACCCAGAAATGGAGGACTTAGAACAGGTTTGGGAGGAAGACCACCACCTATAGGCACAGCAGGACCTGGAAGTGAAAGAAGAAGAGCATGAGTATACCTATGTGAGTTTAGGTCAAATGTCTTAGGATATCCCTTTTGCTCATATTCCTGCTTCTTATGCTGCCAAACACTAACAAGCCCCATGTGGGAGGGAGGGGCAGAAATTGAAGTTAGAAGGCGTGATTGGTTTATTAATGATTAGGGTTTATTATAGTTCTTGTCACAAAAATAGACGCCTGAGCGTGAATCTGGTTGTTGGTCGTTGTCCCCCTGGCTCTTCTTTCCCTGTTCTTGTTTGGTGGGGCTTTGTTGAATAACCAGCCACCCCCAAGGAAGCTAAAAAAATACAGAGCACGGTAAGTAGTCGCATGGAGGTTTGGCTTATTGTGACAATATTTATGAGAGGACCATCACCACACCAGGTGTGAAAAGAAAGTTTGACAACTATGCAATGCCCGTGATATGGCCAGTCTTTATTAAACTAATGGCTCGAGTGCTTAATCTCAATAACCAGTTTCTTTACAGTTATACTTGGCCTAGAGAAAGAAATGCACGTCCCAATAAGGAGAGAGAGATGAGGGAGGTGTACTGAGACTACGAAACTGTGGCGGAAATGAGTGAAAACCAATACGTGCAACAATCCTGCTCCCAGGTTTCAACCACGAGTGCCGATAGAAATAGAGAGGCTCCCACTCCCCCACTCCCTCTTTACCTGTTCCACTCCCTCTGACTCCCTCCCAGTTCTTGCAACTTCTCCCCCCCCCAGCCCCGGCTCACTCACCATCCAAGCAGCAACTCTCCAGAGTTGTGGCGGCGTTCTCATCCTTCCTGGGGATTATCCACCACTCTTCGGTCAACTCCTCAACTTCTTCATCCTCTTTATCCCAAACTTCTCAAGCTTCTGTGTCCTTTTGCATATTCTGCCCTGGTCCTTCCTCCTCTGCGTTCCACAACTCCTCTGAGTTCCGCCTTCCGGTCTCCACGTGACTAATTCCTTCTCTCTGTTCCACCTTTTCTTTCACCTGCCGGCTGTCCAAACGGTTATCTTCTTCTGGACCACCTCCGTTTACTTGCAGGGAAGAGTTCCCGGACCATGTATTAGCCTGCATGCCTCCTGAGTGGCTCTTGCTTTTTACAGCCGCCACTTCCATCCGAGGTAGGAGGGGTATTTTGGGGGGCACATTATCAGGACACACCCGACACCCCACCTCTTCAACCCACGTAAAGAACTGGTAAGTATTTGCTGACAAATCAGAGCATGGAAACGTGACTGAAAAGCCAGGACTGTTACACACTGACCTCTGGTTCTAGAAGACACAGTATAATAATGGCAGAGTATTCGGATGGTGGATCTGTGGGCATAGGGACTGAAACTTGGCAGAGGAGTTTAAAGGTGAATTGAGTGCGGTCTGTGAAGGATGGCAGAAAGAGTTTGAGAAGTTCAGAAGTATGGGCTCAACTTCAACAAGACAGAAGTACTGGTTGTCGGCAACAAGGCCTGCCCATGAGATTCCACTTGGTGGCCTTCAGAGCTAGGAACAATAAGCACACCAACAGACCACACAAGAAATCTAGGGACTATCCTAAATGACGAGCTCAACATGACAGCTCAAGTCAATGCAGTGTGCACCTCTTTTTTCCACATCCCACACATGCTGCAAAAGATCTTCAGGTGGTTGTCTTCAGAACACAATAAAACTGTCACACAATCACTCATCACCAGCATCCTGGGCTAAAGCAACACTCTCTACTCCAGAATATCCAAACAACGCTGGCAAAGACAACAGACTATCCAGAACACATTCACAAGACTCACACTTGACCTTCCATGCCACACCCACATCAATCCTCACCTAGGAAGCTTGACTGGCTTCCCAATGTCCAGCACAATGAATTCAAACATCTCACATACACATACAAAGCCCTACCCAGGACCAGAATAGCTGAATAGCCACATACACTTTCACTAACCCTTCAGAGACAAACATTCTGACTCGCTCTCACTTGCACACACTGGCTGCATCTGCAAAAGCAAAACGGGAGGTCACACATTTCCCACATTGCATCAAGACATGGAATGACCTCCCTCAACACATCAGAGCCTCCTTCTCACTTCCTGAGTTTTTCAAGAATATGAAGACCTGGCTCTTAATATAAGCACCTAAGAACGACACACCTAAACTCCTTGCCCAAACACATGGATACCCTCTTGGGTAATTAACACGGTATAGAAATCAACATAACATAACATAGCATAATAACACAACATAACAAGTAAGGAAAAATGGTTCATGGCTAACACTCATTTCAAAGGTTTCAAGCAAAGAGATGCTCAGGATCATAAGAAGATTCCAATAAGCACAAGAGGGGGTGATGAAGGTTCCACATAGATTCGGCCAGATATCCCAAAGAGAGATTCTGTGGGACTCACAGATGTTTAGGCTGACGTTGCATGTGTGTGTATGTTAGATGGGTATGTAACAAAAGGCATATTTACTAAGAAGTCATTCAATGCAAGGCACCAATGCAACTTGCTGCACTGCGTTGTGTGACAGGAAGAGAGCATAATTACACCATATCTACAAAAATATCACATATCTCTGCTCTCTCCCTGCACTGGTGCACAGTGTGCTTCCGAGCTCAAACACTGGTAACCTTGTGCCACAATGCAGGAGTGCCTGCATTACGAATAGGATTGATTTTGTTCAGAAAGGGTCTCCTTCCTGTATAAAAACAGTCATTTAACACATTTTCCTCTTTCTATATGTACTGCAGAATGCACGCATGGAAAGTTGAAGTAACGATTAGCAATACAGATATTTCTCCTTGTTACACCTCACTTGGGAAGGCATACAATTTTGACGCAATCCCAGGTTTACTCACATTAGTAAATCTGGGGTTGTGTCAAAATCCATGGGTGGACATAATCATAGGACGCCTTCTCAACACATGATAATACAAGGCAGTAAATTGTGCTGTCTTGCAATACTCCGGATTTACTACACCATGCTGAGTCACACAAGGTGTATCTGTGTAGCATAGTAAATGTCATTTAAGGGCTTGTGTTGCCTTGTTTCGCCTTGCTTGGTGCCAGGGTAATGCAAGTTCTTATTAAAATTGCCCCTAAATGTGTTGTAGTAAGAGTACATGTGTGATGAAAGGCTTAGTATATGTACCAGTGGGCTGCATCTTGCATAATGTTTTGGATAGTAGATACAGCTTCCCTACACAGTGTGAGTGTACTAACTGCATCCCTGTATATAGACATGGAACCGAAGTGAGGGAAAAAGGAGAAAAGGACACCCCAAAATAATCCATGAGGACCATTTATAGCACAGTGCAGCTGATTAGTTCTTACTGACTGACGACATAGGGTAGATGGTAGAAGTATGGGACAGGTTAAAGATTTTTCTTTTTAATGGTGTCAAGGTTTTTAATCAAGACTACCCTTTTGTTTGTGCATGAGGACTACCCAGAATGGCTGATGACAGCCAGGTGCTGAGTTCTCATCTTTCATTGTGTCCTTGTTTTGAATACTTCTGCTTGGAGTCAGCACTATTGCAACTGCTGTGAGAACCATCACCAAGCACAAAGGCTGTGTCTGGGTGACAGCCAGAAAAATATATTTGAAAAAAAAGCACCTAAAACCGTTTTGATAGTTCAATAGTGGATCCAAATTCATGTTTGGAAAAGGAGTATTAAAGTGGAATTGTTCAATGATGGATCAGTAGGTCACAAGAAAGGAGGGTAACATAATGTCTCTGTTTATTCAGTACCATATGTCTTACAACATTTTTAATAAAGTAAATGAATTAAAATCTCTGTCAGTTTCCTTTTTTCTGTGTTTTTGATGCCTATTGTCCTTCTTAGATTAATGGAAACATTCATACATATGCCAATGGCATTCAGTTTAATTAACTACAGTCCCATTCCTTTGCTTGTGGCTTGTCAACAATTTCCTATGATGGCACGCCAACGTACAGGCTGTAGAAGGAAAAAAATAAGGCAGTAAGGATCAGGAAAATAATAATGACCGCATAACCTTGGGAGAGAACTCCCAGCTTGTGGAACCATACTTTTTTTTTTTTTTCAAAAACAAACTTCTGCTTTGGGAGTTTGTTATTGAAAAACAGACAATTTTATAAAACTTTGCAAGCTGGCCATTATGTCTAACCATACTGTCCATGAAACATTTTGTACATAGACAGGAACAATGACAGCAATCCCTGTCAATGTAGAGAGTAATGTAGAGAGTTGTCCACAGGGTCAGTGGACTTCTCTAAATTTGAATGGCAGAGGTCCCTTAGGATGTCGGAGGTTTTGTCCTCCATCATTCTGATGGAGTTAAACTCCATCCTAGAAACTCTATATCAGGCCCATAGTGTTTCCTTCTGCTCTCATGAGATTAAAATGAAGCCTCTCATTTATATTGTGTTGATCACTTCAGAGGTGGCCCTATGCAATTGCTTTTATTTTGATAAAATCACCCTAAATCTTAGATGGCTCTATGTTACTAGAATACAACATTTCCATTTCCTTTTCTGAATTTTGCATTGACAAATCATTGTTCAAAGGTGCTTTCCTCTGATTTGTTTAATTGCACTGGAACAAAATTAATACTCCCAGAATACACCAATGAACATGGAGCCTCTGGCAATCCTATATCTGTGTGTTGTTTGTTCCCATGTCTTTGTGAGTAAAAGGGAGTATGTAGCTTTAGAATGGTAAAAAGCTTTAACTAGTCTTCCAAGGGGTCTTATCATCTTTATCATTAGTTACATCAGCAGATAAATGCAAAGCAGTATTAGCATTTATGAAGCATGAGACAGCTCCATAAAGTGCCTCACAAGATGTTATGTCTTGGCTCATGGTGTAATGGAGTGGCATTCTGTGTCATGTCTGTCAAAATAGCTTGGAAGCATTGAAACATTTGCGACCTTAAGAGCTATAAGTTAGTGCCTTACTGTAATCCAGTTTTAGTACTAAAGGTGTCATGATGCAAAATCGCAAGGATTGTGACCACAAAATTACTTATCATTAAGTGTTAGACTGGGATTTCTGGTTGGCTAAGGCTTGCGCCAAAGCCAGGCAGAAACCACCGCTCAAGTCAAGGCAAAGGAGTTACATGCCAAATTTAACCCTTGCTCACCCCCTTGGTAGCTTGGCATGAGCAGTCAGGCTTATCCCGGAGGCAATGTGTAAAGCATTTGGCACGCACACAGCAACAACATTCCAGGCACACTACAAAAGGAACTCCACACAAGGTTATATAAAAATAACTTTTGTATTCTCATAACACATCAGATAGTAAACACATAACATACACTGTGCCAACTGGCATGGGCAATTTTCACAAGGGATTATTTACACAGGACAGGGCCACATGGGGCACTGTCCAGATCAACACTTAGCAGAAATTGGTACAAGTAAAAATAGATCATAAACCTACAACCAGTAACTACTGGTAATCACTGTACTCCACCTCAACCTGTAACATAAACTACATTATGTACAGTGCATCAGGCTCAAATTACATCCTGCGCCAACCTCACTAGTCTAAACCCATTAAACCCTAACTCACATTAGGGGCATAAATCACAGTGAAGTACAATCTCACAAACACAAACCTCCATAGGTAAAACCATCTCTAGAGGTATCAAACACAGGGTGCGTAATACATACTAAATGTATTACATTTCTTAGCACCACTTTTAGAGCACATCAATCACATTAGGGCCTTGCGCCCTATCCACATATCAGCCCCCTGGCCAACTGGCCATCTCAAGAAGGGGCTTAAATGCCCTGTGTCCAGAATGTCAGGGCGCGCTGCCAATGCAGCGCCAGTCAGGGGTGCGCCAACTGCGCTAACCTAAACGTTGCAGCTGCCCACTACTTGCTGGGCAGCTGAGAACAAGAACAGGGCCTAAACGCTGCAGCTGGCACTAAGTGCTGCACAGCTGTGTCAGGGATAGGGCAAAGGCGTGCATCTCACTCCTAACTCATAATCCATGTCCCCAAAAGACTTTTGCCTAAACGGTGCAGCTGCACACTACTTGCTGGGCAGCTGGGAACATCACAATAAGAAAGGCCTGGCACCTCTGTGCCACTTCTGTCCCTCTCAGGGACTCTTTCCAGAGCTGCGCCATTCGTTGCAGCTGCCTGCGCCCTCGCAGGGCTGCTGGGTTCAGCCAACATGCGGCCACCACTGTGCTCCTGGACTCAATGGGCTTCCTACACGGGGAAAAGCATGGGCCCCTCTGGGCCCTCTCAGTAACTCTGGCCAACTGGAGGAGCTGCCCTCTAGCCATCTGGGCAGCTGGAAACAACAAATGCAGGCACGGCACCACGGTGCCCTCTGGCCCCTTTTAACTACACTTGGCCACAAAGGAAAAAGGCATGGTGCCCTCGCTGGCACCTCACGAATAAAACCGGGCTCCTGGCGTCATCTCTGATACGTGGCGGGGGCCAGCACCAACCATGTGCCTTGATCCCCGGCGCGGCAACCTCTCCATCGCGGGGCTCTCTCCTCGACTGCTGGCACCTATGGGGCTCCCCCTCCCTACGGAAGCCCCGCCTCACTTCGGCGCCATTTTTCAGTGCCGAGCCAGCATGGCTCCAGGCTGCCTCCTTCTCTTCTGATGTCGTCCAGTGCGGGGTGGCCTCCCGCCTGGACTTCACTCACATCCATCGTACCGGCGGCATGCGCGGGACTTCCCTCTGGAAACCGGATGTCCCGCCCACCGTCAGGTGAAACTTTGCCTGACTTCCTTCCCGACCGCATATCTCCAATCGGGCTGCGGCTGTGACTTTCTTTAGGCAGCAGCACAGTGTGGGGTGGGCACCCGCTATACTAAAAGGACACAAACTGCCATGATGCAGGGTAGGAACCTGTAATCAAAAATAGGAGCAGGGCGGGGTGGGCACCCGCTCTCTATTAATGCTAATCAGCCATCCAAACGCGACTCTACTTTCCGGCAGGGAAAACGCGGGGGAATCCCTACGCCGGGGATTCCCTCCTGCACAAGCAGCTTTGCGCTGCGGAGCCCTCGTGCTCCTTTTTCCCGGGGGACCTGTAATTCAAGCGCTACTCCTTAGGGAAATAAAAGCACTTTGTTGTAGGGAAAATAAAGCACCCCCAAGGCGCTACAGCAAACAGATTCTGTAGGAAGAAGAAAATAAATCCCAGCCCAAAAATGTCCTTGAAGTATACAGGGGCCATGCAGGGCCCAGGGAGGCAATGCCTCCTGGCAGCCCCCCCCGGGCCCCAGCAGCAGCACGCCCCGCAAGGTCAGAATCCAAAAACAGAACAAGATCATGGGGTTACAGCCCCTCTTTTATAGTACATTTTCTTTTGTTAATATGGTGCAGGCAATGGGAGAACCAGCTACAGCTGGCTCAGGGGAACTCCTGAGCACTTTGTTTTGCTCAGCCCCTCGCTCCCTTTCACTGGACAGGCTAGGGACATCAGACGCACCACAGGGGGTGGAGGCAGCATTGTGGGGGGAAGGCCCAGCCCCATTTAGGTCCCAGGTGAACTCCTCCCTTCCATCAACATGCAGATCTCTCCATTCACCAACGGGGCAGACCCATCCTGACTCCTGGAGCCAGGCACACCAGCCAACTCCAGCCAATCACAAGCTAGACAGTCAATTCACATTCACTGCACAGACATGCCAACTTCTATAAGTGGCACTTCTACACTAGACACATTAAATCTGCACATACCATTGTGCAGCATTTAATCTCACGATATCGCACATATCAAACTCACCCCTGCAATCCCCACACATCAGGAACTACCATGGACACACATATCCTCATGCATTTCTATGGGAGGGCAGGCCACTCTTCACCAGACATACACAGAGAGCGCACGCACTTTACACTGGAAAACAGAGAAAAGTGTGCAGAGGCCTAAAATCACCAACAACAGGTTACAGAAACAGGCTAGGCAAATGCAAAAGGTTTCGGGGTGAACCTGCCAAAAGGGCCAAGTCCAACATTAAGTATAAAATCCTTTTCATGAGTTGGTAATTTATTTAGACTAGTAAAATGACTTTTGCAATCATATCTGAATTGCAAATAGAAGGCTTCATAAAAGGGGTGTCTTCCCTTCCCTTTCTAATGCATTAAGCACATTTTTAACAGTTTGTAACTGCAACTACAGTTATAAACCATTGATGAGTTAACGACACCTGAGTTGAGGTATTAACTCATTTGCAAAGAGGAAGGGGTCCAGTTTGGGGGGGAGGGGGTACTAAAAACTTCCAGTCAAACAGTGCAGAATGTCTACTATTTACACATCAACTGGGTAAATTGTGATGTTTTTCTGCTATGTGCATGGCTGCTGGCCAAACAGTGCAGAATCTCCACTGTTTAGGCAGAGGCATGAGATAGTAAAGTTTTTCTGCTAAATGCATGGCTGCTGGACGAACAGTGCAGAATATCTACTATTTAACCAGAGGCAAGGTAAATAGAGATGTTTTTCTGCTATTTGCATGTTTGCCAGATGAACAGTGCAGAATCTTTACTACTTACCCAGTGGCTGGATAAATATTGAAGTTTTTATGCTCTTTGCACAGATGCTGCCAAACAGTATATAATCTCTACTATTTAACCAGTGGACAGAAAATGTATTACTTTGTTCTGCAATTTAAATGGCTGCCTGTCAAACAGTGCAGAATCTCTACTATTTAGTCAGTGACTGGATACATGATGAAGCTTTTCTCGGTATGTGCATGGCCACCAGCTGTTCAGCACAGAATCTCTACTACTTTGCCACTGGCTGGGTAAATAGTGAAGTTTTCTGCTATTTTCACAGCGGTTGGACAAACAGTGCAGAATGTCTCCTATTTAGCCAGTGGTTGGGTAAATAGTGAAGTTTCTCGACTATTTCCAAGGCTTCAAGAGAAATAGTAAAAACTTTTTGAAATTCAACAAGTGCATTAATAAATGGCAGAAATAAACACATTACACATGCAAAGCAGTGTGTTAGGCATGCACAATAATAGAGTATTGTTAGAAGTCAGGGTAAGGGAGGTACACACCCAAGATCATCCCTGCTCACCCCCTTTGTAGCTTGGCACGAGAAGTCAGGCTTATCTCATAGGCAATGTGTAAAGTATTTGCACATAAACACACAGTGAAAATACTACAAATGGACAAGCACCAGTTTAGAAAAATAACAAGTCTTTATCTAAGTAAATCAATCAAAATGACAAAAATCGAAAACACATAGGCTATCACTTTTAAAAGGTTTAAAATATTTAAGTCATAGAAACCTATAGATGCATCACTTTTATCACAAAGTACCTGGGTTGCATCAAAATCAAAGATGAAAGAAGACAGAGGTGAGGCACTGAAAGCAAAGCAATGAATTGTTTTCGTATACATTGGGGAGGTGATGTGTCAGTTCCATACTTGAAGGGAAGGTGATGCGTCAGTTCCTTGCTCAAGGGGAGGTGATGCATCAGTTCCTTACTGCTAAGCAGGGGAGGTAATGCATCTGTTCCTCACTCAGAGAGGAGGTGATGCATCAGTTTCCTTCTGCGGGGGGAGGTGATGCATCAATTTCCCTTTGCAAGGGGAGGTGATGCGTTGATTTTCCTGACATGCGGCCTCAGTTCCTTACTGTGGCCCAGCATCGATGTACACTAGCTGCACAGGTGTGATGCATGGAAAATCCAGACAAACCTGGGTCAATTTAGCAGTGGCGGAACCGGGCTTGTGTCAATTACCACAACCAGGAGCAGGTGATACATCAACTCTTTAGCTGCCCGTAGTAGGAGCGGGTGTCTCAGACATCGGAGACACAGTGCTCAGGCCACAACAATCTTGATGCCGCAACAAGCACTGCGTCAATGATTGCAAGTGTGACTTTTTTTATTTGTTTAGGTTGTACTTTTTGGCCTACTTTACTTAGAAGTTCACATTTAAAGGCACTAGCACCTGCTCAAGGGCTCAACTCGGAGGATGTATTCCTATCTCTGACTGTTGAATATAAATTTAGAGTTTCCTTTGGAACCCTCAATGTAAGTTTCCATTCCTTTTATGCAATGTACTTTAGCCAGTTTCAACAGGTCATTTTTCTCTGATAAGCGTTTCACAAATCAATGAATCAAAAAGTTTGCCTTTTTTATTGTCCCTTTTAGACCTAGGTCCAACCATCTCAAATGAGATGCCTTCTAACTTGATGCATCCCACTTGTTTAATTGCAGCTTCCACCCTGTTTCAAATGAGATTAGATCTCATGCAAGACCCACCGAGATGAAGCAGCATTTTCAATACTTTTCCACAGGGTGCCTTCTTCTTCTATTTTCTTTCTGTATGCTCCTTTAATCATGCACTTGTGCTGATATTTCTCTTTGGGTATATAGCAGACTGAGTCTCGAATATTTTGCTTTGACACTGGCATGTTGTTATTGTGTTTCATTCAGTTAGAATCTCTTTTAGAATCATGGTTTTCTAATAGCATGCTTGAATTATTTTAGGGTAATTTATACAAGATCTTCTTACCATGTGAGTTTAATTTAAAGCCAAACAAAAATGTGTGTTTCTTTTTAAGTTTGGGTGATTGTAGTCCCACAATGTCCTGAGGAGGCCATAATTGGAATGCCGAAAAGGGTTAAACTCCTACTATCCAGGACCAAGGTCATTCATTCAAAAGAAAGAGATACATATAACCTTTAGGGCCTTACACCAAAACATTACTGTTTGAAGTAATTATTTTGAGCCATGTATTAGTTTGTCTATTTTGAATTGTCGTTGTTACCTAAAGATGTTTTTTTTTTCTATCGTTATTGCCCTAACAATGGCAGGTTATCCATCACTGCGGTTTCTTGTGTTCACCTGATTGAAAATAATTTTCATTGTTTTCCCTTACCATTGTTACAATTTTGTATGATAAACTGATTGATTGCAGCTGTCATCATGGCTTTTGTAACTAACTACTAACCTAATTTTTGTAAAAATAACAAAATTATTTTTTTAAATAATTAAAAGATCAGATTAAGAAATCAGTTCTGCGGTCTTTGTTCCCTCTTTGACATTTATACAGTAATGCCTTTAAAAAGTTGTGAGCTTCCCACCATATTTGTTCAAATGATGATATTATAAAATCATACCAGGCGAGTTTTTCTGCAAAAGATGACTAATAAAAAGTTGGCCTCTCTCTAAATGCCTTTGTATTTATCCTGCTAGAGCTTCTTTTCTGTCCATAGCATCTATTTCTTCAGCTGTGATGCAGCGTTACGTTGACTTTTCAACCTAATGGGAAGCGTGTGGCAGGAAAAACATGCACTGAAGACTAATATGGATTGTCTTCTCTTCTTGCAGCAGAAGCAGACTCAAAGGGCCCAGAAGTGGAATTGGCTCCACTTGGCAGGTCAGAACTCCCAGCAGAGGGGTTCAGGGGCTGCAGGTGAAGTCTCTAAAAGCCCTGAGAATTCTTAACAGGAGGCAATCACACACAAGCCCTTGAAGAACCTTGGTAAGCACATTGATGAGAACAAAATCCTGTCCTTTCGCTCTCAAAGACAGATACAGCAAGCAGTAGGCCAGCACAACACAGCAACAAGCAGAGTAACAGTTCCCCTCCTACAGTTTCTCCAGCTCTACTTGGCAGAATCTCCTCTTAGTCCAGAAGTGATCTAAAAGTCTGGGGTTATAGGTCCAATGCGTATACCCCTTTGACCTTTGAAGCAGGCATACTTCAAAAGATAGATGTTGTCGTGCACAGATCCTGCCTTGTCCTGTCTTGGATCCAGACACACTGCAGAGGGGTGGAGACAGCATTGTGAGAGGCCAGGCACAGCCCTATTCAGGTGTCAGTGACATTTTCTCACACCAGTCTAGTTCAGGAAGACCAATCAGCCTGGTAATGGGCAATCAGGATATGCAGAGCACACAACAACTCCCTTTGTGTGACTGTCTAGAATGAATGCACATTCAGACCAATTATCTGTCTAAACCAGATGTGGATTTCACAGGCAGGCAGAGGCACGGAATGATAAAGCAAGAAAATGCCCACTTTCTAAAAGTGGCATTTTCAAATACGCAATTTAAAAAACATCTTCACTAAAAGATGTGTTTTACATTTTGAGTGCAGACACTCCTCATCTCTATCTCTTCCCAATTTAAAGTAACACTTGTAAGAGGTTACAAGTCAGCTCCAATGATAACTCATGGGAGAGACAGTCCTTGCAATAGTGAACAACAAACTCAGCAGTAGTTCACTATCAGGACATGCAAAACACACCAGTACATGTCCTATGTTTTAAATACGCTGAACCCTCCCATGGGGCTATTTTGGGCCTACATTAGGCATGCCTTACATGTCGTAAAAGGGAAGGGCCTGGCAAATGGGTGCACTTGCCAGGTCGACATGGCAGATTAAAACTGCACTCTAGGACACTGCAATGGCAGGCCAGAGACATGTTTGCAGGGTTACTCATGTGGGTGGCACAATCAGTGCTGCAGGCCCTCTAGTAGCATTTGAAGTACAGACCCCGGGCACACACAGTGAACTTTACTAACGATTTACCAGTAAATCAAATATGCCAATCATGGATAATCAATCACAATCACAATTTACACAGGGAGCACTTGCACTTTAGGAATGATCAGCTGTGGTCAAGTGCCCAGAATCCTAAAGCCGACAAAAATAGGTCCGAAAAATAAGGAGGAAGAAGGCAAAATGTTTGGGGAAAACCCTGCAAAAAGGGCCAGGTCCTTTGTACCATACACTGCATTCTTCCCAAAACTATCCAACTATCTGTATATTTCCTGATGAGGTTATTTTTGCTATTGAACCACAATCTTCTGGTTTAGGCCAACCAGGTGCACTCACAAGTTGGTCTCCTGTGCATTCTTAATATCACCGAAAATGTCAATCTGTTTGCCATGAAATATTTCAGATATTTGAAGGGTCTCCATGGAGTTTAATTGACTTCCACAAACTTCCTAAGAAGAACGATCACACACTGTTCATCCTGAAGTTTTCAGTGATTACATTCTTATATTTTATTAATCTCTTTGACTGACTAAGCCAGACTGGCCATAGCCAGCCCAGGCGTTTTCCCCATGGGCTGGAAGGATGGGGGCCAGTTTTGGACCGGTCGGAGCCGTTTTTGTTACTGGAAGCCGGTTTTGCAGCAGTGCTGCAATATCAGCCCCTGTAACAAAAGCAGCTGGGGACCAATCTGACTTAATTAGCCAGGGCTCCTTTGAATTCTCAGTCTGGTCCTGTTGACTGAGCGTTTACGCACGATTGGCAAGGACACTGGGGCATATTACCAACAACTAGCGATAATTATCGCTATGTTGGTTTAGCGGCGATATTTTTATCGCCGAGCTGCGGTGATTTTCATCGCTTAGGAGCCTTGATATTATCAAGGTTTATCTCCCAAGCGATTAAAATCGACCGAAATGCATGAATATCGCTGAAAAGTCAGCGATATTCATGCATTACCGAGCTAATGCTCTTAGCCATGTTATCCACCTCCCATTGGATAACATGGCTAAGAACTGCTCAGGGGCAGGTGTTAGCTTTTGGAGATATTCGCGCTTAGCGCGAATATCTCCAAAAGTTGGTAATAGGAGATAGCGATGTTAGCGACGGTTTCCAGTCGCTAACATCTTGGCACGCCCACTTTGCATGTCATTAGTGATAATATCACTGACATGCAAAGCGGGGCCCAAGATGGTCGCTATCCCCTACTAGCTGTCGCTAACTGGTGTTAGCGACAGCTAGGTAATAGGGAGATAATTTTATCTCCACTTTCTTGGCTTTTAAAGCCAAAAAAGCGGAGATAAACCCCCTTGATAATATGCCCCACTGTGACTTGGATATTTTGTGCCCACCCGATGATATATATCACCCAAAAGAAAATCTTTTATTTCTACTGTTAAATTCAGGCAGATGCGGAGGTAACACCGCCAGAATTTATGGAGAATACACCACACGACCATCCATCATGTCTGGCTGGGATATCTCTGTGAAGCCTGCAGGAAAGAAGATTGTATTTCACATATAATGATCAGTATAGTGTCACTTTCATTCAAAGAACACACCCCTACGCATGTTGTAGAGGATACACAGAATGTTGAACATTAACAATGTACTTCTATTTTAGCAGTACTTTTTCATTGTGCATATATGGTGGCTTAAAGTCCCCCTTCCAATGCCCAATCGGGACAGAGGCAGAATTTCAGCTTCAGCTTCCCTTGCCAAAATGTCTGTTCCTGTTCTTGATAAAGCCTGTTGATTGTAAGAAAATATTTGACAGATTTTTTTTCCGCTGCCTTAGTGAATGAAAGAAATCTTTTGCAATGGGGGACAAAAAATGAGCTGCCATGCTGTAAAACAGATAATGGTTCTGTGGGTGACATTTGTGTCCAGATCTACACACACAGAGAAGATTATTCACAGTCACGTATAGTGGTAAAGGAATTCATGTACCAACGGGTCACTTTTCATAAGTCGGACTTTAGGGTTTAAAACATCAACAGTACATCGGGGGCCTCATTTATGAGGCCTTGCGTCAGTGTTGTGCTTCCGATGCGTCACTTTTTGTGACGCATCGGCAGCGTAAAACATGCCTCCTGTTGCGCACTATTTACAAAGTGACGTATTTAAGCAGATGCGTCACTTTGTAAACCCCTGCGCTACATTATACCTGCGTCAGGTATAATGTATGCAGAGGGGGCGTTCCCCTGCAAAAAGTTTCGTAATAGTGACGCAGTGAAATCTATGAGATTTCACTGTGTCACTTTTAGGACGCTGTTGCGTCAAAATCTTGCGCCTGCCTCAGAGCAGGCGTAAGACTGACGCAAGCCCTTTCACATGGGGCTTTCCCCATGTGAAAGGATGCATTGCTGGAGTTGCGTCACTTTTGTGAAACACTCCAGCAATTCGTCACTGTTGCGCTTACAGATACGTCAGAAATAATGACGTATCTGTAACTCCTTGCGCAATGATGCGTCATATTGTAAATATGACGCATCATTGGGGTCGCAAGGAGGGTGCAATGAAAAGTGACGCAAGTGTTTTCTCGCAGCGATGCGTCACTTTTCATAAATGAGGCCCCAGGGATGTTAGCTTGGACTTTATATTGCTCTGAGATTCACATATTGTTTATTTTATTCGCTGTTTGTTTACTACCATGACAATCTGTGTATTTTGTATACATGTATACATTGTTCATGCACTGAGCACATAGTATTGCGCCAACAGCACTAAAATATACTAAGGGTCTCAGTTACGAGTTTTTGGCACAGGGCAGCAGAGCAAGTCACTTTGCTGGGCTGCCCTGCAGCAAAAGTAAAGGGCAGGAATTTGACTTCTTTGTGCCAATGCAGGCCCCCTTACATCATGGGGCAAAGGTGTCTGCATTCTTGCCAGGATTGTTTTTGTTCAGGAAGGGGCACCTTCCTGCACAGAACCAATCCCAACATGTGTTATGCTCATTCTATGTGGGCAGCAAAATTCAGCAAACAAGGAAAGAGGAAAAAACAAAATGAAAATAATAATCCTTGTTACACCTGAACTGGGGAGGCATAATGTTATGTAAACCTAGGGCAGTGTCAAAATCCATGGGTGTTGCCTGGGAACACCCTCTGCAACACCCATGGAACGCCTCTTTGACGTAGAGTACAGCATTGCAGCACTTTGGGCTGCCTTGCTTTACTCCATATCTATGAGGCCATGCAAAGCCATGCAGGGTGACTTTGCGTCCTTTCATAGATATGATTGAGAGACCTGCACAAACCAAGCATCAAAAAAAGTGACATTCCAACAGGACAGCTCTCTTGTAAATAAGCCTCACTATGCACTGTATTATGATGTTGGAATATACAATGCATTGACATGTGAAAAGTGGCCCAGTAGTGCATTCATTGCTTTACTACTACACTTAATTGGGAACAATTTCCCGGAGTGTGTATAGCTATCCACAAATGTCACCCAGGCAACCATTGTCTGTGATGTAATTATTGAGCCCAGTTCCGTACTGGGTATAAGGGTCAGTCCTGTAGGTTTGTGCACTGTAAATTAGACCACTTATATTTAAATTTGCCTGCAATGCAATTGTGCGCAAAGATTTCTGTCTTTCTCATTACAGGTAGAGAAATACCTTTAATATGATTTAAAGGAATTTTTGAAAGACATCTTCAGGGTTGCCTCCGTCTGTAAGCAGCTGGACCTGGCCTTTGTGGAAACGTAAATTGTGTATGGCCTGGTCCCTAGGGGTATCCAGGACTCTGGCGCGCACTGCAAAACAATTCAAATTATTCCAATTTTTTGATTTCAAATATAATTTTATCAAGAGTTCATCAATATTACACTTTACTCATCTGTGCATTATACATTTAAACATTTTCACATAAACACCTGAATGAACAGTTGCATTATTTGCATCATAAATGCATATTCACAAAACAATACATTAAAAAACCCAATGCATTTCGGGGCTTCAGCCCCTTCGTCGGGGGTCTGTTAAAGAAAAGAAAAAAAGAAAAAAAGAAGAAACGTCATTACTCAAGATGCCGTAGGGGCTGTATGTTTTAAATTTGTGGTTTTAGGGATTCTTACCACTGACGCAAGGTAACTCGATAGCAATTATATCGAGAAGATTACAGTCGATCTAAAAAGAGAAGATTATAAAGGCTTCGTATTCAAAATAAATTTATTGGCAGAGATATTTGGTATATTCAAATATCAACGGGTTTACCTGAGCTTCAGTCGTAAATTGTCTGTGAAAAAATATATATATTTATGAAAATATTGGAGGTTATTGCCAGAAAGTATGTCATATGTCTCATTGTAAACGTATGCAAGAGGATAAGAGACATGTTTATAAGCTCACCTGCGAGTATTAAGTTGGGTCGCTATGAACAGATGTCCTGAGAGGATGGAAGAAACAAGGATATGTCTAAGTATGTTATCTAATCAGGATCTCAAAGGTTCATAAAGTTGAAGAAAGCATCATTTACCTGCGAGCCTTCGTTTCCGTTCTAGCGGTCTCGCTGAAAGAATTTAAACGGTGCAGCTGTAAATAAGAGTTAGCCGATTTTAGTAAACATAGCGCGCGGTTCACCTGCTGAAAAAGCTCACGAATGAGTCTGTTTCAGAATCTTACCGGTAGTGAGAGTGTTCGTGCTGGGTACGGCGTTCCCGACCTATGTGTTCACTAACGTTCAACCATTACGTCCGTAGTCCTTTTTTTATTGTTAGCGCTAATAAGTCGCAATTGACAAGGGACTTATTAGAAGATGTCAAACGGTCGCCATTATTAAAAGTGAAAGCCGAATATTTTCAAACAGTTTTATTTTGGGGTTATTAACGGTGGTTATCCCTGAGAGATGACATTATAAGCGATAAGCTGGGAACTCATAACCTTTACACATGACATTTATCAAAAAAAGGATGGTAGTTCATTGTGCCAATAAAATATGAAGGTAAATCAAAAACTCAAGTAGTTATAACATATTACTCTGCTATTGCAACTTTCTGCCTAATTACAATCTAGTGATCACATGATTTCGCTGAAGCGCTAGTGTTTATTGAGGTCATGTATTGTGTATATACATATCACTGTGGGTTGGAAGCCCTTGAGAGCCTAATGGACATGAAATCATAATTCTGGAATTTAAAGGAAGCAAATCATTTCCATTTTGTCATTTAGCCCGTTTGGGGTCAGTGTTTGAAGCCTACGTATCCAAAAGGTTTCTCTTTGGAGCAAGGTTCTAGCATTATCGAATCCCAATCGTTGAGGAACAAGTTCAATAATCTGAAATCGTAATTGGGCTATTGTATGACCCATTTCCATCCAGTGTTTTGCGAGTGGGGATGTGTAGTGTTTGTTACGGATACGACTTTTGTGTTCTGAAAGTCGTAGTTTCACTTTACGATCGGTCTTGCCGATGTACAGTAGTTCACAAGGACATTTAATTGAGTATACTACATGTTCAGAATTACAATTGGTGGTATGCCTGAGATGAATTCTTTCTCCTGTACGAGGGTGTAATAAGGTGTCGCCTGGTATAACATTATTGCAATTCTTGCAATTGTAGCATCGCATAGTTCCTTTGTGGGTTTCATGTTGTCTGGTCTCCTCTTGCCCTGTTGCTTTGTTGAGTAGTTCCATGAGGTTCCGTGTTCTTTTGTAGGCAAATAATGGTTTATCAATGAACAATGAACCAAAATCATTCTCTACTTGCAGGAATTCCCATCTTTTCAGTATAATCCTTTTTATGTCCCTCGAGGCTGTCGAGTATTTTGACACGAAAACCATCCTCTTGTTCACAGTTTTCACTTTCTTTTGCATTAGTTCACTTCTTGGTGTTGCCTTAATTTTCTCAATTTGTGCTTCCAAATGTTTTTTAGGGTAACGCCTGTCTAAATATCGCTGCTTCTGAACTTCAAGAGTTTTTTTGCATGTCTCATCATCAGACGTAATTCGCTTTATCCTCATGAATTGTGAGACCGGAAGGTTGTTGATTAAATTTGTCGGATGAAAACTGCCGTATAAAAGTGCTGTGTTCTTGTCAGTCGGCTTTTTGTACATTCTTGTTTGGATTGCATTATCAGTTAGTTCTACCAGGACGTCCAGGAATGGTATGGATGTTGTGCTTATGTTACTTGTGAACTGTATTTGTGAATTTGCTAGATTCAAACTTTCAATGTTCCGCTTGAGATCTAACTCAGATCGTTTCCCAATGATGAAGAAATAATCTATGTATCGTTTGTAATACACAATGCCTTCTTGCCAGGAAATGTCTTCTAGAATGTAGTCGAGTTCAAACTTCGCCATAAATATATTTGCATATATACATGCTCCGGGAAAACCCATGGCAGTTCCACTGAGTTGGGTGTAGTATTCATGTTGCCATGTAAAATAACTGTTGTTCAAACAGAATTCCAAGAGCTGCATTATCAGGTATTTGAGTTCATCTGGTTTGTCCGTTCTAAGTAGGGCCCATTCCATGGCCTCCAATCCTTGTTTATGAGGAATTGACGTGTATAAAGATACAACGTCTATGGTACATAGTATCCAGTCCATGCATCCTTCTAGTTTAATCGTGGATAAACTTCTTAGGAAATCCGACGTGTCTTCCAGGTATGTTGGCCATTGATGAATGAAAGGTTGCATGTGTGCATCTATGAAGATACCCAAGTTTTCAAAGATCGATGAACATCCGGACACTATGGGTCTAATGGGGGGGTTATGTAGATGTTTATGTACTTTTGGTAAGAAGTAAAGCCTTGGTCTTCTTGGATAGATTTGTCTCAAGTAACGTTTCGTTGTGTTATTAATCCAGTTCAATTCTTCAGCCTTTTCTAAGATCTTGTCTAGAGTTTGCGAAATTTCAACTGTTGGGTCTTTTTCCATTTTTGCATATGTATTCTCATCTTGAACTTGTTCATTTCCCTTTTGCAGATAAAACTCTGAATCCATAATGACTAGTCCTCCCCCCTTGTCCGCCTTCTGGATAACTATAGTTTTGTTGTTAGCCAAAGCTTGTATTGCGCTGCGTTCTGCTCGTGTCAAATTGTTTAGCTTGTTTTTGTATTGCAGTTTGTTCATGTCAGCTTTAACTAGTGTTTCAAAATGTGTCAAGGCTTTTATGGGACACTGGGGCTATGAAGTTGCTCTTGGGTTTAAACTGGTCTGTTGTATTGTCCACATTTGCAATTGGATGTAATATAGTGAAGAAATGTTTTAATCTCAGGATTCTCATGAATTTATAGAATGCCACTTCTGTTTCAAGTTCATTTGTGCGATATGTGCTCACAAAAGATATGCCTTTGTTCAACAAACGCTCCTCAAATTTAGATAGTGGATATTTGGAGATGTTAATCTCTAAGTTCTGCTCTGGCTCCGCAAGCCCGTCTTCTTGGCCTGTTCCTTTTCCTTTTCCTTTTCCTCTTCGCGTTTTTTGTCGCTCTGTTGTACTGTGAGTTGATCCGGGGGTTTGCTTGGTGCTTGACCCTTCTCTAAAAAGCATCTGATGATGATGTGGATGCTAAATCTATAGTAGTTGTTATTTGCTGTCCTGGTTTGCGAGGTTGTTGTTGGATCAAAGGTTGTCTGGAAGTGCTTACATTGTTGTCTGACACCACACTTTCTTGTGAAGAAGATGCTTGTTGCTTTTTGCCAGTGTATCTTCTTGTGGCGTATACTTCGGCCCAAGTATAAGTTTAATTTAACTTGTAGTCGATCGTATCACGTTTGAACTTACGAAGTTTTGTTTCCTGGAGCTCCTTTCCATATTTATCCAGTTTTATTTCTATTTCCTCCAAATATTTATTCCATGACTCTGTTTCCATTTTGGCAGACAGTTCCTTTTTAACATTAAATATTTCCTCCTCCAAATCTCTTATGGTTTTGGCTAACTCTTCAATCAATAGTAATATTAAATCCAAAGAACATTTGTTCAATATTTCAAACCATTTTTCCATAAATTGTGGGTTGTTGTTCAATCTGTAGAGCATTGGTCGAATAGCCAGTCTTAGACCTCTTGGGATCCGCTTCACACGGTGATACTGTATCAATGTATGCATACCCACACCCATTCAATTTATACACTTTGTGGAAACGTAGCTTACATCGGATAGGCACCTATAACTCTTCCACTTGTGTCCTGACAGCCATATTCTCACATGTATTTTCCGTAAATGCAATAACATGTTCTAATTCTGAATAATCCTTGTCTTAAATTAGTATTTAATACAAACACTTAATTAGAATATTTCTTCAAAATGATCTGAAGAACAGGAACAGTAAACAGTTCCACCCTCTATGAAATCTACCATTAGACTATATAAAAAATTGCAAGAGTGCCACTTTATAGAATGACTAAATATTATGTTCAATCACCAAATCTTTACCATGTTCAAACTCCATAACCGAAGCACCTGAAAAGTGCGGTAAACCCAGACCTAAAAACCATTCTGCTGATTTTGATGTACACTTTAACAAATCAATCTACGCTCACCCTTGAACGTGTACATTGCCAATGTAATTTATGTTTCATTCCAGCAATGCATTTCAGGTCATCAACAGACACACGTAATTCCTCTTGTCAGCTTGATGGGATTAGGACAAATATCGTGAGGCTACTATTTGCAGCATTATTATTTAACACCAGGATGACTGCAAACTCCGTAATCACAAGATACTTTCAAATCCATCAGGCTTTTCTCAAAAATAAAATGTGCGTTGCATATAAAAACAGTAAAACTGCTTTAACAAACAATCCAAAAGCTTTAAAGTGGTGTGAGTGCACACAATGTATCTGGACAGTATAGACAGGCAAAAGGCAGTGCATTTCAGTCATTGGCATTTGAAAGCTAAGCAGCAGAATGATTTATGTTACATTCCCTCATCTCAGGTTGCACTAATGCATCTGTTATAAAAAAACATAAACTCATCAATCCCACACTCTTCAGTTTGTCTCCAGTTTTCACATTTGGATCCTTTTACTGAGTCAATAAGGGAAGCGTAATTCCACTTGCTACTGGTCTGTTCTATTTATTTAGAATAATATTATGGCAGACCGTCTGACTTACTTATTGTGGAAATCATATGTTAAGGACCCTAGTCCGTTATTGGTGGCTTTTTTCACACTGTGTTAAAGCATGCACGGCCTGATGTACCAAACAATTTTACGTACGCAAAGGTCAAATTTGAGCCTCTGCAAAATGACTTTTTTAAATGTACCAAACCCATATTGCAAATTCTGTAATATGTTACAAAATCACAATTTAGGTTTTAGAATAAATAAATAATTTTTATTTGGAAGGGGTGTTTAAAGAACGTTCCTTTCGATGAGAGTTTTTTTAGCTTCTGAATTAATATTTTGCGACCAAAATCCTGTCTCAAAACATTTATTTTTTTACCTCAAAATCCAAAGTAGTGGCAAGCATTCAGAAACGGAATGGGTCCCCAAGGGAAACGTTCCCTTAGTGAACGTCAACAGAAACACTTTTTACAAGCAGGCAGTGGAGCTTGGAACCATTGTCTGCTCGTAAAACATATTTAGAAAAGTATTGATTTTCTTTTTAAAATACGTCCCATTTTCCTTTTAGGAAAACTTGCTCTATTTTTACATAAACATGATTTACTTAAAAGTAAACACAGACATGGTGGTCTTCTCACCCCACCAGGCCACGTTGCCGGTGAGTTTCACCAATGGTAGAGGGTCTCATTTTGCGACCGGCATTATGCATATAAATGAAGGAAGGTGACTTGCGAACCGCTACAAAATGGTATTTTGTCAGCTAACCTATTCATAGGTAACCAATACGTTCAGTAGAAGTTGGTGTTCAAATGTCACCCACTTCTTCTGAATCCACTTCAGTAGATTCTATTAAGAAACGTCAAATCATTATTTTATACAATTTACGATTTCCTAATAGGAATCTAAATCCATCAGGCCTCTTGTTTCATAGTGGCTGATACTGTTTGCTCCCAACATTTTATTTTCCAGCATAATTTCAGATAAGTTTGAACTCGAGAGAGAGTTTGGTGGGAATAAAACATTATCAGAGGCTTCAGTGCTTTGTGACTACTGGATTAGGACTCCAGTTCTATCCAATGTGTTAATGGGGGATATTCTTTCCTTCTTTGCGCCGACAATATTGGCTGCGGGATGACTTCCATGTTATCTGTTGATCTATTTATTACTAACTAACTCGAAGACTAGACTGGGGTACCATAAATTCAGATAGGGGTGATTTTCCCATGCTTTACATAAATTAATTCACCTAATGTATAGTCTTCATATTTAGTCTTAAAGTTCCATACTGCAATAAACAGCTTGTCAAGGAATGATCGCAGTGTCTCCCATATGGGCCACGAAGTTACATTCTTCCCAAATAGGATCCCCAAATATTCATCTAGTTTAGCCATTCCTAAACTGAATGCAAACTACTTCCTTCTGAACTGTACATCTTTCAGAAGTTATGATGTAAGCTCTCGAAAATGTAATTATCAATTTGTTCTGGGTGGCATTCTTCACTAAGATTGCCAAAGGATAAAACAGGCTAAAATGACTTAACAGTCAATCAATCAATCAAGACATTTGTAAAGCGCACTACTTACCCGTGAGGGTCTCAAGGCTCTGGGGGAGGGGAATGCTGCTACTGCTGGAAAAGCAAGGTCTTGAGGAGTCTTCTGATGGTCAGCAGGTCTTGGGTCTGCCGTAGGTGGATGGAGAGGGTGTTCCAGGTCTTTGCGGCGAAGTGGGAGAATGATCAGCTGCCGGAGGTTGCTCTTCGGATGCGGGGGACTGTGGCGAGGGCAAGGTTGGCGGAGTGTAGCTGGCGGGTGGGGGTGTAGAAGCTGATTCGTCCATTGAGGTAAACTGGTCCGGTGTTGTGGAGTGCCTTGTGTGCGTGGGTGAGGAGCTTGAAGGTTATCCTCTTGCTGACGGGGAGCCAGTGCAGGTCTCTCAGGTGAGGTGTGATGTGGCTGCAGCGAGGGATGTCGAGGATCAGGCGTGCAGAGGCGTTCTGGATGCGTTGACGCCTTTACAGGAGTTTACCCGAGGCTCCTGCTTGGAGTGGGTTTCCGTAGTCCAGCCTGCTGCTGACGAGGGCCTGGGTGACCGTTCTTCTCGTTTTGGTGGGGTTCCACTTGTTGTTCTTGCAGAGCATGCAGAGGGTGTTGAAGCAGGAAGAAGAGACGGCGTTGACCTGCTTAGTCATGGAGAGGGTGGAGTTGAGGATGATCCCTAGGTTGCGCGCATAGTCGGTGGGTGTAGGAGCTGTCCCCAGTGCGGTCGGCCACCAGGAGTCGTCCCAGGGGTGGATCCGAGTATGAGGACCTCCGTCTTGTCTAAGTTCAGCTTCAGTCGGCTGTTCCTCTTCCATTCGGTGACGGCCTTCATTCCTTCGTGGAGGTTGGTTTTGGTGGTGTGGGGGTCCTTGGTGAGGGAGAGGATCAGCCGGGTGTCATCGGCGTAGGAGATGATGTTGAGGTCGTGTAGTCGAGCAATGTGGGCGAGCGGTGCCATGTAGATGTTGAGCAAAATTGGGCTGAGGGATGAGCCCTGATGATCACGCAGATGATCTTGGTGTCTTCGGAGCGGAAGGGGGGACGCTCTGTGTTCTGCCGGAGAGGAAGGAGGTGGTCCAGTCCAGGGCCTTCTCTTGGATCCCGGCGTCAAAGAGGCATGCTCGTAGTGTGCGGTGGCATACTGTGTCGAAGGCAGTTTACAGGTCCAGGAGGATGAGGGCCGCAGTTTCTCCATTGTCTAGCAGGGTTCTGATGTCGTCAGTGGCGGCAATGAGGGCAGTTTCGGTGCTTTGGTTGCTGCGGAACCTGGACTGGGACGGGCCGAGGATGTTGTTCTCCTTGAGGTAGCAGGTCAGTTGTTTGTTGAGGGTCTGCTCGATGACCTTTGCCGGGAACGGTAGCAGGGAGATGGGCCGGAAGTTCTTGAGGTCCTTGTGGTCCGCCTTGAGTTTCTAAAGTAAGGCGTTGATCTCGGCGTGCTTCCAGCTCTCAGGGAAGGTTGCTGTCTTGAAGGAGATGTTGATGGCTTTTCGGAGATAAGGTGTGATGGCGGTGCTGGCTTTGTTGAAGATGTGGTGTGGGCAAGGGTCTGACGGAGATCCAGAGTTGATGGTGTTCATGATCTTGATGGTGTTGTCGTAGTTGATGTTGGTCCAGGAGAGCAGGCAGTTGGTGCGCGTGGTGGTCGTTGGTGTGGGTGTCTCAGTGGTAGTTGGGGCAGTTGTGGCATTGAAGCTGTTGTGGATGTCTGCGATCTTGCAGTGGAAGAAGGTGGCAAGCGAGTCGCACAGGTCTTGCGAAGGTGGGATGTCGTTGGTGTTGGAGCTGGGGTTGGAGAGTTCCTTCATGATTTTGAAGAGCTCTTTGCTGTTTATGTGCATTGTTGTCTAGGCGGTCTTTGAAGGAGGCCCTTTTGGCGGATCTGATGAGGTGGTGGTGTCTGCGGATGGCGTTCTTGTGGGCTAAGTAGCTGTCTGGTGTTCGGTCATGGAGCCAGTTCTTCTCTAGCCTTGGGCAGGTTTGCTTGGAGGCCTGGAGGTCTTCTGTGAACAAGCTGGCTTTCTTGCTGGTGTTGCTATTGGAGGGTTTCTTGAGTGGGGTGAGGGTGTTGGCGCAGTCGTTGATCCACTGTCTGAAGTTGCGGGCGGCGGTGTCGGGGTCAGTGGGTTCTGCAGGTGCATTCTGGGCGAGGGTGGTGGTTAGCTGGTCTTCGGTGACTTTGCTCCAGCAGCGGCGGGGCATCTGTTGGGTGCATGGTGGGTTTCCAGAAGGTGAAGTGGATGCAGTGGTGGTCGGTCCAGTGGAGTTCAAGCGTGTGGCCGACGAAGTGGGTGGGTGTTGTGACGAGTTTTCTGAGTCTGAGGTTGGCGAGGTTGTCGATCAGGGTGGTGGAGTTGGTGGCATTGTTGTTCTTGAGGTGGAAGTTCAGGTCCCTGAGGAGGATGTAGTCCGTGGAGGCGAGGGTGTGTGTGCTGATGCATTCGGCGATGGAGTCGCTGAACTGTGGTCGGGTTCCAGGGGGGTCTGCAGACGCGGGTTCCTCTGAGGGTGGTGTTGGGGTCGATGTGGATCTGCCAGTTATTCTGTGGCATAATCCATTGCTCCCACCTCATGCCTGCACACCATTAAAGGTTTGATGGCAAATGATTTAGAGAAGCCTTTTGAGTCACTTAAAAATAGAACATAGAAAGGGTGCTAAAATACAATCCTCTCTGTGGAAAGCAAGCTGTGTTGGCACCTATTTTTATTAAATTTTGTATTGAATTTAACAAAGCAAGTGGACAAAGTAAGATATTAGGCAGTTACGCAGTAACATGCTAATTAATCTGATTTTGGGGGCGGAATCAAAGGCTGTATGTACAAAGCATTTTTGCAGTCAGAAACAGCTCAATTGGGCAATATCCGACCGCAAAAATGCTTTTACATTGGTTCAATACACTAATTGTATTTCAGTAACAAGTTACTAAATTGCAATTTGTGTTTGCGATTCAGTATGTTGGAAGGGCCTTGTTCTGGGTATCGCTTCCAAACACAAAATCTGAATGGGATGAAATTAATGTTTTGCGACTGAATTCCAGTTGAATAACATTAATACATAATACTGACTCCTTGAGAATAGCGAACCAAATGAAACTTCAAAGTTTCACTATTTTTTTTAACGCATCCAATTTTTTGTGATTGGAACAGATCAACCCCAAGTCAATGGAAATGGGTCTCAATGACATTATTTTGATCCATTCCTTTCACAAGCACTAGTCCAAGCCACATATATGGCACAGTGTTCTTAAAGGCTTAAGTAGTGTAACTCTGCTGGTAGTTTTGTGGAATCCTGCGGATTCCAGGAGTGTCCATCACAGAAATGTAAGAAAATATGTGATTTCAGGCAAAGTTTGAGATTTGTGGGGCATTGTGGGTGAGAAAACCTCCTAGGATCCATGCAAGGTACATCACCTTGAAAGCCCCTGGTTGTTTAGTTTTCAAAAATGTCAGTGGTTTATAGGTTTGCATGGGTACACCACAGCACGGTCCGAGCACCGGAGCAACTTTGATTGCTCATCTTTCAATATAGCACTTTAGGGCCTTTTGTGTCATGATCATGTGGCCCGCCCATAGAAATGAGATACTGTTCTTATGAGGGAATAAGTGGGATGTTAAGTTGGTAGGAAATATGTGGCTTCCCACAGATTCCAGAACTTTCTGTCACAGAAATGTGAAAAAATGTGTGTGTTTTTGACCAAAGTCTGACATTTGCAAGGGCTTCTGGATAAAACTACCTAGTGAGAGCAACCAAGCCATGCACCGCTATACTCAAATAGTTGTCTAGTTTTAAAAAATGTGCTGGTGTGCCACATATTCCTAGCTGCTGGCAGAGCTAGGGCCCAAAATTCACAGCTACCCACAATGACAAATAGGGGTCAGTTTTGAGTAGAAAAATGTGATGTATCCATGCTGCATTTGGGGCAGTTTTCTGTCATGTGCACTAGGCCCATCCACACAAGTGAGGTATCATTGTTATCAGAAGACTTCAGGGAATGCTGTGTGGAAGGCATCTTGTGGATTCCCACAGATTACAGAACTTTCCATTACAGAAATGTGAGGAAAATTTATTTTTAGTCAAAGTTTGAGGTTTGCAAGGGATGCTTGGTAAGGGAAAACGTGGTGAGAGACAGACTAGTTACCCCACAATGGATTTCCTGGGTTTCTAGTGTTCAGAAATTTGCAAGTTTGCTTAGTTTCACTAGGTTTTGGCAAAGCTATGGTCCAAACTCCACAGCTATCTACTTTGTAAAAAAATAGTACATTTTGAGTGGAAAAATGTATTGTATTATTGTTGCATTCTGGGTGTTTGCTGTCCCGGGCACTAGGCCTACCCATAGAAATAAGGTACCATTTTTATCAGGAGACATGTTGGAGCATAGAATAATGGATTTGTGCATTCCATATATAATTCAGGGCCAGATGTACGATGGTTTTTAGCGTGCGCAAATGTGGCACTTCAAGCAGGTGGTAATGTATGCGCAAATGGGAAGGGGTCCCCAGGGGACCGCTTCCCCTGTGCAAATGCATGCAAAATTATTTTTTAAGGGCAGGCAGTGGTCCCAGGAACCACTGCCTGCCCTCAAAAAAGAAAACGAAAACGTTTGATTTTTTTTTAATGCATCCTGTTTTCCTTTAAGAAAAAGAGGCTGCCTTTTTAAACGAAGCAGTCCCAGACATGGTGGTCTGCTGAGCCCAACAAGCCACCATCCCTGGGAGGGTCAGCCATTCCAAATCTGCAAGTGGCTCATTAATATTCATGAGCCACGTATTTTGCGATCCCATAGGGACTCGCAAACAGTGTCCAAGACCCTGTTGTACATGCCAAATAGCAAGTCGCAAAAGCGACGCAATTTGCGAGTCGCTATTTGGCAGGTCGTATATCTGGCCCTTAGTGTATAAGAATGAGGGCATATTGAAAAATACCCTCTAAATCATATGTTAGTACAGGTACCCACAAACTCAGGAATGTACAAATAACCACTGCTCCTAAACTCCATATCTTGTGAATTACATAAGTTTCCTTCATATCCTTTTTTCACTCTACATATTTCATCACATGAATTATTCTATACTCAGTACACAATGAAAAAACATTGTAAGGTGCAACTCAGTTGTTGGCTCTGGGTACCTTGGGTAAATAGAGAATTTACAAATCCTATATATACCCACAACCAGAAGGGTCTAGCAGACAAAATGGTATACTGCTTTTGTAAATTGGCCATGGTGACAAAAAATTACAGATGAAAATGTTATCGCAAACAGCTGTTTATTACCAAGTAATTTTTTATATATTTTTTTCAGTACCAGATATTTCAACAGTTAGTTTGTTTGGGAAAACCTTGAGGGTTCTATACATATGACCACGTGATGAATTCAGTATTTTGTCTACTTTTCAGAAACATGTAGCTGTCCTAGATAACCCATGAGTTTCATGTTGATTTCAACCACAAACTAGAAGTTGGTTGAGAGTATAAACAAATAAGAAAATTGGCTACCTCTTTGAAAAATGCCAAAAATGTGGTAAAAAATGTGTTTTTTTTAGTCAGCTCTGTGTTTTAGTGAAAGAAGGGAAGAGGGTGGCTTTAGCACAGTAAACCGTTTGTTGTTGTTGTTTAGGTTAAAAAGGAGACACTTTTATCCAGAGCACTTTTTGTGTCCTATTTCCCCAAAACTCAAACTTTAGCTATATTTTGCATATTTTCTTGGGCCCCTTCAGGGAAGTCTACAAACCCTGGGTACCCTCAGAATCCCCAGGATGATGGAAAAAGAGGACACAAATTTGGCATGGATACCTTATGTAAAAATACAAGTTATGCAGCCCTAAACATGACCTACCTCAAATAGCCGAAAAAGGGCTCTGCACAGGGGTGGAATAGAACCAGCAGTTCTGGCCTGCTTGTCTAGGTCAATTTGCAAACCCCTCAGAAATCGGTATTTTGTTTATACCTATTTTGTATATTACGAAATCACAATTCCTATTTTCTGTACACCTGGCTCCAAATTTCCTTTGAAGTCTACATATGCACAGTACTGATTGCCGGAGGGCTATTTAAGGCAACTGTAGTCGCACTCATGTGCAGCCGTACACTCACGAACGTCACCACTTACCAGGACCCCTAGATTTTTTGGTTCCTTTCTGTCAATAAAGGTAAGCTAATGTGCTTACCTTATTCCAGTATTGAGCCTCTATCTTGTGGAAAAGTGAATTTTGCCATGTTCTGTGTCCCTACGCCTCATCCATCATATGTTATGTGTGCATGATTAAATATGCATATGTATTCCCCATGTCCGATTAATGACGCAATTACAGTTGTGTCCACCTCTAGTATGCTAGTTTCCAGTCCTCGTGAATACTACGAATATCAGGCCTATGTAAAGCTACGTTGCCACGTTTCCCAGTGTGCACGTTATTTCATTGTAAAGTCCCCGTTTCTAGGCCTCAAAAGGGCCTGGACTCCAGATTCAGCTCCTGTCTCCTGAAGCCTCGCTGAGGAGCGATTCAGCCCCCACCTGTATCCTCGACCCTTCACTTACTTCCTGCCTCGCAGTGCCCGGTGCAGCCTGGCTCTGCCTCTGAGTCTGCCAAGACTATGTTATGATTCCAGTTATCAGTTCAGCCCTCCTTCCCTGCATTCCTAAAGCTACTGAATCGCATCAATAGTTTCCGTCATTGTCTAGCCTTCAGGGCTCCATGTTAGAGAATACTGTATTTAATGGTCATTTAATATTCTTCATCACGCACTACATGTAGAATAATGCATGCTCCAGTCTTGGAGTCTGTTAGCCTTTCCCCTCTTGACTTCTAGTTTATATCAACATGTTCCCTAAACATCAGATACTAGATAGGGTTTAGGTACATGTCGCTCCGACCCTCCAGACTTCAGTCTCTGCTCCTAGCACAGAGTTCATAGCCCCCAGTTTCTCCTAGTGATACGTCATTGCAAGTTTGCGCGCACCACTAGGTTAGAGGTCCCGGCTCCTCAGGTAGCCCCCTCCATGGTTTCCGCCCCATTCATGACATATTCTGTTACGTTTGCATCACATGTCTATGTATACGCCCTGTTACACCTTCTTCTCACCCTTATCTTTCGCGACTGCTACGCGTCACACCTACTGCTCCACCCACTGTTACGCCTATTGCAATGTAATGCTATGTGTTTGCGTTATGTATATATGCTCATGTTTTGTTATTAAAAGTTATCCTTCCCTTGTCCAGATCCTGCCCCCGGCAGCGCTGCCATCCTATTCCTGTGCAGGTTGTCCTGATCCTGTCCTTATGCTGTAATAAACCTGCAAAACTCCCACTACCTCGAATCTTGACTCTTATTTTATTGAGCTATCTGTTATTCATTCATGCACTCAAAAATAGGGTATTATTTATTTATTTACCACATAATGGCGCCCGAACAGGTACTTGCCCTTTCCCCACGCGTCGGTGAAGCCACGCCGACCCCCTGACCCTCTGCAGTCGTGACGGAACTCTTCTGCGCAGTGGCAGATATTTCTGCTCAAGTATCCCTCAGGCCCACGGAGGAGACGGAGGAGGCGGTCCAGCATCCAGACGAGACGGTGGAGGAACGCGGCGAGTCCCGACCAGAGCCCAAGCCAAGAGTCCAAGGTCCGAGGTATCCGGAGGTCCACCCGTAACTGAAGTCCGAAGTCCGAAGTTCGTCGTCCGTCGTCGTAGCAGTCCAGTCCAGTCTGAGGCCTTCCGTTCTTGCTGCCCGGTGAGTACCGTTACTGGGGTGGTATCTAGACAGGGTCAATTTAATTGACTCTGGTCTGTGGGTTGGTGGTACACAGTCCCACAAACGAAGTGTCCACTTCGGTGGATGCGGGTCCTGACGTGTCTCTTTACGAGACCGGTAAGTTTCGTACTGTTTCAGCAGTGCATCTAGTTTCTGTTCTAGTCAGTTTCTGTTCTCGAGAAAATTTATGTGTTCTGTTCTCAATATTTCCAGGTAGTATTCTGTTCGAACTGTTATTTTAAATGTTTTTCATGTATTTTAATGTCGTGGTATGAATGGGGAATAAGTATCGTGTTCATTGTGTATTGTATTGTGTCTAGATTACAGTTCAGTCATGCCCATATTTTCCAAGTTACGTCAGTTAAAAACTAGAAAGGGTCTGCTGGAAGCAGCAGTTCCCGTCCCGCCCAGGGACAGTCCAGGTCACTTTATGTATCAGAAACATGGCATAAGCGCCATATTGTATCTAGATTTATGGGTAGAGTATACCAAACAGTTAGAAGAAAAGTATAGATGGCCCGTATCGGGTACATGGGATGCTGAGTGCATCATGAGAGTAGAAGAGGCATTATGGAAAAAGAAAGCCAGACAGTCACAGAAAGATGCCATCGAGTTATGGCGCAAAGAAGCTCATAAAAGAACCGAAAAAGAAATCAGAAAATCAGAATTAAGTAGAGAATCCCAAGAGCGAGCCCAAGAAAAAGAATTAATCGAGATAGGTGAACAAGTCAAAACTGAACAGAGAGACAGACAGAGGAATGCCCTTATTAAGGGTATGTACCCTCTTCTTGCCGAGGGCTTGCCAAAAGCGACCCCGGAGGCATCCAGTAATTTTCCGTCACCATTAGTTCCGACCAAGCTACGTCACAAACCGACCGCAGCTGATATTTTTATTTCGTCCTATCTGGACGACACAGTCCCTGAATATGCAAATCCTGTTCGCGCTCCGCCAGTCCCAGTAAATCAGGCACATCCTGCTTCTCCAGACACCGGGGCACCCCATGCAGTACCTGCTACGGTACCCCCGGTCCAGCCAGCATTTCAATTTCCCGCTCCGCCACGAAGAATATCAGTCGACGATTCTAGTCTAGGGGCCGCAGGAGGAGGTCCTCCTCAAACCCTGCCGCCACGCAAGCGTTTATCAGCACTCGAATTACATGCTCAAGCATCACAGCGTACTCCCAAGAGTAATAAGTCTGTCGCAGAAATCAGGCAAGCCCTTGGCGAATGTGCCTATGACCCAGTCCCAGGCGAGAATAATATGGTTTTATATTCAGTACGCGTAAGGAGGGTGACCGAGTATCTAGTCACCCTACCCAATATGAAAGAAGATCTAGACAGAATATATCGTTTCATCCGTACAGGGGATGATCCAGAAAGTATTAGTGATGCCATGTCTCAAAGGAAAGCTGAGATCCAGCGTATGATATTAAAGTTTTTAATTAACTGTCTAATAAGAGAACAAGATTACCCGTCTAAAGATCAGGCCGAAATGAAAAACCTGACAAAGTGGAGTGATAATATAGCCGAGGGTAAGCACAATACCATTAGTGCCATGGAGAGTATGTACAAGAAAATCCGTAGAGAAATAATAAAGATACACGAACAACGTAAAGCAGCACAAGTAAGCGAGAAAGAAAGTAACTCTGATCCTGAAGAGGAAGACGACGAGAATACCGCCAGGATAGCGTATGTAGGAAAATCTAGATTTCCAGATCGCCATTTACGCCTAGAACACAAGTCAATTTTCCATCATTCAGCACCAGAACAAGGTTCCCTAGAACAAGTGTTCCAAGCTACCGATCACATTCTGAAATCACGAATCGGTTACAGTGAATTAAGTACCATGCATGAGCAGGAACTAGCCCGATCAGCAGTCCGATGGATTACTGATTCTACCACTTTTCCAGACGAAATAGTGGCACAAATGTTTCTGAAAATGCCCCCAGCCGAGCAACGACTGGCGGGTATGTATATGATCCAGCACCTCATTACTCTGTATGAGGGTCAGCACTCTGATCCAGGTCCGTTACATGATATCCTGAACGAGTTACTCCAGTATAGATGGAGAGGTTTAGGTACCGATTTAATTAGTGTCATTCTAGAACAGCGTCACAAATATAGAACGTTTCTGAACCCGCATTTTGTTCATATCTCACCCCCAGAAAGTAAACCCTTTTACATAGAAAGACAGAACCCGTTACGAGAAGTGCATCCAGTTAAGACAGAGGACGGTGAAATGCAACGAGTGTTTGTTTACACCCCGATTACAAAGATGGAACTCCTCGAAATGAAGAAATTAATTCCCTGTCATGACAAAGATCCAGCAGGGTTCCATAGAGAATTAAAAGACATGCTCCGTATGGGAGAATACACTTACCCAGATATCATTAAAATGTTAAAGGTCCTGTTGCCCGCAGGGGTGTATGAAAAGCTAAAGGAAAAAGAATGGGAGGTGGGAGAGAAAAAGATCGATTGGGCAGTTCTAGAAGCTGAAGATAAGTCACGTGTACCAGGTACCGGTCTAGGAGAGAAATGTAAAGAATTACCAGAATTATTGATTCAAGTTTTACCCAGATTATTAACAACGAAAAAGGAAGACTGGGATGCAATCTCAGCCTGTAAACAGAAACAAGAAGAAGACATTAGTGATTTTTATTCTAGGTTTGAAAAATGCTTTAGCATCAATAGTGGCCTCAAGACAAGTAGCGAGTCATACCCTCATCTCTTTGTTACTAAATTAGTCGAGAATTCAAGTCCACAAGTTAAAAATCGAGTTTTGAAAGTCGAAAGTACCTGGCAAGCTAATACCCCGTCCCAGATGCTCCAGATGCTCCAGTACCACCAGAATAGAATCAGGGAAGAGCAAGAACACGAGAGAAAACGTATGAAAGACACGAAAATGAAAGTACTAGTTGCACAATCTGTTCCTCAAGATAGTCAGAAGAGGGGTCCGAATCAAGCCAGTCATCCTGCAGCTCCCGTTAAAGGGAACTGCAACTATTGTAAACAGCCAGGTCATTTTATAAACGAGTGTGCAGTTCTGAAACACAACATAGCTACCGGTAAAACAAAAGAAAGACCACGTCCGCCTAGACAAGAGCAAGTTTCACAGACTCCTCAGCCACAGAATGCACAACAGACAGTTACAGTACCGCAGCCTATTGCTGCAACCCAGCATGTCACACAGCAGATGTACCAGTATGCACAGTCTGAGTATCCAGAGTACCAGCAGTATTCATGAAACAGCCTAGAGAGGGAGGTAGGCTTGCCTCTCATCGAGATACCTGTAGATCAAGAAGGTCCCTATGTTCATAGTCAAGTATTAGGGAAAGACAGAAAGTTCTTAATTGATACAGGGGCAAGTAGGACCACAATTAGTCACGCCGAAGTTCCAGGGGCTCCGCTCTCAGGCTCAAGAAATGTTTCCCTTGGATTTTCAGGAAAACCTATCGTAAATGAGATTTCAAAGCCAGTTACTCTAGAAGTAGGTCCATTGTCCCGTACTACTGATCTGTTACTTACTAAGTCATGTCCAGAAAATCTATTAGGCATTAAAACACTGAAAGAGTTAGGTGCAGTTATATGTTGTTCCCCAGAGGGAATACGTCTGTTCCTACGTGACTTTAAGGGTCACTATGTTTTACGTGATTTTGATCCCAGATTGTCTAATGTTCCGCAGCATTTATGGGCGCAAGGTCCAACTGATGTAGGGTACATGCAAATCACACCCCATCGTGTGACCCTGAAACCAGGTGTAGTGTTACCACGAATCAGACAGTACAGATTGCCACCTGAGGCTGTAGCAGCCTTATCCAAAATTATTGACGAGCTCATCGCTCAAGGAGTAGTTGTAGAAACTGACTCCAATGTATGTAATTCTCCGATCATTCCAGTCATGAAACGTACTGATCCAAATGCACCCCCAGTATATCGATTAGTGATCGACCTACGAGAACTTAATAAATGTATTATTCCTCAGTACCCAGTTGTCCCAGACATCTCTTCCCTATTGACAGCCATTGATTCCGAAGCCACGTTCTTTACAGTAATCGACCTCAAGAATGCATTTTTTAGTGTTCCAATTCATCCAGACAGCCAGTTTCTTTTCGGATTCTGTTTAAATGGAAGGAGCTATATGTTCACACGCGCTCCTCAAGGTTTCACAGAAAGTCCTAGTATTTACAGTCAAGCACTTAAGAGACAACTTGATAATGTTCACATGCCAACTGACACTGCCCTGCTCCAGTATGTCGATGATCTACTGATCACAGCCCGTTCCGAACGTGACTGCGAGCGAGCGTCACTGACGGTTCTGTATTTCCTAGCCGAGATGGGGCACAAGGCGTCCCCTTCGAAGCTTCAATTCTGTGTCCAGCAAGTGGTCTACTTAGGACACTTACTGTCCAAGAGGGGTAGGCAGTTGACACCCGACCGTATCCAGTTAATAGCGAGTCTTCCTCAGCCCAAGACCCAGAAGGAGGTACGTGCCTTTATCGGCCTTACTTCTTATTGTAGACAATGGATTCCTCAGTATGCATTTCTAGCCAAACCACTGATACAGTTAACGACACAGGAGGCAGCCGCATCGACGGTTCTCCCTTGGACATCTGAACATACACTGAGTTTCAACGAGTTAAAGAAAGCTTTATGCCAAGCTCCAGTTCTAGCCACACCGAACTACAGTAAGCCTTTTACACTTTTCGTCACAGAACGTGAAGGTACAGCATTATCTGTTCTCACACAAGATCAAGCAGGACAAAACAAGCCCTGTGCTTATTTTTCGAGCACATTAGATCCTGTAGGCCAGGCTCTGCCTGCGTGCCTCAAGTCAGTTGCAGCCACAGCCCTAGCTATCAGACAAAGTGATTCCATAGTCTTAGGACATACCTTGACAGTACAAGTTCCACACTCCGTAGAAGTTCTTCTGAACCGAACACAGACTCAGCACTTGACAATTGCACGTCTAACAGGTTATGAATTGACACTTTTCCAGCCACACATAGAAATCAGACGCTGCAACATCCTAAATCCTGCTACACTGTTACCATCAGCTAATTCAAATTCTGCCACACATGACTGTGTGGAAGTTGTTAAAATTACGACAAAGCCAAGACAAGATCTGACAGATATTCCATTACCAGATCCCGACCTGACACTTTATGTGGATGGTTCATGTATGAGAACAAGTACAGGAGAACTAGTCGCCGCATATGCAGTGACTACTGACACTGAAGTTATTAAGACACACCGTATTGACACTCTGTCCGCTCAAGCAGCAGAGCTAGTTGCTCTGACACAAGCCTGCATACACGCCAAGAACTTGAAAGTTAATGTTTACACAGATTCACGCTACGCATTTGGAGTTGTACACGACTTTGGAGTGCTCTGGCAGGAGAGAGGTTTCATGACTTCTCATGGAACCAAGATTCAGCATGGTCTCCTTATCCAAGCTCTATTAGATGCAATACATTTACCGACATCCATTGCCATCATGAAGTGCAAGGCACACACGAAAGTCACTGACATTATTTCCCAGGGTAACGATCTAGCAGATCGCACAGCCAAGCTTACAGCCCAGACTCCAGACATTCCAGTTAACATGACACATACTCCAGATCCGATTACATGTATGACAGTTAAGGACCCTACTCAAGATGTCATAGATATCCAGTTACATGCTACTCCCGATGAAATCAAGAAATGGTCCGAACAAGGAGGGGTCCAGACAGATCAAGGATGGGTAACGAAGGGTAGAACCACATGGTTTCTCCCCGACTCTATGGTTCAAGTCATTATTAATACCGCACATAGTCCAGCACATTTAGGGGAAAAAGCTATGTTAGATAGTATCCAGAACATTTGGTTCAACAAGCATTTACGAGCTGCAGCTAAGCAGAAAGTCCGTACCTGTATGATATGTTGTCAGTTCAATCCAGGTAAAAGTGTCCCGGTGGAACAAGGTGGTTTCCAGCCCCCTGACCACCCTTTTGAAGTCCTCCAGATGGATTATATTCAGATGGAGCGATGTCGAGGTTTCAAGTATGTCCTTGTAGTTGTATGCGCTTTGTCCAGGTGGACAGAAGCATATCCAGTCCCAGATTACACAGCCGCGACCACTGCCAAGCAGTTGGTTCGTGAGTTCTTCCCCCGTTATGGACTCCCTAGAGTCGTATATTCTGACAACGGCCAGCCATTCTCATCTGAACTCATGAAGCATGTTTCCCTTCTGTTAGGGTACCAGTGGAAGTTCCATTGTGTACGCCATCCTGAAGCAGCCGGTCTCGTAGAGAGACATAATCAGACTCTGAAAATCCGAATTGCCAAAGTATGCAAAGAAAAGGGTGTGGACTGGCTAGTAGCTCTACCAGTCGCTTTATTTTATATGCGCATGGTCGCACATTCCAGATCAGGTCTGTCCCCGTACGAGGTCGTTTTCGGCCGCCCCCCTAACATGTGGGGTACTCCTAGACCCCGAAGTATTACCGATGTTTCAAGTAATATGCTGACAGATTACCTAGCTTCCTTGATGTCTGCCCTCAACTCATGTCGTTCACAGGTTGCCGCCGCATTTCCAGACAATACCGAGGTGGCACCGCATGAAATCGTTCCAGGATCCATGGTGATGGTCCGTAACTTTGACAGATCAAGTCCGCTGGAGCCTCGTTGGAAAGAGCCCCGACAGGTCCTCCTCACCACCCGTACAGCCGTGAAGTTGGAAGGACGCAAAGGCTGGGTGCACCTTTCTCATATAAAACAATTTAATGGACTGAAACCCGTCTTTAAGAACATTTCCCAGGATTTGAAGGATTGCCAAAGCATTGTTCTCAAGGACTGTCCCGCAAATGACATTGATTCAAAACCCCCCCTGTTAGAGAAAACTCCGCAGCAGGAGTATAAACAGAAACTCCGGTCTAGTAAATTAAGTCAGCCAGTTTGATTGTCTAAGTCCTCCCCTAGGTGAAACGGTTAGACTGTTTCTGACATGTATAAAATAGACCCCCATAGTGAGAGAGTCAGTCAAAACTCAATCCGATGTATCGTTTTTCTATGTTTCATATTGTTTCTCAGCATTATGATTTCCTGCACCAGTTATGCATTTTATCTGTGTTTCCCAGTTCTTCATGTAAATAAGTCTTCTAATGTTACAGCAGAGCACACGTTTAGTGATCTGCCCCCTCATGAACTCTCTTACCGCCTCGCTATGCGTAATAACTCCTTTATCCGCATGTTACATTACTCACACCAGACCAGCAATGCCACTAATTGTTGGGTATGTGGTCGACTCCCCCCTTTCCAGACACCGAAGGGAGTTCTGCCACTCTTTCCTTATCCTTTTTCACATAATGGTTCGTGTGGGGCATGGTCCACGTTAACGTCATCCTCAACAGATATGTCTTTTCTTAACAGTACATGTTTTCCAGACAAGCAAGGTCTTCCCCACAGAACCGGGTTAGATCTAGAGAATGAAGTTTACAATTTAGGTAATTATTCTTCGAATTTTTTGGTCCTGAATGTTCAGTCTGATACTACTCCAGACTTACCTGCTATTTCAGTACTACCAGTTAAAGGCGAATTATGTGTCCGAAATAATGGTTCCGTACATGTAGGACATAGTGATTGTACTACCATTGTCAAGTATAGTGACAGTGGGCAATCTATTTTCAAAGCTTCACGTCATTCTTATTTTATTTGTGGTCAAACTGCATATGTTCGTCTGCCCCTCGATTGGGAGGGAACCTGTTACATTGCCTTCCTACTGCCACCTGTTTTTCTAGCCCCATCTGATTATCACAGGAATACACATCTAGTACACATTAGACATAGAAGGGAGTCCCCGATTGTCGATTACACTGAAACTACTCTAGAACAATATACCGATTTCAATAAAGGTTTCTTCTTCTTTATAGGCCCTGTCCAGAATAGTAAGTTAATCCGTAGATTAACAAGAACCCTTGAAGCTGTAGTAAATGAGACTGCCTCTGCTCTAGGTAACCTAACCGAAGAGCAATCTGCTATGAGATTTGTCGTTTTGCAAAATCGTCTCGTCCTCGACGTCATACTGGCCGATAGGGGCGGGGCCTGTAGAGTCATCGGATCTAGTTGCTGCATTTTCATTCCAAATAACGCGCCGTCTGTTTATTCAGCTATAACCAGACTCCATAAAACTGCCCATCTGATACACCAAGATCCAGGCACCTGGACATGGTCCGGTTGGTTCTGGAATATAATTTCCGCCTGGGGATGGAAAGTTTTGTCTTTTCTAGGTATTGCAGTAGCGATCATATTCAGCTGCTGCCTCTGTATACAATGTGGCCCTGCGATTTGCGGCATTTGTGCTACCTCTTGTATTCCTAGTCCCAAGCCCCGTTCTAAATCCCGTTCCAGGATAATTCGAGACGAGCAAATGATACTGTATGAAATGATAGATGGTATCATGAATATTGATGTTTCCTGATGAAACGTAGTGACAAGGAGGGAATGTGGAAAAGTGAATTTTGCCATCATCTGTGTCCCTACGCCTCATCCATCATATGTTATGTGTGCATGATTAAATATGCATATGTATTCCCCATGTCCGATTAATGACGCAATTACAGTTGTGTCCACCTCTAGTATGCTAGTTTCCAGTCCTCGTGAATACTACGAATATCAGGCCTATGTAAAGCTACGTTGCCACGTTTCCCAGTGTGCACGTTATTTCATTGTAAAGTCCCCGTTTCTAGGCCTCAAAAGGGCCTGGACTCCAGATTCAGCTCCTGTCTCCTGAAGCCTCGCTGAGGAGCGATTCAGCCCCCACCTGTATCCTCGACCCTTCACTTACTTCCTGCCTCGCAGTGCCCGGTGCAGCCTGGCTCTGCCTCTGAGTCTGCCAAGACTATGTTATGATTCCAGTTATCAGTTCAGCCCTCCTTCCCTGCATTCCTAAAGCTACTGAATCGCATCAATAGTTTCCGTCATTGTCTAGCCTTCAGGGCTCCATGTTAGAGAATACTGTATTTAATGGTCATTTAATATTCTTCATCACGCACTACATGTAGAATAATGCATGCTCCAGTCTTGGAGTCTGTTAGCCTTTCCCCTCTTGACTTCTAGTTTATATCAACATGTTCCCTAAACATCAGATACTAGATAGGGTTTAGGTACATGTCGCTCCGACCCTCCAGACTTCAGTCTCTGCTCCTAGCACAGAGTTCATAGCCCCCAGTTTCTCCTAGTGATACGTCATTGCAAGTTTGCGCGCACCACTAGGTTAGAGGTCCCGGCTCCTCAGGTAGCCCCCTCCATGGTTTCCGCCCCATTCATGACATATTCTGTTACGTTTGCATCACATGTCTATGTATACGCCCTGTTACACCTTCTTCTCACCCTTATCTTTCGCGACTGCTACGCGTCACACCTACTGCTCCACCCACTGTTACGCCTATTGCAATGTAATGCTATGTGTTTGCGTTATGTATATATGCTCATGTTTTGTTATTAAAAGTTATCCTTCCCTTGTCCAGATCCTGCCCCCGGCAGCGCTGCCATCCTATTCCTGTGCAGGTTGTCCTGATCCTGTCCTTATGCTGTAATAAACCTGCAAAACTCCCACTACCTCGAATCTTGACTCTTATTTTATTGAGCTATCTGTTATTCATTCATGCACTCAAAAATAGGGTATTATTTATTTATTTACCACAATCTTGGCAATAACTGCAAGTTTAGATGCTGCTCCCCTTCTCCCCAAGTAACACCGAAAGCTTCAGGGCCTAACCACTCTAACCAACCTTTCAAGCTGCATGGCTTGTACTGCAACTCTTGATCAATTCCCAAACATTCTATCACCCTAACAGAAACCTAGCTACATTCTACAGCCTTTCCTTGTGTCTCGCTCACCTTCCTGGAGGATCATCATTTAATTAGGCTAGATAGAGAAGGAAAGATAGGAGGGGGTGTCACGATTGCCTTTCGTAACACAATAAAAATCTCCTGTGTGGAGTTGCTCCTGACGGAGTGATTGGAAATGTCTATTTTAAAACTAGAGACACCTGTAAAAGGGACTTCGGGAGAGGCACTTATATATCAGCCTCTGGGGGTAATAAGGGCTTCCGTAATAAATTGATAGCATGTTTAGCCCCCATATCTTGGCTGCTGACAGACTTTTTCTGCTGGGGGACTTCAACCACCACGCAGAGCTTACCACGTACCCTGACACCATTCGCTTACTTTTGGATCTAGAATATCTTGGCCTGCACCAAAAAGTGATTGAATCCACTCACATAACTCACATAGGAGGACATATGCTGGATCTGCTGTTCACAAAAACTCTCAAACTTTCTGTTGATCCCCTACCCCGTTGGTCTAGACTGACCGCAATGCCATAATACTTTGTTTACAGGTCAGAAGTCCCCCTGACTTTAGGGTAACTGCACATAGTTTAAACTGGCCCTGGAGGGAAGTGCAATCATTCAAGCACTCAACAAGGTAGCCAACGCTAGATTGAGCCACACTCAATTTAAGACTAATGCACATCCAATTCCTAGGGCTGATGATGAACTAGTTTACAGGTTAGGGTCAGCCAAGTATTTCAGTACTTTTGATCTGTCATCAGGGAACTGGCAGATAGGTCTGACCCCTGGGGCAAAAGAGAAATCAGAATTCTCTATCCCAGATGGGCATCATCAGTTTACTGTTATGCCCTTTGGACTAAAAAATTTCCCTGCCACCTTCCAAAGGTTGGTGAATAAAGTTTTTGCTGTGTTGTAATCTTTTAGTACAGCTTATCTCGATGATATTGCTGTCTTTAGCTCAACCTGTCAGAATCACCTGATTTACCTTGGTAAGGTACTTGAGGATCTGAGGAGTGCAAGCCTCACTATCAAGGCAAGCAAGTGACAGATTGGGTAGGTCACGCTTGTATGTTTGGGCCACCTTGTTGGCGGAGGCCAAGTTCAGCTCTTACAATGCATGATCTAGACAATTCTGGACTGGGTAGGTCAAACCACCAAGAATCAGGGCCTTCATTGACTTGACTGGGTACCACAGGAATTTTGTGAAGGGATATAGGTCCATTGTTGCCCCCTCATGGAACTGACCGCCAAGAAGATGCCAAAAAAAAGTTAATTGGAGAGTGAGCTGTCAAAAGGCTTTTGATACTCTGAAGGAGGCAATGTGCTCAGCACCTATTCTAAAACCTACAGATTACACCAAGCAGTTCATTGTGCAGAAATCAATTATGATGGTCATGACCAACCTGTTGCTTTCATTAGCATGAGGTTACTCCCCAGAGAGCATCATTGGAGTGCCATTGAGAGGGAAGCATTTGCTACAGTTTGGTCCCTGAAGAAGGTGAGGCCATACTTGTTTGGCTCTCACTTCCTAGTTCAAATGGATGTATGTCATTACAACGCATGCTTTCACAACGCATGCCTTTACCACGCAAGTTTTACGACTTGCGTTGGGGGGTGCTGGATAGTGAGTAGTTTAATTTACTATTCCAACTCCAGTCCCCGTGGATAGCAGGGAAGGTGTTGGATAGTAAATTAAACTATTCCCTATCCTAGAGCGCCCCCCAGCGCAATTCGTTGTAATGACTTGCGTTGTAATAGTTGCGTGATAATTGTATGTCTTTGTAATAGTTGCGTTGTAATGGTTGTTCACCAGTTCAAACTGACCACAGGTCTCTCAGATGGCTAATGCAAGTGGAAGGTGAAAATTAGATCTCTCTGCAGCAGTCTCGCACTTAGTTTTTATCCAAAGACTGGGGAAGAATGGTGTCAGAGGAAAAGCCTTAGAGTGGCTTAAATACTTTTTGAGGGAGTGGCCTCCCAGAGTCCAGTTAGAGTCCTTTTGCTCTCGAACAAGAGCCTCGGACATGGGGTTGCCAGAAGGATTTACCTTGACTCCCACCCTCTTTAATATCTATGTGGCACCAATGAGCGCAGACATTATTGCATTGCACATCATCGACATAGCCTTCCAAAAGCTGTGAATTCTAGGGAATAGAAACATTTATCAATTATCCATATATTTAGTATGGTTTGGGAAATTATGAGGTGGACTCAGAATAGGAAGAAATTGATAGTCTGTAGAATAGGTTTTTTCCCCCTCTCTTAAATTTTTGTATCAAGAGGGCCCCTTCCTAGTCTTCTGGTGCTCTTCCACTCCCAAGGACAACCCTTAACAGTGGGGATAATAGTAAAGTCTGACATGAAGGCCTGATTTTCAATGGGATCTTATTTAGCTTCTCTGGGCAATATGAGATGCTTTATGGGATTTAAATATTGCCAAATCTGTGTCTACAAAGACAACAATATTTAAATGCTCTATTGTGACATTTTGAGGTGCTTGGACAAAGTCCACCCACCCCACAACAGTCGTACCATTTCATAAAATCTCAGCCTATTTTCTTTCACCAGTCATGGCTAGAGGAATGGGCTTTCAGTCACCTACCGTCACCTGTATCACCAGGTCACGTAATCTTTTAGCATTTTGAATTGGACCTCTTTCAGTATGGGGGGAATGATGTGGCCCCTACTATGTTCTTCCACTTTTTGATAGAAGGGCTCATATACATATTTCAACAAAACATAAATGGTCACATGAAACTACACACAAACTTAATGGCTACATGTTGATTGTCATCAGATAACAAAAAATGGTTGTAGAGTTAGAAACAAATCAAAGGTAATTGTTGCTCTCATTGCCCTACATTCAAATCTCAGCACTTTCAAAGACAACTGACAGTAACAAACTGGACGACAATCAATTTCATTGGTCTGAGCCAGTTCTTGTTGCATTCAATGGTCTTTCTCCAGTCAATCTTACATTTAGGCATCTCACTTTAACTCGCCATTGATTGTCAGTGATTAAATAAATGAAATGCTGCTCTAGAATTTGCCTGGGCTTGTTCAGATGTATTGCTATATCTTGTGAAGAGTTATGTCCTGTTAATTTGATGTTACAATCTACATTTTATATCACAAAGTCAAAGAATGTGACAGCACATTTTCATAGAGATTATTTATCTTATTGGAAAAGATAACACCACCCACTTTTCCCGGGGATTAATTAGAGAGACACAGCTAATTGGATCTTCCTATTTGAGGCTGGCTAGAATACATATAGGCAAGAACTGGTAATGCATATACATCTGGTTTTAATGTGCTACACCCTGCATTGTCATAGGCACACTACTGACCATGTACTCACATGCACAGAGTACCTCTGATATACTGAGAATAGAAGCAAAGCCTAAGAAAGAGTGTCTGGCTGCTCTGGTACGATGGAATATGAGCACAACCAAGAGTGCATGAGGAGAGAAACAATTTATGACACAGCACATAGGACTGAAGCAGAGACCCGACCTACTCTGGACAACTGCCTGCAGGTGCTTGCGCATCATGCAAAGTGGCTTAAGAAAGGTCTGTTTACCGACCTGTAAGCTGTGTAGGAAGTCAAAGGAAGAGGGATTTAACAGCAGCATGCTGAGGTAAATTACGTAGCACACTTGGCAGTTGTATTTAGCACAATCTGAAGATAACAGATAAGCTATGTAGGTAAGTTAAGCAAGTCTGCATTCCTATAATCCAAAAGGATGGGCCAACCATTTGGATCATTGTTATTCTCCCTTTAACCAAGAACCAAAGAAGAATTTTCCTTTAGCTGATTAAAAGGGAGTAACAAGTACTAGACATCTTATTGTTATGTAGACAGTAGGACAGCACTGATAGTATCAATCAATCAATCAAAATTCTTTATTCTGCTCTAGCAAGCCATAAAAGTCATATCATAAAACACACAGTTCAAAAAGGTTTGTACATGATTAAAAAGTCAGGAAAAAGACAATTATAAAAATATTGACAGTAATACGATCATTGTTTTGTCCTAGTAGCAGGGGTTGGGAATGGACTAAGAGCCAGTGACTACCCAAAAGAGGTTCAGGTCTAAGTATGAGTCACTAGGGCCAACACCTCAGTTTAATCTGCATTCAAGTTCAAAAGGATATTTTTTATCTATCAAAAGACATTACTGAAGTTTAAGGGGAAAGTGCTTGTTACTACCTGTTGGAAATTTGGCCTTTTTCCAAGGTCACCACCAAATGCTTTGTCTTTTTACTGACCCTAATTTTGGCTGGCTGTAGACCTTTGTGCACTTTAACCCCGTTATACAGGGCTACAATGCGTGTGCTCATCCTTTCAACATGGTAAAATTGTCATACTCCTGATTGGCTTATTTTACTCACCTATAAATCTCTAGTATATGGTACTACCGGGTACCCAAGGCATGTAAGCTAAATGTCACCAATGGGCGACAGAACTCATTGTGCCATTCATTACAGTGACAAGGTAAACAAGACTGCAGTTCTGCCACCAGTTGCCTGGTTGTACAGGTTTAAAATTAAAATTCAACCTGTCAAAAAAACACCCCTTTTGGCAGACATGAAAGCCTCCTTTTCAACATTTTTAAGTCATCCATTAAAGCAGGGTGCATGAGATGTAAAAGTAGGACATGTAAACGTTAATGTCGAACATGTTTTTACAGTAAAAATTCCCTCAAAGCTATTTTCACTGTAGCAGGGTGGCTTTTCTTTAGCAAAACACTGGGATGCAATATTAAATACTAAATTTGCATCATAGGAATGGAACTAACTAAAAATAATTAAATAACTAATTTATTACAGTTATTAGAAATTCAGTTCAACCTTGAAGTCGAATTTTGTTTAATTATTGCATAAAGGGTACTTTAGAAATGGTACCTTTAGTCTGCCTAAAGCCTCTGGAGTCCTTTCTCTAATTATTGAAAGGTCATCTAGCAGCTTGATGGCACCCTTGTGGTGAAGTGTGAACTGTGCTTAGGACAGCGACAATATACTTTGGATGCTGGGTGTTTGGGTGTTGGGTGGAGTTGTCCTTTCCTTGACAGAATAGCTTTGGGCTATGTCCATTTATTTAGTGCACCTCAATGGGGCTTCCCCTGACAGAGGCTGTAGTTTACATTTGGGCCTGGCTCTCCTTTTGTCCTTCTAGACAGCGAAACTTCACACCTAGAGTGAGGGAGATCTGCCCAGAACTAGTTTATAGAGACTACTGGGATGGGGCTGTGCACACCTTCTTTGACATTAAAGTGGCAAGTCCTGCTTGCCAGGTCTACTTGAGATTTTCAAATGACACTTGGTGTGCACTTCAACGATAAATGTTAGTTGACTCTTGGGCAGAGCCCTCCTTTTGTCCTACCAACCAGACAGGCCCTAATCAGGGTGGGACTATATTTGACATTACAGGGTCACAGCCAGTTTGACAGGTCGGCTGAGTAGTATATAGCATAGGGGATACACCTCAAAGGCTGGAAACTGATTTACAAAACATTTTGTGTATATTCACTTTCAGTTTGCTGAAAACTCAGCTTTGATTTCTGTCTCTTATTTGTTGGTGTACAGGGACAGCTTAAAACTAAATTTTAGTATTTAATGTGGAAGGACAAGAGCATTGTCACAGTACACTCCCCACGCATTTCCCCAGCCCTGCCACTGGAGATTTTGGCCATCCTAAAAAGGGCCAGGGTGGGTATGGTTAGCCCAGGGAAACCCTACCCCATTTGTTAGGCAGTCTCCAGGGGTCATTCCCCACCACTAGCTTGTGCCAGGAAGAAATCTGGCACCTGCAGGTACATACTCGAGAACACCCCTGCAACAGAGGACGATCAGCAGGGGACCGAACATGCTGTCAGCAACCTGAGAAGAACCCTAGAGGACTGGACTGTCTCTATCACTTTGTACCCAGTACAACGATGTTTACTCTAAGGAACATACAGCTGGCCTCCTAGTAAAGATACAGGAACACAACAGGCTTCAAGAGGCAACTCCTGTTAATCTCTGCCAGCCAACCTGTGACTATCCAAGTGCCTCCTCTGAGTTCCTGGAGGGCTTTAGAAGTGCACCCCTGTGGTGGATTGGAAGTTAAAGGACTAACTTCAGATGGTAAAACCTTTGATCATGACAAATCTGATTAGTGCCTGTGACCCACTCTCCCTTGCAGTCAGTTTCAAATTTGGCCTAGGTCCTGTTCTCAGGACTTTATACCTGATGGTCCTGTTCTCAGGACTTTATACCTGATGGTTCTATTTCTACTTAAATAATTGATATCTTTGGTTCTCCCTATTGGATCTTTGTCATCTTGGTGCCATTTCCTTTGTTGAAATATAATCTGTTTTCTTATTGATTTTGGGATTTTTTGTTTTGCAATTTGACTTTATTACTGTTTTAGTACTGCATAAATAATTTACACATTGCTATAAATTAAGCTTGCCGGTTCCATGCCTTAGCTACCATGAGGATGAGGTGCTCAGGTTAGGTTTGTAATTTTGAAGGAACACCCTGACAAAGGCTGTGGTTATTAACCTAGTCAGGTACCTACTCCCCTCAACTAACACCCCAATTTCTTACACTTCCGCTTTAATATTAATCATAATATTACAAATGTACACAATAAAATTGTGACCACTCTTGCACCACCTGAACTATGAATCTCTTGAGGAAGCTCTTTTAGTGTTGTATTCATCAAATATTTCACATTTAAAAGTTCTTCCAATTTTAACTGTTACAAATTTGCCAACATGAAACCCTTTACGACTACATTTTTTGAAGAGTTCATAATGTATTCCTCTTCTTAGTGAATTTGTCAAACAGTTCGTAATGTAAATCAGGACTTTCCTGGGTATTGAAGGAGAGAAGTCCAAGGCTCACTGTGGGAAAGGTTGCGGGCTAGAAACACAGAAGTAAGCAACACACAACAATGAAACACAATTCATCACTATCCAATTAACACTTTTTTATTCAGGAAGGAAATTACTTTAATGCACACCCAATATTGTACTCAAAAGAACAAACTTTTCAAGATTTGAGGTGGAATTAAACTTTTTAACTCCTCATGTAGGGGCATAGCAGGCAAACAGGATGCAAATGGCATACCACATAGAAATATGACAGCCACTAACCTTCAAAATGCTTACGTTTTTTGTGATGTACAATTTGGCAACTTGGGCTTCCGTAGGTTTGATTCCTAAAAACGAGCCCTGCTCCTATCTTTGCCAATTAGAAAACATGATGCTTCACAAACAAAAATATTGAGCCTTAAGGCTTTGTCAAGTCATTACAAATATGCAATAAGAGGGCTACTGGCTTTGTCATTACATGTAGTAACAAATACAGCAAGCTGGTTTCAACATGAAAATTAATAAACATGACCATCTGGTCCCTGTCTGGAAAGACCAATCAAACTTTTTTGGGAGGATCAAAATATACACTAATATGGCCAGGGAATCACTGATGTCCCATAAGTACTTACCATTATCAAAGCAGACCGCACATCAAACTCCTCGACATATGAATTTGGGTATCAAATCTGGGATGTAATATGGCCCCTGGGTACCATTTGTGACCTGAAATTGTAAATATAATGAGGGGAATGTTTACTAATATGTGATGATACAATATCACAAAAAGACAGTTATGACTCCTGCACTACATTACTTTTGAGCCCTGATGAATTCCCTGTGTAACATGGATTAAAACCCATTGGCTGGACTTTAATCTATAAATATTATCAATAAAAGAAGATGTTGGAATATTTAAATTGGATGTGGACTGCTTTTCTGGTGCACCTTCCTTTCGTTTAAAAAAGTACTGGATCAGATTATCAGTGACATACAACGGCAGCAGATGCTGGAAGAACTGTGCACTGGATGCTCACTTTAATATATTTGGACTGAGGTGCAACATTTATAGTCCGCTGCTGAAGTATCTCTTTTTGTTACCATTACCTAACCAACATCAAAACAATGCCATGAGCCCATTTCTTATTTCTTTGGGTTAGGGATCATAAGACTCCTGGCCGTTTTTATTATTTTTCACACAAAAAATATTGTATCATAACATTTTACACAGTAACCACATTATTTACATCTTGTTTACTAGTGAGACCTACCCTTAACAGTGACTCTAGTACATGGGAATCACCTAGCAATAACTAGTCTCTTCCTGTTCAACTAACAACAAACTCCATAACCATTCCAAGTGAGATCAAGACTGGATCTGTGCCCCTTCCTGTAGTGTAATTCCTATATTCCCAATAGGCTCTGCACATTGGAATATTATATCCTATAGTTATGACATAGGACTGAGGTCAGTATGTCTCTATCGAATATACTAAACCTAATTGTGTTTGCCAGCCAGCTCAGAGGTCCCTAGAAACTTTCTTAAACGTTCTCAAATATGCAAGAAGGGATTAGTTTTTGACAACCGCATAAACATGACAACTTTGTTTCCCTAGGACTGGAACAAATACCTTCAGAGTCATAGAAAGAAAAGATAACTATTTTACTCAGTCAATCGTGCATGCTTCGTTTCTACAGAGTTGCAGAGAAATAGTGAAACAGGCGTTTTCAATAGAAGGTTTATTGAACAGTCTTCTTTCTCATGCAAGAGAGGTGAACTGCTACAATCTTTTGACAGAATGCAAAGTATAATGCGTACAGCGAGAATAGTATTATAAAATAATACTGTAATAGCATTGTCTAGTGTTAAGACATATAAAAATACATACATAAATAACACAGGCTAAAATACTCAACTGGTGCTTCTAAAATACGCCTACCCCAATGTACCTAACCTAAGTCTAGTACGAGGGACGAAGTAAGTGCTGTTTAGCATAGGTTTAAGTTCTACCAAGAATTGCCAAAGGTTTCTCTAGGTTCTAATCAGCTCCATACCTTAGAATGAACGAGGTTGGTATCTCTGTCTCGGACTCGATTTCCCAACACCCCACAGGGGAATTTTTACCACCTCTCCAACTCAACCTCGGAACAATATAGGACCACACAATTATTGCCTCTGGTAACTTCTTTAAAAGCAAACACATTTCAGATACCATCAACTCAAACATGTCTCTCTGACAAATCATAGACTCCATGATGCACAATTATCACCCCAGGAAGCATAAGCCTCCAGGGCAACATTTTGTCCAATGCACTTCTCCAGTGGGCAAGCGTAGCCCCCCATGTCTGCGGAAAGTCAGCTGATATCCGTCCGTCTGTCTTTTCTCATGATGCATAGTCACCTGCAGAATAAAAATTATTTGCGTGCCTCACATAGGAGTGGTCCAGCACATATGTAATGCCTCTTGCTCCACCTTAAACCGGAGGCAATGAAGTATCCAGTGACTGCATCCCTTTAACATCTCCTCCACCTGTTTTACAGGAGAATATGGAAAGGAATGGGAAAATTACACAAGAAGAAACGGGACATTCACAACATGTTCAATCTCACATAGTGCTTGTAGCAATCAGACTTCCATATGCCTATCCTTTTAGTTGCCTGTCCAGCCAATACCATACTTGCCGCAGCGGTGGTTATGCTAATCTGAAATTAATGGGAACTCTAGTCTGCCTGGTCCAAACCTCCAGACACCAGAGCTCTGGTAAGCACCCTGGCAAATTGAAGCCTTGTGAGTGGTGTTCCATCCTCATGTACAAAAAGAGGGCCTACCGTCCATTGTACCAAGTGGCAATGTAGGCTTCTAGATTCCCCAGCAGACTGTAGTCAATTCCTGGGGCTCGGTGCCGCAGTATGTAATTCCCCTACCCATTTAGTCAGTCTTAGAATGGGTGATAGTGACCGCCAGAGAGACTTTTGGCTATTGAATGTCTGTTAGCTGCAGACCACCCCACATAATTTTTTGTTCTTTGCCAACAGCTTGCTCACCCTCAATACCCTGTAAAATGCCATAGAGAACGCTGCCCAAAAAAGGCAAACTTCTGTGAATGATCTACATACTCTGTCAAGACTGGCAATAATATTTGCCAAAGGTTTCACGTGTCTATTAGCGGTCTGCCATAGGCCCCACATGCACAACCCTTCGCAGGGATCCTGAAGCTGTTCTTAATTCCCTCATACAAAGACTGTGCTGCTGTTGTATTGCTATAGATGTTCAACCATGACACCATTGCTTGTCAGTTAACATGGAAGGGGTGTTGACCAATAATGGGTGCACATTCATGCTTTTTGGGGCCCAATCCTTTGTCTTTTTGAAACACTTGGCCGCGGGGTGTTAGGGTAGGCCGCAAAAGGAGCAACAGTGCTTAAACTTACACATCTCTGGGGCTCTAGAGCAAGTTCTTTTAATGAAGTTCAAGCATGCCCCTTTTCTTTCCCCGCCTCCTGAATTACTATTTCCATCCAAAAGGGCTGGCTTAAGACGGCCTCCCCCCTCTGCTGTTTCATGTAGGGCAACCATGCTTTCACAGCTAACTTATCCCACCTCAAAGTTGGTCTAGTTCCCGTAGCACAAGCTATCCTATTTTGGTAGCATGCCTACTGTCACCCCAGAGTTCGGAACCTCTCTGCTATGATTGCTTGGAAAAATGAGAAACCTCTGACTCAATTCTTAATGGTCTCTTCCACCCTCTTTTTGTAAGGCCAATGCCCACACTCATTGGAATGGAGCATTCCGTGCAATGTTTGCTCTATTCTTTGTCAGGCATACCTACAATAAACTTGTGTATATCTTCATATGTTCCTTTCCAGATCTTCTCCTTAACATCTGGAGGCACATGCCTAAAAAACTGATCAGGCTGTGAATGCACATCCCCCACATCCAAGCTTGGCAATGGCCGCAATATATATGAAGGCTTAGTTTCCTTCACGAGAGGTAGGGACCCAGCTGCCGCTGGTACAATTGGCACCCCACTATCCATTTTTGAGAAACCAGCTTCTACTAACCACTGCACTGATGACACACCTGCCTGAGGTTTAATGCCTGACCTCCGAGGCCTATCCATGGGCACTGCTGGCTTGGCTCTACTGGCTGCCCTCGCTGGGGGCCCTGTGACTGCTAAAGATCCAACCTCCCATTCATCACCTCCATCCTGCGCTCTATCCTGAGCATCATTTCTTCCATCCTATTAACAGGACGAGCCCTCTTGGCACTCTTCCTTGCTCCTCCAGGCATTCTTGCATTATCCGAAAAATCTTATATTAAGCATGGTGCTCCTGATGAAAAACCTGCACCCACATAGAAGGAGCTCTAACTTGCTATGCAAAACCTATTTTCCATGGTGAAAACACAGCTCCTAAAAATAACAGCAAATTAGCTTGTCCCAGAAAGTACTCACAGTAAAAAGCACTCCTGTGCCACGGCTCACCAAATCTTCACTGACCAGAAAACAGCACTTTTCCTCAAGTGCTCCAAGCATTCAACAAATAAAGATCCAAGCTCTCAACAAATCAAGAACTTGTCCCCAGAAAGCACTCGACTGAGCTCTTAAAAACACATGCGCTAACAAAATCAAACCACCAGCTTATCCCCAGAAAACACTCAACTGAGTCCTAAACAGCACAAGCACTAACAGAATCAAATCACCAGCTTGGAAATCAGCCCCACTGCACTCCCTTTTACCTTTGGGGCCCCTTACACATTCTCCAACCACCACTGAGAGTCCACTATAACAACGAGGACTCTTGGACCAGGCAAAAAAAATCTGTAGCCGGTGTGGCTCGCGGCAAGCCAAAGTATGAGAGGGGGCCCACCAGAAACTAGCAACTTGTGGTGGTTGTGGGGGGTGGGCATCTGGGGGACGAAGCAACTGTGTCTCCTTCAGCCATGATCAAGAGCCTGCTAGTGCCGTGCAGCCCTTTAAATGGGGCAGGGTTTTAGCCACACTGCCCTGAAATCACTTTCATGCTTCTGGGTCAAAGCCCGACCTGGTTCAATCACTACTGACTTAACCATTTGGAGCCGTCCGACCATGCCGCAGTAGGTGCATGGCCTCTGGCTCCCTGCCATATTGTCCGCTCTTCCAAGGGGGACAACCTCTGTTATATCAACCTTAAATATCTATCTTCAGACATCAAGCATTTCCTGATGCCAGACCAAGTAAAGGGGCAATGGCCAGATGTATCAAATGGTTTTACCCATTTTGTGTCTATGGGAAAATGTGTTCATTCAGCTGGTATCAGAATTTACTAGCCCCAACTGTGTCCAATGGGAGTCTTTCACCTCTGTTGCAATGGTTCTTCTGAACTTCAGAAATTCAAAACTAGCAACCAGTTGCTCCTTGTAGCACAATGAAAAATAATGACAAGATTTCAAATTGACTTACAAATTGGAATCCCTCATATAAGGGCCTCCCAGTTTAACCATAATGTAAACCCATACATTAAATAAATATCAGAATTGGCAGTTAACCCTGTACATGTAGTCTGTCCCCATTATCTGTTAGGTGCCAAGTGGCAATTTGTGCACATGCAGGATTTAATAGAAAAAAGCAACGGTCCTTTATGGACCTAGTGTAAAACATGATGACTTTCACAATTAAAAAAGTTACTTCTACAAACTTTGTCAAGTCAGTCGCAATGTAAAAGGATAGGCCTACTGTATGTCACCACATCTTTAAAAAACAATAGTTGGTATGTATGTTTGTGTGACTTCATGACTGTCAGGAGGTGAATGTAGGATACCACCAGATCTATGCTTCCAAGGGAAAAGTGTTTGAGGCAACGTCTCATCCACATGAGAGGAGGACAAATAGTTGAGGGGGAAATAGAGGCAAGAAAATGCTGAAAAGTTCCTTCACCAATGAGAATGAAAGGTGAAGGACAGAGATTAGCTGGGGTGGACCTGGGGCTAAAAAGGCCAGGTCTCTACTAGCAGAGATGGAGACTAGCTACTCTGCGCCACACATCCTTACCATAGGTCCTTCTTCTTTCTAGGAAGTACAAGGCAACCACTCACTGTGGCATCACTTCTTGTGCATTGAGTAGTGTAATGGATGCATGTGGGTGATGTGACTAAACCCTAAGCTGCCTAGCCAGTCACTTGCTCTGATGTCACTTCCTGATACATATCACTTTGGACGAAATACTTTGAGGGTTAATTCAGTACATCATTTTTAGAACATGGACCTCTGTGTCAGCATATCAACGTTGAGTATTAATCTGGAAAAGAGGTGTGACCACCTACCATATTATCCAAACCTTGCTCACTTTTGAGGTTATTGAAATGTATTAAATGCTTCTATTCCACTCTTCCCATCACACCCTTGTCCCTTTTGCAGGTGTGAGGGTGAATCTACATGTGGTGTGAGGGATCCTGTCCGGGTTTTGGTGATAGCCAGACGCTGCACGTTCGTGAGCAGAGTGAGAGCGAGTACGAGGAGGTGGAGGATGCTGCCTCTCTTCTCCTCCCTGATTCACCGCTTTCACCATTTCTGCCCGGCCACCCGCCCTCTGGGGTAAAGCTCCTTCAAGGTCCGCAGAGGCCTGCTGAGGCTGTCCGCGGCCCATAGCGACCCGGGACTCCAGCGGCTCTGTAGTTTGGAGGACACAGCTGCTGCAAGGTGGCACAGTGGCAGCGAAGGCGGATGGGCAGGGACCGGATCCCAGGAGTTGAACCAGGAGCTGAACGGAGGTGAAGGCGAAGGTGAAGGCATAAGGTGAGGAGACGCCGCATCAATCCCTCAGAAAGATAGCAGTAACAATCAAATTCTGCTATATAACAATAAACAATAACAATAGAAAAAGAAACAGCCCCCATGCCTCAGTAGTTTCGGGGATCTTGGCAGTCCTGACAGTCTGACAGTTTGTTCCAAAAATTAACAGGCGTTTATTGGGAGTGCCTGGAAAGGAGGGATCATTAAAGGCACTCGAGCACAATAGAGGAAAAAAGGACAGTGAGTACAAGTGCGGCTGCCTTTAGTACGGCTGGCCATAGTGAGAGTGGCCCTAGGCAAAATTGCGGAGGCGGCCTAATTACATCAGGTACAGCCTGTGACCCTGCCTTGCTTTAACACTGCTCATCTCCCCACCCTACTTGTTATGCCTATCTTTGGTCATACTCTCGCCGTGACGGTGTGCTCGCTTCTGCACAGGAGCAGTGAGCAGGAGCAGTGAGTTGCGGGAGTAGCGGCAGCCGCTGAGAGCCGCAGGAACTTAAAATATTACTTGACCTCGACATCGACACCGACACCAACTACCAACTACCAGTTATCTGTTCACCTGGTTAGTCATGAGGTCGGGTAGAGTAAGAAGGTCCAAAACACAAAAGCGAGGTTTTATTAGAAGATGGTGGTACGACAGCAGCCTCAGACAAAGACCCCAGTAAAACAACTAGTATCAAGGAATATGAGGATTTTAAAGACATCAACATTGGCAAATATATTTGTAAAGACATTAGCTCTAAGCATGGGCGTAAAATCCGCTCCGATCGCGGATTTTTCGGATTTTCGGCAAATTCGCAATCCGCGAACTCTCGCGAATTTGTCGAAAATCCGTGAATCCGCTCGCGGCGGATTTTTTGCTTGGTTGCGGCGCGCGGCGTGGTGCACGGCGTTCACTTTACGTCATTTAGCGTTTGCCGAGTTGTTTTTCTTTGCGAGTGCCGCGCCATTTTGGATCTTGCTGCTTGATCCCGCGGGAGTTTGGCGCCCGCGAATACGTAATCGCGGCTTGCCACCTTGCACAGCACACCTCGCGAGCAATTGCGAACACGTAGTTGCGGCGGAAAGGAACAATCTCGCACTCGCGAAATAGAGCTTTTGCAATTCTGCTCAAGAAAATCACCAGCAAACAGGATAAACCTTAAGAAAATTATGATTTTTATCAGAATCACTCCTCAGGTTGACATTTGCATGGCCTTTTTTTTTGCAAGGAGTCCATTTTTGGGGGGGGGAGGAAGGAAGTGCCCCACAGTCTCCAACTTCCTGTTCCTGTCCAGCAGGCTCCTCCCAGTGCTTTGTCCATCTCCTGGTCACTTTCATTTGGATCTGGAGCTGGAAGGATTACTTTTTGTGGGTGCTGCTGGATATTTGGATTTGAGGCCTTTTTGACTGTCTTTGGATCACTTTTGGATTAGAAATCAACTTTCACAAGTAAGTTTGTTTGGGGCATTACAGTTGCTGCAAGTAAAATTTTGGAACTTTTTCAGAACATTAAATAAATTATATTGTGGGTAGCCACAGTATCCAGTAGGACCAGGGTTGGTTAGGGGTGCATGATACAACTGTTTTGTTGAATTTAAACACCATTGAGGCCATGGATGGGCTGGGATTGTGCTGATTTTTGTCGTTTTTTTGGGCCTGCTGGTGGGGCCCTTTGCCCAGGGGTGGTGAGTGTTGCATGGGCCTAGTCTTTCTGTGGGGTGTCTTCTTGAATTTAAACATAATTGAGGCCATGGATGGGCTGGGATTGTGCTTATTTTATTGTTTTTTGTCGTTTTTTGGGGGCTGCTGGTGTGGCCTTTTGCCCAGGGGTGGTGGTGCATGGACTGAGTGTGCCTGTGGTGTGGTCTCACTCTCTTTAATGTAAACATCATGGATGGCATTGGATTGTGGTGATTTCTGGCTGTTTTTCTGTTTTTTGGGGGTGTACTGTTGATGTGGACTGGCCATGTGGGTGGTGGTGGTGGCCATCTTGAGTGCTGGCTGGTACAGGCAACATGTGCTTGGGGTGTAAGGGGCCATTTTGAGGAGAGGCAGTGTCTGAGGCCTGCACTTATTTTGCCTACTTTTCATCCATTATGCCCAGGGGTAGTGAGTGTTGCATGGGCCTAGTGTTTCTGAGGGGTGTCTTCTTGAATTTAAACACCATTGAGGCCATGGATGGGCTGGGATTGTGCTGATTTGATTGTTTTTTGTCGTTTTTTTGGGCCTGCTGGTGGGGCCCTTTGCCCAGGGGTGGTGAGTGTTGCATGGGCCTAGTCTTTCTGTGGGGTGTCTTCTTGAATTTAAACATAATTGAGGCCACGGATGGGCTGGGATTGTGCTTATTTTATTGTTTTTTGTCGTTTTTTGGGGGCTGCTGGTGTGGCCTTTTGCCCAGGGGTGGTGGTGCATGGACTGAGTGTGCCTGTGGTGTGGTCTGGTCTCACTCTCTTTAATGTAAACATCATGGATGGCATTGGATTGTGGTGATTTCTGGCTGTTTTTCTGTTTTTTGGGGGTGTACTGTTGATGTGGACTGGCCATGTGGGTGGTGGTGGTGGCCATCTTGAGTGCTGGCTGGTACAGGCAACATGTGCTTGGGGTGTAAGGGGCCATTTTGAGGAGAGGCAGTGTCTGAGGCCTGCACTTATTTTGCCTACTTTTCATCCATTATGCCCAGGGGTAGTGAGTGTTGCATGGGCCTAGTGTTTCTGAGGGGTTTCTTCTTGAATTTAAACACCATTGAGGCCATGGATGGGCTGGGATTGTGCTGATTTGATTGTTTTTTGTCGTTTTTTTGGGCCTGCTGGTGGGGCCCTTTGCCCAGGGGTGGTGAGTGTTGCATGGGCCTAGTCTTTCTGTGGGGTGTCTTCTTGAATTTAAACATAATTGAGGCCATGGATGGGCTGGGATTGTGCTTATTTTATTGTTTTTTGTCATTTTTTGGGGGCTGCTGGTGTGGCCTTTTGCCCAGGGGTGGTGGTGCATGGACTGAGTGTGCCTGTGGTGTGGTCTGGTCTCACTCTCTTTAATGTAAACATCATGGATGGCATTGGATTGTGGTGATTTCTGGCTGTTTTTCTGTTTTTTGGGGGTGTACTGTTGATGTGGACTGGCCATGTGGGTGGTGGTGGTGGCCATCTTGAGTGCTGGCTGGTACAGGCAACATGTGCTTGGGGTGTAAGGGGCCATTTTGAGGAGAGGCAATGTCTGAGGCCTGCACTTATTTTGCCTACTTTTCATCCATTATGCCCAGGGGTAGTGAGTGTTGCATGGGCCTAGTGTTTCTGAGGGGTGTCTTCTTGAATTTAAACACCATTGAGGCCATGGATGGGCTGGGATTGTGCTGATTTGATTGTTTTTTGTCGTTTTTTTGGGCCTGCTGGTGGGGCCCTTTGCCCAGGGGTGGTGAGTGTTGCATGGGCCTAGTCTTTCTGTGGGGTGTCTTCTTGAATTTAAACATAATTGAGGCCATGGATGGGCTGGGATTGTGCTTATTTTATTGTTTTTTGTCGTTTTTTGGGGGCTGCTGGTGTGGCCTTTTGCCCTGGGGTGGTGGTGCATGGACTGAGTGTGCCTGTGGTGTGGTCTGGTCTCACTCTCTTTAATGTAAACATCATGGATGGCATTGGATTGTGGTGATTTCTGGCTGTTTTTCTGTTTTTTGGGGGTGTACTGTTGATGTGGACTGGCCATGTGGGTGGTGGTGGTGGCCATCTTGAGTGCTGGCTGGTACAGGCAACATGTGCTTGGGGTGTAAGGGGCCATTTTGAGGAGAGGCAGTGTCTGAGGCCTGCACTTATTTTGCCTACTTTTCATCCATTATGCCCAGGGGTAGTGAGTGTTGCATACTTGCATGTCCCTAGTCTTTCTGTGGGGTGTCTTCAATGTAAACATCATGGATGGCATGGGATTGTGCTCATTTTTCTGTGTTCTGTCGATTTTTGGGGGTGTATAACTGAACTGATGTTCCTCTGTCTTCCATTGCTTTTAGGTGCACAAGAAGACTCAAGAGAACCACCAGTGCCAGGAAGAAGTCCTGCAGCGTTGTGTGTGTGCAGCATAACGTCACGCGACGTCACGTCTGGACACAGAACCCTCTGCAACTCGTGCAACTGCTGCCTGCTGACCTGCTCTGAAGAAGATGGCCCCAAAAAAAGTAACCCGTAGCTCCTCTAGCAAGAAAGGTGCCAGTAAGGAGCAGAAGAAGCAAGTTACCAAGGACACTGGTGTGCCGCCCGCCCCTTTTTTTAGGAGTAAAAAAAAAGTATGCCTGCAGCAGCAGCGGGATCTGCTGGGGACCAAGCTGGCAGCAGCACCCCTGCTCCATTGGGCTCAGTGCCACCACCACCACCACGCCAACTTCAGTCCAAGCCCTTGAGTGCTGCAGAGGCAGCCAGTATAGTTCTTCAATCACCATCGACCAGTGATGTTGGCTCATCGCAATAAAGCAGCAGCAATGTCCCTCAATCAACACAGGTTGTTGTAGCTCATCTGACGAGTGTTGAACAACCACAGCCGCAACAACAATCACATGTGCAAGTACAAGCCCAAGTACATGTGGAAGGAGAGGCAGCGCAAGGAGATGCGCAAGCAGAGGTGCATGGAGGGTCACAAGTGCCCACAATAGTTGTTCCTCCCGAAGTAGGGGCACATCAGGAAATCGACAATCAAGGCGAGGTATCATTTGAGGAAGCCACTCCTCCTGATGATCCTTCATTGTCTTCCACACCCCTAGCAAGGAAGAGATCAAGGGTGGTGTCTACATCTTCTTCAAGCACACCTCCTTCTGATGATACGGATCAAACTTGGGAACCAGCACCACAGCCGTCTGAGAGTGAGGCACACCATGATCCAACAAAGGTAGTTAAGCGTAAAAGGAAGCTCGTCCAAAGTCTCAGAGTTATGGAGTGTGATGAGGCTCAACAAGAAGTGGCGGATACTGCTGCTGATGAAGACTCTGCCAACGACGACCCAGTCATCATAAAGGTCACTGCAGCCCCAGCGGGCATGCAGCAAACAGACATTTTGACCCTAGCCCGAAGAGCTGCTGAGCGTGATGATGATGATGATGTTGTCGATGAGGAGGCAGTGGAAACACCACAATCATTGGAGTTAAGTAGTACACCAACTCGTCCCGCTTCCATATTTCTTTCTGGCAAGAAGAGACCTCCGTCAACCTCGACCTTAATTAGTGGCGGTGAAAGTGCAAAACGTACAAAAGTTGGGCAATCCAGATCCTCCACTTCATCTGGCATTAGCTTCATGACCACCACCACCAGTATCGCTGCCTCCTCCAGGTCCCACAGACACTTCAAGTCCCCAGTTTGGGACTTCTTTACTGTTTGTCCAAAAAATCCAAAGTTTGCCATTTGTACCCTTTGTAAGGTTGCAGTTAGTCGTGGTAAGCCAGGTACCAACTATGGTACCGGAGGCCAGAGAGGTCATCTTAGGAGACAGCACACTGTCAAATGGTTTGCGCACCTAGATGCGATCAAGAAAGGCCAAATTCAAGGAAACGTTGATGTTTCATCTGATGATGACGAGGAGGAAGAAGACGTGTCAAACACTTCCCTTACACCCAGTACCCCTGTCAGCAGCACACCCAATGTGAGGCACACTAAGAGTGTTGGAGCGAGTGAGACACCAACGCAGAAAAGTTCACCAGCGAGCAAGATTGGGTCAACGAAGTCATTATCAGCCCGTAAATGCTTGGTCCAGGGCAACATTAGAACAATGCTTACTTCAGACGTGCCATATGAACGCAACCACCCACTGACGCGTCTGTATAACACTAAGCTGGCTAAAATGCTAGCTGTGGACCTTCTCCCTTTTTCTTTTGTAGAAGCGGTAGGTTTTCTAGAATTAGTGGCAACGCTCTGCCCTAAATGGAAGGTTCCTAGCCGGTTCTATTTTGCCAGAGTTGCGGTTCCAGCACTACATGAAGATGTGCTGGAGGCGATTGGGGCAGCTTTGCAGAAGAGTGCTGTTCACACAATACATCTGACAACAGACATGTGGACCAGTGGCGCAGGCGCTGATTACATGTGCATCACTGCACACTGGGTCTCTTTTTCAGGTGTTAAAGCAAAGCTAAACGCAGGTGTTGACCCGGACAAAGTTTTCAAAGCTGCTCGGAAACATGCAACACTAGCCATGTTTGGCTTGGAGAAAAGTCACACAGCAGAAAACCTTTTGGAAGAGTTTGACAAAAAGGTCTTGAAAATGCTATCCCCCCAAAAACGCAAGATTGGTTATGTTTCCACGGATAATGGCGCCAATGTAGTTAAGGCCATGTGGCAGGGTGACTATTTTAGAGTGCCGTGTTTGGCGCACTGTATCAACCTGGTAGTTCAAAAATTCTTGAGTGATAAACACAGTCCAGCGTTCGAGGTAATGGCCACCTGCCGCAAAATGTGCAACCATTTCAGCCATTCTTTTAAGGCCCGGAAGCATCTGAGGAGACTGCTACTTGAACGTCAAATGCCAGTGAAAGCACTCATCCAGGAGGTGGCAACACGTTGGAACTCAACCTTCTACATGCTTGAGCGTCTGTATGAGCAGTATACGGTACTCGATCACTATTTCTTCACAGAGGGTACATCTCAGAAGGAGGACATGCGGTTGGGTGCGGCGCAATGGGACATAGTTAAAAGCCTGACAGACATGCTTCGTCCTTTTGAGTTCTTCACGCGTGCAGTCAGCCAGGAGGACTGTAATTTGGGAAAAGCTATCCCATTGTTGTGCATGCTGGAGCACCAACTGATGGCGGTGTCTTCTGAGTTTGAAAAAGATGAAAAAAAAAAAGACCATTTTATTTTGTCTGAGAAATTATTAGAGCGCCTACGTGGTGATGAACGTCTTCAAAAAATCAAGTCAGAACAGCATTACATTTGTGCTACTATTCTGGATCCACGCTACAAAAAGGCGCTGGCAGGCGAAGCATTCTTTCCTTTTGCTGATGCAGATGTTCAAAAGTACAAACATTGGTTAGCCTTGTCAGCCAAGAGGTTTGAAAAAGAACGGCAGGTTATTGAAGGAGAAGCAGCATCAGCAGGCCATCCCCAGTCACAAGAATCCACTTCTGCACCTGTGGCTGGGGCACAAGTGACCTCTCAGCCGTTAAAGACACCGGCAACTGGATCATCTTCTGCACCACACACAACACTAACAGTGGCTGCTGAGGAGGATTGGCTAAGTTTGCTTGGGTATGGTTCTCGAAAAAATGTCAAAGGCACAGCAAAAAGTAAGCAAAGTGGAGGAACCGTTGATGACCTTGAGTCGATGGTGCAGGACTATATGAATGACTCAACAGAGGTCTTTCTTAATGATGAGCCATTGCAGTATTGGCATGGCAAAAAACAATTGTGGCCACAGCTCTCCAACCTGGCTATAAACTATTTGTCTTGCCCACTCGCTAGTGTGTCTTCTGAACGTGTTTTCAGTGCTGCTGGTGGCATTGTAACTCCCAAACGGAGCCGCCTCTCGCCCAAAAATGTGGAGCGCTGACAATGATCAAGATGAATCAGCACCTCATACCACCAGATTACAAAGTACGAGAAAGCACGCCGCATGAAGACGAGGAGGACGGCAACGTAGATGAGGGGATTTGTTCTCTGTTCGGTGGCACTGACCTCATCCTGCCTGAATTCGCAGAGTATGATGACGAAATCTTGTTCTTATTCCCTGACACCGAGCCCTGAAAATGAGACAATCAATCAAGAACTTTCTTTTTCGTCCTTATTCACTTTTATTCCTGTGTGCTGTGTGTCTCTCTTTCTTTGTTTTGCACAGTTAATTTAATTCAAACTTTAATCACCTAATCCCAAAAACAAGACCATCATCAGAACTGTCTTCACTTGTTTGCTTATTGATTTGAAGGGGCCGCAGTCTACATTCCTCAGGTTCACAAGTTCTGAAGAACATGCTCCTCTATCCTCCTCCTCCAGACTGCGATTTCCCTCAAAGCAGAGTGCTGGATTACGCCCAATGAAGAAAGACTCAGCACTTGTGGGGGTGTTGTACTTCTTTGCGGGTGAGTTGACGGATTTGGGCCCATTGCTGTGAAGCTCTAATAATGGACAAAAGTGTTTTGGACCAAATATGAGGTGGAAATTTCTTGCCGTTTTTGCTGACTTGCTTGCCTTTGGGGTGCTCTTTGGCGGGGTTCCGGGTGTTTGTGGGTGATTTTTGGTGTCTGGGAGCACTGCTGCGACAGTCTAATCTTGATTGCATTTGCTTTTCAGGAAATCCGTGGTGGAAAACAGGAGTTATGATCATTGATGATGATGACCTAGCTGCACAGCGGCGCGTTTGGACCGAAGGCCGAGAGATATTGTAAGTATGAGATTTAGCTTTTTCGCTGTTTGGGGGTGTTGTCGGGTGGTTTTTTCCGGGTGGGTTGGCGGGTCTTGCCTGGGGCATTCCTGGGAAGGTCTAATACCGGATAGAAGTGTTTTGGACAAAATCCTTAAGGAACAGCCTTTTTTTTGCTATTTCTTCTGTCATCTTGCTCAATGTAGCGTTTTGGGGGGCTTCCTGCTGTTCGTGGGTGGGTTGCGGCCGGGGTCTCTGTCGAAGCACTGCTGCGACAATCTAATCTTGATTGCATTTGCTTTTCAGGAAATCCGTGGTGGAAAACAGGAGTTAAGATGATTGATGATGATGACCTAGCTGCACAGCGCCGCGTTTGGACCGAAGGCGGAGAGATATTGTAAGTATGAGCTTTAGCTTTTTCGCTGTTTGGGGGTGTTGTCAGGGTGGTTTTTTCCGGGTGGGTTGGCGGGTCTTGCCTGGGGCATTCCTGGGAAGGTCTAATACCGGATAGAAGTGTTTTGGACAAAATCCTTAAGGAACAGCCTTTTTTTTGCTATTTCTTCTGTCATCTTGCTCAATGTAGCGTTTTGGGGGGCTTCCTGCTGTTCGTGGGTGGGTTGCGGCCGGGGTCTCTGTCGAAGCACTGCTGCGACAATCTAATCTTGATTGCATTTGCTTTTCAGGAAATCCGTGGTGGAAAACAGGAGTTATGATGATTGATGATGATGACCTAGCTGCACAGCGCCGCGTTTGGACCGAAGGCGGAGAGATATTGTAAGTATGAGATTTCGCTTTTTCGCTGTTTGGGGGTGTTGTCAGGGTGTTTTTTTCCGGGTGGGTTGGCGGGTCTTGCCTGGGGCATTTCTGGGAAGGTCTAATACCGGATAGAAGTGTTTTGGACAAAATCCTTAAGGAACAGCCTTTTTTTTGCTATTTCTTCTGTCATCTTGCTCAATGTAGCGTTTTGGGGGGCTTCCTGCTGTTCGTGGGTGGGTTGCGGCCGGGGTCTCTGTCGAAGCACTGCTGCGACAATCTAATCTTGATTGCATTTGCTTTTCAGGAAATCCGTGGTGGAAAAACAGGAGTTATGATGATTTATGATGATGACCTAGCTGCACAGCGCCGCGTTTGGACCGAAGGCGGAGAGATATTGTAAGTATGAGATTTAGCTTTTTCGCTGTTTGGGGGTGTTGTCGGGTGTTTTTTTTCGGGTGGGTTGGCGGGTCTTGCCTGGGGCATTCCTGGGAAGGTCTAATACCGGATAGAAGTGTTTTGGACAAAATCCATAAGGAAACACCAGTTTTGGCACTTTTTGTAAGTTAGGGTTCGTTAGGGTTAGCCCTAGCAGCAGGATTGCATGTGTTTCGGGGGGTTCTATTGCAACGCAGTTCTGGTGTTGTAGAGCACTGTTGGAGCGATGCTGGCTATGGATACTTTTGCTTGCTTGCAAGTGGTTTGAATACAATCCACGGTCTGTATTTGGGCCTACTGTTACTTTCAAAGTACGTTTTGTAACCATTTTTCTGCTAGGCATCGTTTTTGGAGATCTGATTGGGGTTCTTCTACATTTTTGCGACTGGCTTTAGTAAGGGTCTTGGTGGGAGCATTGCTGGGAAGGTCAAATTTTGTTCTAAAACACAGTTTACAGTACACCTACCTTGAGGGGAAAGATCCGCTATAATATTTTGGCCATACTTATTTATCCTTAAAAAGGTGACTCAGACAGAGCACGCAATTTCAAAAATATTGTACTGTCTATTAGGGAAATCAAAGTGTCACTTTTTGAACCACACAGCGTACATACCTTTTATTTATTTATCAGTGGTATTGTAATACCACTTCCTGATTTCCGTTCAATAATTACAGGCCGGGTTTCAGTCAACATCCGCCAGGCAGGCAGTGGACAGGGTGTCTTCTGTCAGTGGTCACCAACATTGATGGACGAAGCGTCAGCTGGAATGGAGGAGTGCCGCCAATAAGAGGAATTGTTTGCTGCATGCAACTTACTTACCAAATTCAACAGGACAACTCCAACAACATACGCAATACAGATACAGTATCCATTGTTTTATTCTATGAGTGTGACTGCATGTGCTTAGCTTTAGTTTGTAACCAAAGATTGTCTTTATCTTCAATTATTGTTTGTCCATGCTCTGCTTTTTTTTTCTTCTCTCAACAAAACCTACCCAAAAAGAAACCCCCATTCCCATCCATTTTACAAACCCTAACCCTCTTCCCCCGGGCTGTGTTGTTTTGCTTGATGTCTGACTAAAATGACATCAATAATTCCACACACTTGCTGGGGAGGATAAGGTCATAGCAACAGGCTGGTGAAGGAATACGAGGATATCTTCTAGACTTACTCAGCTTCAGTACTATATCTTCTAGTAGTAGTAGCCAATGTCAAATAAATTCAACGCAAGTACTAGTTATACTTGCAAGCAAATACTTTACCATTTGTTAGGCTACATTATAGCACTGTTCTAGTGTACTGTCACCTGCTATATTCTCGATCGTACCGTAACCGTTGTAATGCTACAGTAAGGACAAACAAGGTTTTGTTTTCTTTTTTTCCATAGGCATGCAACTGCCACTGTGTCACACCACTAGTACCACCGCAATGAGGAAATGTCACCCGCCCAGGATTGACAACGTTAATCCCCATTTCACGTGGAGCCAGCCCTGGGCCTAGCCCTAATTTCTAACACAAATTACAGGTAAGATAAGCGTTTGGTGGGAGGTAGTATAATGGAGTATTATTTCGGAGTAGACAAGAGATTGACGGTTGTACTACTAAAGTCCTACGACTGTTCAGGAAAACAAAGTTACTGTTACACCCCCGTCCCCCACCCACCAGACTGAAAAGCAGTAAAAAACAGGTATGGTCAGATAAAGTTTAAAAATGTATATTTATGTAGCCCTAACAAAATAATCTCCCTCAAGACCCACCCTAACCCCAACGATTGTCTTTGAAACGTCCCAAAACGATCCCAACTCCCAAATCCCACCCCCCAAAAGTCTATAAAAAAAGGGCAAGGGACACTCCACTACTGGAGGGTGCTGGTGCATTTTGCGGCATGGGCATCATACTCCTTGCGGAGGGTGGCAAGCTCGGAGCGGAGGCCCTTCACCAAGTTCTTATACTTCTGGACCTCCTGCTCCAGGTTGGACATTCGGACTCGTAGGCGGCGTTGGCGTTCCTTGCAGCTCCTGTGGGGGGCAGCTGGTCTTTCTGTTGCTTGGCGGTGGCGGTTGGCTTTGTTAGCCCGGCTCGGTCCCGCTGGAGCACTGCGCATGCTGGCGTCCCGTGGGGTCACGGAGGAGGATGCAGCGGTCCCAGTCGAGGTTGTTGTTGTTGCACCGCTCGACTGCGTGTCCTCCTCCTCCTCCAGGGCCACCAGCCGCCGATATTCGGCGACAGTGGCATCCAGCCTCCGTTGCCGGGCCATTCTAGCTTGCTCCCTCCGTGTTGTTGATTTGGAAGGAGCAACTATATGAAGAAAGAAAGACATAGTCTGTAACCAATGCTCCTTAGCATTAATAACACAAAGTGATTGAGCCGAAAGTTGGGTCACAGGTAGCAAATTGAAAGCACAGTACATAACTATTGAGGACAGTATCTATGTAACCTCCCACTTCTGCATCCTTGCTCTAACATTAGTGGTAGTTTAATGAACAAACTCTACGACCACTATGGACTTCCATTACAGTCGACTATGACAGTACACCAGTCTTATTCTTCTTCTTCTCTCTTGTTTAGGAAAATTGGTACGTTATCTTATGCAAGCCGGCAGAATGACATGGACAGCACAGTGAAATTGCACCCGAGAAAAAAAGTTGCACACCATGATGAGTGAGACAGACTTGCGTTACTGTACCGGTCCAGTACATGCAGGTGGTGAAGCTATTACTTTTCTATTACGGGTGGCACTGAGAATACTCTGTTACAAGGGCTACTGCTTAATTAATTTACCTTTCACCCTACAGTGCAAATGAGTACTAGAAAAGGAAAATGAAGAAGCTAACTGATTTGATTATCTATCACTTCACATGGGACGTATTTGATGACATATGGGATGACTTTAGGTGCTTTGCTTAATATTGAGTGAACAGTGATACACCCACACATGAATGACGTACTACAAGTAAACTAAAGTTATTAAGAGAGGTACGGAGTGTCCACCGTAATAACCAGATATATGCTGTGATTGCAGACGCAATACAAAGTACTGCTACTATTCATGGTAGTATTGGACACATTTACAATTTCTTTTCCTTGCCTTCCCTGCACTGGAACGGACGTGCGGGTGCGGTGGTACATGCTCTTCAAGGTAACACTTAGTTCATCCAGCGACCATCTACTCTCTCTAGATACACATGTGCTATCTAAGAGTCAGAGAATACCATGCTACAGGCATCCATTCAGTCAAAGTATACGCACACATACAGTTTCTGTTTCACCCACCCAGGCTGCTGTCCTTCCACCCATCCTTGCTTCATCATTGACCCAGCCATGCACCATACCATATTCTTCCCTTCCCAGCCACCTCGGGGGCCAAGCAAACACATATCGTTCTTCTTTGCCAGCCATCATACAATTTCGCGTCCCACTTACTTACACCCTTCTTTCGCTTTTCGTTCATCCCATCCATCACGTTCGTCTAAGAACTTATTGGGATTCTTCTCACCAAAAACTTCACAGCTAAGTCGAAGTACATTTCGAGGAGGCTACTACCTGGTTGATTTGTAATACACCCGTGCAGAAAGCACACTATGCAGTCTTCAATCTCAATAAGTAAGGAATATATAGCTTACCTGTTTCCGCCACCACCGTTTGAACCCCCACAGGACCGTCCGCCGGCTCTTGCACCGCCTCCTCCCCAGACTCCTCCGAGTCCTCGCCCAACACAGCCACCTCCGCGCTGGCCCCGTCACCAGATGTTACACCTACAAAGTACATTTAAGAATGTTAGAATACACCACTCACTACTATATAATATTTGGTCTAGGAGAAATGTTAAAAAAACAGAATACAATGTAATAATTTGTGACTGTCTACTCCAAAGTAAAAATGTCCCTTTTTCCAGGGAAGGCTGTTGTCTTGCTGCACTTTTATGCACAACTGATGAATGCTTGCTTTTTATTTTTAACACGCACCACTTTTTCTCCTAACAGACAGAAGCTTGACTCCTAAGAACACGACCAGGATCAAGTTCAAACCAGGTGAGAGCTCGGCTCGACCACAAGAAATGTGTCCAATTAATCGTCAGCACTAACCACTTTTCCGTTTTCAGTTAAATAGTTTTATGACAAAGTAGATTTTAATAAATGTGTTTACTTTTAATAAAGCTTTTAAACTTAAATAGACTCTGTGGTTTTTGGTCCTCCAGACTAGAGAGGATGAGCTAAAGGTTTTGGAATTTTTGCAAGCATGAGTGCCTCTGACACTTCTTGACTGTGCTGTGACTCCGTACTCTCTTGTCCTGCCTACGATAATCTAGAGATCATTGGGGATCAATAATCGGTGACTTCGGGAGCTGAATGACTCTGCCACACTATCTAGTCAGTAAGGAGACAGTGCATAGAGCTATTGCTGAATAGAATGGGAGTCCAATGGAATTGCCAAATGTCCAATCTTAGTTAGCTACACAGACAGACTAATAAGAATAATCTAGTAATACCACAGGGAGTCATATTAGAGCCAGGATAAGAATTTATATCCAGTCTACAAGAAGATCAAAGACGATTTAGAAAAAATCGAATGAGGAACGTTAGGAAAAAATAGGTACTCTTTATTACAATTAAAACTTACTGGGGCCAGCAAAGGAGCCCTCGCCTGCCCGATCCTGGCCTGCATCCTGAACAGCACCCTCCTCCTCCTGTGTCCTCTTGCCCTTGGGGGGAGCTGATGTACAACATGAAAGAAAGAAAGACCAGAAAACATGGATGAGATTTGTCAACCAAATCAACCATTTCAAAAGAACAATAACAACATTTTTTGGAGAAATAGCAAATAGATAGACAACTATTGCACGGGATCTATCTCATGTGGTATACTACGTTATTCGTATTGCCTGATTTGCGGACCGTTGACTTAGAAAGTTCCTATGTAACTCAATAAACAGACTACTAAAGAGGTTTGCCTAGGCCTGGCACTGCAGGCAGCAGTCCGCAGCACGCGAAGTGACAGACAAAGTCCATCCTGCTTGCAGATCAGTGAATACTCAAACTATCAATCCACCCACCACCACTATTTCTTCTTATAGCCATGTGTCTAAAGGAAGGAGTGGACTTCAGTCTGTTGGGGCTGATTTAGAAGTCCCTTGCGGCTCATTTTCCTCCATTGTTGCGTGACTTTTGTGACGCTGCGGCAGAACAAAAGACTCGCCATGGTGTTGGTGCGGCGTATATATTAAAAAAAAAGAAATTATGGGCGATGCATCACGTTGTAAAGCCCTGCGCCATCAGGGGGCGTTCCGGCGCAAGGGAGGGCGTACCTGCGCAGGGACGAATCCTAAAAGTGGCTGAGGGAAATCTACAAGATGTCAATCAGTCACTTTTAAGACAATGATGCATGAGTCAAACCCTGCGCGCTTGAAGCCGACGTACGGCTTGATGCAGCATTGGGGAGATAGGGTACCCCAGAGCATTGCTGGAGCTGCGCCATCGTTGGCACGCAACTCCAGCAATGCGCCGCCTTTACGGCACAGATGCGTAAGGCTTCTGTGACGTTTTGGGCCAATGGGTGGTGGTGGCATGGCACACAATTACTGCCGCATCCCTGCTACTTTGCAGGGATGCGCCGGTAATTGAAAATATGACCCTTAGTGTCTAGCATTACGCAGTTCTTATCTTTACACTACACTCATACATAATTTCTCAGGCCAATGAAATGAACACAATGTACAAAACAAATAAGCATAGTAGCAAGCAAGGCTACTGAGAAGGAGAGCAGTGCACCTGAAATGCATAGAAGATTTTGAAATATAATGTACCTACAATGTAATCGGCAGCATTATTGCTCTTGGTAAAGAACAAAGATTTGCAAATAACAGAGCCGGATAAAACAGAGTAGTGATGAATAGCTACTACTACTCACCAAGCCCGGGGACCTCTACGCCGAGCGCGTCCAGCAAGTCCCGTTCCCGGTCCATGACATCGGTCCAGCGGTGGGTGGCCTGGTTATATGTGCGCCGGACCCCAGAGAGCTTATACATGGCCCGGCACACCTTCTTCCACCGCTTCCGGCGCTCCCGGATGCCATAGCCAGTCGCGATCTTGCCGCCTCCCAGGATCGTCTTGGGGAGGCGGCGCTGGACGTGGAAGATGAGTGCCGCCACTTCCTCTGCGCTGAAGATCTCCCGCGGCACCACTTGCTCCCCCCTCAAACGCCCGCACGGGAGCCGGGCACGGGGTGCGGGATCCTTCCCCTTCTCAGGGTGCTTCCCGGCTCCCTTTACCATGGTCTGGGCAGAAATAAACTTAAATGATAAAGAAGAAATAGAATAGTGAAGAAGAAAAGAAAAGAGTTTAAAAAAGTAGTTTAAAAGTAACTAAAAGTAGCAGAAAACACAAAAATATACAGCTAGAAAAATAGAGGGATAGATAATAAGTAAAATAGATTAAATAAACTTCAAACAAGCAAAGGATGGCAGAGATTCAGAGAGGATACAGAAAGCATGCCCAGAACCATAGCAATGAATGAGAAACAAGATGGCCGCGCCCGTTCACAACCACGTGGGTAAGTTCGCGCGAGATTTTCCTCGCGAGCACGTGCAAAATTGTACTAGCGAGCAGCACAGTTTGCGAGATTACACATAGCGGCCGGAAACGGAATTACGTCACGCAAACAAGATGGCCGCGCCCGTGTACGACCACTAGGGTAACTTGGCAAACGTATAGCTACAAGCGCCTCGCGAACACGCGCAAAAGCACGCGAACATACACGTCGCAAAAAAAAAATAAGTGTATTCGCAAGCATTCGCGGCTCCCGAAATCGATCTTGCACGGATTCGCGCCCCAAAAAACGCGCGAAATTGCAGAAAAAACATTTTTTGCTAAACTGAAAGCAATGAGCAGGTGCAAAAGTTCAAACTTAACATTTGTAACATTCACTGTAGTGCTTCCTGAGGGGCCCCTCCAGAGTTTGCAACTATTCTATGACCCTGCTATGACCCAAACAGCAGGCTCATAGAATAGCTACAAGTAGACCATAAAGGTCCTGTGAAAAAAAATTTCACTGCAACAGAAAGCAAATTACAGATAAGGAAGGAAGCAGGTGCCAGCCAGACTGGAACTTTCTAAATAACTGACACATTAATCAACCCCCAATTAATTCATGGCAGTTGAAGTAGGGGAGGTGTGCTTGCTTTTTTCACCCCCCATAAACTACAGTGATAAACAAACCTAATGGGTGGCAGTGAGGATGTACCAGAGGGTGGCATGGGTGTCCCAGAGGGTGGCAGTGGTGAAACAGAGGGTGCTGTGAACCTGTGATGATAAACCAGACGTAGAAACAACATAGTCGCGGCCGTTGCGTGCCGAAAAGTAAGTTCGCAATTGCGAAATTGTCCCAAAATCGTCGCTAACGCGCGCCAACACAAAAAACGGGAAAATCCGCAAATCCGCGAGAGTTCGCGTATCTTCGCGGATTGCGAATCCGTAAATCCGCAATTTCGCGTACGCGAGATCCGCTAGATCCGCCCATGCTTAATTAGCTCCTCTCAGACCGTTGGCATGGGCGCCAGTAAAGACAACAGCTTAGGAATCACAAAAGGATTAAAAATCGCAAACCAATCAAACAACACACTTAAGAGGGAGAAAAGAGCTAGAACGGAAGAGCTCATAACCAGAGAAGGAGAGCCCTCTAGAAAAATCTCAAACTCCTACCAGCCAAAAATTTACACCAAATTTGCATTTCTAAAAGACCCTGGAACAGCAATTTACACAAAAAACAAGAACATAGAAGGCTTACCAACCCCATTGGAGCCCGGGAAGACAGATTATCCTTCACTCCAAATACAAAGAACATTGAAAACTGTAAAAACGGTAAAGATCACAGTTGCGGACATACATGTGGATAACAGTCACACAGCGCACACCAAAAGTTGGCAAGAAAGCCAAGAGGGGAACAAGGCACAGGAGGAAAATCAACAGAATGGCTTTTGGAGGCCAGTAGCCTAACAGATAACCAAGCAAAAAGCCCTCAATGCAAGGAAACACCTCCCAGCTGGGTTAAAAGAGACAAGGCAACAGAACCGGCTAGCACTCCAGAATACCAGGGGTCGAATGACTGGGATGACCAGTCAACACCTTCCCCAGAACAAAAAACTCAGAACGAACTGGACAGAAGGACTATAACACCTCAGTCAAAAAGCAGTCACTCACTGATGCTGAAGAACACACAAGCTGTCACTCAAACAGCCTCAAAAGAGCAGAGGGAAATCGTCCGACTCAACTCACCCCTGCATCAGCTACAGGAGAATTCGCACACCACAGACAGCGATATGACCTTTCTCGCTTCACAAGAGTGGGAAGATTTAGTGGCCTTATTTAATCTAAAACATACTAAAAACCTTAACCTTAACACAGATGAACTCACCAGCATGCACGGAGAAGGGAGCAAAAGCCTGTCAGATACATTTTGGGCAACATTATTAAACACGATTCTACTATCAGCAACAGCACTGCAATACCAATCTGAAAAATTAGATATGCAGTAAACAGTACTGCAAACACTAGCGGAATTCACCTCTGGGATAGAGAGGAAACTAGGAGATCTAAATGGCCTCATTAAAAGGGGACAAGAAGCAGCACAACTCTCTGAGTTAGTAAGAACAGAATGCGTCTGTGCCCCAATAATAGACAAGTTATCAACGTTACCGACAATGTTAGGGAACCTCCTGGCAAACTTGAAATCAAATAGAACATCAGATTTAACAGCTATAGTCAACATGGGAAATACAGCCCAGAACGAACACGTAAAAGGCATTGTTAAAGGAATTGAAGACAAGCAGATAAGACTGCAAAAAGAGGAGAACTGCCCTCTTAATCCTAGACAATCCCCAGAAAACTCCACCTTAAGTAACTCAAACTACGAAAGAGACAGTGCAGAGGCACTTACGAACGCACAAACTCACTGTAAACAAAAAAGGAAGGGCAGGAACAGGAAAACTATAACAGCAATCAACAAAGAGGAGAACCAGTCAGTGGAAACCCAGGGACAAGAAGTAAAGAAAGTGTCATCTTCCACCCAGGTTGAGCAGACTTCGCCCTTGGATAAGAAACTGAAAACCAAAAGTATTTCAAATAAATTGAAAATTCCAACGTCAAAAGAATTATTAGAAATGACAAGCGAACAGCCCGGGCAAAAGGAGGGTAGAACAGCAAAACGCACGCAACAACGGGAAAGAGCTGAGCCAGAAAGTGATTTACGCAGTAGAGAAAGGAGACGGACAGATAGTCAGTCATGGGAAAGAAAACAAAGCGGGAAGCAGCCGGCTCTAGAGCCGGCACCGGAAGAATTTAATGGAGCCGAAACTGCCACATCAAACAAAAAAATAACAACCAACTCTCCGACAGAGTCAAACACCATGAGGTATCCTCAGCCCAAGAAACCAGGGCAACCGCATCAAAGGAGACAGACACTATATTATTTGTCCCCGAATATAAATCCAGAGGAAGAGTGGACCCCTTAAATAGAGGAAACATATTAAAACTCGTCCACTCAATTAAGGGACAGGAAGACATCAACTCAACAGACTTGCTTGCAATCGAATTCCAATCTACATGTGACCCACTTAATCCAGAAATTACAAAGACAACATGGATATCAAATGTGATGGTTGACCGGATCCTAGGAGAAACCAACACATTTTCTCAGTGGGGAATAAAACTGGAACTAGTAAAGAGACTAGCCTATCAAACACCCTTTTTAGAGGAAAGCAAAAAAGAAAATTTTCAAACAGTAACATCAATCCTAAAAGGAGCTCTTAGCCACTCACCAGGGCCTCACGGAAAGCACTCATACACTAAAACCGTAATAACACAATCACCTGTCCCCATCATGGCCAACATACAGTGAACAATAACAAACGCGGGCAGGCAATGACAAGGGATACCCGCCCAGACTTCACCACATACCTCTCCGACTAATCCTAGAATATGTATATGGAACACCAACGGTCTGATGAACAAGCTGAGGGATCCTGAAACATTAAATTACTTAAGGTCATTCGACCTGATACTACCTCAAGAAATCTGGGAAGAGCACGAGATAGCCCTAAAATGATACACATCACAAATAGTCTCAGCCACTAGGACCTCAACCTTTGGTCATAGCTCAGGCGGTCTGATGATATTTGCCTCAATTCTTACTATAGGAACAACAGAAGAGATTAAGATTAAAACCACAGCTCCAAGCACTATACAGGCAATAGCCATAACAATCAAAATCAGAAAGATGGATCAGCCACTTGTTATAATCAATTCATATATACACCCGAAGCACAGACTGAAAGGTGCAAAAGAACTGGTCAAGGAAACAGCAAGAATCATAGAAAAGAGAGACGTTGAGAACTTGGTCCTGGCAGGAGACTTCAATCTTTTTCTCTTCGGAACTGCACTGGAAGACAAGCTAGCACAGGAATTGAACATAGCCTGGGGAATTCCAAACCAAGCCCAAGCATTTCCAAATAAACAAACAAAGTGCTCAATTCAACTACTAAAGGATTTAGAGCAACTAAAACTAAGGGTACTGAACGGTCGGTTCAAAGAGGAAACCCCACCAGCATCAGCTTATCACTCCACAACCATCTCTTCTTATCTAGATTATACCCTTGTAACTCTCCCTTTGTTTGACATCATCAAATCATTTAGATTGGGTGACGATGAACAAAGCGACTATCTACTGCAAGAAATTATGCTAAGCGTAATCAGAGGGAGCTACAGGGAAACAAGGGTAAGCGCTGGGACCGAATACACCTCGGATTTTACACGGATAAGGTACAAACCAGACAAGATCGAAGAACTATCGAAGAACTATCAACAAGAGAGAAAGAACTAATTCACCAAGACAATTTGGCTACAAATCCAATTGAAACCTGGGAGGAGTCTACGAAGACCCTTGGGACTAAGCACACCACTATATCGAAGATCTTCAAAGGTAACTCCCAGAGGCCCATATCAGGAAAGACAAGCTCTCCCGAGACAAAAACACTCAAATGAAAAATAAATCAGATTCTAAAACGACTTCGAGCACAACCACAAAACGAAGCCCTGCAAGGGGAGTTACGTAATTTAAAAGCCAGGCTAAAAATGGTAATCTGGGAAAAGAAAAGACAGATGAACGACGAATTCTGGGCAAAAATAATGTACGATTCGAAACTGAAAAACAGCGCCAAGTTCTGGCGGACAATTCATAGTCTCCAACGGCCAGGCCACCATGGAATAAGCTCATACGTAGCAGAGGCAGATTGGGCAAATCACCTGCACAATCACTTTAACTACAAAAACCAAGAGAGAAACAAAACTGAAGAGAAACCATGGAAAACGAAGATGGAACAGAAGGACATCAATGTAGGAAAGACTAAACAAGGGACTAGCAAAGAAACCAAATGGGATGTGAAACGGCATAAACAAAAGGACGAAGATGGGGTAGCAAATACAAGTCCAAAATTGACATCTAACAGCAAAGAAAATAATATTAATATATCAGTGGCTCGGATAAAATTACAAATACAGAAGGGCAATTTGGAAGGAGCACCAGGTCCAAATGGTACACCTCCAATATTGTTCAAGCATGACATTGAATTTTGGAGCAACATACTGGTACCAGTCTTCATGGGCATTCAAGAGCTAGAAACCAGCCCGGCATCTTGGAAAGGCTCGATCATAAGTCCAATCTACAAGCAGGGCGACAGGAGTAACCCTTGCAATTTCTGGCTGATCACTTTAATACACATAGAGGCAAAGTACTACGCCGGCCTAGTACTGGAGGAATTGACATCTTGGGCATCGTCAAAACAAATATTCCCGGCAAATCAAACAGGATGGGATGCATCTCACAAGGCGGATTAACACCTCCAAAGGCTTGAAACAAAGGTGCGTCCTAGCCCCCATGCTGTTTAATCTCTTCTTAGCAGATCGTCAAGGGGAATTGGACAACACTAAATCACATGCCCCACTATTGGGAGAAATCTTGCTGTCCAATCTGCTATATGCTGATGACCTAATCCTAATAAGTCGGACTCCAATTGGCCTCCAGCACCTTCTGAATACTACCAGCACATTCTCGCAATGCAACGGACTAAGCATCAACCTAATAAAAACTAAAACCATGACCGTGAACTACAATAAGACCAGGAAAAACACTTGGTATTTGGAAGGGCGGAAACTGGATCAGGTAACAAGCTATAGGTACCTTGGGATCCTACTCGACAGCAGAGGCTCATTTAAACCTCAATTAGAAACCCTGCATCAACAGGGCACCATCAACTACCTCGCGATGAAGCCCCTGAAGAAAGTTCTACCAGATTGTACACTTGACCCCCTCCTACAAGTAATCAGAGCATGATTACAGCCCATGCTGACATATGGGAGCAAACCAACACACGGAAAAAATGTGTTGATTCTAGACAAAGTGATTAGCAGAACATATAGAGCAATTTTTCAGCTACCCATTTATGTATCACCTGCCCAAATATGCCTCAATTTGGCCTTCAGAAGCAGACAGTGGAAAGTAGGGGCACCTACATAAAATGCTGGCACAAGATCTGAAACGCAGAACGAGGAACTCTAAATGCCCACCTTTGGACCGAGCTGTTACAACAAGAGCAATCCCCAGCCAAGGAGTACCTGTTGGAATCATTAGAGAGACTTGAACTGACCGATCTTTGGGAATCGCCAGTAGATCATAAGAGCTTTAAAAAGGTTGTAACCAAAGTAACACAAATAATATCCTTAACAGAAGACAAGGAAACTCTGGCAAAGAGGGCACACGGCTGCACAGTGTTGAATGACTACAAAGCACTTAAGCCACAAGTTTACTTGAAAAGGGGAATTAAACTGAAGATAAATTTTTTTTTTTAAAGCTGCGGTTTGGTATCTTACCAATTCTCCCACACCTGGCACCTTGGAAAAGGAGACAAGAAGAGCAGACCTGTTGTTTATGTAGAACAGGATCTGAGGATCTAATACACATAATTTGTATTTGCCCTGGCTTAATGGATAAAATGCAAGCTTTATTACGAGCTAGATGGAATCAGAAGGGCATCAGGACTTGCAGGCAGGCAGTCAAACTGTGTTTTAACCCGCAGGATACCCAGTTAAACTGCTGTCTCTCAAAATAATTTGATACAGTGGCTGGAAGACTAAAGCATCAGCAAAACGCGGAAGTAGACAAGCAGACAGCCAGCGCACCTAATCGAGTAACCCATTGGGACTCCGGCTCACAGAATAACACCGATAAACTAAACTGAAAATATGAATTTTACTCACTACCACATAAAGCGAAATAACACTGACCTATGTATTTTAAAGTTTGAAAGTTTTATATTCTTTTTAAACCGTGAGTTTTAAAATTGTGAGTTTTAATTAACTGTACAATAAAGATTACTTACTTACTTGTTCCTTTAACCCCGATTTGTCCTGCCCCCACACACTATAGTTTTATGAACAGCACTACATGTATCCTGAAAACTACTCCGCTGTTTTTTGTAAAATGTCGACTATATATAAAATGGCTAAAACAAAACAAATTTTAGGATAGTGACAAACATAACTATGTAGCGTGTTTCGTCGTGTGACTAAAAAAGCTAATCAATATGTTAATGTCTCACCTTTCACTTTACTGTGTCTGTGTTGCACCAACCCTGACATTTGAGGAAGTATATCATAAAAGACAAAAAACATGCAGGTAATATGGTTAATAATAGTGATGTGAAGATAAATATAGTAATCTGTTTCATATACATTTTAGTGTTGATAGTGTCCTCAAATTGACATTTAATATATTTACTGTGCAACTTTTAAATATTTCCTCTTTTGCGGCCGTTTGATGCGGAGTTTTGCATTTACAAAATGCAGATACGGGATTACTAACTGTAATGGCATTAGCATTTAAATTGAGGGTTCATTACTTTAATGACGACTTCCACAACAGGATTATTACACATTTTCAATTGAAATGAAAAGTATATGTTAACAATTTAGCAAAGACAAAATAGTGAAGGATTTAATACCATTATGTTCGCTCCTAGTAATTCGAGTTCAAAGCCTCTGGCGCACGTTGACAGTGATACCAAGTTAGATTAATTTTAAGTACCAATACTTAAATACATTGAAGCATACGTCTATTGCTTTCTTCTGTCTTATATTGGAATACCACACTTGTTTCTTTTTTAAATAAATATAGATGAACAATCGTTTTCGCTTTTAACAATGTTTTGATATAGCCTTTGTGTTCTATTTCCCAGGTAAAATATCACAATAAATAAGACACATTCAAACAAGGGAGGAAAACCCAAGGGCATTATCCCTAGTCGGTTTCAAGAGAGAGCCACCTTGAAGAGAGGTAGGGGGCTGATTCATAGTTCTTAATTTGAGCCTGTGGTCGTGAGTAAGGCAGGGCCATAGTCAAAGGGATGAGGGGCCCGATGTAGGTAATTTTTTTTACCGGTTCATAAATACCGACTCATACCGAATCGTTATTTAAGAACCGGAAACCCAAATGTAGGTAAAAATCCGGTAAAAAATACCGATTCGGTATCAATCGGTATTCAAACTCGGTAAATACCGAATCGGTATCTACCGATTCGGTAATATCGGACCCGGTAACACCCATACAACCCTATGGCCTTCCAGTCCCATAGGAATAAATGGGAGACACCGAATCGGAATTTACCGATTCCGTAAATACCGATTCGGTAAATACCGAATCGGTAAATTCCGATCTCGAAATTTTGAATACATGACATGTGAGCCTGTGCACCAATGAGGGACACCCACCATACCCCACAACCAAGCATCTGAGAGATCAGCCAATCAGGTGCCAGTACCACACCCCAGTACCTGGATGTGGCCACATCCATGCAGGTGCAGAGCAACAGAACTGCAGAGAGAGCTGGAAGGGAGACAGAGGAGCAGGCTGCAATGAGACCAAGAGAAACAGCATGGAGTCCCAAGAGGCACAAAAGGATGGAGGGGACAGAAAGAGAAAGGTGAAATTCAGCCCAACAGAGCTCCAGGTGCTGGTGGAGGAGGTTGTGCAGCACTACAGACAGCTGTTCGGGAGACAGTCTCTGCAAGTTGCTGAGTCTGTAAAGAGGACCACCTGGCTGGCAATACAGAGCAAGGTCAATGCCCTAGGAGTGACCCAGAGAGAAATTGACGACATGAAGAAGAGGTGGTATGATCTGAGGATCACCACCAAAAAAAAACTAGCCACCCAGAGGAAGGAATCAGCAGCAACCGGTGGGGGGAAGAGCCGTGCCCCAAGCCTCACCGACCTGGAGCAGCTCGTGGAATCAACCATGGAGCCTGAAAGCATACATGGGATCGGGGATGCTGATAGCTCAGCCAGAGCTGCAAGTAAGAAAGGTAAGATGCATAGACATGTACCCCACCCATTCCCAGGCCCCTTCCCCAATGTGGGTGAATCACTCACAATCTAGCACACATGACTGTAGTCCCCAGCAATGCATCATGGTAGTTGTAGTCATAGGTACATACATCAAAGCTGCCAACACCGAACCCTGCATGCCATGCCACACTCCCCATGCACAAACAGTCTAGGCAAATGAAAATGTGTGTTAGGAATCTGTGTTGGGAAAACAGGCAGCTGATCATTGTCCATGTCTGTTCACAGGAGAGTCATCACGCAGAGCAGCGCTGGGAGGGAAGTGTAGTGCCACAACATCGTCTGTGAGGGAGAAGGCCAAAGACACTGCTGGACCTAGCACTGTCCCTGAGTAAACATCCACATCCCAGGCACCCACAGCAATGGAGCACAACACCACTGCTCAGCCACTCTCACCCCTGTTGTTCGACACACAGACTCAGCCAGCACCAGCAGAAGCCACAACACCCAGCTTAGGGTCCCCTGTGCGCGTGAGGCCAAGGAGGCAGGATGTAGCACCTTTACGGATCCTGGAGAGCTCCGATGAGGAAGTGGTAGTGGCTCCCAGACCTAGTACACCAACAATGGCTGGCCACGCTGGACAACTTGGCTCACTGGGAGCTGGCCCTGCAGGTGACCGTGTCCGTAGGGCACGAGAGCAGGATGAGGGGCAGGATGTGCAGGGTGTCTTCGCTGGGCTTGAAGCCACAATGGTGAAAGTCCAGCGTATGCCAAAGGCATCATGGCTGTGCACCGGCAGGTCCGCATCCTGAATACCAGGATGTTGGACATCGATCGGGGGATAGGTGCCATGGCAAGGGGAATGGAGGCCATGGGCAAAGGGATGGAGGCAATGGACAAAGGGATGGAGTCCATGGCAGAGGGGGTGAGGGGCATGGAGGTGCGCATGGGCACCCTCTGTGACAGGCTGCAAAGTGACCAGGAAGAGAGGTGCAGGTATAGGCGCGAGGTCAGGCTGCTCAATCAGTTGATTAACCGGTTGGCAACTTCCACCACCCTGCAGTGTCGCCGCTCTGTTAATCTGCAGACTGACATTGTTCACTGCTGCAGTGACTTGTCCCGGGGGATGGGGAGGGTGACCTCAGCAATGGAGGCAATGCTGACACAGCTGACAGCCACAGGTGGCAACATGGTTGTTGGGGACAGTGAGGAGTCAACGAGCAGGAGTGGGTCCAGCACGCCTGTTCAGGACATACGTAGGAGCAGCAGACTCCATGCTGAAGACACCAGCACCACTGCACATGTAGACCCCCAGCCCCGTGCCTCGCAAAACATCATGCGTGAGTGCAAGCATTGAGAGACATATTGATCACAGGACAGGTCAAAGTGAGGAAACATTGGCAAAACATTGTGCAAAGTGCATTTAATTTGATAAATGTTTTTCGGAAGGTGCAGTTGTGTACATTAAAGTGAGTGTTCCAATCACTGGACATGGCTGTGTGTCATCGCTCAATTAGAAGTATCTGTTGGTAATTTCAGCACGTCGCAGTCGACCATCTGTTGCAGGTCCTGCTCCTGCTGCATTGTGATCTGCTTGTACTGTCCCATCATCAATGTCCTCATGATATGTGAGTTCTATCTCTGTGCCTTCCTTGGTGGCAAGATTGTGCAGCATGGCGCCGGTCGCAATAATCGTGCAACAGATTATTGGCGTGTACTGACGTGTACCCCCACTCTTATGGAGGCACCTAAATTTACTTTTCAGCAGCCCAAATGTACGTTCCACCACGCAACGTGTTGTTCTGTATGCCACGTTATAACGCCTTTCACTCCTGGTGGATGGGTTCAGGTAGGGGGTGAGCACAAATGACTGCAGGCCATATGCACTGTCACCTGGGTGGGAAAGGATAATTAGATTAGTCACATACTCAGGAGTGCTCCTTCTGCATGAACTGTCAGGGTGTCTCACACATACTTACCCAGCAGGTATCCATCACCAAAATCACCAGCAACAAGGCGTCTGTATATCCCACTGTTGGTGAATATGTAGGAGTCGTGGGTACTCCCAGGATATTTGGCTACAATGTCCGTTATCATGTTGCTAGTGTTGCAGATCACCTGCACATTGATTGAATGTGTGGACTTCCGGTTTCTGTATATGTGCTCAGTTGCTGCAGGTGGGCATAGTGGGATGTTCGTACCATCGATGCAGCCTATTATGTGCGGGAACTGTGCAAGTTGATAGAATTCGGTTTTTGTCCTTGCTAGTTCTGCAGGTGTCTCAGGGAACTCAATGTAGTGCTCCATCCTCTGCATCATGGCGTTTAGAAATTTTCTGAAGAAGCGTGACAGGCAGCTCTGGGACACTCCACCTACAGAGGCTATCACGTGCTGGTAGCTCCCAGAGGCAAGAAGGTGTAGGCAGCACAGCACCTGTACATGGGGTGGGATGGCGTGTGCTCTTGGGGTTGGGTGTTCCAGATATGGGTGGAGGTCCCTGATTAAATCCAGGGTTGTTCTGGGGTGAAATCGGTACCTTTGCAGGATCTCTGCTTCAGTGAGTTGGAAGAGGGTGATCCTCTGCCTATATACCTGCTCCTCCCTTAGCCAGACCCTCTCTCCTGCTGCCTGTATCCGTAGTTGCCTTGCAATTACGTAGAAGGCCGCCATTGTGGGTGTACTGTTGCATTTTGGGAGCTTCTTATAAATCCTGTTCCTGGTTTCCACCTGCTTCCAATCCATGTTAAATACCGACTCTTAAATACCGAATTTCACGAAATTCGGTATTTCCTGACTTTGCTACATCTCAAATGGCCTTTTTTACCACTTCTTATTTACCAACTCGGTAAATATGAATTCGGTATTTAACGATTCGGTAACTTACCATTTCTTATTTACCGAATCTGAGATTATGTATTCGGTAAATTGCGAATCGTGTAATACCGATTCGGTGTTTTACCGACTGGTATTTCGGTTTATTTTTGGTGACATACATCTCGATGCACTAATACCGGTCGGTAATGGCCGAATTTACCAATTTTCGTCCGTTACCGACCGGTATTTGGCTACCTACATCGGGCCCGAGGTATTTGGGTCGCCTAGACAACCTAAAATAATCATTGCCCCCCTCCCCCTAAAACTACCTAAGTACCTGACACACTATAGAGGTGCGGGAGTTCAAAGGGTGAATGAGCAATAAAAAGACCTTAAATTTAGTTGTTATCTTGTTACATTTGCTACTTGTTCCAAAACATTTTATACATCTGGCTATGTTTTCTGAAAAAATGCTGCTTATTTATATAATTGAGATGTTGTTTACTTTTCTTCCTTTGACTGCAAAGTGAACTATGTGAAAATCTCATTCGGTGATACAGATAGGGCAACTGGAATTTGGTGGTGGGGAGTGCAAATCATGCAGCAAATGCAATGTTTACTACATTATGTTGCAAAACAACACACATAAAATGGCTTAACACAACACATTTTTTAATAATATTATTTCATAACTGTTTCATTTTTGCACTTGTGAGCAGTGTTCTGGCATAGGTTTAATTTAGGTAGCACCAGTTTCACATCCAAATACAGCTCTAAGTGACTGAAATGTGACCAGTCACCTTTGCAAATGACCCTCCACTGCACCGCAGCATGTGTTGACACATTTTTTGTAACTTTTGATCAGTTTGAGCTAGAATCAAAATTAGTTTTTGATAAACTCAGCAGAATATGCAGAAATCTTGGCTAATGTGACAAATGTGGTAAATTCCTAACTGTGCAGAAAACTCTGCGGCTGAAAAATCACATAATTGCAGTAGCCTTGTGCAGATCGGAATGCGAAAAGAAATACTATGGAGTGTCAATTTGTTTCTAAGTCACAAAACATTTAAATACCTGTAAATGAACTGTACAAATATTTCAATATTTACCAGCAGTCATGAAACCACAAATGAAGCACTTTTTTAAATAACATTCTGAATTGCGATGTAAACAAATATAACTTTGAATCAAGAAAAATATCAGTGATGTACAATTAATAAATATTGTGTTGGATTGTATTGCACTGAAGTGCTTACCTACATGTGCAGCAAGCTGTATGTGGTTTGTCGTTGGATGGGTTTTGTCTTTGTTTTGTGATCCACGGTGCAACGTGTTTCCATGTCATGTGTAATGACTAATTAGGTGCTGTTATCATGAAACCACACATAGCAGTCTGGTGGACCATGAGGTGTGAGAGACAGAAATTTGCAGTTTATTGTTTTTCGGTAAGGTGGCAGATTTGAATGGATTCTCAGGACCCTTTATGGTATTTCTTATGATTATAGTCTTCTCAGATGGTTACTGCACTAGGTTTTCCAATCAGATACTGTGGGGATGATTTACTTACATTTACTTACATTTCACGCAACGCAGCAAGGCAACATGCTGCACTGCCTTGCATGAAAGGGAGACAGCAGAAATGTGCCATATTTACAAAGATATCGTGCATTTCGTCTGTCTCCTAGCTCTGGGGAACTGTCTGCTGAAAAGCGCAATGCAGGTACCCATATGCCATGATGCAAGGGTGTCTGTATTAGAGGCAGGATTGTTTTTGTGCAGAAAGAGACAACTTCCTGCACAACAATAATCCTTAGGGATATATTCCTCTTTCTGTACAATGCAGCTCACACAGACAAAGTAACAAAGAGAAATAAAGACATTTCTCCTTGCTACGTCCCACTGGGGAAGGCAAAGCATTTTGATGCATTCCCAGGTTTACTAGTTCTACTAGCTTTACTAAATCTGAGAATGCGCCACAAACCATGGGTGCTGCATGAGAACTCTCATGCTCCACTCATGGAACATCTTTCCAAAGCAAGGTGACACAAGGCTGCGTTATGCAATGGCTTGCATTAGTTTGTATTTACTAAATTACACCAAGCCATACAAGATGGCTTAATAAATAAGAACATTGATTTGGCTAAATCTTAGTAAATCTGAGCCCTAATGTATAGTTCTGGGCCAGAGCTGGCATTGCTGGAAGGAGAGAGAAATGGAGAGATCTGCTGGGATGTGCATTGTTACCATCACCTCATATGTGAAAGCCATCTGAGATGTAAAGAAGCAGCTATAGTGTATAGATATTTAGGACCTGCAGTCATGGACAATATTAAAGTATGTGGGCCGATTGGCCCACAGTGTGTGACAGATCTCCACACATATTTCGTGCCTGTTCATTTAGTGATGGCTGGTTTATTGGCTGCACAGTACTGGTGATGGACAACCTTTGTAGCATATATGCCTTAATTGAATTTAAGAGGTGTAAGTTACAGTTGGCTGCTGACTCCTGGGTGTTATGGTATCAGTATTAGTGTGGGCTGGTAATGTTATTTATGAACTTACATACAATATAACACCCTGGCCAAGGATAGGACAGTTTCCGTTAACTTACTTGCTTATCAAAAATAGTTTGCTGGTTGGGTTGTTTCCAATATGAGGATTGTAAACTAACGATTGAGCTCAAGGGTGTGACTGTCTTTCCAGGTTCTGTTGCAGGGATGTGTGGTGTTGTAGTTTTGGAAATAGCCATGTTTTTAACTATCGCCTGAAGTGTATTGGATCCTGGAAGCTTTGACTCAAATCCTTTTCCTTTAAGGCTCTGTGAACTATACAATGTGTCTTGAACACTACCCTTCTTGCTATAGGTTGCCAGGAGAGTGATTGCAAGACTGGAGTCATGTGTTGCATTGGGTGAAGGCAGAGAAAAAATCCTGCAGCAGTATTTTGGATGAGTTGTACTTTTGAATGCAGGTGCACAAAGGTATAGGCTGTTGGCAGAGTCAAGTTTGGAGACTGTGGGCCCAATTCGCAAAAGTAATCTGATACAAAATCCTAACTTTACAACTTTCGGTATTCACAAAGGGCATTTAGGAGTAGTAAAGTTAGCATTTTGTCTCAGTTAAACTTAAGTTTTGCTTAAGTTAAACTTAAGACAAAACCTAAGTCTCAGATTACTTTTGTGAATCGGGCCTTATGAGTTTGAGGATGGCTTACAATTTCTGTTGGCATCTAAGGTATGGGAGACTGCAAAGTAGTGTTTTCATTGTGTAGAAGGCACTCTATTGTTTATGTTGTTAACATGTGGTATCAAATATAGGTCTGAATCCATGGTTACCCCTAGGTTTCTGACTTTTCTTGATATTGTTGGATGGGCATCATGTTCCATCAGAGGTAGGCTGGTGTTTTTGTCACTATCCGCAAATCATAACCTCTGTTTTTCTAGTATTTAGCTTTACTTGGCTATTCATCATCCATGTGACTATGGCCTGAAGAAGATTACTGACACAATATTGAGGTAAACAATAATGTTTGACACAAATATTGTGTCAAAAAATGGTGTCCCTAAGGTCATAATAGTATACATCAATAAGAAATATCATTGGCATTAACATTGCCAAAAAATATACAAACATATAATTTTTTTAGCATAAATAGAGTGTAAAGTAGTAAATGTTAAATATTTTGATATAGAAATTTAATTTAATTTTAATTAAATAAATTCCACTAACATGTAACACTATATATACATTCATCTCTATTATCGCTTTTGTTAACAGCCGAACATTGCCTAAATGTTTTTATTCTTACTCTGTATTGTATACTTACTCTGCTCTGTACTGTAAAGCGCTCTGATACCCTACTCAGGGTCTTGTTCGCGCTATGGAAAACTGTAAAAATAAATAAAAAATAAGTAATTAAATATAAAATAATAGTTTTATAAACACACACACATATATGTGTTTGTGTTTACATATACGTACTTATACATAGTGTAACATAATTAATACAATTATTTAATTTAATTTAATTATTAAAAGTAGGGAAAGCGTTGGACTTCAGAGGGCTAACATTTACTATTCCCACTCCAGTCTGTGCTACACTCAGGAAAATTGGACTTCAGAAGGATTATATTTCCTTTACCCACTCCAGTCTGTGCAACATTAGGAAAATCATTGGACTTTAAAGGGGTAAACTGTACTACTCCCACTCCAATCTGTCGAACAAAAGGAAAAGAGTTGGACTTCGGAAGATTACTATTACCATTCCAGTCTCTACAATGATAGGGAAAGCTTTGGACTTTTGAGGGATACGATTTCCTATTTGCCCTCCAGTCTGTGCTACAGTAGGGAAAGTGTTGGATTTCAGTGGGGTAAGATTTACTATTAGGACTCCAGTCTGTGCAACAGTGGCGAAAGTACTTCACATCAAACACATTACATATTTGAATAATTCTATACATTCATTGAAAAATATAAAACTCCTTCTATAAACAATATTAATTTACATAAACATGTATGTATTCCAAACTGAAAAAATAAAACAATATACATAATAAAAAACAATTGAATAATGCATTATCAATTAAAAATAATTGTTATTTTCATTGATAAGCCTTTATTTTACATCAGAAATGTTATAAACCTATGTACTCACTGTCATATGATGGACACTACTGTCTCATGGAAATGTATTTCTGTCAATGTCTTGATTGCAAGTCTTACTTTCAATAAAATTGTTTAATAAAATGTTATTTCATATTTTTTTAACTAACTTCCCACCCTACAACCCTAAAAACCCAACAGCCTACACCTAAAATATAACTACAAAATGTAATTATTACAATATATAATTATTAATGAATTATATTATTAGTAAACAATTATTAACTTAATTAACTTCCCATCTTATCCCCGACAACCCTAACAACCTACACCTATGATAAAGCTCAAATAAATCATTAAAACATAATGTGCAAAATTAATATCAATCACATACTTACTTAAAAATATTAATTAAATAAGAATTCATGATTACTTAATTAACTTTCCGCCATAATCCCTTACAAACCCAGCAACCCACTACAACACTTTAAACTGCAATAAGCACTTAAATGTAAAAATCTAAATCACTTAAAACTAGATACTATTTAAAAACATTAAATACATTTACACAAACAATAATAACAAAATTAATATAAGCACTAAAGCACATTAAAATAATAAAAAGATTATATTTTTAACAACGACATGAAAACAATATTAGAAATATTAATATTAACAACGTTATTACTTAACTAAAAAATGTATATTCTTGACAACAATATTTCTACATAATGATATTTTTGTATCCCAATGTTTTTTTGATGATATTTCTGTCTCTCTATTACAAAAATCATCTGTTTTTAAATTGTAGAGGTCTTTTAGACCATCCATTTATTAAAATGATGTGTGTGTCATCTACATAATTGTAACAGGTTAGGTTGAATGGTTTAATCAGGTTTGTTAAGAAGGTTAGGTAGATGTTAAATAGTAGAGGGGGTATGATGGACCCCTGTAGGGTGCCAGAGTGTTGTGCGCGATGAGCAGATATGAATGGTGGTATCAACACTAGTTCGCTGTCACAGCTAAGAGGCTAAGAATGTGATGGGCATTAGCTGAATTCCCTCCTCACCTTTCACATATGATATGCCAAGCAATACGTTTCTGTGTGAAGAGATTGCACAACTGTACATGACATTGAGTCATGTTGTTTCATGGAATTTCCATTACCGATACATAATTCTTTGACACTACCCAAACTGACGAGTCATTCAGAAGAAATGTCCAGCAGAAAACTCCAGATTCTAATATGACATGGTGCTTTCATTGGCCTGTTGTGCTTGGCCAGAGTTATCACAAGTCAATTACAACTTATATTTGACTGACATTACTCCAGCCAACACTGGCCTGATGTAAAACCTAGGTTGGTGATCAGCCCCATCGTTCTCCACCTTTTCTGTGCCCCGGTTACTCGGCAATCTACTGAAAAAACCAAAACCAAAAGAGAAGAACAAGCCCACTCCCGGACCGAGACCTATAAATTTGGGCCCACTCCATTGCTGCGGATGGGACAAAACAGCAAACACAAGAGCATGTGCTGCAAAAAAACAAGAACAAGCTAGGAACAAGGTAGGAGACACCGAATACAGTGACAGAGATAACACAGTGGGCTCAACATGCACATCACCTTGCAAAGTCAAGAATATGGATCTTTTATAGTCCAAAAGCACTGGACAAAACACATGCTGCCGGAATCCGGCTAATCCTTCAGTGTACAGACAGGACTTCTCCTTATTGATTGGCATGTACAGACCCATGCCAACTTGCAGTATTGGCTCCATAAATGGATTGACACAAAATATCAGAATACCTCCAAGAGGCGCTTGACTATTACATGCTGGCAGAATTCAACAACAACTCCTTCCATATGTTGACTGGACTGCCCTGTATAGTCGTGCACCATCTTGCACCATCAGCAACCCTTTAGAGTGATTAAGCAAACACACTGTAAAATACAATTAACCTACCCTGAAGAAAATACATCTAACCACAAGCGCATGTCCTCGCCTCATCTGAAAACTCTTCCTTAGGAAAGGGCCAGCATTGGACCCAACTAAGGGCTCTATTATGATGGGGGCGGGCTTTGTCCGCCCGCCATTGCCCCGGGAAATAGGAAATGGGACTGCCCACTAAGGGTGCGGCGGTCCCGCATGGGCAATTAGGATGCACCCGCCATACTGCCGGGGGAATCCCGCATTTTTTGCATTGTGACGGGCGGTGCTGTCAGCAGCACCCGCTGCAATTCAAAAAAGGCATTTGTGTATGTGCATGCACAACGTGGCAGGCACCACGTGGTGCCTGCCACGTCATCCATGCAAATGCAGGGGCATGCCATAGGTACCCCCCATATGCCCCCTCCACCCCCCCAACATCTTGGGGGCCCGCAACATACCCCTAACTCAGGAATTCGCATGTCGTTGCCCTCACGGAAAGGCTGCTTGCCACAGTCATCGTAATATGGCTGGTGGTGTCTAGCAGAGAACGCCACCATATGCATCCCTTTTCCGCCCGGTCATCCCATCGACCGTGCGGAAAAGTGGCGGACGGACTTCCTGTCCGCCGCAGTGGTCCCCCCCATCATAATATGGCAGGGGAAATAGGAGGCGGGTGGGGGATGATGTCGGGCGGATCGTCACCGCCATGCGGGGGGGGGTGGCGATCCGCCCGACATCATATTAGACCTCTAAGTGTTATAAACAGAGCAGCGCCAGCCAACTAGACACACAGCAAGACAGACAATACAAAAAAAGGCTAAACACCGCTCCATCACTGGACCCAACCAAACACTGATAGAACAAGAAACCAAACAACATCGAAAGAGCAATGCCTTATGCCACCCTACCAAAAGTACAGACTCAACTAAACAAATAAAGCACAATCAAACAGCTCACAAGAAATGATGGCAGAAAGAACACACTGAAAATAACACATTAACCCCTTCGACGCTCATGACGAGCTCAGCTCGGCATGAGGCACAGTGGAGCTGTGCTCATGACGAGCTGAGCTCGCCATAACAGCCGTGGAATGCCCCCGCAGGGCTAATTTCCCGTCTGCGCAGTGCGTTCCATTGAGTGGGCGGAGTCATGACGAGCTCAGCTCATCATGAACACAGCTCCATTGTGCAGCATGACGAGCTGAGCTCGTCACGAGCACCGCGGCGCCGCGCCCCCCACCCCCGCACCGTGGGGGAATTAGCCCCGCGTGAAAGGGGTTAAATGACCATAGAAAAGGGGACTAAAAAGCAAACATACAGCAAAAATGTAGTGTAAAACAGTGATAGAAACCCCAACAAAAAAAACACAGAAGAGTGGAAGATCCAAAACTCAAATAATAATTGAACAATGGATCAAACAACAATCCACTGGAGATCCATAAACACAACTCGACCCGCACAATGACATGAAGGGGGAATACAAGTACACAAGCAACAAATAGTTTAAAGGTAAGAAACATTTAGAAGGCACTTGATTGGTAAAACCAACAACTAAGCACAAACATAGGGGCTTAATTACCAGCCCTGTGCGCCGCCGATATGTCACTTTTTGTTACATTCAGGGCTTAGCCATATCTACAAGGCCATGTAAAGCCACCCCACGTGGCTTTTCATGGCCTTGTAGATATGGAGTGAGCCAATGCAGCGCAAATCACTATGTTGCCTCACACTATGTCGGGGATGTATGCCTTGTGCGTTGCAGTGGGTGCACAGTAACTGTATTCGGTTGCACTGCCCTTGCAGCTGTGTTGCATGCTTCATTTTGCTCCATAACAGAATCTTGGGGATTTTCAATACTTTTTGCCATGTTGATCACATTGTCAAATGAGTGATTATGTGTTGTCAATAGCTTCTACTTAGTGTTTCTGTCATAACAAAGTCTTGTAAATTGGTCACCAACCAAGTGGTCAATTACATTTTTAAAACTGGCATCTTACAAATAATCTGCATAATGCAGGAGCAAAATAATCAACACTCGCCCTGTGCCTTTTGATTCTCATAAAAAATTGTGATGTAAACCCACAAAAATAGGTTGCACATCAAACCTACCTGCACGATTTCAACCACTTCCTCATATTCGTATAACTCCTCGCCATAGATTAGTAACAAATCTGGAAGGTGTTTGTAAATCTTCCTCGCTTCATATCCAAAAGAAGGGAAGTAATCACCTGAAACATGATGCACCCATTACTCTAAGATCTGAAAAGTTTCATACCACTGCCTCCACACAATGAGTCGGACACACAGGACCTCTAAAAATGGTGGTAGTGGATTTTCCAAATGCACTATACTCAATTAAAACGAGAAAAGAACACAAATAAACAATGTGCAGAGAAGTGCCTAAGTCTATGCCTTGTAACAGTTCCACCACCAACTTGGTCCATAACATGCAATGAAAAAAATAAATAATGGTTTTAGAGTCTCAAGAAGTTGCACCCTAAAAAGAGGATAATACAGACATAGTGCACTTGTATTTCATTATGATTCTAAACAGGAATGAGACTTCAGATGTAGTAGAAAGATGGAGAAATGGTGTGTGTCACCCATGCACTGTAAGACACAAGGCTGACATGCTAATATGAAGATGAAGATTTTCTAACGATAATCAGCTGGAATGTGTGGGATGTCAAAGTTATACTGACTAATATTTCTTGAAGTTATACACTATTCCCTCTAGGCTTACTTGGTAACTTTTACCGTTGGAGGGTGTGTGTGTGTTTGTGTGTGTATGTGACGTGTATGCGTGTGTGTGTGTGATGGCCAGATCTTTTAGTGATATATACACATTAGTGTGTGTGTGTGTGCGTGTGACCTTTATTCTTCAATAAAGACATGGCACTCATCCTGGTGGCACTTAATGTCTCCTGCCATCCGCACTGATATGAGAGCTAAAGACTCCACACAAAAGCATTTGCTGGCTGGCCTACACTGAAAATTAGGCTTGGTAAGCAGTGTGAACAGAATTCTTGCATGCACAGCAGACAGAGTCAAAACCAGGCAGAGGTTTGAAACATGACGTGCGTTCCATTGTGTGTAGGTACACAAAGCTAGGGATGCAGTGCTGCAGTACTCAGAGTGAGGATTGGAATGCATCCTGCATTTGACAATCTGTGGCTTGTGCTGTTCTCCAATTTGAGTCGGAAGCCTCACTGTTACAGAAGCTCTCTGTCTTGCCCATGTGGAAGCATGATGTAAGTACCAAGATGAATGAAGCATAGGCGTATTCACTTCATTGAAGACAGTATCTGGCTCATCTGTAAATGCAGGTTCATTGCGGAAGTAATGGTCACATGCCATCCTGGTGAAATCATAGCCCAACAAAATGTTGTGCTTCTCCACAGCAATCATAAAGCATATGTTCACATGTAAGGTTTTATTGTGTGAGGCTTCACAGCAGGTCACCATCCATCTGCCAGCCCCAGCCTTCAAGCTCCAACTGTCACACAAAGGGCACCTCAAGCCACCATTTCAATAATTCCACATCACAACCTTTAAGCCCCAAAAGGTATGTGCCCACGCAAAAGTAAAGACAACACTAGCCTTTGTTTTACACAAAGGGATACAGTTGTGTTTCATCTGCCCCATTTCTAAAATCTGTGATTGTAAAATATCCTTTCATTGATATTATACTTAAATTACAGTGCCATCTTTGTATTAGTTGTACATTAGGTGAACATTTTGCTCATATAGAGCATAAAGCTACATATTGCAGTTGGTCAATAGTAAATGAATAGTACATTGAGTTTCCTATTAATATAAATTATGAAAACACCAGCTGTCATAATTGATAATTTTGTAACCAAGGGGACTAACATTTGTGAGCAATGGACCCAGCATCATCCACAAGTGAGGTTTCAGTGAAGATTGATTCAGGTTTGAGATCAGTCAGGAATTATATATGTTGTAACAATAATAAAAGATTGAGAATATTAATCTTGCACTGATCAAAAGGAATTGGAAAATGAACGATTGAGTTACACATCGGTAGAGGAGGGTGTGCATATGGTAAAGGAAGGGTAGGGGAAGACAGTTGCACTGTGAGATGGGAATGTATAATCTAGTCTGGTTACTACAGATTCAACAGGGCTTTGGCTGAGGATGCATCAAAAGTGGAATCTAAAGGAAGATAGCTAAAGCATTCAAGATATATGAAGTGTGTTCATGGGCAAAGGGCTGATTAATCTAGCATCATGCAGTATCACTCTTGCAAGGTGAGATGATGCGCGCAGGGGCATGACAGGTCTATTGATTAGCAGAGGAGCTGGAAGGATGTTCGATGCAGTGGTGCTAGTCATTAATGACTGTATAATCAGGTCCTTGGGTCATGTAAAAATATCCGAGCAACTGAATGAGCACATGTACGAAATAAGCCATAATGATCTCCCAAAGCATGAGGAAATCTCCACCAGGTTTTCTAAAAACACCTATTCCTAAGAATAAGTGTACAATAGGATAATCACGTGGTTCAGTTGTGTCTGGTCTTATAGTGCGCACAATCTTGTAAATATAACACAGTTGGAAAGCAAGTAGTCATGCCATTATTGTTGGCAGCACAAATGGCTTGTGCCAGTTGAGCGGAGGGACAGGGGGCAGGAGAGCACCAGAAAAACGTCAGCATAGCGGCCCCGCCTCTCCTTCCTACTTATTTCCACCCCCAGCACGGACACGCGCAGCACAAACGGCATTCTGGCTGTGAATGATCTTCTGCTCGCTAGCGCTGTGGGGGCTTGTAAATTTTTTTTAAGTTTGAAAAGCTTTATTGAGTAAATGAAGACAATGTAAAACATCAGTACAACTGCAGGAAGATAAATTACAGTATTAATAGAAACAAAAATAAGCTTTGTGTGTATAAATAATAACCTCAAAGAGGTAAGGAATATACCAAGGGAAAATGCTTTTATAACTTTTTAGAATTTTGGGGGGGAACAGAAAGAAGAGGAAGGAAAAGAGAGAGAGGGGAGGGAGGAAAGGGAGGGGAAAGAAACATCAATAATAGAGCAATAATAAAGCTATTACATAATGTAATTATATTAATAGTATGTAAAAGAAAAATATATATATATATATATCTTATAGCAGACAAATGAATATGAAGTTAAATGGCACATTTGGATAGGTAATCTGTTAAAGGGGACCATAATAAATCACGTTTAATTAGAAGTGAGGTAGAAGAGGCGTATGAACGATCTAATCTATGGTGATGAGAAATTAAATTCCACCACGCAGCATATTTGACATTCTTGGTATCTTTCCAATTGGTAGTAATGATTTGAAAAGCAATAGCAATACATAAGTCAATGAATTTGCGAGTAAATGGTGGAACTTCCCAGACGGGGGCTTGTAAATTAAGGGAGAAAATCCTGGCGTTTGTACTGTGATTGTTCTACCCTCGGAGATTTGTACTTTGTTTCCTTGATGTTTTAACTGTGGCTATTTTTAACAAATCACTCATTGTTAATATCATTGCACAGCGGTGACTACAACCGCTCACTGTCTTACCTCTCTCTGGGTTCCCTCTGCTGTGTCCCCGGTCCGCCACGGCTTGTGCCGGTTGAGGGGAGGGACAGGAAGCAGCAGAGCACCAGAAAATCGTCAGCATAGTGGCCCCGCCTCTCCTGCCTACTTATTTCCACCCCCAGCGCGGACGCGGCAGCAGAGCGCCTGCGGCGCGCCAAAGGCAAGCCCGTCTGCACCCGTCCGGGCCAGGACGCCGCCCGCCGCCCGGACCCCTGGCCCAACCACGGCCGATAACGGTGAGGGATTACTATAGTTGTAGGTATGATTCGCTATTCCAGGCAAGAACTCATATCTCTCAATCCAAAGAGTGCAACTACCATCTATTATCCTCAACCCTTGCCTTGCACTCTTACGAATAACCTCGATATTGCTACCGCTTCCTCAGCGTCTGTGCCCCCCCTTGCGACCTCCATATCTGTTACAAACTCAGGAAAAATAATCAGATCCACCACCAACGTAGGCTCTAAATCTCTCTCTGCCCTTTACATAAATACTAGATCCATCCCCAAGCATGCCTTGAAGCTGTGGAGTCTACTTGACAATGAACGACCGGATATATGTTTCCTTACAGAAACATGGCTTCACAGTCAAGCATCGCCTGATGTTGCCATTGCATTTCCTCAGGAATACCATGTTATCAGACAAGACAGAGAGGGGAGGGGAGGAGGCGGAGTTGCAGTGGCAGCAAAGGCCCCGATTGGTATCTCCCTGTTGGAATCCTTTTTTAACCCCCTGTTTGAAATTCTAATAGTCAATATTTCGCATCTTAAAACGACGATGGGAAGAGTTGCTCTGGTCTATAGAAGCCCAGGCGAAAAATCCAAATTTATCAATGCTCTCTTGGACTCTATCGTCTCACATTTGTTAGCCACGGATCACTTCATTTTAATAGGAGATATTAATTATCACATTGAACTTATTCTTGATACTGATTCGTGTCATCTAAGGACCACTATGGAAACCATGTCATTAACACAAAGGGTTCTAGGACCTACTCACCCATGGGGCACACTCTTGATTTAATTTTTACCAATATGCCCAGCTTCACCTCTGAACCCCCTCTGCCTATGACCTGGACGGTCCACTTTTTAGTGAAATTCAGCTTCCCTGGTCCTAATAAGCCTAGGACCTCTAAGTGTTCAGACTCAATGCTCATACGGCCCTGGCATAAATTGACACTGGAGGCTTTTGAGACCCACTTTGACCCTTTTAGTGACACACTTAACAACATTGACCTTATGGCCAACCAGCTGGAAGAACGCGTTAAGATTGCACTGGACAAGGTCATTCCTGAAACTAGAGTCAAAGTAAAATATATTGCCTCCCCATGGTTTACGGAGGAACTGAAAATAAAGAAAACTGCTAGTAGAGCAGCAGAAAGGTTGTGGAGAAAAACAAGAACAATCGAAGATCGTAAAAATTATAAACAGATCCATTCAATCTACTTGGAAAAATAAAGGAAGCTAAATCCAGCTATCTTACCCAAAGAATAAATAAAGCTTCCCACTCCTCCAAAGAACTATTTAAATTATTAAATGAGTTCACTGCACCACAGGTGGAACAATCATCTTTTATCCCCACCTTGGAGTGGGTCAACGCATTGGCTGCTCACTTTTATAACAAAATCAAGTCTATCTACTCTACGTTTACAACCCCTGGACCCAACGGCACATTAAGTGGGGAGGTTTCCTCCTGTAACTCCCTGACTCCTCACCCTACAGAGTGTTCTTTGCTTATGGAATTTGAGACCACGTACGGCTGCCGAAGTGTTAGTTGCTCTGGGGAAAGTGAAATTGGGTTCTCCCACAGACTCGTCAACCCCTCGCGAGTGTAATTAAATATTCCCACTCCTGGCCTGCTCTCTCTCTAAAATCTATAACACCTCTTTTGAGCTTGCATCAATGCCTAGCAGCTGGAAGGTGGCCCAGGTAAAACCTATCCTTAAAAAGCCCTCCAGCGACCCCACCTTCGCCTCTAATTATAGGCCAATATCGTTATTGCCCTACTTTGGAAAGGTACAGGAACACCTAGTTAACAAACGTATCTTCAGTTTTGTGGAAACACACTCACTTTTAGACCCCTCGCAATCAGGCTTCCGTGCTGCCCATGGCACAAAAACGGCAGTAATGGAAGAGGTGGATAACATTTGTCTCACCCTGGACAGAGGAGATTCCGCATTTTTGATCTTATTAGATCTTTCAGCAGCCTTTGACACCATCTCCCACAGCATTCTTCATCAACGGCTGTGGGAGATTGGTGTCAGAGGCAAGGCTCTGGCCTGGTTCAAGAGTTACCTCGCTGACCGGCATACATATATCAGGGTCAACTCTTTGGAATCCAGTAGGACTCCTCTTTCTGTCGGGGTACCTCAAGGATCTATTCTGAGCCCCATGTTATTTAACATTTATCTCACTCCTTTGGCCAGAATTATAAAATCTTATGGTTTCTCCACAGTGTCCTACGCGGACGATACGCAGGTTCTTATCACCTGTAGTCTAGATGTTCTTGACACCCGCACCAGATTCAAAGAGTTGTATGATTCAGATTAGCGAATGGATGAATGCAAATAAACTCCAGCTTAATTTCAGCAAAACTGAAATTATGCTATTTGGCAAGGCAAAGACACAATGGTCACATGATTGGTGGCCTTCAGAATTAGGACCTTGTCCTGAGCCCAAAGAAGCGGTTCGCGACCTGGGAATAATGCTTGAATATGCCCTTTCTATGAAGGCTCAGGTTACCCAAGTATCTGGCATTTGCTATGGTATACTACAAAAATTGCGGACGATTTTCAGATAGCTACCCATTGAGTCCAGAAAACCTTTGGTCCAAGGACTGGTTGTTAGCCGTCTGGATTACGGCAATGCAATGTATGCCTCCATCAATGAGGGCCTGTTGACTAAGCTACAAACCCTTCAAAATGCCGCCGCCCGTTTGGTGCTAGGTTTGCCCCCCAGGTCCCCCTCTTTGCCCTGTCTTAGACAATTGCACTGGCTCCCAGTGCGACAAAGAAGCCAGTTTAAGATCCTTAGTCTCACACACAAACTTTTACATGGTACTGGTCCTTCTTATCTTGCTGAGAAAGTAGCCAGGTACAAACCCTCCAGACCCGTAAGGTCTAGCACTAAAGCCCTTCTGGTACAGCCTAGGGCTGGAACATCGAGAATGGGATGTAGAGCTTTTTCCTATTTAGCCCCCCAACTATGGAACAAGCTACCTGCACATCTGCTGTCTCTTTCCAATCATCAGGCTTTTCGTAAGGGCTGAAAAACCGGGCTCTTTCCCAATTAATTTTTCTCCATTCCCCCCTTACACTTGGTTGTCGTTTGTTGCTAAGCGCCTTGAGGCTTTTGTGAAATGTGCGCTATACAAGAAATTATGACTATGACTATGACTATGAGCAAGCTTCCTGTTAGAAGTATGTTTATTGAAAAAAGAGGGTTCCAAACCATTCCTACCAATTTAATAAATGAAAGGCACTAATGTGTTTTTCTATTTGTAGCTCCTAAAAGTGTGCTGGTTTTCAGAAGAACTTTACTACTTACATTCTCGGTATGCAAATTGCGATCATCTTAATAATGTAACAAAACATTCCTACTAGCATGTGTTATCTAAAAATGATACTGAGTCAGTCAAGCAAGGTGAGATGGCTAGGAGCAGACACCTGAAGAGCTGTTCAGGGAAAAAACAGGTAGTCTCATTTTAATCCTGGTGGGCGGCCAGTCCTCCACCAGGGCGACAGATTAAATTACTCTGCTGCCATGACAGGGCTGTAGCCTGCCAGATTTACAAATGTCCACTGGCCCAGATTACCTTTGTAGTATTGACAGGAACCTCAGTGACGGTGGTCGCAGCCAATGCTATGTAAATTTGACTGACGGCTCCATAAGCATAATGGAGACATATGTCAGATTGACAACTTTTTTTTTAATTTTCAAAAAGAAGTCCTAAAGCAGCATTTTCTTTTTTAAAAAATGAAGAACCATGCCCCTCTCACCATGGGAGTTTCTTCCCATGGGGCTCGGGCACTGTGCACTTTTTTTCTTGGCAGCGAGGGACATTGAATAACGACTGTATATTCACCCACATAAATTAGGTCCCCACATAAAAAACCTCTAACGGCTCTTACTCCATTCGGCTGTTGGAGGAGTTTGGAAACAGCAGAGATAGAGTAATCTCCGCTGTCGTCAAACTGTGATGTACCCGAATTTAAATCAGGTTGGAGGGCCATAATGTTGGAGGGTAGGGAAATCCATCGCCATTGTGATGATGTTCCCTTTCCAACAAAGATTTACCTGAGGCATAAAATTACAGCGAAAACTTTAATGTAGCAAAAGCATTATACAACATAAGAGATAGGATTTGGTTCAGTGGGGTTGTCATTTTCCATACCGAAGAACTGCTTTGTATTTCAGGAGTGCTATTCCAGGATTGAGGCACTCGATATGAAATCATGTGGATCTGGGCCAATCACTTCACCTCCACGTCTCTTAAAAGACAAATATTTGTCATTTAAAAATACGTGAATTGACTAGTAGTCTCCCAAATGCATGTGTCCAACCACCTTTCCATTACATCTGATTTCTGTAATCTGTTTTCAAGAACGCACACACTGCACTGCCCTATGTACAGCACATCGTGATGGAGATGCTTTTGATGAAAAAAAATGTTATTTGGAAAGTGCTTTGTTACTTATAGGAACTAGAGTTTGCAATATCAGTTACCTAACATAAAATAAATATCAAATAGTCTATGTAATACGAAAGGCGCTGAAATGAATGTGGATATTTAAAGATGAAAAAGCTAAAGTAATTACGTGTATTTGTATACTAAGGTAATGGACAATGTATTTCAGTAATGCATCGAACCTGACCTTGATACCACACAAAACATTCCTTTCTGTGTCTTCGGCTGTGTGCTAATTGCATCTCAAATTGGGTATATGCACAAACGATGAATATTAAAAAAACATCAGTGATTAAAGTATCTTCAGCATTTAGTAGCACAATGTCTCATTTTAACACCAATTAGTATAAATATATTTAAAATATCTGTAAATCGTGGACTACTAAATGTGTTTTTTTACTTCTTGGGCTTTGTAACCCTTTGATGTAGCTTTCTAATTAAACACGCAATACCCTACCCAATTTAGATTTGCTTTAAGTTGTGTAATAGTAAATATCTCATTAGAAATATTTGGACTATAGGAAAATGCACTGAGCATGTAAGCTGAAAATTTTAAACTTATGTCTCAGTAATGATAGTATTAATAAATATTTGTATAAAAACAGTTGCTGTCTGGCTTAAGTTCATTGAACCTATGTCTTTAAAGATATTTCATAGGCTGGAAGAAAAAGACACCTAACGAGGCCTTTCTATGGCTAATTATCTTGCCAGGATCCCTACAGTTTATCTGGGGGTACTGGAGCACCTGCCACGGCCCTGCGCACAGCTCCACTGTTGATGATAGAGGCATTTAGACGAGAGGCAGTAAGGGATGTGAGTGGTAGCACAGAGGACAGCCTAAAGGTGTATGTGGAGAAGAGGTGGTGGAGAGGAGTATGGGTAGTGTGGGTGTTTTAAGGCAGGGTGATACTTCAAATTGCGCTGGGAAGAAAGGTTGGGGTGCGTAGAGTAGACAGAGCAGGTGAGTATTGAATCAGGTTCGATAGTTGGGATATAAAGACAAAGGGCACAGGGGTAAGTCTGCATGTCAAGAATATGGGTTAGATAGAATAGGGTAATTTGGAGGTGGAATAAGATGGTGATAGATAGGGGAGCCAGAAAAGAAAATGACAAGTGGGTAATAGCACATAAGGAGTCTGAGCTGGGCATATTCTTACAATGATGAGTGGACAAGGTAATCTTCTTTAAGAGATATTTATTCAGATCATTGAGACAGCCCTCGGCCAACAGCCTCCCCAACAGTCACTGCTGCTGCATTTTCCAGAACACAACCACATTCTAGAAGTAGAAGCAACAGAGCATGCACATAGCACATCATCCCTCCTAATAAAACAAAACAACAAACCTGGAATACATGAGTAACAATACAAGCAATTAGGAAATAACAATAATGAAATCATAAATAAGATTTGACACATAAAATCATAACATTCTTGTACGGCATAGCAATGGTAGAACATAAGATGATCTAATTGCAAAGATAAAATTCCAAATATCTGGCTGGTATTTATCTCGCAAACTAGGAACTCTAGACATTCCTAAAGGTTTGCTGACATCACCACTACACTTCCTCAACCACTCTTTACACTCCATTTCATTGCACTTGGTCACTCTTCTAGTATTCCACCATTTACCATCATCAAATGTTATGACATTCCCCCTTACGGCAACAATCCTTTTTGGAGTATATAACTTAGAACAACCTTTCCTTTGAAGATGTTCATAATGCACTCTGACCAACATGCCTTTATCAAATACTTTGCATTCTCTCTTCACATTATCATTGTGACTTAGTCTATATCTAATTTTATATTTGTCCACATTCTCATGCAATACCTTGTAATTGACGTTAAAAGAACCAGCCCTCGCCATCCATGCAGGGGCGGCAACGTGCATGGCACCCTACCTTTCAGCAAACTAAAAGGTTTAACTCCGGTTGCAGAATTGGGTGTAACACGATAGTTCCACAACATGTCTTTCACATGATCCCTTCAATACAAATTACTTTGTCTAGCCAATTGAATACTCTCACCAAGAACACAGTTAAAATTTTCGATCATTCCATTCCCCCTTGGATGGTAAACAGGAGTTCTGCAATGTCTAATGCTCCATTTGCTCATAAACGTCCTAAATTCTTCCGATACAAATTGGGGACCATTGTCCGTTAAGATTTCTGCAGGACACCGCTCATGCCAAAAGATGTCTTCACAAAAAGCAATAATATTTTTTGATTTCACCTCCTTTACAAATTCTACCACGGGCCATTTAGAAAACAAATTCATAAAAACAATGGCATATTTTTCATTGGCCCCTAAACATTCAAAAGGGCTTTCTCAAGGGTGTTTAGGAAATGGAACAGGACATATCGAAGTCTCTTGAATTTTGTTGGACATATCACTACAAGCACAGGGAATGCAATCACGTAGACACGTTTCAATCTGAAAGTTCATCCCTGGCCACCAAAAGTCCATGCAGGCTTTTTTTTTCATACCCATCATGCCGCCATGTCCCTCATGGAGCAAATTGATGATCCTTCCTCTCAAACCCTTTGGTACAACTAATCTCTCATTCCTTTTAATTATGCCATTATTGACAGATAATTCATCCCACACAAACTTAAATGGTGATAACTCATCTTGTTTATCCCAACCCTTGTGTTTGAGGAGAGCCTCAATGAGCTTCATTAAAGCAGGGTCTTCGAATAGAGCCACAATCCATTCCTCTTCTCCCAACACCAGGCACATATTTAATGGAGAAAACATATTCTTGAAGATGGTATAACCATTTAGCTATAGAAGGGGTAGCTTTGTTCGCACCAGTCATAGTTAATAAGTCCACTAAAGGTTTGTGGTCCATCCGCAGTTCAAATTCAATTCTCCAAACAAAAATCCAGAAATGTTGAATGCCCCACCAACAAGCAATGACCTACTTTTCAATAGTTGAATATGTACATTCCGCCCCTTTTAAGGTGCGTGAAGTGAACACAACCACCCTTTCTTGGCCCTCATGAACTTACATGAGCACCGCCCCAAAGCCACTATTGCTGGCATCGGTCACTACAATGGTTTAGTCCTCAGGATTAAATGGTTTGAGCGTGACAAATTTTGCAATGAATTGTTTTACAGTATCAAATGCCTGTTGATGTTCATCAGACCAAACAAGTTTGACCCCTTTTTTCCTGAGTTCCCTCAAAGGACTTACTCTGTCAGTGAAATGATGTACAAATGTAGCATAGTACTCTGCCATGCCGAGAAAGGATCTTAACTAGTCCCTATCTTTAGGAGTGGGAGCTTTCTCAAAAGCCTCTACCAATTTAAGTGTGGGTTTAACACCATCAGCTGCAAGGGTGTGCCCCAGATACTCAACTTCTTTTGTGCAGAACTTGCATTTTTCTAAACCAATGGTTAAACCCGCTTTTTTCAGTTTATGTGACACCATCTTGAGTATATCATCATGTTATCTTTTTCCCCAGATCAACACATCATCTTGGAGCACCATAACATTTGGCATATCTTTCAGGATTCCTTGCATGACTCTCTGGAAAACTGTAGATGCAGATGCCAGACCGAAAGGCATACAAATGAATCCGTAAGCATCCTCAGGTGTAATAAATGATGTTAAATGCCTGGACTCTTTTTCCAACAAAGTTTGATGGTATGCATTCGATAAGTCTAGTGTGTTGAAATATTTTCCCCCTCTCACACTGGCTAACATTTCGTTGATCCTAGGCAAAGGGTAACAATCGATCCAAATGCAATTATTTAAAACTCTAAGGTCAACACACATCCTGATTTTGCCATTAGGTATCTTAGCTATAACAATGGGACTTAACCATTCCGATGCCTCTATGGGTTCAATTACTTTCACATTACACATCCTTTGTAATTCCTCTTTTATTAAGCGCCTCAATGCATGTGGAACATTCCTAACTTTGTGTATTTTTGGTAATTCACCTTGTTTTAGTATTATGCTGTATCTAAACTTGGAGAGGCCTCCCAATTCTTTCTTGAATAAATTGGGGAAAACTTTAATCCATTCATTCTCGTTCTGGGATGAAGTTACCAAAACTTGTTTGGGATTATTAGGGTCTAATATCATTCCTAATGCCTTCTGTTCCCTCCATCCTAGCAGAGACCTTACTCTTTCAACAACATACACTTTGCAAACAGTTTTCCTACTTTGATACATTAATTCAGTTTCCCAAAAACCTAAAACAGGTTTCACAACCATATCCTTCAGGTTCAACATCTGAAATGGATAATTTTTAGAACCTACTTTCTCCCATGTACTCTTGTTAATTAATATAAAGGGAGAACAAGAATCCGCCCACATTAATATCTCTAAGCCATTTATGAAGATATCACATTTTGGAGGATGATAAGAAGATGTATATAGTTCATCAATATCAATATCTATCACCATCACTTCAATACTGTCATCATCATCGCTATTCTCATCATATGACATAAAATGTCTTTGTTCACCATATTCACAGAATTCCTGAACCTGGAATTTTGACCTTGCTTACAAGTTCTGGAGAAATGGCCAATTTTCTTGCATTTGAAACATGTGCTGTTCAATGCAGGACAATTAGTGAACTGAGCAGTGTTTCTTGTACTACCACATCTATAACACTGCTTAGACTTAAGATTAGTTACAGGTTTTGGTGTTACAATAGAATCAGTAATATTTTGGTGAGCAGGATTTTTTATGACACAAACATCACATGACTTATCAGCATTGCTATCAGTTTTGGTGGTTTTGCCACTTAATTCCTTAACATACAAGGTATTCTCAATGCGTCTGGCTAAATCCAAGGTTCTTTCCAGAGTAGGGTCTTTGAAACTTAAAGGATGAACGACTCCTCAGCGCCCGACATCGCCATCGCAGTCCCAGAGGGCTACAAGATCACCCGGAGAGACCGCGTCAACCAGACTGGTGGAGGCATCGCCATCATCCACAGGGACACCATCCACGTCACGACCAACACCGACGACACCCTGAAAACCGCCGAACACCTTCACTTCCAGATCCACACCGACCCGAGAACCACCCTCAGAGGCACCCTGATCTACCGACCCCCGGGACCACGCACACAATTCAGCGAGGACATCGCCGACTTCATCAGCCCGCACGCCCTCCCCTCCGCCGACTACATCCTCCTGGGGGACCTCAACTTCCACCTGGAGAGCAACAACGACCGCAACACCATCACCCTGCTCGACAACCTCGCCAACCTCGGACTCAAGCAGCTGGTATCCACCCCCACCCACCTCGCCGGACACACACTCGACGCCATCTTCTCATCCAGCAAAGACATCACCTTCAGCCACGCAACTGGACTCCACTGGACGGACCACAGCTGCGTCCACTTCACCTTCAGAAGAACGACGATCCACCACCACCAGCAACCGGCTGCTCGAAGAAGCTGGAACAAGATCACAGCCGACCAGCTCGCCGCTTCCCTGAGCCAGCACCCCCCGCCAGCTCAGCGAACCCCAGCCAGGCCGCCGACAACCTCACGAAGTGGATCAGCAACTGCGCGGACGAACTCGCCCCACTTAGGACCCCGCCCAGCAGACCCGGCAGCAAGAAGGCCCCTTGGTTCACCGACAAACTCAAGAGCTCCAAGAAGAACTGCCGAGCCCTCAAGAAAGCCTGGAGAAGGGAACCAACACCGGACAACATGACCACCCTCAAGCTGGCCACCCTGAAGCACCACCAACTCATCCGCGCCACCGAGAAAACTGCATTCAAGGACCGGCTGGACAACAACGCACACAACAGCAAGGAACTCTTCAACATCGTGAAAGAGCTCTCCAATCCCAACGCTGGAAACAACGACATCACCCCATCACAAGACCTCTGCAACTCCCTCGCCTCCTACTTCCACAACAAGATCGCGGACATACACAACAGCTTCAGCAATCAACCGACGCACGCCATGACCGAACCACCACCCACCACCACCCTCCGCGCCTGGACCCCGATCAGCACCGAGGACACCGTCCACACGATGAACTCCATCCACTCCGGATCTCCGACCGACCCCTGCCCTCACCACATCTTCAACAAGGCCGACGCGGTCATCGCACCCCACCTGCGAGACATCATCAACACCTCCTTCGACACCGCCACCTTCCCGGAGAACTGGAAGCACGCCGAACTCAGCGCCCTACTAAAGAAACCAACGGCGGACCCCACCGAACTCAAGAATTACCGCCCCATCTCGCTCCTCCCGTTCCCAGCCAAAGTCATCGAGAAGACCGTCAACAAGCCACTGGCCGCCTTCCTCGAGACGAATAGATCCCTGGACCCCTCACAGTCTGGCTTCCGAGCCAACCACAGCACCGAGACCGCCCTCATCGCTGCCACCGATGACATCCGAACCCTGATGGACAACGGAGAAACAGCGGCCCTCATCCTCCTAGACCTCTCCGCGGCTTTCGACACGGTCTGCCACCGCACCCTAGTGCAGCGCCTCAGCAACGTCGGAATCCAGGAGAAAGCACTGGAATGGATCATCTCCTTCCTCGACGGAAGAACACAGAGAGTCCGCCTACCACCGTACAAATCAGAGGCCACCGAAGTAATCTGCGGCGTCCCTCAAGGATCATCGCTGAGCCCCACCCTCTTCAACGTCTACATGAGCCCCCTCGCAGCCATCGCACGCCAACACAACCTCAACATCATCTCCTACGCTGACGACACCCAGCTGATCCTCTCCCTGACCAACGACCCCGCCGCCGCCAAAACCAACCTGCACGAAGGGATGAAAGACGTAGCCGAGTGGATGACGACCAGCCGCCTGAAACTGAACTCAGACAAGATGGAAGTCCTCATCCTGGGGTCCTCGCCGTCCGCCTGGGACGACTCCTGGTGGCCCCCCGCCCTGGGCACCGCACCCAAACCGACAGACCACGCACGCAACCTGGGATTCATCCTGGACTCCTCCCTCACCATGACCAGACAAGTCAACGCCGTCTCCTCGTCATGCTTCAACATCCTGCGCATGCTACGGAAGATCTTCCGGTGGATCCCCACCGAGACTAGGAAGACGGTCACCCAGGCCCTCGTCACCAGCCGACTGGACTACGGCAACGCCCTCTATGCCGGAACCACCGCCAAGCTCCAGAAGAGACTCCAGCGGATCCAGAACGCCTCAGCCAGACTCATCCTCGACATCCCACGACGCAGCCACATCTCCGGACATCTGAGAGACCTGCACTGGCTCCCCGTCAACAAAAGAATCACCTTCCGCCTCCTCACCCACGCACACAAAGCCCTACACGATCAAGGCCCCAGCTACCTCAACAACCGCATCAACTTCCACGTTCCCAAACGAGAGCTCCGATCAGCCAACCACGCCCTCGCCGCCGTCCCCCGCATCCGGAGATCGACAGCAGGAGGAAGGTCCTTCTCCCACCTGGCCGCCAAGAACTGGAACTCCCTTCCGACCGACCTGCGCCTGACCCAAGACCACCTCTCCTTCAGGAAGAAGCTCAAGACCTGGCTGTTCGAGCAGTAGCAGCACTCCCCCCCCCCCCCCGAGCGCCTTGAGACCCTCCGGGTGAGTAGTGCGCTATATAAATGTCTGTGATTGATTGATTGATTGAAAGGTTTTTCTTGTATCTTGTTATTGCAAGTTCTGTTGATAATTTGGCTGCAAATGATCTCATCTTCAAGTTCACCAAATGTACAAGATAAGGCTAATCTCCTTAGTGCAGCTACAAACTGTTCAATTGATTCACCCAGGCTTTGAGCCAGAGAAAAAAATTTGTGACGCTCTACTACCACACTAACTTTCTTTCCAAAACTCACTTCCAAAGCATTTTCAAAAACATCTTCCTCTTCATCAAATTTGCCATCAGCATTCCTATCTTCCATTGGGAAGGTTTTAACACTTTTCTGCCCTCAACCCCAAGATTATGCTTCAACATAGCCAATTTTCTTTTAGATACGTAATCATCACCACCAACTGCTTCTAAGTAGTTGATGAAGGCTTCTTTCCAGTCCTCCCAACCCACGCAAGGTTGACCTGGATGTTCTGAAAACGTCGGCGGTGCAGCGATGTTGTGAGAAGCTATGGTTGTAATGTAAGAAAAATGCTAATACCAAAATGGATGAACAGAGTGTCACCACAAGTTGCTTAAAATGATGTGATAAATATATTGCCAACAAAATATATGTGGAAACCAAAAAGATTGGTACAAATTACATGTGAATCAATGCCCGGAATTAAAATAAGCACAGGTGTGCGTGTCACCACGACACGCTTATGTTAAACCAAGGTGGACTGTAAAAGAAAATTCACTTGTAGTAGCACTATATCTGTGTCACTGGCAGGCTGTGTACAGTTTCAGACTGCTGCCTTAAACACAAATGTACACTTTTTTGAATTAGAGCTGTGCCTGTCAGCGTGTTTCACAGGCATGCAGTATGCGGCATTGACCCAAGGTGCACCTTACTGTTGTTGAACTGCGTCTGTCAGCATATCACTGGCAGGCAGTTTTTAGTATGCTTTACTACATTGTGCTGCGCCCATCAGCATGTACACACAAAACAAAGAAGTACCTTAAGGGTAATTATGTGATTTGCAAAACAGCTTCACAGTATAGATGTTGTTGCACATCAACTAGTTGCTAGGCAACACAGGGTGTTTCTTTGTGAGACGTACACCACATCTTGAAACGTCGTCACGTGCTAAGATCAACGTCACTTCAGTGTTCAGACGTGGCTCGATATGGAGGCAGACTCGAGGCAATGCCAGCCTGGCAATGGTTCCAAGAAGAGATTCCTCGTGCTGATTAAAGGTACGAGGTCGCGCTGGCAACGGCAAGTTCCTCTCTATTTTTTTTACAAAAAGTTTAGAAATGTGATTATTCGAATAAACAGGGTAAGCGCATGCCTGCTGGCCGCAAAACAGTTGCCTGAAGGTCTTGGTAGTTGATAATGTCTCACCCTCTGGTACACTTCCTCATAAATCAGTTCGGGGCCCAGAACATTCAGATGAAGGTAAATTCTTCCAGTTCACGTATGCCCTCTCGGTATCCCACATCGTCGCCATTCTTACAATGATGAGTGGATGAGGTATTCTTCCTTAAGGAGATATTTATTCAAATCAAGGAGATGGCCCCCGGCCAGCAGCCTCCCCAACAGTCACTGCTGCTGCATCTTCCAGAACACAACCACGTTCTAGAAGTTTCTTGCAGCAGGCCAGTCAAGATGGCAGTACCACGGGGCTCCATCTTGAGCCCTACGTTGTTTAACCTTTATATAACCCCTCTAGCCAGGGTGATCAGATCCTACGGCTTTGAAGTCGTGTCATATGCCGACGATACTGAGATTCTGATCACCCGTGGCCCGACCGTATGGACACAAAATCCCGTTTCAAGAATTGCATGGCCCAAGTAGATAGGTGGATGAACAGCAACCACCTTCAATTAAATGGAAGTAAGACCAAGATAGTACTCTTTGGTAAGGCTCATGAGCACTGGTCAGATGACTGGTGGCCCCAAAACCTTGGTAAATGCCCTGCTCCAAGTCAGTTGGTGAGGACCTTAGGAATCCAAGTTGATAATCAATTATCAATGAAAAATCAGGTTAACCATATAATTGGCACCTGTTTTGGCATCATGCGTAATTTGCACAAAGTGTTTAAGTGGATTCCATTAGAAGCCAGGAACCCATTAGAACAGGGACCGATCATCAGCCGTATGGATTACGGGAATGCCCTGTTGACACAAATAAATGAAGAAATAGTCTTGTTTACAATCTAGATTTATTCAAGTTGCATATAAAAAAACAATAAAGACAAGATAAAATCATACAATTCTTCCAAAACAATTAAAATCCAAGATTAAGTATAACTATATATAGTGGCAGAGATATCAAGTGGGCCACTTACACGTGAGGGGTTTGTTGTGACTATGTTTAGTCTGTTGTTTATTGTGAATATATTTTGATTGCTTTTCCATTTATTGTGTACCGTAATATTATGTTTATGTAACACTGTTGAATAAGTATTTTTATCCCTCCAAGATACTTAATCTTGGATTTTAATTGTTTTGGAAGAATTGTATGATTTTATCTTGTCTTTATTGTTTTTTTATATGCAACTTGAATAAATCTAGATTGTAAACAAGACTATTTCTTTGTGGAAACCCATTCCTATGTTTGTCCGAATACCTATGGCATACTGTGACCTCTCTTTGTACAACAAGAAAGGCCTTTTGTGATAAGTAGACTATTCGACTCCAGGGATTTCCCCTTTGACTAACTGTCTTCCTACCCTGTTCCCTGGTGAAAGTGGGGTACCCTCTCTTTTTTGAAACCAAACAAATAAATGAAGACCTTTCTTCCAGGCTTCAGGTCCTGCAAAATACAGCTGCCAGACTGGTGCTAAAGCTCCCATCTGGATCTCCCTCAGCACCTAGCCTAAGACATCTTCATTGTCTACCAGTGAGGAAGCGTACCCGTTTTAAGACCCTATGCTTAACGCATAAGAACATGTAAGGTAGAGGTCCAAGCTATTGGGCAAAAAAGCTCTGCTGGTATCTCCCTTGCAGGACCTTAAGATCTAGTAAGAGTTCTCTCCTCACTCCTCTCAGAGTACACACTGTGAAAAACGGGGGAAGATATTTTCCTTTTCTTGCTCCCTCCCTCTGGAATGAACTGCCTTTATACTTACGCATCATCTCTGATCACAACTGCTTTCGTAGGGAGTTAAAACATGGATGTTCGATCATTTGTTTGGTTACTTCTCTTTTTCTAGCCAATAATCCTGAGTTGTCCGCAAATGCCATGAGACTTTCGGGTGATTTGTACGCAAAAACAAATGCTCCTGATTTGATTTGAAGTAGAAGCAACAGAGCATGCACATAGTAAAGGAAACATAGCTATAACACATATGCTGGGTCATGCAACATGGGCAGTAGAGGAGGAGATGGAGATACAGGTGAAAAGGCTGCTGGTTGGAGCATAAACCACGCTACATTCAGAGCCCATGGCTGTGAGGTACCTTTATGTATCTGGCCATGTTTAACTCATTTTCTCCTTATATGACAAGCCTTTGTGGCAACGGACACCTAGTGAGAGCAGTAAGATTACCGAACAAATACTGGTAGAGTGGTGAGCCAGTTAATCATAGATGAGATATAGTTGAAATGCATATGTTAATTTGGGCTGGTTGCTGACTCCAAGTTGAGGCTGGAGAACTCAGCAGCCAGAAAACCGCTGGCAATATGAAGGATGAAAATTCCAGTAGTTTAGAGATTGTCAATCATACAATATGCTAGGCAAATATAGTGCTACAGTTGCATGTCCCAACAAATAATGTACAATTCTTTTTGATCAAGTATTGGTGCTCATACAATATTGGACATCTGTTGCCATGATGTCAATAAACAGGCTAACAGACACATGGCGTATCCCTCCTGTATCATATTAGACATAATAGTATTGGAGCTCTCATTGATGTATTTTAGCATATAGTGGCAAATATAATACATTTGCCGAAAGTCAAATGCAATAGTCCCTATTTTCTCCTCTTCAAGCAAGTAATCCAGAACACAAAAGAAGTGGTGATAATTTATTTTATTCTTTTAAGCTGTCATAGAAAATACCCATGGTTCAGCCGACACTTGTTTCATCTGGCAATGTACTTTCTCAAGGTTGATTTCATGCCATGATGGTAACATGAAGAGACGAAATGCAATTTGTATAGCAGTTAATGGTATTCATATGTTCCTTATTCTTTAGATGCTCCCTCCCACCATTGTGCGTATACCTAAGTGCTATTTAAAAAGGAGTGATATGAGAATTGCATTTCTACATATATCACAAGTGTAAGACATCCTCTCACCTGAAGTGATATTACACCAACGTCCTTGATATGACATGAGTGAGTAAGAATGTGAATAGCAATGTCTTCTTGCCATCTCCCCTTGCAAACGTTCTCCTGTCCAGCGTCCCACAGTCCATTAGCCCCCTCTGCCCATCATCCTGCTGACCTCTGTCTGTGCCTCTTCTTCACATTTCTTTCTAATTTTTGCCTTTTCTGCTAATTTCTGTGCTTGCTTTTCTGTGTACTGGTTTACCTTTTCTGCTTGTTTTCCTGCCCTCAGTTTTGACCTCTTGTGCTCTGTTATGCCTTTTGTCAGCTCGTTTTTCTGACCTGTGTTTTGCCTTTTTCTACTTGTTTCTTCCCACCATTTACTCAAGACCTTCTTTTTCAGCTGAGACCTCTCACCACAGCGCCAAGATACCCCCAGGGGTGACATTGCTGAGCTTTGCAAAAGCTGATTGATGAGAGAGCAATGTATAAGATAAACCTGTGTGGGGCCATCAAATGGAACAGCCACCACTCCTAAGTTGAAAGTTTTAAAATAATACTTAGAAAAAACAGTAAAAGACTTCATAAAAAAGGATAATATGTGATCCAGATATCCCCGGAAAGAGGGAAGTTTTAGCATTAAAGAGTTGTAACAAAGAGTGATGCAGAAGCCTCAGCAATGACCTAATCAACCACTGTAAGATAGCAGTAAGGATGAGGAATGTGACACAACCATGTCCAATATAATGTGGCAGGGCCTGCTTATTTACAGATCTGATGTGATAAAAAGTGAAAAGAACTGGACTCAAGAGTGCAGTTTCGGGCAACTTCATCCACATAGAGATTGCCACATGTGAAATAGTAATTACCGCTCTTGTGTGCGGCACATTTCATGAGAACAATCTTCTTTGGCAATCATAGAGCATTTAGTACACTTAAAACACACTGTCCATTTTTGATAGGACTTCCAGCAGAAGTTTAAAATCTATGTGACCATAACTGACCAAAATCATGCATGAATCAAAATCCATACTGGCTATCTGTGTAAATGGTGACTAGCACGACTTCTGCACAAGTGGCTGAATGAATTGCCCTTGCCAGAGCCTGCTGCATCTTAGAAGTTACTTGGCATAAGTAAGAAGTTTCCACCACTCTGCTTAAAGTACATGTAGCATATGCAGCTCTAAGAATAACACGTTGATCTCTTAGACATGAAGCATCAACAAAAACAGTATGGTCAGGATTTGTAATGGGAACATCCAGTACATCTGGCTCTGGTTTTTCTGCATAACTCAGTTACATTCATGCTGTCATGATCAAAGTCATTCTCATCTTCTACCTCTGGAGTACTTAAAAACGAAGCTAGATTTAGTGGGCCTCTTCTCTGAATGGAAATATGCTCAGCAGATAGAATAATTCTATCATAACGGTATATGAGGGCTTTGTCATGTGCTGCATTCATGAGTGGGCCATAACAATCTCAATTGAATGGGGTACCATAACAATCAAAGTATAATCCATCACAATCCCTTCTGTTTGCTGAATGCTAAGGCTAACCGCTGCAGCCTCTTTGAGACTCCTGGTACCACCATGGGCTTGTCTTAGTACAGACAATGCCCCAGTGTTAGTCCTAATTTAAAGCAGTTTTAAACATCATGGGAACTGGGCCTTCTTGTATTGTCATTGTATTTTGTCATTTGGGGAACTATGTAATTTTTCTGTTAGTTATGAATACTGCCCCACATTTGCTTTGGGTTGTAACTGTTTGGCAACTCCCCAGCCATTGTAAAGTTCTGAACGGTCATAGGGGGCCTAGGGACTGATACAATATTTTCTGGACTTATCAGATTTATTTCTCAGGAATCCTTTGCAAATCAGTCTGCATTATATCTACACCCCCTCTTCCAATGACCTACCTTGTGGCATGTGTGACATGGGGTAACTTTCTTCAAGGTGCTTATGTTAGTCCCTGTCGCATTCCCCCTACCTTTTCCTATTCCATGTATATCTACATCGTAACTTTGGGAATCTCCTAGCATTCACGTTACATAATTTGGGTACTAGGACTGGGGACTTAAATCTCTTCATCTCTAAATTCTGAGCTAATTCGGTCTAGGCAATCATATACCTTTTGTTTAAACCTTTTTGTTTTGCTTCTAGATTATCACTGCAACATTTGACATATTGTAAATTCTCATTTGCTGGTTTGCTCTGCCAATAAATAACACCTTGCAAAATTTGATTACTAATGTCTGCTCTCAACTCATAAAAGAAAGAAGCAAGACATCCTCCCATATAATAATCAATAGGATCATTCACTCCACTATGCTCTCCATACTCCTGCATTAATCTCCCACAGTATGCTTTCACTGATTGCTTAGGTTCCTGTGAAGTTCAACATATCCTTGGCCAATTAATTTCCTTATGTGGGCCTTTTGTCATTGAATAGCTCATTTCTTCCTCATATTTGGGCTTAACTTTAGATGAAGAAGAAATAGTTTCTTGCACCACGGTGTTTTTTGCGTGGGCTAATTAACAGCTCATTTACATTCTGCCCACAAGCCTTTTGGGACTGCTACTTCAAACAACACACCTAAATCTTCCCACAAAACCTTTGATATGGTCACAATCTGCTCCATCTGGGCATACCATTTATCAGGATTCTCTCTAAGTTTTAAAAAAGTAATAGTAACTTGGAAAAGTTCTGAACAAGACCATGGAATATTTACATATGATCCTCTCTGAACCTCTCGTAGTGAAAACTCCTGTATCTTTTCACCCATATCAGTTTTTCTCCCGCTTTCCCTTTTCATTTCTAACGTTCTCTTTCTTTGACCTAATGATTCATATATTCTTTTTATCACTTCATTCTCTAATATCTTCATTTAACTTTTTCACATGCATTCTCAACCCTCTAACCTTCAACATTTTCAGTTCTTTTTCAGTTCCATTTATTCTAATATTTATTTGCAGCTTCTTCCGTTGCGTTATGTCAGTGCCACATTTTTTCGCCACGTATTCCATCTTGGCATATAACTGTTTTGCCAATCTCGCTGCTTCTTTGCATACATACATCATCTTCTTCTTTCCATAACATCCTAGGTAGTCCATTCCCACATTTCCCTTCACCAACTCTTCCATTTTTTTTTAATTGTGATAGATTAATGCTATGGGTGGGCATCCTATTTCCAGGAGAGGCAAAAGATACATCTGTACTAGTTGATTGTCCCAAACCTTATCTACTAATTATATTTCCCTCCTGGTAAGGATCTATAGCAATACTTCCTGCAATTGGGGCTGCATCTTGAGGTATACTCAGGGCATGTTGTCTTTAAGCTAGGTTAGAAGAGGTCTCAATTATAGAAGCTGGCAATATTTAAGGTAAAGGTAAGGTACTTATTGCAACTGTTACAGGAGTCCGAGTCTGAGTCAGGACAGAGCTCTTAGAATAGCTTGAAGTCTCATGAGGTCCCACCAAGGATCCCACAGTCACTGTTTTCGCAGGAATTACCGGTGCTGTGGCACCTGGCACTTCCAATGTAGTGACATTGTAAGGGAATGGTCTAACACTAAGAATTTTTTCCATCGGGGCATCTTCTTCCTCAGTTTATATATCTGCTTCTTGCTCAGGTTTTTCTTTAACCGTTCCTTTCTCTTCCTTTTCCAATAGATGATAAGCTCCTTCCTCTCTCCTATTCCCTGCTTTTCCTCCTCTTGCTAATTTTCCCTTCAATGAGCCCTACTTCTAATTTTGAATTCACACTTCTTTCTCTTTTTCTCAATTGCCATCTGCCCCAAAGATTTAAAGCCTCAAATTGAGTAGGTCTAGTTTTGCAGTTTTACTTTTAGCTCATACATTTATCTTCTCGAATTCTTCATTCATGGGATGTGGAAAGGTCCTCTGAGAGGAAATCATACTTGTGCATCTCTAGATGAATATACATGCTATTGGGTAAGCCATATGCACGTATGTAACCCTTTCTTTGCTTCGGTTTCCCTTGCATGGATATCTTCTAGAGGAAACGTCTCCTCTTTATTTATGTCTCTTTCTCTTTTTGACAAAGGATTCCCCATTCTAATTACAAAAATGCAAGTAATCCTAGTTCAAACTTTCAACCTTTCTGCACTGACAATCTTTGTAACTCCTCCACTAATCAAAGCACATACTGTCAAAAGTCACCTTGTTACAGTGCAGCTTCTCTACTCACTTAGCCAATCACAGTGCAGCACATCAATGACCCAACACTCAAATCACTTTAATGACAGCACCGCAATGACACAATGCGTTCCTTACTTCACTGACTCACAATTGTGTTTGCATGTTCCAACTACAGAAAGTTCCTTTTTCTACACAGAAAGATTTTCTCCTTGCTCTCACAATAAAGTGAGCTCTTGACCAGCGAAGGTCAAAACTCTGCATGTCCATCCCTTGTGCATGCAGGAGAAAATCTCTACAGAGCTCCATTAATACATTCACACAAGAACGTTCTACGTCTAACTTGGTGTGACTGGTAGTGCATCACAGTATACCTCTCCTAGCTGTCAGGATAAACTGCTTCAATTCTATATGAGGTACCTTTCGTTCGAAATTAAAAAAATATCATCAAATACACAATAACGCTACCTTGAATAAGAACAAAAATGAAAGTCATCCGATATTTATCCTCAATTATTTCCCATAGCATTCCTCTCTCACAATGCTCATTACACTACTCCCAACATGCAATGTACTGGTTACTTCATGCAAACCCTATTGATGCTCACATCATTGTTCTTCCAACAGCCACCTCTTGTTTCTCATGTCTCTTTAGAAGCGGGATTTGGTTGGAGGGGACAATTTAAATCTCAGGGCAAACCATCTGGACCATGAAGGTACAGTACCCAGTTCTACAGCCAATTAAAATTGAGAAATAGCTTATCTCCAATCGGAACCGACCTCTGCTACCAAGATCTGTTGGCACGTTGAACCCATACAAGCTCCTAACTAAAGCCATACAGTTTCAGCAGTGCACCTTCAATCTTCAGTGCGGTTTATGCCTGGTAGCTCGGACTTTGGTGCTCCCAATTGGAACTGTAATTTTATATCATCAAGGGCCCACATAATAGTTCTGTCACATGCTTATAAGAATGACAGACAATACATCTTAATTGCTTTATGTAAGTATTAAAGTGAAAATACAGAGCAAGCCTTCAGTAAATTATCATACAAAAGCAATGGGTGGAATGCTTGAATTAAGCTCAGCCACTTTTAATTACTTGGGGCCGCTTCCCAATCCATTGTTATTCTGCACACCATGCCACCTCACTTTAGATCCAGCTATATGCAAATCAGTCTTGGCTCTACTCCAATCGGCACATTCTAGTTGAACTGCTAAGCCAGGTCCTTCCCTGAACTGGAAGACAAGCAACCCAGTATTGGTTTTTCCATAGTTATTGGCTCATCATCCAAGTAAGTACAAGTTCAAGTTCATAAATTTATATAGCGCACTACTCACCCAGAGGGTCTCAAGGCGCTTGAGGGAGGGGGGTAATTTACTTATCGAATATCCAAGTTTTTAGTTGTTTTCTGAAGGAGAGGTGGTTCTGTGTAAGGCGGAGGTAGGTGGGGAGAGAATTCCAGGTCTTTGCCGCTAAATAGGAGAAGGATCTTCCCCCCATGGTGTATCTTTGGATTCGTGGAATTGCGGCGAGGGCTTGATTGGACGAACGTAGTTGGCGGGTGGGGGTGTAAAAGGACAGGCGCGTGTTGAGGTATTCGGGCCTGAGGTCGTAGAGGGCTTTGTGTGCGTGGGTGAGGAGACGGAACGTTATTCTCTTGTTGACGGGGAGCCAGTGGAGGTCTTTCAGGTGACCGGAAATGTGAGCTTGGCGGGGAATGTCTAGGATGAGTCTGGCTGAGGCGTTTTGGATTCGTTGGAGTTTTTTCTGTAGTTTGGCTGTGGTTCCGGCATAAAGCGTGTTTCCGTAGTCCAGTCGGCTTGTGACCAGTGCGTGGGTGACCTTCTTTCTTGTTTAGGTGGGGATCCAACTGAAGATTTTTTTGAGCATACGTAGGATGTTGAAGCATGATGATGAGACGGCGTTGACTTGTCTGGTCATCGAGAGGGAGGAGTCCAGGATGCAGCCCAGGTTGCGTGCGTGGTCTGTTGATATGGGTGCGTTTCCCAGGGCCGGTGGCCACCGCGAGTCGTCCCAGGCGGAGGGGGTTGATCCTAAGATGAGGACTTCCATTTTGTCCGAGTTCAGTTTTAAACGGCTGTTCTTCATCCATCCGGCTACTTCTTTCATCCCTTCGTGTAGGTTGGTTTTGGCGGTGTTTGGGTCTTTGGTGAGGGAGAGGATCAGCTGGGTGTCGTCTGCGTACGAGATGATGTTGAGATTGTGTTGGGGCGCGATGGATGCGAGGGGACTCATGTATACGTTAAAGAGGGTGGGACTGAGTGATGATCCTTGTGGTACGCCGCAGATGACTTCGGTGGCCTCTGAACTAAAAGGGGGGAGGCGGACTCTCTGGGTTCTTCCGGCGAGGAACGAGATGATTCAGTCCAATGCTTTTCCTTGTATTCCGACGTTGCTGAGGCGTTGTATAAGGGTGCTATGACAGACTGTGTCGAAGGCTGCGGAGAGGTCAAGTAGGATGAGGGTAGCTGTTTCTCCGTTGTCCAGTAGAGTACGAATGTCGTCTGTTGCTGCGATGAGGGCGGTCTCGGTGCTGTGTTTGGCTCGGAAGCCGGACTGTGAAGGGTCGAGGGATTTGTTGGATTCGAGGAAGGTGGCGAGCTGACTGTTGACGGCTTTCTCAATGACTTTGGCAGGGAAAGGGAGGAGCGAGATGGGGCGGTAGTTCTTAAGTTCGGTGGGGTCTGCTGTGGGTTTCTTCAGGAGGGCGCTGAGTTCGGCATGTTTCCAGCTTTCCGGGAAGGTCGCGGAGTTGAGGGAGCAGTTGATGACGTCTCGGAGATGGGGTGCGATAATGGAGTCTGCTTTGTTGAAAATGTGGTGGGGACATGGGTCGGTTGGCGATCCTGAGTGGATGGAGTTCATCAGGCGGATGGTGTCTTCAGTGGTGATTGGGTTCCAGGCGCAGAGGTTGTTGGAGGGGGGTTTAAGTTCGGAGGTGGGTGGGGTGGGCTGATCTCCAAAGCTGTTATGTATGTCAGCGATTTTGTTGTGGAAGAACGAGGCTAGAGAGTCGCAGAGGTCTTGGGAGGGAGTGATGTCGTTGGTGCCGGCGGTGGGGTTGGTAAACTCTTTGACGATGTTGAATAGTTCCTTGCTGTTGTGGGCGTTGTTGTCAAGTCGATCCTTGAATGCTGATTTCTTGGTGGATCGGATCAGTTGGTGGTGTTTGCGGGTGGTGTTCTTGAAGGTGGCCAGGTTGTCAGTGCTTGGGTTTTTTCGCCAGGCTTTCTCGAAGGTGCGACAGATCTTCTTGGATTTCTTAAGGTCATCATTGAACCAGGGGGCTTTTTTGCTACCTTGCTTGATTTGATGGTTTTTCAAGGGTGCTAATTCATCAGCGCTGTGGGTGATCCATTGTGTGAGGTTGGTGGCTGCTTGGTTTGGGTCCGAAGATTTGGCAGGAGGGTTATGGTGAAGTGATGTGAAGAGCTGGTCGTGGTAGTTTTGTTCCAGTTTCTGCGGGGGATTGGTTGTGGATGGTTGTGGGTCGTAGTCTTTTTGTAGTTGAAGTGAACGCAGCTGTGGTCCGTCCAATGGAGAGCAGTGGTGTGATTGAAGGAGATGTGTTTGCTGGAGGTGAAGATTGGGTCGAGCGTGTGCCTGGCATAGTGGGTGGGGGTGTCAACAAGTTGTTTAAGTCCGAGATTGGCGAGGTTGTCCAGAAGGGTGGTGGTGTTGCTGTCGTTATTCTTTTCCAGGTGGAAGTTGAGGTCTCCCAGTAGAATGTAGTCCTCGGAGGGGAGGGCGTGTGGGCTGATGAAGTCGGTGATGTCTTCGCTGAATTGTGTGTGGGGTCCTGGTGGCCTGTAGATGAGGGTGCCTCTGAGTGTGGTCTTGGGGTCGGTGTGGATCTGGAAGTGAAGGTGTTCGGTGGCTGCGAGGTTATCGTCGGAACTGGTCGTGATGCGGATGGTGTTCTTGTGGACGATGGCAATGCTTCCTCCTGTTTGGTTGATGCGGTCCTTTCGGATGATTTTGTAGCCGTCCGGGATGGCTATGGCGATGTCGGGTGCTGATGAGGCGTTCAACCAGGTTTCTGTAAGAAAGGCCACGTCGGCGATGTGGTGTCGAGTAGGTTCCAAAGTTCAATGGCGTGTCTGTGGACCGAGCGGGTATTGAGCAGGATGCACTTCAGGTGGTTAGTGTCGGAGCTCTGTTTGGAGTTTGTGGATTTGGTGTGGGTCCTGATGCAATCGAATTTGCAGGAGTGGCAGGTGAAGGGTCCATGGGTGCGTCCTGGGGCGGCTTGGTAGCAGTTTGGAAGTTGGCCGGGGTTAAGTGCTGAGAGGGTTGAGGCGTCGTACGTTATGCGGGTGGAGTGGGTTTTACGGGGGCAGGGGTTCTGGCGCTGGGCGCAGTCCGGGCGCGGACGGGCGTAGACGGGCTTACCTTTGGCGCGCCTTCGGCGCGCATGGGGCGCGTCCGCTGCGCGTAAACGCTGCGCGCAAATGCATCTGTCATAAATGGATCATGGTAGGGGGCGGAGCGAGGGAGGAGCAGCTGGGAGGTGGGAGCGGGGTGGAGAGCTGGGCTGGGAGGCACAACAACAAACAACAAAATGGCAGCAAGCCCAAAAGCGAAACAGGACGAGATTGGGGCACAACCTGAAATCGCTATTAAATGGGCAGTAGCACCGGCACAATCAGGCACAAATAATAAAGCAGGCAAAGGGAGCAGTGCACAGTTGAAAAATAAATGAAGAGCAGGCTTGCAGTATAGCGCTACGATGTCGATATAAGCAGGCATGATTAATTACAGTAAGCAGTGCGAGCAGTGCGCTATTCAATTCAATGGCAATGAGCAGTCTGGCAGTAAGCGCTACGATACCAATTATTTCAGCAGGGAGCAGCGTGAGGAGCGACCGCTTCTAAGCTAGTCAGGACGGTCACAGCGCTTGAACTAATGGGTAGAGCTTTAACTTTCAGTGGGAGGAAGCAGCAGCTGGGTGGCGGGAGCGGGGTGGAGAGCCGGGCTGGGAGGCACAACAACAAACAACAAAATGGCAGCAAGCCCAAAAGCGAAACAGGACGAGATTGGGGCACAACCTGAAATCGCTATTAAATGGGCAGTGGCACCGGCACAATCAGGCACAAATAATAAAGCAGGCAAAGCGAGCAGTGCACAGTTGAAAAATAAATGAAGAGCAGTCTTGCAGTATAGCGCTACGATGTCGATATAAGCAGGCACGATTAATTACAGTAAGCAGTGCGAGCAGTGGGCTATTCAATTCAATGGCAATGAGCAGTCTGGCAGTAAGCGCTACGATACCAATTATTTCAGCAGGGAGCAGCGTGAGGAGCGACCGCTTCTAAGCTAGTCAGGACAGTCACAGCGCTTGAACTAATGGGTAGAGCCTTAACTTTCAGTGGGAGGGAGGAGCAGCTGGGAGGCGGGAGCGGGGTGGAGAGCCTGGCTGGGAGGCACAACAACAAACAACAAAATGGCAGCAAGCCCAAAAGCGAAACAGGACGAGATTGGGGCACAACCTGAAATCGCTATTAAATGGGCAGTGGCACCGGCACAATCAGGCACAAATAATAAAGCAGGCAAAGCGAGCAGTGCACAGTTGAAAAATAAATGAAGAGCAGTCTTGCAGTATAGCGCTACGATGTCGATATAAGCAGGCACGATTAATTACAGTAAGCAGTGCGAGCAGTGCGCTATTCAATTCAATGGCAATGAGCAGTCTGGCAGTAAGCGCTACGATACCAATTATTTCAGCAGGGAGCAGCGTGAGGAGCGACCGCTTCTAAGCTAGTCAGGACGGTCACCAGTACAGCTTGGTTCCAGGGACACAGTGTGCATGGGACCCACATCTGGGCATACCCACACCATGCTGCCTCAGTTTGAACTCATCTATTTGCAAATCAGTCTTGACCCTGCTTTAATTGGAGCAGTATGGCCCAAAATGCCAATCCAGGTCCTCCCTGAACCAGTACACAAGACAGGACCGGTTTCACTCTAGTTACAGGCTCATCAGCCGGGCGAACAGGTTTGCTCCAGTGACACAGGGTGAATGGGACCCGAGTCTGGGCATACCAGTCCCACCTAGGGTGACACAGTTAGTATACAAAACATTGATGGATGGAATACTTGAATTAATCTAAGGGATGTATGACGATACAACGCGTACCGTTACCACGCTAGTTTTACAACGCAAGTCGTTACAACGACTTGCGTTGAGGGGCGCTGGATAGTAAATAGTTTTATTTACTATTCCAACTCCAGTCCCCGTGGACTCTAGGGAAGGAGTTGGATAGTAAATTAAACTATTTACTATCCTGGAGCGCCCCGAGCGCAAGTTGTCGTAACGACTTGCGTTGAAAAAGTAGCGTGGTAACAGTACCGCGTTGTTAAAGTTTCGTCGTAATGGATGTTCCCCTAATCTAAGCCACTGGTTCTTATTCGTGCTGCATCCCAATCCATTGTTATTCTGCACACCACACTACCTACATTTAGATGCAGCTACATGCAAATACGTCTTGACTCTGCTCCAATTGGAACAGTCTAGCCCTGATTGCAGAGCCAGGTCCTCCCTGAACCGGAACACATGCAACCCAAGACCAGTTTCACTCTAGGTGTGGGCTCTGATGAAAGAAAGTAATAAATGGTAAAGCTGGAATTCTGCAAAAAGCTTTTTGAATAAAGGGAAACTGGATAGTTGAAGAAGGTAATACAAAATTCCTGAGGCGTTCATTAGAAAAAGACACAACAATTTTGTGAAGGTTACAGAGGGTTTGCAAAGAGAACAAGCTGAATCAGAACATAACTGAATTGCTGAAATACTCATTACAAGTTCTTAACAATGACACTCACATGTTATACACACACAATTTCCTTGGAATGAACCATAGAGAGGGACATTAAAAACAAACATTATAGAAGGTATGTTTAGAAAACCTTTAGTAAAATAGTTAATAGGGAAAATAATCCATTCCTTAGGTAAACTCTTTTTATGTGCTCTTTTTTGTGCATAAAAGACGTATACTGCTGAGAACCATGAAGTATCCCAGGCAACAGGATGCCAAACATTCAGTGGAATTAACTATATGAAGTACAGAGCGACAGGTACTGACTATAGGAAGCACCTGAAGCAGTCCCTCTCCCTCTATCTTTCCATTCACTGTTCCCCTTGCAGGTGCACAGTGTATAAAGGTGTATAAGGTACATGCAAAAGATGATATGGGAGGATAAAGGAGGGCAATCATCATTCTGCTAGATCAAGTTAAGGTTAGAGCAATCCTTTGAAAATATGACCATTTAATTACGAGACCTGCTACCGGCACACTATGGTTTAGAGTCCAAAGCAGACAGTAGAGAGAAGCAGTTCTCTGAATAAACCAATAAAATTCAGACAAAAGAGCCATAGAGGGTATCAGCAACACAAAACGTTCACTGAATATACGTACATGCAAGACCAGACATGGTGAGACAAATCAAAACTGAGGTTAAAGAAAGTGACCAGGCAAAAGACAATTACCAGAGTTAATGAACTTGAGTGCAAATGTATGCCTTGGCGTGAAATTCTGCTCCACTCTTGGAGTTTGCAGAGTTATTCCCACTTCGCTCTCCACGTAATGCATGGAGTTCCCAAAAAATCAGAGCTATGTTTTTTCCTTGCATGCACTCGCCAACATTAAGCTGCTGAGCGCGAGCAAGGAAAATCTTACTCCAGACCCCTCCTGGCGAGATTTCTTACATTTCATACATGCCCCCTACCACTCTCGTTGAGAAACCTTCCATTCGCATTGAGGAAGCTTCCCCTCTAGCACAACATCTACTTGAGCGGCAGAAAGAAGTAGTGCCCTCTTGCTCTGCACATGGTGCCTTTTGCGCTGATTTTCCATTGCTGAACAAGCACCTACTGAAAAAAATCTGCAAGAACAACGCGGCCTAATGCACTCATCCGCTTGCGGAACGCCACGGAGCACGGTGGAGTTTTTGGTCATGCAGGACTCCGCCGAGGCCTATGCAAATGTAGGCAGTGTGATTGATATGGTCACATGAAAATCAAACAAAAATCCCAATCCATGAGCAGAGTATAAAGGCTTTGCTCTGTTGCAAAGTAAATCAGAACAATCAATGCACCCACATGTGTTATCCAACCATGGCTATTAGCTCATAATGTAGCATATAGCCTGTACCCATTTCCAAAGAACGACTCTTAACCGAATGCACACAGATGCAACATCAAAGGTGAGTGACAATCCAGAAACAGTGTACATGCTCTACCCTGGTGACAAGTGAAGTAGGTCACACAATGAACCCAGTATGGGCTAGGAACAGCTGTATTTATCAATCTATGTGGTACACACATGTGCAGAGTAGAGATTTCACTAGATACATCAGGGGTTGTAAAGATGGCAGTATCCTTCAGAAATATCAATCAAAAGCAAACACTCCGATTCCAGCGGGCGGTAGCTGGCAAAGTGCTCCTACTCACTGGAAGTGAAGGTTTCATCTCTTTCCCCACCGCAGATGTGCTTCAGGGAAAGAGATTAAATGATTGCTCCTGCATGGAGGAAGCTGCCTTTCCAGCAGCTCCCTCCATGAAGCAGCAATGGTGTGCACCTGCAGGAGACGGGGAGCCAGCTGGGACCGCTGGGTCCTTGAAGCTCCCCCTGCGGTCTCCATGCTGCACACTGGGTGCCCAGGGCATGCAGGGCACCAAGGAGACATGGCCAGGCCCCAGGGAATGTGGTACCCGGGGCCAAAATAGGCCTGGTAGGGGGGCTGCATGGCCCCCTTCCCCTATTTGAATAAATATAGATTAAGGCCGAGGAATGGGGTCATGTGGCAGAAATCGGCCTTTTAAGAGGACGGCAAGGCCTCCCTTCTTTTCTTTTTTTGAATAATTATAGATGAAGACTGGGCCCTGGGGGATAGGGTCCCCAGGGTCAAGATCAACCTAGGGAGGGGGATTGCGTGGCTCCCCTCCCCATTTTAATAATAGCCAGGACCCGAGCAATGGGTTCCCCCGGGGGCAAAATTAGCCTGGGGATGGGGGCGCACGGATAGAAAAATGGGCAAAACAGAGAACAAAAAAATAGCAAAAAAGGCAAAATAGAAGGAAGAAAACTGAACAGGAAAGGAAAAACAGAGCGGAAGAGGGCAAAACAGGGGAGAAAAAACACAAGCATGAAAGGTAAAACAGAGGCAGAAACATTAGCAGGACAGTCAAAACAGAGGGCAGAAAAACAAGCAGAAAAGACAAAAAAGAGCAGAAGAGAACCAAACAGAGAGCCTTTCAGACATTCACACACCCACTCAGAGACTCAGTCACACACTAACAAACTCAATGAGACACTCATACACACTCACAAACCCACTCAGAGACGCACAAACCCACTCTGGCTGACACACCCACTCACAAACTGTATGTATGTATGTATGGATAAAAAATGTATAAAGTGCACAATTGTTAAATTGCAGCCAACAATGACTTTTGTAAAACATAGTTGAAATTGCTCTTCTGCAGTGGTAGAATTATTGTCCAGCACTAGGATCAACTGAGTTCATCAGCATAAGAAGTGGTTTCAATTTCGAAGGAGGATATTAGTTCTATAAGGGGGGTCATATATACATTGAATAAAATGGAGCAGAGGGTGGATCTCTATAGAATGCCAGATGTGAGTGGTTTTTCAGTTGGCTGATAATGACCAAGGGTAACCACTTGCCTACGGTCGGTAATGAAGGACTTTACCCAGGCCAAAGCTAGATGGGAGAGGCCACAAGTATTCAGACCATGCACTAGAATATCGTGAAAGATGGTATCAAATGAAGCTGATAGATCTAATAGGATCAGTACTGCATTTATCCCAATGACCAAGACAAATTTGAAGGTCTCTGTGATTTCAAAAAGTGCGGTTTCAGTAGAATGGTTATGTTGAACACCAGACTGGTGAGGGTGCAGAATATTGTCCTTTTCTAAGAAGGTGGTCAATTGGCTATTGACAAATTTCTCCATCATCTTACTTAGGCAAGGTAACAGAGAGATGGGCTGTAGATTGGAAAGAGTGCTAGGAACTGTTAGTTGCTTTTTTTGAAGGGGCTTTACAGCAGCAACTTTCCAATCAGTGGAAACATCTGCAGTTAAAAGGGAAGAATTGATGATATCATTGATAACCGGATTAACAACATCAATGATAGCATGTAGCACTTCCCGGGGGCATGCATTGAAGGGAGAGACATATTTGCAAGAAAGGATGGCTTGGCGTGACTGTTCTAAACTGATGATATGGAACGGTTGAAGATTGGAACTGGCCTTGTGGGATACTGAATTTATATATATGGGAGAGGCATATCCCATGTTAAGACCTATTTGAAGATTTTTAATTTTTTGTAAAAAAAAATCCAATATTGTTACATAACGTTTGTGAAGGGGGATGTCTTGATTCAATATTTTAGGACGTGTGAAAGATTCCACAGACCTTTTTGATCTGATTATAAATTTTGTATAAAATGCTTTTTTCACACTATAATTTGTTGGCTATGTTTTCAGAGTCGTTTTGAACTGAGTTAGGTCTTCTGAGTTTTATCCTTTCCATCATCTACGCTCAAGTTGTCTACATTGAAAATGTGACTCGGCTAATTTTTGAGTATGGCAGGGAGCTAATTATTTAGTGGTCAATTTCATTTTCAAAGGAATGGGGGGGGGGAAATATATTGCTAAGATTGGTCAGCCAATTGTGAAAACTCTGGTTGTCATGGGAAGTGTTACCTGATAAGGTAGGTCTAAGTCCTAATTCATGATGAGATAAATGTGGGTGCTTTAACATGTTGCACCATTTAGTGGTAAGTAACCCTGGGCTTAAAACAACGCTATGCTGACATAGCGTAGCATCTAAATCAACAATATTCTCAGATGCTTTGAAAAAGCAATTTTACATACTTAACAGGATATAACCAATTCACAAAAATTAACTTTTACAATAAAAACATTAGGTAATGAGAGAGCTGATGATTTTGGGGTCCCCCCTAACCTAGGGGGAGCACCAAGCAGATGCCTTGAACACAAAGAGCATAAACAAAAAGCACATTTTGTTGAACTTCAGTGTTGATCCCATCATTTTAGGACCACCCCAAGCACAGTTATTGGCAAAAAAACAATACCAACCAAAGGACCTGCAAAGCATTATGGGACGAGATTAGCAGTGGGCAGTGAATATTATAGTATCCAATATCAAAATAATTCTACAAAGAGCTGCAGATCACCTAGTTGTTACTAGATGTCCCTCAAGAGTCAAATGCAAAGCATTAAAAATATACTTACATCAAGCTGCAGTTCCACTGGTCGTCCCTAGATGTCTCTCACGAGTCAAATGCAAAACCATTGAAACCCTTTCATCAAGCATTTGCATTTGACTCGTGAGGGACATCTAGTAATCACCAGTTGGAACTGCAGCTCTCTGTAGAATTCTTTTGATATTGTATGCTATATAATATTCACTGCCCACTGCTAATCTCATCCCATAATGCTTTGCAGGGCCTTTGGTTGGGAATGTTTTTTTGCCAATAACTGTGTTTGGGTTTGACCTAAGAGGATGGTACCACAACTAAATCGTTCAATAAGATGTGCTTTTTTGTTTTCAAGGAAACTGTTTGGTACTCTCCCTAGGTTAGGGAGGATCGCAAATCATCACCTCTCCCACTGCTTGCTAATTTTTCAGTTTCACCATTGTGAAAGTACTATATGCACTTTAGCATATAAAGATAGAAATATTTATTTTATCATATCTGGTCATGTACAGAAAGCTTTTTGCAATTATTTTGCAATTTTTGCACAGTACAGACAAGAACACTGTATCATCAGCTGCGCTACGCAGACTATGTGTACTACGCGAAGTTTAAAGTATACTACGTGAAGTTACGTGTATTGCTTCTACACAAACTGCGCCCAGGTTTAGTGGTAAATGGTCATGGGGGATTAACATGAGGCCATGTGATTCCAAACGGAATACATTTGTGGTCTGACAGAGTTAACAGAGTTAACAATTAGTGAATATAGATTAGAGCAACTTCCATCAAGGATGTGTCTGGCACAATGTGTGGGGGCACACACCATCTGTTCAAGGCCCAGAGTCTCAATAAAGTCCAACAAATATGTAACTCCAGGTTCCTTAACACATTCTAAATGGAGGTTAAAATCTCCCAAAAAGGTAAAAATTGAATATCTTAAAATGTGGGGCCCTAAGGTATCCCCAAAGATTCTAAGAATGAAGAGTTTGGGCCAGGTGGGTGATAAATCAATGCTTCTGAAAATAAGATTGAGCCTTAAATTTGGAAGCAAAACCCCTAGCGTTCTTGCAGACCTACTAAGATACTCATGCACCCATTCACAGACTGACTCAAAGACTCATGCACCCACTCACAGACCCACTCAGACAATCACACACCCACTCACAGACCCAGCAGCCTGGAATGCACCACCCCATGGAAGTATGGGGGCCAGGGGAATCACCAAATGCTGGTTCCCCCTTTGGACATGTTGCAATGGATTGAGCGCAGAGGGCGAATACGGAGGCCCATCTGAGGGCTTTAAATGTGCGGCAGTTTATCATGCAGTAAGCACTATGAACTACAGGACCCAGCATTCTTTGCTAACAAAGCGGCCCATACATGTCGGGACCCTGCATGTACTTAATGAAGTTCACAGCGTGCATTCTTTCATTTCGTCCCAGCCTCAGAGGAAGAAGGCTGTTTTACTTCGAAACGCGTCAGGCACAGGGGACGCTTTGAACTGCTAAAAGCTTTCTGTACTCGAACTCTCTAAGCATTCCAATTAAAGGCCGGTCCTGCGAAACAGCATGTGAGTGATTCCTAACAGAGGGCAACCTTGGGAGCAGATATATATATATATATATATATATATATTCACTGAAAAAACCATAGGTTATAGACCATATATAGTTAGGAATTAGCATTTACAAAACCTTGAAAATTCACTGAAAAAACCATAGGTTATAGACCATATATAGTTAGGAATTAGCATTTAAAAAACCTTATTTTACTCACACAAAACCATTGAAATTCCATATATAGTTAGTTGCACTAACTATATATTGCGCACCCGCAATCCACTGCTGATGATGTCACATATTACATCATTCATGACATGGTCAGTGACATCACTGATGACATCACTGATGACATCTCAAATGACATCACTGATGACATCTCACTTGACATCAATGATCACATCACTGATGATATCATTCATGTGACAATACAATGCATCTCCTCACATTTTAATATAACCTCTGTTTCACCCAGTGTTAAAAACAGAGTATAATTTTTGAAACCATTGACACACCAATACTAGTTACTACATACGTACTCACTGATTCCTACGTCTACACACACATTCACTCATTCACCCATACAATCATTCATACATACAATCACTCATGTTTACAACACAATCATATGCACTCATACACCTATACAGACACTCACACTCTGCCACTCATCCATGGAGTTACTCACACACCTAGTCAGTCCTGTAAAGAATCAATCACACTTCCATTTTCTACTCTATACAGTTAAACATAGAGCACCTTACGTTTTCAACCATATACTAACACATACTTACTCTCTTATACAATCATTGATACAAGTACACATTGATCTGTACAGAGTCACACACCTCCCATCCAGCCACACACACACTCAGTCTCCCATGCAAATACTTGGGCAATCAATCAATAACCCATATAGTTACTCATATAGCTACTGATCAACACATGCAGCAGTTTACAGAACAACAGACATAATGATGCACAAATTAAGACAGTTTAGTCACTAACCCATGCACTCAGTGAGACACATTTAATCACTCACTCATACATTCAGTCATGCACCTACTAAATCCTTCGTCCAGACACTTATACATCCACTCATTCTTCAATATGTAAGACATATTTTAACTTTACAGAAACATAGTCACTGGATGTTGTCATCAGTGATGTCATCAGTGATGTCATTTGAGATGTCATCAGTGATGTCATCAGTGATGTCACTGACCATGTCATGAATGATGTAATATGTGACATCATCAGCAGTGGATTGCGGGTGCGCAATATATAGTTAGTGCAACTAACTATATATGGAATTTCAATGGTTTTGTGTGAGTAAAATAAGGTTTTTTAAATGCTAATTCCTAACTATATATGGTCTATAACCTATGGTTTTTTCAGTGAATTTTCAAGGTTTTGTAAATGCTAATTCCTAACTATATATGGTCTATAACCTATGGTTTTTTCAGTGAATTTCAATGGTTTTTTAATAGCAAATATCATAAGCTGTCGAATGTCAAGTACGTGGTAAGAATTTTTTTTTTCGTGTTTATGCACACTGATCTGCTTTGATTGCTGCCCCCCACCCCTCATTTCTATTAGGAGTACTCTCTCTTTGCAGATAGTGAAGGGTAGTTAACGCAGCCCTTTCCCCCTTTGTAATCCGTCGTGCCTGCTTCTCTCTCCATTTGATTGATTGTTCTCTTTGGTTCATTCTCTATTTACAAACAAGCACAGAGTCGCAATACTCTGTTTAGTCTTTGCAGATAGCGAAAAATCGTGTAAAAAAACAAAAGGAATCGAGCAAAATCAGTAGGCCACTAATGGGATCTCTTTTGACCTCGCTAAAATAGAAACATTAGGAACAACCTGTTGAAAATAGCAATGCGTATGTATATAAGCGGCGTTCATTTGTGTTCACAGTACCCCTTGTTGATTGTTTCAATCGAGCATTGAATTGTTCGAGGTTAATTCTCTTAACGATCTTCTCTACCTGCAAACGAGGAAGAATAGGAATATTCTATCTCCCTTTGCAGATAGTGAAGGGTAGGTAACGCAAGCCTTTAACACGTCGTACCTATTTCATTCCTCATTGATTGATTGATTGTCCGAACATTGACTGTTTGGGAATTAGTTCTTTTTGGAGGTATTCCCTGTTTGCAAATAAACGTAGGAAAATCTTTGCAAGTAGTGAAAGGGTACGTAATGCGGACCGTTCTCCCCCGTTGTAATCTGTCATGCCTATCTACTCCCCACTGATTGATGCACCTTTTTCACCCGGACCATTTACTAGAGATACGTCATCTGGCCCGACCAGAGAGCACCCCTAGTGAAAAGGACATATGCAATAATAACGAAGTGATCACTGTATCCTGTTAACAGAAACTTTACCATGAAACAACCTGGAAAGAAAAAAATAGGAAAACGAAAATCAGTAGGCCACTGATGAACATGAACTTTTATTAAACAACGAACAAAGAAACGATAACATAACGTAATGATAAAACCTATTAATGTCCTAGAAACAAGAAAACGTTAAAATATGCCAGTGGTGAGAGACCAGAAAAACAGTAAGAGAAACCAAATCACCCCTCGCTGTCCCACCGCCTGCCACGCCAAAAAAATCGATAGACTAGGGAAAATGCAAGTTAGTAGAACATCCACCCCCACTCTGGAAACTTCCAAGGTGGGGCAGGGTTCCGGCTACGCCCAGCCGGGAGCAGCCCATATAAGGCAGGTCCTGCTGCCACGCCTCGGCCAGGAGATCCTAACGTAGGGTGTAGCCGGAGGAGAGGCCGAGACCAGCGGGACCCGGCCAGGGGATTGCCTTTACAACGCTGAACAGTTGCAGGGGGGGGGAATGTCTCCTCGACCCTCCCCTCTCTCTCCCAGTCCGGCCGCGGTGGCCCTTGAGAGTTGCAGGTAGTCCCGCCACATGCTCTTCCGGTCCGACCACCAACGGTCGGGGGGCCGAGGCCGACGGGATCCGGCTGCAGCCGATAAACCAAGAAACCCGTTCATGGGGCCAGAGCCAGGGGCGTCCGGCCGACATCCACCGGAAGCCCGGCCCGAAGACGGACGGGACACTTCTTTCTTTTATAATGGCTGCGACAACACTGGAGGGGGATGTCTTGCACATGCCTCCGACCCCCCCCTCGTCCTCATCGCCTGGTCCGGCCATAACAAATCTCAAGCGAGACGCCGTGGGGTGCACTGGGAGGGAGAGACGGTGCGAACAGGCCTCTCCCGCCTCCCCAGGTGGAGGCTTCCCAGCTGCACCCTCAGCGCTCCAGGCGGTGGCATCCTAACAACTACAGTGCTGCACAGTTTCGGAACGACCTAGATAACGGTTCTTCCACTGTGGCCATGCTGCAACGTCTCGCCCGGCAGGGTGGAGCCCGTCCGCTCATGTGACCCCGCGATCGCCGGTAGCTGCCGAACTCTCAAAATGGCGGTCGACCTGGCAAGAGCGGGCCCAACATAAAGAAATGGCCCGGTCACTGGTTGACTCCACCACCGTAGTCCTCCACGACCTTGAAGATTCTAGAGGAGCCGCGGGAGTCTCCGACCCCCGATGGGGAATGACTGCCATGATCGCCCGTGGAGTGACGAAACTGTATCCGCGGGACGTCGGCGCTCCCATGCTGGCGCCAGCCTCACTTTGAATTACTACAATCCTGCAGACCTTACTTCCGGTGAAAGCACAGTGTGACCCGGTAGGAAAAATTATTGCACCCCCTCCCCTTTTTGACTGATAGTTCAAACCACCGATCCTTTCCTTTGCCCTTTTAACGGAACTTTGGACTGCCTCCCCCTCTTTTACATTTTCTAGAGAAAACAAAACATTAACCACTACATTAGCATAGCAGTTGACACCAGAACTGTTTTCAAATTGAAAACCAACAACATCTTCAACAGAATCCTTTTTGTTTCTGCTGTGACCCTGCTACAGCACAGGCATTGTCCCCAGCAGTAATTCTGCAATGCCGGTAAGAATAGCTGTGGTGCCTACTGGACTCACTCACCCCCGCGGCGCCCCACGCCGTTTTTTGCTGGGCGGCAACTTACTAGACATCACTTTCGTGCCATCTAGATTTCAGCGCGTTCTGCTGCCTTGGAACTATTCGCACAACAGACCGCTACTGACAAGAATATTTCATTATTGGTGCTGTCAATTTCAATAAATCTATTGGATAATTAAAAAGAAATTGCCACGGTCTCTTCGTTGTTTAAATGTTTTTACTGTTTTTGTTTTGTTGTATATATTTATATGTTATTAAAGTTTTATATTCCTACTACTTTGTTGGAGTGCTATATATTTTTAATGTGACACATAATTGTAAAAACTTTGATGTACAAAGAGTCATTCCTGGAATCTTCCGCTTCAGGCTCGGTCCCCTCCCCAATCACAATACAGGATGGTTTTCAGATAGTAGGAACGCGTGTGCTGTGACGGATCACATCGGGTGTGGGCCTTGATCTACTATAACTCCTTTGAAGAGGGGTGATTCTTTACAGCTGGGGCCATAAACTACATCTGCAGGGCTAGCTGATAGCCTAGGACCGGCCTGGACATTCGGACACAGAGGAAGAGGAGTGTCAGAGGGTGCGGTAGTGAATAGGGCGAAAGGGAGGTGTCGGGCGGGCACAGAGTGTGATTCTCAGGGAAGAGCAGCGCAGATGGGGGAAGGTTTATTGCCCATGCATAAGACAGAGAGCGGTGGTGACCAGTGCCTGGGGGAGATGCTTACGAGGGTGAGGAGCCATGCTACGAATCGACAGCGTGCAGAGAGTGGGTCTGGTCAAGACATCTAAAATGGCTGCCGTGCACGACAAAAGTGTGGCATTTCAAAAAAGGCAAGATGGCGCAGACAATGTTTTTCAACACTTCCTCATTTCCTTCGAATCGAACGTTAACAGACGTTGGGGCATATTACCAAAGTTAAGCGATATTTATCGCTAACGATGCTTACCAACCAATTTTTTACCACTAAGCATCGTCAGAAATTATCGAAGATAAACCTTACTATTATCAAGGTTTATCGCAAATGCGATAATAAACGGCCGCAATGCATGAATATCGCTAAAAAGTCAGCGATATTCATGCATTACCGAGCTAATACTCTTAGCCATGTTATCCACCTCCCATTGGATAACATGGCTAAGAACTGCTCAGGGCAGGTGTTACTTTTTGGAGATATTCGCGCTTAGCGCGAATATCTCCAAAAGTTGGTAATAGGAGATAGATATCTTGCATGTTGTAATGCAAGTTATTGTGGTATATGGAACTCATACCATAATCTCTCAGGAAAGCAGAAACTGATCCTTTTGGGACCGCCTAAAAAGGCCTAGGGGGTGAGGAGTACTCTACTTTGCCCCCTTTTCACGTTCCGAACTATTTTATTTTACTCTCTTCTGTAATTACACAAAATACCAGCGATAAGATGCATCGGAGACACACAGTGAGAGAAAGGAGGCCGGAGATGAAGAAGACATGTCAAATACACATTGGAGATAATATAGTGGCAGAAGGGAAGTAAATATGAGTAAACTTACCATGTAACATAAAAATGTTGCACTCTATACTATAAGTCTCATTTTATACTACAATCACTTCGCTACAACCTCCTAAATTAAAAATAAAAATAAATAATGTCTCAAACAATTTTTGATTTCTAAATATAAATTTATTCTTCAGAATTTTCTAAATTTGAAACAACTAGTAACATGTCCTCATCAGTAATTTCCTCTTCAATCATCTCATCTGGAATCTCCTCATTAAAAGTCTGCAATGATGATTCTTGTAACTCTATGGTCTCCAAACACTCGATAAATTCGCCATCAAGAGATTGATCAAAAAAATCATTCAAGTCATCTCCTCCTTCTGACAATATTTCATTATTGGTGCTGTCCATTTCAATCAATGTAGTGGAATCATTCAAGTCATCTCCTCGTGACAATATTTCATTATTGGTGCTCTCAATTTCAATCAATGTAGTGGAATCATTCAAGTCATCTCCTCCTTGTGACAATATTTCATTATTGGTGCTGTCCATTTCAATCAATGTAATGGAATCATACAAGCCATCTCCTCCTTGTGACAATATTTCATTATTGGTGCTCTCAATTTCAATCAATGTAGTGGAATCATTCAAGTCATCTCCTTGTGACAATATTTCATTCTTGGTGCTGTCCATTTCAATCAATCTAATGGAATCATACAAGTCATGTCCTCCTTGTGACAATATTTCATTATTGGTGCTCTCAATTTCAATCAATGTAGTGGACAATTCAAAAGAAATTGCCACGGTCTCTTCATTGTGAGCCATTTTATTTTGAAATTGCTTGCTGTAAATTGCAGAAAAAAATAATCACTTTCATTTATCGTTTTTAGTAATACATAATATAAAACTAACTTCATCAAGTATTTAGTATAACAGAAGGACTGCAAATAAATAACAGAAAACATTTTTCAAATTATCTTCAAGTGTACAACATAGTTCCCCTTACAAATTAACAACTCACCTTTTTAAAAGTAGCAGAAGTGTTAGTACTGTGTAAATCAAACACCAGAAATTCACCACCAAAAATTCCTCACAAATGTACCTCAGACAGTAGTATCACAAAATGGCTGTGGTTTCCTCTCATTTGACATATATACATAACCAATTAACTTTCATCACACACAAATACAAAACCAAAGTAACATTTTAATTGGTTCTAAATTTCAACACTTTCAAATGTGTTTTCCCCATGCAATTTTCCATAGGACATTTACATACGTCTACAGCCTGAATGGCTGAACGGAATTACACCAAACTTGGCAAAATGGTACATCAAACCTAAGAGGTCAGGAATGATCTACTATGCCCCCTTATGGTCATTTCCCCCTTCGCTTTGGCCTCCTCTTGTCTCTCAATCCTACCGAGGGACAAGATGGCGGCCGCTACGGACTGTTTGGAATGTTGACAGACGCCGGAGAACCAATCAGCTTCGCAAAGCTCCGTAACGCGAAAAGTACGCGAAGCGGAGCGCTGTTACAGATATATATCTTTTTTTCAACGTTAATTTCTCAAAATCCACTGGAGCACATATATTGAGACCTAGCAAAGGCACATCGGGCTACCAGTCCCTAATATTTTGCCAAGTTTCGTGCAAATCCATTCAGCCGTTCGATTATTATTATTTTGTTTTTTTTTTGCCCCGCGGGGCCCTTTTAAAACCTCCACATCAAACCTAGGGGGTCAGCGAGGATCTACTATGCCCCCTTATAGTTATTTCCCCCTTTGTTTTGACCTCCTCTTGTCTCTCGATCCTACCGAGAGACAAGATGGCGGCCGCTACGGACTGTTTGGAATGTTGACAGACGCCGGAGAACCAATCAGCTTCGCTTCACAAAGCTCCGTTGCGCGAAAAGTCCGCGAACCAGAGCGCTAACCGGTCCGCTGTTACAGATATATATCTTTTTTTAAACGTTAATTTCTCAAAATCCACTGGAGCACATATATTGAGACCTACAAAAGGCACATCGGGCTACCAGTCCCTACAATTTTGCCAAGTTTCGTGCAAATCCATTCAGCCGTTCGGGCTAAAAGTGAGGCCAACCGCCCTATGGAAAACTCAATGTTAAAAACATGTTTTGGGACCCCCCTTTTTTCTCGGCCCCCACTGGACGAACCCCCCCCAAATTTTCAAGGGCTGCTCAGAAACAAAATGTGCCATTTTCCTGAAAATTTCAGCCGATTCCGTCCACAAACGCCAAAGTTATTAGACATAGAATTTTCAAAAAACCCATAGAGAAAAAATCCTAACTATATATACCTACTGGCGACCGCCAGTAGGTAATATATATATATATATATATATATATATATATATATATATATATATATATATATTCACTGAAAAAACCATAGGTTATAGACCATATATAGTTAGGAATTAGCATTTAAAAAACCTTATTTTACTCACACCCGCAATCCACTGCTGATCATGTCACATATTACATCATTCATGACATGGTCAGTGACATCACTGATGACATCACTGATGACATCTCAAATGACATCACTGATGACATCCCAAATGACATCACTGATGACATCTCAAATGACATCACTGATGACATCACTGATGACAACATCCAGTGACTGTATTTTTCTGTAAAGTTAAAATATGTCTTGAGTGGATGTATAAGTGTCTGGATGAAGGATTTAGTAGGGGCATGACTGACTGTATGAGTGACTGATTAAATGTGTCTCACTGAGTGCATGGGTTAGTGACTAAACTGTCTTAATTTGTGCATAATTATGTCTGTTGTTCTGTAAACTGCTGCATGTGTTGATCAGTAGCTATATGATTAACTATATGGGTTATTGATTGGTTGCCCAAGCATTTGTATGGGAGACTGAGTGTGTGTGTGGGTGGCTGGGAGGTGTATGACTCTCTGCATAGATGTGTGAGCAGTTGATTGACTAGATGTATGGGTTCAAAAGTGCATGTGGAAACAGCTGTATGGGCAGTTGACTGTGTGCATGAGTGTATTGGTGAGTGAATGGATATCTCACTGCTACATGTTAAAGTAAGTACATATGTAAAATACAGTACATGTGAGAGTTGACATATATAAATAACTGTGCATAAGAGCCAGTGAATGTGTGAGTGGCTGTATGGATCATTGTGAACTTGTATCCAGGATTGTATAAGTGAGTAAATATGTTTTAGTATATGTTTGAATAAGTAAGGTGTGTATAACTGTATAGTTGAGGAAATGGAGGTGTGATTGATTCTTTGTATGACTGACTAAGTGTCTGAGTAACTCCATGGATGAGTGACAGTCTATGAGTGTCTGTTTACACTGATTGTATCTAAGGTTATATTAGAGTCTGAAGAGGTTCATCGTATTATCACATGAATGATGTCATCAGTGATGTGATCAGTAATGTCAAATGAGATGTCATCAGTGATGTCATCAGTGATGTCATTTGAGATGTCATCAGTGATGTCATTTGAGATGTCATCAGTGATGTCATCAGTGATGTCATTTGAGATGTCATCAGTGATGTCATCAGTGATGTCATTTGAGATGTCATCAGTGATGTCATCAGTGATGTCACTGACCATGTCATGAATGATGTAATATGTGACATGATCAGCAGTGGATTGCGGGTGCGCGATATATAGTTAGTACAACTAACTATATATGGAATTTCAATGGTTTTGTGTGAGTAAAATAAGGTTTTTTAAATGCTAATTCCTAACTATATATGGTCTATAACCTATGGTTTTTTCAGTGAATTTTCAAGGTTTTGTAAATGCTAATTCCTAACTATATATGGTCTATAACCTATGGTTTTTTCAGTGAATTTCATTGGTTTTTTAAAAGCTAATAGCTATAGCTGTAAAATGTATTCTTCTTTAAATCCAAAAATATATTTTATATGTTTATTAATAATTTTTTTTAAATATTTTTTTTGTTTCGCTCCCGGTCCGCGAACCGGGAAGCTTCCCGTTAGCTCAATTTAATTCCGCGACCCGGTCCGCGAACCGGTAAGAAATCAACATAGTGACGGTATCGCGTTGCCGCGTAATGCGTCTTATGACGTACTGCGTTAGCGCACCCGGAAGTGCCACGGGGCGCGGACCGAGGCGCGAAACGCAGCTCCCCGGAAGCGATCCGCGGCGCGAAAGCGCGACGTATCGCGTTGCCGCGAAATGCGTCTTGTGACGTATCGCGTTAGCGCACCCGGAAGTGTCCCGGGGCGCGGACCGGGGCGCGAAGCTTTGCGACCCGGAAGCTAACCGGGGAGCGTTCCGCAGCGCGTAACATGAGCGTGAGAGGTCATGTGACTTGTTAATAAAACTTTTCATTGGTTCATTTCACTTTTGGTTTCATAATGATGGAAGGCTAGGTCAGGTGACTTAAAAATAACACTTTTCATTGGTTGAGAAGTATTGTTTTTTCCCAAATGATGAAAACCCCTCCTTCTTTCCTCACTCTGACTTTCATCATTGTGAGAGGAAGACCTATTTTGCTTGTTGGAAAATGGCTTCATTGGTAGCTTCAGCTGGTGGACCCCCACCACCACCACCACCTCCTCATGGGAAGAGAGGACCACCTCCCCAGGTCCTGACCAACACTGAGGAGGAAGAGGAAGAAATGGATGAGGAGGGAGAAGAACCACAATTTTTAGAAGAGTTGCCCCGGGTTTCCAGAAAGAAAGCCAGTTTCATCTGGCAGTTTTTTTCAATACCTCGTGGCCAAAAAAAAGTAAACGCGAGGTATGTCACCTGCCTGATATGCAAGGAACAATTGTCCAAAGGGACGGACAAAAAATATAGCTTTGGAAATCATACAATGCACAGGCACATGACGAGGAAACATCCCCTAAATTACAGCCGGGCAGAATTAAGGGATATGCACGACAATCCAAGACCAACTCCTGTGGCCAGACCAACAATACCGGTTTCTTTAACACCAGAAGAGGCACGGGAAACTGTGCCAAATATTCAAGAAAATTTTGGGCACATGATTCACTTATGTATGCACTGTCGTGCATTATTAGCTTGTGGCAACATGAGCATCAATGCACTCAACCTGGCGTATGAACACCATGATTGCCCTAACCGCCCCCAGTAATTTTTTTTGCTCCTGTTGAGCCCTTTTCAATGCCTGTTTTTTGTTGTTTCCCCCCCCCCCAAAAAAACCAAAAAAAATATAAAATCGTTCAAAAAATACAAAAAAAACAAAAAATGTTCAAAAAATAAAAAAAAAATATAAAACAACAAAAATATTAAAAAAAAAAGTTCTTTTCAGAACTACCTTCCCTTTCCAAAAAAATTGCTAGAATGTTTAGCACTCTGGCAAGCTCTATTTCTTTTGGTTCGCTTCCCGGTACGCGGACCGGGAGCTAACCCCAAATTTTTTTTTTTTTTTTTTAAAGTGTAAGTATAAGGAAAGGAAACAGAGAGTGATGTTAAAAGAAAGACAGCTATAGGGAGTAAAGAAGAGATACTGTTTAATAGATCTATTTACCGAAGAAAAGACAGAAGAGGGTATAATTGTGAAAAACAAAATAGATAACGAAGTGAAAGAAAAAAAAAGAGAGTATAACATTAACAAAGAAGAGTTTCTTGGAGAATGTGAGTGAATGTTCAAAATAAGATTAAAACATGAGGAATAACAGAGAGAAAAAATAAAAAACAGAAAACAAAAAATAACAGAAAAAGATTAATTGAAACAGCAAAGAAATGTAAGTAACATAGAGCCATATCATCAACATAGGCAATAAAAGTTTTGCAGCTTTTATTGGCAGAAATGTGTCGCTAAAGCTGCTTTTGTGGCAGAAAACTGCCACTAAAACCACTTTTGCACCAGTTTTCTGCCAATAAAAAGAGCAATAATTTTATTGGCTGTGTTCATAATATTCCCCTTAGTGTGCTTCAACTACACAGAGAAAGCATTATGAACAAGTAGTGATAGAGTGATCAGTCAAAGACACTAAGAGTAATAGAGACGCAGTGAGTGAACAAGAGTGAGGAACTATGAGAAGAGAGGGACTGAGAAAAAGAGTGGAAGGAGTTGAGTAAGTAGGTAATAGAGAAAGGAATGAGGGAAGTAGCAAAGGCAGGAAACTGAGGGTTAAAGAAATGAAGCTGTCAAACTACTAGTAGGTGAATGTGATAGAAATGTAACGAAAAGAGTACAAAACATTTACCTTATAATTGTCATTAACTTACTCACTTTTTGTTTTTATACTTTCAATCTGTGAAAGAGAGAACAAACATTTGAAAAATATTAAAACATGTATTTAAAAATTAGAAAAGACAAGGGAAAAGATTGAAGGACAAACAGTTTTTCAACAACTTTGACACTTACAGAAGCTTCTGCTTCTCCAGGCCCCCTACACAGTCCTAAAGATATACATTTTAAACTAACAGTATCTTGATGCAGATGAAGTGAGGCCTATCTTAAAACATGGTGCATCTTTTGCATTGCTGTTGTTTCAGAAAAGTGTCGCAAGACACTAAAATTTTAAATAATTGCTTCAGGATGCCAATAAGATGTCTACTATCCAGAGGTTTGTTTCAGGTGAGGCCTACTCAGGGTTGCAGATGAGATTTACACTTGTTGAAGAGTACAGAGGAGATAATACATGTGAAGGTCTACCAATGAAGTGAGTCATGTCCACTGCACTCTTCAACAAAGTTCAAACCTCCTATGTTTCCCTGGACAGACCTAAACTTGATCTGCACAATGTGATTCGTAATGATAGGAAACACAGGTGATGTAAATGAAATACGTGCAATTTATTTAGCTCATTTCACAATCACATCACTTCTGTTTCCTTTGCTTAGGTATCTCATTGTGCAGATGTAGTCTATCATATGAAAGAGTACGCAGAAGTGCAGCACTGCATGCAACAACTTTGACACTTACAGAAGCCTCAGCTTCTCCATGCCTCCTACACAGTTCTACATATACATCATAAATGCAAACAGTACAGAATTAATTATACATGTTAAATGGTTTATTTTTGCTGTTCTCAGAATGTATCAAAATTCACTAAAAACAGTGACTTGAAGGTATTCATCATATAACAGTGGGGAAAAAAAACACAATCAAAATGATTGTGTTTAAAAAACCCATACAACATAAGAAATGAAAATTCAGAACTCCTTAAAGTTAACTTACTTTCCATGACGTCCAAGGATGTCCTATGAACAGCTTACACTATTTTGTGCTGTTATTACTTTCAGCCCGCCACTTTCTGAAAGAAAATCTCCATCGTTTTTAAAAACACGTTACATGCAATAAATGACTTCTTGCTCTCTACCACAAGTTTCCACAAGGCCAAATCTGGTCAGAGCCATTTATAACTCTTGGATTTCTTGTAAGCCAATCCCGTCATTTGGCATTTCCGCAACTTTCAGAATTAAAATGTTGAAGATCATTTTCACAATCCTGGAATAGTAATATCTTCCCCTTCTTGCTCAGTCATGTTCTACATTTCCTATGACACTGATACTGCTTACTATGAAGCAGACTTACACTACCTCTATGACTACTACAATTATTTAATTCTCTACATCACTTTTAATCACAAAGCAATGTAAAACAGTAGACAGCATTGCAGACTTACATTCCCTCTACTCCATGTTTTGATTGGCTGCTTCAATTAGCTTATAAAAAGAAACAGTTTTTCTGAACTCATTCAAAGTGCACATATTTCTCCATGATGTCCAGTCCTATGGTTAGAAGTTATGTCTCTGAAATACACTTATCCTCAAGGCCAAATTGTGTAGGAGCCATTAGAACTTCTTGAAATTCCACAGAGCACATCCTGAGATTATTTCCCTAAAATTTTGGTTTTAAAAACACCAGGTAAGAGTTTTTAAGGTCATACGGCAATTTTTTTTTGAAAATTAAAACAGAATCATTGCAGAATGACCAGCCATTTCTAGACTTTAAATAAGCTGTGTAATGTCCTGATGTTATTGAAGGGCCATCATGATATATAATTGCTGCAGTTACAAAAGTCCTTCCTGATATTGACAACTGCGAAGCTACAAAATTTTTAATTAAAGTTGTCAATTTTGTTCCATCAGGCCTACATCGTTGGAACATTAAAATGACATACTGGCCATATGTTCGTATAAATAATGTGGACATCATTTCAGATTTACATTGCCTACACTCCATGTTGTGATCAGCTGCTTTTACTAGCTTATTAAAGGAAACTGATTTACTGTCTGGCAAAGTTAAATATATAAATCTTTCTGAGTCTACACTAGTAGTACTTGATACCATACAGTTCTCGCAGTCATGCTGCCATTGATAAGAAAGCCCAAACAGCTGATCTACATCTACACCTTCAGCATGTAATACATCAAGCATATACATTAAAAACTCCTGACAATCTTGCTGAATATTTTGAGAGAATTGTGTTTGGCCTGAACATCTGTCTAACAGATTTCGAATTTCAGACACACTTTCTATGTTTCTTCTATCAGTGGTACATTTCTCTAACACAGAATTTAACAAACTGCAAAATCTTTGATCAGAATTGACCACAATCTCTTCTTTTACATTTTTTAGAGAAAACAAAACATTAACCACTACATTAGCATAGCAGTTGACACCAGAACTGTTTTCAAACTGAAAACCAACAACATCTTCAACAGAATCCTTTTTGTTTCTGCTTGTAATTTTAGGTTCATTGACTTTTTGTCTTTTTGCTACAACCTCCCCAGTATTGTTCTCATTTCTTCGTTTCCGGCCTACCACACGTTTCTCAAACAAAGGATACTGAGGCAAATGTGGCGCATACTCTCTTCTTAACCTATTGTATTCCTTAACACAATCTAGATCCGCACAAATGTTTGTGACATCACACTCAATCAAGTACAATCCCGATAAAGTTCTAACTCGTGACAATGCCACATATGCCATACCCTCCTTGAACACAGAACTGCCAATATTCACCAATGCACTGTCTACACTTAAACCTTGCGATTTATGAATTGTCACCGCATATGCCAAGCAAACAGGAAACTGCTTACGGCGAACATATAAGTCTTTTACAAGCAAAAATCTAGCAGAACAACGAGCAATTAGCTGTACTTCCTCAATGCCATCAAATTTAATTTTTAAAAATTCAATTCCATCTCTATTTCTGTATTTCACAAAATCAACAACATTACCCATTGATCCATTTACCAGACCTCTTTCAACATGTAAATTCCTTCTTAAAATTATACGGCAGTTCAAGCACACATTCAGAGTCTTTTCAAAACCTGCAGTTTCAGATATACTCTTCTCTAATGAATCCAATTTTGTTTTCAGATTCTCAGACAAAATAATTGTTGATCCCATATGCTCTACTCTATCAATAGCTTCCAGTTTCACAATCTCTTGCTTTTCTAAATGCAACATTTTGTTGTTAAATTTGGCACATTCTGCAAGAGTTCGCATCAAACATATTCCAGATTTCTTCTCAGTAATTTTCTGAAAAATATTCTCAGGCACAACATCTTGTTCTGGATATAAATTTGACAGTAATCGTGCATGTAAAGCTTCTTTCCCATGCTCGGTCACTTTTCCAATTCTAACATCTTGTAGAATAGTCTTGTAAACTTCATCCTTCGCCTGACGCATATTTTCATGCAGTTCAGCATAATTGAAGTTTAACCATATATTGACGTTGCCAATGCTGCCTAGGCACTTCCTGGTATCTTCATGCGTGAGCATTTTGAACACAGGTTGCCCTTTCACTGGTGTCAGCTGCAGAAGATCTCCGAAAACAATGATGTGTTTGCCACCAAATAACACATCATACTCTGTTTTGAGAACTTCTTGCATCCTCAAATGCACAAAGGCAAGCATGACATTGGAAACCATGCTTACTTCGTCAATGATAAGAAGTTTCATTTTCCTCAAGATTCTTGAAACTTCAAAACAAGCATCTCCAGATAGCTTGTGATATTGTAATTTGTTGTCATGCTCCACTGGCAGCATCAGTAAACGATGTAAAGTAATCCCTTTAATATTATGTGCTGCCAGTCCAGTTGGAGCAGTGACAACACAAGACAGCGATGACTCTGTCCTTTCCTGCAAATAGCATGAAATTGCTTTAATGAGGAAACTTTTTCCAGTTCCCGCTTCTCCACTCACGTACAGTCGGACAGGCTTCAACGACGTACATGAGCACTCTTTCTTATCATGACTTAATCCATGATCAATTTGCATGGTAACTTCGTCATATATTTTCCTCTGCTCAACGTTGAGTTGTCTTTCCAACTCTTCTAAGTTAACCGCATCCTCTTGAGCATGTGCCATGGCTCTTTCCACTTCATTCATAGCAGTGGCAGCTTCATTTTCAATAACAGGTCCTCCTAGTGGATCCTGACTCAATGAAGCAGAACTCTGACTGTCCTGAGAACTGTCTCTGGCAATCTCGGCTGCAATCGTTGCTTCCTGCTCAATTTCCGCATTCAACATTTCTACATATTTGGGAAAAGCAGGACATTCTATGGTCTCCTTGGCGGCATTGAAAGAGTCTTCGTAACAGAGGAAATCTCCAAGCAGTTCCTCTTCTGCACGCCAAGGCTTGAAAAGTTGCAAAAGTGCTAAATAGAAAAACTCCTTTTTTTCAGGAGATTCGCCACTCAATTTTCGATGGTTTACCAAGTGGCATTTTCTTTGCTTGACCAGACATCCCTCACTTCCTATTACAGCATACACTCTTTTCTCAGTATCTTCTTTGATGTTCCTCTTGAATATGTAATTTTGCAGAACCTCATACAGGCAAACATTCTCGAGGTGACTGCTTCGATTTGGATAATATGTATCCAACATGTTTGTCTTCAAAATGTCGGTACTGTTTGGCTCCTTTTCCGCCAAATACTCAATTTCCCGCACAGGTTTGAGAACTCGATTACGCGTTGCTGCAAGACCAAGACTCGCCCAAACGATACTCCTGGACTTGGCATAGAGACTTGCTGAAGACAACCGGTCAGAACATTCGTACGCTCCGATTTCTCGATGCGACAACATCTTCAGACTGAAACTGTACAACTTCTTGCTGAGGCTCTTTTCATGGGAAATGTCCTCCCACATATCCTTCAATTCTGTCTTCTCTTTTTTGGTGATGTAAGACGTCACATACCGAGCCACAGCCATACAGTTATCAGCCACAAACTGTATATCCATGTTAGCATTCCACATGGACAAAATCACCGGGTTGTAGTCGTTGATGTACTTGGACTCTTCGTTCCTCTTCAAATTGTAAGTGTTTTTAGGTGATTTCTTCATGACATTGTGTCGCAGCGAAGACATCAAACTGTTTACTCTTCCTTTAGAAATCACCGGTCGTGGAAAGCCGAAACGACATTTAGTGTAGAACTTGTCCTTGTTTCGGAATTTACGACGGCAGTACTTTCCACATCGATGGCTTTGGAAACGCAGAACTTTTTCTCTTAGGCTTTTCTTCTCCTTTGCGTTTGGAACAGCACACGTAGAATACTGTTGGATGAAACTCATCACTGAGTCTTCTGGATCCGTTCCAAATTTAGGTGCATCCTTGATCCACAGCAACATATGTATATGAGGAGCACCTCTTGCTTGGTACTCCTTTCTCCAGAAGAAATCCAACACCTCTCCAAGAGGTGGATTCTTCTTATTCATGATGAAAGACATCATAGCTTCAAATCTATGATTGAAGTACCTACATACATTGACTGGATCCAAAGAGCACAGTTCTCCGGGTGTCTTGAATTCGATGTTATCTACGTTAGCATTTGCCTCTCGTAGAAATTCAAGTAAGTCTTCCCAGCCATACTCGGCACAGCTCAGAGTGAGGAACCATGTGGGAGTACCTAAGTTCCTCAACATACATTTTAAATCACCATGACGACGGTACCAGTACTCATTAGTACCACGCTGACACGCCATGAGATTAATCAGGTGAGAATCCAAAATACTGTCTTGGACATTGACTTTATCCATAAAGTCACTTGCCGAGATGTTTTGCATGTGTATACCACTTTTCAAGATGTGGTTCACTGCATATGACAGTCCAGACAGATCGCTTTCAAACAGGAGATGAAACAAATAGGGAATGCATTGTCGAAACCTAGCATCTCCTGCATACAATCGCAAAGTCCGGTATTCAGAAGCAGGAATTTGATGAGGTCGCTCATCATATCTTCCTCCCTGACCTGTTGGAAAAAGCTGTGGGAAACACCGAGCTTCCAAACTTTCCTCCCAAACACTAATGGGACTCCCTTTGGCTTGTTTCATTTGAAACAACTCAATAGCATTCCCCATGACTTCCTTGGAATTCAAAGGATGAACACTATAATGTTCATATATTTCTTCACTAGTAGAGGGTTCTACTTTCTCAATTTGACCAGCACACAAATCGCTATCCTCTTCCTCACTTACTTCCTCTTCTGCAACATATACATTCTTATAGTATTTATTATTTTTTTTCAAATACAATGTTGCCTTTTTAACTTTCCTAACATCTACTAAATCTTGCCATATTTTCTTATTCTTTGTCGGAACCCCATTAACTAAGATAACCAGAGGTTCCTCTTCCACTTTTTCTACTCCAATTGTGTTAATGTTTTTCTTCAAATCTAGAGGCAAATAAACAACTCTTCCCTTTAATCCTCTCTGTAAATCTGATGGAGGTAATTTCCCTGTCTTTGGCTCCATTCTTACAATAGCCTGAAAGGGATGGATACTTTGAATCAAAATAGATTCATAAGTATTTAAATCCTTCAATTCAGAAGGAATCTCAATCAATTCCAGATTATTATGAACTGCTCTAGCAGGCATCTGGTTTTGATTTAATTTGTTACAACAATAAGTACACACACGTTGATCCAATCCCAAATCAAAACAATTTTCTACCATCAAGTATGTTGCGAAATCCTTCCATTCACTATTATTTTCCCTTTCACTTTTTGCATATAAATCCACTAACTTAGTCTGATTCTTATAATAAGTGCGTCGACAACACACACAAGTGAAATTTGGCCTCTCACTTGATTTGACCTGAAACGTCGCAATTTCCCTCTGGAAATTATCTGTACTGGAAACCTGTACACTATCTTCCACATTACCCGCTTCTTCTTGGTCAATTTCAACATTCTCCTCTTTACTTCCAAAGTAACAAAACTCAATTTCTTCACATATATTCTTCACATCTATTTCAGAACCATGCAAAAGAGCAGCGCATAATTGTTTAAGCATAATTTCTGGACTCTTAGCATAATACAACATTCTAACTAATTTCCTCACTTTATTATGATGCACTGCTAGCATCCTGAAATGATGAAAAACACTCTGGCATACTCTCCTGGAAAGACAAGCCAGTGAATGACCATGCAAACCTGTCACTTCTCTCACTCTGCAAGGATCTAATTCTTGCAACAACATCATTTTCTGCTTCAAAATTTTCTTATTAAATGACCGTACAAAATCACAAAGCAAATTGATGGAATCCTGTCGCACACTGCAAATACTACTACACTTCCAGGTGTACACAGGACCCTTAGCACGTCTTCCTAAAACCTCATTACCTAACACCTCTTCTGCCTCTGTTGTCACAAGTTTTTCTTTTTCAACTGGACAACCATCTTTCACTTCATAAGCACGACCACTGGTGTCAACTGCATGCACCAAATCATTATCCTGGAAATAACTCTCCTCATTAAAAAATGCCTCACAGCTTGAACTATGCATCCATTCTCCAGAAAAAACTTCACAAAAATTACTACGATTAACTATTCTCTTCCATCTACTATTTCTTTTGAAATCATAAATTGCCTTGTTTAGCTTCCTAATTCTATTGATTATCAAAATAAATAACTTACGTTTAATTTCAAATGCCTGATCAATAACTTTCTCAACTTTTTTTTTTCTCTTATAAAAAACCAGTTTCTGTTGACCTTTCTTAATATTTTTTAACAAATTGCCAATTATCCTGTTGCGGAACATTCGTTTACGAATCTCCCTAAACTGTTGTTTCCTTCTACTATCATGCACAGAGTTATCTCTTGCTCTAGCAGTAACATTTTTCATTGGCCTTTCCTTTCCATTTGAATTCCTTCTCGTTTTATGGACTGAAACATTTTCTGTAGTAATATTTTTTTTACTACACATATTTCTTATGAAATATTTTGTGCTCTTACCCGGTGCATTCTCCGTGACTTGACAAATCTTTTTGTTAGAGGACTGCTGCTTATTTTGTTTCACCTGCTGTCTTTGACGTTTTGCAGCCTTTCTCTGTCTTTCTATTGTTGGCATGGTGAAATCTTGAAATGATCTGCAGTTGAATCTGTGGTAAAATATAATAAAAAATGTTATTAACCATTATTACCAAACAGTAAAACAATAACAGTGATCAAAAACTTAACACACTACTTGACATTTTAAATAGAAGATTTTTTAGTCCTTGCAAATTTACAATACAGAAATAGCAGAAAAGAAATGACATTTATATTTATGTTACCTGTGCTATTTTATATGTGAATCTGATCTAATTTTATGAGCATATTTTAATATTTTATTGAAGACACTACACATAACCTGCTTTTGAAGGTGTCTTTATTTTTAAATTAAACGGTTTACCTTTTTACTTTTTATTAATTATAAATTTTAAAAATAAATGTTTATATTTCCATAGGCTCAAGCAGGTCAGCTTCCCATCCTATGTCATATAATTCGGACAAATCTGCATCCTCATCACGCTCTTCTTCATCCTCAGGATTTAAATCATCCAAGGGATCAACATCCACTGATGTTTCAATTACAAGTTCAATGATGAGGTCAAAATCAACTGATTGCAGATTGTCGCTCATGTTGAGGTTGTCTTTATCTTTAAAGAAAGATAACAACAATGAGATGTTGCAGAGTAAGAGACAAATCTCAGAGATTATAATAGTAAAATTGTTTAACAAGAGTAATATTTTGCAGCTATTATTTAGCCATGTCCAGCAATGCTGAGCAGGTGAAGACTATGTCTAAATTTTCAGTGAACAGGACTCATCTCTTCTTAACCTTGGATAAGCCTCACCGACTCTGTGTGTCCTGCACATACTTAAATGTAAAGGGGCAGATTTATGTTAAATGGCAGATCCCCAGGCATGCACCAGTTAACGTGCACCACTACTCTGCCACCCATGGTGTGCCGTATTCACAATCAGATAGGAGAAAGCTTCGTCAAAACCCTTCGCCTGCTTTAAGCAGGCATAGGTCTTGACGCAACATTGTGGAGATGGGGCACCCCTGAGCCTTGCTTGAGCTGCATCGCACTTGCGATACAACTCCAGCAATCACTACCTTTACAGCACAGATACGTCACGCATCTGTGCCATTTTTGCCCCATGATGCCCCGCATTCTAAATGCAGCACACCATGGGTGGCGGAACAGCGGCGCAGGATGACTGACACATCCCTGGTGATGCACCAGTCATCATAAATCTATCCCTAAGCTTCTTATCTTGTTACAGATGAACCGCCATATGTAGCATGAAACTATTTTGCATTTCCTAAATAGCGAATTTTAAGGAATAAATAGCAATTCTTTACCATTCCTAATTTGCAATGAGCAAATTGCTAATTGCAAATTAGCACCGCCGCTGCATCATAAAAGTGACGCACAGTGGCACAAAAGAGGCATACACCTATCATAAATCTGTCCCTAGCATTTTAAATGATTAATCCAGGATGACAATAAGGTGTGGCCTATCCAAAGGTTTGTTTAAGGTGAGGCCTACTCAGGATTGCAGATTAAAGTTACGCTTGATGAAGAATACAGAGGAGATAATACATGTAAAGGCCTACCAATGAAGTAAGTAATGTGCACTTTATTGCGCCAGTCATCATAAATGTATCCCTAAGCTTCTTATCTTGTTACAGATGAACCACCATATGTACCATCAAACTATTTTGCATTTCCTAAATAGCAAATTTTAAGGAATAAATAGCAATTCTTTACCATTTCTAATTTGCAATGAGCAAATTGCTAATTGCAAATTAGCACCGCCGCTGCATCATAAAAGTGACGCACAGTGGCACAAAAGAGGCATACACCTATCATAAATCTGTCCCTAGCATTTTAAATGATTAATCCAGGATGACAATAAGGTGTGGCCTATCCAAAGGTTTGTTTAAGGTGAGGCCTACTCAGGATTGCAGATTAAAGTTACGCTTGATGAAGAATACAGAGGAGATAATACATGTAAAGGCCTACCAATGAAGCAAGTAATGTCCACTTTATTGCGCCAGTCATCATAAATGTATCCCTAAGCTTCTTATCTTGTTACAGATGAACCACCATATGTACCATCAAACTATTTTGCATTTCCTAAATAGCGAATTTTAAGGAATAAATAGCAATTCTTTACCATTCCTAATTTGCAATGAGCAAATTGCTAATTGCAAGTTACCCATTCACTTCCATGGGCTAGGAGGCTCATAGGAATGAAGGTTGCAATTTGCGATTAGCAATTAGCTCATCACAAAATAGGAATTTTTTCAAGCATGCAGGGGTATCTCAAGAACACCCTGCTACACCCCTGAAAAAGAAATTTGGGGGCATATGGCACACATACATGCCCTAAGGACATGTATAGGCGTCATATGGCACCTTTTGTTTTTTGGAAAAAAAATGCTTTTTGAAAAGAATTCGCAAATTACCACAAACTAGAAGTTGGTGGTAGTTTCCAAATCCTTAATATCATTTTTTACATATTTTTTGTTTGATACATTGCATTTAAGGAATCGCAAAATTTGCAAATCCTTCAGTGCAATCGCAAAATAAGGAATAGCAAATTTAAGAATTAAGGACATTTTAAGTAATTTCCACATGTGCAGTGTTTTCAAATTATGATTTGAAAATCGTTTTTGGGGAAAAGTAATGGTTTGCAAATTTATGACAAGGACATAATGGTGTATGCTTCTCTATAAGGCATTTCAGTGTCTCTGATGTCATTTTTCCCATATTACATTATAAGACCTTTCCCCATAGAGCACATTCCTTGTAAATATGCTCCCACCTGTGCATGGTGAATTTAGATTTTGACTGTTTGAGTCACATAGCCATGTTAAAAGTCACCCCAAAAAATTGCAAACGCTTTAAAAAAACACATTCATGTGTCTTAAGGACATTTTAAGTCATTTCCCCGTGGACAGTGTTTTGTAAGTGGCGCAAAAGAGGCATACACCTATCATAAATCTGTCCCTAGCATTTTAAATGATTAATTCAGGATGACGATAAGGTGTGGCCTATCCAGAGGTTTGTTTAAGGTGAGGCCTACTCAGGATTGCAGATTAAAGTTACGCTTGATGAAGAATACAGAGGACATAATACATGTAAAGCTCTACCAATGAAGTAAGTGATGTCCACTTCATTGCGCCAGTCATCATAAATGTATCCCTAAGCTTCTTATCTTGTTAGACATCAACCGCCATATGTATCATATAACTATTTTGCATTTCCAAAATAGCGAATTTTAAGGAATAAATAGCGATTCTTTACCATTCCTAATTTGCGATGAGCAAATTGCTAATTGCAAATTACCCATTCATTTCCATGGAGCAGGAGGCCCATAGGAATGAAGGTGCAATTTGCGATTAGCAATTAGCTCATCGCAAATTAGGAATTTTTCCAAAGGTGCAGGGGTGTCTCAAGAACACCCTGCTGCACCCCTGAAAACGAAATTTGTGGGCATATGGCGCACATAAATTTTAACAACATTCCTTTACCTCAAAAACGATTTTCAATTCATAATTTGAAAACACTGCCCACAGGGAAATTACTTAAAATGTCCTTAAGACACATGAAAGTGTTTTTTTATTGCCTTTCCAGCATGGTTGGGTCACTTTTAACATGGCTATGTAACACAAACATTTAAAATCTAAATTTCCCATGCACAGGTCGGAGCATATTTACAAGCAACTTGCGCCACAGAGAAAGGTCTTACATTAAAATGGGAAAAATAACATCAGGGACAGTCAATTGCCGTATAAAGAAGCATACACCATTATGTCCTTGTCATAAATTTAAAAACAATTCCTTTTCCCCAAAAACGATTTTCAAATCATAATTTCAAAACACTGCACATGGGAAAATTACTTAAAATGTCCTTAAGACACATAAAAGCGTTTTTTGATTGCCTTTGCAGCATGTTTGTATCACTTTTAACATGGCTATGTAACACAAACATTCAAAATCTAAATTTTCCATGCACATGTGGGATCATATTTACAAGCAATTTGCGCCACATAATTCATAATTTTCTCCTTAAAGCACACTATTCTCTATCTAAATTAAAGAAATATTTTCTCACCTTAGCAAATACTTTGAGTTTGAAAACAGTCTCAGAAACACACCAATTTGTCTTCAGCAGAGCAAAAGGTATGCACTCCAGAGTCTGCAGCTATCAAAAGCACAGAAATGCTGTAAATCTTCACACATATCTCTCATGTCACCCAATCAAAACTCTTCCCTCACTTTTTTTCAAATGAAAACCCTTCCCCCCTCTGCCATTTCATGCCTTTTCTGCATGGCAACCACCTCATTGGAAGACTTCTGGTGTTTGCAAGTTCACACAACTTTGTTGCAATTGAACACTGAACTCTCAGTGCACCTGCATATCCAGTGCATTCTTTCATTTAATGATTTTTTATTGACCATTCAAAATACATCTTTCAAAGAACACATCCGTGCACCCTAACTTTCTGTTTTCAGCAATCAAAATCCACCAATCACTGTTACTGCTTCATGAACACAGAAACTCCACAGTTTTTTTCATTTTAAACTCTCATTTTTTCAACTGCCATTTCATTGCCACACTTCATCTGACTGCAGGAGAACCTTCTCTCACCATGTTTTCTGTCTGGATTGTTGGACATAGTTATATTCACTGGGCTCAAAGGTACGTTGAAAACAGGAATTTACCTAACCTCAATTTACAAGATGTGGAAATTAAGTGGTTTGGCCACAGAGGATTAAAATGTCACCAATTGATACCATTGGTGAAAACCTTTATGCATTTGCCCAAACCTGACCTGTTAATTGTGCACTGTGGAGGTAATGACTTGGGCACTTTGACTGGGGTAGGTCTGGAAATGCTTTTAAAGGACACCTTTGAGCAATTGATGGCACTTTTTCCTCAGACTGCCTTGGTATATTCAAATATATGCCAAAGACAGAAATGGAGGTGGTCAAACCAATTTTGTCCACAAATTGAGAAGTCGAGGAAGCATGTAAACAAATCTGTTTCAGCTTACATGAGAGACCATGGAATGGGCTCCCTGTACAACAATAACTTGCGTTACTACATGCAAGATATCTACAGAGGAGATGGAGTTCACTTCTCAGATGAGGGCAACAGAGTTTTCACTCTGAATTTAAGAATGTGCATTGGTACCTACTTATAAGTACCTAAATGTACCATAAACCCAAAAGCTCTTCTCAGAGCTACCCTACATCTAATCACTCACAATTATTATTTTACTCTAACATTTTTCACTAATTTTCAACAAAGTACGCTCCCCGGGGCGCTACCCGGTACGCGATCCGGGAGCTAACCTCGCGAAATTTTTAAAAAAAATGGTTTTTTTCTGCACATATAAGCCTCCTCAGCCACCCTCACAAAACCTAGGGTGTCAAGATAAGTCTACCGTGCCCCCTTCTACCCATTCTGAACATTATTTGCCCTCCATTTTGTATCTTAATTCGACCGAAACACAAAATGGTGGACTCCCGTAACGCTTAAGGTTCGCGTACCGGGGCGCTCACCGGTTCGCGTACCGGGTCGCTCCCTGGGAAGCGCACCATCAAAAAAGGTGGGAAAGTAGTTCACAGAAAAGCCACTGGAGACAATTTCACCAAATATAGATTAGCTCATACTACATACCAATCCCTACCATTTTCACAAAATTGATTGGAATTCCATTTAGTCATTTAGCCTGTAGACCTCTCTAAATACCCTGAGGTAAATTACTTCACAAAACACATCTGAAGTGTTGGAATTGACAACCAATTAAAATGTTACTTTCATTTTCTACTTTTTTTACCTGACATTTCATTGGTTATATACCTGAATATATATAAAGGAAGAGAAGAAAACACAGCCATTTTGACTACTACTTCTTGCTGTACATTTCAATAGTATTTTCACTAATTCCTTCAACTTCTTTCTAAAGGTAAGTTTTTATTTTTAAAACTGAAGTATATTGTGCACTATAAGTTAATATGGTAAACTTTTTCTGATAGATATATACTATCCCTCTGTAGTAGTTATAGATTTAGAGAGACTTCTCTGTTATAGTTATGGATGGAGTTAGGCTTCTCTTGTATAATTATGAATTTACTTACGTTAAATCACATACACTTTTTTAAATTCCTACTTCCACTCTGATACTATACACTGCCCAAAGATAAATTCACTGATAAAAAATGCCTATCTAAAATTATTCCCAACATTGCCCTATCTCTACTAATATATATTTTTTTAATCCAAATTTCAGGCAAAATGGAAGGCGAAAACCAAGTTTCTTTTGAAATGGACCTGCAAGAGAGCAGCCAAGAATTGATTGATACAATTGATCAAATTGACATTGAATTTTTCGATGAAACTTGGGACAATGAACTACTGCAATGTGTACAAGCAGTAGATAACCTCCTTGCAAATGAGGACATTTTACACCCTCAGAGACTACAATGTATATTCCATGATAATTATGAAATTTCTGACAATGAAATGTTAGAAAGTTTAATAAATTATGAAACACAATCACAATAAAAAAAAAAATGCTTAAAAAATAAAGAAAATAAAAAATAATCAACAAAACCAACAATCAATTAACATACTGCATTTGAAAAGTCTCTCATTCTTTTTTCATTGTAGTACGCTGCCCAGAACGCTTCCCGGTTCGCGTACCGGGCGCTACCCACGCAAAAAAAACAAAAAAAAATTATTTTTTTTTGCCCCGCGGGGCCCTTTTAAAGCCTCCACATTAAACCTAGGGGGTCAGGGAGGATTTACTATGCCCCCTTATGGTCATTTCCCCCTTTGTTTTGGCCTCCTCTTGTCTCTCAATCCTACCGAGAGACAAGATGGCGGCCGCTACGGACTGTTTAGAATGTTGACAGACACCGGAGAGCCAATCAGCTTCGCTACGCGAAGTTCCGGTACGCGCCCCGGTCCGCGAACCGGGGCGCAGACCGGAGCGCGCTTACAGATATATATCTTTTTTTAAACGTTAATTTCTCAAAATCCACTGGAGCACATATATTGAGACCTACAGAAGGCACATCGGGCTACCAGTCCCTACAATTTTGCCAAGTTTCGTGCAAATCCATTCAGCCGTTCGGGCTAAAAGTGAGGCCAACCGCCCTATGGAAAACTCAATGTTAAAAACACGTTTTGGGACCCCCCTTTTTTCTCGGCCCCCCCTTGACGAACCCCCCCCAAATTTTCATGGGCTGCTCAGAAACAAAATGTTCCATTTTCCAGAAAATTTCAGCCAATTCCGTCCACAAACACCAAAGTTATTAGACATAGAATTTTCCAAAATCCCATAGGGAAAAAATCCTAACTATATATACCTACTGGCGACCGCCAGTAGGTAATATATATATATATATACATATATATATATATATATATGTATAGGTATATATATGTATATATATATATATATATATATTCACTGAAAAAACCATAGGTTAGAGACCATATATAGTTAGCTGGACATTTTATTGACATAAAACCAATGAAATTCCATATATAGTTAGTTGCACTAACTATATATCGCGCACCCGCAATCCACTGCTGATGATGTCACATATTACATCATTCATGACATGGTCAGTGACATCACTGATGACATCTCAAATGACATCACTGATGACATCTCAAATGACATCACTGATGACATCATGACACACCAATACCAGTTACTACATACGCACTCACTGATTCCTACGTCTACACACACATTCACTCATTCACCCATACAATCACTCATACATACAGTCACTCATTATTACAACACTATCATATGCACTCATACACCTATGCAGACACTCACACACTGCCACTCATCCATGGAGTTACTCACACACATAGTCAGTCCTGTAAAGAATCAATCACACTTCCATTTCCTCATCTATACAGTTAAACACAGAACACCATACTTCAGTGACATCACTGATGACATCACTGATGACATCTCAAATGACATCACTGATAACATCTCAAATGACATCACTGATGACATCATGACACACCAATACCAGTTACTACATACGCACTCACTGATTCCTACGTCTACACACACATTCACTCATTCACCCATACAATCACTCATACATACAGTCACTCATTATTACAACACTAACAGGACTGACTAGGTGTGTGAGTAACTCCATGGATGAGTGGCAGTGTGTGAGTGTCTGCATAGGTGTATGAGTGCATATGATAGTGTTGTAATAATGAGTGACTGTATGTATGAGTGATTGTATGGGTGAATGAGTGAATGTGTGTGTAGACGTAGGAATCAGTGAGTGCGTATGTAGTAACTGGTATTGGTGTGTCATGATGTCATCAGTGATGTCATTTGAGATGTCATTTGAGATGTCATCAGTGATGTCATCAGTGATGTCACTGACCATGTCATGAATGATGTAATATGTGACATCATCAGCAGTGGATTGCGGGTGCGCGATATATAGTTAGTGCAACTAACTATATATGGAATTTCATTGGTTTTATGTCAATAAAATGTCCAGCTAACTATATATGGTCTCTAACCTATGGTTTTTTCAGTGAATTTTCAAGGTTTTGTAAATGCAAATTCCTAACTATATATGGTCTATAACCTATGGTTTTTTCAGTGAATTTCATTGGTTTTTTAAAAGCTAATATCTATAGCTGTAAAATATATTCTTTATTACGTGACGTATCACGTAGCCACGTGAGACGCCTCATGACGCGTCGCATAACCGTGACGTATCGGCTCTGCAGCGCAAACAAAACCCGTAACGTAAGCGTGCCGGAGCACGCTTACAGATATATATATTTTTTTTAACCTTAATTAGACAAAATCCACACGTGCACATATCTTGAGGCCTTGCAAAGGCACATCAAACAAACAGTCCCTACAATTTTGCCAAGTTTGCTGGAAATCTATTCCCTTAAGTTTTTTTTTTACTGTTTCTCTTGGTTTTCCCCTTGTTACGCTTACCGGGACGCTACCCGGTACGCGAACCGGACGCTCCAAAAACACAAGATGGCGGACTCCCGTTACGCTGCCGGTTAGCTGCCCGGTTTGCGTACCGGGAAGCGCCTCTACCGCGAAAAATCACGGGGGACTTTAATATCCCCCTCATCAATCCTAGGGGGTCAGGAGGGGTAAACCTTGCCCCCTTTCCTTCATTTCCCCTTCTTTTTTCACCACATCTTGTCTCTCGAACCTACCGAGAGACAAGATGGCGGCCGCTCCGGACTGTTTACAATGTTGACAGCTACGCTGCCGGTTAGCTGCCCGGTTAGCTGCCCGGTGAGCTGCCCGGTGAGCTGCCCGGTTCGCGTACCGGGACGCGCCTCTACGGCGTAAAATCACAAAAAAAAAAATTTTTTTTTTTTTTGCCCCGCGGGGCACTTTAATATCCCCCTCATCAATCCTAGGGGGTCAGGAGTGGTCTACCTTGCCCCCTTTCCTTCATTTCCCCCTTCGTTTTTCACCACATCTTGTCTCTCGATCGTACCGAGAGACAAGATGGCGGCCGCTCCGGACTGTTTAGAATGTTGATAGACACCGGAGAGCCAATCAGCTTCGCTTCGCGAAGTTCCGTTACGCGTCAGGTACGCGAACCGGGGCGCTAACCGGAGCGCTGTCACAGATATATATATTTTTTAAACGTTAATTTCTCAAAATCCACTGGAGCACATATATTGAGACATAGCAAAGGCACGTCGGGCAAACCATATCTACAATTTTGCCAAGTTTCATGTAAATCTATTCAGCCGTTCGAGCTAAAAGTGAGTCCAACCGCCCTATGGAAAAATGAATGGGAAAAACGCGTTTTGGGACCCCCCTTTTTTCTCGGCCCCCCCTTGACGAAACCCCCCCAAATTTTCAGGGGCTGCTCAGAAACAAAATGTGCCATTTTCCTGAAAATGTCAGCCAATTCCGTCCACCAACGCCAAAGTTATCAGACATAGAATTTTCAGAAATCCCATAGAGAAAAAATCCTAACTATATATACCCACTGGCTATCGCCAGTAGGTAATATACATATATAAACATATATAATCTGCATATCTATATAAATATAAATGCATGCATACATATACATATATGCATACATATGCATGTTATTTACATGAAAGTTTTAAAAACACTAATAAAAGCAAAGCTAAAAAGCCACCTCATTACAAACAGAATGGCTTTAACTTAAACGAGGGCGAGATCTATTGCATTTTCAATGCTTGTTTACTTTGGTTCTATCAAGAAGGCATTCAGATGTGTGACACATTTGCCATAAATTCTGAATGTTAGCACTCTAGTTGCTCATTAGATCACTGTAGTAAAGCTAGTGCTCACCAGGGAAGTCTGCTGCTAATCATGGTTTGCAGCCATTTTCCCGCATTTTTTATCCCGCAGACTTTCAGTCCGCATACCATTATCCCGCAAGGTCATTGACCTCGCATACCATTATCCCGCATTTTTTCAAAACGCATGTGCATTTATCGCGCATGCCTTTACAAAGAATTACGTTTTAAAGGCATGTATGGTAAATGCATTTGCGTTGTGAAAACCACGATGACGAGAGAGGTAAGTGGGTTTGTGTTAATTTTTTCGTGGGTTAGTGATTGTGTAGTGTAGTGTAGTGTTGTGTAGTGTAGTGTTGTGTTAGTGTAGTGTAGAGTTGTGGTGGTTGTTTAGTGTAGGGTCATGCTGGGGGTAGTGTTTTAGGGTTTAGGGTAGTGTTGTAGTGTTTGCGTAGTGTAGGGTCATGCTGGGGGTAGTGTTTTAGGGTTTAGGGTTGTGTTGTAGTGTTTGCGTAGTGTAGGGTCATGCTGGGGCTAGTGTTTTAGGGTTTAGGGTAGTGTTGTAGTGTTTGCGTAGTGTAGGGTCATGCTGGGCGTAGTGTTTTAGGGTTTAGGATAGTGTTGTAGTGTTTGCGTAGTGTAGGGTCATGCTGGGGGTAGTGTTTTAGAGTTTTGGGTAGTGTTGTAGTGTTTGCGTAGTGTAGGGTCATGCTGGGGTGTAGTATTTTAGGGTTTAGGGTAGTGTTGTAGTGTTTGCGTAGTGTAGGGTCATGCTGGGGGTAGTGTTTTAGGGTTTTGGGTAGTGTTGTAGTGTTTGCGTAGTGTAGGGTCATGCTGGGGGTAGTGTTTTAGGGTTTTGGGTAGTGTTGTAGTGTTTGCGTAGTGTAGGGTCATGCTGGGGTGTAGTGTTTTAGGGTTTTGGGTAGTGTTGTAGTGTTTGCGTAGTGTAGGGTCATGCTGGGGTGTAGTGTTTTAGGGTTTTGGGTAGTGTTGTAGTGTTTGCGTAGTGTAGGGTCATGCTGGGGGTAGTGTTTTAGGGTTTTGGGTAGTGTTGTAGTGTTTGCGTAGTGTAGGGTCATGCTGGGGGTAGTGTTTTAGGGTTTTGGGTAGTGCTGTAGTGTTTGCGTAGTGTAGGGTCATGCTGGGGGGTAGTGTTTTAGGGTTTTGGGTAGTGTTGTAGTGTTTGCGTAGTGTAGGGTCATGCTGGGGGTAGTGTTTTAGGGTTTTGGGTAGTGTTGTAGTGTTTGCGTAGTGTAGGGTCATGCTGGGGGTAGTGTTTTAGGGTTTAGGGTAGTGTTGTAGTGTTTGCGTAGTATAGGGTCATGCTGGGGGTAGTGTTTTAGGGTTTAGGGTAGTGTTGTAGTGTTTGCGTAGTGTAGGGTCATGCTGGGGGTAGTGTTTTAGGGTTTAGGGTAGTGTTGTAGTGTTTGCGTAGTGTAGGGTCATGCTGGGGGTAGTGTTTTAGGGTTTAGGGTAGTGTTGTAGTGTTTGCGTAGTGTAGGGTCATGCTGGGGGTAGTGTTTTAGGGTTTAGGGTAGTGTTGTAGTGTTTGCGTAGTGTAGGGACAGAGGTGATGCTCTTTGGTGAAGCCAGGATTCAATGGTCCCCTGAATGGTGGCCCTCTGATTTGGGGCCGGTCCCTGTGCCAAAAACAATAGTCAAGAACTTGGGCGTCAGACTGGAACCAGAGCTGACCATGAAGCAAAACGTTAACATCACTGTAGGATCTTGCTTTCATGTGATTGGCCTCCTTCGTAAAATCTTCCCTTTCCTCCCTGACTCTCATAGGAAAACCCTTGTTCAGGCTCTGATTATCAGTCGGCTTGACTATTGTAACGGGCTCCTGGCAGGTGTTTGCGTAGTGTAAGACAGAGGTGATGCTCTTTGGTGAAGCCAGGATTCAATGGTCCCCTGAATGGTGGCCCTCTGATTTGGGGCCGGTCCCTGTGCCAAAAACAATAGTCAAGAACTTGGGCGTCAGACTGGAACCAGAGCTGACCATGAAGCAAAACGTTAACATCACTGTAGGATCTTGCTTTCATGTGATTGGCCTCCTTCGTAAAATCTTCCCTTTCCTCCCTGACTCTCATAGGAAAACCCTTGTTCAGGCTCTGATTATCTGTCGGCTTGACTATTGTAACGGGCTCCTGGCAGGTGCAAACGAGGAGGTTTTGGACCGTTTGCAGGTGGTGCAAAATACGGCAGCCAGGCTGGTGCTAAATGCACCCCCTAGATCTCCCTCCAGACCGTTACTTCATAAGCTCCACTGGTTGCCAATACGTCAACGAGTGAAGTTTAAGACCTGTTGCACTATCCACAAGGGCCTCAACCAATTGGGGCCTGAGTACTTGGCGAACAAATTTATTCCTTATGTTCCCATCCGTGCCCTTAGATCCAGCGACCAACTGCTACTAAATGTTCCTAAGATCACTAAAACCAGGTTGGGTGGTAGAGCCTTATCTGTCGTGGGTCCCAAATTGTGGAACTCACTTCCGTTGTCATTAAGGCAATGTAATGACCACCGTCAATTCAGAAAACATTTAAAAACGTTTCTGTTTGGCTCATTTTAATTGTTTCCTTGCTCACAGTACTTTTAATTATCTGCTCCTTTTTCAGTTCTGTACCGGCAGTTACAGCGCGGAGATACTCCCTTGGGAGTTTATTCATAGCGCTATATAAGCCCATAAATAAATAAATAAATAGGGTCATGCTGGGGTGTAGTGTTTTAGGGTTTTGAGTAGTGTTGTAGTGTTTGCGTAGTGTAGGGTCATGCTGGGGGTAGTGTTTTAGGGTTTAGGGTAGTGTTGTAGTGTTTGCGTAGTGTAGGGTCATGCTGGGGTGTAGTGTTTTAGGGTTTTGGGTAGTGTTGTAGTGTTTGCGTAGTGTAGGGTCATGCTGGGGGTAGTGTTTTAGGGTTTAGGGTAGTGTTGTAGTGTTTGCGTAGTGTAGGGTCATGCTGGGGGTAGTGTTTTAGGGTTTAGGGTTGTGTTGTAGTGTTTGCGTAGTGTAGGGTCATGCTGGGGGTAGTGTTTTAGGGTTTAGGGTTGTGTTGTAGTGTTTGTGTAGTGTAGGGTCATGCTGGGGGTAGTGTTTTAGGGTTTAGGGTAGTGTTGTAGTGTTTGCGTAGTGTAGGGTCATGCTGGGGTGTAGTGTTTTAGGGTTTTGGGTAGTGTTGTAGTGTTTGCGTAGTGTAGGGTCATGCTGGGGGTAGTGTTTTAGGGTTTAGGGTAGTGTTGTAGTGTTTGTGTAGTGTAGGGTCATGCTGGGGTAGTGTTTTAGGGTTTAGGGTAGTGTTGTACTGTTTGTGTAGTGTAGGGTCATGCTGGGGGTAGTGTTTTAGGGTTTACAGTAGTTTAGTTGTTTAGTGTATGCTAAAGGCATATTCGTTCTAAAAGTTTTCGTTATTTTAATTTGCGGCCTAATAGTACATGCGCGATTTTTTTTGCGGACTGATGGTATGCGGGATTTCGTCATATATTCGCTAATCATACTTTCTATGGCAAAATGAACCCCTTCATTTTGTTCCTTTTTAAATTAAATGTTTTAAGAGTTACCACTTTATTCCAATCAAGATGGCTTCAGGTGTGCCATACCTTTGTAATAAGTAGGACTGTTAGCACTCTAGTTGTTCTTTAGAACACTCTGGGACATTCTATCATTGGGCTATAGTTGGGCTACATCTGGCTGATATTTGGGCTACATTTGTTTTTTTTGTCTCTGGTGGCCATCTTTGGGCTACATTGGGCTACATTGGGCTACATTGGGCTACATTGGGCTACATTTGGGCTCCAACATATATATAGCCCAATGTAGCCCAATATATATTTTTCAAAGTAAATTTTCGTAAAAACCACTGGAGCCTATATCTTGAGACATAGCAAAGGCACATCGGGCTACCAGTCCCTACAATTTTGCCAAGTTTGGTGTAAATCCATTCAGCCGTTCAGGCTAAAAGTGAGGCCAACCGCCCTATGGAAAATTGCATGGGAAAAACACGTTTTGGGACCCCCCTTTTTTCTCGGCCCCCCCTTGACGCAACCCCCCCAAATTTTCAGGGGCTGCTCAGAAACAAAATGTTCCATTTTCCTGAAAAATTCTGTCCTCAAACGCCAAAGTTATTCGACATAGAATTTTCAAAAATCCCATAGGAAAAAAATCCTAACCATATATACCTACTGGCTATCGCCAGTAGGTAATATATATATATATGTATATATATATATATTCACAGAAAAAACCATAGGTTATAGACCATATATAGTTAGGAATTAGCATTTACAAAACCTTGAAAATTCACTGAAAAAACCATAGGTTATAGACCATATATAGTTAGGAATTAGCATTTAGAAAACCTTATTTTACTCACACAAAACCATTGAAATTCCATATATAGTTAGTTGCACTAACTATATATCGCGCACCCGCAATCCACTGCTGATGATGTCACATATTACATCATTCATGACATGGTCAGTGACATCACTGATGACATCACTGATGACATCTCAAAGGACATCACTGATGACATCACTGATGACATCTCATTTGACATCATTCTTGTGCTAATACGATAAACCTCTTCAGACTCTAATATAACCTTAGATACACTCAGTGTATACAGACACTCACACACTGTCACTCATCCATGGAGTTACTCACACACCTAGTCAGTCATGCAAAGAAACAATCTCACCTCCATTTCCTCAACTATACAGTTATACACACCTTACTTATTCAAACATATACTAACACATATTTACTCTCTTATACAATCCCTGATACAAGTTCACAATGATCCATACAGCCACTCACACATTCAGTGGCTCTCATGCACAGTTATTTATATATGCCAACTCTCACATGTACTGTGTTTTACATATGTACTTACTATGACATGTAGCATTGAGATATCCATTCACTCATCAATACACTCATGCACACAGTCAACCGCCCATGTAGCTTTTTCCACATGCACTCTTGAACTCATACACCTAGTGAATCAACTGCTCACACATCTATGCACAGAGTCACACACCTCCCAGCCACCCCCACACAAACTCAATCTCCCATAGAAATACTTGGGCAACCAATTAATAACACATATAGCCTCTCGTATAGCTAATGATCAACACATGCAGCAGTTTACATCACAACAGACATAATGATGCACAAATTAAGACAGTTTAGTCACTAACCCATGCATTCAGTGAGACACATTTAATCCCTCACTCATACAGTCAGTCACGCACCTACTAAATCCTTCATCCAGACACTTATACATCCACTCATTCTTCAATATCTAAGACATATTTTAACTTTACAGAAACATACAGTCACTGGATGTTGTCATCAGTGATGTCATTTGAGATGTCATCAGTGATGTCATCAGTGATGTCACTGACCATGTCATGAATGATGTAATATGTGACATCATCAGCAGTGGATTGCGGGTGCGCGATATATAGTTAGTGCAACTAACTATATATGGAATTTCAATGGTTTTGTGTGAGTAAAATAAGGTTTTCTAAATGCTAATTCCTAACTATATATGGTCTATAACCTATGGTTTTTTCAGTGAATTTTCAAGGTTTTGTAAATGCTAATTCCTAACTATATATGGTCTATAACCTATGGTTTTTTCTGTGAATTTCATTGGTTTTTTAACAGCTAATATCTGTAGCTGTAAAATGTATTCTTCTTTAAATCCAAAAATATATTTTATATGTTTATGAATAATTTTTTTTTTAAATATTTTTTTTTCTTCGTTCCCGCTTCGCGAATCGGGAAGCTTCCCGTTAGCTGACCTTGATGCCGCGAAATAGACCGCGAGCCGGTAAACGTTTCTTTACCGCAAGTGCCGCGTTAGAAAACAACATCGTGACGCCTCCCGTCCGCATGACGTTTCACGTTGTCGCGTGATACGTCATATGACGTGCTACGTTAGCGAACTGGTACGCGAAGCGAGTCGCAAAGCGCAGGTTTCTGGAAGCAAACCGGGAGGCCCTGCAAAGCGCTTAACGTAAACACAGCAAGTCATGTGACTTGGTAATAACACTTTTCATTGGTTCATTTCACTTTTGGTTTCCTAATGATGTAAGACTAGGTCATATAATCTAAAATGAACACTTTTGATTGGTTGAGAACTCTTGTTTTTCCCAAATGATGAAAATCCCTCCTTCTTTCCTCACTCTGACTTTCATCATTGTGAGAGAAAGACCCTTTGTGATCACTGAGCAATGGCTTCTTTAGTAGCTTCAGCTGGTGCTTCCCCACCACCTCCACCACATCCAAGGAAGAGTGGACCACCTGCTCAAGTTGTAATTCAACAAGAAGAAGAAGAAGAGGAACAGGAGGACGAGCACGAAGAGAGGCAGTTTTTGCCTGAGCAGCCCAAGACGTCTCACCGGAAAGAAAACTTCATTTGGCAATTTTTTAAAATTCCCAAAGGTCAGAAAAAAGTAAATGCAAGATACGTAACTTGCCTTATATGTCAAGATAGACTGTCCAGAGGGACCGACAAAAAATACAGTTTCGGAAACTACACAATGCATCGCCATATGACTAGGTGGCATCCTAACAACTACAGTGCTGCACAGTTTCGGAACGACCTAGATAATCTCCCTATTATGGCCAGAAGATCTGTTGTACCGGAAGTAACGGGACCAGAGGGCAGGGAGATGGTGCCAAATATACAAATGAGATTTGGTGATGTAAAACACACCTGCGCATTTTGCGATGGATTCATTTCCTACGGAGAAAAAAGCATCACTCTGATCAACAGAGCTATTGACTATCATATGCAAGTTTGTCCGAAACGCCCAAAATAATAAATACTTCTTTTTTTTGTTTTGTTGCTCCTGTTGAGCCCTTTACAATGAATCGTTTTCATTGCCCCCTCCAAGAAAAACCCCAAAAAATATAAAACTGTTCCGAAAAATTCAAAAACAGTAAAAAAATGTTCAGAAAAATAAAAAAAAAAGTTCTTTTCAGAACTACCTCCCCGTTATTAAAAAATTGGTACAATATTTGGAACTGTGCCAACCTCTATTTCTCTTAGTTCGCTTCCTAGTTCGCTCGCTGGTACGCGAACTGGAAGCGAACCAAAAACAGTAAGTATAAGGGAAGGAAACACACACTTATGTTAAAAGAAAGACAGCTATAGGGGAGTAAACTAGAGATACCATTACCCATAATCCACTGCTGATGATGTCACATATTACATCATTCATGACATGCTCAGTGACATCATCAGCAGAGGATTGCGGGTTTTTTGGCAACATGCCTTATCCACGGTTTAATAACGCTGCCTTTTGCTTTATATAAGTTTTCAAATTGTATGAAATATATACCAATAGGTCGTTATGAACCTTTAGGTAGTGCTTTTCTTCATGAGGTCTGGTCGCTTCCATACACATACAGATGTTTCAAAGATGATCAAGAAGTTTATCTGAATGGAGAGGAATGCACTGAGACGCCAGATCATTCACTAATGTGTAGGCACATACAGTTACACGATTCATGCAACAAACACCGACCAAATATGGCTTGCGTGTTGCAAGGCACGCCAGTTCCTGCTATCATCCCCACGTTCAAGTTGTTGGAAAATGGTAGTTATTTGATGCTCAATAATGAAGATTGTTCTGAGTTAATTAAAAGTATTCCTTTTATCGTAACAGTAAGTGAACGGGTTATTTGCTGCAGAAATGTTCTATTTCCTCCCACACATGAACATAGGGAGTTTTCAATCTGGCCACAAATACCAACCTTGGGACACGTTTCAACGGCATGGCAAGAATAAGAGCTCTTTTGTCTCAGAGAGAGGTGGCCTTGAGTTCGGCCCGTGAAACTTTCGTACTTCACATAGCGAACACCCGTACACAGGTTTGCCTTTCAATTTCAGCAACATGTTTCCGACTATCTTTAACGCATCCTCCACAAAATCCCTGGCACACTTTTTTAAAGTTGTTACCAGTGGTCTCGTGACTTCATTTGAGAAAATCTTTGGAGTCATCCCTGCTTCTTTTCATTGTATTTTCTGCACTCTGGTTCGTGGATTGGCATTTTTACTTGCATTACCAGCGGACGCTCTTGTGCTTTTTTACATTTTTAAATATGGATGTCCCTCCTATGCAACCTCCGACCCTGCAGCTGCTGACACTGTTCCGCAATCGCATGCTAGAATATTATGGCACAATGCCGTTGGCGATATTAAGCACGGCATATGGATTATCTTTTCGGTTCTCCTACTTCACCTGTGTCCAGCCTGTATTTCACTGCCTGACCTGTGATTTCGATTGGGCCATTGATTTGTGTCTCTGCGGACCGGTTTCTCCTGACGTCGACTTTAATCAGCTGATGACTCCTATCATTACTCACGAGTTGGTTTGTCCTGGCGAAAGGATTATGGCTGTGGCATTGATGCATGGACTACTTGGTCCCTGGAATTTACTGGCGGCAGCACAGTCTTTCTTGGAACAGAGCTTTCTTGAAAACCCACCGAGCTGTCCTCTGATGGTGATAGAGGATCCGGTGCTGGGAGAGCACGTATGTTCTTTTCCGCTTTTAAATTGGATGGCTGAACTGTTTTCGGATGAAGACGGTGACTTCCTATTGGAGGCTGTTGCAGCTTATTTTGCATACACAGTTATGTCATAGACCTTTTTCATGTTTGATATGCTGAGTACTAGCATTTCATTGACAATTCATTGACTTATTTGTCAAGTTTTTATTATTTACCTTGCCTATTGGCTTAAGACTCGATAAAGTACTTGGCTGTTTTATTTTTCTTTAGCATTGAATTTTCCTAGTTTTTAATGCTTTACCTTGCGGACCGTCCACATATAAACTTGCAATCTGCTCTCATGAGATGGCACTTCTATTATCTTATTCAGTTCGTTTCCGGATCATGAGGAGGTGTCATCTAGGTCCTGGATATCTTTACACCGTGTTAAGTTAGCATGGGCTCATTACCGGTTTAAACGCCATTTTTCCTTTTTTGCAACTTCTGCACACGACACTTAGTTGTTGCTTTAGCTTTCCACCTAGTAGTTCATCGTGGTTTACATGAGAATAATATGTTATTGGTCTACTATCTGCTTTACTTGTTAAACTATATCTGTACAGCGAGTGCTAAAGTTTCAAGAACAACACGATACAGAATTGTTATGAGGTCTGATCTCCACGACTTCATACTCATAACATAAGTGCAACTTCTGCCAATTCTGGGCATGAGGCGGGTTTTATATTGCTTTGCCGAACACACATACACAACAGTTGATGCGGTTCACATGAAGAGAGAGCTGGTGTATGCTGATGTGATTCCTTCAAATCTAAGACACTAAAGTATGGGCACGCCCTAAACCAACACAAAGAGACCTTCTTAGCAAATAATATAATATGTGTATTAGGGAGGGTGAGATATAAGCAGCCGCGGGCCGTGGAGGGAGTTACGATGGGGCAGGGAGGCGGGGAGGGGGAGAAGCAGGGTGGAGCCCTCTCTACCTTGCCCCTCCCCCTCCCCGCCTCCCTGCCCCACCGTAACTCCCTCCACGGCCCGCGGCTGCTTATAAGTGTTGCTAACTCTTATTCATTTACAGCATGTTAACATACTGTCACCATTCGCTTTTTATGTACTAGTAACTATGCTGGTAATTTTGCTACTGATAATATGTGTACTTGTATTCTCCACCCTGCTTCTCCCCCTCCCCGCCTCCCTGCCTCACCGTAACTCCCTCCACGGCCCGCGGCTGCTTATAAGTGTTGCTAACTCTTATTCATTTACAGCATGTTAACATACTATCACCATTCACTTTTTATGTACTAGTAACTATGCTGGTAATTTTGCTACTGATAATATGTGTACTTTTATTATCTAAGGTACTACGCCTGAGAAGACAGCATTAGTAAATAAACATTTCAAATACACATCTGTTCTTCTTAACTCCATGTTCTGGTTTCTAAGAAATCTATAACGACCGACTGTTCATGAGTTCCACGTATCCTGAGGTACTATAAGTTCATATTCTGGATTGTCTAAACATTGAGAGTTTGTTATATCCAATGTGACACTGTACCTAGCTTGCTAAATAGTTTTTGATTACTAACGTGAGTTTTGGGACACCCTAATTCGCCGAGGTTCCAATCCTCTGTCCACAGTTCTGTGTGAGAACAGAAACCCTGCGACAGGGGCACCCCCGACCCTTGCTGGAGCTTCATCACACTTGCGATACAACTCCAGCAATGCATTCGCCGAGGTTCCAATCCTCTGTCCACAGTTCTGTGTGAGAACAGAAACCCTGCGACAGGGGCACCCCCGACCCTTGCTGGAGCTTCATCACACTTGCGATACAACTCCAGCAATGCGCCACCTTTACGGCACAGATACATCACGCATCTGTGCTGTTTTTGCCCCATGATGCGCCGCATTGTAAATGCAGCACACCATAGGTGACGGAACAGCGGCACAGAATGACTAACACATCCCTGGTGATGCGCCAGTCATCATAAATGTATCCCTATGCTTCTTATCTTGTTAGAGATGAACCGCCATATGTATCATCAAAGTTATTTGCATTTCCTAAATAGCGAACTTTAAGGAATAAATAGCGATTCTTTACCATTCCTAGTTTGCGATGAGCTATTTGCTAATTAGCCGAATGTAGCCCAATGAAGCCCAATGTAGCCCAATGTAGCCCAAAGATGGCCGCCAGACACACAAAAAAACAAATGTAGCCCAAATATCAGCCAGATGTAGCCCAACTATAGCCCAGTGACAGAATGACCAATCAGCTTCGCAAACCTCCGTTACGCGAAGCGGAGCGCTGTTACAGATATATATCTTTTTTTGAACGTTAATTTCTCAAAATCCACTGGAGCACATATATTAAGACCTAGCAAAGGCACATCGGGCTACCAGTCCCTAATATTTTGCCAAGTTTCGTGCAAATCCATTCAGCCGTTCAATTATTATTTTTATTATTTTTTTTTGCCCCGCGGGGCCCTTTTAAAACCTCCACATCAAACCTAGGGGGTCAGCGAGGATCTACTATGCCCCCTTATAGTTATTTCCCCCTTTGTTTTGACCTCCTCTTGTCTCTCGATCCTACCGAGAGACAAGATGGCGGCCGCTACGGACTGTTTGGAATGTTGACAGACGCCGGAGAACCAATCAGCTTCGCTTCACAAAGCTCCGTTGCGCGAAAAGTCCGCGAACCAGAGCGCTGCCTGGTCCGCGCTTACAGATATATATCTTTTTTTAAACGTTAATTTCTCAAAATCCACTGGAGCACATATATTGAGACCTACAAAAGGCACATCGGGCTACCAGTCCCTACAATTTTGCCAAGTTTCGTGCAAATCCATTCAGCCGTTCGGGCTAAAAGTGAGGCCAACCGCCCTATGGAAAACTCAATGTTAAAAACACGTTTTGGGACCCCCCTTTTTTCTCGGCCCCCACTGGACGAACCCCCCCCAAATTTTCAAGGGCTGCTCAGAAACAAAATGTGCCATTTTCCTGAAAATTTCAGCCAATTCCGTCCACAAACGCCAAAGTTATTAGACATAGAATTTTCAAAAAACCCATAGAGAAAAAATCCTAACTATATATACCTACTGGCGACCGCCAGTAGGTAATATATATATATATATATATATATATATATCTTTCTTCAGCCGACAAAGCGAGCGAGAAGGGAAGGAGCTGTTTTTCATATATATATATACCGTTGCACCTAGCTATGAAGATCCAGATCCCGCTATGTTGACCGAGTGGGCAGAAGCGAACCTTGAGTCTTCAAGCAAATTACTGCATATTCTGGTTAAATATGCGGATAGTGACCGCATTAAACTGCAAGGGGAGATTGACATTCTAGAACAGGAATTGTCTAAATTAGAAGTTACGGATCAAATAACAAAAATGAGGACAGATATGATGACCAGACTTAGCAAAGAAGAAGAAATCATAAAGAAGAGAAAAGCCTTCAAATTTGAGAGAGACCGGATAGACTATCAAAACGGTCAGGTCTTCACATTTGCTCGTAGGTATGAAGCTGTCAAAGCAAGGGCAAGGGGCAATAAAACAATCCAGCATGCATCCAGTACAACGATGGTGCCAGCAGCCTAATTTTCAGACCTCAGTTCAGCGGCAGAAAGCGATCCAGAGGGAGACCCAATTAGAAATTCAAATTTGGGGTTTACAAAACTATCCCTGGCTCAAGAGGTCAATTGTCTATGCCAGGACCGCCGAGAAACGTTGAGATCCCACAAACCCACTGGAGCAAAAGACAACGGGCAAACTTCAAATGGTGGGAACGGAGGAAATGTCATGCCCGGAACTCCAAGCGGAGGCAAACCGGGGAAACAAGGTCAATGGAAGCGGTTTAAAAAAAAAAAATAGAAAAAAAAATGTGAAAAAACCGAACCAAAGTCAGTAATCAATCTAGCAGACCTAAAGTTAACTGCTGGGGAGACTGGTGTCCTGAATTTGGAGCTATCATATTGCCCGCCCTGCAACATGAATTATGCAGACACAAGGATGGACATATACAGATTCACCCGCAAGTTAAAACTGAATAAATTCTTCCAACTACAACCAAAAAAAAAACCCAGAAGTTATGCTTAGTCCAGCAATGGCCAACAGTGAGGATCAAAATACTTTTGAAGAAATTTGGGAATTACAAAATGAAGGGTCCGGTCGAATTGGGACCAATACTGCCCATGCCTTGAGTAGCCAATGGATTACACCCTTCAAAGCTAAATCTACATTCCAGCCAGTCATGGTCCACGATAATCTGGACACCTTCCAGGAAATTGTTGTTCAAGATGTTAAAAAACTGTACACCGCCACCAACAAAAAAAAGTTTTGTATTAGTAAACAAAACAGGTGTTATAAACAACTTATCAGCAAGTTACAAACCAACCATGACATAATCGTGAAACAAGCCGACAAAGGCGGAAATGTAGTTTTGTGGCCTAGGGAGATGTATTTGAAAGAGGCAGAAATCCACTTAGGAGATTCTACATGTTACTGTAGGAGCGACATTCGAACGGTGAAAACCACATGGGTGGATCAATACGGAAAACTACAAGCATGGAGAAGTGCGGGACTTTTATCGTAAGATGAGTTTCGCTATCTAAAGAATGAACAACCAGTAATTCCATCTTTATATTTAATCCCCAAAATTCACAAGGGGCCAACATACCACCTGGTCGCCCCATTATCTCTGCAATTGACCGCTCCATGGAGCATGTATCAAAATACACTGATTTTTTTCTTCAAGATTATGTAAAGTCTTTGGACTCGTATGTAAAGGATTCATTTGATTTCCTGAGTAAAATTGAGCATTTTACTTGGGGTCCAGACATGCTATTGATGACTCTGGATGTATCATCCCTATATACTTCTATAAGACCTTGTGACGGACTTAAGACCTCAATAAGGGCCCCCCAAGTTCAGTAGCTCACAACAAAATGCTATTGGACATGACTAGGATGTGCCTGGAGCAAAATTTCTTCATCTTTAATGGGGTTATCTACCACCAGGTCAGAGGGGTGGCGATGGGGGCCTGCTTCTCCCCCAGCTACACGTGTTTACACGTGGGGCTGTGGGAGGAGCAGGTCCTCTTTTGCCAACACCATAAAATTGCTACCAACAATGTTTTACTGTACCTGCGTTATATAGATGATTTGTTTCTTGTTTGGAGGGGGACTGCAGAAAGTGCTAAGGCCTTTGTAGAAGTAATTAACAAAAACAACATTAATTTGAATTTTACTTCCAACATTAGTCCAAGGTCCGTATGTTTCTTAGATGTAGAAGTATTTGTCTAAAACAACAGTTTGTCAACTAGGTTGTATAGGAAACCCAGTGCTGGCAATACAGTATTGCACGCCAGTAGTCACCATCCCGCACATTTGATCCGGAGCATTGGGGAAATGCTTCAGATCAGAAGGATCTGTAGCACGGAGGCCGAATGCACGGCTGCGCAAGAGACTAGTCAATTACGTTTCCTGGCCAGGGGCTATTCAAATACATGCCTACTTAAAGCCATCCAACGGACTAACAGCCTGATTCATGTACGGGCCGTTTTGCGTGGCCCTAATAGCGAATCATAGCGACTCGCTATTGAGGACACGCAAAACGGCATTCATGTAGGAATTGCTAAATCAATAGCGATTCCTACATGTTCTCTATTTGCGAGTAGCAATTTGCTACTCGCAAAAAAAGGAATAACACCCCATTCATTCCGATGGGCCAAAAGGCCCAAAGGAATGAATGGGGAGTATCCCTCATTTGCGAGTAGCAATTTGCTACTCGCAAATCAGATAGCGATTTTAAGGGTGCCAGGGGTGTCCAAAGGACACCCTGTAGCACCCCTAAAATGCACATTTGAACAGGTGTTGCGCACACACATGTCCAAAGGACATGTGTGTGTGCAACATGCAACTTAGAAAAATGCTTTTAAAAGCATTTTTCTGAGTTTTTGCTATTTACCGAGAGGTCTGACCTCTCGGTAAATAGCGGCCCAAAAGTGCTAATTCGCAATATTTTATTGTGTCATGAATAGCATTTGAGGAATCTCTATTAGAGATTCCTTAAATGCCATTCCTCGCAAATATGCGATTTCTTAAATAGCGATTTTTGCATTTGGGATGATGAATACCAAATGCAAAAATCGCACTCGCAAAGGGCCAGATTCTCAGAATCTGGCCCTTTTGCGAGCGCTTTTAGCTACATGAATCAGGCTGTAAGTCTATTACTAGACAAGAGGCTTTAGTCCCAAAGGATAGGGCCATTGCAAGATTTGACCAGTTGGGGGACAAGACTGCTGAAATTTCCTCTTGTGTCATATGGACTTACAATCGCCAGCATGGAGAACTAAGAAAGATCTTTTATAAAAACTGGAACCTTGTCCAGAGTGATCCTATCATTAGATTTAAAGTGAGCAATAAGCCCTTGCTCACTTTTCATAAATCACCCTCCAAGTCCAAGGCCCTGGTTAGAAATATGATAGAGCCAAAACTCTCTACCACCTGGCTATCACTTAGCAAAGGTTTCAAAAGATGCCCCGAATGCAAGGCTGCCGTTATGGCAGCAATAGGACACATTACAGCAGTCCTTTTCGGCAGGAACCAATTGCCATCAATAATAGGTTGACTTGCAGAACAGAATATGCCATTTATGTGTTGGAGTGTCCGTGTGGGCTACAGTATGTGGGCAGCACTGGGATGCCCGCTCACAAACCAATTCTCCAACACATACGGGCTATTTCGGGACATGACCAGAGCTACCCGGTTGCCAGGCACTTTGAAGCCAAACATCTAGGCATTCCTGATCATCTTCAGTATTTTATCATTGACACAGTAGAGGTATCAAGGAGGGGAGGTGACTGTGAGGACAAACTCCGTCTCTTTGAGACCAGGTATATACTGGAGTTGAATACAAAGTATCCGAATGGATTGAATGACAGGGAAGATCTATACACCTGCATTTAGGATTCTCAGGAATGTACTGTTAGCCTGTCCGGATAACGTATAGATTAAACTGATTTTATCTGAATTTTTACCAATATGTGGCTGTTTGTATAATTCTACTTTTTGAATTTTTAATAATATGTTACATATTTGCTAATCTTATATAGAATCTGTACTGTCAGACACTTTTTTGCACTTTATTACTGCATTTTTGCACATCACTTTTTTGTACTTTAACTCCTCGAGTAGACCAATTTCTTTCTGACTGGCCCACTTGGGCTTCATGTGTTTGGTAGTCATTCTACTTGGAAAAATGTATCAATGCAATTAGGCATAATTATGTTTTACAAATTGCAAATTATGTTTGCGACTTGCTGGCGATAATATGGAGGACATATGGCGTATTTGTTTGATCTGGCAATTACATGATGCTAGAACAGATTGTATTAGTTTCTCAAGTATGATTAACCATTATGGTTATATAGGAAACCAGGACAAAACGTCATAATTTGGAATCAACTGTTTATATTCAATTTTAAGCTTTTTTTCTTACGTTTATTATTGTACAGGTGTTTTTTTTAAAAAAAGTGATAATGTATTTATTTACTTATGCACTTGTCCAACTATCGTGAATTTAACACATTATTTTCTCTATGCCCATTGTTCATTGATTTGCACTGTCACTTTAAATGGTCTGCTTACGAGCTAGCAGTTTGTCATGTGATCAAGCCTCCTTGGAGGCGAAACGCGTCATGGCGGCAGCGCTGGCATTTATTGAATAAAAATCACTTTTCATGCACCAGCAACTAACGGGTTCACTCCTCATCATTTTGGATTTGGCAGCGGCAATCTGCAGTGTGGCGATTTTCCAGAATATATATATATATATATATATATATATATATATATATCAATCAAACACTCCGTTTTTTCGTGCTCGCGAACGACAGAGAAACGGACACTTGCTTGTTTCCTTCAGAAGCAGGTATTTATTTTTTCAACTATTTTCCGTGAACTGCCATGTGCAACCAGACACGTTTCGGCGAACGCAGTCGCCTTGCTCACTGGAACTAAAGTGCTAGGTGACCCAACAATTTTTTATATAAATAATTCAAACACACTAACAACCGATCTTGTGCAGTGGAGGTCACATAGTTGATACTCATGGAAGAAAGACTTTCAACACTATATACGTATTAATGTACACAATGGCAGAGGCTACATTGAAATTTACACAACGTAATGAAAATAATATCTGTACAAATACAAATACACATACATTGGAACCAAGGTTTTATCTATCATGCATAAAATTCTGAGCATCAACAGTGATTACCATTCTGCAATGTGAAAAACCAATGTTACTGAATATGACCAAATAAAACATAAATTACTGCGTAATGCACATTAGAATATGACATAAATTGGAATCATAAACATTGCAACCACTGATGATGTTTGGCATATATAGTATCGGTTCCTGTGTATCAAGAATTTACATGATGGGTCCCTGCCATATGCCGATTGTGACCTGCCAAAGTGCATGTGCAAAAAGTGCATGTGAAAACGATACAATATAAAAAAAAATTAACATTAATAATTTATTGTAACAACAATATAATTAAAATTGCAGCCCTATATTGATCCATCATGATCACGGACAATCCTTACTTTGTCTAAAACTAACCCAGCCGGGTATAGAGTTATAGGGTTGAATAGTTGGGACGGGAAAGGGGACAGAAGAGAGATTATTTATACAAAATTCATGAATTTCATTGAGTAAAGTAGTCAGAATAAATTCAAAGAGCTAAAGTGCATATCATGTAGACTTGATGAAATAATGACCAAGGAACAGCAAGGCAAAAGCAAATATTTACAACTCATCAACTGGTATAATATGAATAGCTGATCTTTTCAGTCTCCATCCAAACAATAAAAAGCCGCTACCAGTGTGCCAATAAATACCATAAAACCAATCATCCATATAACATAGTCTCATAAATTCATGGTAAAATGCATATCAACTAACCACAAGGCCAACTCAAAATCATCCGGATAAAAAAGACTAAAAAGATCATAGTAATAAATAGTTATGCCACGATACCGAATTCATATATATACACATATAAAAGGATAACTTGAACCCATGATGTAGTCAAATATAAAAGTAAGCCCTATAGGTAATGAAACAGATCCTCACAAATATTAAGACCTCTCGGACTCATGGAATCTAGTTCTATTATATATTTGGTTTCCAGTTGTCTGAGGGTCTTTTCCCTGTTGCCACCTCTCTTGTTTGGTAAGACACTGTCAATCACATAGTATTGCAGAACATTCAAATTATATTGTGTTCTGTTCGGACGTGTCAGGCAACTGGGTAAGTGGGATCTGCATTGACTGTGGCTCTCAAGTGCTGTAAAATCCGTGCATGAACCTGCAGTTTGGTGCTTCCTACTATATATATATATACATTACCTACTGGCGGTCGCCAGTAGGTAGGTATAGTTAGGACCTACTTTCCATAGGAAATCCATAACATTCTATTTGGAATAACTTTGGCGTCGGTGGACGAATCTTCGCAAATTTCTCCAAGAAAATGGCCTGCTCGGTTCCGCTCCTTCCCTGAGAGTTTGGGGGTGATTCATCAATTGAGGGCTAAGAAAAAAGGGGGTCCCAAAACGTGTTTTCCTCATGCAATTTTCCATTGGGGCCTATAGCCAGGGCTACAGCCCAAACAGCTGAACGGAATTACATCAAATTTGGCAGAGAGGTAGAGTTTGGTTCGCAGATTGTGCTTTTTGTTAAATGGTGTAAATCTGTTCAGTAGTTCCTTAGAAAATTACAAGTAAAATCATAGCGATATCTAGAGACGGAGTACAGCACGCGTACGGAAATCCGTACAATTACGAGCACGAGCTGCATGCTGATTGGCTGTCAACTGTGTGTGAACACTCCAAACCAGGAAGTGTTGGCAACCATCTTGTTTGTCGCTAGAAGCGGCTCACAAGATAACAGTAAAACAAAGTTGAGAAATAAGGAAAGGGGGCAGGGTAGAAACATCCTGACCCTCTAGGCTTGTTCAGGGGGTCGTACATGGATCTTTAGGCTCAATTTTTATAAATAAAAAATTGGGGGGTATGCATATGGTATACGTACGTGGTGGAAAAGGGAAATAAAAAATAGAAGTGCGTTTTATTCATTAGGTCCCGGGGGGGCAAATTTCGGGGGCAATTTTTTTCATAGTGGGGGGCTTGTAAGGTGCCCCGAGCACCGGGGAACGCCACCCCTCTGTGGTTTCATTTTTGAAGTATGCTGGGGTTACGATCCTCTTCCCCTCAGTCTCGGGGACTGTCACCCCGTCAAGGCTTTTTTTTTTTTATATATATATATCGCGGGGACTGCCACCTTCCTGGGCCAGTAATATGTAAAATTACCTTCCAGCCCCGGGTACCTGCACTCCCCAGGGTTTTTTATTGTTGGGAGGGGGTCGCGCTACCCCCTCCTGGAACCCTTGGTGGCCCTGGGGTCCACCATCTCCCAGGGACGGTTCTTGCAGTGTCTCGGGGTGTATACTTCCGGGACACTGCTGTTTGGTATGGTAGGGCGGTACCGTCGCCGCTTTCACTTTACCACAGGAAACCGCTTTCCTATTTGAAAAAGAGAGTTAATCTGTTCTCTCGTTCAAGAAAGCAGGTTGGTTTTCAAAAGAGAGAGCAGCATATAAGGTGATGTCTCTGATAAAGCAAGGCGGGCTCACGAAGGACGTGCAGAGCCATCTGCGATCGTGGGGGCATTGGGGCAAAAAAAAAACTAACTTTACTGGTCAAAAAAAGAGCTATATTTCTATGATAGCAAGTAATAAAACATTCCCTTTTTTTTTGTGTGCACCAGTTGTACTCTCTATGCATGCGCAGCCTTGTTTCCAAGCCCACGTTTTTTTCTTTTTCTTCAAGTTCGCCAAGCAAACCTCTCCTCATTTCAGGTATTAAATTTGCCGCTTTCTTTTCCCGGGCCATGTGTGTTATCCGCTGCTAAACTTTTGTAATATATTAATAAACATATTGTATCTATATTTATTTGAAATGTAGTGTTTAGGCGCCAAACGTTGATTACATACTCCATCCAGCACCATTTTAGTAGTTTTCCTCCGTTATTTTTATTATACCTGTTACTTTCATTTTACTCTCTGCATATTTTCTCTGTGATCGATGATATTTCCTGTCACAGACACCACAGTGTTTGTCCTTGGCCTCCGATCTTATCAGACTTGGTTACACGTATACCTAGAAACTAATTTGAAGGAAGTAAGCCACTGCCATTACAACACGTGTTCGTCAACACAAAGACATTATTAAGATTATGCGTTTATCATGCGTGGTAAATGCATACGAGTTGTAAAAGTATGTGTGGTAATGCCATATGCGTGCTAATGGCTTTGTGGTGACGATCAGGCGTTGTAATGACTGTTTTTCCCCAGGACACTGCAGAAAACGGGTCTGGGCATGGTGGACTCCAGGGCACCATGCGGAGGGCCACCCAGCCCCTCTCATACAATATAGAAGTCTTTGTGGGGTTATTGTTTCCGTGGTTGAGGGGCGTCATTGAGGCGCACACACTTAATTTTGGAGGGGGTTAGGCATTGCATGGGGAAATGTCGCAAGAGGTTTGTAAATGTGGTAGACATTGTTTCGTATTAGTTTGATTTCTTTACCATTTTGTAGTGTATCCAGAGAAAATATGACTCAGTACTTTTCAATCCTAGTCTTGAACATCTTACTATAGTACTTCAACAATTTAAAAATTATTTTTATTGTGGATCGTCACCCCCCTACAAAGAAAAAGTAGTATGTAGTTTTTTTTATTAAGTTTTATTAAAAGAATAACTGTAAACAAAACTTAATAACTATATAATAAAGAACTAGAAAAATAACTTTAAAAAAATAATAGTATAAACAAATTGTGAAGTTGACTCCAAAAGACCTACGATTGGTAATCTGCAAAACAAAATAGAAAATTAGAGTTTAGAATGATGTAGATGTGACTAAATGAGCTGAAGCATTACAAGTCAAGGTAACGCTACAATTTTACGTGTGCAGTGTGCCTGGTACATTTCAGTTCTGTTATAGTGCCGTGTTCAAGTGGTGTCTATATGTAAGTGCCTACTGCGTCACTGACACAAAAGTGGCACAACGGGATTGTAAATATGGCGACTTATTCCTAATGCATTATAATGAAGGCATTGTATATCTAGGCCTCTGTGCTTACCGTTGTATAAACACTGCGGCCAGTGGAATTCAAAACTTGAAGACTTCTTTGCTTTTACATGTGAAAGCAGACAGCATTTTCTATAACTTTAAAAGAGAATGAGAAATGATGTCACAGAGAGTGAGAGAGAAAAAGAGAGAGAAAATAACATTAAAACTATCTCGCAGAGTCTGGAGTTGAGATTTTCTCTTGAAAAGTTAGACGTAGATTTACAAGCTGCTTGCGTCACTGTTCCCATGTTAAAAGTGACACAAAAGTGGCGTAATAAGCTTGCAGATCTGTTTGTCAGATTCTTGTAACCTATCTGTTGTCACTGCTCGGAGGTAATTATACATTTCAACACAGTGAAGCTGGTGCTCACTACCCACTGTCTTCTTTCACAAATGAAGGTAACACTACAGTTTTACGTGTGCAGTGTGCCTAGTACATTTCAGTTCTGTTATAGAGCCGTGATCAAGTGATGTCTATATGGAAGTGCCTACTGCGTTACTGACACAAAAGTGGCAGAACGGTATTGTAAATATGCCATCTTATTTCTAATGCATTGTAATGAAGGCATTGTATATCTAGGCCTCTGTGCTTACCGTTGTATAAACACTGCGGCTGCCGGAATTCATAACTTGAGTTCAACTGTTGTTCTAGACGTCTAAGCAGACAGCAGTGTCTATAAGTGCAAAAGAGAAAGAGAAACGATGTCACAGAGTGAGAGAGAGAAAGAAAGAGAGAGAAAACAACATTAAAATGGTCTCGCAGAATCTGGAGTTGAGATTTTTTCTTGAAAAGTCAGACGTAGATTTACAAGCTGCTTGCGTCACTTTTCCCATGTTAATAGTGACACAAAAGTGGCGTAATAAGCTTGTAGATCTGTTTGTGAGACTGTTGTAACCTGTCTGTTGGCAGTGTTCAGAGGTAATTATACATTTTAGACAGTGAAGCTGCTGCACAATACCCACTGTCTCCTTTCACAAATGAAGTTAACACTACAGTTTTACGTGTGCTGTGTGCCTAGTACATTTCAGTTCTGTTATAGTGCCGCGATCAAGTGGTGTCTATATGGAAGTGCCTACTGCGTTACTAACACAAAAGTGGGAGAACGGGATTGAAAATTTGCCGGCTTATTTCTAATGCATTGTAATGAAGGCATTGTGTATCTAGGCCTCTGTGCTTACCGTTGTATAAATACTGCGTCCACCGGAGTTCACAACTTGACTTCAACTGTTGTTCTAGATGTAAAAGCAGACAGCAGTGTCTATAAGTTTAAAAGAGAACGAGAAATGATGTCACAGAGAGTGAGAGAGAGAAAGAGAGAGAAAACAACACTAAAACTGTCTCACAGAGTCTTGAGTTGAGAGTTTTTCTTGAAAAGCCAGACGTAGATTTACAAGCTCCTTGCGTCACTTTTCCTATGTTAAAAGTGACACAAAAGTGGTGTAATAAGCTTGTAGATCTGTTTGTCAGACTGTTGTAACCTATGTGTTGTCACTGCTCGGAGCTAATTTAACCTTTTAGACATTGAAGCTGGTGCACACTACCCACTCACTCCTTTCACAGATAATTTGTTGTTGTTTCAGAAACAAAATTATTTGTCAGCTAGTGCCATTGGCGTGATTGAAACATGGTGCTCTACGTGTGGAAGAAAGCTTTCACTGTAATCAAGAGAGTTAATCATTTCAATTCAGATAAGGTAGTATACAGCAGACTGGAGATAGCAGCGTCCAAATCTTTAAAAAAGAAAGAGAAAGGATGTGAGAGAGTAAGAAAGAGAAAGGGAAAAAAGGATATTAAAACGTGGGAGAGACACACACAACAGGGGAGGGGTACGTGAAGCCAGAGGCGCAACCAGTCAAAAATAACGGGGGTGGGGAGGCTACAAAGAATTTGGGGTAGGGGCTTTAGTTCAAGCAAAAAGAAGAGTGGCGCTGCAGGGGCTGTGAGCGGGGGGGATTATCAAAGCCTCATTAACAAGCAACATGTATTTAAAAGACCTGTCACGTACCCGGATGTGAGTGTGTGTGGGCCTAGGAAGCTATCTCATCCTTGCTGAAGCCCCGTTAGCCCAATGTTTTTTTTGCACCTGCTGCATACTACATATTCTCTCCTTTGACAGATAACTTGTCGTTGTTTCAGAAACAAGCTTGTTTGCTCACCTTGTGCTCTTGTCGTTGTCCGTGTTACATAATCCATCCTGAAGCTGTACATCTAAAGGATATTAAAAGGAAGATGTTATGAATGGTAATTCTTGCTATATTAATTTGGAGTTAGATAATATCGCGCTTTTATAGATGTTTGATTGTCAGATATCTATGAACTGTTTGTATTGTGAATATATTCCGGACATTTCAGGGATTATAAAAACGTTACTGCTATTGGGGAAAAAATTAAACATGTAAATTAATACATCATGTAGCAGTGCGTTCGTCTAAAATACTAAGTCGCATTTTTGTATGTAGTCAGCTAAAACCCTTTGACTCCTTGCGATTCATACTCAAGTCTCACTGCTCACCTTTTCGTGGAAAAGACACCTTCTTCATGAGTTAGTTCCGATCTCCAACAAAGAAGTCTCATATATGGTGCTGAGTCTTGATATCTCTATGGCTAACGATATATTCGTGCTCCCATCATCATCATCGCAGGTTCTTCACCCGCTCCGTGCTTCAGGCACCACTAACTCAGTGACCAAAGAGGCCACGCATGTGATAGTGGGCCCCTTGTTCGGTGTTTGGGAACAACTCTAAAATGGCGTAGAACACGTGCGCCCCGTCTTTTTCATACATAGGGTCACGTGTGTAGTGACAGATGTGCTGGATAGGTGTGGTGTGGGTGTATACCAGCCATGAGAGAGTGTGTGTCGATCTGACAACTAGACCTGCAACTAAGAAATCACTACAATGGAAATCTGGGCTTTGTACTGTTGTTGTGTTTTTCTGGTAGCGTAAGCACAGTAGGCTGTACTAACGTATTCAGTCTCGATTAATTTCCCACCTCCCCCAGATGCTTTTAAATGTTGGGAGAGGGGTCAATAATTGTGTTTACTTTTCTTCTTTAGTGTGCAGTGCTATATTGTTTTATAAAATGTACTACTAGCCCGTCCCAACGTTGTCCGGGTATGAAATAGAATGTGGGTAATAGGCAAGGGAAAGCTATTTTAAAATCTCGTGGTAGAGAACATTTTTAGCATGAAGTGTCACAATAGTTAGGCATGTGTGTGCAGATACTGTGTGTACCTCGGAGTAAGAAGTATTAGCAGATGTCTCTAGTGTGTATATACTCCACTTCCGTGGGTAAGCGTGTGTGAAGGTGCATTCAGTTGTAAATTTCGTGTCCCCGCAGGCACGCTGAATCGCGTCATCCCCGGCTTGAGGCCCGGCTCCAGGATTCAAGCAAGCCGGGCCGACGAGGCTGAAATGCCAGAAACCGGTCCCCGGTAGCTTGTCTCCTTTCTGGTGAAGAATTGGCTTGGTAGTTTGGTCTGCCCTGTTCCCATGATGCACTGGGCCAGGGACAGACTAATTTGCATATAGCCAGGTTCTGAGCTGGGATGGGGCAGTGAGCTAAATAACGGTGATGGATCAAGCCCTGATCTTTGGACTGGGCAAGAGTGGTCTGCTTAATTCAGACACTCTGTTCATCACCACCCCCTTTTCTGAACCGGCTCCAGTTTTGTTTGATGTTGTGTTTGTGGTGTAAAGTCATTGATGCAGAGAGTTGAGTGGGTGACAGCGCGTGCTGGAGATGCTGCGCGTGTGGGAAAGTGCAGTCAGTTTAAAGGTTAGTGACCCAGCAGGCGTGTTTTGGGTAAAAAGTAATAACAACGTGTAGCCTGCTTTATTCTTAATTAGCCTCCGGGGGGGTCAAATCTCCGGGGCTATTTGTTTTTCATAATGGGGGGCCTAGAGGGTCTCCCCTGCACGGGGATAGCTACCCCTCAGATGTTTAACAATTTGTATGCGGGGGACTCATGGCCCCCCGGAGTTCCGGGGACGGCTTTCTCCTCCACTCGATTCCCTCACCTCTCCCCCACCTCCGGGGCCTCTTTTTATTAAAAAAAACTGTGCAAAGGTGTTGCAAATGTGGTATTTTGGTTTCGTTTCTGTCTTGTAGAGGATCCAAGGGGAATATAAAGTTTTTTTGTACAGTCACTGCCTTTCTGCCTGTTACCATAGTAACAGTTCATGGATCACTTGCGTGAGTAGAGAGGTTAGAAGTTCACCACAATATGTTGGTAATTGAAATACTTACTGTGCTGAAGATTTATATTTATTTTTTTCATAGGAACCGTTAGTCGTGGAAGAAGTTTGTGGAAACGTTTTATTAAGGATTCCTTCCTGTTCGGGGAGTATTAGGGTAACATGCTCCAAGCGGGACTTTACGAAGTTTAATGTTCATTGGCTGTAAAGTATTAAAAGTAGAAGGCTTAGCAGTCATTCCTTGCTCGTCTTTAGAGAACATGGACATTTTATTAGCTAAAGTGTTCGGAACACAAGTTTGCTCCTTATTGGGTGGGAACGGTTCACTGTTGTCAGTGATATTGTGATGCATTTTCCAAAGGAGTATGGGGAAAGAAAGTAGTAGAGGGTAGGTTAGGAAAACTATTAACTGTGTACAGTGCCCATAAGGTGGTGGAGAGGAATTATGAGGTAAACATTTTTTTATATATGTTTCAAGGGCCATTTATATAATTGCCGTGTGGTGTATAAATAACGGCGGAAAAATGACAGTGTTTTGCGCTGTTTTCTTTTATCAAGTTTGTAGGTGACATACTTCTTAGTACAACTATTTACTTATAATGTGGTGTTTACTTTGATGATAGGGAGGTGTGGTTGCGCTGAAAAAAATTCAGTCTAGGTTTGAAACAGTTATTATTAAGCAAATACAAATAAACTTTGCTTCAGAAACTGTTGCAGTATATATGAAAGGGATGACAATTAAAAATGGAATTTCATAAAATATCAGTTAAGCGGGGCTATATAGTTCATTTTTGTGCTACAGTTTGTGAAAGTGTTGCCCCACACTCTTGTTGATGTAAGAGGGCATCAGTTACTTTTAGATAAAGTAGAATAGAAGTGCTACAACAAACACTCCCGCACTACATTATCTCAGATCAAGAGAATAAGAAAAACAGTAAAATCTAAATTGTTTCATATTATATAGAAATGCATGCATTATTATTTTTAAAATGTGTATTCTGTATAATTCAGAAACATGCTGTTGTAGTGTTTACAAGTTGCAGACTGTCCCGCTAATAAATCACATACTCACCAAAGAATATATAGAATGTTACTCTTATAATATATAGTACAGGTCCTATTTATTCTTTAGGGAGAAGGTGAATAGGCATCGCAAATAAGAATAGAAATTGGAAGATAAAATTCAGAAATGTCGGGTTTATTAAATATTTAAAGTAACAAAGTATGCATGATAGCAATATTTTAATATATATAAAAATATCTGATCAAGTTTTTATAAATATTTGATAATTATATTACAGATGGCGCTGAAAAATCTCCCATTCCTCTTCTGTAGCAATAGGACAATCTATTATAATATAACGATTGATACCATTGTTACAGTAAAAAGAAAAGGAAAATAAAGTTATGTATTTAAAGAACATCCATAATGAAATAGTTTCGAGCTGTAATTATTTACTGAACTTCTTTTCTCTGGGAGGTGAAAAAATTAGATCTTCGTGGCAACGGGTCATAAACTCCTCTGAGATCATGACGTTGAGAATAATAATATGTATATATGCTCACAGCATATGATCACAAGGGGAAAATAGACTGAAAGCTGCAAGCCGGTAACGTTGCTTACTCAGCTATACACACACCACTACACTTACTTCTACAGAAACGTAAACATACTTACTCTCTTAAACAATCACTTATAGAAACACATACTTATTTATACAGGAACTCTTCCAATCTCTCACTCTCATATATACTCACTTATAAACATTAATACTCACATATAGTAGTTTAAAACATATGTACGTACTTATAAAGATAGTATTGAGACAGTCATTCACTCACTAACACACGCATACACACACTCATCCACCCATACAGTCCTGCACACATGCTGTCTTCAAAACACATACAAACAGTGAGTCACTCATTCATGCATCTATGTGCTAAGTAATATCCCCCACCGAACCATACAAACATTCATACTGATAGTTTAAAAAACAACTAATAACCCATATAGACACTCATGTAGCTACTCACCAACCCATGCAGCCACCTATACACAAAGTGAGACACGGATACAGATATCTAAATATTTAAAAATTACTCGGTAATACGTGTATTCACTAAGATACACTTAATCAGTCCGTTATACAAACAATTTTACAAAACAAATCATCCATTTAGACACTTATATACCCATTTATTCTTCCATCGACCTTGAGATGTACATATATAAATCATCAGTGATGTCATGAGTGATGTCACTGACCATGTTATGAGTGATGTAATATGTGACATCATCAACAGTACATTGCGGGCGCGCGACTTATAGTTAGCTGAACTAACTATAACAGGGGAATTTCAATGGTTTTGTATGAGTGAAATCTCCAGATAACTATAACATGTGTGAAACCAATGTTTTTTTCAGTGAAAAAATAAATAAATATATATATACGAAATCTGGAGTGGACACGGCTGCGGATGCGCAGTCCATACTTTATGGGACTACACCCTTACTTTAACGGTGTTCTCGGTGCCACGACGGATGGAAGTGCATGGGAGGGGGAGAGGACCGTGATTGACTTTTTAAATGCCCCGAAAACTAGCTACACTCCCTGCCTGCTCACACAACCCATCGGTCACTCACCAAATAAACGCACCGATGGATGGGATCGCCGCCAGCCTGGGAATGATGTTGCATGCTGGGAAATGTGGTTCACCTGCGAACACAGAGGCGACTCCATACCGTGTTTTGGAGGCAACCCACGCTACTTCAAGTGGTGGGACACTTCTTTGATGAAGGGATTGTAAGCAGCAGTGGCGACTTACTCACCAGGGGGGCATTTTGACAAAGGAAAGTAAACCCCCGAAACGCGTTAATGCCCATGGTGTTAATTGAAAATAAAGGATTGAACGGACCTCGAGTGCTGCCTCAAGTCTTCTTCTTGTGGGGGAGACGTCTGTGGAAATATATATATATATATATATATATATATATATATATATATATATATATATATATATATATATATATATTACCTACTGGCGATAGCCAGTAGGTATATATAGTTAGGATTGTTTTCCATAGGGAAATCGCAACATTCTATTCGGAATAACTTTGGCGCCGGTTGAGGAATCTCCCTGAAATTTTCCTTAACTTTGCCTCGCGGCGCTCCGCTCCTTCCCTGGAAGTTTTGGGGGGATTTGTCAAGCGGGGCCGAGATAAAAGGGGGGTCCCAAAACGTGTTTTCCCCATGTTAATTTGCATAGGGCGGTTGGACTCACTTTTAGCCCGAACGGCTGAATGGTTTTCCACCAAGCTTGGCAAAATTGTAGGGACTGGTAGCCCTATGTGCCTTTGCTATGTCTCAAGATATGTGCTCCAGTGGTTTTTATGAAAATTAACTTTGAAAAAATAAATATTGGGCTACATTGGGCTATATATATGTTAGAGCCCAAATGTAGCCCAATGTAGCCCAATGTAGCCCCAAAATGGCCACCAGAGACAAAAAAAACAAATGTAGCCCAAATATCAGCCAGATGTAGCCCAACTATAGCCCAATGACAGAATGTCCCAGAGTGTTCTAAAGAACAACTAGAGCGCTAACAGTCTTACTTATGACAAAAGTATGGCACACCTGAAGTCATCTTGATTGGAATAAAGTGTTAACACTTAAAACATTTAATTTGCAAAGGAACAAAATGAGGGGGTTCATTTTACCATAGAAATTATGATTAGTGCTGAAGAAAGAAAAATGAGGGCTCATTTTGAGTGACTTCTCAAATCCTCTTATATTTCATTAAAAAAATTCTGATATGCAGTCTCCCAAGATGGCCACCAGAGACAAAAGAGACAAAAGAGCCCAAATGTAGCCCAAATATCAGCCAGATGTAGCCCAACTATAGCCCAATGACAGAATGTCCCAGAGTGTACTAAAGAATAACTAGAACGCTAACAGTCTTACTTATGACAAAAGTATGGCACACCTGAAGTCATCTTGATTGGAATAAAGTGGTAACACTTAATACATTTAATTTGAAAAGGAACAAAATGAGGGGTTTCATTTTGCCATAGAAATTATATATATATATATATGTATTCACTGAAAAAACCATAGGTTACACACCAGTTATAGTTAGGAATTAGCATTTAAAAAACCTTTGAAATTCACTGAAAAAACCATAGGTTTCACACCAGTTGTAGTTAGCTGGAAATTTTACTCGCATAAAACCATTGAAATTCCCACGTTATAGATAGTTGGACTCACTATAACTTGCACGTCTGCAATGCACTGCTGATGACATCACATATTACATCACTCATGCATATATTTAAATATTTAAACATTACTCGCTAATATATGTATTCACTAAGATACACTTAATAAGCCAGTTAACCAATCAATTTATTTTTTTAAAACACTGAAAAAACCATAAGTTTCAGGCCTTATATAGTTAGGAATTAGCATTTAAAAAAACCTTTGAAATTCACTGAAAAAAACCATAGGTTTCAGGCCTTATATAGTTAGGAATCAGCATTTAAAAAACCTTTGAAATTCACTCAAAAAACTATAAGTTTTAGTGGTGTTATAGTTAGCTGGACATTTTACTCATACAAAGCCAATGAAATTGCTCCTATATAGTTAGTTGTACTAACTATATTTCGCGCACCCGCAATCCACTGCTGATGATGTCACATATTAGATCATTCATGACATGGTCAGTGACATCACTGATGACATCTCAAATGACATCACTGATGACATCACTGATTTTTTGAGTGTGTCAGAGAATCTGTGAGTGGGTGTTTGAGTGTTTTTGTGGGTTTATGAATCTCTATGGGTGTGTGAGTGAGTATGTGAGATTCTGGGTCTGGGAGTAGGTGTGGGAGAAGTAATTTGATCATATTTTGTCCGTGAACTCCAGAGTGTGTGTGTGTTGCTCTACTGCATGGTCTAGTTGACATTAAAAACTCCTTGCTGAACTTTAATCTTATGTTTTACTATGTACTTGTTACCTCCTATGTAGGGTGTAGGTAAGTCATAGGCATGGTCGTATGTGCTTAGAGGGTTAGACATGCACTTTAAAGTCTTGCTGACTCTTAAGTGTTGTTTGAGACCCCTAGGAATAGTTAACCCCTTCCGTACTCATGACGAGCTGAGCTTGTCATGACACACGCGGTGCTCACACGCGTGGATAATTCCCCCACTGTGCTGAGCATTCTATGGAAACGGGTGTGGTCATGACGAGCCGAGCTCGTCATGAGCACAGCGCTACCGTGCTGCGTGACGAGCTGAGCTTGTCACAAGCACTGCATCGCTGTGCGCGCCCCCTCCCCCTAGCACAGCAGGGGAATTAGCCCCGCGGCAAAGGGGTTAAATTGCAGTATTTCACCCATACTGCAAGTTATATATAACTATTTACAGAGTTACTCACATTGCCTGTAAGAGACATACAGAGGCATGTGTATATTCAGTAAAATACCCAGGCAGCATGTATGTATCCAGCATTAACAGAGGCAGTTGCACACACATTTATAAAAAACAACTCCAACACTCAGTAATAGAGACAGTAAGTAGTATATGCACCCATTTACATAGACATAACAAGATTGTGACTTACTTACTTTCATATCCAGTGACACAGCCAAAGGGACTTATACACATTTTTAGATGTGTACTGAAGTAGTGGTACTCCTAGTCACTCATCCAGACTAGTAGATCTTTAAATACGTAGCCTGCCTGCTTCTGCAGAGGCTGTGTTTGCAATTTGACTGCCAGGTTCAGATGGCATTTTACACTGATTACCACCTGTACTGTGACTAATGAACCGATTAACAAAAGCATGGAGCCACTCACCCACCCAGTCAGTGACAGTAGCAATTACACATTCAGTTACATGTCCATTCAGCACTTGTGTCCAGCAGTAACAGTTGTATAGTTCAATACTCATTAATAGAGCCAATACATATTATATACAGGCAGTTAGATACACATATAGACAGCCATAGAGATACTAAGACAGCTAGTCATATAGTGGAATAGTTACTTACACATCCAGTAACACACACAGAGAGGTTTTGATGCCCTTATTTAGGTTTGTACTCAAGTAGAGACTTTCTAAGTCATCTGTCCAGACACGTAGCTCTTTAAACGTGTATTTGGCCTGATACTGCAGAGTCTATGTGTGCAGTTTTACTGCCATTTTGTCTTGCAATCTTGATGCCAGTGGGGATAGCTGCTGCGATGTCGGGAGACAACGTTGGAGTGAGCCAGGTTTCAACCAAGAAAATAAGGTCCAGCCAGAGGTGATGCAGTAGGTCCAAGACTTGGATGACATGTCTGATGACCATGCAAATGTTGGGCAGCAGGCATGTGAGGGTGAAGTTTGTTTGGGTGAGCTTTGTATTGTGTGTGGGAGCATTTTGCAGAGTTCAGTTAGGAGCGTGAGTTGAGGAGAAGTGGGAGGAAGAATTAAAGGAGGTGGGAGAGAGCACAGGAGAAGCAACAGGTGGAAAACGAGAACGCTCCTTCGGTGTTGGAGGAGGAGGCACTAGAGCAACAACCGAAGGCTCTTCTGGTGTACAATGCATATAGGTCAACAGCTGAATAGCGTATGAGGTGTGTGGAGGAGAGGATCAAGGATACTGGCACTAGGTGCCACTGGAGTGCGGGCAGGTGCAGACAAGTTTGTCTTTGGCATGCGTTCGGTGCACCTGCGTCACATCCTTGTTATGACTGTCATTACGTTGGCTCAGGAGTGGGAAAACAACTTGAGGGGCACTTTGCAGGGCAAAAAAGGGTGGTTATGAGTGGTGGGAAATCAGGTAAGTGCATAGCATGTTGTGGGGAAGAGGAAGGAATGTCTCAGTGGGGATTAGAATGCAAGAATAAGGAAAGAGAAGTCTACAGAGGCGCAGAAGCAAAGAGAAAAAGAGTTCAATGGATAAGGTGAAAAAGAGATAAAGAGTAACATAGACAAAAAAATGCAAGAGGACAAAAAGCAGGAAAGAATCCAAGAGTGGGAGTCACGCAACAAATACTTTCTTGAGGACCTCCGCCTATAATAGACCACAAACATATACACACAACTAATTATCCCAATTCTGATTGGATTGCACGTTTCAATGAGGTAGCCCCTGGCCTATCCCATCTCAAGGTCGAGTTGCAAAACTTTTCAAGCATCACCAAGGAAATCCTAAACACACACAGAGCCACTAGTGCCACAGTACACTATATTAGTCACCAAACTAGAAGATACAAAGCCAGGAAATCACACCATGTGGACACTAGGCAGAGTAAGATACCCTCCCCCAGCGACACATTCCGTCCCAGGAGAGCAACTGCTGAACTATCTGATAATGACCTAGATGACCCCCTCCTATCCTATGCCAGTCCGAATGTCAACAGTATGCCCGAAGCAGCGTTATGCAATCCAGACAAACCAACCCCTTCAGAGAATCCACTCACAACTTCATATCCATTAATAGAGAAAACCTCACTAATATCAACCTAGTGCAGACTACTCTATCCCATTCATCTAGCAAGATTAAGTGTGCACTCATCAATTGCAGATCCGCCTGCAAACATGCTTCTGACATCTATGACCTTATCCTCGAGAATGATCTCGACATTATCGTCCTCACAGAAACATGGCTAAATAGCTCCTCCTCTCCCATCCTAGACCTATTGGTACCTCCTAGTCATGATATAATCCGTCTGGACAGAAACGTGAACACTGGCGATGGACTAGCCTGCATTTATTGTAACACAATCACAGTCAATCAAGCAGACCCCATCTCTCTATCCTCTTGTGAATATCTCTTTATCAACATCTCTGATGAAAAGCGCATCGCCAGCAAACTTCACAAAATTTACCACCCCCCTGGTGACAATCTGTCGTTCATCGATGAGCTAATGGAAGTCATTAAATCCAACGACAACTCACAAGTACCACAGAATTTCCTGGGCGATTTCAATCTCCACTGGAATAACTCAAACGACCATGGTGTAAGCTGTCTCAAATCTTTTCTGTCAAATCAGGATCTCTCTCAATTCTGTGATAGTCCAACCCACAACAAGGGAGAGACTCTAGATCTCCTCATAGCGAAAACTAACACTGTATCACTAGAATCTATCACCCCATGTGACTAGATGGACCATTACAGCATTCTCTTCTTTATCAATACTGAGGTAGCTACGGAAAGGGGCCAACCCCCAAAAACAAAACAGTGAAAAAGAACACAATATTAACCCCACCTATCTAGTAAACCAATGCATCCTGCCTAACCCCCACGACAGATATAGTTGACGTCCATGACCTCAAGGTCTTTTACAATTCCACTGTGCTTGAAATTCTTGACTCTACAGCGCCCCTCCAAGAAAAAAAAGTTTCCTCCAAGATCTCCAAACCATGGTTCAACGAGAATCTGAACTCTGAGCGGCGAAAGCTAAGATCAGCTGAGACACTATGGAAATCAGCACCCTCCACTGATCACCTATATCACCTTATAGTGCTGAGGAATGCATACAACAGGAAGATCCTTAAGGCTAAGGCCGAATTTTTCAAAACTTATTTGAACCAAGCCATTAACCGCCCCAAGAAACTATTTGAAATTGTCAAACAACAAGCGTGCAATTCGCCTAAATCTGTGGAACTAAACAATCTGGCTATTCCTAACTGCGATCAGCTTGCCAATTTTTTCCTGATAAAACAAAATCCATTGAACTCGACATCCAATCCAAGAAGGTCTTTCACAACCTATTGCTCAGGACACTACATTTCATGCTCAGATTGTGGCCCATTCTAGTGCCCTGATGGAAATCCCCAAAAACAATGCCTCTTGCCCATCCCTGAACAAGAAATCTACAACACTCTTCTAGAGATTAACCCCTTCAATCATTTCTCTGACCCCCTACCTCCTACCATACCGGACTGTCTTAAAGTAGGGCAGATCACACCTATACAAAAGAAATCTGACTACCTCCCCTCATATCAAAACAGCTACCACCCAATAACCAACATCCCTACGCTAGCAAAACTGCTGGAAAAATGTGTACAACTACAACTATGTAATCACATTGAGAATTCTATCCTCCTAGATAAACACCAATCCGGCTTTCGGCAAGGTCGTAGCACAGAATCGGTTCTCACCCACATATTGGATGAAATACTAAAAATGTTCGACCACGACGAATCCTGCCTATTGATACTTCTTGACTTATCCTCCACTTTCGATACGGTCAAGCACGAAAACCTATTGTCCCTACTGGAACGAAGGATGGGCCTTACAGGACCAGTGTTACAATGGTTCACCTCCTTCCTTAATGACAGAACACAAAGAATCAAGATGAAACTTTCACTTGCTCAACCCGCCCTGGTCACCATAGGGGTCCCACAGGGCTCAGCACTCTCTCCCATTCTCTTTAATCTATTCATGGAGCCCCTGGCAATCGCATTGAACTCTGCGAACATCCAATATCACCTTTACGCTGATGACACCCAAATGTATAGGAAAATCTCTTCACCAGAAGACTTCATCTCTCTCAACGCTATTCTACAGAACACTCAACGTTGGTTCACTGACAACCTTCTTATGCTTAACGCCAAAAAAACAGAATTCCTTCTCATCTCCCCACCCAAACACACACACAAGATAGAACTTTGGTTAAGACATCTAACTTCCTTTGACTGTGCTCCCCACATCATTGACTCCGCGAAATCCTTGGGAGTCACCATAGACAAACAACTGAACATGCAAGCGCAAATCACTAATGCCACCAAGGGAGCCAATCTCCAGTTGAGTATACTAAGGAAACTTAAACCCTTCCTCCCACAGACTGACTTAAAAATGGAGGTACAAGCCCTGGTGTTACCAAGATTGGATTACGAAGCACCACTCCCCAAATACAAGCTGGCCCTGCTGAGGGCTTCGCTTAACGCTGCGGCCAGACTGGTCTCTGGGATGAAAAGGAACAACCACATCTCTCCAACCTTGAAAGTTCTGAACTGGTTGCCCTACGAGATACGAATACACCTAAAGGTTGCCTGCATGACCCACAAAGCCTAGCACAACAAAACCCCCTCTTACTTAGCATTGAAGTTAGAGCGGTCGGGAGGATGTAGGCAATTAGGAAGTGCGAGGTCACTACTACTGAAACCACCATTTTTCCATAAAAAGAGAACTGGTTACAGAGCTTTTTCAGGGATCGCACCGAAGATTTGGAGCTCCCTGCCTCCATTGGTACGTGGAGTCTCATCCTTTACCTCCTTCAAAAAAGAAGTAAAAATCCTTCTAATGACCATATTCACATCCTAAGGCTTTAATTCGATGTTGACTAATAGTTACCTGTGATATCCTGATATTTCTGTCTACCTCTTTTGGATTTTATGGAAATTATTGAATGTATTTATTCTACCTCAAACTCCTCATGTTTAATAACGGAGTATTGTGAAGTGCTCTGATGACCCTGTGGATCATTCTCTGTTGTCTTCTAGTTACCTATGCGATCCATATAATACTATATACCTCTTTTGTACTGAATAGAGAACACCAAATGTTTGTATTCCACATCAACCATCTAATATTAAATATTTGTATATTGTAAAGCGCTCTGATACCCTTGTGGGTCACGCTCGCGCTATATAACACGTTATAAATAAATAAAAATAAGAGTGTGTGAAATCAGCAAAAGGTCAAAAGCTGAATACAGAATGCATGAGTTTAATAGTGAATATGAATAGAGCCAATTATCACATCCCCAAATGTCTCGGCAGACAGAATCTGTTCTCTAGAAAAGAAAGTATTATTTAATAACTATTATACCTATTATAGTTATTAAAGTTCTATGAAATAGTAAAATGCAGCACTGAACAGGGTAACAGAAAACTGCAAGTGTGGCCTGAGTGGTAAGAACAGTTACACACCAATTTTTGATCCAAGCAAAGCTGGCCCAAAAGTAGTCCTTGAAGTCACTTCTTGAGAAACCATTAGGGTCCCTTTTTACTTTCATAAAGCTTTTAATTATTCATATTTCTTTCTTTCCACTGTCATCAAAGAGAACTAACCCTTTCTCACTCCCCTGACTGAGCACAAGAGCCAATGTGGCTGCAAGTTCTAAAAGAGATCTAAAAGTTAGAGACACTAAAAGAAAGGCCCATTTTCCAGTTTCTAAGAGAAGCGAGGTAATGTTCAACAGTTCCTTTTCCCCTTTTTTGACTTTTTCATGGACGTCTTGAACAGGGCTAATAGAATAACTTAATTAGATTAAACTGTTGCCCAAGAGATGTGACTGCTCATCGTCATTGAATGGCTGAGCAAATATGAAAACATCCAATCTGCAATTTCCATATTCACAAAATATAAAACAGATATTTGAAACCTGTGGTCCTGTTTGCGATTTCCATGGATAGCTATATGCCACTAATATCATCTTAAAAACTATCTCCCAAGCCTAAATGTCATTTTAGATTTGAATGTAGATATTGGTATATTGGAGACCACTGTTGCATGTTGACAGCTTCAATGTGATGACATAGGTCACAGAACTGTCAGTCTGTATAACGGGTCTATAGGCAATAACAGCAACAAGACACACGTACAATGAGATCATCTGAAGGAAGTCTCTGTCTACCCTAATTTAATTAATAACATTATACCTATTTCGGAACAATTGGATGAGCGAGCTGGTACCCCCACCCCCACATTTCCATTTATTAAACAATTTTGAATCCGTTTAGAATAAGTGAAAACTGAATTATCGTCCAAAAGAGCTGTAAGTCAATTTTCTCATTTGACACCTCAGGAAACTGTTCTGCGATCGGGTAAATAACCAGCTAGAATCCACAAGAACAATAAGAGACATCCACAAAAGCTTTCAGAGTATCTCAACTACTCAAGAAGAGTGACCGACATGCTATTGTGTAGGGGTTTAAACTCGTCCTAATCAATATGTACTTTCTCATGCTTAGGAAGAGAGATTATTCCTGGCCTTCATTCAGGTTTTAGAACATTGGTAACTACTTCTAAAACAGGCTTATAGTAATTAAGTGTTTTTTAAATGTCCTATAAAAAGGTGTGTTAGAAATTGGGTTTTTGATGGGGTGGGCGGAATTCCCTGAGTTGCATTAAGCGGAATTCTGTGGAGTTGCATAAAAACTATGGAATTCCGAGGAGTTCCACTCCACCCTAAATGAGCTTTGGACAGGCAATTAATGAAGGCTGCACTGCTTGCCTTTTATGCAGCTCATGCACACAATCGTACATCTCTGCGAGTGCCTGCCTCTTCAGCCCTAGGCCGGGATTCTACACATTTTTAATGGTCTTGCATTCCTTCCCAATCCTATGCTGCTCCTTACAGGGAAGCCGGGAAGTGATGTCTCAGCTGGCGCTCCAGGCAGGAAGTGTCAAATATTGCCTTTCCCTTGGCAATAAGACTAGAGTGCTTTTCAGGGACACAACAACATCCTCTTTGATGTCAGCGTGCAGGGAAGCCTATTGGAAGACCTTTGTCACTTTTTGTCCTTTTACCGGTTGTGACTGGGAAGTTTTCCCTTCTGGACCATGTGTCTTCCCCAGATGCTGCCTCGGACCCCCCAAACCCCATTATGTTTGCAGTTCCTGCCCGAGGCATTCATTGAAAACCATGTCATCAAGGCGCACACAGTCCGATCCCCCAACCTGAAGGTGCGAGACCAGAGGGTGTGCCAGAAGGCAAGGGGCTTGTTCTCAGCATCACTGTGTACAGACACCTGGTGTAATCCTGGGGTGAGGTCTTGGCTGTGCACCTGTAATTCAAAGAGGACAGGGTGAGTGTTTACTGAGCATCAGAGAGCATGTGAAGGGTGGGCCACCAAGACTCCCGTGTGCTTAATTGTTCAATGTCTCCTGCCCTTGAATTCTCTTTATGAGTCTGGTGCTGATTTCTCACATATGGTCTTCATGGCACAAACAGTGCACCAAGAGAGAAGAGGGCCTGTGTATCTGCACTCATCACAAACACCAGATTTTCACAGCTCTGCATATCACCTGCTAATGTCCTGATAACACTGAGTGCAGCGTCTCTCCAGCACGTGTTAATTACATCTGGCATGGCACGGCACACTGCTTCAGCTCTCGGTAAAACCTCACTCTACTTTAATGCTCCTGCTAATGCGAGCCATCTCAATCAAAAGCCAGGGAATACAGAAAATAGCTCAAGAGGCAAAGGTGCCTTTTGCAGGGATTTGTGACTGTAAACCCAAGGATTGCAGTAACATAGATCAGCAAGTTAAGCCCCGAGTGTGGCGATCTGTTTACAATTTCTTTTTTTACAACACTGAGCAGAATTTTTGTTGAACTCCACACTCCCTTTGGTGTACACCGCCCAGGGCTAGTTTTTGATTTAGAGGGGTGAAAACCCTTCTTAAACAACAATTACAATCTTTGTCAGGGTGAAGCACAAAAGCCACTAAATTAACCTGTGCTTTACCCTCCAAACTAAAGCAGTCAGGCTTAAGTTAGAGCCAATGTGTTAAGTAGTTATGCTGCACACAAACAGAAATAAAATGACAACACCTGGGGCATCTGGTCTACAGCGACCCCACCAGCGGTGAGACTTTTACATGAGTATGCATAGTTTAGTCGAAGCACTTCAATGTAACTGTCCTCGGGGGCTTTAGTTGGGCTGTTCTGTTATTGTCCTATGCCTTTTAAGTGAAGTTCCCTCCCACTGTCCCTGGAATGCTTATTGTCAACACATTAACCACAGGGAACTGGACAGGGTGTCCTCAACTCTCCTTCCAAGCATTATGGGGTCTAAACTTACCTTAAAAGATGAGGGATATAGTTTGCATTCCTTCAAGAGACTCACCTCACAAAGACAGGATGTCTCATCTTTCAAAAGCGCTGAAGGTGGAGATGAGTGCCACCACCTATTTTTCCTTTGCTAGTGGGCTATTAATATTGGTATTTCCCGGTGTCCTCTTTCTTCCCCAAGTGGCGATTGTGGACCAAGAGGACCATTTCATAGTCCAGAGAGGTACACTTGATGGGAGCAGCATTGCCTTTCTTTTTTTTTTTTTAGTTTAGAAAGCTTTATTAAAAAGGTAATACAAAGTAAAACGTCATTACAACAAAAAATGGCAGTACACAGTATCAGGAAAGTAGTAAAATTGAAAATACAAACAACAACCCGAAAGGGGGTAAATAAACTGTACCTAAAAAACAAGCTTTTTTTTGTTTTTAAGGTATTTAGGTTTAGGGGAGATAGAGAGGGGAAAAAAAAGAAAAAGAAGAAGGGGGTAGAAAGAAAGGAACAATCTGGAAAATAAACTCAGTACTCTACATTTCCAAAAATTCGAACACAGTAAAAAAAAAAAAGCATCATTGAAATAAGGAAAAATAAGAAAACAATCACGAGACATTCCTAGAAAGAAAATCAGTTAATGGCAACCACAATAAGTCTCTCTTAATTAATAAAGGAACAGTGGTGGCAAAAGCACGATCAAGCCTATGATGATGACACAACAAATTCCACCAAGCATTATAGGTTATCTTGGATGTATCCTCCCAGTTAGTTGTGATTATCTGAAGAGAAATCGCTATAAAAAGATCTATACATTTACGAATATTGCAATGGTCATTCCAAATAGGAGAAGAACCACCCAAGAAAATGTGTATTATCTCAAAGGGGAAGTCAGTGGCTAAAATATCATTTAATTTTACCCAAATACGAGACCAAAGGGACCGAACTAACGGACAATAATAAAACATATGTAGAAAATCACTAGTCTCATGTGAACAGGACCAACATTTTTTTTAATCAAGTAACTTGAATTTATGTAAAACAGAAGGAGTATAAAAAAGCCTATTGTAGAAAAAATAAAAAGTCTGTGTGGTGCTAGCAGATCAAGAAACTGTGTGTTTTTGGAACAAATGTTATCCCAAACCTGTAAGGAGAATTCTTGAGCTAGATCCTGTTCCCATAATAGTTCAAGTTTAGATTTAATCCTATCAGAAGTGTGCCAAGAAAGTATTTTATATATAGCAGAAGCCTTGAGAGGAGTAGAAAAAGAATGTGGAGGTGAAAGAGATGGAGAAGTAGTGGGTAGTGAATCATTATGAGAAATAAAAACAATTAGGGCCTGTTGAAGCAAGGGGTAACAGGAAGAGTATGTATTGGAGAGGTGAAAGGTATAGCGAATAGCAGAGAAGAAAAGCAAGGAGTTACCAGTACCTAAATGATTGTAAGTTATAATACCATTATCAACCCATTCTTTCCAAAAAAGTGCTCTGTTATTAAGCTTTAGGAATTTATTATACCAAATCGGAGAAAGAGAATGAAGTTCAGCTTGTGAAAGAAAAGAGCGAAACAGCGAAAGGGCAAGTGCTTTAAAGAGCTTAAAAGTAGGGGTGAGAAATCTGTTCGGATGTTGAGATAAGCAAGTTGCTGTAAGGAAGGAAAAAGGAGCAAGCTGTGCAAGTTCTAGGGAACTCCAAGCAGTAAGGGGGGGGAGAAGAAGTATCTGTCAAGAAAGACCAAATTTGTTTGAGAGTAAAGGCCGAATGAAAGCGAGAAATGTTAGGAAAATTAACCCCACCTAAATCTTTGGGTTGTTGAAGGCGAGAGAGAGAAATCCTAGCTTTACGATTATTCCATAAGAATTTAGTTAGAAGACGATTAATGGATTTAAAGAAATAATGTGGAAGAGAGATAGGAAGCATGGAAAGGTAAAAATTAACCCTGGGCGAAGGACTTCGCTATGACCACAAAGTGGGCGTAGTGTTGCCTACTTCGCCCTTTGCAAAGTAGGCGAAGCAGGCAACACTACGCCCACTCCTTGGGTGTAGCGAAGTTGCCCGCCACCCTCCTCCCTCCCGCCCTCCCGAATGTACCTAATTTTATTAAATGGGCATTGAAAATAAAAATAAAAGGCACTTACCTAGTCCACGGCGTCCCGGGGCTCCCTCTGCTCGTTCACGCCGCCGTCTGCTAACCAATGCGCATGCGCGGCCGCCCGCGCATGCGCATTGGTTAGCAGACGGCGGCATGAACAAGCAGAGGGAGCCCCGGGACACCGCGGCCAAGGTAAGTGCCTTTTATTTATTATCAAAGGCCATTTAATACAATTAGGTATGTAGGGGAGGGGGGCATGCGGCGTGTAGTGGGGCTACGTGAAGTGCGAAGGTGGGCGTAGTTTCTCGCCCACTTTGCGTAGCTTCGCGTAGCCCCACTACGCACACTACGCCTAGGGTTAGTAAAAATTAACAATAGGAAGTAGCATCATCTTAACGGTTGCAAGCCTCCCCCATCCAGGATAAGAAAAGAGGGACCAACTGTCTATAAGTGAAGACACCTTCTTAAGTATATCTTTGTGATTAATGATAATAGTTTCTCTAATGGTGTTGGCGTAAAGGATACCTAGACACCTAATACTTTTGGGATTCCATTCAAAACCAGATCCCTGAAACAGGTGAGAGAGACAAAACTTATTAAGAGGTAAAACTTTGGATTTATCTATATTCAGTTTATATCCAGAAACTAAAGAATAATCCTGCAATAAAGAAAAAAGAGCAGGCAAAGAAGAAACCGGATTAGAGATATAAAGAAAAATATCATCCGCATAAGCAGTGAATTTAATTTCAACATTTTTATAAATGAAGCCAGTATAAGATGAGGAACGCCGTATTTTTTCCAGAACAGATTCTAAAGCAAGAATAAAAAGAAGGGGCGATAAGGGGCAACCTTGCCTAGTACTCCTATATAGGGGGAAATAGTTAGACTGTAAGCCATTAGCCCAAATAGAAGTAGGGTGAGCTGAATAAAACAGTTGGATATAATGAATAATGGGGGGACTGAAACCATGCCATCTGAGCGCTCCAAACATAAAATCCCAATTTACTCGATCAAATGCCTTCTCCGCATCTAATGTAATAACGGCAATAGGAGAATCCATCTTAGAAGCAAGATGTATAATGTTAAGAAGGGTTCTCGAATTATCAGTGATAGATCTACCTTTAACGAATCCAGATTGATATATATTGACAAGTTCGGGGATAATTTTATTGATTCGAATGGCTAAAATTTTGGCATAAATTTTACAATCTGTATTAATAAGGGACATAGGCCGATCATTTTTGCAGGAGGAATGGTCTTTATCTTTTATAGGGATGAGACAAAGCATTGCTTGCGTAAAGGACCCCTTAGATTCTCCATTAGTGAGAAAATGGTTAATCAAAGAAAGTAAATGTGGTATTAAAACAGTTTTAAAATGAAGCTAGAAACGAACTGTAAAGCCATCTGGACCAAGTGTTTTGTCTTTAGAAAAAAGAGTAATGGCATTTATAATTTCTGTCTCTGAGATAGGAATGTTCAGAGATAAAAGATCTACATGATTATCAAGGGGTTTAGGGATGGATTGAAAAAAAGAATCAATTTGGGCGAAGGAAGGATTAGATTCAGGGGTATAGAGGGAGGAGTAGTACCGAACAAAACATTTAAGAATTTTGGCATCAGTGGATTGTGAAATGCCCTGAGAGTCAGTAATGGCTACAATTTTAGATTTTTGTTTTTTAATTTTAAGATAATTCAGTAGTGATTTGCCCGCCTTATTACGCCCGCCATACATTTTAGCATTAAACTCGAGAAGATTGTTGGAACAGAGTCCCAAGAGTGTTTGTTGTATTGCATTTTAGCTTTAATTAGAGAAGACAAAGTATCAACGGAGTTAGTAGTAAAATAAAGATGCTCAAGCTCCTTAATTTGTTTCAGGATTTGAGATGATTGGTTGAGAGCTTTTTTCTTCTTGTGAGATACAAAATCAATATTACAACCTCTGGCAGCAGCTTTAAAGGCGTCCCAGATAAAATGAAACTCAGAATTAGAGTCTGAAAAAATTCATCCATAAAAAGTGTGAAGTGATCGACAAACTGGGAATCAAGGAGAAGAGAATTGTTAAAGCGCCAACGCCGAGAAGCAGGGATGGGAGAGGGATAATCCATGTCCAGAATAACAGGGGTGTGGTCAGAGATAAGGATAGAGCCTATTTCTGAGTTGGTCATAAACTGGAAGGCGTGCTGAGAAAGTGTGAGGCATGCACTGGAGAGAAAAAAGAAAATTCAAGAGAGTCAGGGTGAGACATTCTCCAAGAGTCTATAAGGCCTCTGGAAGAAATTGCTATATGAAAGAATTTGTGCATCTTATTGGGAATATACTTAATTTTTGATTTCCTATCTAAAAAGAGATCCATTAGCTGGTTACAGTCACCACCCACAATTAAATCTTCGGACACATGCGAAAAGAGGAATGAAGAAAAGTCATTGCAAAAGGTAGGATCACTACCATTAGGGCCCTAAACATTACAGAAGGAAAGCTGTACATTGTTAACCATGCTATCTAAAAACAACCATCTGCCATTAGTATCATGAAACTCATTTAGCAACTGAACAGTCAACGATTTGTGAAACAAAATAATAACATCATTTTTGTGATTAACAGCTGGGGAGCAAAAGGCTGCCCCCACCCATTGTTTACACAATGAAGACAAATCCTGTAAAGTTAAGTGTGTTTCTTGCAATAAAGCAACTTGACATTCTAATCTCGCTAAATGAGAGAGAACACGTTGCTTTTTAACAGGATTTCGAATACCTCTAATGTTCCATGAGATAATTCGGTGGTCTTACCCTTTCTGCATCCTGATAGCTAACCCTTGTATTGCAGGCAGGACAGAAGGAATGAATGATGTCAGGTGTAGTGGGGCTCAATAAGGGACGTTTTAGAACTATCCCAACAGGTTTTAAATGTAAAAGTGCATTTCTGGAGTAGCTCTTACCTAATCCTCCTGCTGGGTTTGTTCGACCAGGGAGTTGGGCCCTGAGCTCAGTCCAGGCACGGATGGGTGCAGACAGGCTTGTCTTGGGTGAGCCTTTGTTGCCCCTTTGGTGCGCCAGCGGCACACCCACTGCACGCGTCCATGCTGCCACCAGATTAAGAAGAGCCGGTAGCTGTGAAAGACTCCACCCACCAAAAACTTGGCTTTCCCCTGGCCAATCCGAGTGTGGCTCAGTGTGTTGAATATAGTGCAAGTTGAGCAATTTTAAAATCAGACTTAAAACAGATATAACACAACATTTCCCCATTCATTCAAATAATGAGCAACAAGCCGACTATTCTGTGCTAAAGTGAAAACTACAATTTTAAAATGACTGTGCCTCCGGTACACGTGCGTCTGTGCAACTGTCACGTTAAGGTTACGTTCTGGGCCCTAGGCCCACATATTGTGGGAAGGACAACACGGACACATAGATATGGTACTGGACACTAGCCACGAGAACGTGCACTCTGGCTCTTTTATTCACAGGGTCACCTGACTGGTGACCCCTGTGTTGGATGGGTGAGGGGGGGTGTATCGGCCAGCCTTGAGAGAGTGGCTGGCAGAAACACAAGACTGTGTCCAGCAGGACACAACATTCCTCCCACATTTTACTAAAACGAAAAACTAACAAACAAATGTCCAACCTATGGGAAGGAATGAGAAAATAACTACAAATAACTGAAGTCTCACAGTTCAGCGATGTAATTCATAGGACAGGAGTGGACAGGTGTAGCTGGGAGCACCCGGACATCCTGGCACATATTCATACTTTAACCAGGTATATCTGGAAACAAACACAGTGCTGATGACGTCCGAACCTTTCAGCTGTGCGTCAGTTGAGTAACAGTCCACCTATGTTATGTTTGTCGGTCCAGCGTACTCTGACTGTGAGGCAATTTGTGTCTTATAGTTCAAATATAGGTGCATCAGGAACGTAGGTGGAGTCCATTGTAAACACCTGACGATGATGTTGGGTGATCCCTTGACGACCGTCTTGGCATTCTGTGACCTGTTGAAGTCTTGGTTATATGGCATGGCCAATTCCTGGAATGCATTGGTGGGGAAAAGTAAAGTCCATCTCTCATGCTTGGGGGAGGCCCCTTGGATGAGTTGCCATGGGACTACATGTGGGCTGCACGTTGCTTTTTAACAGGATTTTCTAATACCTCTAACGTTCCATGAGATAATTCGAAGACCAGTCATGAGTAAAAGAGGAAGAAGAATACGCAAAGGAAAGTGAAGCCCACAGGAAAGATTACAGGAAGAGAAAAAAAGTTTTGGGACATGACAGAAAAGAGTAAAAGGTGTAATAAGAAGAAAAAGAAAGGAAAAATAACCTGAATAAATACCAAAAAAAGAGAGAACCAGAACGGAGCAAAAGAATTATAAAAGTCATAAGGTATATTGGAAAGAAATGAAAGAGTGTAGGAAAAAGATGCCAAAGGGAAAAAGGAATAGTCACCACAATAGCAGAAGAAAGTGAATAAATTAAGAAAGAAGAAAAAATGCAAAGAAATGTAGAAAAATGAAAAAAGGACAGGTATGCCAGAAAAATAATAAAAGAAAAGAAAGGAAAGGTAAAGAGAGTTAAAACAGAAGAGGTGACAAAAGACCAAAGGGCCTTAGTCATAACAAGGAACCACAAAAGGAATAAAGACAATAATGAAGGAGAGGGGGGACGACAAAAAAAGAACAATCACACAACCGAGGAAGGGCACAATCAGATGAAATGAAAGGAAAGGTATGAAAAAGTCCAAAACATGAGGAAGGAATAACGAGTAAAATAGCACCATGAGAGACAAAAACAAAAAATGAGTGCTTACCAGAAACAGAGGGATCAGTCGACTGGAAACATCAAACAAATATACAAACGAATAGGGGATATACAATTTTCGGCTAAGGCACATGAGGACCTAAAAGACGGAAAAAGAAAATAGGTCAACCAAGACGAACATTAACCACATGAATGCTACAGCAATTCATCCTCTGTGCTGCAGATCCAAGAGTCCCATTGTTCATGACGAGCTCAGCTCGTCATGAGCACACAAGCAGTGTACTGCATGACGAGCTGAGCATGACGAGCTGAGGTTTATAAAACCTAAGGAAAAAAAAGACAAAACATATTAAACGATCAATGTTTGCCAAGTTCCATATGTTCCTCTCGATGCGTGTGAATAAACCACCGGAGATCTGCTGGATTGTCAAAAGAGAAAGTTCTGTCCTTGTAAGTGACCTTAAAGAAACAAGAGTGTATGAGACCATAGCGAGCGTTCATAGATTTTAGAGCTGGTCTGAGGTCAAGAAATTCAGTAGGCAGTAGGTTTGAAGACATCCTGACTAAAAAAAACTTTTCGACCTGACCGGAACATTTGTTAATGTTTTTTGGCAGCCGATAGGATTTCCATCAGGTCAAAATAAATCAAAAAGTAAGCGATGATACCTCTTGGTTTGGCGGAGGAAGAGGCATTCTGCGGACCAAGTATATGTGCTCTTTAAATATTAAAGTCTACTGGTTTTGAGAAGCCAACTATCTGAAAAACCTGAGTCTTCAGGAATGAGATCATATCAGAGCCTTCAGAACTTTCCGGAATACCATAAATTTGGAGATTATTGCGCCCATTCCTATTTTTCAAATCCTGAGTAGTTTACTTAAGCTGATGCACCTCCTTGGTAAGAGTGTCAACCTAAGCTATGACATCCTGCGCATCACTGAGCTTATGTTCCAAATCAGCGATTCTCATGTCAAGACCAGACCATTTTTCCTCAATGCGTTAAAGGGTAGTGGTAGTGTCAGTCATAAAGGGGCGGAAGAGACGCAGTTCATCCATAATGTCCTCCAAAGTAATAGGCAGAGGGGACTTAGTTGGAGAGGAAGGATCTTTCTTGAGATGCTTACTATTATTGACCGTAGAATCCTTCCGACCACCAGAAGAAGTCCCAGCATTACCATGCAACTTGTTAGGAAGCTCCATATTGAATGAAAGGCAAAGGTTGCCGAGATGACTCTCTAACACCAACCGCCAAAGAAAAGTTAGGCAAACCTGTGTAGGCAGAAGAGCTCAAATAGCAAAGATGTACCTCAACGAGGAAGAGCCAAAGGACCCAAGTATCAAGTAGCGTCTGAGCATAGAAATTACTAGGAGAGTACTCAGCGCAACATGACCATCATCAGTGTGCAAAGTATCTCCTGGTGCCTTCACACAAATAGCAGAGTCAAGTGAAGAGAGGATATGAGGCTAACTAAAATGCGCAAAAAAAAGAAAAATGCATCCCCGTTGCATATAACAGTAAGCCTTAGGGATAAAAATAGCGAAGCTGAGGTAAAGATAATGCGCATTAAAAACAGCATTGAGCGAGAGAGAAATACCTCAGAAAAAAATAATTAGCCAGAGAAAAAGAAATTAGACACATTTACTTGTATGATAGAGGTGCCAGTCAATGCCAGAGACAATGCAGAGCATGTCGACAGGATCCGCAGAGCTCCGACATCAGACGAGTCAAAATGGCGGCTGCAACTTCAAGAAGAGTGCAGGAGAGACAAAACGTCCAAAAAACGGGTCACAGCATCGAAGAAGAAGGCCGGAAACTCGTCCAGTAACTCACAGCGAGTTCCGACCCAAACAAGTGACTTTGTGGCCAGCTGTGACACCGTTAAAGTGTCCCTTCAGGAGCCGTTGCGTCCCGGTGCGACAGACCTCCCTCTGAGCACGGCCATCTTGTCGCCGGCGCCGTGCGCTCCAAGCATTGCCTTTCTTAATACATATGCCCAAACACAGATCAACATACATTCCTGTCTTTACTTAGAACCACACATCACTAAGGTCATAAAATACCCTCTGCTATTAGTGTCAGGTGTATTGCAGATTTCTCCCTCGCTAGATCTCACCCGTTCTTGCCACTTCCCAGATCCACAAAACTGCCTGGTTCTTGCATGCTTAGGTGGCAAATTGGGGCCAAGGTGATACTTGGGAAACGGATTACCCTCAGGGCACTTCCTATTTCTATTACCTGGGTCTACATGACCTCTCTATTTGCCAGGACACGTTCCTCTGCACTGCCACCTTACATAGCCAGGCCATCTGTCGGAATACCTTGCCAAACTCCTTCCAATCACAGCCCGTTATTACTGACTTTCACCTGGGTACAAAACCAGACCCCCTATACACTCCTGGAGGCTCAACATCTCTGCACTCAGTGACCCTGCTTTCCGAGATGGACTGGATGACACGATTCACAATTATTTCACGGACAACGAGGGCATGCCTCCTCCTCTCTCGTGGAGTGGGAGGCTTTTAAAATGGTTGTTTAAAGGGCATTAACATAACATAACATGTGAATTTGTAAAGGGCACGTTCATCCTTGGGTGTCTTACAGTGGATGCATTAGTCCACTGAGCCAGCAGTCTCGGTTGACTTGCCTAGCTAATATGGTCGAGATCTGAGCCCAGCTCCCCAGGGAGGTCAAACAGCAAGAGAATCTTCTAATAGCTTTGGAGAAGCCCCCTTTCTAGAATTCAGCCCCCTCAGACCACCTACGGACGGAACAGGAAAACTTCACCATCTTAATTGAGCACTATTGGATGTATGATTATAAGGCCAACACCACTAGGGCACATGATGAACGGGATTTGAATTGATTTGATTTAAATATATAGAGTAGATCTTATACCAGGACGTGTGTTGGCACTTGCAAATGACCAGTGACTAAAACAACCAATAAACTAATCATGACTAAACAATCACGTTTACAGATATTTCCTGAAACGTGAGGTGGGTGCTTTCAGGTCCTGAGGGAGACGGTTCCAGTTATAAGGGGTACAGATTATGAAACTTCTGCCTATCCACGAGGACAGCTTGCTGTGGGGAACTATCAGATTTCTTGCAAAGCTTGAGAAAAGTGTACTGCCAGGCTGGTACCAACTAAAACTTTCCTTCAAATATGTTGGGCCTAGACCATGGAGAATCTTGAATGCAATACAAAGGGCCTTGGAAATTATCTGCTTCTTTACAGGAAACCAATGTTGCCTTTTAATGGCTTGTGAGGCTGAATGGAATTTGGTACCATCATCAGCATCTGAGTTGCTGAATTTGGAGGAATTTGCAGTTTGTTCAGTGACTTTTTCTGAAGATTTTGATAAAGGCCATTACAGTAGTCTACTACTAATGTAATGACAACTGTCTTTAACGGGTCAAATAGCAAGAATTTCACAATTTTCTTTTTCAAAGGGTTGCGTGTAAAAGGATGCCAAAATGACTCTGTTAATTTGTTCTTTGAATGTTAATCTATCTCCAATCAAAACACAGAGGTTTTTGACCTTCTTGACTGGTGTCAAAAGAGATCCACACCCCCTCTGGTAACTACAAGGGGTCCCAGAACGAGATGTTGTTGCCAAAAAGGATGACTTCTGTCTGAAAAGAATTCAATTTAAGACAGTTTTTGTCCATCCATTAGCTGACTGTACTGAAAGGTGTTATTTATATCTGAGCCCTTTTCAGAGAGTGGTACCACTATCTGGTGTCATCAGCATAGGAAACTAATGGCAACCCAAAGGACTTGTACAAGGTTGCCAGAGGTGTAACATACAATTTCAACAGAGTCAGGCTCAGTGATGACCCCTGTGGGACCGTGCATAGTAACGAACAGGGTTCAGATGTATTGTCTTCACAGATTGATTACGATCCGTATGAAAAGAATGCAGCAGGGCCAAGGCTTCACCCTCAATTTCTAGGCCCTCTGAATGGTCAATCAAGAGAGATCATGATTGACCATACCAAATGTTGCAGACAAATCGAGCACCCTTATCCACTATCCACTATGACCCAGATTTCCTTGGCTGCCACAATCAATGTCGACTCCGTGCTTTGACCACTTCGGAAGCCAAACTGTGTGTCATCCAACAAATGATTATCTTCCAAAAGCATGGCCAACTGCTCATTATTGGCCTACTCTACCAGCTTAGCTGGGAAGAGGAGCTAGGGCCAATAACTATTCCAGCACGTTTATGTTGGGTTTCTTCAGCAGTGGAAGAATCAAAGTGTTTCCCACTGTTTAGGAAATACTCCCAAACTAAACATGGCATTAAAGATCTTGCCAGGTAGGGGGCCACTGAGTCAGTTACTAGGTGCATGATCTTGGGTGGAAATGGGTCAGAAGAAGACCCAGATTTTATACTAGGGACGGCCAACTTTACTTGATCCTCAGTCAGATGGGCAAATTCCCTAAACAAGATCCAACCAAGGACCATTTGCCTGATATTGATACCATCCTGGTCTTTAGAAATACTGGCAAAAAAATCTATTAAAGATTACCTCCACTTTCTTTTGAAAAAAACTTGCTAGCTCATTTCTGAAAACCTCTGATTTCCTAGTTACGGGCAAAGAAAGTTTAGAAACAGTTTCAAACAGTGCCTTACTTGAATTACTAGCAGATTTAATTTGCTGACAGAAAGGTGCAGATTCTTCTGCCAATAGGAATTATTTCAATTGTGCAATACTTTGTCATATTTTTATTTTTCTATAGGGACGTAAGCTCTTCTCCAATTTCGCTCCTGCTGAGGCACCCTAGTTTAGCAGCCCTTAAAGTGTCATTAAACCTTGGTTCTCAGAGATTGTTTTTTGCTGGATTATTGGATGTTTGCAGGGGCTAATTCAACAACTTCAGCTTTCACCCAGACTAAAAAACATGCCAACATTCAATACATTTCCTTAGTCTCTTCTGGCTTTGAATCAGCAAGAAGAGTGCTTAACTCCAAGGTGTGAACCTTATGCCAAGCACATGAAACAAAGACTTTCCAGTAGTGGTGGCAGTGGGAAGTTTACCGGCCAGATTGATTTTCCAAGATATTGCCAATTGATCTGATCAAGTTATGAGAAGTGCAGTAGGGGTAGTGAGGGCATGATTGTTAGTAAATATTCCATCATGTGTATGGCCCGCCTGGTGCGTGGTACCACCAACCAACTGGGTGAATCCAAAACAGGACAGAGTGTTGACCAAAGGGTCAGCATCAGGGTCCCATTGATTCTCTAAATGGAAGTTGAAGTCACCTAACAGACTAACAGAGTAAAATTCAACTTGGTCAGAGAGGATTCTAAAAGGGACTCAATTGCATGAATAAAGGCGCTTCTTGATCCCGCCGGACAGTATAAAAGGAATCCATTGAATGACTGTGTTTTAGTTAGTCGGACATTGAACAGGAGGGCTTTGAACTCTGAGGATGAGGCTGGAGAGGATGACAGTGAAGGAGTGCGATAAATTACTGCTATTCTTCCGCCCTTCTTCTGGGGTCTGTCCAATCTGAAAATGGCATAACAAGAGGGAACAGCATTGTCATCTCTGGGCCGGATGACAGGTTCACCTAAGTTTCAGTGATGAAACACAAATCAGTTTGATGTACATCTAGGAACTCAGAAAATTACAAATGGAGCTTGGCCAATGACCTAACATTGATCAGAACACAGCTGATCCTCGAGTATGAGGAAATGGTTTTACTAGGCGCTTCCCCCCCTCACGTTTACCAATGGTGGTCCTACCCTTTCAGCATCCTGATAGCTAACCCTTGTATTGCATGCAGGACAGAAGGAATGAATGATGTCAGGTGTAGTGGGGCTCAAAAAGGGACGTTTTAGAACTATCCCAACATGTTTCAAATGTAAAAGTGCATCTCTGGAGTAGCTCTTACCTAATCCTCCTGCTGGGTTTGTTCGGCCAAGGGGTTGGGCCCTGGGCTCAGTCCAGGCACGGATGAGTGCAGACAGGCTTGTCTTGGGTGAGCCTTTGTTGCCCCTTTGGTGCGCCAGCGGCACACCCTCTGCACGCGTCCATGCTGCCCCCAGATTAAGAAGAGCCGGTAGCTGTGAAAGACTCCACCCAACAAAAACTTGGCTTTTCCCTAGCCAATCCGAGTGTGGCTCAGTGTGTTGAATATAGCGCAAGTTGAGCAATTTTAAAATCAGACTTAAAACAGATATAACACAACATTTCCCCATTTATTCAAAGAATGAGCAACAAGCCGACTATTCTGTCTAAAGTGCAAACTACAATTTAAAAACCACTGTGCCTCCGGTACACGTGCGTCTGTGTAACTGACAGGTTAAGGTTAAGTCCTAGGCCCTAGGCCCACATATTGTGGGAAGGACAACACGAACACATAGATTTGGTACTGGAAACTAGCCACGAGAACGTGCACTCAGGCTCTTTTATTCACAGGGTCACCTGACTGGTGACCCTGTGTTGGATGGGTGAGGGGGGGTGTATCGGCCAGCCTTGAGAGAGTGGCTGGCAGAAACACTAGACTGTATCCAGCAGGACACATCATTCCTCCCAAATTTTACTAAAACGAAAAACGAACAAACAAGTGTCCAACCTATGGGAAGGAATGAGAAAATAACTACAAATGACTGAAATCTCAGAGTTCAGAGATGTAATTCACAGGACAGGGGTGGACAGGTGTAGCTGGGAGCACCCGGACATCCTGGCACATATTCATACTTTAACCACGTATATCTGGAAACGAATACAGTGCTGATGAAGTCTGAACCTTTCAGCTGTGCGTCAGTTGAGTAACAGTCCACCTATGTTATGTATGTCGGTCCAGCGTACTCTGGCTGTGAGGCAATTTGTGTCTTATAGTTCAAATATAGGTGCACCAGGAACGTAGGTGGAGTCCATTGTAAAAACCTGACGATGATGTTGGGTGATCCCTTGACGACCGTCTTGGCATTCTGTGACCTGTTGAAGTCTTGGTTATATGGCATGGCTACTTCCTGGAATCCCTTGGTGGGGAAAAGTAAAGTCCATCTCTCACGCTTGGGGGAGGCGCCTTGGATGAGTTGGCATGGGACTGCATGTGGGCTGCACTGGGTCTGCACGTATCTGCACCTAGACATCCTCAAGACCACCTCGGAGCCACTGCCTAGTCTACCCTATATCTGCTCTTTCCTGCCACCATGGGGCACAAGGGATCTTCTTTCTCTTTCAGGAGAGTCAATGAGTTTTTTTCATTTTTAGCTCACCACAAAGGCAGCTTTCTCGGCTGGGGCAGTTTTGAGCACAGGAGTTCTTAGCGGGGTAGTATCAGGAATGGAAACAGTCTTGGTAGGGCTGGCATCCTCCCCTTCCACTTTTTTTTTGTTGACTTTTTTCCACCCACCTGTGTTGGGCTTCAGCAGGTGGCTTAGCCTTTGCATTGTTGCAGTTCGTTTTCTCCCTTTAACTGCTCCTCAGCAGCCTGGAACTTCCTCTCTCAGAGTAAACTCTGTGCTCCCCAGTGTCCCGTTTCTTTTGCACTTTATTTGTTTAGTGGGTGCGTTACCATTCAATGGCCACTTGGTGGCGCTGTAGGGCTAACCATAAGACGTTCTTTCTGGAACCTCACTTGGTTTCGTGGTGCTACCTTTTGTCCTGTTCACGCAAGCGTCGTTGGGGAAAGAGTAAAAAAGAAAGGCCGGCATCTCGTGGTGGGTGCAGATTCCTTCACACCTGGCCGTCCCTGGGCCTCAGCGTACGGCATCAGCCGTCTTCATGGCTCCTTGGCTATTCTGCATATTTTATTGAGGCCGTGCAGTCGCACCACTAGCCCCGTCAGTGTTGTTGGGGATCCCCAGAGGAGAGTGCCTCTGGAGGTGTGTGTTTCAGGAGCAGCCTTCGGCATCTGTGCCCTGCCCGCAGGAAGAGTGCATGTTTGGGTTCAGATCCAATCCTCATCGCCAGTGTTAAGTTCTGGGCCCTAGGCCCACATACTGTAGGAAGAACAACACGGACACATGGATAAGGTACTGGAAACTAGCACTCGAGTATTTTTATTTGCAGGGCCACCTGACTGGAGACACCTGTGTTGGAGGGGTGGGTTGGTGTGTGTATGGGCCAGCCCTTGAGGGAGTGGCTGGCAGAAACGAAGCGGTCCGCGAATCGCGCAAATTTGCCCAAAAATCCGTAAATTCGCAAGCTGCGGATTTTTTTCCTTGGTCGCGCTTGAAAAATAAAATATCGCGCGCGCGGCGTTGACTTACCGTGATTCTGATTCCGCCGAGTTGTTTTTCCCCTGGTTTGCGTGTGCTGCGCCATTTTGAATCTTACTGCGTGATCGCCCGAGAGTTTTTCGAACGTAATTACGTCATCGCGGCTCGCCATCTTGCACAGCAAGAGTAGGACAACGCGAGTACGTCATAAGGGCCCGCGATTACGCATTGCAGGAGTAAATTATGCCGAACACATAGATGCGGCACTGAGCTGACTTACGGAGGGAGATTTGAACAGCTCGCTTTCCCGAAATTACAACAAAATTGCAATTCTGCACAAGAAATCCACCGCAGGAAGCATAAACCTTCTGAAAATGATGATTTTGATCATAATAACTCCTCAGATTGACATTTGGCTGCACTGTTTGGTGCAAGGAGTCCATTTTTGGGGGGGGGGGGTGGGAGGAAGGAAGTGCCCCAGAGTCTGCAACTTCCTGTTCCTGTCCAGCAGGCTCCTCCCTGGTGCTTTGTCCATGTCCTGGTCACTTTTGATTTGGATATGGAGCTGGAAGGATCAATTTTTGTGGCTGTTGCTGGATATTTGTATTTGAGGACTTTTTGGAGTTTGGATCACTTTTGGACTTGAGATTTTACAAGTAAGTTGGTGTTGTTTGTTTGGGGTATTGCAATTTGCAGTTGCTGCAACTACAGTTTTAACACTTTTTTCACAAGTTTAAAACAATATATATTGTGGGTAGCCACAGTATCCAGTAGGCCCAGGGTTAGTCATGGGTGCATGATACAACTGTTTCTGTGATTTATTTTTTAACTTAATTCTCATTTATGTCATGGAATCTTAGCTCACTGTTATATGTTTATTTCTTTTTTTTTTATTTTGGGGTGCATGTAAAGCCTCACTAGCCAGTAGGCCCAGGGGTAGTGAGTGGTGCATGGACCAAGTCTTTCTGTGGGGTGTCTTGAATTTAAACATCATTGATGGCATGGTTGGCATTGGATTGTGGTGATTTGTGTGTGTTTTTCGACTTTATGGGGTGTTGTTGGTGCCTGGCCATGTGGGTGGGGGCCCTTTTGATGCCTGGTACAGGCAGGGCCTGTCCATGTGGTGGGGGTCAAGGGGCCATTTTAAAGCCATGCAGTGTGCTCAGGCCTGCACCCAGTTTGCCTTGCTTTCGTCCATTAGGCCCAGGGGTAGTGAGTGGTGCATGGACCAAGTCTTTCGGTGGGGTGTCTTGAATTTAAACATCATTGAGGGCATGGATGGCATTGGATTGTGGTGATTTGTGTGTGCTTTTTTACTTTTTGGGGTGGTGTTGGGGCCTGGCCATGTGGGTGGGGGCCATTTTGAGGCCTGGTCCAGGCAGGGCCTGGCCAAGTGGCTGGGGGTCAAGAGGCCATTTTGAAGCCAGGCAGTGTGCTCAGGCCTGCACCCAGTTTGCCTTGCTTTCTTCCATTAGGCCCAGGGGTAGTGAGTGGTGCATGGACCAAGTCTTTCTGTGGGGTGTCTTGAATTCAAACATCATTGAGGGCATGGATGGCATTGGATTGTGGTGATTTTTGTGTGTTTTTCGACTTTTTGGGGTGGTGTTGGGGCCTGGCCATGTGGGTGGGGACCATTTTGAGGCCTGGTCCAGGCAGGGCCTGGTCATGTGGCTGGGGGTCAAGGGGCCATTTTGAAGCCAGGCAGTGTGCTTAGGCCTGCACCCAGTTTGCCTTGCTTTCTTCCATTAGGCCCAGGGGTAGTGAGTGGTGCATGGACCAAGTCTTTCTGTGGGGTGTCTAGAATTTACACATCATTGAGGGCATGGGTGGCATTGGATTGTGGTAATTTTTATGTGTTTTTCGACTTTTTGGGGTAGTGTTGGGGCCTGGCCATGTGGGTGGGGGCCATTTTGAGGCCTGGTCCAGGCAGGGCATGGCCATGTGGCTGGGGGTCAAGGGGCCATTTTGAAGCCAGGCAGTGTACTCAGGCCTGCACCCAGTTTGCCTTGCTTTCTTCCATTAGGCTCAGGGGTAGTGAGTGGTGCATGGACCAAGTCTTTCTGTGGGGTGTCTTGTATTTAAACATCATTAAGGGCATGGATGGCATTGGATTGTGGTGATTTTTGTGTGCTTTTTGACTTTTTGGGGTGGTGTTGGGGCCTGGCCATGTGGGTGGGAGCTATTTTGAGGCCTGGTCCAGGCAGGGCCTGGCCATGTGGCTGGGGGTCAAGGGGCCATTTTGAAGCCAGGCAGTGTGCTCAGGCCTGCACCCAGTTTGCCTTGCTTTCTTCCACTAGGCCCAGGGGTAGTGAGTGGTGCATGGACCAAGTCTTTCTGTGGGGTGTCTTGAATTTAAACATCATTGAGGGCATGGATGGCATTGGATTGTGGTGCCTTTTGTGTGGTTTTTCGACTTTTTGGGGTGGTGTTGGGACCTGGCCATGTGGGTGGGGGCCATTTTGAGGCCTGGTACAGTCAGGGCTTGGTCATGTGGTAGGGGTCAAGAGGCCATTTTGAAGCCAGTCAGTGTGCTCAGGCCTGCACCCAGTTTGCCTTGCTTTCACCCATTATGCCCAGGGGTAGTGAGTGGTGCATGGACCTAGTCTTTCTGTGGGGTGTCTTGAATTTAAACATCATTGAGGACATGGATGGCATTGGATTGTGGTGATTTTTGTGTGTTTTTCGACTTTTTGGGGTGTTTAACTGATGTTCCTCTGGCTTCCATTGCTTTTAGGTGCACAAGAGAACCACCAGTGCCAGGAAGAAGTCCTGCAGCGGTGTGTGCAGCACAACGTCACGTGACGTCACGTGTGACCACAGACAAGACAAATCTGCAACTCGTGCAACGGCGGCCTACTGTTCTCACATCTGAAGAAGGTGGGCCCAAAGAAAGGTGGCAGTAGTGCCTCAGCGAAAAAAGTTGCCAGTGCCACTGCCAGTAAAAAGGAGCAGAAGAAGCAAGTGGCACCACCTACCAAGGAGACTGGTGTGCCCACCAACACCTTTTTGGGGAAAAAAACTATGCCTGCAGCAGCAGCGGTGTCCGCCGGGGACCAAGCTGGAAGCAGCATGTCTGCTTCATTGGGCTCAGTGCCACCACGCCAAGTTAGGTTGGCGTGGCGGCAGCCACTTTGGTTGTTCAATCACCATCGACCAGTGATGTTGGCTCATCACAAGAAAGTACCATCCATTCAACGCCGGGTGTAACTCAGCTGACGAGTGTTCAACAACCACAGCCGCAATGACAACCACAGGTGGAACTAGTACAAGCGCAAGTTCATGGGCAAGGTGCGGCGCAAGGAGAGGCGCAAGGAGAGGTGCATAGAGAGGGGCATAGAGAGGTGCAACTAGAGGTTCATGGAGCGGCACAACTGCCTACAACGCTTGTTCCTCCAGAAGTAGGGGCACATCAGGAAATTGATATTCGAGCGGAGATATCCTCCGAGGAAGCCACTCATCCTGAGGATGATCCATTGTCTTCCACATCCCCAGCAAGAAAAAGGTCAAGGAGGGCTACTACTAATACAAGTTCTTCTTCAAGCCCCCTTCATTCTGATGACCTTGATCTTCATTGGAACCCACAAATGCAGTCTGAGAGTGAGGCACGCCGTGAGCCGATAAAGGTAGCTGAGCCTAAAAGGAAGGTTCCCGCAAGGCTTCGACTTATGTGTGATGACGACGAACAAGAAGTGGTGTCTTCTGCTGCTGATGAACAGTCTGACGACGACCCAGTCATCACAAACGTCACTCCAGCCCCAGCGGGCATGCAGCAGACAGACATTTTCACCCGCATGCTGAGCGGGATGTGGGCGGAGTGGCTCTGGTACCACCACCAACGCAGTCAACCACAACATCAACACGACCTACAGCTTCCATCTTTTTTAGTCAGAAAGGCCTGCGGGGACCTCAATCCAGCTTGACCTCCATTACCTCAAGTAGTGGTGCTGTAAGTGAACAACAGAAACGAATTCAGCCACGTCCATCCTCCACTTCATCTGGCATTGAAAGTCAAAGTAGCACCTCCACCACCAGCTGACATCTCCAGTCTCCAGTTTGGGACTTCTTTACTGTTAGCCAAAAGGCGGAAAACATGGTCGTTTGTTCGATTTGTAGACTATTAGTTAGTCGGGGTAAGCTTGGTACCAACTATGGTACCGGAGGCCAGAGAGGTCATCTAAAAAAACACCACCCAATCCAGTGGTATGCACACCTAAGTAAGATCCATGAAGCCCAAAGTAGAACTGATCCTAATGTATCCATTCACATTGCATCTGATGCTGATGAGGGGCTGATTGTGCAGGGGGGAAGTCAAGAACTGACCAACATTTTTTCTGGTACACCCAGTACCCCTGGCAGCAGCACTGCAGTGGTAGCGCCCACACCGTCTACCCTTGCAACATGTATGAGTCACACTAAGAGTCTGGGAGGGACACCAATGCGAAAAACTACATCAATGAGCCTAACTGGTTTGAAGTCTGCATCATCATCATCATCGTCACGTAAAACGGCCCAGCCCACCATTAGAAGCATGTTTTGGTTGGATGCGCCATTTGAACACAGCCACCCAACGGTACGTCTGTATAACGCAAAGCTGGCTAAAATGCTAGCGCTGGACCTTCTCCCTTTTTCTTTCGTGGAAGGGGTGGGTTTTCTAGAATTTGTGGCAACAGTCTGCCCTAAATGGAAGGTTCCTAGCCGGTCCTATTTTGCCAAAGTTGCGGTTCCAGCACTACATCAAGATGTGCTGGAGGTGATTGGGGCAGCTTTGCAGAAGAGTGCTGTTCACACTATCCACTTGACAACAGACATGTGGACCAGTTGCCAAGCCCTTGATTACATGTGCATCACTGCACACTGGGTCTCTTTTCCAGGGGTTAGAGACAAGACAAGTGCAGGTGTTGACCCGGACACAGTTTTACAAGCTACTCGGAAACATGCAACATTAGCCATGTTTGCCATGGAGAAAACTCATACTGCACCTAACCTTTTGGACGAGTTTGATAGGAAGGTCTCTGAATGGCTGCATCCAAGAAATCGCATAGTTGCTTATGTTTCCACGGATAATGGCAGTAATATAGTTAAGGCCATGCAGCAAGGTGGCTATTTCAGAGTGCCGTGTTTGGCGCACAGTATTAACATCGTGGTGCAAGATTTCTTGAAAAATGAAAACACAGTCATCAAGTTACTGACCACCTGCCGAAGAATTTGCACAAATTTCAGCCATTCTTTTAAGGCCCGGAAGCAGCTGAGGAGCATTCAACATGAACGTACCTGCCAGTCAAAGGACTCATTCAGGAGGTGGCAACACGTTGGAACTCAACCTTTTACATGCTTGAGCGTCTGTATGAGCAATGGGGGTAATAAATGATTATATCTATAAACTGGGTTCTACTATGAAAGACATGAGGCTAGAGTTGGAGGAATGAAAGCTAGTTGCAAGCCTGACAGACATGCTTCGTCCAGAATTTTGGCCTTTTTTGGTGTTTTGCGGGCGCGTGTGTTTGGGTGAAAACTAGTCGTAGACGTTCTTCTTCTTCTTCTTCTTCTTCTTCTTCAAAGAGCGCAGTGGTTCGATTCTGTACTGTCTTGCTGAGATTCTTGGGAATTGCTGGAACAAGTGTCCAGGTAAGTTTCAAGAGGATCGAAGTAGTGGAAGTGCTGAAAACAGCAATTATTTGTGAAAAGCGCATTTTGCCATGTTTTGAATATACCAGTATTGCATGTTTTTGGGGGGCTGTTAGGGGTGGTTCTAGATTTTTGGGGGGTTCGGGGGGTCTGGGAGCACTGCTGGGATAGTCTAATTTTGATTGCGAGTGGTTTGAAGAAAATCCATGGTGGAAAAGGGGGGTTTGGGCCTAGTTGCAGACAGCGTTTTGGCACAATTTAAACTGAGGCCTAGCAGTATTGCGTGTTTTGGGGGGACTGTTTGGGGGTGTTCTAGGTTTTTGGGGGTGGGTTTTGGGGTCTGGGAGCACTGCTGGTATAGTATAATTTTGATTGCAAGTGATTTGAAGAAAATCCAGGGTGGGAAAGGGGAGTTAGGGCCTAGCTGCAGAGCGCTTTTGGACTGAATCGAAGGAAGGCCGAAAATATTCTGTCACATTTTTCATTTTTGCTTTTTGCCTGTTTGGGGGTGTTCTACTTTTCTGCGGGTGGGTTGACGGGTCTGGGGGCATTGCTGGGAAGGTCTAATATCGGGCGCTAGTGGTTTGGAGAAAATCCATGGTGAAGAAGTTTTTCCATTTTTGCTCACTTGCCTGTTTTTGGGGGCTGTTTGGGAGTGTTCTAGGTTTTTGGGGGTGGGCTTTGGGGTCTGGGAGCACTGCTGGGATAGTATAATTTTGATTGCAAGTGATTTGAAGAAAATCCGTGGTGGGAAAGAAGAATTAGGGCCTAGCTGCAGAGCGCTTTTGGACTGAATCGAAGGAAGGCCGAAAATATTCTGTCACATTTTTCATTTTCGCTTTTTGCCTGTTTGGGGGTGTTCTACTTTTTTGTGGGTGGGTTGACGGGTCTAGGGGCATTGCTGGGAAGGTCTAATATCGGGCACAAGTGGTTTGCAGAAAATCCATGGTGAAAAAGTTTTTCTGTTTTTGCTCACTTGCCTGTTTTTGGGGGGCTGTTTGGGGGGCTTCTAGGTTTTTGGGGTCTGGGAGCACTGCTGGCACAGTCTAATGTTGATTGCATTTTTTTTTTAAAGAAAATCCATGGTGGAAAAGGGGAGTTAGGGCCTAGCTGCAGAGTGCGTTTTGGCACGATTTGGAGTTAGGGTTCAACCTGGTAGCAGTATTGCATGTTTTTAGGGGGCTACTTGGGGGTGTTCTAGATTTCTGCGAATGGGTTCAGGGGTCTGGGAGCACTACTGGTAATGTCTAATTTTTAATGCAAGTGTTTTGAAGAAAATCCATGGTGGAAAAGGGGGGTTTGGGCCTAGTTGCAGAGTGAGTTTTGGCACGATTTGGAGTTAGGGTTAGCACTTTTGCATTTTTTCTTGGGGCTACTTGGGGGTGTTCTACATTTTTGCGACTGGGTTCAGTGGTCTGGGAGCACTCCTGGGAATGTGTAATTGTGATTGCAAGTGGTTTGAAGAGAATCCGAGGTAATTATTATTTTTTTTACCAAAATTGCTTTTCTGCGGAGGGCTACTTGGGGGGATTCTAGATGTTTGCGACTGGGTTTAGGGATCTGGGGGCACTCCTGGGAATGTCTAATAATCATTGCAAGTATTTTGAAGAAAATCCATGGTGGAAAAGGGGTCTTTTGGGCCTAATTTCAAAGTGCGCTTTCTGCTTGAGTTTCAACTAAGCCTCATCCCCCTTGCAGTATTGCATGTTTTTGGGGGGCTACTTGGGGGGTTCTACAGTTTTGCACCTGGGTTACGGGGTCTAGGGGCACTCCTGGGAATGTCTAATTTTGATTGCACGTGTTTTGAAGAAAATCCACGGTGGAAAAGGGGGGTTTGGGCGTACTTGCAGAGTGCGTTTTGGCACGTTTTGAAGTTAGGGTTCAACCTGGTGGCAGTGTCGCATGTTTTTAGGGGGCTACTTGGGGGGTGTTCTACATTTTGCCGACTGGGTTCAGGGGTCTGGGAGCACTCCTGGGAATGTCTAATTTTGTTTGCAATTTTCTTAAAGGAAATCCATGGTGGATCAGCAGAATTCAACCATAGTTACTATTACTATCTTTGTAAAGGAGAACCAGGTTACGCACTTTTGAAGTGATGATTGTATATAATAATAATGTCAGCTCCGAAAACTGAAAGTGTTATTTTTGCACTACACATAGTACCTTAGATTTTTTTACCTTGTTTACTTCCTGTTTTTTCCCATCAAAAATTACAGGACGGCTTTTACAATGTGCCATGGAACAAACGCTGAACTTAGACGCAATCCGCAATTTTCATTGAGGTATGACTATGACAACAAGAAATTCCACACACTTGCAGGCAAGGATAAGGTCTAAGCACCAGAAACATTTTGGAAAATTGAATTTCATGTGCGACATCGTGAATTGAGCATCAAACATCATGCTCGTACACATGACGAATCAAATGGTTAATTCTTATGTTTAAGTATCCTTTTCCTTCATAATATTTCTTATAGTAGCCATAGTCCACGAAACTAGTACTTATATTTAGAATACTTTAGCACTGCTTAGGCTACAATTTATGGCAATTTATCGTACTGTTTCTAATGTTACGCTCAGGCCACTCAATGTTTCATTTCCTTTTTTTTCATATGCTGCTACTGCCAGTATGTACCACTACTACTACCAGCACAACAATGATATTTGATTAAGCATGGGCGGATTTTGCGGATTGGCAATCCGCGAACTTGCGTATTTACGGATTCGCAATCCGCGAAGATCCGCGAACTCTAGCGGATTTGCGGAATTTTCCGTTTTTTGTGTTGGCGCGTGTTCGCGCCGATTTTGGGACAAGTTCGCAATTGCGAACTTACTTTTCGGCTTGCAACGGCCGCGACTATGTTGTTTCTACGTCTGGTTTATCATCACAGGTTCACAGCACCCTCTGTTTCACCACTGCCACCCTCTGGGACACCCATGCCACCCTCTAGTACATCCTCACTGGCACCTATTAGGTTTATTTATCACTGTAGATTATGGTGGTTGAAAAAAGCAAGCACACCTGCCCTTCTTCAACTGCCATCAATTAATTTGTGTTTCATTAATGTGTCAGTAATTTTGAAAGTTCCAGTCTGGCTGGCACCTGCTTCCTTCCTTATCTGTAATTTGCTTTTTGTTGCAGTGAATTTTTTTTTTCACAGGACCTTTATGGTGCTATTCTATGAGCCTGCTGTTTGGGTCATAGCAGGGTCATAGAATAGTTGCAAACTCTGGAGGGGCCCATCAGGAAGCACTACCTTGAATGTTACTAATGTTAAGTTTGAACTTTTGCACCTGCTCATTGCTTTCAGTTTAGCTAAAATCGTTTTTTCTGCAATTTCGCGCGTTTTTTGGGGCGCGAATCCGTGCGAGATCGATTTCGGAAGCCGCGAATACGTGCGAATACAAAATTGTTTTTGTTGCGACGTGTATGTTCGCGTGATCTTGCGCGTGTTCGCGAGGCGCTTCTAGCTATACGTTTGCCAAGTTACCCTATCGGTCGTACACGGGCGCGGCCATCTTGTTGGCGTGACGTAATTCCGTTTCCGCCCGCTATGTGTAATCTCGCAAAGTGTGCTGCTCGCTAGTACAATTTCGCGCGTACTCGCAAGGAAAATCTCGCGCGAACTTACCCACGCGGTCGTGAACGGGCGCGGCCATCTTGTTTCTCATTCATTGCTATGGTTCTGGGCATGCTTTCTCTATCCTCTCTCAATCTCTGCCATCCTTTGCTTGTTTGAAGTTTTTTTGATCTAATTTTACTTATTATCTAACCCTCTATTTTTCTAGCTCTATATTTTTGTGTTTTCTGCAGCTTTTAGTTACTTTTAAACTACTTTTTTAAACTCTTTTCTTTTCTTCTTCACTATTCTATTTCTTCTTTATCATTTAAGTTTATTTCTGCCCAGACCATGGTAAAGGGAGCCGGGAAGCACCCTGAGAAGGGGAAGGGTCCCGCACCCCGTGCCCGGCTCCCGTGCGGGCGTTTAAGGGGGGAGCAAGTGGTCCCGAGGGAGATCTTCAGCGCGGAGGAAGTGGCGGCACTGATCTTCCACGTCCAGCGCCGCCTCCCCAAGACGATCCTGGGAGGCGGCAAGATCGCGACCGGCTATGGCATCCGGGAGCGTCGCAAGCGGTGGGAGAAGGTGTGCCGGGCCATGTACAAGATCTCTGGGGTCCGGCGCACATATAACCAGGCCACCCACCGCTGGACCGATGTCATGGACCGGGAGCGGGACTTGCTGGACGCGCTCGGCGTAGAGGTCCCCGGGCTTGGTGAGTAGTAGTAGTAGTACATTTACTACTCTGTTTTATCCTGCTCTGTTATTTGCAAATCTTTGTTCTTTACCAAGAGCAATAATGCTGCCGATTACATTGAGGTAAATTATATTTCAAAATCTTCTATGCATTTCAGGTGCACTGCTCTCCTTCTCAGTAGCCTTGCTTGCTACTATGCTTCTTTGTTTTGTATGTTGTGTTCAGAAGCATTTCATTGGCCTGAGAAATTATGTATGAGTGTACTGTAAAGAAAAGAACTGCGTAATGCTAGACAGTAAGGGTCATATTTTCAATTACCGGCGCATCCCTGCAAAGTAGCAGGGATGCGGCAGTAATTGTGTGCCATGCCACCACCACCCATTGGCCCAAAACGTCACAGAAGCCTTACGCATCTGTGCCGTAAAGGCAGCGCATTGCTGGAGTTGCGTGCCAACGATGGCGCAGCTCCAGCAATGCTCTGGGGTACCCTATCTCCCCAATGCTGCATCAAGCCGTACGTCGGCTTCAAGCGCGCAGGGTTTGAGTCATGCATCATTGTCCTAAAAGTGACTGATTGACATCTTGTAGATTTCCCTCAGCCACTTTTAGGATTCGTTCCTGCGCAGGTACGCCCTCCCTTGCGCCGGAACGCCCCCTGATGGCGCAGGGCTTTACAACGTGATGCATCGCCCATATGCCCATATGTGTTTTTTTTTTTAATATATACGCCGCACCAACACCATGGCGAGTCTTTTGTTCTGCCGCTGCGTCAGAAAAGGCACGCAACAATGGAGGAAAATCAGCCGCAACTTCCGCAAGGGACTTATAAATCAGCCCCAACAGACTGAAGTCCAGTCCTTCCTTTAGACAGTCACATGGCTATCAGAAGAAATAGTGGCGGTGGTGGCGGGTGGATTGATAGTTTGAGTATTCACTGATCTGCAAGCAGGATGGACTTTGTCTGTCACGTGTTGCGCACTGCTGCCTGCAGTGCCAGGCCTAGGCAAACCTCTTTAGTAGTCTGTTTATTGAGTTACATAGGAACTTTCTAAGTCAACGTTCCGCAAATCAGGCAATACGAATAACGTAGTATACCACATGAGATAGATCCCGTGGAATAGTTGTCTATCTATTTGCTATTTTTCCAAAATATGTTGTTATTGTTCTTTTGAAATGTTTGATTTGGTTGAAAAATCTCATCCATGTTTTCTGGTTTTTCTTTCTTTCATGTTGTACATCAGCTCCCCCCAAGGGCAAGAGGACACAGGAGGAGGGTGCTGAGGATGCAGGCCAGGATCGGGCAGGCGAGGGCTCCTTTGCTGGCCCCAGTAAGTTTACATTTTAATAAACAGTACCTATTTTTTCCTAGCGTTCCTCATTCGATTTTTTCTAAATCGTCTTTGATCTTCTTGTAGACTGGATATAAATTCTTATCCTGCCTCGAATATGACTCCCTGTGGTATTACTAGACTATTCTTATTAGTCTGTCTGTGTAGCTAACTAAGATTGGACATTTGGCAATTCCATTGGACTCCCATTATATTCAGCAATACCTCTATGCACTGTCTCCTTACTGACTAGATAGTGTGGCAGAGTCATTCAGCTCCCGAAGTCACCGATTATAGATCCCCAATGATCTCTAGATTATCGTACGCAGGACAAGAGAGTAGTACGGAGTCACAGCACAGTCAAGAAGTGTCAGAGGCACTCATGCTTGCAAAAATTCCAAAACCTTTAGCTCATCCACTCTAGTCTAGAGGAACAAAAACCACAGAGTCTATTTAAGTGTAAAAGCTTTATTAAAAGTAAACACATTTATTAAAATCTACTTTGTCATAAAACTATTTAACTGTAAACGGAAAAGTGGTTAGTGCTGACGATTAATTGGACACATTTCTTGTGGTCGAGCCGAACTCTCACCTAGTTTGAACTTGATCCTGGTCGTGTTCTTAGGACTCAGGAGTCAAGCTTCTGTCTGTTAGGAGAAAAAGTGGTGCGTGTTAAAAATCAAAAGCAAGCATTCATCAGTTGTGCATAAAAGTGCAGCAAGACAACAGCCTTCCCTGGAAAATGGGACATTTTTACTATGGAGTAGACAGTCACAAATTATTACATTGTATTCTGTTTTTTTAACATTTCTCCTAGACCAAATATTATATAGTAGTGAGTGGTGTATTAACATTCTTAAATGTACTTTGTAGGTGTAACATCTGGTGACGGGGCCAGCGCGGAGGTGGCTGTGTTGGACTTGGACTCGGAGGCCTCTGGGGAGGAGGCGGCGGTAGAAGAGCTGGTGGCCGTTCCTGTGGGGGATCAAACGGTGGTGGCGGAAACAGGTAAGCTATATATTCCTTACTTATTGAGATTGAAGACTGCATAGTGTGCTTTCTGCACGGGTGTATTACAATTACAAATCAACCAGGTAGTAGCCTCCTCGAAATGTACTTCGACTTAGCTGTGAAGTTTTTGGTGAGAAGAATCCCAATAAGTTCTTAGACGAACGTGATGGATGGGATGAACGAAAAGCGAAAGAAGGGTGTAAGTAAGTGGGACGCGAACTTGTATGATGGCTGGCAAAGAAGAACGATATGTGTTTGCTTGGCCCCCGAGGTGGCTGGGAAGGAAAGAATATGGTATGGTGCATGGCTGGGTCAATGATGAAGCAAGGATGGGTGGAAGGACAGCAGCCTGGGTGGGTGAAACAGAAACTGTATGTGTGCGTATACTTTGACTGAATGGATGCCTGGAGCATGGTATTCTCTGACTCTTACATAGCACATGTGTATCTAGAGAGAGTAGATGGTCGCCAGGTGAAGTAAGTGTTACCTTGAAGAGCATGTACCACCGCACCCGCACGTCCGTCCCAGTGCAGGGAAGGCAAGGAAAAGAAATTGTAAATGTGTCCAATACTACCATGAATAGTAGCAGTACTTTGTATTGCGTTTGCATTCACAGCATATATCTGGTTATTACGGTGGACACTCCGTACCTCTCTTAATAACTTTAGTTTACTTGTAGTACGTCATTCATGTGTGGGTGTATCACTGTTCACTCAATATTAAGCAAAGCACCTAAAGTCATCTCATCTGTCATTAAATACGTCCCATGTGAAGTGATAGATAATCAAATTAGTTAGCTTCTTCAGTTTCCTTTTCTAGTACTCATTTGCACTGTAGGGTGAAAGGTAAATTAATTAAGCAGTAGCCCTTGTAACAGAGTATTCTCAGTGCCACCCGTAATAGAAAAGTAATAGCTTCACCACCTGCATGTACTGGACCGGTACAGTAATGCAAGTCTGTCTCAATCATCATGGTGTGCAACTTTTTTTCTCGGGTGCAACTTCACTGTGCTGTGTCCATGTCATTCTGCCGGCTTGCATAAGATAACGTACCCATTTCCCTAAACAAGAGAGAAGAAGAAGAATAAGACTGGTGTACTGTCATAGTCGACTGTAATGGAAGTCCATAGTGGTCGTAGAATTAGTTCATTAAACTACCACTACTGTTAGAGCAAGGATGCAGAAGTGGGAGGTTACATAGATACTGTCCTCAATAGTTATGTACTGTGCTTTCAATTTGCTACTTGTACTCTGTGACCCAACTTTCGGCTCAATCACTTTGTGTTATTAATAAGGAGCATTGGTTACAGACTATGTCTTTCTTTCTTCATATAGTTGCTCCTTCCAAATCAACAACAAGGAGGGAGCAGGCTAGATTGGCCCGGCAACGGAGGCTGGAGGCCACAGTCGCCGAGTATCGGCGGCTGGTGGCCCTGGAGGAGGAGGAGGACACACAGTCGAGCGGGGCAACATCCTCGACTGTGACCACTGCATCCTCCTCCGTGACTAAGCCAGCGGGACCGAGCCGGGCTAAGAAAGCCGACCGCCACCGCCAAGCAACCGAAATACCAGCTGCCCCCCACAGGAGCTGCAAGGAACGCCAACGCCGCCTACGAGTCCGCATGTCCAACCTGGAGCAGGAGGTCCTGAGGTATAAGAACTTGGTTAAGGGCCTCCGCTCCGAGCTTGCCACCCTCCGCAAGGAGTATGATGCCCATGCCGCATCATGCACCAGCACCAGCACCCTCCAGTAGTGGAGTGTCCCTTGCCCTTTTTTTATAGACTTTTGGGGGGTGGGATTTGGGAGTTGGGATCGTTTTGGGACGTTTCAGAGACAATCGTTGGGGTTAGGGTGGGTGAGGGAGATTATTTTGTTAGGGCTAAATAAATATATTTTTCAACTTTATCTGACCATACCTGTTTTTTACTGCTTTTCAGTCTGGTGGGTGGGGGGCGGGGGTGTAACAGTAACTTTGTTTTCCTGAACAGTCGTAGGACTTTAGTAGTACAACCGTCAATCTCTTGTCTACTCCGAAATAATACTCCATTATACTACCTCCCACCAAACGCTTATCTTACCTGTAATTTGTGTTAGAAATTAGGGCTAGGCCCAGGGCTGGCTCCAGGTGAAATGGGGATTAACGTTGTCAATCCTGGGCGGGTGACATTTCCTCATTGCGGTGGTACTAGTGGTGTGACACAGTGGCAGTTGCATGCCTATGGAAAAAAAGAAAACGAAACCTTGTTTGTCCTCCTTACTGTAGCATTACAACGGTTACGGTACGATCGAGAAAATAGCAGGTGACAGTACACTAGAACAGTGCCATAATGTAGCCTAACAAATGGTAAAGTATTTGCTTGCAAGTATAACTAGTACTTGCGTTGAATTTATTTGACATTGGCTACTACTACTAGAAGATATAGTACTGAAGCTGAGTAAGTCTAGAAGATATCCTCGTATTCCTTCACCAGCCTGTTGCTGCTATCCCCTTATCCTCCCCAGCAAGTGTGTGGAATTATTGATGTCATTTTAGTCAGACATCAAGCAAAACAACACAGCCCGGGGGAAGAGGGTTAGGGTTTGTAAAATGGATGGGAATGGGGGTTTCTTTTTGGGTAGGTTTTGTTGAGAGAAGAAAAAAAAAGCAGAGCATGGACAAACAATAATTGAAGATACAGAGTTTACAGACAATCTTTGGTTACAAACTAAAGGTAAGCACATGCAGTCACACTCATAGAATAAAAGACAACAATGGATACTGTATCTGTATTGCGTATGTTGTTGGAGTTGTCCTGTTGAAATTGGTAAGTAAGTTGCATGCAGCAAACAATTCCTCTTATTGGCGGCACTCCTCCATTCCAGCTGACGCTTCGTCCATCAATGTGGTGGTGACCACTGACAGAAGAGACACCCTGTCCACTGCCTGCCTGGCGGATGTTGACTGAAACCCGGCCTGTAATTATTGAACGGAAAACAGGAAGTGCTATTACAATACCACTGATAAATAAATAAAAGGTATGTACGCTGTGTGGTTCAAAAAGTGACACTTTGATTTCCCTAATAGACAGTACAATATTTTTGAAATTGCGTGCTCTGTCTGAGTCACCTTTTTAAGGATCAATAAGTATGGCCAAAATATTATAGCGGATCTTTCCCCTCAAGGTGGGTGTACTACTGTGTTTTAGAACAAAATTTGACCTTCCCAGCAATGCTCCCACCAAGACCCTTACTAAAGCCAGTCGCAAAAATGTAGAAGAACCCAATCATATCTCCAAAAACGATGCCTAGCAGAAAAATGGTTACAAAACGTACTTTGAAAGTAACAGTAGGCCCAAATACAGACCGTGGATTGTATTCAAACCACTTGCCTGCAAGCAAAAGTATCCATAGCCAGCATCGCTCCAACAGTGCTCTATAACAACAGAACCGCGTTGCAATAGAACCCCCCTAAACACATGCAATCCTGCTGCTAGGGCTAACCCTAACGAACCCTAACTTACAAAAAGTGCCAAAACTGGTGTTTCCTTATGGATTTTGTCCAACAAACTTCTAGCCGGTATTAGACCTTCCCAGGAATGCCCCAGGCAAGACCCGCCAACCCACCCGCAAAAAAACACCCGACACAACACCACCAAACAGCGAAAAAGCTAAATCTCATACTTACAATGTCTCTCGGCCTTCGGTCCAAACGCGGCGCTGTGCAGCTAGGTCGTCATCATCATCAATCATCATAACTCCTGTTTTCCACCACGGATTTCCTGAAAAGCAAATGCAATCAAGATTAGACTGTCGCAGCAGTGCTTCGACAGAGACCCCGGCCGCAACCCACCCACGAACAGCAGGAAGCCCCCCAAAACGCTACATTGAGCAAGATGTCTGAAGAAATGGCAAAAAAAAGGCTGTTCCTTATGGATTTTGTCCAAAACACTTGTATCCGGTATTAGACCTTCCCAGGAATGCCCCAGGCAAGACCCGCCAACCCACCCGCAAAAAAACACCCGACACAACACCCCCAAACAGCGAAAAAGCTAAATCTCATACTTACAATGTCTCTCGGCCTTCGGTCCAAACGCGGCGCTGTGCAGCTAGGTCGTCATCATCATCAATCATCATAACTCCTGTTTTCCACCACGGATTTCCTGAAAAGCAAATGCAATCAAGATTAGACTGTCGCAGCAGTGCTTCGACAGAGACCCCGGCCGCAACCCACCCACGAACAGCAGGAAGCCCCCCAAAACGCTACATTGAGCAAGATGTCTGAAGAAATGGCAAAAAAAAGGCTGTTCCTTATGGATTTTGTCCAAAACACTTGTATCCGGTATTAGACCTTCCCAGGAATGCCCCAGGCAAGACCCGCCAACCCACCCGCAAAAAAACACCCGACACAACACCCCCAAACAGCGAAAAAGCTAAATCTCATACTTACAATGTCTCTCGGCCTTCGGTCCAAACGCGGCGCTGTGCAGCTAGGTCGTCATCATCATCAATCATCATAACTCCTGTTTTCCACCACGGATTTCCTGAAAAGCAAATGCAATCAAGATTAGACTGTCGCAGCAGTGCTTCGACAGACACCAAAAATTACACACAAACCCCCGGAACCCCGCCAAAGAGCACCTCAAAGGCAAGCAAGTCAGCAAAAACGGCAAGAAATTTCCACCTCATATTTGGTCCAAAACACTTTTGTCCATTATTAGAGCTTCACAGCAATGGGCCCAAAACCGTCAACTCACCCGCAAAGAAGTACAACACCCCCACAAGTGCTGAGTCTTTCTTCATTGTGCGTAATCCAGCACTCTGCTTGGAGGGAAATCGCAGTCTGGAGGAGGAGGATAGAGGAGCATGTTCTTCAGAACTTGTGAACCTGAGGAATGTAGACTGCGGCACCTTCAAATCAATAAGCAAACAAGTGAAGACAGTTCTGATGATGGTCTTGTTTTTGGGATTAGGTGATTAAAGTTTGAATTAAATTAACTGTGCAAAACAAAGAAAGAGAGACACAAAGCACACAGGAATAAAAGTGAATAAGGACGAAAAAGAAAGTTCTTGATTGATTGTCTCATTTTCAGGGCTCGGTGTCAGGGAATAAGAACAAGATTTCGTCATCATACTCTGCGAATTCAGGCTGGATGAGGTCAGTGGCACCGAACAGAGAAAAAATCCCCTCATCTACGTTGCTGTCCTCCTCGTCTTCATACGGCGTGCTTTCTCGTACTTTGTAATCTGGTGGTATGAGGTGCTGATTCATCTTGATCATTGTCAGCCGCTCCACATTTTTGGGCGAGAGGCGGCTCCGTTTGGGAGTTACAATGCCACCAGCAGCACTGAAAACACGTTCGGAAGACACACTTGCGAGTGGGCAAGACAAATAGTTTATAGCCAGGTTGAAGAGCTGTGGCCACAATTGTTTTTTGCCATGCCAATACTGCAATGGCTCATCATTAAGGAAGACCTCTGTTGAGTCATTCAGATAGTCCTGCACCATCGACTCAAGGTCATCAACTGTTCCTCCACTTTGCTTACTTTTTGCTGTGCCTGTGACATTTTTTCGAGAACCATACCCCATCAAACTTAGCCAATCCTCCTCCCCAGCCACTGTTAGTGTTGTCATTGTGTGTGGTGCAGATGATCCAGTTGCCGGTGTCTTTAACGGCTGAGAGGTCACTTGTGCCCCAGCCACAGGTGCAGAAGTGGATTCTTGTGACTGCGGATGGCCTGCTGATGCTGATGCTGATGTACTGGCTTCTCCTTCAATAACCTGCCGTTCTTTTTCAAACCTCTTGGCTGACCAGGCTAACCAATGTTTGTACTTTTGAACATCTGCATCAGCGAAAGGAAAGAATGCGTTGTCTGCCAGCGCCTTTTTGTAGCGTGGATCCAGAATAGTAGCACAAATGTAATGCTGATCTGAGTTGATGTTTTGAAGACGTTCATCACCACGTAGGCGATGTAATAATTTCTCAGACAAAATTAAATGGTTTTTTTTTTTTTCATCTTTTTCAAACTCAGAAGAAACCGCCATCAGTTGGTGCTCCAGTATGCACAACAATGGGATAGCTTTTCCCAAATTACAGTCCTCCTGGCTGACTGCACGCGTAAAGAACTCAAAAGGACGAAGCATGTCTGTCAGGCTTTTAACTATGTCCCATTGCGCCTTACTCATCCGCAGGTCCTCCTTCTGAGATGTAGCCTCTGTCAAGAAATAGTGATCGAGTACCGTATACTGCTCATGCAGACGCTCAAGCATGTAGAAGGTTGAGTTCCAACGTGTTGCCACCTCCTGGATGAGTGCTTTCACTGGCATTCCACGTTGAAGTAGCAGTCTCCGCAGATGCTTCCGGGCCTTAAAAGAATGGCTGAAATGGTTGCACATTTTGCGGCAGGTGGCCATTACCTCGAACGCTGGACTCTCTTTATCACTCAAGAATTTTTGAACTACCAGGTTGATACAGTGCGCCAAACACGGCACTCTAACATGGTCACCAAGGAACATGGCCCTAACTACATTGGCGCCATTATCCGTGGAAACATAACCAATCTTGCGTTTTAGGGGGGATAGCATTGTCAAGACCTTTTTGTCAAACTCTTCCAAAAGGTTTTCTGCTGTGTGACTTTTCTCCAAGCCAAACATGGCTAGTGTTGCATGTTTCCGAGCAGCTTTGAAAACTTGGTCCGGGTCAACACCTGCGTTTAGCTTTGCTTTAACACCTGAAAAAGAGACCCAGTGTGCAGTGATGCACATGTAATCATCGCCTGGGCCACTGGTCCACATGTCTGTTGTCAGATGTATTGTGTGAACAGCACTCTTCTGCAAAGCTGCCCCAATCGCCTGCAGCACATCTTCATGTAGTGCTGGAACCGCAACTCTGGCAAAATAGAACCGGCTCGGAACCTTCCATTTAGGGCAGAGCGTTGCAACTAATTCAAGAAAACCTACCGCTTCTACAAAAGAAAAAGGTAGAAGGTCCACAGCTAGCATTTTAGCCAGCTTAGTGTTATACAGACGCGTCAGTGGGTGGTTGCGTTCATATGGCACGTCTGAAGTAAGCATTGTTCTAATGTTGGCCTGGACCAAGCATTTACGGGCTGATAATGACTTCGTTGACCCAATTTTGCTCGCTGGTGAACTTTTGTGCGTTGGTGTCTCACTCGCTCCAACACTCTTAGTGTGCCTCACATTGGGTGTGCTGCTGACAGGGGTACTGGGTGTAAGGGAAGTGTTTGACACGTCTTCTTTCTGCTCGTCAACATCAGATGAAACATCAACGTTTCCTTGATTTTGGCCTTTCTTGATCGCAGCTAGGTGCGCAAACCATTTGACAGCGTGCTTTCTCTCAAGATGACCACTCTGGCCGCCGGTACCATAGTTGGTACCTGACTTACCACGACTAACTGCAAGCTTACAAAGGGTACAAATGGCAAACTTTGGATTTTTGGGACAAACAGTAAAGAAGTCCCAAACTGGGGACTTGAAGTGTCTGTGGGACCTGGAGGAGGCGGCGATACTGGTGGTGGTGGTCATGAAGCTAATGCCAGATGAAGTGGAGGATCTGGATTGCCCAACTTTTGTACGTTTTCCACTTTCACCGCCACTAATTAAGGTCGAGGTTGACGGAGGTCTCTTCTTGCCAGAAAGAAATATGGAAGCGGGACGAGTTGGTGTACTACCTAACTCCAATGATTGTGGTGTTTCCACTGCCTCCTCATCGACAACATCATCATCATCATCATCACGCGCAGCAGCTCTTCGGGCTAGGGTCAAAATGTCTGTTTGCTGCATGCCCGCTGGGGCTGCAGTGACCTTTATGATGACTGGGTCGTCGTTGGCAGAGTCTTCATCAGCAGCAGTATCCGCCACTTCTTGTTGAGCCTCATCACACTCCATAAGTCTGAGACTTTGGACGAGCTTCCTTTTACGCTTAAGTACCTTTGTTGGATCATGGTGTGCCTCACTCTCAGACGGCTGTGGTGCTGGTTCCCAAGTTTGATCCGTATCATCAGAAGGAGGTGTGCTTGAAGAGGATGTAGACACCACCCTTGATCTCTTCCTTGCTAGGGTTGTGGAAGACAATGAAGGATCAGCAGGAGGAGTGGCTTCCTCAAATGATACCTCGCCTTGATTGTCGATTTCCTGATGTGCCCCTACTTCGGGAGGAACAACTATTGTGGGCACTTGTGACCCTCCATGCACCTCTGCTTGCGCATCTCCTTGCGCTGCCTCTCCTTCCACATGTACTTGGGCTTGTACTTGCACATGTGATTGTTGTTGCGGCTGTGGTTGTTCAACACTCGTCAGATGAGCTACAACAACCTGTGTTGATTGAGGGACATTGCTGCTGCTTTCTTGCGATGAGCCAACATCACTGGTCGATGGTGATTGAACAACTATACTGGCTGCCTCTGCAGCACTCAAGGGCTTGGACTTAAGTTGGCGTGGTGGTGGTGGTGGCACTGAGCCCAATGGAGCGGGGGGGGTGCTGCCAGCTTGGTCCCCAGCAGATCCCGCTGCTGCTGCTGCAGGCATACTTTTTTTTTTACTCCCAAAAAAAGGGGCGGGCGGCACACCAGTCTCCTTGGTAACTTGCTTCTTCTGCTCCTTACTGGCACCTTTCTTGCTAGAGGAGCTACGGGTTACTTTTTTTGGGGCCATCCTCTTCAGAGCAGGTCAGCAGGCAGCAGTTGCACGAGTTGCAGAGGGTTCTGTGTCCAGACGTGACGTCGCGTGACGTTATGCTGCACACACCGCTGCAGGACTTCTTCCTGGCACTGGTGGTTCTCTTGAGTCTTCTTGTGCACCTAAAAGCAATGGAAGACAGAGGAACATCAGTTCAGTTATACACCCCAAAAATTCGACAAAACACAGAAAAATGAGCACAATCCCATGCCATCCTTGATGTTTACATTGAAGACACCCCACAGAAAGACTACGGACATGCAAGTATGCAACACTCACTACCCCTGGGCATAATGGATGAAAAGTAGGCAAAATAAGTGCAGGCCTCAGACACTGCCTCTCCTCAAAATGGCCCCTTACACCCCAGGCACATGTTGCCTGTACCAGCCAGCACTCAAGATGGCCACCACCACCACCCACATGGCCAGTCCACATCAACAGTACACCCCCAAAAAACAGAAAAACAGCCAGAAATCACCACAATCCAACGCCATCCATGATGTTTACATTAAAAAGAGTGAGACCACACCACAGGCACACTCAGTCCATGCACCACCCACCACCCCTGGGCAAAAGGCCACACCAGCAGCCCCCCAAAAACGACAAAAAACAATAAAATAAGCCCAATCCCAGCCCATCCATGGCCTCAATTATGTTTAAATTCAAGAAGACACCCCACAGAAAGACTAGGCCCATGCAACACTCACCACCCCTGGGCAAAGGGCCCCACCAGCAGGCCCAAAAAAACGACAAAAAACAATAAAATCAGCACAATCCCAGCCCATCCATGGCCTCAATGGTGTTTAAATTCAAGAAGACACCCCTCAGAAACACTAGGCCCATGCAACACTCACTACCCCTGGGCATAATGGATGAAAAGTAGGCAAAATAAGTGCAGGCCTCAGACACTGCCTCTCCTCAAAATGGCCCCTTCTTACACCCCAAGCACATGTTGCCTGTAGCAGCCAGCACTCAAGATGGCCACCACCACCACCCACATGACCAGTCCACATCAACAGTACACCCCCAAAAAACAGAAAAACAGCCAGAAATCACCACAATCCAATGCCATCCATGATGTTTACATTAAAGAGAGTGAGACCACACCACAGGCACACTCAGTCCATGCACCACCCACCACCCCTGGGCAAAAGGCCACACCAGCAGCCCCCCAAAAACGACAAAAAACAATAAAATAAGCACAATCCCAGCCCATCCATGGCCTCTATTATGTTTAAATTCAAGAAGACACCCCACAGAAAGACTAGGCCCATGCAACACTCACCACCCCTGGGCAAAGGGCCCCACCAGCAGGCCCAAAAAAACGACAAAAAACAATAAAATCAGCACAATCCCAGCCCATCCATGGCCTCAATGGTGTTTAAATTCAAGAAGACACCCCTCAGAAACACTAGGCCCATGCAACACTCACTACCCCTGGGCATAATGGATGAAAAGTAGGCAAAATAAGTGCAGGCCTCAGACACTGCCTCTCCTCAAAATGGCCCCTTTTTACACCCCAAGCACATGTTGCCTGTAGCAGCCAGCACTCAAGATGGCCACCACCACCACCCACATGACCAGTCCACATCAACAGTACACCCCCAAAAAACAGAAAAACAGCCAGAAATCACCACAATCCAATGCCATCCATGATGTTTACATTAAAGAGAGTGAGACCACACCACAGGCACACTCAGTCCATGCACCACCCACCACCCCTGGGCAAAAGGCCACACCAGCAGCCCCCCAAAAACGACAAAAAACAATAAAATAAGCACAATCCCAGCCCATCCATGGCCTCTATTATGTTTAAATTCAAGAAGACACCCCACAGAAAGACTAGGCCCATGCAACACTCACCACCCCTGGGCAAAGGGCCCCACCAGCAGGCCCAAAAAAACGACAAAAAACAATAAAATCAGCACAATCCCAGCCCATCCATGGCCTCAATGGTGTTTAAATTCAAGAAGACACCCCTCAGAAACACTAGGCCCATGCAACACTCACTACCCCTGGGCATAATGGATGAAAAGTAGGCAAAATAAGTGCAGGCCTCAGACACTGCCTCTCCTCAAAATGGCCCCTTCTTACACCCCAAGCACATGTTGCCTGTAGCAGCCAGCACTCTAGATGGCCACCACCACCACCCACATGACCAGTCCACATCAACAGTACACCCCCAAAAAACAGAAAAACAGCCAGAAATCACCACAATCCAATGCCATCCATGATGTTTACATTAAAGAGAGTGAGACCACACCACAGGCACACTCAGTCCATGCACCACCCACCACCCCTGGGCAAAAGGCCACACCAGCAGCCCCCCAAAAACGACAAAAAACAATAAAATAAGCACAATCCCAGCCCATCCATGGCCTCTATTATGTTTAAATTCAAGAAGACACCCCACAGAAAGACTAGGCCCATGCAACACTCACCACCCCTGGGCAAAGGGCCCCACCAGCAGGCCCAAAAAAACGACAAAAAACAATAAAATCAGCACAATCCCAGCCCATCCATGGCCTCAATGGTGTTTAAATTCAAGAAGACACCCCTCAAAAACACACTAGGCCCATGCAACACTCACTACCCCTGGGCATAATGGATGAAAAGTAGGCAAAATAAGTGCAGGCCTCAGACACTGCCTCTCCTCAAAATGGCCCCTTACACCCCAAGCACATGTTGCCTGTAGCAGCCAGCACTCAAGATGGCCACCCACCACCACCACCCACATGGCCAGTCCACATCAACAGTACACCCCCAAAAAACAGAAAAACAGCCAGAAATCACCACAATCCAATGTCATCCATGATGTTTACATTAAAGAGAGTGAGACCACACCACAGGCACACTCAGTCCATGCACCACCCACCACCCCTGGGCAAAAGGCCACACCAGCAGCCCCCCAAAAACGACAAAAAACAATAAAATAAGCACAATCCCAGCCAATCCATGACATGAATTATGTTTAAATTCAAGAAGACACCCCACAGAAAGACTAGGCCCATGCAACACTCACCACCCCTGGGCAAAGGGCCCCACCAGCAGTCCCAAAAAAAGGACAAAAATCAGCACAATCCCAGCCCATCCATGGCCTAAATGGTGTTTAAATTCAACAAAACAGTTGTATCATGCACCCCTAACCAACCCTGGTCCTACTGGATACTGTGGCTACCCACAATATAATTTATTTAATGTTCTGAAAAAGTTCCAAAATTTTACTTGCAGCAACTGTAATGCCCCAAACAAACTTACTTGTGAAAGTTGATTTCTAATCCAAAAGTGATCCAAAGACAGTCAAAAAGGCCTCAAATCCAAATATCCAGCAGCACCCACAAAAAGTAATCCTTCCAGCTCCAGATCCAAATGAAAGTGACCAGGAGATGGACAAAGCACTGGGAGGAGCCTGCTGGACAGGAACAGGAAGTTGGAGACTGTGGGGCACTTCCTTCCTCCCCCCCCCCAAAATGGACTCCTTGCAAAAAAAAAAGGCCATGCAAATGTCAACCTGAGGAGTGATTCTGATAAAAATCATAATTTTCTGAAGGTTTATCCTGTTTGCTGGTGATTTTCTTGTGCGAAATTGCAAAATCTCTATTTCGCAAGTGCGAGATTGTTCCTTTCCGCCGCAACTACGTGTTCGCAATTGCGAACTCTCGCGAGGTGTGCTGTGCAAGGTGGCAAGCCGCGAGTACGTATTCGCGGGCGACAAACTCCCGCGGGAACACGCAGCAAGATCTAAAATGGCGCGTCACTCGCAAAGAAAAACAACTCGGCAAACGCTAAAATGACGGAAAGTGAACGCCGTGCACCACGCCGCGCGCCGCAACCAAGCAAAAAATCCGCCGCGAGCGGATTCACGGATTTTCGACAAATTCGCGAGCGTTCGCGGATTGCGGATTTGCCGAAAATCCGAAAAATCCGCGAGCGGAGCGGATTTTACGCCCATGCTTATATTTGATCCGTCGAGGATTCATGTCCACAACCAACCATTTGCCATGCAGGCAGCCCTGTGGCTACCCCTATTCTCAAACACAAATCACAGGTAAGATAAGCATTTTGGAGAGGTAGAATAATGGGCTAGGACTGGGAGGAGAGCAGAGACTGCCAGTACTACTAGTAAAGTACTAGTAGGGCTACTGAATTCACTAACTCGGTTACTGGCACTTTGGTACATTTCAGGACTAGATGTTTCATTCATGCTGGTAAGTTGGAAGAAACCAAAAGTCCAGTAACCACCGCCCACCCCCACACAAAATAATATGAACGCGTATTCTATGTTTTGGTATGAAAAATAATTATTAAGAAATATATTCATGTAGTACAAAAATAAAATTAATTAACCCAACTCACCACCCTACCTAACCCCAACCGATGTCCAAAAGTCCAAAAGTCCCCTTTCCCAAACTCCCAATTCCCACCCCCCAACAGTCTTTAAAAAAGGGGCAAGGGACAGTCACTTCCTCCAGTGGCGTAGTGTGGACAGCTGTTGCTGCACGTCCCGCAGCTCTTTGCGGAGGTCCCGGAGCTGGCGCTGATGTTTTTCGGCCAACCGCTCCAGGTACTCCACTCTTTTATGGAGGCGGCGCTGACGCACTATCCAGGCTTTGGGGGCGGCAGATGATTGTGTTGCTGCTATGCGGCGGCGGCGGTGGGAGGTTGCCGGGCCACGGCTCCGTTTGGCTGGAAGCTTCTGGCTGGTGGACACGGGGGCACTGGAGGAGGATGCAGTGGTTGCTGTCTCCTCCTCCTGCTCCCGAGCCCACAGCCACCGATACTCGGAACAAATAGCCTCCAGCTTACGGGCCCTGGCCCAGACAGCCATCTCCTTTCAGGTGAGCTTTTTCGGAGTAGCATCTATATGAAGAAAGAAAGAAAAATACTATAGCCAATATTCTTTAACATAAAGTCAAAATAATTCAACGGAAAGTTGGCTCTCAGTAACACCAGCGAGTAGCAAACTCAGTATAACATTTTCGCATGTATCTTTCCGCCGTCTTTGTAGGCCTGTAACATTACTGGGAGTTTCAAGAATTCCACTAGCAGGACTAGGGATGGACTCACTAATACATACATAGTCAGAGAGTACTAAAAAAAGTCTTCTGTTTTTTTCTCTTGTTTTGCTAAAGAAATTACTGGTATGTGAACTTGTGGTAGCCGGCATGCACCCAAGAAAAACAGACACAAGCCATGATGACGCAGACTCGCAGTACTTTAAGCAGTACATGCAGGTGGAGATAGGAAGCTCTTACTTTTCAATAGGGGTGGCTCTGCCACTGGCCATACTCGGTTACATCAAGGGCTACTGCTCAATGTAATGATATCTTTCGCACTGCCCCCCCCCCCGGGCCTTTACTACAACAAAAGAAGAATGAAGATTATTCAATTCTGATCATATATCAGTATCCTGCCAATCACATGATCTTTGGTTATAAGATGGATGCCTTTAGGTGCTTTGTTTTGATAGATTGAGTGAACTACAGCAATAGTCCACCCATGACACAGCTGAAATAAAATTATTAACATAGGGAGTGAGTGTGGATCCCATAATTGGCGGAGGAAGGGACTTGACTTGATATAATGTTGTCAACTATACAATCCATACACAATAGATGCTGTGCCTGCAAAGTAAAGTACTGTACTGCTAGTCAAGGCAGGGAGTATTTTTGATCAATCAGAAATTCTAGTATTTGGATTTCCTCAGCTTTGCTACTCTGGCACGGACATGCTGTACAAAGTAACAATCTTTATCCACTCAGCGTCTGCTCTACTACATCATACACCTCTGCTATCGATGAGGAAAAAGAAGATAACATCCAGGCTTCCAAAGTAGGTCTATCATTCTTCTTAATTTCTCAAATGTACCAAGTTTTCTTTTTCTCAACAACCAACTAACACCCTTTTCATTATATTTTGGAAACCACCGTCTTCTTCTCTTGACTTGCATTCAAAAACACCATTCTTTACAGTCATAAATGTTAAGACTCGCTCTTCCTTCGTTTCACCCTTCTTTCACTTTTCGTTCTTCACATCCCTAAAGTACATCTGATATGACTTGGCTTCACGATAAAAGTTTGCCAGCTGAGTTGAAGTCAAATAGAGGGGGCCATTTCTTACCCGAGAAGTACGGCCGCTAATGCTTTACAAGTCAAGGTTGACTGTCTTTTCCGTGATAGCCAAAAAAGTAGTTCTAAATTAGTAACTGTTCTTAACAGTACAGTGTAATTGTACTAGTGTACTCTCCAGTACATCATACACTCCTTTGCGAACCTATTAAAAAATGTCAATAAGTAAGGAGTATAATAACTTACCACCGTCCGCCGCCGCTGAGCCTTCCCCCCATCTCCTCCTGGTGGTGCCGCCACATCCGCCCCTATAGTGGAGCCTGCCGCAGTGCTGGCCCCGGCACTGAGGGTCATCTGTGCCGCATCAGATGTTGTGACGTCTAGAAGTACATGTCATATTTTCAGATGCCATACACAACCCCCTATTTCGTCTCGTAATGGAAGGAAATGTTACATAACACATTTTTTATTACTGGGATTGAAAAAAAGTAACGGTTTTGGGGAGGGTGTTAACTTTTTATATGCTTATTCCATTAAATGCTACACTTCTTAGGACAACTGATGAATGCTTGCTTAACGTGCACAATTTTTCTAATTACAGAAAGAAGATTACATTGCCCTTCTGCCAACAGGACGATTCACCAACTACTAGTAAGTCATCACCAGCAGTACTTTAAGTACTTTAAAGAAGGTGGTGGCTCCCGCACAGTTTTTCTAAGAATTTCATGTGTCTGTTAACTATTACGTTAAAGTAATTTGATTCATGGGAATGTTGTTTAAACTTTAACGTCATCTATCAGCAGTGCTCGCTCCGAATACTACGCTATTAAAAATAAAAAAATATTTCTTTCATTTCTTAATTGAAAATAAAACTTTAAAACTAACAATCACTGTGTGTTTTTTGTTCACGAGTGAGTGAGCGGAAGGGTTTGAACTACTGCACTTGGCAGTCATGTTTCTGTGACTCAGATAGGCTGGGACTCGGCGGTAGTCTTCTTCTGTTCGTCTGGGTCATAAAATCATTGGTCAGACACACTAGATAGTTGGTAAGGGGATTGGGGCTTCAACTTCTGTTCGGACTGAGGTATGTGGAAAGTCGAACTGCACCTATAATCAATAATGTCCTATTTCTCTTGTCAATACTTCTTTATGTGCAGAATAGTCCCTGAAACACTAGCAGTATGGTATGTGCTCCCAGCAAATCAAAAAGGCGACTGCTACCTTTTTCTTGGTGTAAACATTGACATTTTATTGTTGGAAATTGTCAAAACACTTACATTAAGAAGACTGGAATAGACAGCAAGTGCAACCCAGATGACTGCACTCGGTGCCTAGAGCTATTGCTGGATCAGAGTTTTGTTTAACACCGTTTGCCGACTGGGCAAGCTTAGCTACCTACACAGACCGACTCATAATCGTAAATGGTAGTAGCTCAGAGAGTGATGGGAGAGGCAGGATAAGAATGTCGAAAGTAGTCTAGATTAGAAGAAGATCAAAGACTATTTTGTAAAAAATAGAATTAGGAAATAGTTTGTAATGAATAGGAGCTGTAAAAGTTAGGGAAGTATAAGTATTAATATAACAATAGAACAACTTACTGAGGCCAGCAGAAGAGCCTGCAAGGGACTGCTGTGGCTGTCCACCTTCTTCCACCGGAGCCTCGATGGTGCTGCTAGTCGCCTTGCCCCTGAGAGGTGCTGATGATCATGAAATAAAGAAACACAACATGGATGATTGTTTTTTTGAAATATTTGATTTCTTTGACCACAATCTAAAATTATCTTGGGGAAACAAATTAGCAACAATTGCACTACATGTATTAACCTATCTGATCTGGTCAACTAGGAGGATACTACTAGTACAGTATTGATGGATTCGCAGACCGTCTACTTGGAAAGTTATGTAAATCACAAACTAAACCAACAACAAAAAGGTTCTACTATGACTGCCCGCACTCAGCAGCACAGTCCGTCATCATGATTGCAGAGCACTAAAAAATGTCCTACTACTACTAATAACAAGTCATAATATACTCAACCTATCAATCCATCACAATCTCTTCTTCTTAGTGGCAGCAGTAGTACAAAGGAAGGACTAGACTTGAGTATCTAGTCTCTCTAGCATTACGCAGTTCTGTAAAGTACTACACTCATACATATTCTCAGGCCAAATGTGTACAAAGTTGCAAACAAGTAAGCATAGTAGCAACGCCACTGAGGAGGCGAGCACCTGCAACCACAGAAGCTATTTAAACACTATTTTACCTGCAATGTAATCGAATAGGCAGCATTCTTGCTCTTCGGGAAAAACATATATTAGCAATATAACACAGAGCAGAAGAATACAAAGTAGTCATTAAATAGCTACTCACCAAGGCCAGGGATATCCACACCTAGCAGGTGGAGCAGGTCCTGCTCCCGGTCGAGGACGTCAGCCCACCGGTGCGTCGCTTGGTTGTAGGTGCGCCGGACCCCCGACTCCCTCCGCATGGCCCGGCACACCTTATCCCACGGCTGGCGACGCTCCCGGAGGCCATACCCTTGACTGGGCCTGCCCCCTGCTGCCACGGTCTTAGGGAGGTGGCGCTGAACAAAAAATATCAGGGCGGCCACCTCCACCGCGGTAAAAACCTCCCTGACCTCTACATCAACTCCCCTCAATCGCCCGCAAGGGAGCCGGCTACGGGGTGCGGGACCCTTCCCCATTGATTTGCCGGCTCCCTTTGCCATGGTCCTGGCCAAAAGAAGAAAAGAATAGGGGGAAGAAAAAAAAAAATGAAAGAGAGAGCTAAACCAAAAAAGTAGTTATAAAGTAACAAAAAGTTGGAAAAAACACAAAATATAGATCTAGACAAATAGAGAGATAGATAATGAGCAAAAAGAGCAAAAAAAAGTTCAAAGAAAGAAAGGATGGCAAAGATTCAAGCAGGATTCAAAAAGCATGCACAGGACCATAGCAATGAATTAAAAACAAGATGGCCGCGTTGATTGAGGACCGCGTGGGTAAGTTCGCGCGATATTTCCCCCGCGAGCACGCAAAAAGACTCGTAATAGTGCGCCGCACACAATGCGAGATTACCAATAGCGTCCGGAAACGGAAATACGCAACGCGCACAAGATGGCCGCGCCCATGTACGACCGCATGGGCAACCTCGCGGTCGGTGCGCTGCAAGCGGTCCGCGAATATGCAAAAAAAAACGCGAACACGCAAAAAAAAATACGCCGCAAATTCACACAAATTCGCAGATTATGCGGATTGCGAATTCGCTTTCGCACGATTTCGCGAACCGCGAATTCGCAAATTTTGCCCATACTTAGCAGAAACACTAGACTGTGTCCAGCAGGACACAACAGTTAAGAAGGGTAGGGAGCTCTAACAAACTCTTCCCACCAACAGGTTGATTGGCTTCCGCCTTGCCAATCCGAGTCCGGCTAAGTTTGTTGAACACAGCACGACTCGAGCAATTTAAAAAGCAGACTTAATACAGATATAAAACACAATTTCTTCAATAAGCCCAAGAATGTGCAAAGAGCCGAATTGCAAAATACAGTTTAAAAAACCTTGTGCCTGCAGTATAAGGAGGTCTCTGCTCCACCAGGTTAAGAAAGGCCGGGGGCTCTAGCATACTCTGCCCACCAAGACGGTATGACTACTGGTCTGGCTTACCAACCCTGATCAACTTCCCTCTCCAAACCTCCAGCTATGCACACCCAATCAGAGGGTAAATTCAAATTCAAATATCTTCATTCGATTCACACAAGGTGTATCATAAAAGAGTTCATATGATTTAAAAAAAAGCATTTACGTACATATGAAATTCATTGATCTAAAAAAATAGCAGAAGTGCAATTCACATTGTAGCCAAGAATTCATGAGTTAACACATTCCTACCATTGTTTTTCTTCTTACTTGGGTCGCCCTAAAAAACCTTGTAAGTACCACACATGTATAGAGGCTTGGAAGCAGTTGTAAATATAAAAAGGCCGGCCTGCATTGTTTAAAATGTAGTGATTTCAACAGAGGTACAATAAGGGAACTTCGCAGGTCTTTGTAAAATTTACAAAAAAGTGCAATGTGTATTGTTGATTGGTTTGATACATTATCACATGGACAACGTTGTAAATCTTTTGCCCAGTCTTGGGGTTTGGAAAGCTTATCAGGCGGTGAAAGATATTTAATCTAAAACGAGTTCAAACAAATCGTTGTTGAGCATTTATAACATTAAAAAGGTATGGTTGCATGAAAAAAGTAGTCGGGAACAGTTGATTGTATTTCACAGTTGGTTTACCCAATTCCACGCATAATCGCAAATCCGCCAGATGGTTTAGAGACTCTGTTTTTAGCCCCTTCCTCGAGGTGTTTAACAAGATTTCTGGATGCTCGTAGAATTCCAACCGACCCATAACTGTCAGGGAATTCTTGATAAACTTTAGCTAGGGAATCTTTAGGGCGATTTCAGAGTCACAACAGTCCTTAACTATGGCACAAGTCCATATTTTGTGCCATAGCAAGAGTGGTTGAGTCCTTACCAAGTCAATTATGTAATTAGTCCCCAGCTCAGAGTGACATACATAATTTGAAAAACTGGAGACAAATGATAAAAGGTTTTAAAAAAATACATTTTCCACCACCTGTAATGATTCAACGTTTGCATAACCCCAAATGTCAGAGCCATACATTGCAATGGTTCTACACTTTGCATAATAAATTGATAACATTTCTTTGAGTTGGATATTCCCCAGTTTTCTAGCAAAGTTGCGAAGTGCTGCAATGGATCTTAAAAATTGCTCTTTTCCATGTGCCTTTACAATCAAATAGAATACCCAGATAGGAAAATGTTTGAGTTTGGGGTAAAGTTGTGTTTCCTAAGTGAATATTGCAACATTTTGTCCCCCCAACCTATTTTCCTAACAAATGTCTTGCGTGTGTTATTTCGGAGCCCTACATTTTCCATAAACAGGGTAAATTTATCAAGTAGGCATTGCAGAGCTAGAGGGGTAGGCGCCATAAGAACGACATCGTCCGTGTAAAGTAAAACCGGGAATGGCCGTTGTTTCACCTGTGGTAAATCCTCACACGAACTAGCCAGAGTGTTACCCATATTGTTTATATAGAGATTGAATAGAAAGGGAGTGAGCACGCACCGCTGCTGGACCCCTTCTTCTATTCGAAATTGGCAGGTACAATCTCCTTTAATGCCGAACTGTACCCTTGCGTGGCTGTTTGAGTACAGATGTCGTAAGAGAGCAATAATTGTACAGTCAATACCCATTGAACTCATCACTTACCACAGTTTATCATGGATAACGCAGTCAAAAGCTGGCGATAAGTCAACGAATACCGTGTACAATTTACTATCTTTAATGCACGTGTATTTGCCCGATAGCAAGTTCAAGTTAATAGCTAGCTCAATAGCGCCAATGCCCTGGCGGAATCTATACTGTAAGTCAGAGATCCTGTTGTTGCTATCTGCCCAGCTTTGTAACCTGACTAGAATTATCCGACCCACCACCTTTACTAAAGAGTCAAGTAGGGAGATCGGTCTGGAGTGTGATGGACAGTTTCAGTAACCTTTTTTAAATATAGGTACAAGATAAGACTCAGCCCAGGTCAAAGGTAGTCCCGTACATTGGTAAGATCGAAAGACATTAGTAAGGAGGGGTCCCCAGAGATGAATAAATCAAATGGGATGCCATCTGGACCAGGAGCTTAGTTTCCCTTACTGGATCTAATAGCAAGGACAACTTCTTCCACAGTAAAATTTAGAGCAACACAATCGGGTGTGGGGCAAGCACCTGTGTGGCAACCTCTGCATTTAGTATTGGACGATTAGTTGCACAGGTTGCATTTGACTAATAGAGGGCATACAAGCGTTATCCACTCTTCCTCGGTCATGGCAATCTCGATTTTGGGTGTATCTGTATTACTGAGGAATGGGGAGTTAACCACGCGCCAAAACGCAGTGGTATCATTACTTCTGCTAGACTCATGCAATTTCTCCCACTTTTCCTCTTTTAGTGTTTTCTTATTTTTTTTTGGGAGTGAGCCGGTATACCCGCCTCTAATACTGGATCTCATCCATCTTTCTAGGTTGTTTCTTCAGTGCTGCTGTAAGCTTTTTAATGGTCCTGCTGCATATATGATCAAACCATCCCTTCCTGTGTTCTGAACCTGCCTTCTGCCATGACAGTAACCCTGCCTTAATGGTGCCACTTTTTTGTTCAAAGGATTCTGTAATAACCGTAGCTTCCTTTGTGTTATCCAGACAAACGCTGAAGGCACGTTTATGTTTCTGAATTAGATTCTCTAAAAAGACATTTGGGTTAACTATCGACCAGCATACTGTAAATCTGTTGTTTCGAGTGAGCTCTAATTTTTCCACTGCAAAGGTACGGGAAGGGTCCCTCTGCTCCTTTACTAATCCCAGGTTTAACAAAAGGCTCTGAGGGTAGTGATCACTTAGAGCACAATTGTGTATGGCGTAATTGCCAATGTGAGTTGAATAACAGGTTGAGAAAAGCAAGAAGTCAATAACTATTTTACCCATAGTGCCATCAAAGGTACAATATACCTCAGTAGGAAACTCGCCAAGCTGATTGCATAGGCCTAGATCATATTTAAAAATGAGTTCGTTGAGCCACCTACCATACTCAGAATGTGCAAAAGGGGTGGTATCTTTGTTATGTTGATGAAGTCAACCCACAGAAGGATTTTGAAGGCAGTTTGCATAGTTGGATATTAAAATCCCCCACCTAGAGTATTATTTTCTCCCGAGCCCCCTGTAGAAGAACGGCATCCAGGTCACTTTCAAGGGAGGACAATGTGGCCATTATATTAGAGCTGCAAGCATTATAATAAAAAATTACTAGACAAACCATGAGCCCTCCCAAAAGAACGATGCTAACAATTTGATAAAAGGAACTACTGGTCTTAAGTTTTACAGGAGAAGAGGAATGTATATTTGATACATACGTACAGAGACCACCCCTGTTTCTACGGTGCCTAGATGGAATGTTGGCAAATTATAAGTTTTAAATCCATTTAGATGGCCAGGATCTATAACACATGTTTCTTGTAGGCAGAATATACAAAAAATATTTATAAGTTTTAGCCACTCTGGTATATTAAGCTTACTATGCAACCCAGCTATATTCCGGGTAATCGCTGTAATATTAGTGGGATCTAGGGGAGTGGGGTCACTCAAGAGCTCTATAGTTTGCACAAAAGGTGACAAGGACATTACATCTTGAGGGCTGGAACACAACTGCAAATTCGTATCAGTAGCGGGGTACCTGGTCTCTGCGTTAGAGTGGTCATAGATAGATTATCATTTAGTCAGTCTATCCCAGCAAGATTAGAAAGAGTATCAAATCCATTGAAAGTGGGTATAGAAAAGAGAGGGGAATTTACATAGTGTACTCCAGAAATTTAGGGTGAATTGTACAATGTGCCTAATGTTGGGGGGCAAAGTGGAGTCCATACATTTGGCTGACTATTACATTGTATAGGAGGTTTGTAGAAAAAGCCAAGCGGGAGGTCCACAATTTGCTCTTAATTTAAATGCAGGGACTTAAACCTGCACAATATGTCATTGACTAATCTTGGAGACTTAAATGATAGAACTATACAGTCACTCGCAAAAGCTTTGGGGTCTTTGCAATCCAGCCTATCCGTCTGGCCATTTTAAGGTCTGCAAAATTGTACCCCCCCAGACTCAACTTTAGAGTTGAGTAAGTTAAGAGATTTATTTCTTAGTGATACCCATGTTTCATGCTGGGGGGACTCAGTTGGTGGAACGTTGGCCAAACAAAAAAATGACCACATAAGGAGTTACATTTGGTGGCAAATCTAGTCTATGCCTTTCAGCAGAGGGAGGGTTGGAAATTCTTCCCTCTACAAGATTTGGCCATTATCGAGGTCCCCTTATTTGTCTCTGTAGCCGGGGTAGGTGTCTATTTTTGGGGCACAGCCCTAATATCATTCATGGTGGTTCCAATAATTGGAAAACAGGTTTGAGAAACAATGTTTCTACTAGAGGGCCCCTCACCAGAATGTGTGCCCCCGTGAGAAACAGCCCTCCCTTCACAAGGTTTCATATTTGCCCCTATCCCTGATAATCTCTCCCCAACTAATTTATTTATTAGTTCCACACTTATTTCCAATTTTTCAAGTCAAGCCAAGATTGGTAGAAAATTTTTAGCAATAGTATTTTCGATACATGATATTAGTGATAGATTTCAATCGCGGGGGTAAACCGTCGTATTGAGAAGTTGAATTAGTATTCGAGTCAATCAAGGGAGGTGGACTATGCAGTCTGACAGCTATGGCTTCTGGGGCTAACTCCTGGGCTTTTTTCATGGATCTAGTCCGTATAGCCCTCGTAGGTTCCGGATGTTTGACCTTCCTTTCTTTTTGACTGGGATTTCATGTACAGGGGTACCCGTGGGTAATGGGGAGGAGTACTGAGCGGTGGATGTAACTGATGTGACTGATGGGCTTCTAGTAGGTACATGTTTTGTTAAAGTGGAGTCACTTGTAAAGTCACTTGTAGGAACAACATGTATGGTAGCCTCCACATTGGGGCCAGCTGGAACCCCCTCTACTGACAGATGTCACTCTGCAACCTGAATCTCCTTTTCAATAACCTTAGCGGCCTATAGGAGGAAGCAGTCAAGTGCAGAATTTAGCGATGTTTTTGGGGTGCCAGCTTTACCCCCCAATAATTTCAATTTGGCCGCCATTCCAGGTAGCGATGCAATAGGAAAATAGGTCAACTTACTTAAGCCGAGAGGTTCTTGTCAAGCTGCCCCTTGTTGTGTGACGACTGTTGCAGTCTGTCCTGGTCCCCAGATGTAGCAGTAGCAGCAGGCAGAAGACCGTCCCCTCTTTAATACAGTAAGACCTAACCTAGCACCAAAAAAATCATACAGCATATCGTTTATTAATTGTTGTAAGCGTCCTCAGTTTAAAAAGCCGGCATGTAACTGGTCTCTTTTATTTGCAAAAAGGCCAACATGTTTTGTTGCCATACACTCTTCATCGGGATGTTGGGGAATCAATCTTCACCTCAGTCCATTTTCCACACCCAATCTAGAAGCTGATTATGTCCAGTGTACCAGCAACAACACAATTTCATTAAAAGAACATGCGCCAAATGGTCACGTTCCATCTTACAGACCGGAAATGTCTGTCCCTGTCACACTACTGAGTTTTCTTGACGTTCTCTTGTCCAGCACGATGATAGAGTAGTATATACCCAGGCTAATATCAATGAGACCTTTGCTGTGTATTGTGCCCAGCTCTACAGCCGGTGGGAAAAAGACCACCCTCAACCTATCTTTTTGGCCAAGGCACCTAGGCTCCCACCCACAGTTGCAACTTCGATGGGGGGGAGAGTCTTGTACAGGAGGTACGGGGCTATCAAGGAATTGACCTGAGGAAAGATCCCAGACATGGACAGGCTTCCCATAGAATTTTACTCGACATACATTGACATCCTTGCCACTGCACTGACCAAATTATGGGGCATATTATAAAGCACAGGCGATAAAATTATCGCCGCTTTATCGGCAGGAAACTGCCGCTAAAGCAGCGATAATGAGCTTGATAATATGCCCTTGTGAATTCCCATAGAAGCCCAGGTTCTGGTGTTAACCTGGGCTTCTATGGGAATTCACAAGGGCATATTATCAAGCTCATTATCGCCACTTTAGCGGCAGTTTCCTGCCGATAAAAGCGGCGATAAGGTATCGCCCTTGCTTGATAATATGGCCCCATATAACTTATCTAAGGACACCTGCTCTCTTTCACCAGCTCTCAATGAAGCATTAATGGTGTCAAAGAGCATCAACCTACAGTGCTTATTTAAGGCTAGAACACTCTCAGAATGCAAACGAATGAGTGTTTAAATTCCGCTATGAAAAACATTGTATGGTAAGTTTTAAAGAAGAAAGCACCAGGATCTAATGGTAGATGGCAAATTGATAAGAACAACATGTCCCAGGAAGACTTGCAAACTGACAATGTACGCATGCATGCATGTGTGTGCTGTCAGAATTGCCGTCAAAATCACTTGCGCGTTCATAGACGCGGCCAATTATTTTGGAGCCTACGTTTGTTGTGAGGAGATCATGGGTCGGTCCGGTGAGGATGCTTGCTGCACCATCCTGTATTTAATGGTCCTGTTTTAGGTTTGAGAGACTTCCGTGCTCTCAAGCTTTCTGCTGGGAGCTCATTTGGGAATCGACAAGTCTGGAAGCATCTTTCTATGCCATTCCCTTCCTTTGGCAGGTTTCACGTTTGAGACTCATGCGGAGGGGAACTTTAGTCCTTTTCCATTCCGTTCTCCTCCGTTTGTGAGTCTCATGTTTATGACTCATGAAGGAGGAGAATGTAGCATGCTTGTGATATTTTCTTTCAGTTTCTTATATTTTTGAATTGAATTCGAATGAAAACAAGGGTTCGAATTAACATTTCAAAGTTCTATTTTTCAGGGATCTGTTCTGATTCTGTTCTTCACTTTAGGTTCCTTTAATTGGGAGCTACTTGTTTATGGAAGAGAAAATAAGTTTACTACCCATAAAACTGTGAATACACAAGTCGTTCCTCTTTGGATTTTCATTTCAAGTGCTCTTTGCGCTATGAAAGATAATACACACAGGTATAATGGCTTAACTTTGGTTAATACTTTTATTTTGCTAATAACAGGGGTCAGTGTAGAGATCCAGGATCAGTGGTTTCCCTTCCCCTGTGAGTCAAGGCAAATATGAAATCAGGGTAGGTAAGATTGGAATGATAATCCAAAAGATTCTGTTGATATGGGAACGAAAGGATAGGTGTATTTGAATATTATATCTTCTCCTCCTTCTCAGCATGATAGCCAGATGCCAGGTAGTGAGTTTTCGGCGATTCTCAGCATTAAAGGTGGAGCATTGATTCTTTCTTTAACAGGTACACCAATACAGATGATACAGCTATTTTACCATAGAATTAAGTGCATAGTTATCTACCTTTACTTATTTTCTTACAGGTCGCCTTCCCAGCTGTTCCCTACCCTTCCTTCCCCACTTGATCACTTCAAAACTCCGTGCTACAACAGCACTTCAGTCTACAGGCTAATGAGAGGTGGGCCATTCTGAGCATCATCCCGATCTTGAGGATGCAAGGCACTGACACATGGTTCTGCTCCTAAAGAAGAATAAACCTGCGGAACTAGTTACAACTATAGACCCACTCACCATATTCTATAACATTTTGAGTAAAATATTAGTGAATAGACTACTTCCCCATGTTTAAAGCCTCATCCATGTGGATCAATTGGGGTTCATCCCAACCTAGAGCACTGCACACAGCATTCCACAGCTGATGCAGGTTATGCACTCCATTCAGAGAACATACCCCAAAGCAGTTGTTAGGAAAAATGCTTTCGATTCTTTTAGCTGAGACTATCTGTACACAACAATGTCAAGTATGGGCCTGGGTAGCAGATTTTTCAACTGGGCATGCCCTATGTATACAATCCTGGTGGCCATGGTAAAAACTGAAACAACTATCTCTACATCATACACTGTTCAGAGGGTGACTCGTGAAGGCTGTCCCCTCTGACCCCTTCTGTTCACTTTGGCAATGGAGCCTTTACCAGGGATTACAGACAGATAACATGTTCCTTTATATCCTCTCTATGCAAACAACCTCCTCCTTTACACTCAAGGTGAGCCTTGTGATTAGGGTTTACCACATTATGGCAAAGTTTATTGAGGGCAATATTAGTGCGATGATTGCCGCTCTGCGTCACTCCACTCAGTTGTGGTGTAGCCTTCCCCTATCTGTAATGGGTAGTATCACTCTGTCCAAAATGATATTTCTCCCTCGGCTCCTCTATTATTTCGTTACCCTGCCAGTCCACCTCCCCAAATCATTCTTCAATAAAATGTTCAGTCTACATGCTCAATTCATATGGGGTACCGAGTGCCATTGCATGGCTCTGGGAGAGCTGCACCTGAAGGAGAGCTTGCAGTACCCGACGTGGAGCTACATAATCTCGCAATGCAATTGAAATGGGCAGCACTCTGGTGTAATGCTCTCTGGAGTGGCAGTGCCCAGCATCCGTGCTTTGCATCCACCCGGGTCGTCCTGGTGGCCGTATTCCTTACATTATGTCCTCACCTTCATTTGGGTGCTTAGGGTCCCATACTGCCTACTCTCTGATTTTCATGGGCCTGAGTACTACAAAGAATGAAGACAAAACGTCCCCATTGCCATAGACCTCCCCCTAGAAATTCTACCTTATCTTCGCATATGGGAGACTGGACTAGGTTGCAAGATTGGGAAAGAAGTGGCATAAAGACTATCGGGAACTGGTAATCAAAAGGCCATCTGTGCAACTTTCAGTAACTGATAGCTGAGTTTGATCTCCCTACACCAGTTCCATTTATTTTGTGCAGTGGCTGCTGTTATTAGATTATCAACAAGAGAGAATGACAGTTGCACTCCTAGTGTAGTGATGAGTCATTAGAATGCTCAACTTAATTTATCAAATTTTTTGGGTGCTGTAGAGTACCAACTCCTGTCCTTGAGGTGTGAGTCAAATGTACTAGGATAGTGCCCTTCACTCCAGGAAGAGCCTACTCAAGAGCACTCCTTGGTGAACCAGTCGCTTTAACAAGTAGTCAGTTGTTTTTGTGAATTTTTTTAATTAATTTATTCTTCAAGTCATCCAGTTGTGGAATTTAAGTTTGTTTAGATCATCATCAACTTTATCGTAATATCAATACATCATGAGGCATATTGATGCAAACTATTGCTTCACAGGAATTGTATATGGCCCCAATACATTTCGGGCACAGCCCTTTGTCAGGGGATAATCCCTACAAAGGAAAGAGTGCATATTTTAAGTCCAAGAACTAACGGAAAGCAGAATGAATAAATTACTTTTGAAAATTCACAAAAACGGCTGACTCCTTGTTAAAGCGAATGGTTCGCCAAGTAGTGCTCTTGAGTAGGCTCTTTCTGGAGTGAAGGGCACTATCCTAGCTGCTATTAGATAACATAACATGTGTATAGCGCACGTTCACCATAGGCATCTTGGGGCTGAATAACAGATGTTTATTGTTACCCAAATCAATGTTACTCATTTTTTCAACCTCATAACGATGAAAGGTTGAGTGGGCCCACAAGGATTTGAACCTGTGACCATGAGGTTGAACACAGGGCCCTGTACTGGACGCATTAGTCCACTTAGCAACCAGACCTGGCTCATGAGCATGGAACACCAAGGGACTTGAACCCTCGGAGCGTGATTGTCTTAGGACTATCTGCATTACGATGGACCAGGCTCATGCAGTCAAGCTTATATAATGATCCCTGATCTCCCAAACTAAGCATTACATTTCCTTCATATGAGACCTTTGGGTACTTACCTGGGAAGAGAACTGTCAAATAGCGAATGGGCTAACGTTCTTTGTTATACCCCCCACACCTCTCGCAATGCCGACTTCAAATTAGTCCAGTGCTATTACTTGCATCGGGTGTACTTGACCCCTAGATAACTCAATAGGATATTCTAGGAAATCCTGATAGCAAGTCCCAGATGCTATCTGAGTGATGCAGATTTTTACCACATTTTATGGGGCTAACCGATCTTACTCCATTCTGGGAAACAGTGACAACCCTTGTTAATGCCGATGCAGGCGGCAATCTTGACAGGACACTAGCTTCTGCCTGTTGGGATTACTTCTCAAATCTCATGCCTGAATCATCACCTCCAGATTTGCGGACCTGGCGTTCCTTCTTGCACACCACTACCACACAAAGGGCCTCATTATGATGGAGGATTTTCCGCCTCCTCCGGGCCGGCGGAAGCCACCTCCGGCCGGAGGAGGCGGAAAATCCTCTGCAGAGTCACCAAAGACCCACCGCCGCATTACGATGGCTGGTGGGTCTTGGTGTCTGTCCGCTGCTTTTCCGCCGCGGTCCGCTTACAACCGCGGTGGAAAAGCTCTCATTTGGCTGGCAGTGTCTATCAGACACCGCCAGCCAAATTAGGAAGCATTTGTAAACATGCTTTTACGCGGCGGTTTTTCTGCTGTGGAAAAGCATGTGTACTTTTGATTGTGGGGCCCGTTGCGGGCCCCCAGGGTGTAGGCGGGTGGGGGGTGCACATGGGGGGTACCTATGGTACCCCCCAGAATTTACATGCACAAAGCGGCAGGCACCGCGCGGTGCCTGTCGCTTTGTGCATGTAAATGTTACACATGCACTTTTAACATTGCGGCGGGTGCTGCTTGAAGCAGCACCCGCCGCAATGTTAAATATCCAGGATGTGACCGCCAGGGTGGCGGTCACATCCTAATTTGCACGGAGGGACCGCCACTGCCCCTGCGGACGGTCCCTCCACCTCTGGGGTGGCGGACGGACGCAAGTCCGTCCGCCATCCTAATCGGCCCTTATGTCTTGGAAGTCTCCTACTATGCCCTCTTTACTGGGAAGGAAGCAGGAGTTGTCTATATTGTTGGAATGTGAGAGTGCCATTATGAAACTAGAATCATAGAAGGGGTGATGAAACCCTGATCACGCTCAAACATGGGACCTGATACTTCGAGACAGCCCTGGATAGCTAGGGATGGTAGCTTGCTCCCCACTCTAGGTGAAGTATCTTCAGACGACTAAACCTTTACCAATCCAACCTAGGGCCCCTATTCACATACATATTGCATATTTCCCTCATAGTAAACCTGATGGGATCATGTGTCTTTGGCCCCCTGTCCCTTCCCTGCTGCATGAGTTTTACCTTAGTCTCATTGCTTCCCTTCTATAGATAGTGATGGTACCCCAGTGACATAGCAGCCTTTTGTTCACCATGTTGGGTTTCCTGTATAGCTGTTTCCCCCTTTTTTCCTGCAACTGTTCCTTTAAATTGGTGTGCTTCACTTATTTTATTTGTTCATGTAATTTGAGTGGATATAATCACAGGTAGTGAAGCATGCCTCCTATTAGATCACCCAACGACTCAGTTGAAAAACGCTTAATTTTAATGTATGATTTTTTACTGCTGTAACTGTTGCCAGGACTGTGTCTACGCTCCATTGATTATTACTGCAATTTACCACATTTCCCGGAAATGCTAATAATGTTTTGTACCAAAAAAAGTGAAAACACAGTTCTAGACAAATCCCACAGCAATTCTGAAAAATAGAGAACATTTTAATAATTAATTGGACACCAAAGTGACGGTTGTATGATGGAACCAAACATGTGAATGTATGCCTTATCCATGCAATCTTTACTATGATCGTGTCTTTACCACGCATGTCATTATCACACATGCCTTGAAAACAAATGTTGTTGTAAAGGCATGATTGGCAAAGGCATATGCATGGGAAAGATCACACCGCAGCCCCCTCCCCTGAACCCTAAACACCAACCCACAGTTCTGCAAAGCTCCCTGCCCCAACCCTAAAACAACCCTGACCCCAATCCCTTGCCCCGAACCCAAAAATCTGGCCACAGCCCTAAAAACTACTCTGACCCTAGCCCTGTCACCCCTCGTTCTAAAACCATCCCCCAGCTCCAAAAACTACCCTGCACCCAGCTCCTGCCCTAAAAGCAGCCGCAGCCTTAAAAACTGCTTTGACCACCCAACCTGAGCCCTAAAACTCAGCCCCTAGCCCCACTTACCAAGCGGTTTCCAATTTCTTCGCCCATTCACTCTGAATCTGAAGCACTGACTGCCATTACCACCCATATGCGTGGTAATGACATATGCATGGTAAACACAAGTGTGGTAATGCTTGCAGGGTAACAGAATGTATGGTTCCTCCTGCATTGTAAATGCTGTTTCCCCAAAGTGACATCTAGTCATGCAAAACTGGCACAAAGGTGAAAGTTATGGCTGACCACGATGGAGCACAATGAAGGTACACATGGTGGATTCATCCTGGTCTCAGCTTATCTTTGAAATGTAAAGAAATTTTGAACAAAAATGTCTGGGAAGTTAAAATTGAACAGGGCAAGGCAGGGGGAGGTGTCTATGGAGAAGGCATTGTTGTCAGGGAGCCTAAGAATTAAGTTGCAGTGAAGATTGCCATCGTTACTTTTTTGGAAGTTGAAAATCTCCAGCAAGAATAAGCTGCAGGCTATGTCAGATGAGGACTACACAAGGCTGAATACCCCTTCTGTGAGCAGTCATTGAACTGGATTTTCTGCTGTAGAGAAGAACGTAACTGTCACTACTGTAAATTGAGGCTGACTGGTGATGCATCTTGTGTGGATCAGCGAGCAGGCAGGTCCCAGTCTCCATTCGATACGCAGAATACCTTTTGACAGAATGTTGTTTAAATCCCATGTTTTTGGTTTTGGCTGTTTGGGCACCGCTTGGAGGGTAGGACTCACTTCACACAGGGTCCAGGGGCAGGGTTCAAGGTGCTGGAGTTTTTTGTGTCCCAGTAGCTCAGTACAAGAGGTCAGCCAACTACCACTTGGAGGCACTCTGGTAGTCCGGGATTCAAGGAGCAAGGCAGTCTTCAAGCAGCATGGTAGTCCTCTGATGGTTCAAAGCAGGTTTCAAGCAACAGGGCAGTCCTCTGAGAGCAATGAGGCAGTTCTCTGAAGGACAAAGCAGATCTCAAGCAACCAGGGCAGTCCTCTGAAGTACATGGCATGCCTTCTGAGTATCTTCCACAGGTGCAGGAAGTAAGCTGAAGAGAGGGTTTGAGGGTCCTCTTTTTATACTTGGTAACAACTTTGAAGTGGAAGAATCATCTAGAGTTCAACCCCAGATGTTCCAGGAATTTCCTTCCGCCTTGCATTAGGGTTTCTATGGTGGCAAAAAGCTGGTGTGAAGCTCTTAGTGAGCTTGCTGAGGCTGCTCCTTTGAAATGTAAGTGGGGCAATAAACAGCTTCACCTCTCCCATCCTGGCTAATCCTGCCAACGCCCCCCCACCCCCTTTGTCTCACTGTCGGGAAAATACACATAGGGTAACTGTCACTCTAATCGCTGTTATGTGACCCAGAACACAGGCTGCAGGTACCAAATGGTTAGGACAAAAAAAGTCAATTTTCTAAAAGTATCCAGACATTGTGATGCACGAAAATCGTGCCCCAGATGAGTTGCACAGCCTTGTACACATTTGAGAAACATATTCACTTGTACTACATAGTGATAACCAAGTTCATCCAATTTTATTTTCCAATTTTCAATCCATTTTCATCCGTCACGTCAAAGAAATGAAGTTCAAAGTTTTCAGCATTTTAGTTGCTCAGGAATTGCCCATACGGGCCTATTCACAGGCATGTACACAAACTCCATTTTCCCAATACATTTGAATAACCCAATGCATTTCTGTCTGATTTCGACCTTCCTCAGGGGTATCTGAAATGATTAAAAAATGATCATCAGCCCCACTCATTTTTAAACAGTAATAATATACAATAACTCATCTAGAACCCATAATTGTGTCTAACGTAACTTTTTAAATCAATCATGATAAGCCCCAAATGTAATATCCGAATCATGCCTCCCCTGTTTAAATCCAAACCAACTCTGTGATCATTCATTCAAATGAGGTAAGGGAGTTAGAAAAGAAAGGAATTTTAATAAAAAGGCTTAAACGGCATCAGATATGCACAAGGCTGATATTGAAAGGTGCATATTTTCATATAAGTGCATTGATTTATCTTCTGCGGGTGTTCATATCACTGAAGCCTGGCAGGCATTTAAGTATGACTGGATATTTATTGATTAAATATATGTGGAAATATACCAGTTTCAGCTTTATTTTTTTCACAAAATATGGATAAATGCAGATAAAGTTGACAACATTTTTTGGGGGATAAATACAGACGGAAATGTCAAAAAAATAAATACCATACAACCGGAATCCCTACTTATAATGCCTGCCACACAGGGCAAGGATGTTTAGGGGAGTATCATAGGAGCCCCCAGGCCCCACAGTGGAGGGCAGTTGGGGAAGGGGGCACTTCTAGGAGGCCCAAAGTCTTTTTTCGTCATCCTTTCCATGTCAGAATGGCCAACATGGAAAGGCTGTCTCAAAGTTCCATCATAATCCCAACGGCGGAGCCTAGGCTGACTCTGCCGCCATTAGGGGATTATGGTGGCTTCCGATTCGCCAAAAGGTTCCTTGAGCCTGTCGGGAGCACAGCATAATCCCCTCAAAGGTTTTCCTCCAACCGCCATCATCATATTACGACTGAAGGTGACTGTTGAGAGGTATTATCAGTTTTGCACTAAATGTTTTTGTTTTCTGCATTCAATTCACTTCTAAAAGGTTTAAGCCCCAACATCATCCAAGCGAGCTGAAAATAGAGCCAAGGGTACCTTAACTAGCCTTTGGTTTGTTTACCTCTGCCAATGAGTCACTTAAGATGAGTGCATTCGGATTTGGTCATAGGCCATGATTTGATTTCATTTGTAAACACCCTTTGACCATAAAGGGTACCCTGATGCTATTCAAGCAACACAGAAATAGATTGGCTGTTAAAAGCCAAGTTTTCTACAGTTTACAGAAAGTTAAAAGATTGTTTTGGTCTCCGATAGCAACCACAACTTAAATCTATATTCTAACAGTGAGAACAGAAGAAACTTGACCCCAAAGCTCGATCCTTCAATGACCACCAACTTCTTAACACAACTTAGTCTGGGTTCCACACCAGCCACAGTACAGAAACTGCCATCAGCATCACCATGGATGACATCCACATGACTCTGGACAGAGGAGACATAGTGGCCTTCATCCTCCTGTACTTCTCCACAGTGACTAAGTTATCCAACGCCTACATAACATTGAAATCCAAAGACATGTACTCTGAAGTATCTGCCCCTTCCTGACTGGAAGGACCCACTCAGTACACCGTACACCTTAAACACTCGTGGCCTCATCTACAGATTTCCATAAGAATCCTACCTGAGCCTGGCCCTCTTCAGCACTTACATGATGCCTCCAGCCAGCATCATCTTCTCTAACAACATAAACATCCTCTCCTACACCAACGACACACAATTTATTTTCTCTCCTATTGTCAAGATGAACATCAACAAGATCAAAATTGTGATCTTCGGGAAGAGCACTTCACTGTGAAACCTCACCTGGTGACTAACAGAGGTAGGACCGACACTCCCAACCACCACCCATGCCAAGAATCTTGGGATCGTTATCAACAGCAAACTCAACATGACCAACGGAGTCAACTCTGTCACCACCTCTACACCCTGAAGATGCTTAGGAAGATTTTCAAATGGCTCCCAATAAGTCCCCCAAAAACTGTCATGCATGTCCTGGTCACAAGAAAGCTGCACTACGGGAACACTCTCTATGCCGGAATTGTTGGACTTGGCCCTTTTAGCAGGCTCACCCCTAAACTTTTTGCCTGTCTCCTAGCCTTTTCCCTGTGTAGTGTTGGTGGTTTTAGGCCTCTGGGCCCTTTAGCACTGCTGTCCAGTGAAAAGTCTGTGCGTCCTGGGTTACATTTAGTGAGATTGGCCTACCCTCCCATAGGAATGCATGGGGGGGTTCCCTGATAAATGTGGGTCACTGGTAAATCCTGATATGAGAGGTGCAGCATGGTCAAGTCTGGTATGTATAAATTGGTATTAATAAATGCTGCATAATGGTGTGATGAGATTTATTGTGGTTATTTTAGAAAAGCCACTATTAGAAGTTAGCATTTCTGTGTGCTATGTGTCAGCCTGCCTGAAGGGAATTGCATGTCTGGCTTTTGAATGACAGGGGCTGGTGAGGTGTGGGTGGCTCCAGGAGGGGTAGGGTGAGTCAGCGCTAGGCTGAATGGAACATCTACATTTTAAGTAGTGGGAGGGGAAGTCCCTGGTCCCTGAATTGGATGTTGCCTGCCCTAGTGAATGCTGGCTCTGCCCCCCTGTGATGTGTCTGATGACTAGCCCCAACCTAACAATAAGGAAGAGGAACCTGGTAAACAGAGCGTTCTACAACCAGTTGGAACTGGTTCCCCCAGCCCTGCACTCAATAGACAAAGGAAAATGTCCTATAAATGAAGGGGCTGTTACCCCATGAAAGTGTTGTGCTTATGCTTAATTTGGGGGGGGGGGGCACTTTGCCAGGAGGAACCGCCGCAGGACCCAGCTGCTGACTCCTGGGGGTCCCTGCGTGCTGGCCTGCCTGACTGCGCTGTGTTGTGGTCCCCCCAGCACCAAGGACCCTTCATTTCTTTGGCCTGCTTGCTAGTGCCCGGGAGCTCTTTTATTTTAAACTTGCCAGGAGAGAGGAGCTGACCCAGTGGCAGCTCGAGGCTGTGAGGGATTCCCCGGAGTGTGGGAATCCCCACCCTGCGCTCCTGAAGCTCACTCCACATTTGTGCACACCAAGTGGATGCCCACCCCGCATCTTTGCCGCTTTTTGCATATTTAAACAGCAGGTGCCCACCCCGCGTTTCTGCTGGTGTTGAGAGCGAGTGCTCATCCCACCTCTGCATGCTCTTTTACCTCACAGGTGCCCACGCCGCATTAGTGTGTACCTGGTGGGAGCCCACCCTGCACTGTGGTGACCGAAGACGGCGGGTACCCAACCCGCGTGTGGTACTGGTTGCTGGTGCCCACCCCGCTTAAACCATTCATTCCAAGCTTGTGCCCACCCCACATTATCACCGGGAAAAGGAGCGGCCAACATCGGCCCAGAGGACGTCAGGAGGCCGTGCCTGGTTGGGGGAGTGGCCTGCTTCCCCCGAGCTGGAAGAAGAATCCATGCGGGAGCCCACCCCGCACTGGACGGTGCTGAAGGAAGTCTACGATCAAGCAGGGCTCCCGTGAGCTTCTGGGAGCCCTTGCCCTCATGAAGCCTCCTGAAGAGGTCCCAGTCGAGCGGGATTGTCCCTGCTGGAAGGAGTCCCATGGAGTCGAGAGGAACCCGGAGGAGCCGGCCACACACCCCGGTTGAAGTGAGACAAGAGCCTCCCGGTCTCCCATGGAAGAGAGACGGAGCCCCGCAGAGTTGCCCCCGGTGAGTGGGGGCTGAGGTGGGAGCAGTGGTCTTGTGCTCCCACGGCACAGTTGGGGCAGTGCGTGCTTTCTTCCCCAGCTGCACCGCAGATTGCAGGCAGCTGCAGCAAGGGTGCAAGATGGTCAGAAGTCCCAGAGGGAGACTTAACAATGAACTGGGGTGCCCGGACTCATTGTTTACATCAGCTGTTCCGCGAGAGTGCGGGCAGAGGCACCATGGAGGAAAACCTTTATCTATAGGGCCCCAGAGTGGAACTCCAGAGGGCACATTGAGTAACCCGTCCTCATTGCTTGTGGGGCTCAGGAGGCAGGGTAGTTCCAGGGCTCATTTTCCCAGCAGTTAGTGGGCAGCTGCTACCTTTAGGCCAGATCATTTGCGCACCTTTTGGGAGATTTCTGCATTGGCAGCACAAAGTCCTGACATTGTGGGACATTGGGCATTTGAGCCCTGGAGATGGCCAGTGGGCCTGGAGTCAGTTGGGTATTGGTAGGGCACATGGCCCTAATGTGATGCCCAATGTGGTTATGTGATGGTGCTCATACTTACAGGTATTGCATAATGTATTTATGCTTATGATGCCTACTGTGGGTTTTGACTAATGTGTTTGGGCTGCTGATCTTTTAGTACATCATATGTTTATGCTAGTGAGGCCCATTGTGTAATGTGTTTTTGCTGATGAGGTTTAGGCCTAGTATGGGCTTATGTCTAGTGTGATAATGCTTAGATCATTACGTTACCAGAAATTACTGGATGTGGTTTATACTTACTTACCTGCATTCTGATGGTTCTGACCATGGCCCGGTCCTGTATATAATCCCCTGTGAATATTGCCCGTGCCAGTGGGCACAGTGTAAATGTGTGATTAGGTTTCTAATGTATTGATGACAATACAAAGGCTATTTTCTATATACCCTTGTGTGGAGTTCCTTTTGTAGTATGCCTAGTGTGTTGCTGATGTGTGTGTGTGTTGCCCAAACGCTTTACACATTGCCTCCGGGATAAGCCTGACTGCTCGTGCCAAGCTACCAAGGGTGTGAGCAGGGGTTATCTTCAGCGTTTAACTCCCTTGCCCTGACTAGAGTGGTGGTTTCTGCCTGGCTTTGGTGCAAGCCTCAGCCAACCAGAAATCCAATTTCTATCAAGAATCAACAAAAACTCATCAGAAGGCTGCAGACCATTTAGAACTTGGCTTCTAGAATCACCCTCAAACTCCCACGCTGCACTCATATCGTACCACATTTAAAGTAACTCCACTGGTTCTCCTTACACAAATGAGCACAATTCAAACTCCTCATCCACACTTTCAAGACACTACATAAGACTGGCAATACTACCTCAACAATCTCATCTGCTTCCACAAGCCTTCTAGACATCTCAGTTTGTCCAGACTCCTATTTTCACACATCCCACGCATTAAGTAAACCAGATCCAGCAATCAAGCCTTCTCTTACATCGTTTCTAATGCATGGAATGACCTGCCACTGCATGTAAGAGCTTCCTCCTCATTTCCTGAGGTCTGCAGGAAACTGAAGACATGGCTTTTTGAGTAGTCCCACTAGGTCCTAGGTTTGGCCAAGCTCACACCTGCTTAGCGCCAGATTACCCTCCTGGGTGATAGTATGCTCAACTGCATAACATAACAAAGCATTAGTGATTCACAGTATGAACTGTGAAAAGATTGGCAAATGATGACTGAGGATCTTCAGCTACCTGTAGCTACAAAAATAAGACTGTAGAAAAACTGAGCCTAACCCTTTGCTGGTACAGTGATTGTCGTGTGCATGGAGCGTGGTTGTCACGAGTGTGACATTCTGTCACAGCTCATGACTGTCTCGTTCTGAGCAGAGTTGTAATTATTTAAATGTTATGGATGGTTGAAAGGTGGAATGTTTTACCGTTGTGTGTCATTCTAATTGTAACTTACTTATGGACCAGATGTTCTCCTGAATAAACCTCCTCGAAGTACCCATCCTTTCTTGCTTCATCATTATTTGTACAGATACACTTCTTTACACTGGCGACAAGGATGGGATCGGATCCATTGCCCTGTTGCAGGGATTCTACTCAGACACAGAACTGTGCACAGAGGCCCAGGACCTCAGTGAATTGTGGTGGACCAAAAACTCACCTCAGTACCTAGAACCCCTAACCGACTAGCATCAATGTCACATTAGCTATACATCGTATAGCAAAGGAAACAATGATTAGACAACCCAGGACATGCGACTTAGGTTATACTCAGGAATGGTGGGAATCAAGAACACTCTTTTGTTTGCTATTCTCATACCACTCCACAACAGGAGTAAATGAGACACAGGAAAGGTTAAAATGTTTATTTTAACGACGTGCTCTAAGATGCAGTATATTTGCTAACACAAGCAGACATATGATTAGAAATAATATGATCAGCATTGTTACGATTCCATAAAACACAAAAGGAGAAATCATATTACAATGATGGTGAAAACAGGTCCTATATCACCCTCCCTAGATAGGAACTATGTTTTATAAAATAAAGAAGGTCTCTCAGGCTTGTATAGGGGGCCGCATACCTCCAAGATCAGCAGAAGTGAATCACATCAGGATCTGCAAAAGCTCTTTCTCTCTGGGAATTGGATTTCCTCCAAGTGCCTGAAATCATGCCTTACAGTGCAATATTAAAGGCGCCAGAATCTCAGTTGGCTGCAGCTGCATGTATGTTATGTCTAAAACATGAGCCGATCAGCCCGAACAACAGCTACCTTGTTATGATAACCTTGGAGGCTTTAGCACTCACTGTGCAGACTAGGGTCACGATGTAAGTCTAGGGATGCTGGAAAAAAGCAATTCTCATGCGAAGAAATTCACGCAGCCTAATTTACAACAACAGCTATATGCAGTGTCGGTTGCAAAAGCAGCAAAAGGTAAAATGGCATTTAAACTTCTAATAACCCTATGCTAACATATCAATGTGCGCAAACAAGGCACAAAAAACTTTCAAGAGAGGCTATGGACTACTTGTGATTTGTCCTTGATTGCTGCCATTGACATCGCTAAATCCATAGAACACTCTGAAAAATTTGTTAAAGAAATTAGGGGGACCGATAATGGCGATGTATTCTATATTGTTAAGGAAGCTAAGGAAACAGATAAACAAAATAAATCATTTCTTAATTGAAATGATAATGCCACAAAATTCGACAATAAATTTAGGAGCACAAAATATAAAAGAAGAAATTCTCAATTACTTTGCTACAGATGTGGAAGCAATGGACATTTGGCTAATTCTAAAATTTGCCCTGCAGTTGAAAAAATGAGTTGCAAATGTAATATGAAAGGTCTTTTGGGGAAATTTTGCAAATCTGTTCCCAGAGGAGTGCATTTTATACAAAATGTGGATGTTTGTGATAATTCATATGACAGCTTTGAAAATGAAATTAACAGTTATCAATGTTTGTGGAGATGAAGATTTCACCAATTTTCCTTCTTGATTCATCTCTGTAGATGATGTAAAACTAAGATTCCTTGTAGATTTGTGTGCATGGTACACCATTATTTCCTCAGTTATTTTTTATGACAAATGGCCTAACAGAGCCCTTCTTTCTCCTGATGTGTCACATGGTGGCTACACCGGACACAAAATTGATTTAGTAGGTTTTTTGGGCTCATTTTGTTTTTTCAGAACATCACACATTTAGTATGTCACTTTTAGGATGGCCACATCAAGAACAGTTGGGCATTAGACTTGATCCCAGAGCTGATCCTCCTGTTTAGGCTATTGATTCCCATAAAACTACTCACCAAGTAAACTCAAGCTATCTTGATGAATTAAGTGAACAGTTTCCTAGTGTATTTGGGGGGAAATCAGGGAAATACCAAGGTTTCGAGCATGTTATTAAGATACATGACAACGCTGTACCCTTCCGTCACAAAGTAAGAAATGTACCTCTGTCCTACAGGAATAAGTTAAAGGACATGCTTAAAGACTTGTGCAAAACAACATCATTGAACCCATTGAGTCATCCCCATGGCTTTCTCCCATTGTTATTTCGATTAAATCCTCAGGCGAACTTAGGCTATGTGTGAACTTGTAACTATGTAAGTACTATCCGCCCCATACCTGCACTGTTACTTTGCTGCTTTTAAATTTACTCGTTTCTGCCGCTTTTTTAACCTACTCGTTTTTAAACAATTATTTCTTTTAATTGGATTGCCGCCTAGCGCGAGCTTTGTATTAACTTGGATCAACTTGCCTGCCTTCTCTGCCTGGGTCCACTGCACGCTGCACTTTAGAATAGCGTTTTTTGCACATTTAGACCAGCGCCGCCCTCAGCGCTCGGCCCCAGCGGTTCCCGGAAGTGAGGCGGGACCGCATTGCACCGGGGTTGGCGCTCTAGTCTCCTGCCTCGCCCGCCCCTACTTAACGCATCAATGCGCCGAGCGCGCAGCGGTCGCGCGCTGCGGGCGCGCCGTCTGCGCGCCGAAGGAGCGCCAAAGGAGGGCCCGTCTATGCCCGTCCGTGTCCCGGACGGGCCCAGGGCCGGGGCATCCCCTTACCTCCCTCGCTGCTCTCAGGCTGGCTCTCTGAGGTATTCTTCTGAGGAGCTGTGTGCCCTCAATACCTACAGCTGCGATGCCGCCAAACATTGGGAAGTACTAGAGTCTACGCATCGCCGATGCCCGGCATGTGAGTTCTGTTTTGCTAGCCGCCTATCTCCTGGTGGCACGACTAGGACAAACTTAGATACTATTAAAGCCGGCCTGATCAATGCTAGATCAATGGCCAGACACGCGGCCATATTTGAGCTGCTTGACGAGAAGGAGTTTGATCTCCTTTTCGTCACTGAAACTTGGCTTTCTGAGTCCTGTATGCCAGTGGTCGAACTTTCTATACCACGTGGCTTCAGGATTGCCAGGATGGATTGACCAACGGGCAGGGGTGGCGGTTTGGCAGTAATTTACCGGGACCACTGGACAGTGGTGAGTGAACCGCCTGAATTACTTGGCGAGACAGAAATGTTACACTTCGCTGTGGTCCTCTCCCCTCATTTCACCTTGGGAGGTACTCTGCTTTACCGCCCCCACGGCTATGCGGGCTGTTTTGCTGGTAATATTGAGGAGGTCATTGTCCCCCGTGCCCTTAAATTCTCTCGATATCTTCTTCTGGGGGATTTTAATATTCATATGGATGCGTTGGACTTACCGGAAACGATCGGCTTGGCAGAAGTCTTCTCATTGGCGAACTTCCCCACCCATGCGGCTGGCCATTGGTTAGATTTGGTCTGTTCTAACTTTGAGATCACTATGTTACCCCCTAGGAGGGTCATTTGGTCGGACCACGCCTTAATTTTGTTTACCTGGCCCATAAAATCAAAAGGGCCGAAGGAACTACCTGTCTCTCAAGCTCATGCCCAGCGAATAAATTTGTCTACCTTTTCGGACTCCCTTCTGTCGAACCGGCCGACCCTGCCATTGAATCTTGATTCTGCGGTGGAATCATTCAACGCTTGGGTTGAACAAAGTGCCGTTCTACATACTAATAAGGGTGGTAGCAGGCGGTCGAGGTTGTCTCCCTCCAAACCCTGGTTCACCCATGCCCTTAGAGAGCTCAAATCAGGGTGCAAAAAGCTGTAGCGAGCCTGGCGCCTTGAATTCTGCCCGGAACTTAAGTGCAAGCTGCGGAGGGCGCAGAAGGTATATTATGCTGAAATCAAGGCTGCTAAAAGTAGCTACTTTTCAGGAAGGATTGAGAAGGCGGACAACAATGGCAGAGAAGTCTTTGCCATTGTTCAGAGCTTTCTCTCCCCTTGTGCCGCCTCCCCAGTTCCTCCGGCATCCGATCTGTGGTGTGAGGAACTGTCATGTTTCTTTGATAATAAGATCGCTAAAATTCAAGAGGAGCTTTTAAACTCCGGTGGTCCCCTTCAGCTTTCACCACCTATCATTGATCTGGGTGCGAAGCAACCTGTCAGCCAATTTTCCATCTTTGAGCCAGCCCAGCAAGCTGATGTGCTGGCCATTTTGGAGGCGCTAAAGTCTGGTTCACCCTCTGACCCGTGCCCTGCTAGGGTTCTGGGGGGAGCAGCTAGTCTGGTGTATCAGGAGGTTACCCAGGTTGTTAACCTGTCTCTGGCTTCTGCCTCAGTACCTCTCTGTTGGAAACAGGCGAAACTTCTTCCTTTGTTGAAGAAGCCCGGCTTAGACCCCCTGGCTACTTCCAGCTATCGCCCGATATCGTTGCTCCCGGGATTAGCGAAAGTGTGTGAAAAACTAAATAGTTTTATTGAATCTTCTCATGCCCTGCACCCGGCTCAATCGGGGTTCAGGGCTGCTTTCAGCACTGAGACGGCTCTGGTGGAAGTCTCAGAAGCTATTAGGGAGTGTCTCGACGGAGGCGGCAGAGCGGTCCTGGTTTTGTTGGACTTATCTGCCGCCTTTGATACGGTACCCCATGCCCAGTTGTTGACAAGGCTGGCAGAGGTGGGGCTGTCGGGCGCGGTTCTGGCCTGGCTGTCTTCGTTTCTGTCTGAGCGGTCGCAGCAGGTATGGATGCCCCCATTTGCTTCATCACCTAAGAAGCTCACCACCGGGGTACCACAGGGCTCAACGCTAAGCCCTCTGCTGTTCAACGTCTATATGACTCCGTTGATCTATCTGGCTGAGCAGTGGGGAGCCAAAATAATGTCATACGCCGATGACATGCAGTTGCTGTTTACCTGGCCTAAGGACTGCTTAGACGCTCGGGCCGTCTGTTCCTGTCTGACCAATGTCTTCCGATGGCTTGTCTCAGCTCAGCTAAAATGCAATGAGGACAAGTCAGAGCTATTATTTTATGGCAATTTTCCGGCCAATTTTAGGGATCTTATTTGGCCAACTGATTCTGCATGTCCTAGCTATCACGGAGGCCCGGCCAAAAACCTGGGGGTCTGGTTTGGACAGGATCTTAAGTTTGAAGCTCACCTAAAAAAACTTACTGCGACCTGTTTTGCGACCCTTAAGTCACTCAAGAGGTTCCTTCCACTTCTTCACAGGGAGGCGAAGGAGACTGTTTTGCGTGCTTTGATCCTGGCACGGCTCGACTATGCCAATGCTCTCTACAGTGGTCTCCCGAAATACCTTATAAATCGAATGCAGATCATTCAGAATGCGGCCGTGCGACTTCTGTTCCACCTTCCACGAAGAACTAGTGCACGTGCCCATCTTTGTGAGCTCCACTGGCTCCCAGTGGCACATCGCATTCTGTTCAAATCATTGGTTCTGGCCTTTCGGGCCTTGCATCACCAAGGCCCACAATATTTGCACAAGAGGTTTACCTTTTACACGCCTCACCGTGCTCTTCGATCGGCCAATCTCCGTCTGATGTCTATGCCCAAGCTCAGATATGCAAGACTGGGTGGGCAGTCAATTTCTGTCCAAACAGCACGGTCCTGGAATGCCTTGCCACGTTCTCTGCGAGCATCAACCACATTAGCGGGATTCAAGAAAGGGTTAAAAACCCATCTTTTTAATCTTAGTATGTAGTTCTCTGCTTCTTTCTTTCTGGATTTGGTCTGTTTAGTGCTTACATATCGCGCCAGGATACTCTGTAGTAGCAGAACGCGTAATAAAATATTTTATAACATAACATAACATAACATAACATAACTTACGCAGCTTAAACAGTGCCATTTGGGTCGAGGCTCACCCCCTGCCAAATTTGCATGAGATGATATCAACTTTGGCTAATGCTCAAGTATTTTCATGAATTGATCTAGCCAGTGCATACCACCAGGTTGTTCTTGCTGAAGAATCAAAGAACCTAACAGCTTTTATCACCCCAGAAGGTCTCTTTAGATATTGCTTTACGCCTTTTGGCCTTGCCAGTGCTGCTTTTGTTTTCCAGAGACTAATGAAAGACACCATGGAAGGTTTAACTGGTGCTATTGTGTTCCAAGATGATATTCTGGTGTATGGCAAGAACAATGAGGAACATGATTACAATTTACGAAAAGTCATAGCTGCATTGTCTGAGAAAGGTCTTGCTCTCTTTCTTGATGAGTGCAAAATCAAAACGATGGAAGTAGACTATCTTGGACATACCTTCAGTGGTATTGGCATCAAACTTAAACGAAAACATGTTGAAAGCATTACTAATGGCCCTGTTCCTTCTTCAAAAGAACAGTTAGTAGCCTTTCTTGGTCTAATTGAATTTTATGCAAAATGTATTCCTAATTATTCGTCCAAAGTAGATCCTTTCTGATGCCATCTCAAGAAAAATGCTACATTTTCTTTTCCGATGATATGTCTTATGCGTTTGAAAATTTGAAGAACTTCATTGTCAATGCTCCATGTTTAAAACCATTTGTGTGTGGGAAAAGTTACATCATCATGGTAGATGCCAGAAACACAGGTTTGGGTGGTGTACTATTACAGAGAGACAATGGGAAAGAGTGGATAGTAGCATATGCTTCTAGAGCGTTAAAAGATTCGGAAAAGCACTATTCTGTCAAGGAAAGAGAACTACTTGCTTGTGTTTTGGGGGGGCTGAACACTTCAGAACTTTTTTTATGGGGAACCAAATTCACCATTAAGACTGACCATAAGCATCTTGTTTTCCTGATGGCTCCAGGTGGAGGACGTTCTATGTCTTCACACCTTGCTAGATTAGCTTCTAGGTTGCAATCTTTCCAGTATCAGATAGAATATGTACAGGGGAAGGCAAATATACACGCAGATCGCATGTCCAGATTACCTGTAGCAGGTGAAGTAGAGAGTTATCTGGTAGATTTTGAAGTAGCTTTCACTACACATATGACGTTAATTTATTGTATGGTGAACAAACTAATCTTTATGAAGACGTTTGGCTACTAGAAATGGAGAAAGATGTGAAATTAAATAAGGTAAATAAATACATCGTACAAGGATGGCCTGAACAAAGGAAAGTATCTGGAGATATGATGAGTTATTTTAAGAATGATGATGAGATGGCAGTTGAGAACAGTTTAATTATGAGAGGTGACAAAGTTGTTCCTCTTTTTTGCCTGAGAAATACTAATGTGGAAATTGCCCATGAAGGACATTCAGGCATTTATTTCACCAGAAGACGCATTAGAGAAACGTTTTGGTGGCCTGACATTGATGTTTGTGTTGAGCATTTTGTGTGTAAATGTGCAAAGTGCTCAGACAGTGACAAGTCACCTGTTGTACTGTCAAATAGTTACTGCTTATCTATATACCGTGTTGAGTTAGCATGAGCTTATTAAATGTTTAAACGCCATTTTTCCTTTTGCTGCTTCTGCACACGACACATAATTGTTGATTTAGCTTTCAGCCTAGAAGCTCGTTGTGATTTACGTGAGAATAATATGTTATTGCGCTGATATCAAGTTTGTTTGGTAAACTATGTCTGCACAGTGAGTGCTGAAGCTTCAAGGATAACTCGACACAGTATTATTGTGAGGTCTGATCTTCGCACCTTCATAGACATAACATAAGTGCAGCTTCTGCCAAATTCAGGCAGTAGGTGCGTTTTATATTGCTTTGCTTAGGGCACACATACACACTTGATGCGGTTCGCATGCAGAGAGCTGGTGGGAGCTGATGTGATCTCTTCATACTAGGATCTTGAGGTATGGGCCCGCCCTAATAAAACCCAAAGATACCTTCTTAGATATTAATATAATATGCTAGTTAGGGAGGGTGAGAATTAGGTGTTTTTAACCCTTATTCATTAAAGCATCTTAGCATGCTATCACCTTTTGCTTTCTATGGACTAGTAACTATGCTGATAACTTTGCTTCTGATAATATCCTCCTTGTATTATCTAAGGTACTTTGAGAAGACGGCATTAGTAAATAAATATTTCAAATATGCACATGTCCTCATTTACTCCACATTCTGGTTTGTATTGATTGTATAACGAAAGAGTGTTCATGTGTTCCACGTAACCTGAGGCATCGTATGTTCATGTTCTGGTTTGTCTAAACATTGGGAGTTTGCTATGACCAATGAGACACTGTAGCTAGCCTGGTAAGGGGATTTTGGTTACTGAGGTGAGTTTTGGGCCACCCTAATTCGCCGAGGTTCCAAATCTCTATGCACAGTTCTGTAGGAGAACGGAAATCCCGCTACATGGCGCCCATTCGTTTGTGGTCTTATATCATGAAACTCGAGTAGTATATCATTCAAACCTTAACCCCTTCACTGTCGTTTCCGGAAAACGGTGGTGTCGGACAAACCTACCTATTTTTGAAATAGGTCTTTTCAAGCTTGAATCTTTCTAAAACGGTTTCCTGAATTACTACCCAGTTGTGGTACAAAGTTTACTTTGTTTTTCTAAGTTCCTGTACAATCATGGCTCAGCCTGTGGACATTCCGCAGCATAGTCGCATTGCGGTGCGCAATCATTTGCAAGCTTATAATGTACCGGTTGATGGCTTGGCTGTGATTTTGGTGGTAAGTGCGGAAGCAGCTTACCCGTACAAACTCTTTTATTCGTGGGTGACATTTCCGGCTGTGGACGCAAATTCTAATGTGTTCCACACTTACACTCCGTAACCTGTGCCGAATCAATATATTCCGTATAGGGCACTGGAAATACCTATGGATCATTGGCTGCATCGCGTTTGGTTTGGTGGCGCCCTACCCCATTCTTTAACCGCTCCAAGGTTAGGTCCTTTGTCCATTCCAGGCGCAAATTGGCCTGTTCTGGCTGGTTTTACTCCTCATCCTCAACACGGCAATTGTACCTTAGCGGAGGTTCGTAGACTACATGTGGTTTCTATTGCCGTGATTTGTGCGTTAGTGCAATACATAGGTCGTCATCTCCCGGGTGGGCCCCCGGGTGGGTCCGGCTCTCCCAGCGGGACAGGGCGGTTTAAAGCTCAGTCCTGTGATGGTCAATGCTGTAATGGGCAAGCGTCCCCAGGAAAAGGATGATTTTCCTTTCTGGCTTGCCGAGAAATTTGACTAGCTGGAAGCAGTATTTCCTAATACAAATCCTGGTGATAAACATAGAATTTTAACGATTAGTTTACCGAAGGATTTGGCCCCCGAACTCGTTGACTGTGAGACCTGGGGAAAAACATTTGCGGTGGTCTAGTGCGTGTTACGGCACTCTGTCTATGGCTGTCCTGCCTACGATCATTAAACGTGTTCAAGACGATCACGGACCAGTGGCAGCGGTTGAATTGGGTATGCGCCTGTGTGGCTCCTTTGATATAGTTTGCGATCTCATTCTTGCTAATGTCAAGGGGGATGCAGTGAACTTTCAGGTAGCTAATGCTTTGGAGGCGGTTCCCGATGCCGATAAACCCAGGCAGTTAGCGAGAATTATTGTAGCTGCTTATAGAAAAGTGGGTCGCAATAGCAAGGGTCTAAAGCCTTTTTCTGTAAAAGAGAAGAAGCAACCCCAAGGGCAGACTTCAGAAACGGAAGTTCAGCCCCAGTCCAAAAAACAAAATTGGCCTAAAAAACAGAAACAGGGTAAGCAACAGCACCAGCAACGGAAACAGGAGTCTCATCCTGCGTCTCCAATGCCTGCGCAGACAGAACGAGTTTATGACTTGCGCGATCGCGCGACGATTAAATCACCTGATTGATTTCAGGTTTCTGAACAACGCTCTCCTCGTTCCTTTCAGGACTCATCAGCCCCGAAGACCGGTGGTGGAGGAGGCGGAAGGGGTCGGGGTGGTCAGCAAGGACGTGACCAGCCCCGCCAGACAGACGGCACAGGACAGCAGGACGGCTCAACGCCGAAGAGACCGCAGTTTACCAAAAAGAAAGTCACGGCTTTAACAGCGCATCGTTATGCCACAGATAGTGAGAACGCGGCTTCATAATCTGACATGGGCTCTGACTTTGCTGGACAGCGCGGCGGAGATTACCATTGTGAGAGAGGCCCTGCGTCCACTACTGAAGGTGACAGCGACTGATATTTATGTTGTGATAGAAACAGCCGATAAAAGAGTTGCTCCCCCTGATAGACTTTATGAAATTGTCCTGTTAATAGAAGGTGACATACAACGTACCATCAAAGGGGTATTTTGGGAAATTCTTTCGTCTACATATGACATTTTGCTTTCGGAGGCTGACTGGCCCCCACCTGTTGTGCTCGCAGCTCCGCGAGGGGAGGAGGTAATCCTCCCGAGTTTCGCGAACACTGTCTCGAAAGAGCATGGGCAGCATTTTGCAGAAGAGTGGGCTAGGGCTCTAGCGCCGGCTCTGTACCGCAACCAATGTGGTTGGGATAAATTGTCCCCATGCCACGAGATTCCTTTACGGTCTCAGCCTCAACCTCAATATCCCATTCGGCGTGAAGCCAAGGCTTCCGTCGCGGCAATCCTTGAACAATTGGAATATCAGGGAGTTATTGAAACATGTGTGTCACCGATGAATAACCCTCTTTTTACTGTGACCAAGCCACACGGGTCATATCGTTTGGTATTGGATTACCGGCATTTAAACTCGCATTGCCGTAACTGTGCAGTACAGAATACTCACGGCTCTGCCCTCGTGGATAGTCTGGTGCGTAAGCGCTTTAAGACCACGCTTGACATTTCCAACGGTTTTTATACCCATAGATTGGATAGTTTTAGCTCCCAATGGACCAGCTTTACTTGCGCAGGGGTCCAAAAACAATTTCGGTGTCTCCCAATGGGCTATAAGAAGAATCCTGGTATATTTACCGCCCGCATAGTCTCTCTTTTGGAGAGGATCGACCCAGATGCTTGCTCGTATGTGGATGACATATATCTCACGGACACCGAAATTTGGGAGCATCTGTGTCGAGTGAACTCCATAATTTGTACCTTTGCAGACATGGGTTTCAAATTTAACTTTGCAAAATCGCACATTGCGGAGTACACAGTGTTGTTCCTGGGCTATGAGCTCAACAATGAGGGTAAAGGTTTGGCTCCTCACTTCTTGGAGAAATGTGCACAGTTGCGCTCTCCTACAACACTGAAAAAATTACAGTCTTTACTGGGCTTTTTAAATTTCGGGAGGACATACATTCCGGAATATGCCCAGCGTATCAAGCCTTTGTATGCTTTGATACAACCAACTTTTTCCAAATCATGCTGGCTGCCTGAGCACTCGGCCATCTTGCAATCCTTGCAGGCTGATCTGCTCGCTTCTAAATTCTTACTGACTCGTGATAACCACACTAACCTGGTCATAAGAATTATTCCTGGGACGGTGGGTTTCACGTACCTCACTTTTATTGAAGGAGACACAGTACCTATTGCTTACAAGTCGCACTTGTACACTTCGGCTGAAATGCGGATTTCCACTGTGGAGAAAGTTTTAACAGCTGTGTAGATGGCGATTCTTAAGGAACGTGCTCTGTCACAGGGAAAACGCATGTTGGTTGTTACACCCTGTCCTCATTTAGAGGCAGTTACGAAAGCCAGTGTACCAAATTCTAAAGCTTTGCACCCTCGGTGGGTTCAATGGGCTGCTTCCTTGACGTCCGCGGATGTCACGTTTATTTTTGACGCCTCATTACGGTCGCAGGAGTGCTTGCAGTATGAGTTCGTTCACCCTGCTCCTCTAGCTATGCGACCTTTGGAGGACTTCCATTGCATCATTTAACTGATGGTTCGGCGCAGGTTGCGCATGGTTCTAACCACTCCTACGTTTCCGCATGCGCCATTGTGGTCGGTGCCATGGTGGACGATGAGTTCAAGTCCAGAGTAGTGCACACGCAGACTCGAGGGGACTGCACCGCACAATTGGCAGAGCTTCGTGCTCTCTTACTAGCGTTAGAGTACGCTGATCCTAGTGTGACTACTCTTATCGTGAGTGATTCTTACTACTGTGTCGAGTATTACAATGAAAACTTGTTCTTTTGGTTTCAGAATGATTTTCGTGATTCCAAGGGTAGCACAATAAAACACAAGATGATCTGGGTTCAAGTGGCTGAGCTTAAGGCCAAGTTGCCGCTCGTTTTTGAGATTCATACTTTTGGCCATCAGCGTGTGGCAGTTCACACTGTCGGTAACTCGCTTGCTGATGAAGCGGCGAAATCAGCGGTATCTACATATTTAGTTGCAGCAGTTACACGGTCCAAAAGTAAGATTGATGATGACATCTTGGCGGCTGTAGCTGCCACAGCGAAGGGAGGTAAACATCCTACGGGGTTCCCTTCGAAGTGCACATACCACTTAAGTCCCGAAAAAGTTTCTTTTGTGAAAATTCCTGAAGTTAGAGTGATAGAGCGCGCGAGGCCACCCGACCAACAGTTTTCGCCGTTTCCGGCTTCAGGGCCCATATACTTTTCAAATCACCATATACATCGATCAGGTGACTTCACGAGCTCTATCAAGTTGGTGTGTGTGTTCCCTGCTACCAATTTTCAGTGCACCCGACTTACCATCCACCGATGCAGGTGCCTAATGACCACAATGAATCAGGGAGCTAGCTGTAAAGGAAAGGCAGCAAAATACAAACCCAACCAATATCATTCAAATACTGTTTAAATGACCACGGACAACTGGAAGTTTTAAAATGTTTATCTAAAGTTCAATATTTTCTTGCATGAGATACAGTAAAATAAGGCAATCAATAACCAAGATAACGTAAATCACATAGGCAGAAAGAAATAATGACAGAGTAATCATCAAAGTATTAATAAAATGTAACGAGAAAAGATACTATGCAAGTCAGTATTATCTAAACAGGGATAGACTATGTGTGTGTTACTGTAGAAGAGCTTATAATGAATAACACGCTCCACTTAAGGTGAAGGGGCCTTTGAACAACCTAGGCAACGAAGTTCTAGACCATATCAGAAAATGACACACTGCTATGCAAAATATAATTTCTAACAAATGAGAAGACATAGGAATAACTTTGCAAAATTATAAATGACAGTTCAATAGTTGCGGAAAGGCATGGAAATATAACATATGCAATGTTGAACTTTATTTTAGCAAAAGTTAGAAATTCAGAAGGTGCAAGAACTTCAAGAGGTTCAGAGTAATATTTACCTAGAAAAAGGTGTGGAAACCAAACCCTGGCCACGGGTCAGTTAAGGACAGGAAACCCTCAAGGAAGGATACCCCTCAAAGGACAGCAGGTGCAGAATGGACACCCAGGACAGGACAGGATACCCTCGGAAAAGGAATCAGGACAGGACCCTCAGGACAGGACAGCAAACCCTCAGGACAGGACCCTCTTCAGGACAGGACCGGAACCCACAGTTCGGAAGCAACGCCTGCGCTCCACCCGCTCTGCAGCTATCGATCAAGACCCCGATTGGGTCAGCGAACTCCCAGTTAAGTGCCTTGCCAGCACTTTCAGGTTCAGTAGAACCTTAGTCTATGGTCAAATTCGGACAGAGTGCTCCGCAGCGCTCTGTATCTTCAGTCACCTATTGAGTGCGTTGGGTCAGTGACAGGTCAGCTAAACCAGACAAGTCGGACGGTTCACTAGGTGAACCCAGGGTAGATATACAGTTTGGGGACAGTGTACCACCCCCCAATGTTGCAAAGTGTCAGAATCCCTCAATTTCGATTGGTCCTAAGGTAGGGTTTGGGTAACACACCAATCACAATACGCGAATTGAAGCCTTCATTAACATATTTGGGTACCGCCTAGCAGATTTGGGGTTCCCATGAGCTAACAGTAGCGCAACAATACAATGTATCACATAAGGAGCCACATTCGCTGTTCTCGCAGGGCAGAGGTGACTTTCTCAGGAGCATCTCGCCCATCACTGCCAGCTGGCTATGTTCCATCAGCCAAGGTCCCTCGTGCTGCCGAATGTTGCACAGGCGCAGAAGGGACCTCCAATATGGCTCTCCTCTCACTCAGACCCCCATTTCCCGCGGTACATGAAAAGTAAGCGAAAACAAATTAATACATAATAATTTCATTATGTAAACACATCACAGGGTTTGTACTTTTAACTCATCATCAAGAAATAAACTTAATTGCATTAAATGTTAGCTACATTGACACAGTCACAAGAGCAGTGGCACGAGCAGTACCACATGATAAGCACAGCTATGAATTACGCATGCGCATAACTTTCCCTCCACTTCTGCAGACGCGTCAGGACACGTGAGTGTGGCTGACGCATGCGCAGTAACTAAAATACAAGCGGCGGCCATTTTAGAGGACATGGATTAAATTCATTAGAAATACACATAGGCAAGCGTCTTAAACTTGTACTCAAACTTAATATGAATGTTAGTAAGACGTACATTTATTACCTTGTTATACATAAACGAGGTTCTTGATTTCGGCAAGCCGCAAAATATGCGAAGCTTTGCTTCATCAATCCCCTCTTTGATGATATCTACTATCATCACAAATTATAATGGAACCAGATGCCAACTTTCTTTCACACTTTATAAAGTTCTATTTCTTCCAGCAACCGTTCTAGCTTTTCTCTTTCAGTTTTAGCAGGGTGAGAAGTTTTCACCTTTTTGTATATCTGATCATTCACTTCCTCTAATTCAATCTCATCCACACTTCGTTTCACTCCTCTTGCATTAACCTCGTGCTTTTTGGTGCGCTTGCGGTATTTACAGCATAAGAAAATGGAAAGTATAATAAGACCTATAATACCAACTGGCATCAGAATTTTGAATAATAAGCTTTTACCTATGCTAGCAAGCCAATGACCTACATTTGAGAGACCATCTACCAGTCTCTTCCAGGCACTATCAACCTCGAGTGGTTTGAGTTCCTTTGCCAAATTAGTAATGTTTTTCACATATCTTTTGATCTGTACACTTTTGTCCGGAATATAAGTGCAACAATGTTGCGCCTTCAACATCCGGCAGACTCCGCCCTCTTTCGCTAATAAGGTGTCAAGAGCAAGTCGATTTTGTAAAACCATTGATCTGATCGCAACCATTTCAGTATTGACCAGCAGAAATCCATGAGCTGTTTCAGTAGACAGCACATCTACTATAGTAGACAATTTGCAAATTCTGTGAGTGTTCAGAACCACTCCCACTCCAGGTATCAGTGCACTGAAAATACTACCCATAATTTCACCTATACTTTCTCTTTTACTACGCACTAAGCCATTAGTATCTTCATTGCTTCCAGCTTTTCCATTCACATGGTATATTTTCGGGAAGACAATGCCAAAGTAGCAGCTCCCATACCAGTGATCCGGCAATTTGAAATAAGCCTTGTCCCCACAAATATAATAAATTCCAGGAAACACAGGCTCTGACCCATTTTTGAAACCCCAACCTCCAATTACCTTGTAATTATGTTCGCATTCACTGGAACCAATGAAAACATTGTTATAATAGCTAGTCTTCTCGCGGTGAAGACATAGCTTGCCTTTCTTTTCAAAATCCAGCAACAGAGCAGGACCCGCTCCACCAGATGAGGTGCCTTCCATGTTTTCTGCCCACTTTGGCTTTTTCTGACTTTCGTCATTAGCCTTCTTCTGAATTTTAATTCTCCTTTTCTCTGCCATGTTCAGGAACATTTTTTCCTGCTCACGCAAAGAACAAGTCAAGTTATCTCTGTGTGCGTCTGCTATGTCAATGTTCCCTATAGTCAGAAAGTAGTCTCCCATATATCTTATGGTGTCAGTTTTGGTATGTACAGGATTCAAGTTCCCACGTATAGGCAGTTCAGAAAAGATCACGTCATTGTTAGAGTAATAATACTGTAACGGTCCCCTTTTGTAAAATAAACTAGCTAAAATGCTACAGGAAATTCCATATGTTAATGGCAGATGATGGTATGTCACGCCTTCAGCCACCGAAGTAGGTAGCTTCATGCAGACATAGCAATCTTCAATTTCCATAGTCTCTACATAGTGTATTAACAAGTTTGCGAAAACATTCAAATGTGTCCTGTTTTTCATTCCATGATAATGTAGTCCTTTCTCATCTGATGCTTCTAAGTCTCGTTTAGTTTGTCTCAATGCTCTCTCATGTCTTTCTACACTCTGTGTTGTCAGCTCCTCATTGTCAGTATTTACAACTTCAGTAGGGACAATGTTAGTATCTTTACTTACAGCAAAGGGAATGAAAATTGTTAATCCTATCCAGATAACTATCAGTACTACTACACTACATATACACACCTTGCAACACGTCTTAAAACGGCTGCAACTAGGTCTACCATTCACTGTTGAATCAGACATTTTAGCTCAGTAGGAGTGTTCTCACCCCTCTTTTTTTACTTTTTACACAACTAGCTTACTTTGTGCAAATTCACGGTGGTTCGTCTTCCTCTTCAGCTGAGTACTCTGGGACAGGTTCTCCGTCGCTCACGTCAGTTATATCAAGATCTTCAAGTTCTTCCAAAACCAGTGTCCATTCAGGAGATTTGTACTTTTTGTTTTGTCTTTTTATTCGCTCACTCCTTCTTTTGGAAGAGTCTTCTTCTTGCTCTGCTATTCGAGCACTTCTTCTTGCTTCTGCACGTTTTTCTTCCACTGTCTTTATCCTTAGTCTCAGTCTTTTTACAAACCTAGGCTCAAGGTTGTTTCTTTTCTTTAGTCTTTTAGTCGGTACTTTGACTTCACTCTCTTTCCTTATTCTCTTGTTCTCTTTATCTTGTGGTAATTCTTCTCCACTTTCTTCTCCTACTTCCCTTATCTGACTAGTTCCAGGGCTAGCATCAAATTCTTCTGCCTGGTTGCTAATCTGGCCTTGTTCAGGAATATTTTGTTTTTGGCTTTCGATTGTCTCTGTTTCTGTTCCTGTTTCCTGAACCCGTTTTTCTAACTCTATCTGATCCTGTTCAAGCACTTCGATCTCTTGATTTTCTTCTGCTCGAACTATTACTCTATGTCTAGTCTGTCCCTTATCCACATCAGGAGTTAATGGAGGAGTATCAAACACTTGTTCTGTATCTTGCACTTGTTCAGTATCGGGCACTTGTTCAGTCTTATTCACTTGATCTGTATCAATCACTTGCTCTGTCCCTGTCTGACCTTCTCCTTCCTCAGTTTTGATTTGAATCTCAAGTGGCTGAGGATCTTCGCCTGTGCCTTGCTGTTCCTGACTAGTCCACTCTCTACCTTCACTAAGTCGTTCTCTTGTTCTGATAGGATCTTCGGTCAGATCAATCATCGGTATCCATTCTTCTGGCCATATGCTTGGCAGCTCGTCTTCAGCTACTCCTGGCTCAGTTTCCTGGACCTCTTCCGCAGGCTGGTTTCTTGGCAGTTCGCAGTCAACTACTCCTGGGCCAACGTCTGCTGTTCCTGCAACCTGACTGGTGCTGGGCTGCTCGTTGTCAGTTGCTACTGGTCTGGCTCCTTCAGGGTCCTCTGCTGGTTGCCCTGGTTCTTCAAATCCTTTGTCTGGCAATACCTTCTGAGTGTGTCCGGCGTGGATCCACTGGGGAACACCTGCGACTTTCACTGCAGTTGTTGTTACCAGGATTACTTGGCGTTTAATTCCCCACCTTGGTGCCAAACAGCTTGATCGAGTGTGCTTCTTTATTTTGACCCAGTCTCCTGGAACCAAGTTGTGGAGAGGAGTCGTTGGATTAAGGATGCCGTCGTCTCCAATCTGGCGAGAGATAGAACGCACTTGGTCACCCAATCTTCTGCAGTATTCAAGCACCAAATCATCAGTAATACTCAACAGTTTGCTTCCTGGCACCCATGCTTGTCTCATCACTCTTCCCATAATGATTTCATGGGGACTTAGGCCTGTCTTGCGGTCTGGAACACTTCTCAGTCCCATCAGGACCAGGGGCAGGGCCTTCACCCAGTTCATGCCAGTAGCATCTGTCAGTTTTGCTAGTCTGTTTTTGATAGTTCCATTTACTTGTTCCACTATTCCAGAAGCCTCTGGGTGGTATGCACAATGGAGTTTCTGCCTTATTCCAAAGGCCTTACAGAGTTCAGCCAGTATGTCATTCTGGAAATGTCCACCCTTATCTGATTCAATAATGCATGGTATTCCGAACCTAGGTATCAGTTCTTTTAGTAAACACTTCGCTACTGTCAGTGCGTCACTTTGAGGAGTAGGGTAAGCTTCTACCCATTTTGAAAATACGCAAACAATGACAAGGACATATCGTTTCCCTTCACAACGGGGCATGGTGATGAAATCAACCTGTATCTTTATAAAGGGACCCCCTGACCTCCCAATCTTGCTCAGCTCAACCATTGTCCTTTTGCCTGGGTTCATCTGTTGACATGACAGGCACCTCTGGCAGAGGGACTCTGCTACCTTCCTGAACTTTTTATTGTACCAAGTCTGTTGAAATACCAGAATCATGGCATCCCTACCAATGTGTGATCCTTCATGTATTAATCTTGCCATTGTGCCAAGCAAGTGTCGGGGTAACACAGGCATACCAGTTGGGCCTATGATGACACCATCCACACGTCTCGGTCTACATCCATCCTCCTTCCATTTCTCTCTTTCTTGCCAAGGAGCCGACTCCTGCCACTCTCTCACCTCATCCCATGTAGGCACTTCCTCAAACACCTGAAGCTGGCAGCTGGTTCCTGGCCCCCCTCGTTTTGGATTTACAATATACCGATCTTTGGCACACCATTGAGCCACTCGATCAGCATAATCGTTTCCCAGTGATACTCTGTCCATGCTCCTTTGATGAGCAGTACATTTTACCACTGCCAGTTCTTTGGGCAACTGGATGGCCTCTAAAAGGTCATGAACAACTTTTGCATTCCGAATGGGAGTACCTGAGGAAGTCATGAATTCCCTCTGTAGCCATAATTGGCCAAAGTCATGCACAACGCCATAACAGTACTGACTGTCAGTATACACTGTTATGCGTAAGTCCTTCCCAATTTTGCAAGCCATTATCATGGCTATCAATTCGGCTACTTGTGCAGACTTGATGTTATATAGGTAACCTGCTTGTTCAATTTTTGTGAAAGACACTACTGCATAAGCAGCACTCAAGCCTCCTAATTCATGTCTTAGGCAGGAACCATCCACAAATAGTTCTTTATCATGCTCAGGCAATGGTACTTCTTTTATGTCTGGGCGTGGCTTGGTACTGAACTCTGTCAGATCAATACAATCATGTTCATCATCATCCCCACCTTCCATTTCCAAGGGGTCGGGGAGTAAGGTGGCAGGGTTCAGAATACCGCACCTAACAATGCTTACATTTGCTGCACCCACAAGAATCCTCTCGTATTTAGTCAGCCGACTAGGGGTGAGATACTGTGTTTTAGTTCTGGTCAATAGAATTACCACTCCATGTGAAACATACACAGTCACAGGATGTCCCATGACAATGGACTCACTCTGTTCCAAACTTGCACAGGTAGCAGCTACTGCTTTTAGACAGCCTGGTAACCCAGCAGCTACTGGGTCCAGTGTGGCAGAGAAATAAGCCACAGGCCTTCTGGTCGTGCCATGTTCTTGAGTCAGGACAGACAATGCGCAATTATCGCGAGTGTCACAGAAAAGGGCAAACTCTTTGGAATAATCTGGCATTCCCAACGCAGGGGCTGTACACAGACAGTTTTTCAATCTTGTGAAAGCCATTAGACTTTCATCGTCCCACTGTACAACATCTGGCATTCCTCTCGTGGTCATTTTTATCAAGGGCCTGGCTAAGGCTGCAAATCCCAGAATCCACTGCCTGCAGTACCCTAATACACCCAGGAACATTCTGACTTCTTTTTGAGTACGGGGCAACTGCATTTTTTGAATTATTCTCACTCTTTCTGAAGTGACTTTTCTGACACCCTTTTCTATCTGGTGTCCTAGATATTTCACTGATTTTGCACAGAACTGTAGTTTGTCAGGGGCCACTTTATGCCCTTTCTCACACAGGTGGTTTAGGAGGGCAATGGTGTCAACTACACAGTCCCGGTGACTTTTGGACGCCAGTAGAAGATCGTCTATGTACTGGACTAACACAGAGTTCCCAGGTAAGATCAAAGTCTCTAGACATTTTTTCAAGATCTGATTAAAGATAGAGGGGCTCTCTGTATACCCTTGAGGGACCCGGTTCCAACAATACACGTGACCCTCGAAGGCAAATGAGAAAAGAAATTTGCTGTCGGGGTGCAGGGGTATCGAAAAGAATGCATGACACAAATCAATCACAGTGAACCACTCAGCATCCCAAGGAATCTGGTACAGAATTACTGCAGGGTTCGGGACAATAGGGCAGCAAGGAACTACAATTTTGTTAACCTTTCTCAGGTCCTGCACTACCCTATACTTGCCACTAGGCTTTTTGATGCCCATAATCGGTGAGTTGCATGGGCTGCTCATCACTTCCTGTATGATGTTTCCTTCCAATAATTTTTGTATTTCCAGAGTGACACCTGCTTTCACTTCAGCATTCATTCGGTAGGGCCTAGTGTTAGGATATACTGCATTGTCCTTGATGGCTATTTGTATGGGGTCCACATCTTTCATCAACCCCACATCTTTTCCAGTGAAATCCCACACCTCTGGCTTTACGGCTTCCTGTAGTTCTTGGGGCAAGTCCTGCAGGGTCAATCTTTTAATTTCTGAGTCAGGTCTAAGCAATAATAATTTATAAATGCCGTCTTCATCTGGGGTCTGTATTTCAACACCTTTTGGTGTGCAAAAGATGGTACAGTTCATTTTGCACAGCAAATCACGTCCCAGTAGATTCACTGGACTGGTGTCACAGACGACAAATCTATGCATCTGTTTAAAATTTCCAATTGAAATCTCCATTGGTTCGGTAACAGGAGTACTAATCAATTGATTAGATACACCTACTACTTGGATATTTTCTCCCGAGAGGGGTAGGTTTGGAACGTCCACTGTTCTTACAGTAGAACGGGTAGCGCCAGTGTCCAACAGAAAGGTGACATCATTTCCGTCAACCTTTCCTTCAATATATGGTCCAGACTGGTCTACCGGCAAGGAAGCGCCAAGTACGCACTCCTCGTCCTCCCCTCTCAGGCCCCGTCAGTCTTGATCATTACAAAGGAAGGTATCATTCAGCAGATACTGCGAAGTTGCTGTATTTCTGTTCTCCCCGCTTTCCCAAACCTCTATCTCTTCATTTTCTGCCTGTCTTCCCCTGTATACCTGTTTGGGTGCTCGAGGCACCTGAACTGTTTTTACCTGGGGTTGAGTCTTTCTTGGTCTTTCTTTCTGCGTCTGTGGAATTAAATCAGGAGTTTTCTCATTAACATCGACTAATTGGGGACACTCGTTTCGCCAGTGTCCAATTTCGCCGCACTGATGGCAGGGAAATTTTTTCATAGCCTCTTCCCTGCTAAATTTGGGCCGGGGCTTTCCTCCACCCCCTCCCCCAGGACTTTTGTTCTCAGCATTTTTAACCATGTTACTCAATTGTTTTTCCTGTTGTTCTGCGAGCTTCACCTGAGCCCACATAACCTTCTCCTTAAGGGCCTTTTTCTTTTCTGCCATCTCGTCCTCGCAGTACTTAGCGTACCGCAGGACCTCATCCATTTTCTTAGTATGCCAACAGATTTTATTGTCTTTTATCCACTGACAAATTTCAGGTCTTAAACCATTTACAAACCTGTAAATAAAGTGCGTCATATCCTTCAGGTCGATGTTGTCAATACCACTGTATGTTTTAAATACCTGCAATAACCTCTCATAGAAGGAGTGCACTGTCTCGTCCCTTTCCTGTGTTGTTCTATCTATTTTTGTCCAATCAGTTTCCTTTGCGGGCACCTTTTCTTTCAAATGCTGAATCACCTGCTCATATTTTCGCATGACTTCCTTTGATGGCTCCCCTGTTTCCTTGTTTCTGGGATACTCTTCACTCGGCCAGTCTATGTTTATTTTACACTGGGTCCATAAATCTACTGGAACCACAATGTCGAAAAACCCATCCAGGTCTTTCCACAGACATTTCTGTACCTTCACGAACCTCTCCACTTGCCGGTACCAGTCAACTGGTTTCTCTCGTAATTTTGGAAAATCGTTCGTGAAGGACACAATATCCTGCCTAGACCAGGGGACATGCACATATTTTCCCCCTGGAACTTCGCGCATGGGGCATAACTGCTCAGGTTTTTCTACCTCTCTTAAAGCAAACTCGGGAGTCACTTGTCGGGAGCGAACCTCTTCCCTCTTTTTCGCCCACCTGCTTCTCCATTTTTCCACATCTCCCCATTTCTGCAGTACCCCCATTAATTCTTTAATCTGCAACTTCTTCCCTGCCACATTCAGGTGTTCTATATCTTTGTCTGAGAAGTCTGCTCTGTACGGTTTCTGTAAGGGCTTGGATTTTGAGATATCTACCCCCATACTAACTGCTGTTTCGGTCAGTTTTTCATGGAGCACTCTGGTATTCCTTGTAAAGCTTTTACATATGAACGACAATTCTTCCTCAGAGTAGGTATTCAATCGATCCAACCCCACATTTCCTGCCATTAATTCTTCTATTTCAACCCTCAGCTTGTAGAGGTCTAAAGGCTTTGTTTGCGGAGTCTGCTTCTCTAATTCACGACTCCAACTCTCAATTTCATCCGGAGTTACCAGAGAGACATTCCTAGTACCTGTTGCTGTCTCTAATTTAATTTCTTTTGTATTAAAAGGATTATACCTCTGCTGTATTCCCTTTCCAGTTTGTTTGTTTGGCAATTCCAAGAACGCAACTTCAGACTCGCATTCACTGGACTGATCATCTATGATGATTGGTTCCTGTCTCGGGGTTGCTATGACTGGGGTCATGACTGGAGTAATCGGATTTCCCTGACTATTTCCGTATAACGGGACCACCGGTCCAATAGTTACTGGAATAGTCAATGCCTCAGGACTGGTATTTATCTGAGAAATTTTCTGAATTATTTCTGTTCTTTGTCTAGCTAGAGCCTCTTGCTCCTTTTCCACTAGTACCCTTCTTAGAGTTGTGTCATGTAATATCTGTGGGGTCAATGGAGGAGTAAAACTCGGGGCAGTGGGATGCGTTTCACTTGGTCCTCCCCCATAATTTGGTTTCGGGAATAAAGTTCCAGTATTAAAGGACCTGCGCTCTTCCCCATATGGAGGTTGAACAAAAGGCAGTCCCGAATTCGAAGGTTTCTCTTCGCTTTCATACAAGGGTCTGGGGAAAAAAGTTTTCGTACGTGGATATTTTTCTTCCTGACTTGCGGGCACTTTGGGATATATATCCCTTGTTTCCGCCAGTTCGGGTTTCTCAGGATAGGGTAATACTTGACCACCCCCTCCCAGTCCCAGGGACCTGTCTTCTTCCTTTAGGAAGTGGCGTCGGGGAACATCTCCTACACTGGAAGGTCGGGTTCCCTCATTGTAAGGTGGCGGACTTCTGGTACAGATGTCATCTATTAGTTCATCATCTGAATCCCCCAGGACCCCCCAATGCTTACATTTTTCAGTACTTTTCTCACCCGCTCCAATATTATGACATGCCGGCATCATGGGAAACAGACCCTCAACAATCATGCTCTGCCTCCACTGTTTCATCCTTTTATCCCTGGATTCCTGTTTCTGCCTGGGGTACCACTTGGTCAAACCCTTGTCCATTCGGGGTCTTTCTCTTTCAAAAGCCTCAATCTCCCATTCCTCTAATGCCTCATACTGCGTTAGTCTTGGTCTGGGATGCAGTTCATTCATTCGGGTTCTTAAATTAAATAAGATCCTACCATTGAAAGTACCATCTAACGGAAAAGCCAATACTCCGTCATCTTTCGTGTACTTCACCCAATTCTCCAGCCACACACAGGTATTGTACCCTCGGTCAAACATCATGAATGAGGCAGGAGTATTGGGTGCTGGGACAAGAACACCTTCCCTAGATTTAATCGGTTTGTCCGTTTTAAAATAATTTTTCACCTTATTTACAAGGGACATTTTTCTCTTGGTTCCGTACATAATATCGTATCTGTTAGCCTTCCACTGATCCCTTTCAAACCCTAGATGCCTTGGATCAGGTCGCGTCTCTGTAGTCCGCGAGTGCCACATACGACTTCTGCGCTAACTTTGTTTACAAACTACCTCCAATCAGAACGCGCTTCAGAAAATTCGTGCAACCAATGGATGCGTGACACAAAATAAGCTCCGCCAATGGGTGCGCGGCCCCTTCGTGAGACAGTTCCCACGCTCCGGCGCTCACCCCTCCTTTACAATTTCAGCTCCGCTACCCGCCCGCTGCGTCTACCAATCCCAGCGCGGCACAGAGTGACGTCAGAGGCGCTTCGCGACTGACTCCCTCCTTTCACAAGGTAACGGAAACTTTCTTTCTTTTAAAGTGCTCAGTGCTTGGTTATTTTACAACAAATACACATTCGCCACAGTGCTCAAGTGTCTAGACAGAGAAAGAATTCTATTACTGCAAGTAAACTACTTCCATTTACTTTTCACTCGCTGCGGGCAGATCTCTTCCGCCTACCCTTCACCCTAGCATCGGTGAACCTGTTATTCCCCTAAACTCATCCACTTCTTTCCGGGATATATTCCGAGTTTAAGGTTTCTCAGCGGACCCCTCTGCTTTCACGCTAGCTCCGAGGAACCTGCTACTCTTCCGATGTGACCCTTACTAGGTTACGCCACTATGGGAAATTTGCCAATGAACCCCGTTACTGTCATTTATTCACACATGTATTCAGAAAACCCTAGTTAGTGCTTCCCGGTTATCCTAACCTGCACCTAACTTTCCTCGAACCTGTGACCTCAGGACAATGGATTCTATTCACCACTTGCCCTTTCAATTCCCCGGGGAGTTCGGACAACAAGAAACAAGACGGTTGACAATTGCATGGATTAGTACATATAACAATATAAGAACAAGAATAATAACAATACAAAAATTCATGAATTTCAGCAGCGTATTCACAAGAGAGTGATCAGTTCCCTCAGAACAGCCGCTCTTATAGCAGCATTAATATAATAGCAGCTTCCGACTTAACTAGTCCAACTAATCCCTGCCTTACTCTCAACTAGTCCCTAACCATCCTCTAGCTACCAGAAAACTGATAGAGCGCGCGAGGCCACCCGACCAACAGTTTTCGCCGTTTCCGGCTTCAGGGCCCATATACTTTTCAAATCACCATATACATCGATCAGGTGACTTCACGAGCTCTATCAAGTTGGTGTGTGTGTTCCCTGCTACCAATTTTCAGTGCACCCGACTTACCATCCACCGATGCAGGTGCCTAATGACCACAATGAATCAGGGAGCTAGCTGTAAAGGAAAGGCAGCAAAATACAAACCCAACCAATATCATTCAAATACTGTTTAAATGACCACGGACAACTGGAAGTTTTAAAATGTTTATCTAAAGTTCAATATTTTCTTGCATGAGATACAGTAAAATAAGGCAATCAATAACCAAGATAACGTAAATCACATAGGCAGAAAGAAATAATGACAGAGTAATCATCAAAGTATTAATAAAATGTAACGAGAAAAGATACTATGCAAGTCAGTATTATCTAAACAGGGATAGACTATGTGTGTGTTACTGTAGAAGAGCTTATAATGAATAACACGCTCCACTTAAGGTGAAGGGGCCTTTGAACAACCTAGGCAACGAAGTTCTAGACCATATCAGAAAATGACACACTGCTATGCAAAATATAATTTCTAACAAATGAGAAGACATAGGAATAACTTTGCAAAATTATAAATGACAGTTCAATAGTTGCGGAAAGGCATGGAAATATAACATATGCAATGTTGAACTTTATTTTAGCAAAAGTTAGAAATTCAGAAGGTGCAAGAACTTCAAGAGGTTCAGAGTAATATTTACCTAGAAAAAGGTGTGGAAACCAAACCCTGGCCACGGGTCAGTTAAGGACAGGAAACCCTCAAGGAAGGATACCCCTCAAAGGACAGCAGGTGCAGAATGGACACCCAGGACAGGACAGGATACCCTCGGAAAAGGAATCAGGACAGGACCCTCAGGACAGGACAGCAAACCCTCAGGACAGGACCCTCTTCAGGACAGGACCGGAACCCACAGTTCGGAAGCAACGCCTGCGCTCCACCCGCTCTGCAGCTATCGATCAAGACCCCGATTGGGTCAGCGAACTCCCAGTTAAGTGCCTTGCCAGCACTTTCAGGTTCAGTAGAACCTTAGTCTATGGTCAAATTCGGACAGAGTGCTCCGCAGCGCTCTGTATCTTCAGTCACCTATTGAGTGCGTTGGGTCAGTGACAGGTCAGCTAAACCAGACAAGTCGGACGGTTCACTAGGTGAACCCAGGGTAGATATACAGTTTGGGGACAGTGTACCACCCCCCAATGTTGCAAAGTGTCAGAATCCCTCAATTTCGATTGGTCCTAAGGTAGGGTTTGGGTAACACACCAATCACAATACGCGAATTGAAGCCTTCATTAACATATTTGGGTACCGCCTAGCAGATTTGGGGTTCCCATGAGCTAACAGTAGCGCAACAATACAATGTATCACATAAGGAGCCACATTCGCTGTTCTCGCAGGGCAGAGGTGACTTTCTCAGGAGCATCTCGCCCATCACTGCCAGCTGGCTATGTTCCATCAGCCAAGGTCCCTCGTGCTGCCGAATGTTGCACAGGCGCAGAAGGGACCTCCAATATGGCTCTCCTCTCACTCAGACCCCCATTTCCCGCGGTACATGAAAAGTAAGCGAAAACAAATTAATACATAATAATTTCATTATGTAAACACATCACAGGGTTTGTACTTTTAACTCATCATCAAGAAATAAACTTAATTGCATTAAATGTTAGCTACATTGACACAGTCACAAGAGCAGTGGCACGAGCAGTACCACATGATAAGCACAGCTATGAATTACGCATGCGCATAACTTTCCCTCCACTTCTGCAGACGCGTCAGGACACGTGAGTGTGGCTGACGCATGCGCAGTAACTAAAATACAAGCGGCGGCCATTTTAGAGGACATGGATTAAATTCATTAGAAATACACATAGGCAAGCGTCTTAAACTTGTACTCAAACTTAATATGAATGTTAGTAAGACGTACATTTATTACCTTGTTATACATAAACGAGGTTCTTGATTTCGGCAAGCCGCAAAATATGCGAAGCTTTGCTTCATCAAGAGAACGTTTGATTCCCAACTCGGATCGCAGGGCTACATTGATTACAGCGGCGCATGAAGGTGTGGCGTCTGCGCATGCGGGCGTCTCGGCCACTGTAGCTCAATTACAACAACGTTTCTAGTGGCGGGGACTATACAAACAGACGCGTCACTATGTCCTTCAATGTGACATTTGCCAGCAGATTAAACCTTCAACTGCAGCGCGTCTGCCACAGACACAGTTGTACATATCTAATAAACTGTTAGGTAGCGTTTATTTAGATCACTGCGGTCGTTTTTCTTCTGATACTGCGTATAAGTACATCTTAGTAGCAGTTAATTCATGCACACGCTTTGTGTGGGTATGGCCCCATCGCAGCGCTGATTTACAGACTGTCATAAGAGATTTGCTTGTCTTTGTAGGGATTTTTGCCTGTGGTACCTTCCATTCGGATAAGGGTCCAGCTTTCGCCTCTAAGGCATACAAGGATGCCATGACTTCGATGGGGGTCCAAGTCAAGTTTTCATCTTCCTACAGACCTGAGGGTAATAGTGTAGTGGAGCGAATGAACCGTGACTTAAAGCAATCATTGACTGCTCGAGTTATAGGCACTGGCAGAAACTGGCTGGCCCACCTCAATGGTGTGCAGCGTGCTCTTAATAATCTCCCTAGAAGGTCTCTGGGTGGGCGGACCCCATACGAAATGCTATTTGGCATCAAGATGTACGTCCCTGACCTTGATGGTCTAGACTGCATGGCTCGCGCCACTACCTTTGACGTAGATGAACATTGCAATGTTTTACAGGATCTACAAAAGACCAGAGACAGTCTTGCAAAGGAACATTTGCCCTCCACATCGGATGATGCGTTGCAGATCCCGGTAGTTGGCTGGCTACCCCAAGTTGGAGAACTGGTTCGAAAGAAGATCGATAACAAGAAAGAATTTGGTCCTACCTATCGAGCTCCGGTTCCAGTCCTTGGAGTGAAGGGCACAAGAACAGTCATTTTACCACCGCTTCCTGGTCGTAAGGAAAACAGGTGCATCTCCATTGACAATGTCAAGATACACAGAGTGGCCGATTCTTCTTAGTATGACACCGGCAGTCTCCTGTCCTTCCATTGTGAAAAATTCTGTTTTGGCCACTGCTTCTAATCCTGAACCAGAAGTGGCCATCGAGTTACCTGCAATTTCCAGTCCTTTACTAAGTACTTTGCCTGGTACTGACCGTGATGACATTGATTACACTTACCCCACTGACTTATCTATGCCTGACCTGCAAACACTATTGTCCACAGAATCCAGATTTTCATTTGACACTGTTTCCAATGGCTCGAAGAAGTCCTCACGGTTTGCAGTTTATGCCAGCTTATTTAAAAAACATTTTTTGATTCCCCCTTGGACATATATTTGGCTAGTGCTTTTTTCAATTTACCTTTTTATGTCAATTGGGTTTGGGTTTTATTTTTTTCGAATTGTCAATGGAGATTATGTCGAGGAAAGAACATACATTCGACATCTCAATGGACCTTTGGCCCCACTTTCCTCATCGCATTCTGCACACAGACTGAAAAGAGACTTGACATTTGTTAACATCACTGCTTGACCTGTCCTTGATGGGATAGTGTGGGATGCAGTTAGATTTCAAATTCTTGGCCCTACAGAGGTTGTTAATGTCCCTAATGTGCTTAGAGTTAACATGGGAGATGTAGTGAAACAAAACATACGTTCTGATGATTGGGATGTTCAGGCCGTTGAGACTTTGTTTTCTGATTTGAAATACTATGCTGCCTTTGATGCTGAAGATTTGTACTTAGAATCCGCTAATTATGGTGATTTGTTTTGCTTTCAACATTTTGGCAATCACTTCTTACACAAAACTACTTCCAGAAGGAATACTGTAAATTATACGCAATGGGAACATTGCCTAGCTCCTAAACAAGGCAGTTCATGTACTTTTTTGAAAAAGTACACTTATTTTACCGACTTCAAACAGTCTAATCCCGAGTCCTTTTATTTTAAAATGATACAGAATCCTATGTCCAAGGTTAGACTTACCGATACCAAATTATTGTACTCGAAGTCCTTTCTTGATCAGTTAGCTGTTGGCGGCTACGAATTGTGGAAGGAAACTATTGACCTTAAATCTGTTTGGGGATCTAAATACTGGCAGGTACAAGGCTCTGAGGCTTTGCACCGTGCTTGTCTCATCCCTAATCAGATGTTGTTTTTGAATTCCTCTATTTCACAGACAACATGCTTTGGATTGGCTACTTCTAAAAAATTGAATACTCCTACCATCCCTGAGTTAGAAGAATATTCTGGGTGGAATAATTTTACTGAATTTTCCATTAGGGACTTGCAGACCCTTTTGCTAAATTCTTCCTTTAACATATCCACTTTGGATCCAAAAGGTTGGCTGATGTGGCACAGAAGTGCTGATTCATGCCAGCACCGTTTTCTGGGTTTATCTGATGGTTTTAAACAGGTCAGACCTGATCCACGTTTTGACACTGACCATTCTGTCACGACTTACTCAGTAGGCAAATTATGTCAAAATTGGCTGAAACATTCTACATTGGCTGTGGTTAAATTACATCTATCAAAGCTGAATGAAGATGTAGATATAAATGATTTCATAAAAGGCCCGGCTAGTGGTAGATCAAAAAGAAATCTGGAAGACGTCATAGATTGAGGCGGCGACTCGCCTTAGAGCTATAGATCAAGCTAATTTAGAAAAAGTGCTTGCAGTGGTAGATAATAGTATTAACATGCTTTCTTCCCGCATTTACACGTTAGATAATATTGTGTCCTCTGTAGTAGATATTGTGCAGGATGAAGTGTCTGTGTTGTACCATGGTCAAAATCAGTTGCGTTCTATCATGCAATTTGCATGGGCCCTGCAAACACTGAAGTCTGGCAAGGTGCGATGGACCTACATGAATGTCTCCTCTCTCTTTGCCCCTTTTAATTTAACTGACAAGCAGCGCTTGCTTTCCATGCGCGATGCGTCTTTTTCTATGTTACATATTGAAAGGTTAGAATCCTTGCCTTTCTCTGTGGCGGAAGCCACTGCTGCAACGTGGCTTATCCATGGTTTGATAACATTGCCGTTTGCTTTATATAAGTTTACAAATTGTATGCGATATGTTGCTATAGGTCGATATGAACCATTAGTTAATGCATTTCTTCATGAAGTCTGGTCCCTCCCATTTGCTTATAGATGTTTAAAAGATGGGCAAGAAGTTTATCTGAATGGGGAGGAGTGTACAGAGACACCAGATCACTCCCTAATGTGTAGACACATTCAATTGCACGGTTCTTGTAACCTAGACCGCCCTAATCTGGCCTGTGTTTTGAAAGGCACACCAGTTCCCCCAATCATTCCCACTTTTACTTCACTGGCAAACAGGAGTTATTTACTTTTAAATAATGAAGATTATTGTGGGTTAATTAAAGGTGTTGCTCATGTGGTAACTGTATCAGAGCGTGTGGTGTGTTGCAAAAATGTACTTTACCCACCCCTGCATGGGAAATGGGATGTTTCCATCTGGCCCGCATCCCAACCTTGACAGCGGAGTTCAATGGCATGAGTAGAATAAGAGCTCTTTTGTCCCAAAAAGAAGTGGCCTTGAGTTCGGCTCGAGAAACATTTGTGCTTCACATAGCTAACACCCGCACAGAAGTTCAGGCCCTTTTAAATACTTATTTGCCGTTGCATTTCAGCGAACTGGTTCATTCAATCTTTAACGCGTCCTCCACGATGGGGCTGGCGCATTTTTTTAAACTGGTTAGCAGCGGTCTTGTGACTTCATTTGAGAAAATATTTAGGGTCATTCCTGCTTTTTTCCATTCTATTTTTTCAAGTCTGTTTGGTGGATTCCCGGTTTTACTGGCACTAGCGGCAGGCGTTCTGGTGATCTTTTGTTTCATTAAAAATGGATGCCCTTCCTATGCAAGAAGCCGCGCAGCCCCTCCTGGTACTGTTTCGCAACAGAATGCTTGAATACTATGGCACTCTGCCGCTTGCGACTTTAAGCACGGCTTATGGATTATCGTTTCGATTTTCCTATTTTACATGTGTCCAGCCTGTGTTTCATTGCCTCAGCTGCGATTTTGACTGGGCCATTGATTTGTGTCTCTGTAAGACGGTTTCTCCTGACGTCGATTTTAATCAGCTGATGAGTCCCGTCGTTACTCACGAGTTGGTTACATACATTTACATATTACAGGATTATGGCCTTGGCAGCGATGCATGGACTAATGGGTCATTGGAACATACTCACAGCAGCGCAAGATTTCTTGGCACAGAGCTTTCTTGAGAACCCACCGAGCTGTCCTCTGATGGTACTAGAGGCTCCGGTATTAGAAGAGCACGTATGTTCTTTACCACTACTAAATTGGATGTCTGAACTGTTTTCAGATGAAGGCGGTGACTTTATGTTGGAGGTTGTTGCTGCATATTTTGCATATTCGGTCTTGCCCTAAAAACTTTCTACGTTTCTGATCATGAGACCTTTTTCTTTGAATTTTTCACCTCCCAGACCTATTGACTCGAGTACAAGTGAACACAGTATTGACATTTTGGGTTTTTGGAACTGGTTCATGGAATTTTTTTCCATCAACTTTTTAAATTATAACATTACTCATCGTTTTTGAACTCTGCTTTCATGAAGATGCCCTTATCTTATCTTATCCGTGCTCGGATCATGAGGGGGTGTCATATAGTTACTGCTTATCTATATACCGTGTTAAGTTAGCAAATCTAAAGGAAAATGTGTTTCTGCGAACCAGGGGTTAATATGCACAGTGAATGCTAAATTGTTTATGCGATCCCTATCTCCTACTAAACTAGCAAGTCGTTACCCAAGGTTATATGCACATAGTGCAAAAATTGTCATTCAGTCAATGGTAAGACTGAATGTTATTTCTGCACAGGTGGGTAATACTTCCATGCATGCTAGTCAAGAAACAAAAGGGATGCAACTATAAAATGGTGCGAGAGTGTAAGTGACTGCAAAGTTTGTGGAACCAAACACATCCTAGATTAGTCACAATGGTTTGACTCTATCATCCATACAAATCATGTGGCATCATGTACACAAGCACACCGCTACGTTAGGATAATACCTGTTTTGGATGTGTGTCCATTCATAGGAAGAGTGCCAATTAGAGTGACCAATCACATTTGAAGATCCCTTAAGTGACTTCACATGTATACAAACACTGGCAGGAACTCCTGCAGCATGTGCGTAACTCAACCTAAGCAGATGTCACAACTGGCAAATATGAAATAAGTAAGTAGTTGTTAAAGTGTAAAAACAGAATTTAATTAACACGCTAGTAATCTGAACATCTACAACCTCCATTATTTAGACCTATCTAAACGGTGCCTAAAGTAACCAAATCTAATGTACCTACACTATCCTAACTTAAAACAAACCTAACCTACCTAACCCTAACTTATCCTACTCTACACATATACCACTACAAACATGTTAAACATCAATCCCCCACCCCCTTATAACACATTTTTGCATAAGAGTAACATAAACTACTGCTATTCTTACATTTGTTAATATATGTTACTACACATACTAAACATTAACCCCCATCCACTTAATACCCTACCCACCTATATCTCCACTGAAATACAGATAAATAGTAAATTCTATAAAAATACTAAAACAACCCTAATCTACCACTATGCTGACAACAATCCTAACCTATGCTAAAAGTCCAGATTATAAAAATAATTACGAAGATCTTGAGAGGGCCTGAAAGTTGACGGGAGGGCCTACAGTTAATACTCAATACAGTCCACAGTCTGCTGTGAAGTCTTGACCATTTGACTGAGGGTTTCCACCTGCAATTGAAGTCCTGCCAACAACAATTATATCTAGGTAATATAGCATGACCAACCATTATGAGAAGGCATGTACTTCCCCTTAGATAAGAATGGTAAATAACCCAGGTTTTATGTCTGACCTCATTACCATGTACCCATGTTTCACTCTGCAGAACTCCGCAGTGTTACTGGAAAACTCTGCTGAATTCCGCAGAGTTCCTTGAGCGGGGGTAGTATTGCCTGACCACCACTAATGAAGTACCCTTGGATGCTGAGAGTAGTTGGGGGCCACAAACCTGCTCCTGTTACCACAACTAAGTCCCACAAAGCAGGATTGCTGGGACCTCGTCGAGGGCCCCATCCCCTTTCTCAACCACTCTGCAAATGTACCTCCTGGCGCACTACTGGCTGGAGGATGAAGTCCACTTGGGTGCTGAGGGACATAGGGGGCCAAGAACCCCTTTTGTTGCCATTAGTAAGTCCCCCACAGTGGGATTGCTGAGACCTTGTCGGACGTCCCACCTCCTTTCTTCAACACGTTGCAAAGGGGCCTCCTGGCACACCACTGGTTGGAGGATGAAGTCCCCTTGGCTGCTGAGAGTTGTTCCGGGCCAACTACCCCTTTTATTGCCATAAATAAGTCCACCACAAAGGGATTGCCAAGATCTCTTCGGAGGCCCGCTCCTTTCTCAACAACTTTGCAAGATGACTCATGGCACACTACTCTTGGCAAATTAAGTCTGGGGGTGAGCGCGCTGGTAAACTTCGCTCTGCCAGCGGTTGACTGAGTTTTTACCGAACTCCATGTTCCACTGGTTATGCTCTCTTGAATAATACATGTTAACTATGCCCCCTCACAAATACATATGCAGTATCTATACTAGGATGGAATCATGTTTTGGTATGGGAAGCCTGCTCACATGGTCACCCAAGTCCATTGCAGTCCAAACTTTGCCTAGGTGCTGTACTAAAGGTACATGTATGGCATGCCAAACAATATGTTGTTTGAGTGGCATGAAAGTCTGACATGCCTTCAATCATTTAGACTGTACCAATGTTGGTAGGGTAGTGAACAGTAATCTGCAGGCATGTGCTTGGTATGGTGTGAACACACAATATGAGGGCACATATATTGGTAAAATATCCTTTATGCAGATGTCAATCTTCAATGTGCTGTTGACTATTTGAAGTTTGGTTTGGGATGTGTGATACACCACAGCCACACCTGTGTCCTGCTCAAATGTGGACTTAGGCAAACATACTGTGTCAGGGAATTCGCAAAACCATGCAAAATGTGCATCACATGTTTGGGGTAACATGTTGGCAATTTGAATTTTGGTCCATAGTATGGGTGAGAGACATTAGAACTAATTACCTTCAGTAGGTTTTGGGACAGGTGATGGTACATGAGCCATAAGTATCCACAGCATAGCTTCCACAACAGTAACAAAGAATTTTAAGAGGCATCCAACATGTGGGCCTGCATACATTGCTAATAATTCCACATTGCAATTTGGCCCTGTCATTAGCATATTTAACTTTGTCCTAGTTCTGTTGTAAATCAACATGCAAGATGTAGCTTGTTTCTACAGAGTGATGATACCCCTTGCACATCTCACTGCAACCCATTTCAGCAAACACACACAATCTTTACAGATCACAGAAACTATGAGGTGACACTCACAGGTAGCATTGGAATCTTAGAATGTCACCACCTCACCAATGGTTTATAGGTTTGGTCCACCTACAAGACAAAGCACATGGTACATAGCTCTGTGAATGCTGCCATGTACACTGTGTACATATGAAGCACAGTACATTGACTTCACAAATGCCTTTTATTGTCTATAATTTGGACTTGTAGTATAAGGCATAGTTGGAATGCCTTCATGAAGACATGTGTATGCCATGTTGCAGTGTAGTCATATGAGAGCAGGGTCATCACATATGAGGTGCACAGAGTGTAGACTAGGTACAAGGCCAGCTTAGCTTGCAACGTGGTGCAAGGGTGCCAGGCGTTAATGCCTATGTAAGCAGTCCAATTTGAATGACCATGTGGCATATTGGCATGAACCTCGTTAAACTTATTGCTGGCCATTATGGGCTTGCTAAAATGCTTTATAGAATTCCAATAGAAGCCCAGGTTAGATATGCAGGACATCTAACCTGGGATTTTACCGGAATTCTATAATGCATATTAGCAAGTCCATTATCGCCGTTTTAGCGGCCGTTTACTACCGCTAAAACGGCGATAATTTTAACGAGGTTCTTGCTAATATGCCTCCAATTTTTGCATAGTATTACAGTCCTGGAGCCTTCTCAAGTTCATTGGTATACTTTAACATGCTACACACATCGGACATTACCAATGCTGGTTGTCTCCTTCACTTAGCTCGTTACATGTGAGTAGTTCACTGTAAATGAACTATAAATAATCATGGCTCATACATGCTCATAAATGTATGATGATGTTTTTATGTAAAGGAGACACTTGTGTGACTATTTGGGGGAAACACCCTGTCCAACCTGTGGCTTGATGACATGTGAGTTTGCTTCCCTGCAATATACATGTCAGGTGGCCCACACAGTTCTGAGTCAACAATAACCTAGCAGGCCGGGTGACAATACTCCCTAAACAGTATAGAATGGGGCCCCCATCACCTATGGGCCTCCCCTGTACTGCATGGCCTGTTTAGGCTATTGAAATGCCCCTGTGAACAGGCCCCTGTAGATGTGCATTGTATGTAAAGGGAGTTAGCCTGTATCATGCTATAGTAACATATGTACATATCTGTCCTTCCAGAAACAAAAACATTAAGAGTATTTTGCAACAGCCACACAGCTACACACTCATGGGATATAGGAAAATACTGATAGCCCCACCAACTTTTATCCCCAGGTGATCAAAGGGGTCCTGCTCCCGGCTGATGATATCTGCCCACAAATGCTCGTATTGATGAATGGTTTGCTTGACACAAAAAACTCAGGTCATCTGATACCACACCTTCTCCCACCAGTGCCGCCTCTCATGGGCTGGGTAGCCCCGACTAACCTTGCCTCCACTTCCAAACATGTTGGGCAATTACTTGTCCAACAGCCACAGCAGGCCCCCAAAACTCCTCATTTATCAGGTTTCTGGCCCTGCCCTGCTCTGCCCTGCCCAACATCTCCCTACTCCCACTAGCCACTCTAAACCCAACAAAAACGCTATCCCTTTTCCATACCCCTATAACTATTAACTCCTATTGAGGCAAACACCCCACAATGCACTAAACAATAATACTATTACAGGGCAAATGTGACAGTTATGGAACACAAAAGGGACAACACCCCATTCTTCAGGAAACAATGAGGCGCACTCATTTGCAGGTGGATGTACACATTTGATCAGAAAATGCTGTAATTCAAAGCTCAAGAGAGCCTATGACTTATGTGGACTGAACCCTTCCTTAACCCCATGGAAAAAACTGCTGTTGATGGAAGTGGAGTGTAAATAACACTCAGACAGACCGCTGGCAGAACAGAGCTGAACTGAAGTCCATCTATGTATCTATATGGCTACATATTATGTGGATAGATGGATGTAATATTTAATTATTGTGTTGTACTATTTGTTTACTCAGTGTTCCATCTAACCTCTACAAGGGAGGTAATATGTACCATGGGATGGGAAAATATGGAATGTTTGATGGACATAGGCAGTCAGTTCAGGGAGGAGCTGTTGAGGAGGGCTACTGCTGAGGAAGGCTGTGCTGTGTGTTGGTAGAAACAAAAAACTTGGAGGAACTTGAAAGATCTCCTATGCCTCCTTCTTACATCTTAACACTGGCGATGAGCTTCAGGAGAAGGAGAAACTTTTTCATCAACATTCCTGGAGATTAGGAACTCAGATAAAGATTTTGACCTCAAGAAGCAGAGCAGCTCTACATTTACAGTGGAAGAAACTCCACTCCATGTAAATGCTTTTCTTGAATTCTTACCACTCTGGGGGTTTGGTGGGTGGCACCATTAAACCATAGTTCCAATGTTTGCCTTCTGCTGTGTATGGTTAGCACGAGTCAGTCTCATGATCCTATCAGCTGTGCAAACTCTTTGAGGCTGCTTGTGAATCCTCTTGTGCCTGAGGCAGGTTTGGATTCTGCCAACTGAGAAGAGACCACACAGCTGCCGATTTTTCTAGTTGAGCGGTGAACATTTAGCCGGCCAAGTTGTAAATTCTTGACCTAACATGTGCTCCACTTGTTGCGGCATAGCTATGAGCTCTGTTGATGACCGTGTGACTCACCATGCATAAAAAACAACTAAACTGTTGATCATTTTGTCCAGTTGTTCTGCTAGCCATGGGAAAGCAACATTATTAGGATACACTCAAAGCTGCATTCTGTCAGATGCTGCTAAAAAATCCCAGAAAAAATCAACCTATATGAGCCTATTTTAACCAATTACACTTTGAAGAGCAGTTCTCCTGGCTAGTTAAACGCAGGTTAGCATTAATTGTACCTGTCAAATGTACACAGCACAGCTATTCCTGGTCTAGTTTTTATTGCATTACTGCTCCTAAGGCCTGAGTATGTATTACCCAGAAGTTATTATTTTAGTTTATTATGTTAGCTGGTTGAATTAACTGTTTTTTTATCTTGCTATGTTAGTCAATGGTGTTGAACCACAATTGGAAACCCTTGGGTCTGGAAACATTATGAGCCTCACTGATGAAGGGACGACCATCCAGGACAATCCCTTTCTTAGGACAGTTTCCCTCACCCACCAATGTTGGCATGCTTCATCATTGGGGAACCTCCTTGTAGTGTGATGCCTAGTCACAATACAAACTACAACCCCCTCCCTGAGAGAGAGGAGCTCAGGGATGTTTTTGTGCTAAGGGAGGACTATATTCAAAATACCCAATAGTAGAGTTTGGGGTGGTGAGGGCAGCAGAACACATGAAAAAAAATTGTTACAGCAAACTTCAGGCTTCTCCACAAAATCTTTAATAGGGCAACCTTGGGCTAGGGTTTAAAAACAGTGTGGCACTGCAGGACTAATTAAACCTGCTTGTGTGTCACAGAGGTCGACATGTTTCAGTCAATGACCCAACTGGTGTTGCAGCTTTCTTCAGGGTCTATGGGTGCTGCTGCTCAACTGTGCTCAAAACAATCCAACAAACAACGTAATAATATATACCAAACCACCCAGTGATCCAATTGTGGTGATGGGCCTCAGTAAGGCCCACCAGTGCTACCGGTTCTCCCTTCTCTGCAGAAAGTCCTCAAACCATAGAATAGAAGTTGGCACATAAACTGGAACAGAAAGTACAAGATTTATTAAACCTCATGAGGTAGAACTACATTCACACAGCACCCTTTGGTAATGTATGAAGTAGCACACTGAATGGAAGGAGCTTGATCCTTTTATACCCACACAGGGGCTCAAAATGAAGGTGTTACGAGTACAAAATGCAGGTTTTAGGTACATATAAGGTCATACAGAAAATGCACAGTCAACAGGTGGGAGGAGCTAACAGTGGCTGTTTTTGGCAAACACATCCTGACAGTTACATTCTTGTGGCAGCTGAAAAAGACAGCTGCAAGCTCAACTAAGCATGTGTGAAGGTAGAAGATGCTAAATATATCTCGTCTCTAGGCAGATTTCAGAGCAGTTAACAGAAAGGTAGGACAGAGCACATGGCGAGCACATGGTAGCACATGGCGAACACAATGGGTGACAGAAATACAAAATGGATTCCACAAAACGGACAAGATAGCTTCTAAACACAGGATGGCTTCTGCTAATGCTAACCTAATCGCTGCCAAATTACAACAGACAACCCTTTTAGTATTAGCTGAAGATATTCGTTTATCTGGGGTAAACTAGATATGCATCCTGTACATTGATGCTCATAATCTCAATGATCTCTTTATTTAGCATTTGTTGTGCTTTCATTTGTGCAATATTTCTCTTGGCAGGTGTACATGCAGTGATGCACATGGAGCAAAGCATAGGACCACATTGTATACAAGTACAGCATGTAAATACTTTCACCAACAGTATACATAAAATAGTCAGGAGTTTCCAGCCCCAAGTAGCAAATAGTGTCCAGAACCAGGTCAAAAAAGTCCTTGTACCAGTCTCTGGGTGAATCTCTGCAGCAATCTTATGCAGTTTTGATAATGTGTCGTTTACTGAAGGTGAGTGATCTGGTATAAATACGCAGCAACTGCTACCGATGATGCGACATGCACCACCTCGATCAGCCAAAATCAAATCAAGCACCATTCTATTTTTGAGTGCTAAAATCCTTGCAATTTGCAGTTCCTCTGTAATGTTCCCAAGTGCCATTGCTGTCTGATTGGTAACAGCTTCCACAACAAGAGTGAGTCTCCGTATTTTTCTACTATTAAATGCAGCACCCACGAAGAAGAACAAACCCAAATTAAAATCGACATATTGTTGCAAAATGGTATCAGTCTGATCAACCTCATCAGTACTTATTGTCCTCCTATTTCTGTTCTTGGAAATGTCATTGTACACTTTGAAGTCAAGGTGATATGACGCAGGTGCCAAAAACACAGGGGGCAACAGAAAGGACACATAGCAGATCCCTGACCACCCAACAGGTAGTTGATAGTATCCCTTATTTCCGCACACAAAATAAGTATTATATGAAGACGTAAAACTACTGTTATTAGCACTTTCAATGGTTAGAATTACAGTACATTCACTTCTCCCCACTGGAATTCTTCCAACACTACTAATACATAAATCTGCTTTAGCTCTTGTCACAGAAATTACAAAAGGTCCATTGTTCTTAATATTTCTCATGTTCGTAAAGACATATGGTGTCGAAATATTGTCAGGTTGATACTCTTCCCATTCCCATTTAGTCCATTTAGCTTGTGGATACCCTTCTTTATCTTGGTAGCATAATTTATTGAGGTGAAAGTTATTCCCACCTACTGAAGGCTTTCCAGATGCAAAGAAAAGTGCATACCAAGCTTGACAAGAACCGGTGTGCAAGAATGGAAGAGGAATGAAAGGTGGTCCTCCCTTTTTCTGGTGAGCAGGTATCATCCCACACACCCAACAGTTGGTGGTATTCGTGGCATTGTGTGTATGATGCAACAACTGGATGAATGTAATATTTAGGTAGGATTGTCAATGCTTCTGCTCATGGTAGGGAAGCGTATAGTAGTGATTCTCAATCGATACTGGAGTAGTGGCAATCAGCAATTGTCGAGCAGGAACCACTTTCTCAACAACCCAAGTTATTGCTGCCAAGGCCACAATAGCAACAACAAACCCTATTGCACAAATTATCCTTTTACTTCAGATCCAGGCAACAACTGATCTTTCTGTAGCCGTGATCACTTTGTTGTTTCAAAACAATCGTTGGAGCTCTTATCCCTGGGCAGCCGTTGATTTCTTCACCACGGGCCAAGATGGGTGTCACTACACTACGCAGGACTGATCCCCCCCTTGCCACATCGGCGTTCCATTTCACTAAGCCAGGGCGGTAGCTCAACCAGTCTTTTTCGGCAAAGCAGATTCTTTCCTTGGTCTCAGCTGATATCGGGATTCTCCAGCGATTGTGTGGTCCGTGAAGTCTTCCGCAGATTCGTCAGGTGGGATAGCTTGACCTTTCTCCATCTCCAGAATCTCTCGATGGTCGGTCAACACAGTAGGTTCCACCAAGACAGGCGACACACATTTGCAGGGTGTGCTATTGACCCATGTCTTCTTGTTCATCACTCGAACTGCTGTCCTTGTTGCTAGGAGCACCTGCTCTGGTCCTCGCCATCTTGGTTCCAAACTGTTCAATCTGTCAAAGACCTTGACCATCACGTGGTTGCCAGGACGGAGTTCATGGGCCTCACCTGTAGATCTGTCAGGAAGAGCTTCTCAAACCCGTTGATGAATAGAGATCAAACTGCTGGTTAACTGTGCCAAATAATCATTCATCAGAACACATGGAACATCATGTATGGGGCGTGGCTTAGGAACTCCCCAAATGTTCATTGGTCTCCCAAAGACCACTTCATACGGGGTAAGGCCAGATCGTGAATGTGGCAGCAATCTTATGGACAACAATGCCAAGGGTAGTGCATCTGGCCACTTCAAAGACGTGGAAGCCAGTATTTTCGCCAACTTCAATTTCAAATTAGCGTTGTACCTCTCCTCTAATCCTGCTGATTGCGGTTGGAAGACCATCAATCAATCAATCAATCAATCAATCAATCAAGAACATTTGTAAAGCGCGCTTCTCACCCGCTAGGGTCTCAAGGCGCTGGGGGGGGGGCTGCTACTGCTCGAAAAGCCAGGTCTTGAGTTGCTTCATGAAGGAGAGATGGTCCTGGGTGAGTCGTAGGTGGGTGGGGAGGGTGTTCCAGGTCTTTGCCGTCAGGTAGGTGAAGGATCTTCCTCCGGTGGTGGTTCTGCAGATCCGTGGGGCGGTGGCGAGGGCGAGGCTGGCAGAGCGGAGCTGGCGGGTTGGCGTGTAGAACGTGAGGCGGTTGTTGAGGTATTCAGGGCCCAAGTTGTGGAAAGCATTGTATGCGTGGGTGAGGAGTATGAATGTGATCCTCTTGCTGACGGGGGGCCAGTGCAGGTCCCTCAGGTGGGCTGAGATGTGGCTGTGTCGGCGGATGTCCAAGACGAGTCGTGCTGAGGCGTTCTGGATGCGCTGGAGTTTTTTCTGTGGTTTGGCGGTGGTCCCAGCGTAGAGGGCGTTCCCGTAGCCCAGACGGCTGGTGACGAGGGCCTGGGTGACCGATTTCCTGGTTCCAGTGGGGATCCAGCGGAGGATCTTACGGAGCTTGCAGAGTGTGTTGAAGCAGGAGGAGGTAACGGCGTTAACTTGCCTGGCGATTGTGAGGGAGGAGTCAAGGATGAAGCCCAGGTTGCGTGCGTGGTCCGTGGGCTTGGGTGGAGGGCCCAGAGCAGGGGGCCACCAGGAGTCGTCCCAGGCGGAGATGGATGGGCCGAGGATAAGGACTTCTGTCTTGTCTGAGTTCAGTTTCAGGCGGCTGAGCTTCATCCAGTCATACAATGTCTTTCATTCCGTCCTGGAAGCTGGCTCTGGCGGAGGTGGGGTCGTTGGTGAGGGAGAGGATCAGTTGGGTATCGTTGGCGTAGGAGATGATGTTGAGGTTGGGCTTGCGTGCGATGGCTGCGAGGGGGCTCATGTAGACGATGAAGAGGGTGGGGCTGAGCGAGGAGCCTTGAGGTACGCTGCTGATGATCTTGGTGCCTTCTGCGAGGAAGGGCGGGAGACAGACTCTTTGGGTTCTGTCGGAGAGGAAGGAGGTGATCCATTCCAGGGCCTTTCCTTGGATCCCGGTGTGGCGGACGCAGGTTGTCAGGGTGCGGTGGCAGACCGTGTCTAACGCGGCTGAAAGGTCGAGCAGGATGAGGGCGGTGGTTTCTCTGTTGTCTAGCAGGGTCCGGATGTCGTCAGTGGCCGCGATGAGGGCGGTCTCGGTGCTGTGGTTCGCTCGGAATCCAGACTGCGATGGGTCGAGGGAGCCGTTCGTCTCCAGGAAGGCTGTCAGCTGTTTGTTGACGGTTTTCTCTATGACTTTTGCAGGGAAGGGGAGGAGCGAGATGGGGCGGAAGGTCTGAGGGGTCTGCTGTGGGTTTCTTCAGGAGGGCGCTGATCACTGCGTGCTTCCAGCTCTCCGGGAAGTTGGCGGATATGAAGGATTTGTTGATGATGTCCTGAAGTTTGCTTGCGATGATGGAGTCGGCCTTGTTGAAGATGTGGTGTGGGCAGGGATCGGCTGGGGAGCCCGAGTGGATGGTGTTCATCGTGTGGGTGGTATTTTCCGTGTTGACCTGAGTCCAGGCGCACAGGGTGGTGGTGGGGGGTGTAGGTTCGGTGGTGGGGTACAAGTTCTGAGCGCCGAAGCTGTCGTGTATGTCGACGATCTTACGGTGACAAAAGGTGGCCAAAGAGTTGCAGAGGTCTTGAGAAGGCATGATGTCGTTGTTGGTGTTGGGGTTGGAGAGCTGTTTCACGACATTGAAGAGTTCCTTGCTGTTGTGGGTGTTGTTGTCCAGTCGTTCTCTGAAGGATGACCTTTTGGTGGTGCGGATCAGCTGGTGGTGTTTGTGGGTGGCGTTCTTGAGGGCTGTCATGTTTTCCGTTGACTGGTTGTGGCGCCAGGCTTTCTCGAGTTTACGGCAGGATTTCTTGGAGTCTTTGAGATCGTTGGTGAACCATGCGGCTTTCTTGCTGTTGAGGTTGCTGGGAGGGTTTTTCAGTGGAGCAAGGGTTGGCGACGCAGTCAGTGATCCACTGTGTGAGGTTGCGGGCTCCTTCGTTGGGGTCCATGGTGTTGGTGGGAGGGTTTAGGCTCAAGGAGGTGGTGAGTCGGTCGGTGGTGATCTTGCTCCAGCATCTTCGGGGGGTTTGTTGAGTGCGGTGGTGGGTCGTTGTTTTCCTGAAGTTGAAGTGTACGCAGCTGTAGTTGGTCCAGTGGAGCTCGGTGGTGTGGCTGAAGGAGATGTGGTTGCTGGAGGAGAAGACGGGGTTGAGCGTGTGGCCGGCGTAACGGGTGGGGGTGTTGACCAGTTGCTTGAATCCGAGGTTGGCGAGGTTGTCTAGTAGGGCAGTGGTGTTGTCGTCCCGGTCGTTCTCCAAGTGGAAGTTGAGGTCTCCTAGGAGGATGTAGTCGGGGGAGGCGAGGGCGAGCGGGCTGATGAAGTCTGAGATGGCCTCGCGGAAGTGTGAGCGTGGTCCCGGGGGTCTGTAGATGAGGGTTCCTCTTGGGGTCGGTGTGAATCTGGAAGTGCAGGTGCTCTGCTGTGGCGAGGGTGTCGTTGGTGTTGGTCGTGATGCGGATAGTGTTTCTGTGGGCGATGGCGATGCCTCCTCCGGTCTGGTTGACACTGTCCCTCCGGATGATCTTGTAGCCGTCCGGGATGGCAATGGCGATGTCGGGGGCTGAGGAGGCGTTCATCCAGGTTTCCGTGAAGAAGGCGACGTCTGGTGCCGTTTTGTCCAGGAGGTCCCATAGTTCGACGGCGTGCCTGTGGATGGAGCGGGTGTTGAGCAGGATGCACTTGAGGTGGTTGTTGTTGGCGGCTGTTTTGGCTGGCGCGGTGCAGGACCAAGTGCAGGTGAAGTAGCAGGCGTGGCAGGTGAAGGCTCCGTGGGTGCGTTTCAGGGTTGCTTGGTAGCAGACTGGATGTCGGCTGCTGTTGAGTGCGTGGAGGGTGGCGGCATCGTTGCTCAGTCGGGTTGGCTGGCTCTGGCGGGGTCCAGGGGTTCTGGCGCTGGGCGCGGTACAGGCGTGGATGGGCGTCGACGGGCTTGCCTTTGGCGCGCAATCGGCGCGCCCACTGCGCGTACGCACGGTCCCTGCCATTTATGGCGAAGTCGGAGGGAGGAGCAGCTGGGAGGCGGGAGCGGGGCGGCGTATGGGGAGCGGGAGACAGGAGAAGGGTGTGGGGCCGCAGGAGAGCAGCGGCGGGGAGCAGAGGGGGGGTTGGAAAGAGTGGGAAAGCGGAGTGGGGGAGAGCGAGGGCAAGCCTCGGCAAGCCTGGAGAGCGAGGGCAAGCCTGGAGAGCAGGGGCCCTAAGGAGAGGCGGCAGCAAGAGGGCCAAGCAGGCAGCAGCAGCAGAATCCGGGCACACGGTGGCCGTGCAGTAGTGGAGTGACCGGGTCAAGACTGCATGGAATTTCTGCTTGATCCCTAATCCTTTCAGGACATGCTCAACAACTTGCCCAATAAAAGGAGGTCCGTTGTCACTCCACAAACGTTTACAAACACCATATCTAGAGAAAAACTCCTTTAGAAGCACCTTCACTGTGGTGAAAGCAGTATTATCCTTTGTAGGGTATGTCTCTATCCATTTACTGAAGGCACATACCACCACTAGGACGTATTTCAGAATATTGCAGCGTTCAAGTTGGACGTAATCCATCTGCAAAACTTCAAAAGGTGCGGTTGGTGTAGTAAACCCTCCTGTAGGAGTTCGGGTCCCTTTATCAGGATTATACTGCCAACAGAACAAACAGGACTGTACTACAATTTTAGCTGTGCTGGCAATTTCAGGATGCTCCCAAATTAGCGTAAGCAATTTAGTTATTGCTAGAGCTCCAACATGTGCCAGCCCATGTGCCATTTGAACCATAGGTTGTAAATAGGCTGCAGGCAATTTCCAGTTATCCATGTCTTTGTTGCGCCAACAACTCTCATCGTCCAATATTCCTTCTTTAGCCCATTGCTCAAGTTCTGCTACAGAAGCAGATCTCTGTACATTTAACACTTCCTGTCTAGCATCATGCCATCACTCAGCTTGATACTTCACTACGTACATGCGGTAGTGCTTCGTTGCATTGCAGTCTCACGAGCTACGCGATCAGTAAAAACATTACCTTGTCCTATCTTGTCAGTCACTTTCTTGTGTGCGCTACACTTCACTATTGCTATCTTCTTCGGATATTTCAGTGCAGTCAAAAGGTTATGCACTAATTCTCCATGCATTATCTGCATCCTGTGGGATGTAAGAAAGCCTCTTTCCTTCCAAAGCAGGCCAAAATCATGGGCCACTCCAAAAGCATAGCGGCTATCTATATAGATGTTCACACACAAGTCAGTGCTAAGCTCACATGCTCGTGTCAAAGCCATTAGCTCAGCTACTTGAGCCGACTTCCAAGGTATGCGAGCAGTTTCCACTACTGTCTGAAGTGTCTTAATTGCATATGCAGCTGAGGTCGTGCCATCTGGTAACTTCAAACAGGACCCATCAACCCACAGTCCCCCTCGACATCTGGAAGGGGCGTATCTTACAAATCGATGCAACCCTTTGTCTGTTCTTCAGTAAGGAATATACAATCGTGAGGCTCCTTTGACTGAGACTGAGTTACAGGATATGGCAACAAGGTGGCTGGGTTCAGTGTCGCGCATCTCTTCAAGGTAATATGAGGTGCTAACAGTGTCAATTCATATCCTGTCAGGCGAGCACTAGTTAAGTGTAGTGTCTTAGTCTGATTCAAAAGGGCATCTACTGCATGGGGTACTAGCACCAACAGTTTGAGTGACAAAACTATCCCTTCACTCTGACGTATGGACACAGCTGTTGCTGCAACTGAACGAAAGCACCCAGGCAATGCACGAGCAACAGGATCAAGGAAAGCTGAAAAATATACAGAGGGACGCTGCTTGTCACTGTGTGTTTGTACTAGAACTGACAATGCACATCCATCTTTTTCGTGTACATAGAGTGTAAAAGGCTTCATGTAATCTGGAGTGCCTAACACTGGTGCAGAACAAAGAGCTTGACGTAACTGTCGAAAAGCATTCTCACATTCATCTGTCCATGGGAGGGGCATTGGAGTATCTTTCGTCAAAAGTGCTAGCAAGGCTTTAACAATGTGAGAAAACCCTAATATCCATTGTCTATAAAATGAGTTCAGACCAATGAATGCACGGACATCTTTCTTAGTGGAAGGTACTGGTGTGTTTAAAATTGCTTGAAAGCGATCTGATGTAAGTGCACGGCCCTCCTTAGACAGAAGGGGACCTAAGTAGGTTACCTTCGGTCTACAATATTGCAATTTTTTTCGTAACACTTTATGATGGTGTGTAGAAAGAAAAGAAAGCAAAGTCAAAGTACCCTCTCGACATAGTTCAGGCGTATCAGCAGGCAAAAAGATGTCATCGACATATTGAATGAGAGCCACCCCTTTAGGTAAGACGAAAAAATCAAGTTATCTTTTCAGTGCTTGGCTGTAGACACTAGGACTCTCAGTGTACCCTTGAGGAATTCTACAAAATCTGTATGGTCGATTATTTAAAGTGAAACCAAACAAATATCTGATATCAGGATGAATAGGGATCTAGAAGAAAGCATTCTTCAAATCAATCACGCTGAATGTAGTTGCTGTCGGGGGAACCAAAGTAAGTAGTGTCGTTATGTCAGAAACCACTCGGTATTATGGTACTAACATCTTATTAACTTCTCGCAAATCAATAATGAATCTATAGATCCTACTATCAGTATCCTTTTTCAAAATGGGCAGATTAAGACTGTTACAAACATTGTAAGGGACTTCCTCTACAACCCCTACTTTAATCAAATCATGGACAATGCGAATAAGTGCTTCTTCGCCTTCCTGAGAAATTTTATATTGAGGCAAGCGCGGCAATGAAGTGCCCGCCTTGACACTAATATGCACTGGTGGAATAACCATTTGTCCTACATCAGTGTCTGAAGTAGCCCACAAAGCACTAGGGACTGAAGCTAGTGCAGTATCTTCTTTAACCAAACAAGATCTTTCAGTCATGGGGTAGTTGTCATTCAAAATAACTTGCACTCCTTCAGGAGAACATCGTATCGTAGCCCTGAAATACTTGAGCATATCAAGACCCACAATATTGTCCGGTGTGTTCGGAGAGACCAAAAATGGACATGGAGTAGTAAACTTATCAACATGGAATGCAAGTGGTTGTGACAATGGGCTAAGGGAAGGCGTTCTATCGAACCCTATCGATGTAATGGTTGAGCCAGACAGGAGAGCCCTTGGAACCAATTGTTTAGATAAGGTGCTACGAGTAGCTCCTGTATCAACCATAAACTGATCAGAAGAACTCAAAACATGTGCTATAACATAGGGCCCCCTCTGATCTACTGGAACTTCAACGGATTCCTTACCCCATCCTAGGCAATCCTATGCATAAGAAGAATCTTGAAAATCAGACGGCACATAGTCGGATATTTGATACTGGTTCCTTCGATCAAAAGTGTTAAACCCATCCTGTCCACGTGTATTAGCATCAAACCTAGCACAATCTTTCGCGCTTCCTCTAGGCCCTGGAAATCCTGAACGATTTCTCATTTGTCCCCGACTACATGGACACGCAGCACTGGACAATCAGAAATCCAATGTCCAAATTTCTTGCAGTACGCACACTGGTCGACAGACAAATTCCAACGAGTATAGGAAGGAAAGGACGAACCATAAGATCCAGTCCACCTCTATCATTACCTCTAGAAGGCGGACCATAAGCCTGAGCCAACATAACCTTTGCTTTCAACTCTTTAGTCTTTTTATCCTCATTACCCTTCGCTTCTAATTCCTGGCGTTCATAATACTGAGCCATAGTCAAAAGAGAAACCGGAGAAGAGGTAGTCCATGAACTCTCACTGGCCTTTAGGCGACTAGCTATTCCTGGCATAGGTTTGCAACATATTTATCGACAAACAGATGCCTACCGGTGTCATCTGTCAATGACTGGCCACTAAAATCGTGGAATGCCTCCTCAAAGCGTGTAAAAAAATCTGAAACCGATTCATCTGCCTTTTGCTAAGCAGTTCTTTTGCTGTTCTTTTCAATCAAGGCTTGCTCACACTTCATTCGTTCATGCACTTCTTTCTCCCACATTCGTTCCCAGTCAAACATATCTTGCCTAGTCTGCCGCTTAAACATACATTGTTCTACATACTGAATCGTTCACAAATCAAATGACCCATGCAACTCAGGATGCTTACGAGTATATTTATTCCATAACGTGCTGTACAATATAGAAGAAATACCTAACTTAATATACATGTCCCGATTAGGTGTCCCCTCCGGGGGGGCCGGTTGTGCTTCATCGAGTCTCAAACAGGTACCTCTACAAAAGCAACACATCCTACGAAGTGTGCTAGAAACAGGCATGCCACAAATAGTTCAAAATATGCAGTATTATAATCAAAGTAGCGCTTAAGGTACTCTTCGTACGTTGCGCTGTTTAAACAAATTCAAATAGGGAAAAATCTCCTCATTAACTGCCTATATAAATTGCAATTTATATATTCCATACATACAAATACAAATATTGGCCAATCATTCAAATCAAAAGCCACAGTAAGTGTTACTAAACTACCTTATCAATTCATCAAAAACCAACAGCAAGTGCCGCAGAACGACTCTTACCAATCAAATGGTGTCCAGGTTCCAAATGCCAAGTTCTCAACTCAACCAAATGGTCACTGCACAGCGAATCAACAGAAGAGCTCTCAGTTGAGGACCAGCACCACCTGGATGGTCAGATCAGAAAGAAAGGAAAAATGCCGTGGTTGCCAAGACTAGGGTCTCCTCAGGCAGCGATCGCTTCCAAAGCGAGATTCCAATCCTTCGTTTTGACCAGTCCTTCGGGCATCCGAGTCGCCGATGAGCCCCGCGTTGGAAGTGCCAATTTGTGGTGATGGGCCTCAGCAAGGCCTACCAGTTCTCCCTTCTCTGCACAGAGTCCTCAGACCATAGAATAGAAATTGGCACAGAAACTGGAATAGAAATACAAGATTTATTAAACCTCATGAGGTGGAACTACATTCACACAGCACCCTTCGGTAATGTATGAAGTAGCACACTGAATGGAAGGAGCTTGGTCCTTTTACCAACACAGGGGCTCAAATGAATAGGCTCAAATGAAGGCAGTACAAGTAAAAAATGCTGGTTTTAGGTACATATAAGGTCATACAGAAAATGCACAGTCAACAGGTGGGAGGAGCTAACAGTGGCTGTTTTTGGCAAACACATCCTGACAGTTACATTCTAGTGGCAGCTGAAAAAGACAACTGCAAGCTCAACTGAGCATGTGCGAAGGTGGAAGATGCTAAATATATATCTCGTCTCTAGGTAAATTTCAAGAGCAGTTAACAGAAAGGTAGGACAGAGCACATGGCGAGCACATGGTATCACATGTCAAACAAAATGGCTGACAGAAATACAAAATAGATTCCACAAAATGGACAAGATAGCTTCTAAACACAGGATGGCTGCTGCTAATGCTAACCTAATCGCTTCCAAATTACAACACCATGGAGCATCTGATGGTGAAGGATTCACTGGCGGTACCCGCTGATGTAGGGTGTCATGCCTCAACCACCCTTAGCATGGAGCTCAAGGGGCGGAGGGGCCTCTATCCATTTCTAAAACGCCAGCTTGTTGCTCGCCATGCCAGAGAATTCTCCTCAGTGGTGTTCCCTTCACCAGCGAGGCTAGTGAAGTTTTCACGCCCAAGGGTTTACATTTGTGTTTTGACTTATGAAGTAGGGGAGCAAAACTCTGCTCCTCAGGTCCTCTTTTGTGTAACAATCAATGGGGCTAGTCTGTTCTTTTAGGTTTTTGTTGCAGGTACTCTTGAATATGGCTGCTACCACTCCACTTTGCATATTGCTGACTCATGAATCCACATTATAGGAAGGTCCACATCCATCAAAATTGATCTATCAACAGGTAACCTGGAAAGCAGTCTGCTGGAACATTCTAAGCTCCCAGATGATACTACATACGAAAATGTAATTCAGCCAAACTTTCAATACACCTTTTCATTCGGGGGAGTGGTGTTCTCAGTATTCCTGCAACCCAACAAATGAACCAAATACCGATGATCAGTCCTCAGCAGAACTGCAAACGCCAGAAGAAAACCTTGAAATGGTGCACCACCCACACATATGCTAAGGCTTCCCACTCAATGACCGAATATCTTTTTTCCGCAGCCTGCAATAAAGTCGCTCCTAGCCCTTTCAAAATGCTCAACAGTTGGCATTTTAGCTGAACTTTGAAGGCTACTTCACAGTCTTTGGATTGATCAAAACCGCCACCTTTTTAAAGTATATGTCTGATCGTTTGCGCCACACTTACAAATGTATGATTAATACTTTGCCAGGCCTAGGGATCACCTAACTTGATCTTTGTCAGCTGGTGCTGCAGTCGCAATGATGGAATTAGCCAAATTCAGCTTTGGGTTTATACCAATCACCTGATATGCTATGACCTATAAAAGAGACCGTACTTACTCCAAACTTGCAGTTTTCTTTTTTGGGTTTAAGTCCCCTGTCTCTAAGCCTGTTTTAAATTTCTCTTAGTCTCATCATGGGCCTGCTCATCTTTCCCATAAAGTAAGGTGTCTCCTGAAAGAACATTACAGAATTAATACATTGCAAAACATCTGTACTCAGGCTCTGGAAAAAAGTGGCCTCTGAAGCCAACTCAAAGAGTAACCTTAGAAACCTGAAAGCACCCAAAGGTTTGACAAAAGATGTCAGAGCTCTGGAATCTTTATGCTGTAACACCTGATGGTAAGCTGAGCCAAAGCCATAACACCGAAAACACAAGCATCTTTTATCATGGCCAAAGCCTCAGTGATGTTAGACAAAGGCTGGCGATCAACCCTAATACATCGGTTCAGATCCCTAAGATCTACATATATCATCAAGTTGGTGCCATTGACCGTAGTAGCCATAACTACATGAGTCAACGACTACGAGGACTCTGTTTCCTCCATGACCTCCATCTTTAGCAATTTATTCAAATCTTCTTGCAAAATCTTAAACATATTTATTTCGACTCTCCTCACTTTTTCCACCCCAAGGTTCACATTCTTCATTAAAACAAGTTGATATTTGAAACCTTTCATCAAGCAAAGTTTATCTTTAAGCACATCTTGAAACTCTGTGCCTCAAACCGTATTTCCCTCAATGCTGGCTATCGAAAAGACTTGATAAGGAGAATTAGAGTTGAGAGTGATTGATAAATCCCTTCAGTGACGCCACCACAGCAAATTATCACCTCATTTGGCCACATAGATTTTCCCCAGTTTCTCTTGAAATTTATATTTATTATGGTATAACCAATTTGATTACTCTTTATACCCCCATATCGTTCTGAGTTAATGTCAGGTGTTAACAATGAAATATTTTCACTAACATGTTTTCTACCAATTCTGTATCCCACCAAAGTAAAAGGGTAATTAGAATCAACTAAAACCATGAGATTCTTTCCCCCAATCTCAATCTCATATTCAGGCATAATAACATGTCTGACATCAACTTCACCTACTTGTTTGACCCAATCTAGCACCTTCAGTAAAATTACCTTTGGACTCAATCAATCAATCAATCAATCAATAAATTAATGCTTTATTCGATTTTAAATTGCAAAAATCATAAAAGCACAGGTTAAGAAATATGTTAAAAAGTCTATACAGAATTAAAAACATAACAATATTAAAAATACTAATATACATGCCCTATGAGTTGTTAAAATAATCAGTCTGTACAGTTAATTTCATTAGGCCATTGGCAGGGTGAGGGCGGAGAGACATAGTATATACAAAGATGTTGCAAGTATAAAAATTCACTATAGACATTCCTTCAAATAACGTTCCAATCAGGGGAAAAAACATAAACAGGCATCCGGGATCAATGATCAATGATGAAAATATGTTAACTAATTGCACCCCTTCATATGGTATTCTGACAGCTGATGAGTAGCTTTAAAAAGGTAGATACTGCCTTAATTACCTCCTTCAGTTTCTAGTTGTTTTAGTTTTAAAAATGCTACTCTACAGCTTTTTAACCCCCAGCTCTTTAGTATACGAATCAGAAGCCTTTTCCTTGGAATAGAGTAAAATTTACAAAACAAGATACAGTGGATATTTGATTGGTGGGATATATCGTCACATGGGCAGATAGCCAAGTCCTTTGACCAATCGTTATATTCTGGAAAGGTTGTCAGTGGAGAAAGAAAACAACGTTTTTGGGAATGTCAGGAATGACTTATGCATTGTCTAAAGGGAGATTGGTTGGTTCTACAGGCAGGCCTTTGGAAGAAGTTGATACATCTTGCCCATGATGGGCATTCAGGAAAGAATTTAACAAAGGTGAGTGTCAGGGAGCATTACTGGTAGCCTAGATTATACAGACAGGTTGAGGGTGTAATAAAAGATTGTCTTCAATGTGCAAGCAATGATACATCCAAGTCAGTTAGGAATGTTCCATTGTCACTTGCTGAAAATCTAATGGACATTTTTTCGTCAGTTTAGCTATTGTACATAACTATACCGCTTTGTATTAACCCTAAGCAAATGGTTTGGTAAAGAGAATGAATTGCCTTGAGAGGGCAAGTGCTCAATCTTCTTTGGAGATGAGGGTACTTTTCAAGGCTGTTCTGCATGAAAAGATGTGGGCACATCATAATACTGCCAATGCCATAACCAATGTGTCGCTGTTCCAGTGTTTGAGAGGTAGGTTCCAAATTCAGCCTGTTATGGTTGTGTTGCAAGAGAACTGTCAAGGAGATGAACTTCAATGGCATCAAGAAATGCCAAAGAAAGTACAAAAATATTCTGACAAAAAATAACTGAGGGTGTGTGATAAGAAATGGAGTGTGGGGAAATTATGTTTGTGAAAAAAATGGTGTGGCTAACCAAAGGCATGTTTCCAATATTTTGTCACTGACCCAATCTTGGTCAAGCATCAGCCAAATATAAAGGGATCCACAGGAATTCTCATGTCAGGAGGAGTCTATTGTATCTTAAAAATTATGAATCGTAACATCTGATGTTAATTATTTGTCTTGTTTTAAGCAGTTTTAGATTTAGGTAGAATTTTTGTGCATTTATGTTGCTAGGACTGCAATCTACGTAACTTGAGGGTTACTCTCCAGCGTGTGCTTACCTAGTCTGGCTCTTTTCCTGGGTCATCATTTGATTGTAGATTTGTTATTTTGTTCCTGTGCTTTTTCTTCTACTTTGTGCTATTTTTCCCCTCCAGGTACCCCTGGTATTTATCCCTATTTTATGTAGCATATATGTTTTCTTCTGGTTGTTTATTTTCTTCATAGTTCATAAGAGATGTGTCAACTGGTTGATTACTCATTGTTCTATCTAACCTCTGCATGTGATGTAATGGATACCATGGGGATGGAAGCATGTTTAGTGTTCAATTGAGCTAAGGCAGTCAGTTCCAGGAGGAGCTGTTGAAGAGGGAAGCTGTTAAGGAAGGATGTGCTGTGTGTTGGTGGAAACAATACATTTGGAGGAAATTGAAAGATTGCCTTTGCCGCCTTTTTACATCTTAACAGAGTGTTTGTTACAAGATTTGGGCAGACAGCTAAGAAGAGAATCAAGCAAGAATTATTGCACTGCAAATCTGCCCCCCTAGGCTTTGTCTTAGGTGGTACCAACACTGAAATCCTTCCCTACGAATATAATCTGTGAGATGTACAGCACGTTATGGAATAAATATACTCATAAGCATCCTGGGTTGCATTGGCCTTTGCATGGGTCATTTGATTTGCGAAAAATTCAGTATGTAGAATAATGTATGTTTAGGCGGAAGACTAGGCAAGATATGTTTGACTGTGCACGAATGTGGGAGAAAGAAGTGCGTGAACGAATGAAGTGTGAGCAAGCCTTGATTGAAAAAGAACAGCGAAAGAACATTTATGCAAATATATTAGAGTTGAAAAACAAGGACATAAAAGGACTGAAAAAGAGATAGGATAGGTAGCGCCATTTACAGGTAACTGGCCAATACGCTCTTAGGAAACCCTTTTATCCTATCCTTAATAAACCTCAAGATGATTTCTTGTTATTAGATCGTTCTCCACCTCCGTATATTCTTCCCTCTACCCCTCATGAGTCAGTTGCAACAAATTAGCTAACTGTGAGCTTTAGCAAAGTGTAATACAAATCCACCCTTATAACCCTACTGCCTTTAACACAGGCTCTTCTCACCAAGGGCCTCACTTACAAGAGGCTGCCCCACCGGAGTCACTTCATGCGATGCTACGATGATGCTGGGATCTGCTAGATATTTACCAGCACTAAGCCATTTTGCGTAGCTTATTCCAGCCTTGTAATTATCATTCCCTTTAACACAGTTTTTTTAGTTAAAAGAGCATCCAATGGGTGATGTTGTGGGTGTTCTCAGCAACACCGATGTTTTTTTGACACTGCCTCATATTTACGAGCATTTGTAACTCTGAGGCAGAGCCAAAAATGTATGCCTCCCCAGGGGAGGCATACATATGGGAAACACAATGAGGAGAAACACCTTTATTTTTCCTTGTTTTTCCTTTTTCTATGAGGAAAAAGTCCCTTGGGATTGTTTTTGTGCAGGAAGGTTTCCCTTCTTGCACAAAACAATAATCCCTGCAACGCAGGCACCCTCGCATAATGGTGCAAAGGTTCCAGCGCTGGTGCATGGCAGCCCATTGTGCACCAGCGTGGGGGAAAAGGACAGGAATGTGCCGTATATGAAACATACAGAGCATTCCTGCCCTTTTCTTTTACCGCAGGTAAGCGCAGCAGGAAGGGCTGCAGCATTGACATACGGCAAAATCTTCTAAATAAGGCCCTTATTAAGTAAGGTATAATTCCTTTTAAAAAAAAAACCTTTTATTTATTGATTTCCAACAAACCATACATGTTCGTCATTTACACTTACAATGGTAGGCGCAGCAAAATCACAGTTAGATCACGATTCCAAATAGCATTAGCGTACACATTGTTAATCAGTCGGGCACTATGGGGCAGTTACACACAGATCAAAAAAATAACTCATACTCTGTCAAGGAATTACATGTGTTCACAACAATAAATCGGCGCTGAGAATTTTCAATGCATCACATCAATAATAAATCACTAGTCTGGTAACCCCTATATGGTAAACCACGGGCATATCCGGACAGCCCAGCGTATCAGGATATAGTACAAGCAACACAGTTCAATCAGCACCCCACCCCTCAAGGGGACATAATGCAACACCAATGCGTGTGCGTATAATTCCTCAGAATTCAGTCATCTACTGCTCTGTCACGATATTTGTTCGCGGGTGCGCTAATAGATAACACTTCTGGGGGGGTCAAATGTCCTTAAGCCTGTAGGTTACCGGTAACGGTTCCGCATATGTAGTGAGCTGCTCCTGACAGTACACCAAGTCATCAACACAGACCTTCAACTTGGGCGCCCTTCCCCTGCCCCAGCGGCATGCCACCCTTCTTTTTGCCATCAATAGCGCCAGTGCCACATATTTGCGGTGCGATGCCTGCAGCTGTTTAACATATCCTAGCAGGGCCAGCAGTGGAGTGGGTTCAATATGAGTATCTACCATCTCATCCAGGGCTTCAAAAACCAGTTTCCAATAGTCATGTACTCCCGGACATTCCCAGGCCCGAAATTCCCTGGCAAGAAATCCGCGCCGGGAGCTCTACACCTGTGGCACCTATCGGAATCTCTCATCTTATACCTATGCATCCCGGCCGGGGTGTAGTACAACCTATGTAAGAATTTGTAGTGGATTATACGGAGCCTGCTACTACCCGATACCTCAGTATTTCCACTGCTCGTCTGTCATTTCAAAGCCTAACTCCGAGTCCCAGCGCGTCCTAGCAGGTGCAGGTGGTGCCTCCCTCTGTGTGTGCACTGTGCGGTATATTAGTGATACTAGTCGCTTGGCCGTCGTGCTGTTAAGGGCCAGTTGTAATGGATACAAAAGGGGATGATGGACGGAGCGTTTGATCAAACCAAACACTCACCCCCAGTCAACTGATCTGGGTTTAATCCATCACCATTCTTTAGCTCACTCGGCCACCCCAGTTTAGACATGGCTATATGCAAATCAGTCTGACCCTGTGCCTTATGGGAGCAGTCCAGCCCGAACTGCCAAGCCATGTCTTCCCTGGACCGGAAACAAGCATCCTGGAACCGGTTACGGATTCATAATCCTCATCAGCCAGGCTATCTTGAATCCATTGGCCAAGTGAGCAAGGGACTCACGTCTGAGCATACCCTGCCACACTTAGGGCGAACAAAGCGATACAAAAGGGGATGATGGACGGAGCGTTTGAGCAAATCAAACACTCACCCCCAGTCAACTGATCTGGGTTTAATCCATCACCATTCTTTAGCTCACTCGGCCACCCCAGTTCAGACATGGCTATATGCAAATCAGTCTTACCCTGTGCCTCATGGGAACAGTCCAGCCCGAACTGCCAAGCCATGTCTTCCCTGGACCGGAAACAAGCATCCTGGAACCGGTTTTGGATTCATAATCCTCATCAGCCAGGCTATCTTGAATCCAGTGGCCAAGTGAGCAAGGGACTAACGTCTGAGCATACCCTGCCACACTTAGGGCGAACAAAGCGATACAAAAAGGGATGATGGACGGAGCGTTTGAGCAAATCAAACACTCACCCCCAGTCAACTGATCTGGGTTTAATCCATCACCATTCTTTATCTCACTCGGCCACTCCAGTTCAGACATGGCTATATGCAAATCAGTCTGACCCTGTGCCTCATGGGAACAGTCCAGCCCGAACTGCCCAGCCATGTCTTCCCTGGACCGGAAACAAGCATCCTGGAACCGGTTTCGGATTCATAATCCTCATCAGCCAGGCTATCTTGAATCCAGTGGCCAAGTGAGCAAGGGACTCACGTCTGAGCATACCCTGCCACACTTAGGGCGAACAAAGCAATACAAAAGGGGATGATGGACGGAGCGTTTGAGCAAATCAAAAACTCACCCCCAGTTAACTGATCTGGGTTTAATCCATCACCATTCTTTAGCTCACTCGGCCACCCCAGTTCAGACATGGCTATATGCAAAGCAGTCTGACCCTTTGCCTCATGGGAACAGTCCAGCCCGAACTGCCAAGCCATGTCTTCCCTGGACAGGAAACAAGCATCCCGGAACCGGTTTCGGATTCATAATCCTCATTAGCCAAGCTATCTTGAATCCAGTGGCCAAGTGAGCAAGGGACTCATGTCTGAGCATACCCTGCCAAACTTAGGGCAAACAAAGCGATACAAAAGGGGATGATGGACGGAGCATTTGAGCAAATCAAACACTCACCCCCAGTCAACTGATCTGGGTTTAATCCATCACCATTCTTTAGCTCACTCGGCCACCCCAGTTCAGACATGGCTATATGCAAATCAGTCTGACCCTGTGCCTCATGGGAACAGTCAAGCCCGAACTGCCAAGCCATGTCTTCCCTGGACCGGAAACAAGCATCCTTAACCGGTTTCGGATTCATAAACCTCATCAGCCAGGCTATCTTGAATCCAGTGGCCAAGTGAGCAAGGGACTCACAACTGAGCATACCCTGCCACACTTAGGGCGAACAAAGCGATACAAAAGGGGATGATGGACGGAGCGTTTGAGCAAATCAAACACTCACCCCCAGTCAACTGATCTGGGTTTAATCCATCACTATTCTTTAGCTCACTCGGCCACCCCAGTTCAGACATGGCTATATGCAAATCAGTCTGACCCTGTGCCTCATGGGAACAGTCCAGCCCGAACTGCCAAGCCATGTTTTCCCTGGACCGGAAACAAGCATCCTGGAACCGGTTTCGGATTCATAATCTTCATCAGCCAGGCTATCTTGAATCCAGTGGCCAAGTGAGCAAGGGACTCACGTCTGAGCATACCCTGCCACACTTAGGGCAAACAAAGCGATACAAAAGGGGATGATGGACGGAGCGTTTGAGCAAATCAAGCACTCACCCCCAGTCAACTGATCTGGGTTTAATCCATCACCATTCTTTAGCTCACTCGGCCACCCCAGTTCAGACATGGCTATATGCACATCAGTCTGACCCTGTGCCTCATGGGAACAGTCCAGCCCGAACTGCCAACCCATGTCTTCCTTGGACCGGAAACAAGCATCCTGGAACCGGTTTCGGATTCATAATCCTCATCAGCCAGGCTATCTTGAATCCAGTGGCCAAGTGAGCAAGGGACTAACGTCTGAGCATACCCTGCCACACTTAGGGCGAACAAAGCGATACAAAAGGGGATGATGGACGGAGCGTTTGAGCAAATCAAACACTCACCCCCAGTCAACTGATCTGGGTTTAATCCATCACCATTCTTTAGCTCACTCGGCCACCCCAGTTCAGACATGGCTATATGTAAATCAGTCTGACCCTGTGCCTCATGGGAACAGTCCAGCCCGAACTGCCAAGTCATGTCTTCCCTGGACCGGAAACAAGCATCATGGAACCGGTTTCGGATTCATAATCCTCATCAGCCAGGCTATCTTGAATCCAGTGGCCAAGTGAGCAAGGGACTCACGTCTGAGCATACCGTGCCACACTTAGGGCAAACAAAGCGATACAAAAGGGGATGATGGACGGAGCGTTTGAGCAAATCAAACACTCACCCCCAGTCAACTGATCTGGGTTTAATCCATCACCATTCTTTAGCTCACTCGGCCACCCCAGTTCAGACATGGCTATATGCAAATCAGTCTTACACTGTGCCTTATGGGAACAGTCCAGCCGAACTGCCAAGCCATGTCTTCCCTGGACCGGAAACAAGCATCCTGGAACCAGTTTTGGATTCATAATCCTCATCAGCCAGGCTATCTTGAATCCAGTGGCCAAGTGAGCAAGGGACTAACGTCTGAGCATACCCTGCCACACTTAGGGCGAACAAAGCGATACAAAAAGGGATGATGGACGGAGCGTTTGAGCAAATCAAACACTCACCCCCAGTCAACTGATCTGGGTTTACTCCATCACCATTCTTTATCACACTCGGCCACTCCAGTTCAGACATGGCTATATGCAAATCAGTCTGACCCTGTGTCTCATGGGAACAGTCCAGCCCGAACTGCCAAGCCATGTCTTCCCTGGACCGGAAACAAGCATCCTGGAACCGGTTTCAGATTCATAATCCTCATCAGCCAGGCTGTCTTGAATCCAGTGGCCAAGTGAGCAAGGGACTCACGTCTGAGCATACCCTGCCACACTTAGGGCGAACAAAGCGATACAAAAGGGGATGATGGACGGAGCGTTTGAGCAAATCAAACACTCACCCCCAGTTAACTGATCTGGGTTTAATCCATCACCATTCTTTAGCTCACTCGGCCACCCCAGTTCAGACATGGCTATATGCAAAGCAGTCTGACCCTTTGCCTCATGGGAACAGTCCAGCCCGAACTGCCAAGCCATGTCTTCCCTGGACAGGAAACAAGCATCCCGGAACCGGTTTCGGATTCATAATCCTCATTAGCCAAGCTATCTTGAATCCAGTGGCCAAGTGAGCAAGGGACTCATGTCTGAGCATACCCTGCCAAACTTAGGGCAAACAAAGCGATACAAAAGGGGATGATGGACGGAGCATTTGAGCAAATCAAACACTCACCCCCAGTCAACTGATCTGGGTTTAATCCATCACCATTCTTTAGCTCACTCGGCCACCCCAGTTCAGACATGGCTATATGCAAATCAGTCTGACCCTGTGCCTCATGGGAACAGTCCAGCCCGAACTGCCAAGCTATGTCTTCCCTGGACCGGAAACAAGCATCCTGGAACCGGTTATGGATTCATAATCCTCATCAGCCAGGCTATCTTGAATCCAGTGGCCAAGTGAGCAAGGGACTCACGTCTGAGCATACCCTGACACACTTAGGGCGAACAAAGCGATACAAAAGGGGATGATGGACGGAGCGTTTGAGCAAATCAAACACTCACCCCCAGTCAACTGATCTGGGTTTAATCCATAACCATTCTTTAGCTCACGCGGCCACCCAAGTTCAGACATGGCTATATGCAAATCAGTCTGACCCTGTGCCTCATGGGAACAGTCAAGCCCGAACTGCCAAGCCATGTCTTCCCTGGACCGGAAACAAGCATCCTGGAACCGGTTTCGGATTCATAAACCTCATCAGCCAGGCTATCTTGAATCCAGTGGCCAAGTGAGCAAGGGACTCACAACTGAGCATACCCTGCCACACTTAGGGCAAACAAAGCGATACAAAAGGGGATGATGGACGGAGCGTTTGAGCAAATCAAACACTCACCCCCAGTCAACTGATCTGGGTTTAATCCATCACTATTCTTTAGCTCACTCGGCCACCCCAGTTCAGACATGGCTATATGCAAATCAGTCTGACCCTGTGCCTCATGGGAACAGTCCAGCCCGAACTGCCAAGCCATGTTTTCCCTGGACCGGAAACAAGCATCCTGGAACAAGTTTCGGATTCATAATCTTCATCAGCCAGGCTATCTTGAATCCAGTGGCCAAGTGACCAAGGGACTCACGTCTGAGCATACCCTGCCACACTTAGGGCAAACAAAGCGATACAAAAGGGGATGATGGACGGAGCGTTTGAGCAAATCAAGCACTCACCCCCAGTCAACTGATCTGGGTTTAATCCATCACCATTCTTTAGCTCACTCGGCCACCCCAGTTCAGACATGGCTATATGCACATCAGTCTGACCCTGTGCCTCATGGGAACAGTCAAGCCCGAACTGCCAACCCATGTCTTCCTTGGACCGGAAACAAGCATCCTGGAACCGGTTTCGGATTCATAATCCTCATCAGCCAGGCTATCTTGAATCCAGTGGCCAAGTGAGCAAGGGACTAACGTCTGAGCATACCCTGCCACACTTAGGGCGAACAAAGCGATACAAAAGGGGATGATGGACGGAGCGTTTGAGCAAATCAAACACTCACCCCCAGTCAACTGATCTGGGTTTAATCCATCACCATTCTTTAGCTCACTCGGCCACCCCAGTTCAGACATGGCTATATGTAAATCAGTCTGACCCTGTGCCTCATGGGAACAGTCCAGCCCGAACTGCCAAGTCATGTCTTCCCTGGACCGGAAACAAGCATCATGGAACCGGTTTCGGATTCATAATCCTCATCAGCCAGGCTATCTTGAATCCAGTGGCCAAGTGAGCAAGGGACTCACGTCTGAGCATACCGTGCCACACTTAGGGCAAACAAAGCGATACAAAAGGGGATGATGGACGGAGCGTTTGAGCAAATCAAACACTCACCCCCAGTCAACTGATCTGGGTTTAATCCATCACCATTCTTTAGCTCACTCGGCCACCCCAGTTCAGACATGGCTATATGCAAATCAGTCTTACCCTGTGCCTCATGGGAACAGTCCAGCCGAACTGCCAAGCCATGTCTTCCCTGGACCGGAAACAAGCATCCTGGAACCAGTTTTGGATTCATAATCCTCATCAGCCAGGCTATCTTGAATCCAGTGGCCAAGTGAGCAAGGGACTAACGTCTGAGCATACCCTGCCACACTTAGGGCGAACAAAGCGATACAAAAAGGGATGATGGACGGAGCGTTTGAGCAAATCAAACACTCACCCCCAGTCAACTGATCTGGGTTTAATCCATCACCATTCTTTATCTCACTCGGCCACTCCAGTTCAGACATGGCTATATGCAAATCAGTCTGACCCTGTGCCTCATGGGAACAGTCCAGCCCGAACTGCCAAGCCATGTCTTCCCTGGACCGGAAACAAGCATCCTGGAACCGGTTTCGGATTCATAATCCTCATCAGCCAGGCTATCTTGAATCCAGTGGCCAAGTGAGCAAGGGACTCACGTCTGAGCATACCCTGCCACACTTAGGGCGAACAAAGCGATACAAAAGGGGATGATGGACGGAGCGTTTGAGCAAATCAAACACTCACCCCCAGTTAACTGATCTGGGTTTAATCCATCACCATTCTTTAGCTCACTCGGCCACCCCAGTTCAGAAAAGGCTTTATGCAAATCAGTCTGACCCTGTGCCTCATGGGAACAGTCCAGCCCGAACTGCCAAGCCATGTCTCCCCTGGACCGGAAACAAGCATCCTGGTACTGGTTTCGGATTCATAATCCTCATCAGCCAGGCTATCTTGAATCCAGTGGCCAAGTGAGCAAGGGACTCACGTCTGAGCATACCCTGCCACACTTAGGGCGAACAAAGCGATACAAAAGGGGATGATGGACGGAGCGTTTGAGCAAATCAAACACTCACCCCCAGTCAACTGATCTGGGTTTAATCCATCACCATTCTTTAGCTCACTCGGCCACCCCAGTTCAGACATGGCTATATGCAAAGCAGTCTGACCCTTTGCCTCATGGTAACAGTCCAGCCCGAACTGCCAAGCCATGTCCTCCCCGGACAGGAAACAAGCATCCCGGAACCGGTTTCGGATTCATAATCCTCATTAGCCAAGCTATCTTGAATCCAGTGGCCAAGTGAGCAAGGGACTCATGTCTGAGCATACCCTGCCAAACTTAGGGCAAACAAAGCGATACAAAAGGGGATGATGGACGGAGCATTTGAGCAAATCAAACACTCACCCCCAGTCAACTGATCTGGGTTTAATCCATCACCATTCTTTAGCTCACTCGGCCACCCCAGTTCAGACATGGCTATATGCAAATCAGTCTGACCCTGTGCCTCATGGGAACAGTCCAGCCCGAACTGCCAAGCTATGTCTTCCCTGGACCGGAAACAAGCATCCTGGAACCGGTTATGGATTCATAATCCTCATCAGCCAGGCTATCTTGAATCCAGTTGCCAAGTGAGCAAGGGACTCACGTCTGAACATACCCTGACACACTTAGGGCGAACAAAGCGATACAAAAGAGGATGATGGACGGAGCGTTTGAGCAAATCAAACACTCACCCCCAGTCAACTGATCTGGGTTTAATCCATCACCATTCTTTAGCTCACTCGGCCACCCCAGTTCAGACATGGCTATATGTAAATCAGTCTGACCCTGTGCCTCATGGGAACAGTCCAGCCCGAACTGCCAAGTCATGTCTTCCCTGGACCGGAAACAAGCATCATGGAACCGGTTTCGGATTCATAATCCTCATCAGCCAGGCTATCTTGAATCCAGTGGCCAAGTGAGCAAGGGACTCACGTCTGAGCATACCGTGCCACACTTAGGGCAAACAAAGCGATACAAAAGGGGATGATGGACGGAGCGTTTGAGCAAATCAAACACTCACCCCCAGTCAACTGATCTGGGTTTAATCCATCACCATTCTTTAGCTCACTCGGCCACCCCAGTTCAGACATGGCTATATGCCAATCAGTCTTACACTGTGCCTCATGGGAACAGTCCAGCCGAACTGCCAAGCCATGTCTTCCCTGGACCGGAAACAAGCATCCTGGAACCAGTTTTGGATTCATAATCCTCATCAGCCAGGCTATCTTGAATCCAGTGGCCAAGTGAGCAAGGGACTAACGTCTGAGCATACCCTGCCACACTTAGGGCGAACAAAGCGATACAAAAAGGGATGATGGACGGAGCGTTTGAGCAAATCAAACACTCACCCCCAGTCAACTGATCTGGGTTTACTCCATCACCATTCTTTATCTCACTCGGCCACTCCAGTTCAGACATGGCTATATGCAAATCAGTCTGACCCTGTGCCTCATGGGAACAGTCCAGCCCGAACTGCCAAGCCATGTCTTCCCTGGACCGGAAACAAGCATCCTGGAACCGGTTTCAGATTCATAATCCTCATCAGCCAGGCTGTCTTGAATCCAGTGGCCAAGTGAGCAAGGGACTCACGTCTGAGCATACCCTGCCACACTTAGGGCGAACAAAGCGATACAAAAGGGGATGATGGACGGAGCGTTTGAGCAAATCAAACACTCACCCCCAGTTAACTGATCTGGGTTTAATCCATCACCATTCTTTAGCTCACTCGGCCACCCCAGTTCAGACATGGCTATATGCAAAGCAGTCTGACCCTTTGCCTCATGGGAACAGTCCAGCCCGAACTGCCAAGCCATGTCTTCCCTGGACAGGAAACAAGCATCCCGGAACCGGTTTCGGATTCATAATCCTCATTAGCCAAGCTATCTTGAATCCAGTGCCCAAGTGAGCAAGGGACTCATGTCTGAGCATACCTGAGGTTCCGTGACGATTTTACTCGTATTTGTAACATTGTCGTAAATACATAATTTTGGTATCAGTGAACCGCAAATGATCCATTTAGTATATCCTGGTGTTTTCGTTATGCTACGAGCAAGAGCACTCCTGTTACCAACACATTTGTGATTTACCCATGGCATCCATCTTAGAACACGGAAGCCATTTTGTATTCCTTGCCCTCACATAGTCAATGGACACGCAATGACCTCTTTCTTTTGTTCATTTAAAGGACACGTAGGCTTTAACCGGCGATTCACCTTGCTAGTGACACGTGCACCTTAGGCCAGCAACGCTGTGGCAGCATGACTCGGCAAGAACTGCCTCCCCAGCCTGAGGCCAGTCCTGCTATACTGGTTCTTGTGTTCGTTGGCTTGATCATGATTAGGCGGCCGAAGCTGGTAACCGTGCCCATTTACGACCCACAAACATTTCTTATCCTGTCTTTCTATCTTCTGCACCTGGCTCTGCTCCTTTCCTTCTGGGCCTTTATTAGGGGGAGGTAACGAAATTTACAATGAGGCGGTCCGGGTCTTGAATGAAGAATTGACATGGGATTATGATGGACTAGTGGGAATCCCTCATTTGTAATGTTTTGACATCAGATACTGTTGACGATCCCTGTGCAACGCCAAATATTTATTGTTTAAGACACGAATGTTCAGAACTGTGGTAACATGTAAAGAATTTGCCTGAAGCCCAATATTTAGTATATAAGGAGCAACCCTCTTTGTACAAATCGAACAGGCTCCTAGATACTGCCCATGTGTAGTTTCTGTGACTTCTGTGTCCCTGCAGTAATAAACCTTTGGTCTTTGATGCCACCATCGAGAAGCCCGTGTTTCTGTTTGTTTGTGCACCGAGACAGGTGGAACTCCGGGGTCTTCGGGTGTTATCCCTGACACCTCTGGACGGAACCAAAAAGTCCAGAACTCCAATTGGCGCCCAACGTGGGCTCAGTTAAGTATTCAGTGGTTGCTAGTTGGTTATTTCGTAAGGGTTGCTCCTATTTGGGTAATCCTTTTAGTTCTCAGTTCAGTTCAGTCCTGTAAGGTTATCACTGGTTATTCTGGTTACGATAATCATTCTGTTCAGTTCAGGTATCGATACATTTGTCAGTTCTGGTAGGCCTAAGTTCTTGGTTCGAGTGCGCATCTTTTCTGTTTGTGTCTTGTTTGTTTTGTGTTCCGGATTATAAAATGGTAAGTCGGAAAAATTGTATGTTGTCTTGTTTTAGTTGCAACAGTGATTCCCAGTTGGAGGACTCGTGTTTGGTTCCTCCGATTGGAACTCCCCTGTATGATCTTTATTGCAAATTTGGTGTGGGCCCTATCTCTTATAACGAGATATGGATCCACTACACAGAGAAAGATGGTGTCCTTAGTTGGCCACTACATGGTAGTTTTGAACCTGAAGTTCTCGATAATCTAGAAAGAAGGTTGTTTAAGAAGAAAGCCCGGCCGGCAATGTTTGATTCTTTCCGTTATTGGCAAAAAGAATCTAAACAGAGAGAAATTAAAAAGTTGAAGAAAGAACAGAAAGAGCAAGAGTTGACTTTAGAACAGTCTGCTAGACAGCTGCAACTCAACGAGTCTGAGAAAGCGATGGAGGTGGCCGATAGAGAGCGTAACTTAGCGATAGACAAGTGCTATCCTGCTTTGCCATCGAGTACGGCTAAGATAGTAGAGGACCCTGAAAAGGATCCCCTGTTGTCTTACTTGTTACGATCACCCCCACCGTATGCACAGGGTGCTACGGCTCCACCTATACCGAATGTTCAATTACCGGTTGCTGGACAACCTGGTGTCCCTGTTCCCGCTCCCCTGAATCAAGTTCCTGTACCTCCTGTGGTCAATATTAATGTTCCTTCGACAACCCCTCTTCCAGGGTTGCCGGCTTCTTTACCTATGCCTGTGTCGCTCACACCTGCTACTCCGGGGCAAGCTATTTTTCCTGCTACTCCTGCTGTTCCTGATCTATCTGTTCCAACTGCTACTCTATTCACTGCCTCTGTTAATATTATGACTCCGCTTTCTGTTCGTCGAAGAATCACTGATTCTGTCTCTAATATTCTATCTCCCTTCTATAAAACTCTGATTAAGACTCCTACCTCTGACTCTGTGCAGAGACGTAGTCAGCTTCCCAGTACTGAAGAAAGAGGAATATTAGATTCCACTGCTCTTAGATGGGTTTCGAAAATTGGGAGATATAATGTACAAAATGTATTAGATACATTTATGCAATGGAACGAACCGACACAACGATATGTGTTCGATGAAATGTGTTTCCTTCTACGTGAGGAATTGGAAGAGGATGACCCTGAATCAAATCTAGGAGAATTAATTAATGTCCAGAAAGAGTTTGCTGCAGGTATGATAGTTGGACAAAATATAAAAGAAGCGATGGAACTGATTTTAAGTTATAGGAATGACTCATCCCTTCGTTCACCGAGAGAATTAGAGAAACGTAGTACGAAACAAAATCGTCAATACCCAATGAGAGAGGTTCCACCAATTTGGCGTGAAGCTGTGCAAGCTAATGCAAACCTTGGTATTGCAGCCGCTCCGGCCCAATTCCAGAGAGTCTGGATACATATTCCATGGAAGCGAGCTGAAGTATTAGCAGTGAAACAGGCCTTGCCAGATCCGCGTAAAAATCCTGCAGGGTACTACAAAGAGTTGGCTCAAACAGTTGACGCTTGTGTATTGAATCTTGCTGACATAGATTTGCTATTTGGTAATGTAGTACCGCAACCAATTTGGGCTAAAATTCGTAAAGAGAATCATCCAGTTGCCCTAGGTGGTGACTGGGCAGCTATAATTGCAGCGGATGGTCAACAAATAGGTGGTTCCAAACCTGAACCTTTAATTGCTAATTTGCCTGGTAGAATAATCGATTTAATGAAAACATTGATGCCAGCATTGCGCGTTAACTGGGACAAATTGTCCGCGTGCAAACAGAAGAAAGACGAAAGCGTCTCCGACTTTTTCACAAGATTCGAAGAGACTTTCGTGGATCATAGTGGTCAGGATATGAGCACAGAAGGAGGCCAGAGATTATTTGTTGATAAATTTGTGCACAATCTGTTGCCAGAACTTAGTGGTAAATTAAAGAACTCTGAAAGTGCGTGGGCTGTCTCTACGACTGCGCAAATACTTGCGACTGCTCAGTACTATGAAAATAGGGATAAAGAAGAGAAGGAAAAATCAGATAAAAAGACGAAAGATTTAAAAACTAAAGTACTTTTACAGCAAGCTTATCCGCCTCGCATGAATCAAACTAATATGCAGCAAGGGTCATATCAAAGAACGGATTATAATTTTCAAAGGCCACAATACCAATGGAATCAATGTGCTTATTGCAAAAAGGAAGGTCATTACAAAAGTGAATGTCCAGTTCGAACGCAAAATAATGCTGCGGCAGCTCAGGGAGGTCGTGGTAGTTCTATGCAAAACTCTAGAGGTCGAGGACGAGGTGCTATGCCTCCGCAGACGAGTGATCACCCCTCTAATTATTTCGATCAGCGAAATGGACAATCTGCCCAACAGAATAGGTCTCCACAGTATCATGTCGAAGACTATTATGAAGCTAGTGAGGAAGTTCAGCAAAATGAGTACTAGGACAGCCATGGACAAAGAGAGGGAGTAGTATCAGTTCCAGTAGATCAGAGTGGCCCTTATGTCGCAGTAGCAACATCAGGTATAGTCGAACAGTTTCTGTTGGATACTGGTGCAGCAAAAAGTTCTATCATACATGCGAAACTCCCTGGCGCACCTTTGTCCGGCTCAACAAACGTTTCAGTAGGTTTTTCGGGCGCCCCTGTTCACAACCCTGTTTCTGGTCCTTTGTCTATTTCTGTTGGACCCCGTCAATTGAAAGCACCCCTGATTTTGACGACAGGTTGTAACGAAAATCTGCTTGGTTTAGACTTGTTAAAACGCCTGTACGCGACATTGTACTGTTCTCCAGCAGGAGTACAGCTTACGTTGGGTAAAAGAATAATCTCCCCGATGTACTTGTCGATGGATGCGCTCCCACCAGAGCTGCGTTCACTCCCTGATACTCTTTGGGCGACTGGCCCTAATGATGTAGGTCTATTGGAAATTCCACCCTATGTAGTAACTTTGAAAGCAAATGTCAAACTTCCACGAATTCCACAATACAGAATCTCTAATGAAGGCGAGCGTGCGCTCCTACTGATAGTACAAGACCTGATCAAGAAAGACGTTATAGAAGAGACTAGAGGAAATGTCTGTAATAGTCCTGTACTGCCTATTTTGAAACGAACTGACCCTACAAAGCCTCCAGTATATAGGTTCGTAATTGATCTCAGAGAGGTTAATAAAATTGTGATCCCACAGTTTCCTGTGGTTCCAGACATTACTGCATTGTTAACGTTGATTCCTGCTACAGCAGCATGGTTTTCGGTTGTCGACTTGAAAAATGCCTTTTTCAGCATTCCGATAGCCGAGGAAAGCAGAGATATCTTCGGTTTTTCTCTAGGAGGACGAAGTTTTAGATTTAAACGCGCTCCACAAGGTTATTGTGAAAGCCCATCCATTTACAGTCAAGCATTAAAAAGCCAGTTAGATTCCTTCGTACTTCCTCGTGGTTCTGCTTTAGTACAGTATGTCGATGATCTTCTAGTGGCTGCCGATGACAAGGAAACTTGCAAAACAGCTACGATTTCTTTATTGCATCACTTGTCAGATTTGAATCACAAGGTGTCACCTTCAAAAATGCAATACTGCTGCCAAGAAGTGACCTACCTAGGTCATCTCTTGTCAAAGGAGGGAAGGAAGTTGACCCCAGAGAGAATAAAAGCAATTACACAGATGAACGTTCCTAGCACGCAGAGAGAAGTACGTGCCTTTTTGGGTATTACCTCATATTGTAGGCAATGGATCCCAAATTTTTCTCTTCTAGCAAAACCATTGGTAGCCTTGACTGGGAAAGGTGTTCCGAGTCCGGTACCATGGTCTGCTGAATGTCAGCAGAATTTTTCTGAGTTACGAAATGCACTGTGTTCAGCACCTGTATTGGGTACACCCGACTACAGTAAGCCATTCACGCTCTATGTCCACGAGAGAGAAGGTTGTGCATTGAGTGTTTTGACGCAGAAATTTGGTGATAAACAACGCCCTTGTGCGTATTTTTCATCAACATTAGATCCAGTAGCTAGAGCATTGCCTAGTTGCTTGAGAGCTACAGCCGCAGCTGCAGCTTCCATTCGACAATCTGCTGGTTTAGTAATGAACAACATGCTAGTAGTTATGGTTCCTCATGCTGTGGATACACTCATGAACCGAACCAAGACGCAACACCTTACCAGTGCTAGATTATCAGGTTATGAACTGACACTGTTAGCTAGTCATATTCAGATCAAAAGATGCAATGTATTGAATCCAGCAACATTGTTGCCGACTAGCGAAGAGTCGAGTGATTCCGAACCACACGACTGTTGTTTCAAAACTGAGGAAGAAACAAAAGGACGAATCGATCTAAAAGACACTCCGTTGTCAGAACCAGATGGCACGTTGTATGTTGACGGGTCTTGCTTCAAATTGGAGAATGGTGATGTGACTGCTGCTTATGCAGTAACAACTTTGAGTGCGATTGTGGAGAGTGCAAGAGTGAGTCAGAATTCTGCCCAGGCTGCAGAATTGATCGCGCTAACAAGAGCGTGCGTTTTAGCTAAGGGAAAGAGAGTGAATGTGTTCACAGATAGTCAGTACGCGTTCGGCGTGGCCCATAGTTTTGGCCGTTTGTGGAAAGAAAGAGGTTTCATTACGTCCCATGGGACTAAGATTCAACATGGTCAGCTAGTTAATGACTTGTTGGAATCTCTAACCTTGCCGACTGAAGTTGCGATTGTGAAATGCAGTGCTCATAAAGCAATCACGGATGATGTTGGTCGTGGGAATGCTTTTGCTGATGAGATCGCAAAACAGACAGCTAGAAATATGATGAGTAGAATGTATGTTGCAACGTCTGCAAGATGGATTTCTGAGTCTGGAATGTGTGAGAACACAGTGGAAAGCGTGAAAGAAATTCAGAAAGAGGCGACTGAGGAGGAAAAACTTGCATGGAGAGAGAGCACGGGTAAATTGGACTCGAGTGGGTGTTGGATTGACTTGTCGGAACAACAGCGTTGGATGTTGCCTGATGCGTATGTGCTTGCAGTAGTAACGATGGCACATGGAACAGCGCACATCAGTTCAAAAGGGATTTGTAAGATGTTGGCCCCGGTCTGGAAGAATGACGGGATTAGTAAGTGTGCAGAGAGAGTGGTGAGAAATTGTATGGTATGCTTGATACATAATCCTGGCAAGGGAATCCCCACACCTGCAGGTCACTTCGCTCCTCCTTCCTGCCCCTTTGAGGTGATCCAGCTAGACTTCATTCACATGGATCGTTGCAATAATCTGAAATACGTCCTAGTGGTAGTTTGTGCTTTCTCCAGATGGATCGAAGCATACCCACTGAAGGACAATACTGCCTTATCCACTGCCAAAATTCTTCTTAAAGAATACTTCCCCAGATACGGAATGCCACGGATTGTATGGTCAGACAACGGAAGTGAGTTCGTAGGGAAAGTTATGCAGAGTGTGTGTGCCGGCCTAGGGATTAGACAGAAATTTCATAGTGCGAATCATCCCCAGTCCGCGGGTTTAGTCGAGGGTTACAATGGCACCCTTAAACTGAAACTCGCTAAGATACAAGCATCCACGGGTTTGTCCTGGCCAGACGCATTGCCTCTGGCTTTGCTATCAACAAGAGCAACTGTACATTCTAGAGTAGGGCTTAGTCCTTACGAAATAGTTTTTGGCCGTCCTGCAAATGTTTGGGGGGTACCTAGACCAAAAGAATTTAAGCAGCTGGAATACCCAATGTTAATTGATTACCTTTTCGACTTGACTGCTAAATTGAGTCTTGTTCACCAACAGGTTTTCGATGCATTGCCAAAGCCACTGGAGAGTCCAGGCCATCAGCTGAAACCGGGTGATCAGGTGGTCATCAGAAATTTTGCAAGAACAAAAAATCTTCAGCCCAGATTCATCGGCCCTTTCCAAGTCCTGCTAGCAACGAGAACTGCTATTCGTGTGGCCGGAAGGAAAAATTGGATCCATACGACACATGCTAAACGTGTGCCTCTGCCACTTCCTTACGACAACTGGGTAAAGAAAGGAATCGGTGCCTCTGAAACGGAACAAATCCCCAGGTTCATACCTTTCAGCGATGCAGAACTGATCACGGATTCACCAAATTCTGACTCTCCTCCTGAAACTGCTCTTTTGAACAATGAACATTTGCCATCTGCACCAAAAGAACATTTGCCATCTGCGAACGTGAACATTGCAACGTTAGCTGAAAATACATTGTTTCCAGATCAGACAGCTCCTGCAAAACTGAGATACAACTTACGTTCTCGCAATATGGACAAATAAAGCAGGAAACTGCCTATTTTCAGATTTGAATTTGCTATACATTGCCTCCAGCCGGGAAGTTTGCTAATACTTTGTATTGTTTCTTTTTGTTTTAAAATTGCCTTGCCGTCTGGGTAGCCGTAGGGTCGTGGCTGTGTGCCTAGTTGAATCTGCGGGGGTCAGACACAAGGTCGATCTTTCTGTTAGTTCTGGGAACTCCCAGGGCTGATAGAGGCATTTTCATCTACGTACACATCATCAGTGGTCGCGAACGGTCGTAGAAGATGGAGCTTCCTGAGCTATAACGAGAAAATGTAATTTATATTCGCAGAAATAGACTGTACAGAATACTACACAGCAAATGCTTTCTAATGCAATGTGCAGTTACATTTTTAATTGTTTTGATAACGTTGGTGGGTGGAATCGTCTTTGGTGTACATTTGATTTTTATGCCAGTAACTACAGTACCTTCCCTTGATCCTACTACTTCTACGGTTTCTTCTATGCATTCTTTTCACTCATTTCCTGAACACGAACAAGCTCGACGCTCAGAATTTATTAACAATACATTTGTACAGCTCTTGCATCAACACCAACTGATAGTTAATACTACAGACTGCTGGGTGTGTGGCTTGATACCTCACACTATGGATAAAGGCATTCCCTATCTAGTCTTGCCTTTCAGCTATAATGGATCATTTCAGGCCTTTCAGACCATTTTTTCATATGCCCTTGAGACCTATCCTTCGCGTCCACCACGGTCCACTAAATACAACTCAGCCAACAAAGCTTTAGTCCAGGGAATTATTGATATGATTAAAGACGTCAATAATACTCCATCTTATCCTAGAGATGAATTACTGGTGTATTTGAGTTGGAACTCTACAGAGTATCGCCTTAGTTTGGGAGAAAGCAAGCGTAAAAGCTCCATTTCAGTTTGGGTCGTGCCTCACCGAGGTCAGGTCTGTTTGCAAGGAAATGGGAGAAATCCGAGAGCTCAGCTAGGGAGGAGTGAGTGCGTTGAGACTTACGTATTTCCGTCTAACTCCTCCCCTGCCTTTCTGACTGCTAGAGGTACCTACTTCATTTGTCAGGACAGAGCATATACATGGCTGCCTGCTGACTTTTCAGGTTCATGTTATATTGCTCGATTGTTACCCCCGACATACACTGCTTCTTCAGATTATCACAAAACCAGAGTAGCAAGAGGCGTCTTCAGCAAGGAAGATACCGCTGGTCAAGAAGCTGGAGACTTCTTCAAAGGTTTTCTTCCGTTTTGGGGGCCTATGGCCAATAGTAGAAACCTTCGTCAACTAACACGGGTAGTTGAATCTACAATTACAGAAACTGCTGGTGCCCTTAGTAACTTAACAGCTGAGCTTCAGGCGGATCGTCTCATGACGTTGCAGAACCGTATGGTTCTAGACGTAATACTTGCAGATCGAGGTGGGGTATGCAGAATGATCCAATCAAACATGTCACTAACCTAATGAGCATAGAATTAGACTCTGGCTCTGATATAGACTGAGTAAATTGCCTATGTAAGGGCAAAAGGAGGGCCTGAGGTTCCGTGACGATTTTACTCGTATTTGTAACATTGTCGTAAATACATAATTTTGGTATCAGTGAACCGCAAATGATCCATTTAGTATATCCTGGTGTTTTCGTTATGCTACGAGCAAGAGCACTCCTGTTACCAACACATTTGTGATTTACCCATGGCATCCATCTTAGAACACGGAAGCCATTTTGTATTCCTTGCCCTCACATAGTCAATGGACACGCAATGACCTCTTTCTTTTGTTCATTTAAAGGACACGTAGGCTTTAACCGGCGATTCACCTTGCTAGTGACACGTGCACCTTAGGCCAGCAACGCTGTGGCAGCATGACTCGGCAAGAACTGCCTCCCCAGCCTGAGGCCAGTCCTGCTATACTGGTTCTTGTGTTCGTTGGCTTGATCATGATTAGGCGGCCGAAGCTGGTAACCGTGCCCATTTACGACCCACAAACATTTCTTATCCTGTCTTTCTATCTTCTGCACCTGGCTCTGCTCCTTTCCTTCTGGGCCTTTATTAGGGGGAGGTAACGAAATTTACAATGAGGCGGTCCGGGTCTTGAATGAAGAATTGACATGGGATTATGATGGACTAGTGGGAACCCCTCATTTGTAATGTTTTGACATCAGATACTGTTGACGATCCCTGTGCAACGCCAAATATTTATTGTTTAAGACACGAATGTTCAGAACTGTGGTAACATGTAAAGAATTTGCCTGAAGCCCAATATTTAGTATATAAGGAGCAACCCTCTTTGTACAAATCGAACAGGCTCCTAGATACTGCCCATGTGTAGTTTCTGTGACTTCTGTGTCCCTGCAGTAATAAACCTTTGGTCTTTGACGCCACCATCGAGAAGCCCGTGTTTCTGTTTGTTTGTGCACCGAGACAGGTGGAACTCCGGGGTCTTCGGGTGTTATCCCTGACACCTCTGGACGGAACCAAAAAGTCCAGAACTCCATACCCTGCCAAACTTAGGGCAAACAAAGCGATACAAAAGGGGATGATGGACGGAGCATTTGAGCAAATCAAACACTCACCCCCAGTCAACTGATCTGGGTTTAATCCATCACCATTCTTTAGCTCACTCGGCCACCCCAGTTCAGACATGGCTATATGCAAATCAGTCTGACCCTGTGCCTCATGGGAACAGTCCAGCCCGAACTGCCAAGCTATGTCTTCCCTGGACCGGAAACAAGCATCCTGGAACCGGTTATGGATTCATAATCCTCATCAGCCAGGCTATCTTGAATCCAGTGGCCAAGTGAGCAAGGGACTCACGTCTGAGCATACCCTGACACACTTAGGGCGAACAAAGCGATACAAAAGGGGATGATGGACGGAGCGTTTGAGCAAATCAAACACTCACCCCCAGTCAACTGATCTGGGTTTAATCCATCACCATTCTTTAGCTCACGCGGCCACCCAAGTTCAGACATGGCTATATGCAAATCAGTCTGACCCTGTGCCTCATGGGAACAGTCAAGCCCGAACTGCCAAGCCATGTCTTCCCTGGACCGGAAACAAGCATCCTGGAACCGGTTTCGGATTCATAAACCTCATCAGCCAGGCTATCTTGAATCCAGTGGCCAAGTGAGCAAGGGACTCACAACTGAGCATACCCTGCCACACTTAGGGCGAACAAAGCGATACAAAAGGGGATGATGGACGGAGCGTTTGAGCAAATCAAACACTCACCCCCAGTCAACTGATCTGGGTTTAATCCATCACTATTCTTTAGCTCACTCGGCCACCCCAGTTCAGACATGGCTATATGCAAATCAGTCTGACCCTGTGCCTCATGGGAACAGTCCAGCCCGAACTGCCAAGCCATGTTTTCCCTGGACCGGAAACAAGCATCCTGGAACAAGTTTCGGATTCATAATCTTCATCAGCCAGGCTATCTTGAATCCAGTGGCCAAGTGACCAAGGGACTCACGTCTGAGCATACCCTGCCACACTTAGGGCAAACAAAGCGATACAAAAGGGGATGATGGACGGAGCGTTTGAGCAAATCAAGCACTCACCCCCAGTCAACTGATCTGGGTTTAATCCATCACCATTCTTTAGCTCACTCGGCCACCCCAGTTCAGACATGGCTATATGCACATCAGTCTGACCCTGTGCCTCATGGGAACAGTCAAGCCCGAACTGCCAACCCATGTCTTCCTTGGACCGGAAACAAGCATCCTGGAACCGGTTTCGGATTCATAATCCTCATCAGCCAGGCTATCTTGAATCCAGTGGCCAAGTGAGCAAGGGACTAACGTCTGAGCATACCCTGCCACACTTAGGGCGAACAAAGCGATACAAAAGGGGATGATGGACGGAGCGTTTGAGCAAATCAAACACTCACCCCCAGTCAACTGATCTGGGTTCAATCCATCACCATTCTTTAGCTCACTCGGCCACCCCAGTTCAGACATGGCTATATGTAAATCAGTCTGACCCTGTGCCTCATGGGAACAGTCCAGCCCGAACTGCCAAGTCATGTCTTCCCTGGACCGGAAACAAGCATCATGGAACCGGTTTCGGATTCATAATCCTCATCAGCCAGGCTATCTTGAATCCAGTGGCCAAGTGAGCAAGGGACTCACGTCTGAGCATACCGTGCCACACTTAGGGCAAACAAAGCGATACAAAAGGGGATGATGGACGGAGCGTTTGAGCAAATCAAACACTCACCCCCAGTCAACTGATCTGGGTTTAATCCATCACCATTCTTTAGCTCACTCGGCCACCCCAGTTCAGACATGGCTATATGCAAATCAGTCTTACCCTGTGCCTCATGGGAACAGTCCAGCCGAACTGCCAAGCCATGTCTTCCCTGGACCGGAAACAAGCATCCTGGAACCAGTTTTGGATTCATAATCCTCATCAGCCAGGCTATCTTGAATCCAGTGGCCAAGTGAGCAAGGGACTAACGTCTGAGCATACCCTGCCACACTTAGGGCGAACAAAGCGATACAAAAAGGGATGATGGACGGAGCGTTTGAGCAAATCAAACACTCACCCCCAGTCAACTGATCTGGGTTTAATCCATCACCATTCTTTATCTCACTCGGCCACTCCAGTTCAGACATGGCTATATGCAAATCAGTCTGACCCTGTGCCTCATGGGAACAGTCCAGCCCGAACTGCCAAGCCATGTCTTCCCTGGACCGGAAACAAGCATCCTGGAACCGGTTTCGGATTCATAATCCTCATCAGCCAGGCTATCTTGAATCCAGTGGCCAAGTGAGCAAGGGACTCACGTCTGAGCATACCCTGCCACACTTAGGGCGAACAAAGCGATACAAAAGGGGATGATGGACGGAGCGTTTGAGCAAATCAAACACTCACCCCCAGTTAACTGATCTGGGTTTAATCCATCACCATTCTTTAGCTCACTCGGCCACCCCAGTTCAGAAAAGGCTTTATGCAAATCAGTCTGACCCTGTGCCTCATGGGAACAGTCCAGCCCGAACTGCCAAGCCATGTCTCCCCTGGACCGGAAACAAGCATCCTGGTACTGGTTTCGGATTCATAATCCTCATCAGCCAGGCTATCTTGAATCCAGTGGCCAAGTGAGCAAGGGACTCACGTCTGAGCATACCCTGCCACACTTAGGGCGAACAAAGCGATACAAAAGGGGATGATGGACGGAGCGTTTGAGCAAATCAAACACTCACCCCCAGTCAACTGATCTGGGTTTAATCCATCACCATTCTTTAGCTCACTCGGCCACCCCAGTTCAGACATGGCTATATGCAAAGCAGTCTGACCCTTTGCCTCATGGTAACAGTCCAGCCCGAACTGCCAAGCCATGTCCTCCCCGGACAGGAAACAAGCATCCCGGAACCGGTTTCGGATTCATAATCCTCATTAGCCAAGCTATCTTGAATCCAGTGGCCAAGTGAGCAAGGGACTCATGTCTGAGCATACCCTGCCAAACTTAGGGCAAACAAAGCGATACAAAAGGGGATGATGGACGGAGCATTTGAGCAAATCAAACACTCACCCCCAGTCAACTGATCTGGGTTTAATCCATCACCATTCTTTAGCTCACTCGGCCACCCCAGTTCAGACATGGCTATATGCAAATCAGTCTGACCCTGTGCCTCATGGGAACAGTCCAGCCCGAACTGCCAAGCTATGTCTTCCCTGGACCGGAAACAAGCATCCTGGAACCGGTTATGGATTCATAATCCTCATCAGCCAGGCTATCTTGAATCCAGTTGCCAAGTGAGCAAGGGACTCACGTCTGAGCATACCCTGACACACTTAGGGCGAACAAAGCGATACAAAAGAGGATGATGGACGGAGCGTTTGAGCAAATCAAACACTCACCCCCAGTCAACTGATCTGGGTTTAATCCATCACCATTCTTTAGCTCACGCGGCCACCCAAGTTCAGACATGGCTATATGCAAATCAGTCTGACCCTGTGCCTCATGGGAACAGTCAAGCCCGAACTGCCAAGCCATGTCTTCCCTGGACCGGAAACAAGCATCCTGGAACCGGTTTCGGATTCATAAACCTCATCAGCCAGGCTATCTTGAATCCAGTGGCCAAGTGAGCAAGGGACTCACGTCTGAGCATACCCTGCCACACTTAGGGCAAACAAAGCGATACAAAAGGGGATGATGGACGGAGCGTTTGAGCAAATCAAGCACTCACCCCCAGTCAACTGATCTGGGTTTAATCCATCACCATTCTTTAGCTCACTCGGCCACCCCAGTTCAGACATGGCTATATGCACATCAGTCTGACCCTGTGCCTCATGGGAACAGTCCAGCCCGAACTGCCAACCCATGTCTTCCTTGGACCGGAAACAAGCATCCTGGAACCGGTTTCAGATTCATAATCCTCATCAGCCAGGCTATCTTGAATCCAGTGGCCAAGTGAGTAAGGGACTAACGTCTGAGCATACCCTGCCACACTTAGGGCGAACAAAGCGATACAAAAGGGGATGATGGACGGAGCGTTTGAGCAAATCAAACACTCACCCCCAGTCAACTGATCTGGGTTTAATCCATCACCATTCTTTAGCTCACTCGGCCACCCCAGTTCAGACATGGCTATATGTAAATCAGTCTGACCCTGTGCCTCATGGGAACAGTCCAGCCCGAATTGCCAAGTCATGTCTTCCCTGGACCGGAAACAAGCATCCTGGAACCGGTTTCGGATTCATAATCCTCATCAGCCAGGCTATCTTGAATCCGGTGGCCAAGTGAGCAAGGGACTCACGTCTGAGCATACCCTGCCACACTTAGGGCGAACAAAACGATACAAAAGGGGATGATGGACGGAGCATTTGAGCAAATCAAACACTCACCCCCAGTCAACTGATCTGGGTTTAATCCATCACCATTCTTTAGCTTACTCGGCCACCCCAGTTCAGACATGGCTATATGCAAATCAGTCTGACCCTGTGCCTTATGGGAACAGTCCAGCCCGAACTGCCAAGCCATGTCTTCCCTGGACCGGAAACAAGCATCCTGGAACCGGTTACGGATTCATAATCCTCATCAGCCAGGCTATCTTGAATCCAGTGGCCAAGTGAGCAAGGGACTCACGTCTGAGCATACCCTGACACACTTAGGGCGAACAAAGCGATACAAAAGGGAATGATGGACGGAGCGTTTGAGCAAATCAAACACTCACCCCCAGTCAACTGATCTGGGTTTAATCCATCACCATTCTTTAGCTCACTCGGCCACCCCAGTTCAGACATGGCTATATGCAAATCAGTCTGACCCTGTGCCTCATGGGAACAGTCCAGCCTGAACAGCCTAGCCATGTCTTCCCTGGACCGGAAACAAGCATCCTGGAACCGGTTATGGATTCATAATCCTCATCAGCCAGGCTATCTTGAATCCAGTTGCCAAGTGAGCAAGGGACTCACGTCTGAGCATACCCTGCCACACTTAGGGCAAACAAAGCGATACAAAAGGGGATGATGGACGGAGCGTTTGAGCAAATCAAGCACTCACCCCCAGTCAACTGATCTGGGTTTAATCCATCACCATTCTTTAGCTCACTCGGCCACCCCAGTTCAGACATGGCTATATGCACATCAGTCTGACCCTGTGCCTCATGGGAACAGTCCAGCCCGAACTGCCAACCCATGTCTTCCTTGGACCGGAAACAAGCATCCTGGAACCGGTTTCGGATTCATAATCCTCATCAGCCAGGCTATCTTGAATCCAGTGGCCAAGTGAGTAAGGGACTAACGTCTGAGCATACCCTGCCACACTTAGGGCGAACAAAGCGATACAAAAGGGGATGATGGACGGAGCGTTTGAGCAAATCAAACACTCACCCCCAGTCAACTGATCTGGGTTTAATCCATCACCATTCTTTAGCTCACTCGGCCACCCCAGTTCAGACATGGCTATATGCAAATCAGTCTGACCCTGTGCCTCATGGGAACAGTCCAGCCTGAACTGCCTAGCCATGTCTTCCCTGGACCGGAAACAAGCATCCTGGAACCGGTTACGGATTCATAATCCTCATCAGCCAGGCTATCTTGAATCCAGTGGCCAAGTGAGCAAGGGACTCACGTCTGAGCATACCCTGACACACTTAGGGCGAACAAAGCGATACAAAAGGGAATGATGGACGGAGCGTTTGAGCAAATCAAACACTCACCCCCAGTCAACTGATCTGGGTTTAATCCATCACCATTCTTTAGCTCACTCGGCCACCCCAGTTCAGACATGGCTATATGCAAATCAGTCTGACCCTGTGCCTCATGGGAACAGTCCAGCCTGAACTGCCTAGCCATGTCTTTCCTGGACCGGAAACAAGCATCCTGGAAACGGTTTCGGATTCATAATCCTCATCAGCCAGGCTATCTTGAATCCAGTGGCCAAGTGAGCAAGGGACTCACATCTGAGCATACCCTGCCACACTTAGGGCGAACAAAGCGATACAAAAGGGGATGATGGACGGAGCGTTTGAGCAAATCAAACACTCACCCCCAGTCAACTGATCTGGGTTTAATCCATCACCATTCTTTAGCTCACTCGGTCACCCCAGTTCAGACATGGCTATATGCAAATCAGTCTGACCCTGTGCCTCATGGGAACAGTCCAGCCCGACCTGCCAAGCCATGTCTTTCCTGGACCGGAAACAAGCATCCTGGAACCGGTTTCGGATTTATAATCCTCATCAGCTAGGGTATCTTGAATCCGGTGGCCAAGTGAGCAAGAGACTCACGTCTGAGCATACCCTGCCACACTTAGGGCGAACAAAACGATACAAAAGGAGATGACGGACGGAGCGTTTGAGCAAATCAAACACTCACCCCCAGTCAACTGATCTGGGTTTAATCCATCACCATTCTTTAGCTTACTCGGCCACCCCAGTTCAGACATGGCTATATAGAAATCAGTCTGACCCTGTGCCTCATGGGAACAGTCTAGCCCGAACTGCCAAGCCATGTCTTCCCTGGACCGGAAACAAGCATCCTGGAACCGATTTCGGACTCATAATCCTCATCAGCCAGGCTATCTTGAATCCAGTGGCCAAGTGAGCAAGGGATTCACGTCTGAGCATACCCTGCCACACTTAGGGCGAACAAAGCGATACAAAAGGGGATGATGGACGGAGCGTTTGAGCAAATCAAACACTCACCCCCAGTCAACTGATCTGGGTTTAATCCATCACCATTTTTTAGCTCACTCGGCCACCCCAGTTCAGACATGGCTATATGCAAATCAGTCTGACCCTGTGCCTCATGGGAACAGTCCAGCCCGAACTGCTAAGCCATGTCTTCCCTGGACCGGAAACAAGCATCCTGGAACCGGTTTCGGATTCATAATCCTCATCAGCCAGGCTATCTTGAATCCGGTGGCCAAGTGAGCAAGGGACTCACGTCTGAGCATACCCTGCCACACTTAGGGCGAACAAAACGATACAAAAGGGGATGATGGACGGAGCGTTTGAGCAAATCAAACACTCACCCCCAGTCAACTGATCTGGGTTTAATCCATCACCATTCTTTAGCTTACTCGGCCACCCCAGTTCAGACATGGCTATATGCAAATCAGTCTGACCCTGTGCCTTATGGGAACAGTCCAGCCCGAACTGCCAAGCCATGTCTTCCCTGGACCGGAAACAAGCATCCTGGAACCGGTTTCGGATTCATAATCCTCATCAGCCAGGCTATCTGGAATCCAGTGGCCAAGTGAGCAAGGGACTCACGTCTGAGCATACCCTGCCACACTTAGGGCGAACAAAGCGATACAAAAGGGGATGATGGACGGAGCGTTTGAGCAAATCAAACACTCACCCCCAGTCAACTGATCTGGGTTTAATCCATCACCATTCTTTAGCTCACTCGGCCACCCCAGTTCAGACATGGCTATATGCAAATCAGTCTGACCCTGTGCCTCATGGGAACAGTCCAGGCCGAACTGCCAAGCCATGTCTTCCCTGGACCGGAAACAGGCATCCTGGAACCGGTTTCGGATTCATTATCCTCATCAGCCAGGCTATCTTGAATCCAGTGGCCAAGTGAGCAAGGGACTCACGTCTGAGCATACCCTGCCACACTTAGGGCGAACAAAACGATACAAAAGGGGATGATGGACGGAGCGTTTGAGCAAATCAAACACTCACCCCCAGTCAACTGATCTGGGTTTAATCCATCACCATTCTTTAGCTTACTCGGCCACCTCAGTTCGGACATGGCTATATGCAAATCAGTCTGACCCTGTGCCTCATAGGAACAGTCCAGCCCGAATTGCCAAGCCATGTCTTCCCTGTACCGGAAACAAGCATCCTGGAACCGGTTTCGGATTCATAATCCTCATCAGCCAGGCTATCTTGAATCCAGTGGCCAAGTGAGCAAGGGACTCACGTCTGAGCATACCCTGCCACACTTAGGGCGAACAAAGCGATACAAAAGGGAATGATGGACGGAGCGTTTGAGCAAATCAAACACTCACCCCCAGTCAACTGATCTGGGTTTAATCCATCACCATTCTTTAGCTCACTTGGCCACCCCAGTTCAGACATGGCTATATGCAAATCAGTCTGACCCTGTGCCTCATGGGAACAGTCCAGCCCGAACTGCAAAGCCATGTCTTCCCTGGACCGGAAACAAGCATCCTGGAACCGGTTTCGGATTCATAATCCTCATCAGCCAGGCTATCTTGAATCCAGTGGTCAAGTGAGCAAGGGACTCACAACTGAGCATACCCTGCCACACTTAGGGTGAACAAAGCGATACAAAAGGGGATGATGGACGGAGCGTTTGAGCAAATCAAACACTCACCCCCAGTCAACTGATCTGGGTTTAATCCATCACCATTCTTTAGCTCACTCGGCCACCCCAGTTCAGACATGGCTATATGCAAATCAGTCTGACCCTGTGCCTCATGGGAGCAGTCCAGCCCGAACTGCCAAGCCATGTCTTCCCTGGACCGGAAACAAGCATCCTGGAACCGGTTTCGGATTCATAATCCTCAACAGCCAGGCTAGCTTGAATCCAGTGGCCAAGTGAGCAAGGGACTCACGTCTGAGCATACCCTGCCACACTTAGGGCTAACAAAGCGATACAAAAGGGAATGATGGACGGAGCGTTTGAGCACGGGCATACCCGGACAGCCCAGCGTATCAGGATATAGTGCAAACAACATAGTTCAATCAGCACCCCACCCCTCAAGGGGACAAAATGCAACACCAATGCGTGTGCGTATAATTCCTCAGAATTCAGTCATCTACTGCTCTGTCACGATATTTGTTCGCGGGTGCGCTAATAGATAACACTTCTGGAGGGGCCAAATGTCCTTAGGCCTGTAGGTTACCGGTAACAGTTCCACATATGTAGTGAGCTGCTCCTGACAGTACACCAAGTCATCAACCCAGACCTTCAACTTGGGCGCCCTTCCCCTGCCCCAGCGGCATGCCACCCTTCTTTTTGCCATCATTAGCACCAGTGCCACATATTTGCGGTACGATGCCTGCAGCTGTTTAACATATCCTAGCAGGGCCAGCAGTGGAGTGGGTTTAATATGAGTATCTACCATCGCATCCAGGGCTTCAAAAACCTGTTTCCAATATTCATGTACTCCCGGACATTCCCAGGGCCGATGCAAGAAATCCGCGCCGGGAGCTCTACACCTGTGGCACCTATCAGAATCTCTCATCTTATACCTATGCATCCCGGCCGGGGTGTAGTACAACCTATGTAAGAATTTGTAGTGGATTATACGGAGCCTGCTACTAACCGATACCTCAGTATTCCCACTGCTCGTCTGTCATTTCAAAGCCTAACTCCGAGTCCCAGTGCGTCCTAGCTGGTGCAGACGGTGCCTCCCTCTGTGTGTGCACTGTGCGGTATATTCGTGATACTAGTCGCTTGGCCGTCGTGCTGTTAAGGGCCAGTTGTAATGGAACAAGGACATGAGGCTCAGCCGGAAAGTTTCGGTGTAATGGAGCGGACTCCCTGTCTGAGACGTATGTATAAAAAATCATCAAGTGGAGTTTGCTGTAAGCCCTGGAAGACATGCTCAGCTTTCCGAAACTGACCTTCATGATACATGTCCCCCCTAAGCTTTAATGTGCGTACGCTCCATGAAATGAAATGAAATGAAATGAAAGAACATTTGAAGAGCGCATGGCTCCCCGGAGGCATCCCAGCGCTAGGCTGAACCTACTCGTCCGGATGTTTGAACGAAGGGAGTGCATTAGGGAAATAGGAAAGTTTTTAACTGTTTCCTAAAGGAGAGGTTGCTGGGTTCAGTCTGGAGGTGAAGAGGCAGAGCGTTCCAGAGTCTGCCTGCATTCAGGGAAAAGAGTCTGCCACCACTTCTAGCACATTTTATTCTGGGGGTTGCAATGAGGTGGAGATCATCCGATCGCACTGGTCTCCTAGCTTTGTAGGGTTGAACCATAGCTTAGATCAGAGGAGGGCCTAGCCCTTGAAGTGATTTGTGAACAATACAAAGGGATTTGAAACTGATTCGCTCTCTCACTGGGAGCCAGTGTAAGAGAGAGAGAGAGGGTTTTGCGGAAGACAGTTTTGACGTCCCCGTCAAAAGTCTGGCTGCTTAGTTCTGGATGACCTGCAGTTTGTTGATCACGGCGGCGGGGGAGCCTAGGTAGAGCACATTACCATAGTCCAGTATAGAGAGCAGTATGGACTGGACCATGGTTTTCTTGGCTTGGGGGGAAGCAGGGGGAGCACTTTCCTAGCCATTCTGATTAGGCCAAACAGGTTGCCACTGTCTTTCTGGCTTGTACTTGGAACATAAAACTATAATCCAGCCACATGCCCTGACTCTTTATTTCGGGTTTAGGGGATGGAACTGGGCGCATGCAGGCTGGCCAGATAGTTCTAAGGGCAGAGTTATCAAAGTTACCCAGGGTCATGATCTCAGTTTTACCTCTGTTCAGTTTCAGGTGGAAGGACCCCACCCAGTTTACCACTTCCATAAGACAGGCATTCAAGGTCAAGGAGTAGGGAATGGATTGATTTTGGGCTACGACCAGTTGGGTGTCGCGGCCTAGGTGACTATATGGATCCCAAAAGGAGCTACAATGGAGACAAGGGGGACCATATATATGTTAAAAAGTGTCGGGCTCAGCGACGAACCCTGAGGGACGCCGCACTGGAAGGGCCGAGCTTTGGTTACTCATACCGTCTTCAAAGACCTGAAACATGCGGCCTTTCATGAAGAAGTGCAGCCAGCTCAAGGCGGTACCAGATATTCCCAACTTGCCAAGGCGATGAATCAGGACCTGGTGATTCACCGTGTCGAAGGCTGCTGTCAGATCTAGTAGGGTGATGACTGCTGCACCTCCTGCATCTAACGATTTCCTGCTTTCCTAAATGACTGCCAGCAGAGCGATTTCTGTACTCTGTCTAGGGTGGAAGCCAGTTTGTGAGGGGTGAAGCAGGTTGCGGGTTTCTAGGAACTCAGAGAGGGTGCAGTTTACATGTTTCTCGATGATTTTGGAGATTTCTGGTAAGAGGGATTTAGGGCGGTAGTTGCCCAGATCTGCAGGGTCGAGGTGGGGCTTATTTAGAAGTGTTTTAACCATTGCTTCTTTCCAGAGTGGAGTGAAGTATTAATCATATGGGTGATTTTGGGACTAATAGTGGGGGTGACTTTGGCTAGGATGTTCATAGGCGCTGGGTCTCTAGGTGATCCACTCTTCACTGTGGGCAAAAGTGATGGGAGAGTCTCCAAGGAAAGGGGGGGAAGTGATTCAGGTGGTGGGTGGAGGGAAGAAGGTCAGCTGTAGGCCCATCTACTGACAGGTCAGGTGGAGGAAGAGTTTTTAAGATGTTCTGGATTTTGGAATCAAAGAACTCGGCTTGGTTTTCACAGCTGATTCCAAGGGGGTCTGCCGGGATGGGGGGGGGGCTGGGCATTTAAGAAGTCTTTTTATTATAGCAAACCTCTCTCTAGGGGAGTTAGCAGCCTGTTTGATTTTTGCCTCGTAAAAGGTTGCCTGAGCTTTCCTCATTTCCTCTGTGTAGCTGTGTAAGGCATCCCTATAGGTGCACTTGCTTTCAGCTGAAAAGTCTTTCCTCATCTTCTTTCTAGGAAATTACAACTCTGTTTCATGATGTGCAGTTCAGCTGAGTTCCAGTTAAATTGAAGTTGAAGTTATGAAAAACTGCTTCTTAGAGAAGGGGCATAATGGGGTGGTGTGCCAGAGGCAATAGCGGAGAATAGAGCAGGGGGGTGTCCAACATCTGACTTATGTGCATCCATGCTGCGACGGTGCAGGTAACAGTGGTCAGTGTCTTGTCCCTGCCAGCAGATGCATCGTGCAGCTCTCGCTCAATCGGAAGCAGGTATGCAAGCCAGTGCTCTGCTGCCACTTGTGACATATATCTCGGTTGATGCACCCAGAAGTATGCATAGTGAGCCTATGCACTGATATAATATAATTCGAAGTTAGGTACCCCAAATCCTCCCTGCGAGTAGGGTAAGGTAAGAACATTCCACTGCAGTCTCGGGTGTTTGCCCCCCCCATACCAAGCGTATCAATTCAGACTTGAGTGTTTTAAAAAGGTATCCCCCTGGATGAAACGGTATATTCAGGAACAGATAACGCAGTTGGGGTTGGATCACCGTTTCAATTAGAGAGGCCCGCCCCGCCATTGAAAGTGGGAGAGTGATCCAGCGGGAGATGTTATCTGTTGTCGGTGTCAGGACTGTGCCATAATTAAGGCGCATCAGTTCATCTCTATCCCTCGTGACACGAACGCCCAAATATTGCATCTCTTCCTCACACCACTCTAATGGATAATCCAACAGGAAGCAAGCCACTGCAGCCATCAGGGAAAAAATGCAGGACTTACTTACTTACTTACTTGATTTGGATCCCAGATAGTTTCCCAAATATAATAAACTCCCTGAGGACTGGGTTTAAATTTTGCTGCGGATCGAATATACAATGTGATATCATCGGCATATAAGGAGATTAGAATCTGCCGCATATTGCACCGCAGTGCTTTATCCTAATGGTGTTGTCGCAGTTTCGTCGCCAGTGGCTCAACCGTGAGTGCAAAAAGAAAGGGGGATAGAAGTCACCCCTGCCGGGTACCCCTTGTGACAGGAAATGCCTGGGATATTCGGCCATTTATCAGTACGTTAGCGAATGGTGAGCAGTACAGTAGTTTGATCCAAGAGAGGAAAATTGGCGGAAATCCCATTTGCAACATCACCCCAAAGATATAATCCCATTCTATGGAATCAAAAAACTTTGTGGGATCTAAAAATACAGCCGCCAAAGGCAATTCCGGGGAGACGTTATTTAACACAGTGAAAAGGGTTCTTAGATTATGAGAGGTAGCTCTTCCAGGCACAAAGCCTGACTGATCGGGGAGGATCAGATTTTCCATCAGTAAGCTGAGCCAAGTGGCAGTGAGTTTGGCCAGTATTTTTACATCGCAATTAAGAAGAGACAATGGCCTGTAGGAGTCTCACTGACGGGGTACTTTCCCTGGTTTTAAAAGCAAGATGATGAGGGCCTCTCTCATGGAAGGAGGAAGGCAGTCAGTATCCAAGGCATCCTCATAGACTTCACGCAGTATGGGGGCCATCTGATCAATATAGGTTTAGTAAAACTCTATGGGTATGCCATCCGTACCCCTGGCTTTCCCAGACTGTATGTGCATGATTGCTTCCCTTACCTCATCAAGTTCAAATGGGGCACATAAAAACGATCACTGCACTTCACTCAGCCATCCCAATGATACATCCCCCAGACAACTTTCCAGGTCCAGCACGTCCACACTGTGGGGCAGATTATGATGGAGGATTTTCCGCATCATCTGGGCCGGCGGTAGCCACCGCCGGCCCGGAGGATGCAGAAAATCCTCTGTGGAGCCTCAAAAGACCACCGCCATATTAGGATGGTGGTGGGTCTTGAAATCTGTCCGCAGCTTTTCCGCCGCGGTCGCCTTCCAAAGCTTTAACATGGCTAGCGGTATCAGACACCGCCAGCCATATTAGGATGGCGTAAGATGTATGCTTTTTCGCGGCGGCTTTTCCGCCATGGAAAAGCAATGGACCTTCACTTTGGGGGCCCGTTGCGGGCCCCCTGGGTGAAGGGAGGGTGGGTGATGCACATGGGGGTACCTATGGTACCCCCCCTGCATTTGCGTGAACAATGCAGCAGGCACCGCACGGTGCCTGCCGCTTTGTGCAAGCAAATGCACATCTTTCATTTTTTAACATTGCGGCGGGTGCTGCTTCAAGCAGCACCCTCCGCAATGTTAAAAATACAGGATGTGACCGCCAGGGTGGCGGTCACATCCTAATTTGCACGGAGGGATCGCCGCTGCCCCTGCGGACGGTCCCTCCTATTTTATGGTGGCGGACGGCATCATAATCAACCCCTATGTGTGGAGTACAACCTAGCATAGTGCACGGTAAAAGCACTGAGTATGTTCGCAGTGTCTCTGAATACCAACTCACCTGGGCCTTCAAGTTCCAACACATAGTTGGAATACCGTGGTTTCCTGATCATGTCAGCCAGTGCCTTGCCCGGCCACTCCCCTTCCCTATAGCGGCGAGCCACCCAATGTCTTCCCCTAAAGCGCGGTTCTCTCCGTGCTGAATCCATGTACTCTGTGAGCATCTCGCTGAATTTAAGTTGTGTGGGACTATCCGGGTGTGCAGCCAGCCTCGTCTCCAGCGTTTTGAGTTCTGCTTCTAATTTGCGCAGTGTGTTTGTGATATCTTTGAGCACTCCAGCCCCTTTAGAATTGCAGTAACCCGTAAAAGTAACTTTGAATGCTTCCCAAATAGTCTCAACACTGTCAACCGAATCTTTATTCCGCTCAAAAAAATCACGCACCTCGTCCCTCAGTTCCTCCTGAAATACTGAATCTAGTAGAATAGGGGCGTGCAGTCTCCAAGTTCTATGCGGTAGGCCATAATCTGCCGAAGATAAGGTAAGTCTGACTGGGGCATGGTCTGAGTACGTGCGGGCAAAATGCTGCACTTGGGAAAGGGCAGGGCCCAACGCCCGGGAAAGGAATAAATAATCCAGTCGCGCCCACGATGCTGCTTGTGTAGTATAGTGTGTTCCCTCTAGTTTGTGGGGATGAATATGTCTCCAGGCATCGATCAAGTGGTAAACCGTTAACGTGCTGTGCAGGACAGAGCGCGCTTTAGTATACTGATGGGGGGGCAGGGTGAGACCTATCTATTTCTGGGTTGCGTGAAACATTAAAGTCTCCTCCCTAAATTATGTGATTAGAGCCTATGTCAAAGATCTTAGCCCATAACCCGGTATACAAATCTGGGTCACCTACATTTGGCCCATAGCAACAGGCCAGGGTGACGGAGTCAGATCCCAGCCTACCCCATGCTAACAATACCTCCCCTGTGTGTCCCAGGTAGCCCCCGCCAACTGAACAGGAGTGCGTTTCTTTATGAGTATGGCCGTTCCCCTCGCATATGATGAATAAGAGGAAAAGATTCTGTGCTCTGCCTATTTACCAGCAAAAGTGTTAACACTTTTGGGATTAACGTGTGTCTCTTGTGGCATGGCAATGTGCACATGATACCTATCCAAATAGGCTAATATGTGTCGTTTTTTACGTGGATCACCCAACGACCTGATGTTCCTTGTGATGACATTCAGTTTCTTGTGACCCGTATCAGCCATCTCCTCAGTCTCCTACCAATAAAGAGGACCCCTCCCAAGGAGTGCGGGATAGCCCTGTGCCAGAAACTCAACTTTTGAATTGCATGTCTTCCATTCAAAGCCACTAAGAAAACCATCAAGTGTTGCGACAAACATGTGTAACTTAACACATTCCCTCCCTGGATCCTCCGCCACCCACTGAAGCAGCCCCAACTTGCCAGCAAAAAACACCCACCCTCCCACCCCGTACCCCATTGAAGACAAAAACATGGAAAAGAAGATACCAACTATGAGCTGCACTTGCCATGCAGCATACAACAGTGGGGGAATGCCCATTGTGGGCATTTCTAGGTGACAGCACAGGTACACCCCGCTCAGAGAGTCCACCATTGATGAGACAACTGGACTCTGGGTAGCCAAGGGTGCCCAGCGCAAACAGAAAAGAGCTCAAAGTGACCAGACTGCTGAACAGGTTACATGAAGGATCTCAGACGTCCGACTGTCCAGCGATCCTAATCTCCTCAGTCCGTCTTTCCAAGAAGAGAAAACAACAGTGACCAAAACAACAGTTACTGTGAGTCATCTTCCGCTCCTATTGAGGAGGATTGTTACGAAGACCTCAGAGGTCCATTGCCACGACTCGTGCATTTCAGCTGTTTAAGGAATTTTCCGCCTGCTGTGGCTTGGTAAAAAAAGCTGTTTCCCCTGGTGCGTGACCCTGAGGCGCGCAGGGTACAAGAACGCATAGTCAATTTGGACTAACCGCAGCTTATTCTTTACATCTGTGAACTTACGTCTCTCCTCTTGGACCGTAGGTGTAAAGTCTGGGTAAATGGAGAATGTGTTACCATCATAGGTCAATTTTTGTTTATTTCGCTCTACCCTGAGCGCAACATCACGACCACTATAATGTAAGAGTCTCGCTATGATAGGATGCGTTGTGTTGCCGGGCGATGGACGTGGCCCCAGGGTGCGGTGTGCACGTTCTATTATGAACTGGTTGGAGAAGGTTTCTGCTCCCACTGAGGACAACAGAAATTTTTCCACATATTCCCCCATCCTTCCTGTGTTGGTTGACTCTGTTATGCCTAGGGTGCGAATATTATTGTGTCGACTCCTCGCTTCCAAGTCCTCATTCTTTGCGGCAATCATTAGCAATAGTTTATCCATGCAGGTGACCTGCGCAGTGACCCGAGTTGCTGCGTCCGCAGTCTCCGATATGCGCCTCTCAGTCTCTGTTATACGGTCCTCATGCCTCTCCAGCTTGTGCGCAATGGCGTCCATACGTGATGACATCTGATCAACCTTGTCCACAATGGTAGCGAACCCCTGCGGTACCTCTTGAAGTATACTCTGCACATCAGTGTTTTGCGCGGATGTACTGCCCTGGGCCGCCTCTCCACCATTCACGTCCGGGCTCACCTCTTGGTTCCGAGCGCCACGCTTCGCCGCTTCAAAGCTGTCGGGTATCCGCTTTGAACTAGAAATATTCCCCTGAGTGAGAATGATTAAAAGAGGCCAACAAGGGGTCAAGGAAAAACAATACCACAATACAAATATATATGAAGAATTCTTACAATTTATTGAATCATACAAATGTTAAAAGGAGAGTGGTCCCAAAGATTGGAGTCCACTCAGCAAAATTAAAACAATATTAAAACAATAAAAAGGGGTTCCGCTTTGCCCATAGCGCCTTGTGTTTACCGATGGAAAAGGGCCAAGGCACGCAGCAATTGGCAGGCGTCCGCCGTTGCAGGAGTGGTAACACGGATGGGTTATCAGAGCACCTTCCACCCACACACTTGTTCTGTCAATAGTGCCCCAGGTGCAGCAGTTGTCATATCAGGTGTGCCGCTCGCCTCCGTTAATTCATGTGCTCTTATGGGGAGGTCTTGCAATGTCAACCTCAAACGAGTGCCAAATAAGGTGGGCGGGCAGCGAATCACAGAGCATCAGTATCTCAGGGCCTCAGCCCACCAAAGCGGCGGAAAAGTCTTTAAGTAGAACCTCCACTCAAATGTCTGGCAGCTTGCAGAGAGGATCCCAAGTGCTACTGATAGTGCAGGTGGGTGTGTGAATTTACGCCTCCGCTGCACCCCTCATACACGACACCCCCACATCCACCGCAACACACCATACAGGAGAATAAAATCAAGCCCCCAGTTTTCATGCAGTGCCTGTCCAGGGCATGAGTGCTATTGCCAATCTTCAAAAAAAAGGGGGGAGGCACTGCTCATTCACTACCCCACTTCCCCCTTCTCCAACACTCAAGAAGTTGCCCACTGGGAGGCAGGAGCAGGCCGCTCGCCACCTTCCCACCGCTACAATAGTCAGGGGCATCAGGTCCAGGTTGGGCATGCCACAAATCCAAACCGCGAGATCAGCGGTATCAGCGTAGGCACCTCGGTGAGCCCCAGTAGCTCCAACACCCATCAGGCGGGAGGACGACTTCACTCACCGCACAATACTGCCGCTTAAATCCATCCCCCCGGCGAGCTAGCACAGCCATCCCAGGATGCTGCCGACCGCCGCAACGATTCACAGGAGAGGTATGGCGGCCAGCGTCCAGCCCGCCGACGTGCGCAGGGTGACTCTCACCCGCCTCCTTCTGTGCCTGCTTGGCAGACACTTCAGTGCATAAGCCCCCGTCAGGCAGATCTCCCCTAACATGCGCCGCAGTCGTCCGTTGTGAGGATCGGGCCGCAGCTCCTTGTCTTCCATCTAGTCCGCGTCTCGAGGCCTGGACGCCTCGTGGACGGCAGCGTACTTGCGTAGCTTCTGCAGGCTGAGTCAGGGCATCACACCCCCTCGTCCCCCTCACCGGTCAAAACTTCAAAGGGCCGCAGCGGGAGCAGAAATTAACCAATTCAGCCAGGATTTACATTGAGTCTTCTTTTAGGTCAGATCGGCATCTGGGTGTAATTTAAAATAGTCAGCAGGATCACCTGAGCAGGATAAGTGTAGGATATGTTCGCAGGGCTGCATGAGCCTTACAACAGTGCGGCCATCTTGCATGTGCTCCACCTAGCGCCCACCAGGTATACTTCCTTTGTCACAGCTTTTCATTTTACACAGATCACACCTAAGAAATCTGACATAACTTTTCCCAGAGAACCAATAAGGCCTCTGTCGTGAGACATTCTTGGGCCCACTACTTTAGTTCTCCATTTTAGTATTATATTTTACACCTTTTAGTAGACATTATTTTACTAATGTTATTATTATGTTTTGCCTGCACGATATTATTCTGAGAAGACTGTACATGTTGCTTGTTTTTAGTAAGCCTCTCTTCCCAAGAAATCAGTACACTTCATTTAAGGCTAGGAATATAGAACAAAATAACCTGGTGCTTACATTGCCCGTTGCTAGACCGCTTCTAACATCTAGACATAACATTGCATCAGAGCTGTTCCTCTAACACAGTGTGAATTTTATTATATAAACGGTGCACTGCTCTTTTCTGGATCAAATGAGTACTCCATTCACGACTGTCCTAGAGCGATTCCTGTGTTTGACATGAAGCTCTGCTGAACTTCCATCCTGCAGAGAATGATTGGCAATTCCACACACGGTCAATATACTGTCCGAGCTATTCAGGTATGGGGGCTTAGGCTAACCTAAGAGATCAAGCAGAGGATTCATCCACTATACTCTCAGAGTAGGGATAGCGACAGGTAGAAATATATAGAAATTAGACTGCCATGGCTAGACTGTTTATTCTTTTCACCATGTTCTTAATAATGGTTACATTGCTTTGGTTTACCTGCCTAATAATCACAGTATCATGTGTGAGGTTGCCAAAATACCCTTTCACCACAGGAAGGTTGGGGGTTCTGTGAGCTAGCTAGGAACTGGGCCAACAGTCTCTGATGGTGTAAATTAACCTAGTCCCTACATTCTTAAGTTCTGTCATCCTAATGTGCTGTCCTACCTTTTTACTGGGCACCGTATAACATGGCACCACCATTTTTTATAGGTCAGGTACTTATTTAACAGGTTTCTTGATTAGTTCAATCAATCAATCAATCAATCATATCACTTGTATAGCGCGCTACTCACCCGGATGGGTCTCAAGGCGCTTGGGGGAAGGGGGATGCTACTGCTCGAACAGCCAGGTCTTGAGTTGTTTCCTGAATGCGAGGTGGTCCTGGGTCATCCGAAGGTGGATGGGGAGGGAGTTCCATGTCTTGGCTGCCAGGTAGGAGAAGGATCTGCCTCCGGCGGTGGCTCTTCGGATGCGTGGAACGGTGGCGAGGGCGAGGCTAGCTGAACGTAGCTGGTGGGTGGGCGCGTGGAAGGTCAGGCGGTCGTTGAGGTACTTGGGGCCCAGGTTGTGGAGAGACTTGTGTGCGTGGGTGAGGAGCCTGAACGTGATCCTCTTGTTGACGGGGAGCCAGTGTAGGTTCCTCAGGTGGCCGGAGATGTGGCTGCGTCGAGGGATGTCCAGGATGAGTCGGGCGGAGGCGTTCTGGATGCGTTGAAGTCTTTTCTGTAGCTTGGCTGTGGTTCCGGCGTAGAGGGTGTTACCGTAGTCCAGCCGGCTGGTGACGAGGGCCTGGGTATAACTGTCTTCCTGGTTTCGATCGGGATCCATTGGAAGATCTTGCGGAGCATGCGCAGAGTGTGGAAGCATGAAGAGGAGACGGCGTTGACTTGTCTGGTCATGGAGAGGGAGGAGTCCAGGATGAAGCCCAGGTTGCGTGCGTGGTCTTTCTGCTTGGGGGCGGTGCCCAGGGCAGGGGGCCACCAGGAGTCGTCCCAGGTGGAGGGTGTTGGTCCAAGGATGAGGACTTCCATCTTGTCTGAGTTCAGTTTCAAGCGGCTGTTCTTCATCCACTCGGCGACGTCTTTCATCCCTTCGTGGAGGCTGGTTCTGGCGGTGTCGGTGTCTCTGGTGAGGGAGAGGATCAGCTGGGTGTCGTCGGCGTAGGAGATGATGTTGAGGTTGTGTTGGCGAGCGATGGCTGCGAGGGGTCTCATGTAGACGTTGAAGAGGGTGGGGCTGAGTGATGATCCTTGCGGGACGCCGCAGATGACTTCGGTGGCCTCGGAACGAAACGGGGGAGGCGGACTCTCTGTGTTCTTCCACCTAGGAACGAGACGATCCACTTCAGCGCCTTCTCTTGGATGCCGGTGTTGCTGAGGCGTTGGACTAGGGTGCGGTGGCAGACAGTGTCGAACGCGGCGGAGAGGTCCAGGACGATGAGTGCCGCTGTTTCCCCGTTGTCGAGGAGGGCTCGGATGTCATCGGTGGCTGCGATGAGGGCGGTTTCGGTGCTGTGGTTGGCTCTGAAACCGGACTGCGATGGGTCGAGGGATCCATTCGTCTCGAGGAAGGCGGCAAGCTGTCTGTTGGCGATCTTCTCGATGACTTTGGCAGGAAAAGGGAAGAGCGAGATGGGGCGTAAGTTCTTGAGGTCGGTGGGGTCCGCTGTTGGTTTCTTCAGTAGGGCGTTGAGCTCGGCATGCTTCCAGTTCTCCGGGAAGATGGCGGTGTCGAAGGAGGTGTTGATGATGTCACGGAGTTGGGGTGCGATGGTGGAGTCGGCCTTGTTGAAAATGTGGTGGGGGCAGGGGTCAGTCGGAGATCCGGAGTGGATGGTGTTCATCGTGCGGGCTGTGTCTTCGGTGGTCACTGCGGTCCAGGTGCGGAGGGTGGCAGTGGGGTGCGTTGGTTCGATGGTAGGGTGCGAGAATGGTGTGTCGATGCTGTTGTGGATGTCGGCGATCTTGCGGTGGAAGAATGAGGCGAGGGAGTCGCAGAGATCTTGTGAAGGGGTGATGTCGTTGTTGCCGGTGCTGGGGTTGGAGAACTCCTTGACGATGCTGAAGAGTTCCTTGCTGTCGTGGGCGTTGTTGTCCAGACGGTCCTTCAGTGATTTCTTCTTGGTGGTGCGAATGAGCTGGTGGTGCTTGCGGGTCGCGTGTTTGAGGGTGGTCATGTTGTCAGTGGTCCGGTCGAGGAGCCAGGCTTTCTCGAGGGTGCGGCAGGTCTTCTTGGAGTGCTTGAGTTCTTCGGTGAACCAGGGGGCCTTCTTGCTTCTGGGTTTGCTGGGGGGGTTGTTCAGTGGTGCGAGGTCGTCGGTACAGGCGGTCAGCCATTGCGTGAAGTTGCGGGCTGCTTCGTTGGGGTCTGGTGTGCTGGCAGGTGGGTTCTGGCTGAGGGAGGCGGTGAGCTGGTCGGCGGTGATCTTGTTCCAGCTCCTGTGAGGAACCTGTTGCGGGTGGTGGTGGATTTTCTGAAGCTGAAGTGGATGCAGCTGTGGTCGGTCCAGTGGAGTCCGGTGGAGTGGCTGAAGGTGATGTGCTTGCTGGATGAGAAGACGGGATCAAGCGTGTGGCCGGCGTAGTGGGTGGGGGTGTTGACCAGTTGCTCGAGTCCGAGGTTCGTGAGGTTGTCCAGCAGGGTGGTGGTGCTGCGGTCCTTGTTGTTCTCCAGGTGGAAGTTGAGGTCCCCTAGGAGGATGTAGTCGACGGAGCGGAGGGCGTGTGGGCTGATGAAGTCCGTGATGTCTTCGCTGAATTGTGTGCATGGTCCTGGGGGTCTGTAGATGAGGGTTCTTCTGAGGGTCGTCTTTGGGTCGGTGAAGATCTGGAAGTGGAGGTGTTCGGCGGCGGTGTAGGTGTCGTCGGTGTCGGTCGTGATGCGGATGGTGTTCTTGCCTCCTCCGGTCTGGTTGACGCGGTCCCTCCTGATGATCTTGTATCCATCCGGGATGGCGATGGCGATGTCGGGGGCTGAGGAGGCGTTCATCCATGTTTCAGTGAGGAAGGCGATGTCCGGTGATGTTGTGTCAAGGAGGTTCCAGAGTTCGACGGCGTGTCTGTGGACGGAGCGGGTGTTGAGCAGGATGCACTTGAGGTCGCTGCTGGGGTTTGGTTTGGCGGGCGCGGTCCACGGTCGGAGGCAGGTGAACTTGCAGGATGTGCAGGTGAAGGGTCCATGGAAGCGTTTTGGTGCGGCCCGGCAGCAGGCGGAGTTCCGGCCGGCGTTGAGTGCGTTGAGGGCGGCGTCATCGTAGGTCTGTCTGGTCGACTTGCGATGGTGGGGGCCAGGGGTTTTGATGCTGGGCGCGGTCCAGGCGCGGACGGGCGCAGACGGGCGGCGCCGCGCGGTCGCCATTTATGGCCAAGTGGGAGGGAGGGAGGAGCAGCTGGGAGGCGGGAGCGGGGCGGGCACAAAACAAAGAGGGGTCGTGTCCGTATGCACGGCAGCGGGAAGCGGGGAGTGGGGCGGGAAGGCACAGGGGGGCTGGGAGATAACACCTAACAACAGCAACGTGCAGGGGGGTACCAGGGACAACAGTACAGGCCAAGGAACCAATCGGAGGCAAAACGATTAAACCAGGGACAACAGTGCAGGGCAGGAAAAACAAAATAGGAGGCAAAGAAGTGATTAGACAGTCAGACAGTCACAATGGAGACACGCAATACGGCGGAGGGGCGAGGCAGGCACAACGGGCTTTCAGGCAGCAGCGAGGCGGGGGCACACACACAGCTGGTGGCCGTGCGGCGCGGGGGGGTGCTAAAGGTCCCCATTGACCTTTAAACTGAGACGTCAGTGGTGTTAGGGATGCATCCTCCTCAGCATTATGGGAAGCAACTATTTGTGTCTAAAGGTTGTTCAAGCTTGAACATTAAAAAAGATACCCCACTATTGTAATTTCCTCTCTGAATTCCATTCACTACAATGGTGAATGTTATCAACATTCCTGCAAATTAATTTAAAACCTGCACATTTAGTATTACATGGGCTACCCAATGGGGGTGGAGATGTTAACTTCGTTCATGAGGATCACAAAGTTTATCAAACTGACGTATTTTACTCATGGGTCAATTTTCCAACAACAGATGCTAACACACAAACATTTCACACATACACTGAAGCTGCCTTACCAGGCCAATGCAGAGCTTATAATGACTTAGAAATGGCAGTAACATATTAGGTGCATCAAAATTGGGTCCAAGGCGCTCTTCCACATGTATTATACAGCATTCAACTATGTCCCCTCAGCAATGATGTGGCTACATGACCAGTCTTTAGCAGGCTACACACTGTACCCAAATTTAAGACTGATAAATGCAGATGAATTACGCACTCTACAATGGTCTTGTTAGACTATACAGACGTATAACACAGTCTGTTATGCACTCAATACCAACTGCCCCAGTGAGTGCTGTTCAAGCTGTCCAGCCACAGCTAATTGTGCTAGTGATTAATCATGTAACTCTATAAATGCAATTATGGGCAAGACTGGAGGAAATGTAATTCTAGATTGCACAAAAAACAAATCAGCTTGAAGCAGTGTTTGCCCCAGGATAAACATAGAATCCTCATGATGTGCTCACCACTTGGGATGGTTTCCCCAATTGATGACTATACCACTTGGGATACAGTTGTTGCTAAATTTAACCCAAATTCATGGCACACCATCACTTGCTGTTTTGCCTGAAGTACCTGGAGTGCTCAAATAGATTCAAAACTAATACAGGGCTGTCCCTGCCCTGAATTTGGTGATAAAATTAATTGCCAATTTTGCTACAGTATCCTCATTTATATTAAACAATATTAAAGGGAAAGCAGTAGCACAGGCTATATGCTAACACCACACGCAAGCTGCAGTAGTAGCTCTTTATTAACAAGTTACATGATCTGTTATGCTTACCTTACGCGCTGCGCGCCGCGCCCCGGATCACTTCCGGATGCGCTAACGCGGCGCGTCATATGACGCATTACGCGACAACGCAGGTCCAGAATATAGTCAAAATGTCTCCACCAACCAGCGGTCGGAACACAACCCCTTTCAGCAGGCTAAATAGTTCTGTTAAATGACAACAGAAGGGACAGGCAACAAGAACCATCAGTCAAAGAGGGGAGGGCAAGTTCTTCTCTACCGGGTCACGTTGGGGCGCTACCGGAACTGATCGAGTTGGTAGTCTACAGAGTTTCTGGATGTTTCAGACTGAAGCTGGCGTTAGCATGAGAGCACCACCATTTCGTAGCTCCGTCGTGGCCATTCCACGAGCAATCATGCTAGCCGCTCCCCACCAGAAGCCATGTGGGAGTCGGGGGCCCCCAAGACTTTTGTAGAATCTTCAAGGCTGAGGGGACGCTTTCGAGAATGGAGCCCAAGCTCTAGCAGACAAGCGTCCGAGTTCCAAGGTGTCGCAGGGCCATTTTAGTGGACCACGCCCAAATCTGAAGAGCCGGCCGCCATTTTGAGAGTCCTGTGGCAGCCGCCTATCGCTGCACCGCAAGAGCGGGAGCAACTCAACTACATGGTGAGCGAGACGTTGTAGTCGAAAGAGTGGGCGGTAAACAGCTGAATAGCGGAAGAGGCACAGTGTAGCAAAAGCGGGCGGAATGGCAACTGAAATGGTAAAGGGGCGCCCCACTACAGCGTGTCTTTAGGTGAAACGGATTGTGGGACAAGGTCAAGAATGGAAGAGTTACCAAAAGGCAAAAAGTTCCGCTTGATCCCGGGAGCCGGCCACCTATGTCGGGGGCGATCTCAGGCCACACCAGGAGAACACGACTTGGGGAGGGGGCCGGAGCCAAGCGCCCCCTCCGAGTCCGCGCCATCACACCGTCCCTCGGGGGCCTCTGTTAAGCGGTTCAGGGTGGCACGGCATCACATTGTTTACAAATGCAGTAACGTACTCAAACAGCCCCCACTTACTTTTAGAATAGTGAAGATGAAGCAAGTGCAAATAGGCTTCAGTCAGTGTTACAAGCACTCTTCAAAACTTTGAATCATCAGAGTGCATGAGTTTCATGCTCGATCGATTGAGCTAGCCGGATCGGGCAACAAAAAGTTTAAAATAGTTATGTAAATAGTTGTTTAATAAAATGTTTTACCCTGTTACTTTGCTGGTGTGTTGTATATATTTGCATAGAGTTTATCGTTATTTTGGGCGGGGTGGGTGGCGGAGCCGAGCTGTCTTGCAGCCATCATGGTGTGGAGTTCAGTTCATCTCACTAGTTTCGTATTTGTCATGAGGGGTTGTTCCTAATGTTTCTATTTTAGCGAGGTCAAAAAGAGATCCCATTAGTGGCCTACTGATTTTGCTCGATTCCTTTTGTTTTTTTACACGATTTTTCGCTATCTGCAAAGACTAAACAGAGTATTGCGACTCTGTGCTTGTTTGTAAATAGAGAATGAACCAAAGAGAACCAATTCTAAAACAGTAAATGCTTGAATAACACTCAATCAAATGGAGAGAGAAGCAGGCACGACGGATTACAACGGGGGCAAAGGCCTGCGTTAACTACCCTTCACTATCTGCAAAGAGAGAGTGCTCCTAATAGAAATGAGGGGGGGGCAGCATTCAAAGCAGATCAGTGTGCATAAACACGAAAATGTTTTTTCTTACCACGTACTTGACATTTGACAGCTTATGATATTTGCTATTAAAAAACCATTGAAATTCACTGAAAAAACCATAGGTTATAGACCATATATAGTTAGGAATTAGCATTTACAAAACCTTGAAAATTCACTGAAAAAACCATAGGTTATAGACCATATATAGTTAGGAATTAGCATTTAAAAAACCTTTTTTTACTCACAAAAAACCATTGAAATTCCATATATAGTTAGTAGTACTAACTATATATCGCGCACCCGCAATCCACTGCTGATCATGTCACATATTACATCATTCATGACATGGTCAGTGACATCACTGATGACATCACTGATGACATCTCAAATGACATCACTGATGACATCACTGATGACATCTCAAATGACATCACTGATGACATCACTGATGACATCTCAAATGACATCACTGATGACATCACTGATGACATCTCATTTGACATTACTGATCACATCACTGATGACATCATTCATGTGATAATACGATGAACCTCTTCAGACTCTAATATAACCTTAGATACACTCAGTGTAAACAGACACTCACAGACTGTCACTCATCCATGGAGTTACTTACACACCTAGTCAGTCATGCAAAGAATCAATCACACCTCCATTTCCTCAACTATACAGTTATACACACCTTACTTATTCAAACATATACTAACACATATTTACTCTCTTTTACAATCCCTGATACAAGTTCACAATCATCCATACAGCCACTCACACATTCACTGGCTCTTATGCACAGTTATTTATATATGCCAACTCTCACATGTACTGTGTTTTACATATGTACTTACTTTGACATGTAGCACTGAGATATCCATTCACTCACCAATGCACAGAGTCATACACCTCCCAGCCACCCACACACACACTCAGTCTCCCATACAAATACTTGAGCAACCAATCAATAACCCATATACTTACTCATATAGCTACTGATCAACACATGGAGCAGTTTACAGAACAACAAACATAATGATGCACAAATTAACACAGTTCAGTCACTAACCCATGCACTCAGTGAGACACATTTAACCACTCACTCATACAGTCAGTCATGCACCTACTAAATCCTTCATCCAGACACTTCTACATCCACTCATTCTTCAATATGTAAGACATATTTTAACTTTACAGAAATACACAGTCACTGGATGTTGTCATCAGTGATGTCATTTGAGATGTCATCAGTGATGTCATCAGTGATGTCATTTGAGATGTCATCAGTGATGTCATCAGTGATGTCACTGACCATGTCATGAATGATGTAATATGTGACATGATCAGCAGTGGATTGCGGGTGCGCGATATATAGTTAGTACTACTAACTATATATGGAATTTCAATGGTTTTGTGTGAGTAAAAAAAGGTTTTTTAAATGCTAATTCCTAACTATATATGGTCTATAACCTATGGTTTTTTCAGTGAATTTTCAAGGTTTTGTAAATGCTAATTCCTAACTATATATGGTTTATAACCTATGGTTTTTTCAGTGAATATATATATATATATATATATATATATATATATCAAGGTTGCTGCAACACACCACCTTTCGTCTCCTCAGTAATCAGACACGGACCCAGTATCAGTGTCAAAACTTTAGTTTATTCCTCGTCAGCCATTACGCGTTTCACCTCCTCAGTGGCTTGATCACATGACAACGCTAGTTTGATTCTGGACCAATTACAAAGCTGCACCATTTTGCATGTGATTAAGGTGAGTAATAGACATGAACAAAACATTTCGGTATCTGTATATCGGTCTATGCTGTTAAAACATATGAAATAGCGATATAGAGCGTCTGAAAATAGTCAAATGGTTCAGATAAATTCACTTTCATGATTTTTACATGAAGCCAACAAATCTCAAAATTTAACTCAAATCTATTTACAAATACAAAACATAGATTTAAGTCTTAATAAATATATTAAATCTCCATTGGTAAAGGGAGCTTTAAATATATCAGTTCAATGAAATTGACACATGGATCTTGTAAAAATTCCGTGAATTTGACTGATAAAAAAACATTTCATGTATTGTATAATAACCGCATAAATGCATTATTTCAAACGCTAATTTCATTCTAGATGATTACCATGATAACCATTTAAGCTTTAGTCATGTAACTAAACAAAAAGAACCCATGGCCAGTGATTTAAAGTGCATAAAGTGTAAGACTTTTAAAAATATTTAAAATATGAAAATGATCATCAATATAGAGAACAAGCAGCTTCTGTAGATAGTTTCATTTGATTATATATACAACAACAATATGAGAAATTCATATATTGATTAACAGAAAGCATATTTCATTAATAGTCAGAAGGCAAAGCACAGAAAAGGATTTGCGGTTTCAAATCTAAGCGGGGTATTAGAAACTCATAAGCAAGTGTGCAGATCTTCCGTATTGTTGAGGCCTCCGGGATTCTTACTGTTGAAATTAAGTATGTACCGTGTCTCCAATTTCCTCATTGCCTGTTCTCTGTCGCCACCCCTATTGGTTTTGGGGATGGTGTCAATGACATAATATGAAAAGTTGGGTAAATTGTTGTCATGGACTTAGCGAAAATGTCGCGCGACAGGGTAAGTGGGATCACAGTTTTTGATGGCCCCTATGTGTTGCAACAATCTTTTGCTAACTGGCAATTTCGTGCTGCCCACATATCTTGGAGGACAACTGCATTCTAAGACGTAAATAGCATATTCCATCTTGCAGTGTAGGGGTTTGGAGATTTTGATCTCTTTGCTGCTAAAGGCGGTACAAAAACTTTTTTTATTTGTGCCATATTGGTATGCCTTGCAAGACCTGCATTTGACAAAGCCATTAGTTTTTGTTGGCCAGTCACTTGTTGGAGACACTTCGGGATTGCTAGAGACCAGGTCCCCATACATTGATGGCGCCATTCTGAAGTTTATATTGGGTCTGACTGGCAGTTCAGCTCCTATTATTGAGTCACTTCTCACTAGTGCCCAATTCTTGTATAATAATTTTGGATATTTGTTTTTGCTGTGAGCTAAAAGGTATTATTAGCCTCACAGTATCTGGATTGCCAGCAGTCATATCAATAGGTTCTCTGACCTTTTTCGGGACGAATAGGGTGTTTCTGCGTTTTATCTATGGCTGATTGTATGATTTTAAGAGGATATCCTGTAGCTAAAAATCTTTGTTTACAGCCAAGTTGAGCTTCAGCTAAATCCGCAGGGTTACTGCAAATTCGTTTGATGCGCAGCATCCCCCCATAGGGGATGCTGCTTATCAAATGACGAGGATGGAAGCTCGTAAAATGCAGAATAGAATTCCCGGCTGTTTCCTTTCTGAAAATCTTAGTCTCAAGTTTGTTGTTTACCACCTGTACTTGAACGTCCAAAAAGTTTATCTGACTTGGGCTAATGGTAGAAGTAAAATTGATACAATTCTGGTTCAAACCATCTACCCATGTTGTAGCTTCTTCTTCAGATCCATCCCACACAAAAAATAAATCATCAAAGTATCCGTAATACATCCTGACATGATCATCATATTGTTTGCTGTGCGTGCCTTTGAGGACCAGCTCCTCCCACCAGCCCATAAAGATACAGGCATAGGTGGGGGAGAAGCTGGCCCCCATTGCCACCCCTCGCATTTGCTGATAGTACATCTGGCTAAACAAAAAAATATTTTTGTTAAGACAAAATGTAACCATATCTAAAAGCATGATATCATGTTGAGGGCAAGTGGCGTCTCTTTTGTTAAAAAAAAATTCAAGTGCACGCAGACCATCCTTATGGTCTATGCAGGTGTATAAAGAAGATGCATCCAATGTTAGAAGATTATAAGTGGGTCCCCATTCACAGTCATTGATTTTATTTAAAAAATCACTAGTGTCTCTTAAATATGAGGCAAGGCCCGTCACACTTTCTTGCAAGAAAAAATCTATATATTGTGAGGTATTTTCCAGCAGGCTCTTTTTTGCCGATATTATCGGTCTCCCTGGCGGTTTTGATGCATCCTTATGAATTTTTGGTATAAAATAGATGTTTGGGATGATCGGATGGTGATTTCTCATATATTTATACTCATCCAAGGAGATAAGTCCGGTGCTCTTCCAAGCTACTAATTTCATGTAAAAAGAATTAGCTGTCTCTTTGGCAGCTGAAGCACTGCTTAGCCTGGAACACTTGCGATCATTTAGCTGTGATTGGGCTTCATTAATATATTCTTTTCTATATATATATATATATACATATTATTTATAAAACATATACATATACAATATTTTTACCGTAGGATAGCGAAAGGGTTAAAATTACTATTCCCACTCCAGTGAGTGCAACATTAGGGAAAGCGTTGGATAGCGTAGGGGTAAAAATTACTATTCCCACTCCAGCGAGTGCAACAGTAGGGAAAGCGTTGGATAGCGTAGGGCTTTAATTTACTATTCCAACTCCAATGAGTGTAACAGTAGGGTAAGCGTTGGATAGCGTACAGATAAAAATTAATATTCCAACTCCAGAGAGTGCAACAGTAGGGAAAACATTGGATAGCACAGGGCTAAAAATTACTATTACCACTCCAGAGAGTGCAACAGTAGGGAAAGCGTTGGATAGCGTAGGGGTAAAACTTACTATTCCCACTCCAGTGAGTGCAACAGTAGGGAAAGCGTTGGATAGCGTAGGGGTAAAAATTACTATTCCTACTCCAGCGGGTGCAACAGTAGGGAAAGCGTTGGATAGCGTAGGGGTACAAATTACTATTCCCACACCAAAGAGTGCAACAGTAGGGAAAGTGTTGGATAGCGTAGGGGTAAAAATTACTATTCCAACTCCAGCGAGTGCAACAGTAGGGAAATCGTTGGATAGCGTAGGGGTAAAAATTACTATTCCCACTCCAGCGCGTGCAACAGTAGGGAAAGCGTTGGATAGCGTAGGGGTAAAAATTACTAATCCAACTCCAGCGAGTGCAACAGTAGGAAAAGCGTTGGATAGCGTAGGAGTAAAAATTACTATTCCCACTCCAGCGAGTGCAACAGTAGGGAAAGCGTTGGATAGTGTATGGGTAAAAATTACTATTCCCACTCCCAAGAGTGCAACAGTAGGGAAAGCGTTGGAAAGCGTCGGGGTAAAAATGACTATTCCCACTCCAAAGAGTGCAACAGTAGTGAAAGCGTGGATACCGTAGGGGTAAAAATTACTAATCGAACTCCAGCGAGTGCAACAGTAGGGAAAGCGTTGGATAGCGTAGGGGTTTAAAATACTATTCCAACTCCAGTGAGTGTAACAGTAGGGTAAGCGTTGGATAGCGTACGGATAAAAATTACTATTCCAACTCCAGAGAGTGCAACAGTAGGGAAAAAATTGGATAGGGCAGGGTTAAAAATTACTATTACCACTCCAGAGAGTGCAACAGTAGGGAAAGCGTTGGATAGCGTAGGGGTAAAAATTACTATTCCCATTCCAGTGAGTGCAACAGTAGGGAAAGCGTTGGATAGCGTAGGGGTAAAAATTACTATTCCCACTCCAGCGAGTGCAACAGTAGGGAAAGCGTTGGATAGCGTATGGGTAAAAATTACTATTCCCACTCCAAAGAGTGCAACAGTAGGGAAAGCGTTGGATAGCGTAGTGGTAAAAATTACTATTCCCACTGCAGCGAGTGCAACAGTAGTGAAAGCATTGGATCCCGTTGGGGTAAAAATTACTATTCCAACTCCAGCAAGTGCAACAGTAGGGAAAGTGTTGGATAGCATAGGGATAAAAATTACTATTCCAACTCCTGTGAGTGCAACAGTAGGGAAAGCGTTGGATAGCATAGGGGTAAAAATTACTATTCCCACTCCAGCGAGTGCAACAGTAGGGAAAGCGTTGGATCCCGTAGGGGTAAAAATTACTATTCCAACTCCAGCAAGTGCAACAGTAGGGAAAGTGTTGGATAGCGTAGGGGTAAAAATTACTATTCCCACTCCAGCGAATGCAACAGTAGGGAAAGCGTTGGATAGCGTAGAGGTAAAAATTACTATTCCCACTCCAAAGAGTGCAACAGTAGGGAAAGCGTTGGACAGCGTAGGGGTAAAAATTACTATTCCAACTCCAGCGAGTGCAACAGTAGGGAAAGCGCTGGATAGCGTAGGGGTAAAAATTACTATTCCCACTCCAGCGAGTGCAATAGTAGGGAAAGCGTTGGATAGCGTAGGGGTAAAAATTACTATTCCCACTCCAGAGAGTGCAACAGTAGGGAAAGCGTTGGATAGCATAGGGTTACATTTTAATATCCCCACTCTAGTGAAAATAAATTAACATAAATCACATAATTATAACTTAAACAATTAATACATTTTAATTACCACTTAACACTTAATTAATTACCAATTAAAAAATTAATTAACAAATTATTTAAAATAAATACCAATTAATTAATTATCATGTTTAATTAATTATATTAAATTACTTCCCACCCTATTCCCCTATAAACCCAAAACCCGCTACTAAAAATAAAATAATATTATTCACATAATTATCAATTAATCAAATAATAAAATGTAATTATCAATTAACAATTAATTAATTACCAATTAAAAATTAATTGACAATTTATTCAAAATAAATACCAATCTATTAATTAATTAACATATTTAATTAATTATAATAAAATTACTTCCCACCCTATTCCCCTATAAACCCACAACCCGCTAAAGAAAAGAAAATGTTATTCACATAATTGTGATTTAAACAATTAATTAAAATGAATTATCAATTAACAATTAATTAATTATCAATTAAAAATTAATTACCAATTAATTCAAAATAAGTACCAATTAATTAATTAACATATTTAATTAATTATAATTAAATTACTTCCCACCATATTCCCCTATAAACCCACAACCCGCTACAGAATTATATTACACAAAAAACAAAAATTAATATTAACTTACCCAAAATTCGATATTTGTGTTGTCTATATTATGTCTAGTCGATATTATGTCCATTCTATATTTTTGATTCGATATTATGTCCATTCTATTCGATATTAACATTTTCAAGTCGATATTTTGGTAGTCTATATTATGTCTAGTCGATATTATGTCCATTCTATATTTTTTACTCGATATTATGTCTAGTCGAAATAAAAAACTCAATATTTTGACTCTACACCCAGGCTACCATCAGTCTGTATACTACATACTGTAGCAGCCCTATTAACCACTTGAGCGACTTTAACAGATTTAAAAAACTGAGACCTGGTGAAACACACGCATCACTGCAGTGAGTGTGTTAATTTAGTGATGTGTCTTACCAGCTGATACTAAACATGATCAGCAAACACCATAAAGAAAAAAAAATAGGTGGTGTGTGTGTGCACCTGTATGTATTGTGTGTGATTCTGTGTGCTGAAATGGGGCGCTTCTCAATTTTTAGGTCTGGCCTTTGAGAAAGCTTTACCATTCTCGCCAGACTACTGCTCCACCCCCACCCCCACCACCCAATCCATTGGCCTGTTGAGTTGTCCTCCACATTTTTTGTTTCTGCCCACCAAAGCATACAGTATGGAGCCATCAGGGCGTCCACTTTACCCACGGGTTCCCTTTTCGTTCAGTGAAGACACAATGCCTGCACACGTCATTCAACATTCACTAAATGCAGTTCTTTCCCTTCAGTGACAAATCTGGTGCAAAGTCTATTTTAGTGTTTCTTATGTTATTTCTGTTTTAATAATAACTTTAAATACCAGTTATTTCTTGTGCTAACACTTCAGATGGGCAGTTTGATGGTAAAGTATTTTTCATCTTCCTTTTAAAGCTGGTCAGTGTTTAAGTGACATTGTCACAACCTGGCTGCCTGCAATTCGAGTTCTTGGTTAGGAAAGAATGTATTGTTGTCTCCTCACAAGTTATTAGTAATAGAAAAATGCATGGCCCAGCTGAAATTATTATATTTTAAAAACGTATAGTAACACAGCCACGTTAGTGAATGTTCTTTAAATGGTTTTGTTGCAAGAATATGTCTGCATACCATGTTGAAGTGGCTGCATGTTTTTATATTCATTTTCAGGCTATAGGTTTGCAATAAAAAGTGATTAAAACGTAACAATCTCACCAGCATGCCCAGTCCGTATCTACTGATTTTGCCAATGTTTGCTATATACAGGTGGTGCTTAAAGGAAAAAGCATGATGAAGCTTAAAATGGTGGTAAGAAGCCTACTGACAGGTTGTTCCTGGTCCAAGTTTCTAGCCTTCCATGTGCTTAGCTTTAGCTCTGCCGGAAAGAGTGAAATTGAGGACCGGAAGCAAATGGTGGGTTAGTGTCACCAAAAGGGCTGGAAATGCAGGGGGTCTAGCTAAATCCAGTAGTTATTGATGAATCAGAACCCAGATCAAGGCCAGCTTTCGTCAAATGTCATGGCTGCGCACTAACGCAATTTGCCAACCCCATGAGGTCCCTACACTGTGTCTGCTTTGCGTTCAGAAAAATAACATGCAGGGACTGACAGGACGCACTTATTTTCAGTTCCAGCAGGGTCCAACATAAATGCCTCTCTTACGTGGCCATCAGCAATACAAATATCTCTGAAAGAAAAGCAGTAACTCAATGAACATAAAATACAAATCTGTCGCTGATAACATGTTACCAGTTGTGCTTTCCGGAAGGCATATTAGCCCTCTATGCTATTTCATGAGTAAAACCTGAGACTGGACAGCACATGTGTGTCCAGCAAGTGCTTTAACCACCAAAGTTCTCACCATTACCATACCCTGGAAAATGCTGGGTACCCAACGACAACTGTAGCAGGTGCCTGATGTTTTAAATGCAGCCCGTTTGTTGCCAGTTAAATAAACCAGAACAGATTTAGTATCACATCTGGCCTTTTTACCAGTTTATTAGGGGCAGAGGTTTTGAAAAAGAAATGTATAGTTTGGACTCTGCCCTTTGTGACTCCGCCCCCTTACTGCTGCCACGTCTAGAGCAACAATTCATAGAAACCCAGGGGTATATTATCAAGGGGCTTTATCTCCGCTTTTTTGGCTTTAAAAGCCAAGAAAGCGGAGATAAAATTATCTCCCTATTACCAAGCTGTCGCTAACACCAGTTAGTGACAGCTAATAGGAGATAGCGACCATCTTGGGCCCCGCTTTGCATGTCAGTGATATTTATCACTAATGACATGCAAAGTGGCCGTGCCAAGATGTTAGCGACTGGAAACAGTCGCTAACATCGCTATCTCCTATTACCAACTTTTGGAGATATTCGCGCTAAGCGCGAATATCTCCAAAAGCTAACACCGGCCCTGAGCAGTTCTTCACCATGTTATCCAATGGGAGGTGGATAACATGGCTAAGAGCATTTGCTCGATAATGCATGAATATCGCTGACTTTTCAGCGATATTCATGCATTGCGGCCGTTTTTTATCGCATTTGCGATAAACCTTACTAATAGCAAGGTTTATCTGCGATAAAAATCGCCGATGTGCGGCGATAATTTTTGTCTCTAAACAAGTTAGAGACAAAAATTATCGCTAGTTGTTGGTAATATGCCCCCCAGTTCATTGTTTTCCATTTCTTGCTTTGGTCACCAGTCGCAGCCATTGATCACGGTTTTCTCCTAGTCCTCTGGAGAGGGTGGTGGGGGAGTCTAGAAGGATGTGCTACTATTTCATAAAAGTAAAAGCAACATGCAGGCCACAGAGCTCTCAGTTTTCCCAGTAGCTCATCCAGCTCAGGTGTTTTTTTTGTTGTTTTGTTTGCTTTGAATTCTGGGATTTGCAGCCCTGATTTTACAAAGGTGCAAACATAACATGGTGGCATTTTACAGCCAGGGGAATGCAGTGACACCTTGAAGGCTAACAGACCGAACATTGTGCTGCCCCTTTAAGGATAAAAATATATTTACATAATAGATTTAGCTCTTTTGCCTAGTAAGAGTCTAGGGTTCCTAAAATGATTACACTGCTATGGAATATTTGCAATAACCAGGTTTAGCAGCATGTCCTTCATGCAGACTGTGAACCCTGGACAATAAATGCTTTCGGGTGTGCAATTTGTTTTATTGAGATTTTCAGCGCTTTACATAGAAATACAGAAGTGAAGGTACTCACTCGTTAAAGTGCCAGCTTGCTTTTGAGAAGTGCTGGTAGTCTTGCATTAAATCTACTGCAGCAGTGCTGAGAAGTGCAGGTACTCTAACTTTCAAACGGAAAAAGAGCAGGTACTCAGCCCAATTAAAGCAGTGGAGACTGTTGTCCTAAATTCCTACGTTTGTGCTCGAGTTTCAAGCTAATAAAATCATGGCGTGTGGACTGGAAAGATGTAATTGGACCAGAGCCCAGTTTCACCAACCGTGACCACAGGGCATAAAGTCATCACACTGCTTTGTTCATGGGGGTGGGATAGACGGAGGGTGGTGCAGAGGTGCGCGTAAACAAAGTTTGGTGCAATGGAGCAGTTTGCCTCGGGCTCGACACTGACTTGAATCCTAAACAACTGTGCACTGTGAGGTCTACTAACGACGTGTATCACTAACTATTAACAGTGCCAAAGGGACCCCGGTCCTGCACTCGAGCACCACAAGGCAACTAGTCAAAGGCACGAGCGTTTAGGTGAAGAACATTTTTTGCTTTAAATGCAGTGTATTACCTCCGTAAATCTTTTTGTGGAATAAATCTTTTTATAAATGCATCGCTCCAAAACAAGCATGCGCGCCTCGCACTGAAACAGGAGAGGCAGCAGGGGGAGGGGAGAGAGGAGGGGCCTGCACCTGTTTCCCTTGCGGGAGTGAGCAAGAACCATATGTTTGTAATTAACACATGGTTTGAAAGCTCAATCCCGCAAGGGAATCACTAAACGTGCACGCATTGCATTCAAAGCAATGCAATGCGTGCACGTTTTTGGCAGCAAAGCTGAAGTGATTGCTAAAGGTCTTTTCCTATGCAGTGCATGTGCACTGCGTAGGCAAAACATAAAAAGGAAGAACAACTTCCAAAAGAAAAACTCCAATTCAAAAAGAAGAACGTTGTGTTAATGTCAGCTAAATGTGCCACACATGTTGAGAAATTTCCTTCAGAAGAAGACGTGGGCAGTGCAGCAGAGGTCATAATAGTTCACCAAAATCTTCAAGAGTTTCTGGATGTGAAAGCAACTAATGACTTAATTGAAGTTGAAACCCCAGATCAGCATGCAGCCCTCCAGACAGACTTTATAAATTAAACATGCAGATTGAGGGTACCACAATGTCGACCATTAGGGTAGAAGTCGATTGGCCACCCGAGTTTGTAAGAAAAGCCCCACACGTAGAAAAGGTAATTTTAACATCTTTCTCTGTGCTTATCCTCGAAGAGGTTAAACAAGGGAATTCTGCAGAATAGGCTCTTGCACAAGCCCCCAGCATTATTCTGCGACCATGTAGGCTGGGATAAGAACGTGCTTTATCATATTATACCCATAAGGTCCAGCCCAAAAGTGCCACCATAATACCCAATTTAACATGCAGCGCAAGCTCATATGAGAGAAATTCTCTCACAACTAGAGTAACAGGGAATAGCTGAACCCTGTGTTTCTCCTATGAGTAATCCCTTATTTCCGGTAGCTAAACCAAATCATTCCTTTCTCATAGTCTTAGACTCCAGACAGTTAACCAGCCATACACTTGCATTGTGCAAAATACAGCAGCACAGCTGATGTGCAACCTATCCTCCTCAGCCCCTCTCCTAAAAAAGCAGCTTTGGTTGCCTATCAGGAAACAGACAATCTTCGAGCTATACTGCCTTAACACACAGCTTTCAGTAAGGCCCTCCCTCTCTATCTACATTCAAGACTCTACCATTATCAGCCATCCAAAAAACAAAGCTTTCTAGCAGATCCCACGCACATGCACCTCAGTTTTACAGGCATGTCTTTTTCTTATTTGGCCCCCTTTCACTGGAACAAACTTCCTTTTTATATCTATACCTGCCCTGATTTCACAAATTTTAAATAGATGTTAAAAACCTGGATGTTATAAAGTATTTTTGTTTTTGAGCAGCCACGTGCCGAGATACTTATTCAAGAGTGAGCTGTATGCTATGTCAACTTCAAGATCAAATAACATTTGAATTCAAAATTAACCCAATATGGCTTTTGTCAGTAAGAAATACAAAACAATGTTTTTTTTTTTTTTTTTTTTTTTATTGCAGATTCGTAAAGTGCATAATCCTACTTTTCAACATTCCTGTATCCGACAACATCAATGCGTATGTCATGAATCAAAAACACTACACAGCCCGTGAACCCACATCCCGGGGGCCCATTTGGCAAGTGACATATGTAACTGTTCAGCAGGAAAGTCTTACATCTGCATTTTCTCTTTTCTTCCCCCCTCCCACCCATTCCCAACCGTATAAACTGTTATAACCCCCAGAGGAAATAGCACATTGTCAGTACAGTCTTTATAAAACACTTGCATCGGTTTTCCCACAAGTCTGTATCCGTAGCATGCATGTCATCATCAGGTATCTATCCTTAGCCTCCTAACCTCACATCCCACCCACACCCTTCAGAGTACAAATCCTTAGGATCACATTCCATGTGAACATCCATTACAAGTCTCTCCCCGCTTCTTGCCCATCATCCCATGTCTCCCTACTTCTCTCCCATTCACTGGTCACCACTTAGGTGCTGCGGTCCCTTCAGAGGCCCCCGTCTAGGCCATGATAGAGTCTCCACTTACTCCATACTTTGCGGAATTTCTTCGGACAGCCTCTTGCCTTATATGTGACTCTTTCTGCCGCCATGTAGAGGCCCAGTCCCCTCCTCCATTCCCCAATCTGAGGTGTGTCAGCCGCCCCCCACTTCCTCGCTATGTCCCTCTTAGCCACCACCAAGGCCAATACTAGGAATATCAGCTGTGGACGGGGCAGGTCTATATCGTTGGTCATTCCCAGTAGGAACAACTTCGGTTCCAGTGGAATGTCCATCCCCATTACGGCACTTAATTCACTAGCGATCTCGTTCCAGTAGGCCTGTATATGTGTGCATGACCATAGTATGTGTAAGAAAGTCCCGTTCTCGTGCCCGCATCTCAGGCAGCTAGGATCTGATGCCCTCTGCATTTTACAGAGCCGCACTCTGTCATAATAGACCCTGTGCAGGATCTTAAACTGAATTAGGCGAAGGCGTGACTTGATTGCTACTTCTCTGGGATGCATCAGTACCCCTCCCCAGTCTACATCATCCATCACACCCACTTCCTGTTCCCATGTATCTCGGAGGCCCGCTAGTGTGTCTGGTTTATTATTCATAATTGTTTTGTATGTCAGTGAGACCGCCTTCCCTGGGATCTTTTCTTGCAGTAAACGGCCCTCTAGTGGCGCGTATTCGGGGAGTGGGTCCCGTAGTGTCCCTTCCGCCAAGTAAGCATGTCTCAGTTGTATGTATTTGTAAAGTTGAGAGCGCTGTAACCCAAATTCGGTCTGCAGAGATGCAAATGGTATCAGCGCTCCGCCTTTAATTATGTCCCCTAACGTAGAGATGCCGATAGCGTCCCATCCCTGGAACCCCTTCAATTTGCGTAGCTCTTTGAGCCAGGAGCATTCCCATAAAGGGGTTTGCCTCGTAGCTCTGTGTGCCCACCCGGTGAGATTCATGGCTCTATTCCACGCCCCCAGTGTAATCCTCGTTGCCGCCAGTAATCCGGCCTGCCTCTTCGCCCCATGTATGTAGTACAGACATGAATGTGTGCCCATTTGGTACCGTTCCAGAGCATATGTGGGGTGGGTGGCGGGTGCGTGAAGCCAATCATTAATGGGGGCAAGATGTTCCGCCCAATAATATGCCTCCAGATCAGGAAGTGAAATCCCCCCATCATACTGATGTCTCTGCAGCGTCGCAAGGGCGACCCTGGGGTGTTTCCCCAGCCATAAGAACGACCGGAGGTCCGCCTGTATGTCTCGGAACGTCTTGGAAGGTATCTGATAATATTCATTCTGGAAGGCGTAGAGGAATTTCGGTGCGATATCATTTTGAACATTGCTGCTCTACCGAGTATCGTCAGGGGGAGAGACCGCCACCTATCTGCGTCAGTTTTAAAGTTACTCACGATACGCGCGATATTACGATCGTATGAGGTGCCTCTATTAGCCGTGATGAATATCCCCAGATACTCAAAGCCTTCTCCGGTCGTCTGTAGATTCTGCGGCAACTGAGGCCATTCCTCACGCTCTTGGGGATAATATAGTGTTGATTTGTGCCAGTTAATCTGGTACCCTGACCTTGCGCCATAGTTTGCCAGCACATCAAATATTGCCGGTATCGTGGTTTCTGGCCGTGTAACATAGAGGAGTACGTCATCTGCATAGAGGGATATTTTTTCATACCGTACGTCTGTTGTTATGTTATGTGAATTTGTACTGCGCACAGCTGCCCCAGCTAAGGGGCGTCCTGGCGCATGGCAAGGTAACACGCAACAGCCACAGGAAACACAACAGCTAAAGAAAAGGAACCAAGTTAAAATAAGAAGGTTTTAATAGCCTTACGGAAGGAGAAAAGATCATCCAACAGCCGAATCTCCACCGGGAGGGAGTTCCACAGTTCGGCTGCTTTGACCCGGAAGGAACGACCACCAACACGGCACAACTTATATCGAGGGATGATAGTAAGAGCTTGGCCCGAAGATCTCAAAGGCCGAGTGGGGACATACCAGGACAGGAGGTCCGTAAGAATTTGAGGGGCCGTACCCTTTAGAATCTTAAAGGCCAGGCACAGTACCTTGAATTGAATTCTGGCCCTAACTGGCAGCCAGTGCAATGCTTTCAAAGTACTGGAAACAGGGTAGAATCTAGGAAGACCAACGATTGCTCTAGCGGCAGCATTCTGCACACGGTGGAGGCGTGTGACTTCAGCCAGGTTAGCCCCCACCAGGAGAGAGCTGGCATAATCCAGGCGCGATATAACAGTCGCCTGTATTACCAACTGCCGGGTGCGGGGGTCGAAGAACTGCAGGACTGGTCGCAGAGCCCGGAGGATTCCAAAACAACAGGCGGCCGTTTTCTTCGTGTGCCCCACAAAACTGAGAGTGGGATCCATCCACACTCCCAGGTTTTTAATTCCGTCACCGGAAGAGGGGCCGACCCAAGCTCCGAAGGCCACCACCTGTCCCCCCAGAGATCCGCCCTTCTACCGACAATCATGATCTCGGTCTTCTTCGCGTTGAGCTGGAGACAGTTGGCCTTCATCCAGCTTGCCACCTCCCTGAGTCCACTCTGAAACCTGGGAGCATCTTGGTCCGCATCCCCTCTGATCGTAACCGCTAGCTGGGTGTCATCGGCATATGACACCATGGTCATGCCCCACTGCCTGACCACCTCAGCCAGCGGTCTCACGTATAGATTGAACAACATGGGACTCAGCGAGGATCCCTGCGGCACTCCCTGTTTCAGAGGATGGAACTTGGACTGGAACGGTGGCACCGCAACGCTGAAGAAGCGACCATTGAGGAAGGACCGGAACCACTGGAGGGCAGACCCGCCCACCCCAATCTCCTCCAGGCGATGCAACAGGATGGAATGAGATACAGTATCAAAGGCGGCGCTTAGATCTAATAATACCAGCGCCGCCGTCTGTCCTGCATCCATCACTGTGCGAAGATGTTCAGCCATGGTGAGAAGGGCGGTCTCCGTGCTGTGACCAGCACGGAACCCGTTCTGGGTGGGGTCTAAGATGTCAGCTCGAGTGAGATGGTCGGAAAGAACCTTGTTCACATGGGCCTCCACGACTTTAGTCGGCCAGGGGAGCAGGGAAATAGGCCGATAATTTTCCGGTTTTTCCGGGTCCAAGGCGGGTTTCTTCAAAATAGGAGAAACCACAGCCCGCTTCCAACTGGCTGGAACCGTACCCGAAGCCAGCGAGATATTAATCAGGGGGAGTACCGAGGTACGACCCACAAACAGCTGGTCTCTAAAAAGGGCTGGCTTAAGCGGATCAGCGGGCGACCCGGATTTCACCTGCTGAGCCAAGATGTCAAATCCCTCAGATGTCAGCGGGGGCAACACATGAAGCAGAGAATCTCCATAGATGTTACATAGAGTACCTACCGGAGGCCTAGTGACAGGGAATATTAAGTAGATGTTCTGAACTTTTTCTAGGAAGTACAGGGCAAGAGCCTCACAATGCGCCGTGGAGCGCGTAGTTATAGCCGAGGCCCGCTTTGCCACAAGGTCCTTCATCACTTTGAAGATGGTTTTTGATGGATTTGGGCTATTGCTGAACTCCGCAGCATAAAAAGCTGCCCGGGCCCGGCATATAGCACGATGGTAAATTTTAACGGCAGAGAGGTAAACAACCTTCTTCCCGCTGTCGTACATCTTCCGCCACTCCCTCTCTGCTCGCCTACAACTGCCCTTGAGTGCGCGTAAAGCACTGTCATACCAACGGCTTGACTCCCTGGAGCTGATTTTCCTAGCCGAGATGGGAATCAGGGAATCAAGTGCCTTAGTAACCCAAGAGCAGAACCGATCGTAACCTGCATCTACGTCCTCCAAAGGTCCCAATGGCTCTGCCGCGAGGACACGATGAAGGTCCTCAAGTCTCAATTTACTCCAGTGCCGTGTGGAGACCATCCTTACGGGAGCAGAAGAAGAAATTCCCGGCAAGGGGACATGGATGGCCACCGAAGAATGGTCCATCCAGCCGAGTGGAGTAACGGCCGTAACAGTGGCCTCTGTCAAGTTCGTAAAAAACGGATCTAACGTATGGCCGCCTACGTGTGTGGGGTGCAGCACTATTTGTTGGAGTTGAAGAGCCTCCAAATCGGCTAGAAAACTGCACACCGTAGAGATATTCTGATTCTCAAAGTGCAAATTGAGGTTCCCCAAGATAGAAAAATTAGCACACCCCAACGCCAGAGAACTTACAGCGTCGGGAAAGGCAGCCCTAAATGCCACATCGCTTCCCGGAGGGCGATAGACTACCATCCCTGAAAGGGAAAACTGAGGGTTAACCAAGATTCTAAAGACAGCACTCTCGCAGCCTGCGATGTTAAGGGCAGACCAACAACAAGAGAGACTAGAACTCACTGCGAGAGCGATGCCCCCTCCCCTAGTCAATCGATTCAGGGTGAAAACCGAAAAATCAGAGGGGAATGCCAGATTAATGATGGCCGTATCGTCATCCTTCAGCCACGTTTCCGTAATAGCCACAATGTCAGGGGCCTCATCTCGTATCAGGTCCCTAACGGCTTGGTGATGTTGAACTAAAGACCTCGCGTTAAGGCTAAGGATGCGCAGAGCGTGAGCCTGACGGCTGCTACACGGAGCGACCGGTGGAGCCTCCTGACAGATCTTGACCGGAGAGTCCACCGCCCACTGGCCACAGGCGCACTGATAAGGGCCACTGAGCGGGTGTATAGGTGCATGTATACATCTCGGGACAGAGTGTCCTAAGGCCCGCAGCATGGCGGCAGAATATACAAGCATAGCGCAAACCCGTGTAGCCGAACCTGAGGATGTGAAAATACCTAAAGGCCGCCACGCCCGGCGCGTCCTCAGCGCAGACGGGCGCAGACGGGCAGGACTCAGGCACGACTCCGGCTTAGCGACGGCGTCCCACTGCGCGGGAGAGGACGACTTTAAGTAGGCGATGCGATTAGCATACCGAGCGTAGAGACGCTCCAAGATGGCGCCCGTGGAAGATCTGGACAGCCCAAGGCAAGATGGCGCCCACCAAACCAACCCCGGGACCCGGACCCGCCAAACAGCGGTGCGTATACACTTTTATATGCAGGTGAGAGGGCAGGAGGGTATTCCCAAGCAAAGCGCCTAAAAACAGGGGAAAACGAAAATCAAAATAACACAGATAAAAAACGGCAGTTAAATTAGACAGCGCAGCAGCAGCGCGACCTGCAACAAAGCCAGTGCCTTGACCAGGCTACTGGTGTCGAGTCCGCCTTAAGTAGGCGATGCGATTAGCATACCGAGCGTAGAGACGCTCCAAGATGGCGCCCGTGGAAGATCTGGACAGCCCAAGGCAAGATGGCGCCCACCAAACCAACCCCGGGACCCGGACCCACCAAACGGCGGTGCGTATACACTTTTATATGCAGGTGAGAGGGCAGGAGGGTATTCCCAAGCAAAGCGCCTAAAAACAGGGGAAAACGAAAATCAAAATAACACAGATAAAAAACGGGCAGTTAAAATAGACAGCGCAGCAGCAGCGCGACCTGCAACAAAGCCAGTACCTTGACCAGGCTACTGGTGTCGAGTCCGCCTTAAGTAGGCGATGCGATTAGCATACCGAGCGTAGAGACGCTCCAAGACGTCTGCTTGGCTGATACAGGACACCACGATCCTCTCATTTTGTCTGACCGCAGAGGCCATTACCTCGATTGTCAGGGCGAATAGCAAGGGTGACAGGGGGCACCCCTGCCGGGTTCCCCGCTGTATGGAGAAAGTCCTGGACAACACCCCATTTACCCTTACTCGGGCCTCAGGGCCTGCATACAGGAGACCGATTTTCCTCCTGAATTTGGGTCCAAAACCCAGCCGTTCTAAAACTCCCTCTAGGAAGGGCCAGTGGTCAAACGCCTTTTCGGCGTCAAGGGACATGAACCAATGTGGGTCAGCTCTGTCTTTTACCACATGCAGCCAATTATGTGTCCTCCTCAAATTATACCTGGTCGCCCTCTCTGGAATGAACCCAGTCTGATCAAAGTGTATCAAGTCTGGGATGACCCTTCTCATGCGCGAGGCCAGTATGGTGGCATATATCTTGGCCTCCACGTTTAGTAACGAAATGGGGCGGTATGAGGCACAGTCCTCCGGGGGCTTCCCTGGTTTATGGATCGGGACAATCGTGGCCTGTCTAAGATCTAGGGGGAACTGTCCCTCCTTCTCGGCATCCTGAAACATGCCCAGCAAATGCCGCGGCAGGAGATCAGCCATGGTCTTAAAAAGTTCTGCAGGAAGGCCGTTAGGACCTGCGGCCTTTACTGTGCAGAGTTTGGCCATTGCCACTCGAACCTCCTCTTCAGTGACATCCGACTCTAGATCATCGCAGTCAGGTTCCTCAAGCGCTGGGAGGGTGATGGGCGCCATATATTGCAACGCCTCCTCTTTGGAGCCCAGATCTCGGGCCTCGTATAGAGTTTCATAACAAGCGGCAAATGAGTCAGCTATCTTGTCGTCGGTGCAGGCCCAGAAATTCGGGCCCACCCGTATTTTCTCAACCCAGCGTTCGTCCCTCTCCTTCCTACTGAGCCAGGCCAGTAGTCTCCCGGACTTGTCACCTACATCATATATGCGGTGTAGGGTTGCCAGTGCTTGCGTCCTGGCCTCCCCCGTCACTAGCTGCCTATACTGCGTCTGGATATCCGCAAGGCGTCTTTGCGTCCCTACGTCTCTCGTGAGTATATGTTCTTGTTCTAACTGTAGTATGTGCGCTTCTAACGTCTGTATCTCAGTCTGATTCTTTCTTCTAGCCTCAGCTAGTCTACAATGGGCCCTATCACGTAACACTACCTTGAGCACCTCCCACAGGACTACTCGGGAGTCTACTGATCCTTCGTTCTCTCTCAGAAACACCTTCACGTCGGCCCGGAGTCCCTTCCTAATGTCTGGGTTTTGCAAATCCCAGGCCGAAAGTCGCAGGGTTCTGGGACCCCCCTTCTTTCGTCCACCTGTCTGAACCACTAAGGGGGAGTGATCAGATATCCCGCGAGCATAATAATCCGCTGAGTCCGATACCTGCAGCGCCTGTCTTGCCATGAAGATATAGTCCAGGTGAGAGTAGACTTTGTGAGCCCCAGAGAAGAAAGAGAAGGCCTGGGTGTCTGGGTGCAACCAGCGCCACACATCCAGAAGGCCCAGAATCTCCATGGATCTGGCTAGAGGGGTCTTGGTCTGCGACCTGTCTCGTTCACCTGACCGATCTGTGGAGGAGTTCATCACATCATTAAAGTCCCCACCAAGGATCTAGATCGTGTCCGATGTATTGAGAATTATGTCCGTTAACCCCTTCATAGAAGCTGTCTGTAACTTGGGCGGGGCATACGCTGATATGAATGTGTACTCCCGCCGTCTCCATGACCCCCGTACCCCTACATAGGTGCCCTGGCTATCCGTCCAGACTTGTGTTACTTTCATTGGGGGGTTCTTCCTAATGAGTATCGCCGTCCCTCTCGATCCCAAAGAAAACCCTGCGTGAGCCAAAACTTTGTATTGCCCCCTTGCCAAGAAGGCGCATCTATTACCTTGCAGGTGTGTTTCCTGGAGGAGTACTACATCTGCCCCCGACCTCTTTATGTAACTGTTAACCAGGCCTCGCTTAACCTTGCATCCTAAACCGTTAACATTCCAGGTCATCACCTTAATGCTCTCCTCGCAGGCAGCTCCCCTTTCATGACCCCCCATAGTCATGTAGGTGGTGAGTGTATAGCGAGCCCTGCAGGACTTGCGTCAGTGTCCGACGTGGGGCAGCAGCCAGTAGTCTACATGATGTGACAGTTAGTGTTAGATAGCCTCTAGCGGGTCGCGGCGCGATGTGTTGCCATTCGTATGTGTCTGCCCAGGATACAATTGTGGTATTCAACTGGATTGCCTCATTCCCTCCCCCTTCCCAACTCCCCCCAACCTCTCCCATTACGCCATCCCCAACTTTCTGATTCAACATAACTGAGATCCCCCCCTTTCCCCCACCCCACCTCCCTCCCCTTTCAGTCCCATCCCTCTTCAAGGTAGAACTGACAGTAGGAGAAGGTCTATCGGCCTCCCAAAGGTCCCCCTCACTTTCAACCTAGTCGAACAGATTCAGTTCAAAACATATATTGCATTCCCCAGTAAACCGTCTTAAAAGTCAAAGGCGGGAAATGCATACAAAAGAGTCTGTGACCAATAGAAGCAATAGGTAAAAAAGGTGGGGGGGTTAAACAACTTGCGTGTCTTCTTTAGCGTCGAGCTGCACTCTCGGTTTCCCATTCTGCCCTAGGTCAAGAGTGTGAGTCCTGCGTGTCTGGACGTGGATCAGCTTGTCGTCCCGAACCGTCCTGTTCTAACTCGTGGATCGCCTTTTCCAGTGGATGGACGAAGTGTGCTCCACCCTCTTCCTCCTCGGACGAGAGGACTTCAGAGCCTTCTCTCTCTTCTCCTTCCGAGCGGGAGGTTCTGCTGAGGCGAGGAAGTCCTGATCCTGTAGCACCTCTCCCTCCGGGGGATGCTGATTGTCCTTTTCTTCTGTCCACTTGGGTGCGTCCCGGATATGGCGTAGTCTGTGTCTGTCTCCTATTCCTCTGTGCCTTTGGACGTTGGGTCTTCGGTCGCTCCCACTGTGGTCTGCGCGGAGTCGGCCCATCTGGCCTGCCCCTCCCATCGTGATCTTGCCTACGGAATATGGGACGTTCCTCCAGCCACTGCCAGGCATCCTCCGGATGAGTAAAGAAGTGTGCCTTGTCTTTGTAGATTACCTTCAACTTTGCCGGGAATAGTAGCATATAGGTAATGTTCATATCTCTTAGTTTTGCTTTGACTGCGTCAAAGGATCTGCGTTGCTTTTGCACTTCCTGGCTGTAGTCAGGGAAAATCATAATATTCACGTTCTCCATGCGGATTTCCCCCATCTTTCTGGATTCCCGTAGTATCAGGTCCCGGTCCGCGAAGTAGAGGAAACGCGCGATAACTGGTCTGGGCCGTGCTCCCTCGGGAGGCTTAGCCAGTAAGGCCCTGTGCGCCCTTCGATGATGAAACAGGTCGAGAACTGCACCGCCGGGAAAGTTGTCATTAGCCAAGAGTGGAGAAAGGCCACCATGTCCGTCGCTTCAATTCCTTCTCTAAATCCAACGAAGCGCAGGTTGTTGCGTCGCGACCTATTTTCAGCATCATCTACCTTCCACAACAGCTGACGATGTGAGGCCTGGAGTTCCGCCATATCCTTTCTCAACGTGGAGATCGTGTCTTCTGCCTCCCCTATGCGCGTCTCTGCCGTGGTCACCCGGTCTGACAGTTTTCGGAAGTCCTGTCGCAACAGCGTCACCTCCGACCCCACTTCACCAATTTTCACCTCCAATGCTGCCCTAGATTCCTGAATGTCAGCCCTGGATGCCTGGATAGCGGCCATCAGGAGGGCTGTGTCGGTCTGCGGGCTGTTGGCTGTGAGTGCGACTTCTGCGTTCGGTCGTGGCACCGCGAAATTATCCATGGGGCCCTGTTTGGCAGTTCTGGGGATAGTATCCTTCTTTCCCATGGCTGTTGATGTTGGGTAGCGCCTTGTGCGTGGATCTGATGTCCGCCTTCGGTCACCGGCCCGGCACCTCTGGTCCCGATCAGGGCTTCAGCCTCCGGCTGTATCCCACGATCTCCCCACAGTTCTCCACAAGGGTCTTATGGCGCACACTCCCTCAACTGAAGCGCTGAGCAGATGTGTAGTGTCACTGTCTATCGTGCCTCACCCACGTCGTGGCCAGACCTTCAAACTGATCATGCAGTGCCCAGCAGTCGTAGTAGGCCAGTGATCAAAGGCCAACCAGTCTCCGCCTCTCCCCAGGTCACCTCAGGTCCGACCCCCACCACCGTCTTGGGGAGGTCGGCGCACCTTCAAAATCTAGGCTGTGGCTCCAGTGAGGCCCATGCTGCGTTGTCTCCCAGCTCCAATGCCAGAGGAGGTGAGGGGGGGGGGGAAGGCCAACTCGTCCCGTATCACCGGAGGGCGTGTGCCATGCCCGTGCAGATTGCAAAGCGTGATCTGGTCCGTATGGGGTCCCAGGAGGTGCAGACCTGCCGAGCGTGGGTCTGCGAGCCAGGCTCTCGCGCTGTAAATTCGGCCGAGGGAGTCTCCTTATCTCCCGGCAGCCGGCTATAGCACAGGGGTCCCGTAGGCGCCGCAGCGGCCGACGCTTTCCAGCCCCTGGCAGCGGACGCTGTCAGCACTTCATTCCTTCCTGCGGCGCAGGCGGGTGCAGTCCGGGTAACGATCCTCCGCCATCCCGAGAGCGGAGGGCGGGGGATGGGAACCAGGGGTCCTGGTCAGAGCCCGCCCAGCACCGCAACCCCCAGGGGCTCCTCCGCAATATTCACCCGGTGTTGTTTCTTACCCGTGGGGGTCAGGCAGGCGATCAGAGGTGCTCCGGTGGCCTCCCGATACCTTAGTAGAGCTCCAGTCAGTCCTCCTCCTTCAGGGTGAACCCGCGGACGTAGCGCGCCGCCATCTTGAGGTCCGCGGCCGAGCTCGTTTTGATGCCTTCTTCCGCCGTTTTCGGCTACTTCTGATCCGGGGCCGAGGGATTACTGGTCCCAGGGAGGCATAGGGGCTAAATGCCTCGTCAAGAATCTATTTTTGGCTACGGGGAATCAGTAGTTCAGCCGGATTATTAGCAGCTCGACAGGAGCTACTCGAAGACACGTCTTAGCTGGCCATGCTGCTGGCCACGCCCCCAATACAAAACAATGTTGGATATTTCCAATGGTTTTTTCTGTTTAAAAATAGTGCCGGAAGGGAGAACTCTAACAGCGTTCTCCACGCTAGGCTCATAATGCCGCTTTTATTGGCTCCCTCAGGGGTATAAGAACAGTCCTGGATTGTTTGCTGCCCGAGTAACATCAATTCTGTATGATATTGACCCAGAAGCATTGGCCTATTGTTAGAATTTGGTGTCTCTAGTTGGCAGAGGAAGGAACTTTGGCCATATAGGGACCTTGCTTCTAGTCAGGGTAAGGGGGTACACTCCAAAAATAACCCCTGCTCACCCCCATGGTAGCTTGGCACAAGCAGACAGGCTTATCTCAGAGGCAGCGTGTAAAGCATTTGTGAACACATATAGTAATACAGTGAAAACACTATAAATGGACACCACACCACTTTAGAAAAATAAGTAATCTTTACTAGACTTAACACAAGACCAAACAACAAGAATCCACAATACTGTAAACAAAAATACACTATAAAATTGTCAAAATAGCTTAGTTCAATGTAGATGGTAAATGCAACACTTTACTCTCAAAGTATCTTGGATGCATCACGCAAAACAAACAAAAGGGTCGCAGGGAAGGTGATGGGTCGGTTCATTGCTTTGGGGGAGGTGATGCATCAGTTCCTTACTGCAGCGCAGGGGGAAGTGATGTGTTGGTTCCTTACCGGAGAGGAGGTGATGCATCGGTTTCTAACTGTGATCTGGTGCAATGTGACAAAATGACCTCTTGGTGCGATGCGACAACGTTGGATGCGATGCGTGCATGCCTGATAGCCGTGCAGCAAACTCAGTAACTTCTGAGCCCCACAGGCCCTACCTCGCGCTTCTCCTGTGATGCGACGATGACCTTTGCAGTGGCGACACTCTTCTCCGGGGATGCAACACGCTTTGTTGATGATGTGATGGTAAATAGCTGCGGCGGCAGCACGCTTCTTTGGCGATGCGACGGCAACTGCTACGGCGGCGGCACGCTTTCAGCTCCCAGCGACACGCAGTCTTCTCAGAGGGCCCAAACAACAGTAGGCACCTCTCTGCAGGCAGAATTCCCAGCAAGGGAATTCTGGGGAGCTGATGGTGAAGTCTTGTATCCCTGAGACCTCAGGCAGGAGGCAAGCACAATTCAAGCCCTTAGAGATTGTTCTTCAAGATTGCAAAAGTACAAACAAAGTTCATTTTATCCTTTCCTTGGCAATAAAATAACCACTGCAGCCAACCCCAACAGAACAGCGCAGGAGCAGTCTCCTCCTTCAGCTTCCTTGGTTCTTCTCCTTAGTAAAGGGATTGTCTTAATTCCCAGAAGTGGTCTGGGTCCCCCTTTTTATACTTTGTCTCTGAAGGCAGAGAGTGTTTGTACCTAGTCCAAACCAGTTCTGGGTGTATTCTGCCAGTGCACAATTACTTCCTTTGTCAGTGTTGGCCATGGTCATCAGACGCACCATAGGAGGTGGAGCCAGCATTGTGGAAGGCCCTATTCACACCCAGGTTCTACTCCTCGCACCACTCCTCATGCAGATGGGTATATTCAGCCTTGTGCTGACTCGCCCAGTCTCCTGGAGCCACCCCAGCCCCTATCACTCACAAACCAGACATGGAATACACAAACCTAGCAGAGGCAGGCTGGATGGTTAGGCAAGAAAATACCTACTTTCTAAAAGTGGTATTTTCAAACACAGAATGTCAAAACCAACTTCACTAAAATATGTATTTTAGCATTCTGAGTTCATGCATACCAAACCCGAATTTCTACCTAGTTCCTTGAGTCAGTTAGGATTATAAGATGTTATAATCAAACTGCCGATTCTGGCCTTTGGGGACCGGTAGCTTTGCAATAGTGAAACAGGAAATTGACTGTAATTCACTATCTGGATATGCCACACACATCAGGGCATGGCCTACCTTTTACATACAATCCACCCTGCCCATGGGGGTACCTTGGGCCTACCTTAGGGGTGACTAATATGTAGAAAAGGGAAGGTTTATGGACTGGCAATTGGTTGCACTTACCAAGTCGACAATGGCAGGCCTGAGACACACTTTACAAGCTGTTTCTGTGGGTGGCACAACCAGTACTGTAAGCCCACCAGCAGCATTTGATTTACAGGCCCGGGCACACATGGTGCATTGTACTAGAGTCTGACAAGTAAATCAAATAAGCCAATCATGAAGTCACTAATCCATTACAACAATTTACAATAGAGAGCATATGCACTTTAGCACTAATCAGCAGTGGTAAAGTGCCCAGAGTCATAAAACCACCAACAACAGGTCTTTAAAAATACAGGAGGGAGGCAAAAAGTTCAGTAATGACCCTGCAAAAAGAGCCAAGTCCAACACCTATGTTGATGATATATATCTAATAGATGATGAGTTGAACAAACACTTAGCCAGCGTGGATCACATTGTTTTGGGGTTTGCTGAACAAGGCCACAAATTTAATTTTAAAAAAAAGAACATTGCTTTTCTCAGTGTCCTATTTTTAGGGCATGGGTTATGGAATGAGGAATGCACCTGGCACCACATTTCCTAGAGAAATATTCTCTTTTACAACCTTCAAACACTATTAACAAATTGCAATACGTTTTGGGATGCTTCAACTTTGGCAGATTTTACATACCAGATTATAAACAACACATACAGCTTGTATGTGATTTTTTTCGCCGTGAGTTTTCAAGTACACATATTACATCAGAAAATATACAAATACTCAGATCACTACACACAGACATGCTTGCATCAAAACACTTACATACACGTGTCAACAACACAAACTTGGTAATACATATAATTGCGGTGACATTGGCTTTACAAATGTCACATTTAGAGAGGGTGACACAGTGCTGAATGCATAAAAATCACATCTATTTTCTAATGCTGAAGTGTGTTTTGATCCACTGAAAACATAATGACTGCAGTTTAGATGGCTGTCATAAAGGAACAACCTTTGGCTCAAGGGAAATGCAATAACTGTTATTACTTCTGTCCCAGCCTTAGAGTCTGTTACAAAGGCCAGCGTTCCTAAAGCAAAAGCCTTACAGCCTAGAAAGATAAAATTGCCACTTCCCTGAAGGCTACTAATTCAGACTATGTTTTTAACCCAACTTTGCAAACTCAGGAAATACTTCAATAGAAACATGAATACCCTTGCCCAGTAATAGATTGTCTCTTGAATAGTAGAAACACATAATAGACTGATAGTTCGTTCCAGCCTGCTATATGCACCAGACTCCAACATTTGGCAGCATGCACTGCAGTACACGGTGTCATGTTCGACAGAATATTCCATCCTCCAAAAACTTTTATTCAGCCCCTATGAGATTGTTCTGCACAACTGGTTGAATTGAAAGCCTGAACACTGGTACTAGAAGTGAGTTTGCCCCAGACACCCAAGCCCTTCTTCCGACCCCTACGTCCCTTTTTAGAGTAGACTGCTTTTTCCAGGTGGTATGTAGCTATGTATCTTGCGAGCCATTGAGAGTAAGAAGGAGGCTCTGGGTCTAGCCAGGCTGTAGCTACGCAGATTCTCCAGATGACCATGGCTAGGAAAATTAGACCCTCCCTTTGGAAGTGTGGTGTTTCGGCTTGCGTTCCAAGCATGATGATGGTGGGATTCAGGAAGATTTGTTGAGAGGAAACTTCTCTTAAGAACCCCTGCATTCTGTTCAGAGTGGGTATAAGCTTTGGACAGGAGGCAAAGATATGTACAGAGTCAGCCCCAAATTCAGCGCATCTAGGGCATAGAGTACCCTGCCCTGTCCCCCATTTTGAAATTTTGTTGGGAGTGATATACAAGAAAAAAAAAATTTAAAGTGCTGAGCTTGTAATTTTGCAGAAAGTAGGATGTTTTGTGACAGAGTGAGTGAGTTAAAAAACACGTTTCCAGATGTGCCAAGTTTGCCGTGTCATTTGTCTACGATGTTTTGAAGGTCATCCGGGGTCTGTCTATTTATAATACTATATAGAAGGCCAATTCAAGGAGTCAGTGGTTTCCGCAATACATTAAGGAGTTCAACCTCCATGAATCCTGAGGTGCCTCCGACCTTTCGAGAGAGAAAATTATGAATAGACAGATATTTAAAAGCATCTTCTCTCTTGAGGCTGTACTTGGCTAAGAGGTCAGAGAAGGGAATGACTCCCTCGTTGGTAATTAAGTCACCCAGTTTTGTAATGCCTGCTCTATACCAGTCAGAGAAGTAGGCCTTTCCAAAGATGTCGGGCAGGCTGGAATTATTTAAGATGGGAGAATAATGATTGAACCTGCCTATCCCAAAGCTTCTACGGATATTTCGTAAGACCTTAAATGAGCTAAGGAGGGTCTTGAATCTAGCCCGTTTAAAGTATCCAAAGGTAGTTTCGCATAGCAGGCATCCCCAGGTGTCCTCCCCCACCAGCATTTGAAAGGGAGAGGGCAGTGCTGTAGAATAGGAGTCGGGTGGTTCTTTAAATAGCTCAGAGCTGTATTGCATGATGGAGGCCCAATAGTACAAAGTGATATTGGGGAAGGCCCAACCTTCCCGGTCTTTTGGTAGGCATAGTTGTCTGAGTGCTCTCCTGGGTTGTGAGTATGCCCAGATAAATTGTGTGTATATCTGCTGAAATCTCATGAGACTAGCTTTGTTAAACTCTAGAGGGATTGTGCGGAAAAATATAAAACTTTGGGGAAAAAGGTCATTTTTATGACATTACATCTGCCAACTAAAGTGAGGTGCAGGTTGTTTAAACGCTTCAGTGCTTTTTAGTGTGTGTGGCGAGAGGTAGTAGGTTGTTGGGAACAACTTCATCAAGATTAGAGGATATGTAAACTCCTAAATATTTAGCTTTAGGAACTACTCTATGATCGACCCAGGAGATTTGGGTGTTTGTTATTATCTGAGTCTTGTTTTTATTAAGAGCATAGCCAGATATTTTGCCGAATTTACTTGCTTTCAGTTCCAGATCTGCTATGGCGTTTAGAGGATCAGGTGAGGTTATGGCCAAGTCATCTGCGTCAGCTAGGATTTTCGTGGTGCAACCTAGGAAATTAACTGGTAGGATGTGATGGTTGTTTTCGATCTGTTTGATAAAAGGGTCCAGGTATAGGGAAAATAGCAGAGGGGAGCAGGGACACCTCTGTCTTGTGCAGCGGGAGATCTCAAATTGCCCGGTTAATTGTCCATTTATTGTGACACAAGCAGAGGGTTTTATATAGAGTGTTTGTACAGCTTGTATCAGTTTTGTCCCAAAGCCCATCCTCTTCATGACCGCCCACAGATACCTCCAGGAGACCCGGTCGAAGGCTTTTTCGGCGTCGAGTAATATTAAAGACATGGGGTCCCCTGAGACCTGTGCGGCGTCAAACAGAGTGTTGGCTCTCCTGACGTGCTCAGTTGTGCCCTTTTTCGGGATGAACCCATGCTGATGTTTCGAGACAAGAGATTCAACTACTGAGGAGATACGGTTTGCCAGTATTTTGGAGAAGAGCTTGGAGTCAGTGTTGATAAGTGTTATTGGCCTGTATGAGCTCATGTCTAGTGGTGATTTATCTTTTTTAAGGAAGATTGCTATCCTGGCATTCGACCAGGATGGTGGTGGTGCAGCCCCACTAAATATAGATGTCACTAAATCTGTCAGTATTTCTTGGAGTTGAGGCGCAAAGACAAGGGGCTTGGATGTCTGGGGCAAACTCACTGATTGGCTTATTCCATCAGAGTAGAATATGTATAACTGCTTTTGTTCATTCATTGCCAATGGCCTGAGCATACCATTTACAGGAAGATACATTTACTCTCTGTTATATCATATATTTATTTTTCTCCTATTTTCTTTGATTTTTCCTTTTTCACTGCTTATCTGTGCCCTCTCTCCCAATTTCTTAAATTGGAATCTCACTACTGGGGGGTCGGGGGGGGGGGGGGGGTTTCATCTCCGGTTTTTTGATGCTAAACTATGTTTGTACGAATTTTGCAATTTGAAAATAAAAAAAATATATTAAAAAAAAAAGACACTGGTACTAGAAAATGCAGATATAGATTTCCCCACATTCATAGTGTGCGATTTGTATTATTGTGTCCAGTCCTTTAATGAAAATGTACATTACTGGAGCCTGAATGGATTTAGAGATTCAAATGGGAATACTAGTAAGCATAAGCTACTGTGGGGAAAGGTGGCACAACTTAAAGACAGTTTGCCACGGGCTTGTGTAATATACATATTAAGTCATCAGCGTGTTTGAATGCACGTTGGCGGGAATTCATTGGTGGATGAACCTGCAAAATCTGCAGTCAAGACTATAACAGTAACTTTCATATGAGGGTGGATGAAGATATCATGACTGGCAACACTGCTTTGCACAATGGCACCCATTCATATAAAGATTATCCAGCAAAATATTCCTACCACTTCAGTGCCCAAAATGTTCCTTTTGCTACTATCCCTGAGGTGGGTGATCATGTGATTTCCAACCAAGACCGCAGGCTAGAATTATTAACAACTGCTCATGAGGGTTTAGCATCTGCCCAAGTTGGGGTGGCAGCAGCAGTTTCTCTACTACAGAAGTGTTATTGGTGGCATGGTTTGCACAAGCACACAACACAGTATATCTGTAGTTGTGACATTTGACAACAAATTAAAAGCTCCACCATTGTACGCCCACTGCCGATACAACTCTTAGTTTCAAATCGACTGCTCCAATGTATGTACCTTCATAATTGTGGTCCGTTAAATTCATTCTACTTGTTGTCGATTTTTGCACCAAGTTCCTATTGGTTTGGCAACAACAATTGGCTGATGCTCGCACTGTTATTAAAGATTTGCACGTCTTCATTAGGAAAAATGCTTACAGGCATATTCTGGGAACTTTAGGTGCTGCTGTGCATTATTCCTCACCATAGCATCCTTTGGAAAATTTGATTATGGTTAGAAAAAAATGTGACCTAAAGCAATCCTTAACAGCTACCGTATTAGATTCAGGTTGTAGCTGGACCCATCACTTGTATGAAGTCCAGAGAGCATTAACTAATCTGCCTAGAAGATATTTGGCTGGCTAGACCCCTATAAGGTCCTGTTTGAAATCAAATCCAGATATATGTTCCAGAAATTGAATGACCTGACACAGTGGAGATAGATACACCTTTTGACATAAATGAACATTTTACAATCTTACAATAACTGCAAGACTTCCAGGATGAGCGGTCTAACAAACTGTAAATTATAATACTACTGATGGAGTGAAGGAGCAACCGGGACACTCCAGCTGGATTCCAAAATGTGCGGATCTAGTTCAAGAGAAGGTTGCAAGAAAGAAGTAATGAAGCACATCATACCATGCACCCGTGCCAGCCATCTGCATTCAAGGTTCAAGAAACACCATTTTGCCACTGCTTTCCGGTTGTAAAGACAAACAACTTGTGTCAAGTGATCAAGTAAACTTTCATCATGTGTCCAGTTCTACAACGTAGGCCACAAGGAACCCTAGGTAGTTCCCTGACTCTTCTCACTACCCTACAGGAAATTCATCTACAATTTTTGAGCAACATGGATGATGTTTTCCAACAGCTGAGGAAGGCATAGAATAAACAATTGTCAATTCCTGTTACAAATAAAAGCCATACATCTGTAGTTCATATACAGCTCGCTACTACTAATCCAAACAAGAGAACTATTTATGAAGAACCACCTTTGGTTGTGTCTACCAGTTCTCTTCTGCCAACTGAGGACCTTGTTTTTCAACAGATTGCTTCTGGTTACTTTGTTGCTATTGATGACTTCTGATTCTTCTCACACTTCACTACATTGTGGTTGTGATTTTCTTCTTTGCCTGAAATGCACTTATCGGATCCCTCACAGGCTTTACATTTGGATTGCCATCTTATTACCTTTCCTTTTTCTTTGGATTGGATTTGTAACTGTTTCCTTCTTGCTAATAAATGAACATTATTTTCCAAAGCATTCTATAGGAAAACTGGTAGTTGAGGTGTTGAAACCTCATCCGAAGAGACCTGTCCCTTGTGAACATATTCCCATATGATATTTTTGGCCCTACAGAGACTCAGCAGATTTCTTATGTCTCTAAGGTTGGGATGTGTGATGTGATACCCCTGGCTTTAATTCTGATGAATGGGAGGTAAAAAACAGTTTCCCCAATGCTCTCAGAGTTTGGAAATTATACAGAATGAATACATGAATGAATATTAGTCTTATAAAGCTCAAACTTTGCCCAAGGGCATTAAGGCACTACAGATAGATCCAGAGGGGGAGGAACACAGAAGGGATCCAGAGACCAAAGGTTGAAAATCCATGTTTTTAATGCCTTACGAAATAAAAGGCATTAGTCTTGCCCAGAGATTGATAAGGGGAGGAAATTTCAGAGCTTAGAAGCAGCAACAGAAAAAGCCCCTCCATCTAGCTCTCCTGAACCTGGGAACTACCAGCCAATTTTTGCTGGCCAACCGCAGATATTTGGTAGGGACATACCGTAGGAAGAGCCGTTTAATGCCTTCGGGACCTGAGTTGTGAAGGGCCTTATGGACAAGGCAAAGGGCCTTGAACAGAAGTCTCTTTCCCAAGGGAAGCCAGTGTAACTTACAAATGAATGCCGCAATAGACTGGAATTTGGGAGGATCCATTACAAGTCTGGCCGCTGCATTCTGTACAAACTGCAGTTTGTGGATGGAACCCTTGTTGATATCCAGATAGAGCGCATTACAATACTCCAAACTAGACAGGACCAAGGCCACCGCTGCCTGCTTCCAAGAAGAAAGGGAGAGACAAAAAAAGATCTTCCTAAGAATCCTGATGGTGCCAAAGAAGATGGAAACCGTTCTGTTTATCTGGAGATTGAAGGAGAGAGAGCTGTCAACTAGATCCGAGCATTTCAGGCCAGCAGGAGTGGGACCAAATAGATTGTTGGCCACCAAATATCAACATGTTGGTTTTGTCACTAGTGAGCCGCAGATAGCTGTCTACCATCTAGGAGGCCACGGCCTGCATGCAGCTCTTAGAATTTGCAGCAGATGCCTCACTGCTGTTGGTAATTGACACAATAATTTGTGTGCCATCTGCATAGGACAGTACCTCTAGCCCAAAGGATCTAGTAGCCTTGGCCATCGGAGCTACATGTAAGTTAAATAGGGTTTGACTCAGTGATGACCCCTGTGGAACTCCGCAGAAGATATGAGTGGCGTCAGCGAGGAAGTAATTTTCCCCCTCATTTGGAAGGGAGAAGAGGAGTTAAGGAGAGCAGAGCTTATAGTATTACCTGTATTGACCAGCTCTAAGTTGAGATTGTCCAGGGAGTATATATGTCCTTTGATCTTAGAATGAAAGTATAAAGCCTTCTTCTCACAGAGATCCTGTGAACTGTCGAAATAAGCAGAGATGGGAAGGAAAGGAAAGAGAATTAATTACAGTGAATAGTGTCTTAGAAGATCTAAGAGATTCTGTCATACGAGAGTAGAAAAGGGACTTTTCCTCTGATAGCAAATTTGGATTCAGCTAGTTTCTTTTTATGGAGGTCTCTTTCAGTTGGGTTGTAATGTCGGCGCCAGATCCTTTCTTGATGGCAGCAGGATTGTCTAAGCTTCCTTAGCCTGTCTGACAACCAGGGGGCAGTGGGCTTTTTTGTGGCTACAAAGTACTCTTTAAAGGGAGTGAGGGAGTCAATAGCTCTCAAAAGCCAGTTAGACAACTCTATAGATGCCAAATTGGCATCGGAATAACTAGTCCAATGAGGATTGTGTCGGGTAGTGAGGAGAGCTTCCTTATTTATACAGTTATACTTCCTTTTCAGTATTTTTCTGTTTCTTATGTTCGGGGCTTTGGGAAGTAAAGGAATCACGAACGAAAAAGGAGCAGTATAATAAATCTGACCAGGAGAGCTGAAGTGGCTCCATTGCCGTGATGCATGTGTCATTAGAGAACACCCCGTCCAAAATGTGTCCCGCCTAATGAGTGGTGGTTTTTACCAATTGTGGTAAGCCACAGAAAGCCTGGGTTTCAATTAGAGTTTGTGAATCTTTAGAGGAGGACTTCTCCAAGAAAAAATTAAAATCTCCCAAAAGTATCTCATTAGGTTTCACCAGGATTTTATACGATTAGTGAAATCCTGGGTGAAAGATGACCTAGGCCCACGAGGGCGTAGATTAAAATTCAACAAAATCTTACTGTAGAGAGTATTTTTAGAGAGAAGTATTTTGCTTGATAGGGGTCAGAGGAAGTATTTAGTGGCTCAATGTGGCTGGTATAGTAATCCCAATTAGAAGAGCTAACCCCTGTCAACTCTCCTTAACTTGCCAAATCGTGAGAATATATATCCCTGTGGGATAGCATCGACCAGATCGGGACGGAACAGTCCCTGTCCCATGTCTCAGTAACGAAGGCCCAATCCGGCATGTGAGAGGAGATAAAATCACAAAACTCCACTGAATGTCTAATCAGGGATCTGGCATTATTAAGGTAGCCTGAGAAAGTATTCTCCAAGGATGCAGAGGGAGGAGGAGAATCATCAGCGAGAGTAGGGAAACATTTTTCCTTGGATAAGCAAACAATGCAGGTTGGACAGAAACAGCTGATTAAGTGTGTCATATTCTGGGTTTATGATTAGACAGTGGGACTTACCAGACCTAAGTAGATCAAGGACCTGTCTCTTAGAATAGGTGACCGACTTAGAGGTGTCCCTGGTGAGACGGCCAGGTGTCCTGGGGCAAGGTGCAATCTAGGGGCGGGTTTGCCTTTGGCGCACCTTCAGTGCGTCTGACCCAGCATGGTTTTAAGAAGACTAGAGCACTGACCTGGCTCCATGAGGAAGAGGAGATAAAGAGGAGTCAACTCTAACTACCATCAGCAACAAACGGCAAGGTGCCGTGGCAGACCGGGGAAGTGAGGGGAGGAAAAGTGAACTAAAAACAAGCCAGTAATAACAGTGGTAAAAATGATATCTTAGAATAAAACCAATAGCAATACCAGAGCGCCGTGAGCTACTAGCAGCACAAGGTTCTTGACAGCCTCTGGCCGTCTATCCACTGCGCGACTGGTGCAGCATGGTTTTATTTCAACATCTGTTTTATTATATATGCAGAGAAAAGGGTGACACTTACACAGCGATAAGCCTACAACCCTCAAGGGGCCGGCCGCGACATACAACTTGCTGCGCAGTTGCTTCTTGTGCTTGCATGATCTGCTGTTCTTTCAGGCTTATAGTCAATGGTCAGTCTGCAACCCCATCGGGTCGCGCACATGAAAGATCAGTACATGCAGTCCACCACGCCCGGTTGTCACCCCGCCTTAGACTCAACCCCGAAGGTCGAGCAGCAACTAGTGGGTCAAACGGAAACTAACATCGGACCATAGCGGTCCAACACACAACCAGGAGCCTAAAAGAAGGCAACAGAAAAGGTAGAGACAGTATCTAGAGGGAGCAGAGAGGAAGGGAAGAAAGAAACAGCCAGGGCAGAGGGGGAGAGAGGACCTAGGGGGGAGCAGCCAGCAAGGCACATTTCCGGAGTTCCATGCCGGTATCGCAGAACATTATCCCAGGGCGCTGCGGGGGGTAAAGGGGATCACCGCATCATCCACTAGCTGTAGCGCTCGCAGTTTGGGGGGCATATTTCTAGCGTGTTCGCTTTTGCACAGATAAGTCACTAGAGGCTGCCAAACTTTCTCAAAGCGTGTTGTGCGGGACTGTAGCCTTGCTGAAAGCATCTCCATAGTGACGACCTGCCAGAGTCTGCCTAACCATATAGCTAGGGGGGGAACCTCCGCCTTCTTCCAATACAGGGCAATAAGTTGTCTGGCGGCACCCAGCATTTGCAGTGATAAAGTCCATTCATTACGAGTCAGGGCAAGCAAGTTGGCAGGTTTGATTCCCAGCAACACTGTACTAGCGGCATCAGGCAGAGGAAATCCAAGCACCCCCCTTATGTGGCTCAGAACCTCCTTCCAAAAGATAGCGATCACGGGGCAAGTCCACCATATGTGCAGGAAGTCCCCAGGCACATGATGGCATCTCCAGCAGCCGGGTGACACAGAGGAGAACATCCTTTGTAAACGCTGCGGTGTGTAATACCATTGCATCATTACTTTGTATGCGTTCTCTTGCCGTGGTATGCTGCGGTATACTTTGGAGATATCCCCCCAGAGGCGAGCCCATTGTGTCTGAGCAACCTCCGTACCCAACATCCCTTGCCATTTTTGCTGGTACGGGTGTGAGGGGGGAGTTTGCAGCATGGTTTTAAGAAGGCTGGGCCATAGAAGACTAGAGCACTAACCCCACTGGAGGTTACAGGAACAGGAGACAAAGAGGAGTCAATGCCCACTTCCCTCTGCAACAAAATGTGAGGTGCCGTGGCAAACCAGGAAAGTGATGTGAGTGCTACAGCGCGACTCCAGAAATTATTTCTAATCAATACTCACCATTTCCCTGAAACCTTTAAACACACAATTCATGCATCAGTGGGACCCTTAACACTGCGCATTTACCCTGTTCACTTACACTGGGCTTCAAGGCTCTGGTGAATCACACTGGAGAAACGCTGTTGCATTTAGGTGGAGCGTCTAAACCTATTTAACTAATCATTATTGACACCTGCAGATTTAAAGACATTTTACCATGATTTATTCAGACTTAAATTATTCAGACACACCACCATAGTGGCAATGGATCTGTTAGAATGAAAATTAGGCGTAGGAAGAATTCAAAGACCCGCTTTTATTTCTCCATTTATCTAATTTTTATTCAAAGCAAAACTTTAATATGTCTGACATTTAGGCATTAGTAAATCTTTATTCAGTAAAACTTAAACTTTATTTCAAAGAATGATCATTTTATTAGAGCTCAAGAAAAATCGCTTTAATTTAGAGGACAGTTAAAATTAGTAAAGAACAGATAGTTCCAAAGTCAATCTTACCTAACATGCCTAACTAACACCCCTATCTTATCCTTAAATCCTGCAAAGCAAACAAGAAAAATTCATAAGAATCTTACATCCAGGAATCGGTCAGCAATTGGGCAGCATCTCCGATGGAAGTGGAAAAAGCGACCCCGACTTAACAAAATCAGGGGATTTTATACCCTAAATCCCTAACCTAATCTATCTAAAAAGTAACTAACATCTCTTATTCAGAATTTCATTGGACAATTTCGGGGTGGGTGAGCATCATCTCACCATTACAGCATATATTTTTCAACGTGTCAGCGATAAAATAATGGGGCTTTGTTTCTTTGGCCTAGGCATTTCTTTTAGTGTCAACATCCACACTTCTTCCCAGGCTCTAAGCACGACATCATCTTTGCTTGGCACACATCCTAGGTTCTGGGCCACATCAGCCTTGAACTTCCTCGAGCCCAGGCAGTTCACTCTGACTTACAAGTTTTGACGCTCCTGCGCTGTCCAGCTCTTGCTCACAGTTTACCCAGGCAGCCATTTTTGCACAGGCCTCAGAGGCCACTTTTGGAAGTATCATAGAAACAAACACATATTCATGTTAAATTATGAATTTAAACCCATTCTGTTTACCTCCCACCTTACTAATGTTTCCCAATTAGGTGTTACCTAGCACGTAAGCCACATAAATGCGTTTTATACTTACATTTCGTCCTCCCATCACATAAATGAATACAAAAGCACATTTAAATTGCATTTGTTTACGAATAATATGTACATTAGTTCACAATACAATAACAATACATATTAGCTGGGTTTATTTTTGCAACATGCAAGCAACGTTAGTTCTCCCAATGTGTAAAATAAAAATAATGTGTGAACTTTAGTCTATGGTTGATTAATTTCGAAAAACATGCAATTAGTGAACGTTACTGTTATGGGACATTAACTTTACGAGGGGTACACAAAATTTTGTGTTTGCCACCTCGCTCCATCATGAGGAAAAGGGAGCTAAAAACAAGCCAGTAATAACAGTGGTAAAAAAGATATATTAGAATATAAACAAGGGCAATACCAGAGCATTGTGAGCTGCTAACAGCACGAGGTTCCTGACAGCATCTGGCCGTCTCACCGCTGTGCGTCCAGCCCGGCATAGTCTTAAGAAGGCTGGGCCGGAGAAGATTAGAGTGATGACCCCACTCCATGAGAAACGGAGGTTACAGGAAGAACAGACAAAGAGGATTCAATGCCCACTTCCCTCCGCAACAAAGGTGCTGTGGCGGGCCGGGGAAGTGAGGTGAGGAAAAGTGAGCTATAAACAGGCCAGTAATAAGAGTGGTAAAAAGATATCTTAGAATAAAAACAATGGCAAGACCAGAGCGCTGTGAGCTAATAGCTGGGCAAGGTTCCTGACAGCCTCAGGCCGTCTATCCCACTGTATTTGAAAGTGAGGATTTGTATCTTAACTCTGCTAATTATGGAGTGATGTGTTGTCATCATCAATTTGCACATCCTTAATTACACAGGACTAGTGTTCAACATACAGTTTTCAATTTTGCATACTCCTTCACAAGTAAAGACAAATATGCTGAGCCAAACAAAATAGATTTTTTCATATTTATTAATTTCCCAACTGGCCCGAAAAGTCAATGGCTATTGGAAAGACACTATAGATTTAACATCATTTTGGGGAACAAAACACTGGCAAGCACAGGCAACAGACACTTTATTTAGAGCCTGCTTGATTGTAACACAGATGAATTTCCTAAATAAGACAGCACAACAGAATATTTTCTTGGGTCTATCCAAATTGAAAGATATTAATTTGCCCAGCATTCCCTCAATTACCAGTTGTGATAATTGGCAACATTTGGTAAATTACACTAAGGAATAGCTCAATAGTATGGTGGAAAATGGTACATATAGTTCTAAACTTTCAGGTCCTAACGGGTGGCTATTGTGGCCTATGGACTCAAATGGTTGTCAGGCAAGCGTTTGTAACTCTACACACAGTTTTAGAACTAGCAGACCAGAGACTTGTTACATTCATTCTCAACATTCAAGGGTACCTATTCTGTGGGAAAGTTATGCCAGCAATGGTTGTAACATTCCACTTTGTCTGCAGTAAAAGAACATCTTTCTCTCCTTTCGGATGACATGCATTTTCAAGATTTCTTTTTGGGTTCCAGGTCTCCATGTTCTAGAAGGTTCAATTATACTACTACAATGACATTTGGAAACTATCACAATTGGACACTTCTGCACATTTAAGGCAAATAGATCATGCTAATTTAAAACTAAAACTTGCTGTTGTTGATAATGGCAGGAAGACATCAGCAGCTTAGATTTATAGTTTATATAACATTGTATCCTCTGCATTTCACATTATACAAAATCACATGTCTTTAATATACCATAGGCAGAGTCAGATTATGCAGTTGAGCAGAACACTACCAGTTTTAAAATCTCACTGTGTGCCATGGAGATACTTGAACACAACAGAATTGTTCTTGTCTTTTCAATTAATACATATTCAAAAATTAATATCTACAATGAGAAAGCAGAAAAGTTGCCTTTCACAGTAGCCAAGGCACCGTCAATGGTATGCTTAATACAGAGAGGAACATGGCGGCCGCCGTGTGAACGGCCGCGGTCGCACCTCTCCAGGTTCCCGATGGTGGTGGGATTTCGAGGCTCAGATAATCTCGTATAGCAACCCTGTACTTTCCAAGCTATAGGAGTTAAATTTATATTTTGATTTGTACCTTTTTGATGCCTTTTTCCACGGGCTGCAGCATTGGTGTGGGATTCTTTGCTTTGGGTGATCAATATGCGGGAGGAACCCTCGAGGAACTTGGCAGTGGTGGTGGCGGTTGATGCGCTAGGCTTTCCCGCACCATCGAGCTGCGCCGGTGTTTGTGTTGGTCTACGCCCCGGTGCATCGATATCAGGCTGGAAGTGGGGAATCGCCGCAAGCGAGTGGAGGCCAAGCGGGCTCCTTCTTTTGCCACTGTGCTCTACGGGAGGGAGAATGTACAACCTGGAAAATTCCTGCTCCTCGGAGCAGGTAGGGGAGGCTGAGTGTTGATTCGCCGCTTCCAGGGTTAAATGCAAGAACGTGAGCTCTCAGTAGATAGGATACTGCCGGGCAGCTCTAAGAGGGAAAATAAGCCCCCACATTCTAATGTAAATGAGGGTGTATTCACCACGTAAGTAGGGGACATTCTCCGCCAGGTGTCTCCGGACTGTATGGAGAAGGGAGTTGCACTGCAAGCAGGAACATCTCCCCCCAAACTAACTAGATATTCGTTGCGGGCAAGGGTGGCCCATTTGGCCTCTAACAACCTGATAACACATTCCAGTTTACCGCAACGAGTGTCCCCCCCCAGATCCTTGCCAAGAAGCTTGAAGAGGTCACTGCAAGGACGGAGGCAATTGAAGAGGAAATTCTAAAGATGAAGATTGCAATAGAGTCCTCTTCTTTTCAGTTGGAGAAATTAGCTATTCAAAATAAAGAGCTTAAAGATGATCTGGACTGACTGGAGAATCATTCGCCGAAAAATAATCTGACATTTTTAAATATCCCAGAAGCAATCGAGGGAGAGGATATAAAGGGGTTTCTGATCTCATTACTGAAAGGCACGGTCCTCGAGATTCCTTCTAATGTTGACTTAAATCATGAAATCAAGAGGGTCGACAGAGACCCCTTGAAAAGGAATCCGGGTAGGCAGAAACCACGGAAAATTTTGGTTAACTTTTTATCATACTCAATCAAAGAACAGATCCTCTCCGCAGCCCTAAAAGCAGGGGTCTTATCTTCGCCTGTCACTGATCTGTCTCCCTTTACTTTCTCCATCAGATCCGACATCACCCACATAATGGTTGAGAGACAGTGGGAGCTTGGTAAAAGACTGGCAGATTTAAATAGTCTAGGGGCGAAGACCCAATTAAGGTTCCCAGCTACACCGCGAGTCATGTGGAATAACCATATGCATATGATTTGGACTACCAACGAAGCATATACACTTATAGCAAAGATCCAGTTCAAGAAACAGGGAGGGATGTAGGGGGGCAGTGGTCATCTTGAGCGCTCGGCTTCCTACCGCTAGTTTTCAGTAGTTTTAATGGTTTTTTACATAGCCTGGCCGGGGGTTGGGTCCGAATAGGCGTTTGCCTATTGGAAGGTAGGGTTTCTCAGGGTAGTAGGTGTTTGGGGGGTCACAGGAGTTTGGGGTGGATGAGGGTGGAGTTGGGGGTGTAGCACAGGGGAAGCACAGGGTGGAAGCAAAATAGGTAAAAAATATTCCTCATCTCACAAATTAAATAACCTTCTTATGATCGGCTTATTCAGAGAACATTTCCAAATCCTTGGTAAAAGGTACTGAAGCTGCGTAAAGGTAAAATGAAGGGGGGTCAGAAGATTCAATTTATTTCCTGGAACCTGAATGGCCTGAGATGTCCAAGGAGACAAAGATTGATTTTTAAATACTTGGTGCTGTCTCCAGCTCAGGTATGTTTTTTGCAAGAAACGCACCTAAACACGACCGGAGTCCGAAACTATTTTTTCAAAAATTCCTTGGATACAATGTTTCTGTAACTCCCAGCAATCATTAAATATTCATGGAGTGGCTATTCTGGTAAAGAACGGAATCACTCGCACAATAAGATCAGTCCAGACAGATCCAACCGGTAGATGGATCATCGCCCAGTTAGATTTTGATAGGGAGGAGTTGATTTGCTCTTCCTACTATGGCCCCAACACAGATAATCCATCTTTTCTGGTTAAACTTCAGGACAGGTTAATTGCAGTAAACCCCCCCCCCCCCTAATTATAGGTGGGGATTTTAATGTTCGTCTTGATGCAGTGAAGCATAGATCCAATGCGAGTCACGTTAAAGGGACCCCGTCATCTCGTAGGGTTATGAAAAACTTACTATCTAATATTAACTTAGCAGATTTATGGTGAGTAAAGATGGGGAGTGTCGATGGGTTTACATTTTATTGTAACAAAAATCATCATTACTCAAGAATTGATTATGTCCTGATAACTAGGGAGAACATAGATAATGTTGTAAGTATACCCATTCTTCCAAGCCATCTGTCTGACCATGCTCCTCTTCTCTTTCTATATTCTATGAATAATACTCCTCAACAATCAATGTAGACCTTGAATAGGACAATGTTATCCAGGCAATTAAAAAGTCCTCTCTGGAGTTTGTTTTGTTCAATTTAGGCTCTACTTCAGTAGAGGTTGTTTGGGATGCCAATAAGGCAAATTTGAGAGTGATATTACGTAGCTTAATATGCTCAAGGAATAAGAATACCGCCTTAGAATTACAGATTTTGGAGGTCAGAATTACTTCTCTAGAAGAAGAAAGGAGTCACATTGCCCAGGAGAGTCTAAGAGAATTGGCACAGATAGCGGAGAAACTTGACGAGTTCAGACGAGACCTAAGGTCCCTCTTGGATCAGAAATGTAAGGCCAAGTGGCAAGTCCGTAACATGGAACATTTTGAATATGGGGAACGAGCAGGTGCCTTATTGGCCTGGAAGGCAAGGATAGGCAGGGCAATAACACCATTAATGAACTCATTATTGATAGTGCGGGAACCAAATCCAGCAAACCTGCAGTAATGCAGAATTGCATTTTGTCTCGCTTTGCGAATCTCTATAAGGAGGATATTGATCCCTCGCAGGATTCAATAAGGTTGTGGCTTAGGGATACGTCTATTTATGCCCCTACAGAATCAGCTAGAGATTTCTTAGATTCACCCATATCTATGGAGGAGATTAGGGAGCAAATAAGGAGGGCAAAAAACAAGAAGGCAGCGGGCCTTGATGTTCTCCCAAACGAAATCTATAAAGTGTTGCTTGAGGAACTTTTGCCTATACTCCACACCTTATTTAATATGGTCTATGGCCCTGCGGGGTGATCCCTTGTTCTTTGAAGGAGGCTACGATTGTGTTAATACTGAAGCCCGGGAAGGATCCCTTGATGGCTGATTCCTATCACCCATTCTCCCTGCTGAATGCTGATTGCAAGATCTTTATGAGTATTTTGTCAGGGAGATTGGCTAAACTGGCACCAAGCCTGATTAATACCGACCAGAAAGGCTTTATGGCTGGGAGAGTCATCCAGGAGCAAACTCAATTGTTAATTGGCAACATTGATCTTGCTGAAATAAGGGGGGATCCCCTGGCTGTAGTGGCATTAGATGCCTCTAAGGCCTTTGATCGGGTGTGTTGTAGATACCTCTGGGCGGTGTTGGAGATCATGGGTATGGGCCCAATCTTTGTCCAGATCCTAAAGAATTGTTACTCCGGAGCGTCGGCGAAGATTTTATTAAACGGCTCTTTGACTCCAAGCTTTGCAATCCAGAGAGGGACAAGACAGGGGTGCCCCCTGTCTCCCCTCCTGTTTAATATTTATATTGAGCCCCTTGCGCAGGCAAATAGGCTGGATAACAACATAAGCCCTTTTAAGTCAGAAAATTATCAATGTAAAATCGCCTTGTATGCAGACGATGTTATAATCTATACTGCTGACCCGGACATCTCCATTTCACGACTTGAAACCTTGTTGATGGAGTTTGGCTCGATCTAAGGATATCTTGCCAACTCAGCTAAAACCAAGGTTATGTGCTGGAACTCAGTGTACAGTCAAGGTCCCATAAGTATAGAGTTCAGGTATCTAGGAATAAAAATAGTCAAGGATTTGAATAAGATCCCTTTGATTAACCTGAAAAAAATCGAGAAAGATATTGACTTCCTCTGTGCCAGGTGGAAAAACCTCCCTTTAACAATCTATGGGAGGGTCAACCTGGTGAAGATGTCGGTATTAACTAAATTGACTTTCTTTTTAGTGTGGTGCCTCTTATTTTTCCTGGCAAAAATATTAATAAGATTCAGGGCAAAATTGGCAGTTTTATATGGGGTCAGAAAAGTGCCAGGCTATCCTGGAAAAAACTAAGAAGGAAACTTCTAAAAGTTGGCTTGGCACTCCTTGATATTAATTTATATTTACTGGCCTTCCAATTTAAGGGAATAAGAATGCTCTTGTCCACTCCGGGGGAAACTTTGTGGGGTAGACTTTTGGGTGAATTGGCCTTAGTAGAGGGTGGTAGTGGGCAGGTGGGTTTCTATATAAACTTGGGGCCCCCAGATTTTTCAAGTGGGTACGCCTTAAGGTTTTGAAAGCTGCCTTGTTGATATGGCACAAATTAAAACGTATCTGGGGCATAGGTTGTTTCTCCCCTTTTGCACCAATCTGGGACTCTACGGGGACCCCCTCTGCTTGGGTGACAGCTTAGCGATTCTGATCAGAAGAGCAGACATGGAGAGGTGGTCGGATCTGGTGGACTCAGAAGGGGTTCCACCTTGGGAGATATTGTTAGACAAGATCGGTCCCACATTCTCCAGGTTTAAGTACCTTCAGTTAAGATCATGGCATGAGGTGGAGGCTTGAGATACAGTAGGGAATTGGAAACTTGAGCAGTTATTTCAAAACTCACGGCCAAGGAAAAAAGGAATTTCATTGTGGTATTTAAGCCTTCTTGAAGCAGAAGATCATGGGGTCCCCCCTTAGTCATCGGTATGGAACTCTTCCCCACTTGCACAAGATATAGAAAGCTTTTTTGAAATTTCTCTTACGTTATTGTATAAATATATCAAGCCTGCTAGGCTAAAGAAAAATCATTTTTTTGTTTTAAACGACTTTACTGCACCCCGGCCAAAATTGCCAAATTTGTATCTGCTCCTACTCCACTATGCCCGAGGTGTTCTATTAGTAAGGTGGACGACATCCACATGTTTTTTGAATGTGCAGAATAAGCCATATTTTGGAAAGACATGGGGGACTCCCTGACAGATATTTTTCAAACATATTTAGAGATGGATCTCCACCTGGTGATTTTTGGTTTAAATAATCATGGAACAAGGTTACTTCTACAGTCTCATCTTGGTTTGCTTCTTTACCTTGTGATCCTGGTTCGAAGGGAGATATGCATTAGATGGAAGGATCCGGTTCCCCCCACTAGAGAAAGCTGGCTCAAAGCTGCTTTACGTATGGCTAGTTTAGATCAAGAGGAACCTCCTGATAACATCTGGTCTCCTCTGTTAATTTGGGGTCGCCGCCTGCACCTGATAAACAGTTAACAAATTTGGAAATGTGGGTGCGTCCAATGATTACACCAGTCCTCGGGATCAAGAGGAAGGCTATGGTGGGCTAGACAAACGGAGTGAGTCGAGTAGCCCAGTTAAGTGTAAGTCGACTTGTTAAAACTGCTAGAGTCTTTGGTGAGATGAGGACAAAAACAAAAAAAGAAACTGTATGCTTAATACAAGGGGTGATCTCATTACCAATTTCAATGTTTCATTTCACATCTTGCTTGAAACATTTTCCAGTCGACAGATGTGAGTCATTTGGGGAGAGTTTCATCCACAAATTGTGGTCATCACCCTTTAATTAGAATGTGTGAGTGGAGAATGGGAGGTGTAAATTTGTAAAGAAATATAACTGCATGGGGTGTGTAATGCTTTGATGGCCAGTCTGGCCTGTTATATGAACGGAGAACCAGCTTCTTTGATTCGTCCAGTCATTAGATTACTTTCAAGTGGGAATTGTTTGAGGTTGAGCAATAGGTGTTGCTTTTGAATGAAAGAAGTGTCCCAAATGTGATTTCGGTCTTTCAGATAGTAACATGTTATAATTTAATCCTATTTCCTCCCACGCATATGGTTACATAAGTTAGCTCATGGTCATCCATTTCAACTTTCAAGGATAACTTCGACAAGCTGAGCAGACTAAAAGCGCTATTGTTTCATAAGGACGTGGCACTTACATCTGCCCGTGAAACCTTTGAACTTCATGTAGAAAGGTCGTCCTCCAAAATTCAATTGATACTATGCACAAACCTGCCTCTGCATTTTGGTGAACTTCTGCATTGCATATTTATTGCCTGCAACACTGAGGGTCTGGTACACTTTTTTAAAGCAGTGGGTGCTGGCTTTGTTTGCACTTTTCGGACCATTTTTGGAGTGAACTGAACAATGACTGGTTCCTATAGACCAGTGTGGTTTACCTCTGTGCAGCCTGTGCCCTGCTGTCTGTGGTGCTGCACTTGACATTTGCCTTGCAATGCAATTGGCACATTTATGGACATGGATCTACCCATGCTGATGCGTTCTATGAGGACCCATTTTCGGAATTGTCACTTGAGCCTGCAATTGCTTAAGGATACTTTCTCTTGGATCCTGGCTCTTCCAATGCAGGTGCACTGCAGAATGACACTCCTTCAACATCGACTGAGGGTGCTAACCATGTTTGTTCTTTGGAATGCATTAACAAGGCCTTTATGGAAACATTGTCTCCAGATGTGGAGTTCATCTTAGATTTCTTTGACACTGATAACATGGATAAAATCTTGGGAGCCTCCTTTGAATTTTTATTTGGCCAATGCTTTTTTAAAATGTTTTTTAACGTTTACTCTTTTTACCGCACATTGTAAATGGCATATTTTTAGATGACTTTTGTTTGCTTAGTTTGTGAACATGACTATTTTTTGGTATAGTTCATATAGAAGCTTTGTCTTTTCACGGCCAAAAGAAGGTGTCGTGAAACCTTCTTGGACTCACTTTGTTTTTCCATTTTAGTTTTATATTTTAAACCTTTTAGCAGTAATCATGTTAGTAATGTTATTTTTACATGTTTTGGCTCCACAATAATATCCTGAGAAGACAATGTACATGTTGCTTGTATTTAGAAAACCTTTCTCGCTATGTTCGAAGACAGCTTCTAACATCTATATATAACATTGCATGAGAGATGTAGCGCTAACAAATTACCGGTTTTATTATATAAATAGTACACTATCGTTTTATGGGTCAGAGAGTACTCTGGTTGCGACTGTACTGGAATGAATCCTGTGTTCAACATGCTGCTCTGCTGATCTTCCAGTCTACAGAGAAAGATTACCAATTCCACTCCAGGCCGATTCCCTGGCCAAGTTATCCAGGTATGGGGGTTCAGGCTAACCTAAGAGATCTGGCAGACGGTACACCCACTATACTTTCCAGAGTTGTGGTAATAAAAGGTAGAAATGTGCAGAAATCAGACTGCCATGTTTAGACTGTTTATTCTTTTCACCATGTTCATAATGCTGGTTACATTGCTTTTTTAAGTCTGCCTAATAATCGCAGCTCACTCTTTCTATCCAAATCTATCTATGCAAGACTACGATTATTTCAATAAACATATTGACACATTTATTCATATCTTTCTTGTGTTTACCATAGACATGCCTAAGTAAACAACAAAATGGGTAAGATCTGTTTCCACAATTTCCTTCGGGATCGGTGTCATGTTCGAGGTTGCCAAAATCACCAGCCATCTCAGGAAGGTTATGGGTTTCAGTGAGGCAGTGTAAGCTAGCTAGTCTCTGATGGTATAGATGGATTCAGGCCACATTTTGACTGAAGTTCTGTTCTCCAATTATGCAGACCTACCTTTTTAGTGGAAACCGTATAACATCTCTAGTGTGTTTACGAATGGCTTGAAACCATATAGAACATGGGCCTACTGAAGTGTGCATAAACTGGCAACACCAGGCATACATTTATAAAATTACAAATATGCACAAAATTACATTAGGTAAAACAACTTACAATCCCTCTCAACAGGGCCTGACAAGAATCATCCTAGCAAAATTACACTCCACAATTTATCAGAGGGAATATCCAACACCAAAACTCTTGCTTACTGAGGTAATCTGAGATTCTGTGTAACAAAATACCTGTCTTTAGGCTCTAATAAAGAGTAATACAATTCAACACTTAAATGACTATTGACTTTAACATATGCTTTTTCGCAATAAATAAATCAGATCTAGTGCCTTTAGTATACCATTTCATAATAAACAGATCAAGCCTATAGCCATGATCTCTGGCTTGGTGCCATAACACACTCAGGGGCATATTACCAACGATTAGCGATATTTATCGCTAACGATGCTTAGCAACAAATTTTTTAACGCTAAGCATCGCCGGAAATTATCGCAGAGATAACTTGCTATTAGCAAGGTTTATCTCAGAAGTGATAAAAATCCTCGCGCTAACTGCCAAATGAGAGATTATAGCTGGAAAACCAACGATAATCTCTCGAAGTTTGTCGTTAGCTTGATGATAGGGGACCACAAACTTAGCCATGATATCCACCTTCCATAGGATATCATGGCTAAGTCAGGAAAATACCAGGTGTAAAAAAAGCAGTGCTACCCGCGGTTAGCGCTGCTTTTTTAATCACTAACAGGGTTAGCGAAATCCTTAATAATAGGAGAAATGTCGCTTAACAACAATTCTCCTATTATTTTTCTCTGGAACGCCCCCTTTGCATCTCATTAGAGATGCAAGGGGAAGCGTAGAGAAAAAGGGTGCTAACATGCAAATTTGCGTGTTAGCACCCTGTTGCTGATAGGGCTATCATTTTATCTCCGCTTTCTTGGCTTTTAAAGCCAAAAAAGCGGAGATAAATCCCTTGATAATATGCCCCTCAGTCCTATTGTAATCAGCATCTGATTTGCCACAAGGCAAAAAGTGCCATACAAGCAGTCTTTTTAGTGAAAGCACACAAATCCATTCAATCAAATACTGTACTCAGGATAACCAACATGTGGGTGGAGCCTACACCCCTCACTCAAAAGTACTCTGAAAGCCTTTGTTTGTTGATCACATATGGTCAGGAGACAGTTGCCCTGTCAAGTCAGACTGTAAAATACAGAAAAACAGTTCATCTGGTGATGCAAACGCATGCCACCCCAGAAAGCAGATCTTTAATTGAGGGCAAATACAATGTGTCTAAACCTCATCATTGCTTAGTTGACATTTTTGGCATTACTATGTCTTTAGTAACAACAATATAAAATCTTACAACTCTTCGACTTCGAACATACAAATAAGAAAAGGGGACTTTTAAAGTTAGATAAATGTATATTGAAAATCGCTTTTTTAACAAGGACTAAAATGATAATTTGCTAAAATCTTCAGCGTCTCGTTCTCATAAAAGAACCCTAATTTATACCTTTGTTTTATGACGTTTATAGAGCAAGTTGCAGATATTAAATACAGAGCAATTGTGGGATGTAATCAAATCCGGACAAATCGTGTGTGGTAATAGAAGGCTGTGTGAGTAGATCAGCAATGGCAGTGAGATCTGAACTAAACCGTGGCATTTACCCGATAGGCCATGCAATACCTACAAGGGAGATTATAATAGACAAACAATCGTATTCCCATTTAACTAAGGACACTATAACTAATAAGAAGCAGGAATAATTGCATGTTTTTTTCTGCACACATTGCCTACATGCTGGACCCCGTGAAACGTCTGACAAGCTTTCTTATTTTGACCAAAAGGTTTTGCTTTAGCGTCCCAGTAATGAAAAAAATGAATAGAGTAAAATAACATATCTCGAGGTACAATTCAGCTCAATTTTCCTAATCAATGTTTTGCTGGTACTAAAAATGCAGATCATAAATGTCATTTGCATAAGGGACCCCTTCTAACGGTAGATACTTCCATTTACTGTACGACTATGTGCTAGTTGTAAGCAAAATATGCAGCGGCTTTTATGTGAAAAACTGTAACAACTTCAATATGTTTATCTTATCATAAACATCATTTATTGCTTAAATGTTTAGGTCATGCTATGCAGTGTTTATATACAATTCTGCATCCTTATTTAAATGACTGTATAATTCAGCCAACGAGGAAGGCACTCCGGCATGATCTAACAGTCAAATGTGAAGCACATATAACATTCAACCTCGTGTCTTAATGAATGCATCATTAATATTTCATGTAGGCAATTTCACATGAGTAAATAGCTTTGCGCATCTTGGTTGCATAATTTGCCTATAATCTCCTTCTTCTCATTCCTTTTCGAGATAAGTGCTAACATTAAAAACCCCCACCCATGTACACCCCCAAAGAAAAATCGTCGAGTGCCGTGATACTAACTGATGTATTGCACTGATGCGGAGCATAGACATTTTCAGAGATGTACCACTTAGCCCTTATTTCTAGCTGCACATAGACCTGCCAGGCCGTCTTTGAGAATTTTTTTTTAAATTAAATGCAAAAACGTACAATGCGAGGCGTGCTGCATGCATTAGGCATGCAAAATAGTCCTGAGGATTTGGCTATTAACCTTCAAGAAAGAAAAGCCAGGCCTGGTGCTTTCAAATTAAGCGCCCATATTTTTCATCAGGGCACGCGTTAGTAATGAATATTTAAACATTTAATATGATGTTTCTATGGTGTAAAAAAAATTCCTCTTCAATTTATGGTCCTTCAATCTATTTGCTGGTTTGCTACGTGACAGATAAGGCAAAGCAGTTTTCACAGAATAGACGCTCTTGACCACCATGGTGAGCTGAGACAGTTACCATTTCATTTTAATTTATAACCACTTTATGAAGAAAATGTCGATTCCTTGTTGCTGGCTAAGAAATCCAAACCATCACTCAATTACCTTTGCATCATTCAGGTCTTATTACAAAAGATTTTATCGTTTGTGAACCCTCTGATTAGGTCAATCAGTGGGTTTGTGGACTCTAAATCCCTTTTTTAAAAGATTTGGCTATTTACCCTGCCAATAGCGACATAGTATATAATCTCTGATATTTCCCCAGCAGCCTGCAAAATAGAGCATCCTCTTTTCTGTTTAGCCGTCTGTAAGAAACTGAAGATTTGATTTAGAGGTTTGAAGACCCTTCTCAAGCAACAAACACAATCCCTGTCAGGGTGAACCTCAATAGTCAAAAAATCCTAAATTAACCTGAGCTTAACCCTCTGGTTACTTGGCACTAGGGGTGGCCGAAGAATTCCACTCTGCCTGCGGATTTCCCTGAGTTTTGCCCACTCTGCAAATCAGTGCGAAGTTCAGCAAAACTCAGCAAAGTGACACAGAGCGAAGTTTTTTCTCTCGAGCAGCTCACCAACGTTAAGTTGGCAAGTGCACATGAGAAAACATCATGTGTTAGACCTCCTCCTGCATAGATTTGTCAAAGCGGGTGGTAGCGGCAGCTTTGACCGCTTGCAGTGAGAAATCTGCTGCTCACTTTGAGGATGCTGCAGCTCGAGTACAATATGAATGGCAGAACAAAGTTGCACCCTCTTGCGCTGTGCGTAGTGCTGTTCGCACTGATTTTACAGTACAGCACAAACTGCTGATGCTAAAAATCAGTGCGAGCAGTGCTAGTTACCAAACTCTGCTCCTCACGTAACGCCCCGAGCATGGCAGAGTTTTTGTCTCACTTTGTGGTGTTTCGCGGAGTAGAACTCCTCAAACTCCACCAAGGCCTACAGTTGGCACAAAAGCAGTCAGGCTTAAATTAAAGATACTATGCTAAGTATTTATGCAGCACACAAACCACAACGCACACAATAGCAAGGAGCTCTTCAACATCGTGAAGGAACTCTCCAACCCCTGCTCCAACACCAACGACATCCCATCGTCGCAAGCCCTGTGCGACTCTCTCGCCACCTTCTTCCACCGCAAGATATTAGACATCCACGACAGCTTCAACACCCAGACAGCCCCAACAGACAGCAACACAACAGACTCTCCGTACTCCATCGACCACGACCCCCTTCTAGCCTGGGCCAGCATGAGCATCGATGACAACATTAAGACCATGCACTCAACCCACTCCGGCTCTCCGTCAAACCCATTCCCGCACCACGTCTTCAACAGAGCAAGCAGCACCATTGCACCCCACCTGCACAACGTCATCAATCTCTCCCTCGAGACCGCGACCTTCCCAGAGATCTGTAAACACGCCGAGATCAACGCCCTACTCAAAAAATCTAAGGCAGACCCAAGAGACCTCAAGAACGTCCAGCCCATCTCTCTGCTCACCTTCCCAGCCAAGGTCATCAACAAAACCATCAACAGACAGCTAACTTGATACCTCGAAGAAAACAGAATCCTGGACTATTCCTAGTCAGGGTTCCACAGCAACCACAGCACAGAGACTGCCCTCATCGCCACCACCGACGACATCAGGACCCTGCTGGACAACGGTGAGACCGCAGCACTCATCCTCCTAGACCACTCTGCCGCCTTTGACACCGTCTGCCACCACACCCTACACGCACGCCTCCACGCCGCAGGGATTCGAGACAAGGCTCTGGATTGGACCACCTCCTTCCTCTCCCGCAGAACCCAGAATGTGCACCTTCCCCCATTCCGTTCCAAAGCCTCTGAGATCATCTGCGGCGTACCTCAGGGATCCTCCCTCAGCCCGACACTGTTCAACATTTAAATGACCCCGCTCGCACACGTAGCCTGACAGCACAACCTCAACATAATCTCCTATGCTGGCGACACTCAGCTGATCCTCTTCCTCACCAAGGACCCCATGACAGTCAAAGCCAACCTCCACGAAGGAATGAAGGCTGTTGCCGACTGGATGAAGACCAGCCGTCTGAAGCTGAACTCGGACAAGACGGAGGTACTCATCCTCGGCTCCAACCCTTCAGCCTGGGACGACTCCTGGTGACCGACGGCACTGGGTCAGCCCCGACTCCCACCGACCACGCACGCAACCTAAGAATCATCCTTGACTCAACGCTCTCAATGGCCAAGCAAGTCAACGCTGTCGCCTCCTCCTGCTTCAACACCCTCTGCATGCTCCGCAAGATCTACAGATGGATCCCGACAGATACAAGAAAGACAGTCACCCAGGCCCTCGTCAGCAGCAGACTTGACTACGGAAACGCCCTCTATGCGGGAGCCCCGACCAAGCCCATCAAAAGACTACAACGCATCCAAAACGCCTCGGCACGACTGATCCTCGATGTACCACGCCACAGCCACATCACCCCCCACCTGAGAAACCTGCACTGGCTCCCCGTCAACAAGAGGATATCCTCCAAGCTCCTCACCCAGACACACAAGGCACTCCACAAGACTGGCCCATCCTACCTCAACAGGCGGCTCTTCTTCTACATCCCCAACCACCAGCTATGCTCTGCCGACCTCTCACTCGCCACCGTCCCGCGCATCTGAAGAACAACCACCGGTGGGAGATCCTTCTCCCACCAAGACATGGAACACCCTCCCATTGAGCCTACGACAGACCCAAGACCCAAGACCTGCTGACCTTCAGAAGGATACTCAAGACCTCGTTGTTCGATCAGTAGTGGTCCCCGAGCGCCTTGAGACCCTTGCGGGTATGTAGTGCACTTTACAAATGATTGATTGATTGATTGACAAACAGTGAGAAACACAACACAAGAAAAACCCCAGACCAATTTAGAAAATTTGAGAACATTATTATAACTAAAAAGACACCAAAATAAATTAAATCCAATCAGTAGAACCATAGTTACTTCCAAAGGTCCAGGACTTATGGGGCAACACTTACGAAGGCAGGACTCACTTCAGGCAGTGCCCAGTTGTGGGATTAATGTTACTGGAGCTTGTTGTGCTTCTGTAGCTCAGAACAGGAGACCAGCTAACTAGCCCTTGGAGTAACTTTGGTAGTCTTGGGTTAAAGGAACAAGGAAGGCCTCAAGAAGCAGAGCAGTCCTCTGAGAGTACAAGTCAATCTTTCTGAGGTACCTTAACAGATCCAGGAGTGAACTGAAGAGTTGTATAAGGGTATAGTACTTATGTCTGGTGGCAGCCTTTGAAGTGAGAGAAACATCCAGACTTCACCTCACATCTTATTCTGGATGTTTTTGTCTTCCCCTTTCCAGGCTACAAGAGGTCTAGAATGACAATAGGCAGTCCTCTGGTAGTAGCAGTTCAGTCCTTTAAAGTGCACAGCAGGCCTCAAGCTACAGGGCAGTCCTCTGATGTACAGGGCAGTCTTTCTGGTATTCCTTCGCAGGTCCAAGTGTGAACTGAAGAGTTGGTCTAAGAGTCCAATACTTATGCCTGGTGGCAGCCTTTGATGTGGGAGAAACTTCTAGACTTTCCCCCACATCTGGTCCTGGATGTTTTCTTCCTTCCCTGCCCAGGCTGCAAGAAATATAGGATGACAATAGGTGTGTGTCAAGTTCTTTGTGACTGTGCTTAGGCAGCCCCTTTGAAATGTGTGTGAGACAGGGAACATCTCCACCCCTCCCATCCTGGCAAGATGGCCATTCCTGTGAGCCCCTAGTCACATTTCATTTGTCTCCCTAATTTGAAGGGAATACACAAAGGTCAACTGCCACTGTGTTTACATCCATGTAGCCCAGGACACAGGCTGCTGACGGGACAAGAAATGCCAGTTTTCTAAAAGTAATGAAGCCCGGATGTATGTCCAAGAATACTGAATGCACTACTACAAGTCACTTGAAAAAGTGTACATATATTTGAAACAACAGCTAAACTACATATTTAAAAATGAAACAGTATCTAATCCAAGTTAATCACAAATTAATCGATGTGTCCAAACTTCCAAACAAGTGATCAGATGTGAAGAATCGTTCAATCTGCTTTTATTTCCATGAGTTGCAGATGAAGTCAAATTCATAAGGGAAACTCAAAAAGCTTAATGTCAGCAATGACATTCTCCCAATGCATTTTGGGCTTTTTCATGAGCCATTCGTCAGGGGAATCTGAAAGCATTGACACAATTAAATAGCGATAGCTACTGACAGGTATTGCAAATTCACAAAATATATATAAAATAAAATGAGGGCAGGGCAAATGTACGTAATATTGACATGCGGAGTGTCACTGGACAAAGGCCACAGTAGATGAATCAAGGTGCTCAATGTTAAAAGTTAAAAATCACGAATAGAATGCCACACACTGATATCTTAATGGTTGAAGTGACTGCTGCATCGCGGTAAACCGTGTGTGCCGTTTCATACTCAAAAAGTGCTTAATGCTCGAATGCCTTAATAGCTGGTGTGACGACGAGGTTAACGGAGGAAACCCATGCATACCGTTACATGCTCACTGAAGTGCTTCCCAAATAAAGCAAAAGTAACAAAACAACTAAACATGCAATCGTGTTGAGCTGAATAAACCCAAAAGCATACCCTTAACAATAAACACCAGAATAAAAAACACGGTATCAGAACCACAAGCTGAAAAGTGGCATTTTCGAATTGTGATTTAAAATCAATCAATCAATCAATCAATCATGCCATTTGTATAGCGCACTACTCACCCGGGAGGGTCTCAAGGCGCTTGGGGAGAGGGGTATGCTACTGCTCGAACAGCCAGGTCTTGAGTTGTTTCCTGAAGGCGAGATGGTCTTGGGTCAGCCGAAGGTGGATGGGGAGGGAGTTCCAAGTCTTGGCAGCCAGGTAAGAGAAGGATCTTCCTCCGGCGGTGGCTCTTCGGATGCGTGGTACGGCTGCGAGGACGAGGCTGGTGGACCGTAGCTGGCGGGTGGGCGTGTAGAAGTTCAGGCGGTCGTTGAGGTACTTGGGGCCCAGGTCGTGGAGAGACTTGTGTGCATGGTTGAGGAGCCTGAACGTGATCCTCTTGTCGACGGGGAGCCAGTGCAGGTTCCTCAGGTGGCTGGAGATGTGGCTGCGTCGGGGGACATCCAGGACATCCAGGATGAGTCGGGCGGAGGCGTTCTGGATGCGCTGGAGTCTTTTCTGTAGCTTGGCTGTGGTTCCGGCGTAGAGGGTGTTTCCGTAGTCCAGTCGGCTGGTGACGAGTGCCTGGGTGACAGTCTTCCTGGTCTCAGTCGGGATCCAGCGGAAGATCTTGCGAAGCATACACAGGGTGTTGAAGCACGATGAGGAGACGGCGTTGACTTGTCTGGTCATCGAGAGGGAGGGGTCTAGGATGAAGCCCAGGTTGCGTGCATGGTCGGTTGGCTTGGGTGCGGTGCCCAGGGCTGGGGGCTACCAGGAGTCGTCCCTGGCGGAGGGCGAAGATCCCAGGATGAGGACTTCCGTCTTGCCCGAGTTCAGTTTCAGGCGGCTGTCCTTCATCCACTCAGCGACGTCTTTCATCCCTTCGTGTAGGCAGGTTCTGGCGGTGTCGGGGTCTCTGGTGAGGGAGAGGATCAGCTGGGTGTCGTTGGCGTAAGAGATGATGTTGAGGTTGTGCTGGCGTGCGATGGCTGCGAGAGGTTTCATGTAGATGTTGAAGAGGGTGGGGCTGAGTGAAGATCCTTGCGGGACGCCGCAGATGACTTCGGTGGCCTCGGAGCGAAATGGGGGGAGGCGGACTCTTTGTGTTCTTCCGGCGAGGAACGAGATGATCCACTCCAGTGCCTTCTCTTGGATACCGATGTTGCTGAGGCGCTGGACTAGGGTGCGGGCCACTGTTTCCCCCTTGTCGAGCAGGGTCCGGATGTCGTCGGTGGCTGCGATGAGGGCGGTCTCGGTGCTGTGGTTGGCTCTGAAGCCGGACTGCGAGGGGTCGAGGGATCCGTTCATCTCGAGGAAGGCGGTCAGCTGTCTGTTGACGATCTTCTCGATGACTTTAGCAGGAAAAGGGAGGAGCGAGATGGGGCGGAAGTTTTTGAGATCGGTGGGGTCCGCTGTAGGTTTCTTCAGGAGGGCGCTGATCTCGGCGTGCTTCCAGCTCTCGGGAAGGTGGCAGTGTTGAAGGAGGCGTTGATGATGTTCCGGAGTTGGGGTGCGATGGTGGAGTCGGCCTTGTTGAAGACGTGGTGTGGGCAGGGGTCGGTCGGTGATCCGGAGTGGATGGTGTTCATCGTGCGGGCTGTGTCTTCAGTGGTCACCGTGGTCCAGGTGCGAAGGGTGGCGGTGGGGGTCATTGGTTCGACGGTTGGGTGCGTGGGTGGGGCGCCGAAGCTGTTGTGGATGTCGGCGATCTTGCGGTGGAAGAACGAGGCGAGGGAGTCGCAGAGGTCTTGTGACGGAGTGATGTCGTTGGTGCCGGTGCTAGGGTTGGAGAACTCCTTGACGATAGTGAAGAGCTCTTTGCTGTCGTAGGTGTTGTTGTCCAGTCGTTCCTTCAGGGATTTCTTCTTGGTGGTGCGGATGAGCTGTTGGTGCTTGCGGGTAGCGTGTTTGAGGGCGGTCATGTTGTCGGTGGTCCGGTCGAGGAGCCAAGCTTTCTCGAGGGTGCGGCAGGTCTTCTTGGAGTCCTTGAGGTCGTCGGTGAACCAGGATGCCTTCTTGCTTCTGGGTCTGCTGGGAGGGTTCTTTAGTGGCGCGAGGTCGTCGGCGCAGGCGGTCAGCCACTGTGTGAAGTTGCGGGCTGCTTCGTGGGGTCCGTTGTGTTGGCGGGTGGGCTCTGGCTGAGGGAGGTGGTGAGCTGGTCTGCGGTGATCTTGCTCCAATTCCTGTGAGGTACCTGTTGCGGGTGGTGGTGTGTCGTGGATCTTTTGAAGCTGAAGTGGACGCAGCTGTGGTCGGTCCAGTGGAGTCCGGTGGCGTGGTTGAAGGTGATGTACTTGCTGGAAGAGAAGACGGGATCACTTGTGTGGCCGGCATAGTGGGTGGGGGTGTTGACCAGTTGCTTGAGTCCGAGGTTGGCGAGGTTTTCCAGCAGGGCGGTGGTGTTGCGGTCCTTGTTGTTCTCCAGTTGGAAGTTGAGGTCCCAGAGGAGGATGTAGTCAGTGGAGGGGAGGGCGTGCGGGCTGATGAAGTCTGCGATGTCTTCGCTGAATTGTGTGCGTGGTCCCGGGGGTCTGTAGACGAGGGTGCCTCTGAGGGTCGTCCTAGGGTCGGTGTGAATCCGGAAGTGGAGATGTTCGGCTGCGGCGAAGGAGTCGTTGGCGTCGGTCGTGATGCGGATGGTGTTCCTTTGGACGATGGCGATGCCACCTCCGGTCTGGTTGATGCGGTCCCTCCTGATGATCTTGTACCCGTCCGGGATGGCGATGGCGATGTCGGGTGCAGAGGAGGCGTTCATCCAGGTTTCCGTGAGGAAGGCGACGTCCGGTGATGTAGCGTCGAGGAGGTTCCAGAGTTCCACGGCGTGTCTGTGGACGGAGCGGGTGTTGATCAGGATGCCCTTGAGGTGGTTGCTGCTGGTGTTTGTCTTGGCTGGTGCGGGGCAGGTTCGGAGGCAGGTGAACTTGCAGGTGCAGCAGGTGAAGGGTCTGTGGGTGCGTTTCGGGAGCAGGCGTCGGTCCGGCCGGCATTGAGTGCGTTGAGAGTGGCGGCGTCATAGGTCAGTCGGGTCGTCTTGCCTCGGCGGGGAGGGCTAGGGGTCCTGGCGCTGGGCACGGGCCAGGCGCGGATGGGCGCAGATGGGCTTACCTTTGGCGCACCTTCGGCGCTCAATCGGCGCTCCCGCTGCGCGCATCAGCTGTGCGCGTCCGCTGCGCGGTCGCTCCGGGGGCGTCATAAGTAAGGAGCCGGGAGGGAGGAGCAGCTGGGTGGCGGGAGCGGGGTGGCGAATGGAGTCACAGGGGGGCGGGGCCGCAGGGAGGCAGCGGCGGGAAATTCCAAGAAGCAGCGGGCAGCGGGAAATTCCCAGGAGCAGCGGGAAATTCCCAGGAGCAGCGGGCAGCGAGCGAAGGCTCTACCATTAAAGATAAGGTTAAATTACAATTCTTTTGAATCCAACATGGCTTTTCTCCCTATTCCCAATCAACCGTTGGCACTTATTAGGTGTAACAAAATAACCTAATGTTATCCTATGGGAGAGGAAGGCATCTCAGTAGTGAAAGTTACAAGTACATGACCAGTTTTTTAAATGCACTGCACCCTGCACAAATCTGCATTCCAAATCATCATGGCAGTTTAACAATTGTATGTGCAAATTGTGAGAAAAAAGAATAGCTGCAGAATTTTCTTGCCTTGCAGCCAGAGAATAAACAATATTGTCAATCCAACTTTTTAGCATCAAGGTGCAATGATTAATGTGAGTCTCTTGATGAAAACAAATATCAGCTGTATATTTTTTTAGATATTCAGAAATGTAAGTCTCTTGACGGATGACATAATACTTTAACATTCAAAGATGCAAATCTTAAAGAAAGAAGTAGCCAATTGAACAAGACAATCAAGCCTTTAACTTCACTGCATTTAGGCAAAAAAGTATGCATCCCGAGTTAATAGTGTTCAAAGCGGATGCAGGGCCTTTAGCTTTCTTTTTATGAATACAAGCGTTCTTTTATTTTGCTTTGGCACTCTTGATATTATCTATGGTAGCATGTTTGACACTAAATTTATAAATATTGGGAGAAGATTTTATTTCCATCTAAAGGTATTCAAGGACATTGTGCAGACTCCTTGAAAAAGGAAGTGATTGAGTCGGTGCAGAGGCACGCTGCAGTCTGTTTATGCAAAGTGCAGCCCTGACAATATAAGCGAGCTGATGGGAAAATGTTAGAATGTTGCTTTGGTATACAACATTGTTTTAAAAAATTGCTGAGAGCACGCTTGGTTCAAGTTTTACAAGCAGTCCCTTGTTGTCAAGACGATGAATACTAAATGTACCTGGTCTAAATTTGAATCTCGGGTGTCAAATTAGCATGGCTGTCAGTAAGTGGGCTTCAAAGAACAAAAGGGTGTGTTAATATGTCTATATAATAAATTAAATGGCGTATGTCTATTTCTTTTTAACAATTTTAGATGACGGGAATTTTTAACAGAAGGTCTTTCTTTCAATTCTGAACTAATACAGAAGGTTCTTTGAACTGCCACGTTTGTAGACAAAAGTTGGTCCTGTACTGTCTATGGGCCCGATTCACAGAATAAATTTAAGACTAAATCCTAAACTTACTACTTTCGGGATTCACAGAATGAACTTACTACTTTCGGTATTCACAGAATAGATTTAAGTCTACTAACTTTACGTTCGCACTCGGGCTGGAAATTCCGGCATGGAGGCGGAACTTCCGGCTTGGGGGCGGAGCTTGCAGCCCGGAGGCAGAGCTTTTGGCCCGAAGGCGGAGCTTGCGGCCCAGAGGTGGAGATTTCAGCCATGGCTAAATCCCCACCTCCGAGCTGGAAGCTCCATCTCCGGGCCGGAAGCTCCGCCTCTGGGCCAGAAGCTCCACCTCCGGGCCGCAAGCTCTGCCCCCAAGCCGGAAGCTCCGCCTCCGGGCCGGAATTTCCGGCCCGAGTTCGGACGTAAAGTTAGCAGTCTTAAATCTATTCTGTAAATACCGAAAGTAGTAAGTTCATTCTGTGAATCCCGAAAGTAGTAAGTTCACTCTGTGAATCCTGAAAGTAGTAAGTGCATTCTATGAATACCAAATAGTAGTGAGTTTAGGATTTAGTCTTAAGTTCATTCTGTGAATCAGGCCCTATAAGAGAAAATCTCCTTCGGGTGGATGCCTCTGAGTACATCATCATAGATCACAAAAAAACACTCTTCCATGACACATCACTTGGAGGATAAGGATGACAGCGGAAGGCACTGGAAAGGAAAGGAATTCTTGATCCTCCTCCTTTTTCCCCTGCTTCTTCTCATTCAGGTCTTTTGAAGTATCTTAATACAATCTTGATCAGATGCATTTTAGAAATCAAAATAATCTGCTTGGAGGTTTTATTTCCCATTTGTTCTCTTTCTTCAGTTCATTTTTACTCACCATCCTCTAGCTCTTCAAGGTCTTCTGCTGATTATGATGATGAGGAGATTTATGTTCCAGAGCTTTTGCTGAAGGACAATCTTGTCCAGATGTTAGTCTTAGCTGCCCTGTTCAAATGTTTGGCAAGTAACCTTCAAGAGCCAATGTAAGAAGAGAAACCTTCCATGAGCTCTGCAATGTTTCATCAGTCCACCATGCCTGGTGATATACAAACTAATGAAGGACTTACTGCAATAGGAGTGGAGGGACCCAGGGGAGGCGGACCTTTAAGCATTTTTAACAAGAATATATACTGTGATGGAAGTAAATATAGAATGCCCAACAATTGTAATGATAGACCCATCGTTAATTGACTTGACAAGTAAAACTTGTGTCACATGTTACTTGTGAATTTCTCAATGATTTTCTGTTTCCTGCAGTGTCTCATTTTGCAGCCCATCACCAGGAGCGAGTGCCCTGACCTTCTGGCCTGGGACCCGCTCTCCTTCCCACAGCTCTGCCTGGCCGTGCACCACCACTGACTGGAAAGAGCTGGGTTTGAGACCACTCTCGACCAGCTCTTTGTGTTTGGCCAGTTTTGGCAGCATTGCTGTTTACAGTGATGTGTGGTTATCTTGCCTCTCTTTGTTAACTTGCCTTTCTCTCCATTTGTTACTTTAATTTTTGCCTTCTCTCCACTGCTCATTTTCTCTGTGCCTGTTGACTCCCCCTACTTCCCACTTGCCGCTTCCCGCCTTTTCCGCCTCCCAGCTGCACTTTCCCTCCCCTCACCTATTTAATGGATGCCGCTAGCGTGCCGAAGGCACACCAAAGGCAAGCCCTTCTGCGCTGGTCCGTGACCCGACCGCGACCAGTGCCAGGAACCCTTGATCTATATCAACTCACCGCTACGATGCAACTACCCCCCTCGCCCTCAACCCCGGAATGAGCAACAGCTGCCAGGTGGCCAAGCTGAGCACCACCCACGAACAGTTCTCCTGCCGCCACTGCCACCAGACCTTCAACACCTTCGCTACCCCCGCTCCGAACGCCAAGACCCCCGAAACCCTGAGGTGCATCTTTCTCAACGTGCGCTCCCTGCACAAACACGCCACGGAAATCTGGAACCTCCCTGACACCCAATCAACAGACGCCGTCTTCTTTACAGAGACCTGGACCAACGCCTCTTCCGCACCCGACATCGCCACTGCCATCTCTGACGTATGCAAGATCCAGAGAAAAAACCGCCCCAACTGCCCAGGAGGAGGACTCACCATCGCACACAAAAACTCCCTCTGACTCTCCACCTCCAACACAAATTACCCCTTCTCCACCCCGGAGCACCTTCATTTCCAGATACATACAGGCCCAAGAACCATTCATCGCAGCACCATTGACTACAGACCCCCAGACTTTGTGCCTCATTCTCTGCGACCATCGCTGATGTCGTTGCACCCCACGCCATCGCCTCCATGGACTTTCACCTCGATAACCACATCGACCCCAACTCCACCACCCTCCTGGACAACCTCACCAACATCGGCCTGAAACAGCTCGTCACCACACCCACCCACAAGGCAGGACACCCCCTCAACCCCATCTTCGCAGGAGGAAACAACATTAATTTCAGCCACACTACGCAACGGCCCTGGATGGACCACCACTGCGTACACTTCAACATCGACAAACCCATGCCCCCAAACCAGCAACGCGCCCTCCACGACAGAACTGGAACAAAATCAATGAGGAGCAGCTAAGCCACACCCTCATCCATGATGCCCCCACTACCTCGCCCGATGCCAACCTAGCTGCCTGAGAACTCCACACATGGATCTCCAACTGGACAGACGAACTCGCAACCCTATGCAACTCCAACAGACAGCGCCCCACAAAGGCCACCTGGTTCACCACCAACCTCCAAGAATCCAGACGCACCTGCAGATGTCTTGAGGAGAACTGGAGAAACAGCAAAACCCCAGAAGATCACACTGAGTACAAGACCGCCATGACAGAATACCACCAATGCATCAGAGCCACCAAAAGGACCTTCATTCGAAAGAAGATCACCGACGACTCAAGCAACTCCAAGGAACTCTTCAGCTTCATCCAGGAATTCACCAAGCCCCCCAGCGAAACCAGGGACATCACCCCCTCCCAAGACCTCTGTCACGAGCTTGGATCCTACTTCCATCTGAAAATCAAGGGCCTCTATGACCATTTCAATGACCAAACACCGGACATCGGAACCACTGCCTTCTTCAGCAACATCAATGGGCTTATCTCCTCTTGGACCCCAGCCACCACCGAGGGCATCACCTCGACCATGAAAGGTATTCACTCAGGAGCCCCCATGGTCCCCTGCCCACCTCACATCTACCACAGAGCCGTCACCACTATCGTTCCCAAACTTCGACGCACCAACAACACCACCTTGAAGACCAGCACTTTCCTCAATGACTGGAAACATGCAGAAGTCAGACCACTGCTTAAGAAACCATCAGCAGACCCAACGGACATCAGGAACTACCGACCCAACTCCCACCTCCCGTTTGCAGCCAAAGTCACAGAGAAGATCGTCAATGCCCAGCTAACTACCCGTCCCAATTCGGATTCCGAAGCAACCACAGCACTGAGACTGCTCTACTCACTGCCACAGATGACATCTGCATCCTCCTCGATCAAGGGCATACCACAGCCCTGATCCTACTTAACCTCTCTGCAGCGTTCAACACTGTCTCCCACCGCACACTCACCACCAGACTCCATGACGCCGGCATACGGGGAACCGCCCTCAAATGGATCCGCTCCTTCCTCACCTGCAGAACCTAAAAAATCAGACTGCCTCTCTTCCTCTCTGAACCTGGGGAAATCAACTGCGGAGTACCCCAAGGATCGTCACTCAGCCCCACACTCATCAACATCTATATGGCCCTCCTCGCCATCATCATCATACACCACAGACTCAACATAGTATCCTACTCCGATGACAAACAGCTAATCTTCTTCCTCACCCAGGACCCCGTCACCACCAGACTAAACTTCCAGGAAGCAATGAAGGACTTTGCATCGTGGATGAGCAACAGCTGCCTGAAGCTCAACTCAGAGAAGACAGAAGTCCTCATCTTCTGACCCTCCCCCTCTGCATGGGACCACACCTGGTGCCCTCCGCCCTCGGCAGCCCTCCCTCGAACCATGCCCAAAACCTCGGCATCGTACTCGACTCCCTCTCCATGACCCAGCAGGTCAACGCCGTTGCCTCCAGCTGCTACAACATCCTCTGTATCCCCAGAAATACCTTCAAATGGACCCCCCCCCCCGAATCAAGGGAGACCGTCACCCACGCACTCAAAACCAGCAGACTGGACTATGGAAACACCCTCTATGCTGAGATCAACAAGTCTCTCACCCACAAACTACAAACCATACAGAACACTGCTGCAAGACTTGTCCTCGGCATACCTCAACAAGAACACCTCACCCAATGTGGAAAATGACAAAATGTATATGTACATAAGCGGCGTTCATTTGTGTTCACCCTCGCCACTGTTGAAGGTAAAGAAAGTCACGAAACAGTGACCCCGCCATCTTGTTCCCTTTTAGGCTCCATCACGAACATAGATAGTAGCCATCTTTGTGTCATGACCTCCCTGCCCATTGCCGATAGCCATCATCTCTCTCTCTCTCTCTCTCTCTCTCTCTCTCTCTCTCTCTCCAGCCCCGCAAGCACCCCGCGCCCCGACAGCCCCAGGTCTCTCCTGTTCGGGCCATAAACGCACCGCTAAACACGACCTTGTCGCCGTGCTGAAACCCTGCCCCTCGCTCTTTCATCCTACCCATAGAATGGGTCCTTTTGGTAACCTCTTCCTCCCTGCCCGATTGCCCGGCCTGATCCCAGGCCATCACCTAGCCCAACAGATGCAGTTTATTGCTTCCTACAGTAGGACCTCGCCTCACATCAGAGGAGCGGTGATTAATCAAGGCCTTCACACCCCTCGATCTGACCGACACCCCCGCATCCCTCCCAGGAACACCCTTCCTCTCTTCTGATGCCCCCCGGCTGCACCTGGCCTCTCGACCCAGTCCCACATCATAAAACTAGGTCTCGTGGATGTACCCCTCCGGCCCCGCATAGCGAAACATGATCTTATCGCCCGCCCAACCTTAGATCTGACCACCCCCTCCTGCCCTTGTGCCCTGTTGGAATGTCCGGCTGCAGATTACAATCACATGTCACATTTGGGAGGGGAAAACAACATCAGAGCGGTCAGTATGGGAATGGGCCTGGAGCTGGGGTCCCAAACATGCCCTTTTTGTACTTCAAAGTGTCTTTATTGCAATAAGGAATGTTTGTACATCATAAACCTGTGTATAAAAGACGGAGCCGTAGAGAGACTTGTTAGAGCACCTCGAGAAGATACCCTGTTGTCTGATTTGACGTGTTCTGTTCCGTCGGAAATAAACTCCTGTTTCCTGCCTTCCAGTCTCCAGCGCCTGCCTCTTTATTTGGGTAATCGTGAGTTGGGTGAGAAGCGGCTAACGCCGGGCAAACCTAGAAAAGGGGTAAACGACCTGATCTGCCTGAACCCTTTTTCATCACCCAACACCTGTGCAACCTCTACTGGCTCCCCGTAGAGAAGAGAGTCTCTTTCAGGATACTCACATGTCTACAACTGCCTCCATAACACCAGACCCCAATACCTCAACGAGAGAATCTCCTTCCACGTACCCAAGAGAACCCTCTGATCCGCCGACCTCGCCGAAACCCCGCGCATTAGCAAAGCCAGGATAGGTGGAAGAGCATTCTGCCTCATAGTGACCAAGACCTGGAACGCACTCCCGATCGACATAAGACTATCGTCTTCCCTGAACATCTTCAGGAAGACACTCAAGACCTGGCTCTTCGACTGAACGGAACTGGAAACCCCACCCCCTCAGCTCCTTGAGGCCCTCACGGGTGAGTAGCGCGCTTCACAATTCCTGATTGATTGATTGACATTTATTAGAATTGGGCAGCAGAGAGAACCCAGAAGGCGGGACATTCACACATACTGTTTCTAGTAACCATTTATTTGGGGATCAGCTAGATTAAATGCTTCATAAAGCATTTAAAAGTTAGAAACATGTACAATTTCTGATTAAGAAATTTGATCCATTGTGCTGCCATACAGATTATACTTTCTGAAGTAAAACTGTGGGCTCGTTGGACAACATAACAATCAGAACTGTGGGAGACTTATTCCCTGCACACCGTTCAGATATGTTTGCTGACATCCTGATAGCTCACAGTTCCCCATCTGTACCCATAACCTGACAAAGTAACAAATGAATTGTGCAATCTCACAATACGACAAACCTGACTCCCCAATAAAATTATGGTTTACAGATCTGGAACCCTTTTGCTTAGTTACTTATGCATAGCCAAACAGATACACAGGAAGTACAAAGTAAAGTGTTTCAATATTTATTGAAGCATTGTGATTCTTGAGTAAAATACTTACTCTTCAATAATCAGTAGAAGGAAAAAGAATAGTGTGATTGGCATTATGAGAATGGTGAGAAAGATAAACAGTTCATGTCTAGGGTGAGTGAATTTGCCAAATTCCTGCAGGGTGATCTAACTCCCTGTTACGTGTCGGTTAGTGTCATCAAGCAAGCTGCCCGTCTTTGTGTAGAGCTGGACAGCATCCCTTGCATGAGATAAACAGGAATCAGCTGAGCTGGAATTCCAGCATGGATCAATATCTCAGTGTCAGCTAAATGCTCCTCAGGCTAAACAAAGGCTTGATGTCATATATAATAACATCCCCCATATTACCATGCCGAAGCGCTAGCCATGCCGCTATTGTTTATTTTATTGTGATAGTTCTGGTGCTGAGCGACCAAAACAAATAACATTGCAAGTGATGTACAGAATATTTAAGGTGTTTTGCTAGAGTGCCTACAAAGTGGTAGTGTAAGCACATCTGATTTCAAGGATTATTATCCTGCATGTGCGCGCAAATGAATGTGTGTGGAATATTGTATTACGGAAAACAAGGCAACTTAAGAACGTGAGCATGTAAAATGGCGTTTCTTAACCAGGCCCAGTGTAACCATGTGACACCCACTCCTTGGACGTGAGATGACTAAGAACAAAGCAATCTAAATACAATGCTAAACGTATATATAAGAGCATACAAACCCTATAAAGTATAAAAAGGCACTATGCTAGTTTGAAGGTAAACGCATACAGAAAGCCAAATTTAAAAGTACATAAAAGCAAATTTAAAAGCAATTTAAAAACTGGTCAATACTTAAAAACAATTTGAGATGTTAAAAATATGACTGAAATAAAAAGTTGAAACTGCCAGATTGTTTATGTTTTCCGAGGAGTAAACAAAACATTGCTGTTCCCAGCAACCACAGACGATATTCCCAGAGGCACCCAATGCATCAAAGACATAGAACAAACATGTTCCAGTCCATCCCCCTCAGCGTTTCCCAAGGGAGGACCAGCCATTGCTTATAGAAGAAGACAAGCCAAGATCACCAGAAGCCGAAGCATCCCAGACGGACTCAGAATATGCATTTAGAAGCAATGGTAAGCGAGAAGGATAACAGTACAAGTGAGCCGTAAGGTGACCTACAAGTAGGTCAATGTCCAGCTGCAATCCCAAGCATATTTCCAGTGCACACTTGAAAGGGCACAGCAGGCAGCGGGAAATGGGCTAGTCGCATTATAGCTAGACAGGCCGAAAGAACAAGAACCATCTTCTCAAAACGTAAATAATTACATGCCTTTGCTATGCGTTGTTAAGCGTTGCCATAGTTCTGTGACTCACACGGAGTCAAATACCTGACACGCTAAGTCCATATTCTCTTTTGGTTCCTTTGCAGAAAGTATCGGAGCAGAAGACAAGGAAGAGCTGGAGTCCTGAACGTGGATCGCTGGGATGCTGGAGAAGTACGCTGGAGAGTGCTCATCATCAATGATGATAAGCGAGGGGTTCGAAGTGGGAGCTGATTTTATGTCCTCTCAGGAAACAGGTGTGTGCAAGTACTTATAGTGCAGTAATAGTTGCTTCAATGAGGAGCCGATGGTGCACATAACCCTTAATAGTCAGTTTGCATGTACCACTTGCAGTTATCATTTTTTTACAATGAGGAGACAGTGTGGCGCATGATACTTAATTGTCAGTTTGCATGTGCTTCCTTCAGGTGTAGGATATGGCAGAAGGAAACCAAAGCAGTTTGAACGTGTTATTTGTGCACTTTGTTAAAAACATGAGTTTTCCTTGCCACGCAGATCTGCCACTGTCACCAGATAATCCAGTGATGTTATTGTGATTTTTATAACAAATGTCCTCCCACTGCCAACAAGGAAATACACACAAGTGCTATACATGATGCATCACTGTACCAAACTCATATTGCTGAAACCTATACAATGGGGACGGAGGCCACCTTAGCGCTATGAATTGTAATAAGCGTGTTGCTATACAGGTTGCAGGATTCACGCCAACGCTCTACTGGTAAAGTTGAATTTAACATTACTATTTTAGAAATACAACTTTTAGAATGTTGGATTTCTCTGCTCACTGTGCCTGCAGCCTGCTTCCAATACACATTTGGGGTGGGTGATAGTTTGACTTTGTGCATTTTCTCTAGGCAGCCACACACAAAGGAAGGTTAGGTTGATATGAGTGTCCATCGGCATCCAAATGGCTCCTTTTAGGCTGGATGGGAAGGAGGAGCAGACACTTACACCTGAATAAGCAGTGTCCTGCCCCTACATAAAGGGTTAATTACCCCCCTGTAGTGAATCTGGAGCCACAGCTAGGAAGAAAATACTTCTGCGAACTGCAAAGACCCTTCTTTGAACTCACCAGGACTTCAAAGGCAGAACTGGGTGTAAGTACATCAAATCAGACATTTCCCGACCTGTAAAGAAACTGGCAAGGATGACTACTGTGCTGCACAAGCTGCTACAAGCACTGCCACTCTGAGTCACTCAATCAATCAGGGGTTTGAAAAGCGTGCTACTCACCCATGAGAGTCTAAAGGCACTGGACGGGTGGGGGGGGAGAAGCTCCGGGTCAATGGAAGAGCCAGGGCTTGAGGTCCTTCCTGAACATTTGCAGGGACGCAGAGCGTCTGATGTTCACAGGGAGCTCATTCCAGGTCTTGGCTGCGATGTAGGAGAAAGCTCTCCAGCCTGCTCTGTTTCTGTGCATGCGGGGGACCTCTACCAGGGGGAGGTCTGCGGAGGGGAGGTTCCCCGTGGGTATGTGGAAGTGGACTCTCTCGTTGAGGTATTTGAGTCTGATGTTGTTGAGGGATTTCTAGGTGTGGGTGAGGAGTTTGAAGGTGTCCCTCTTCTCGACGGGGAGCCAGTGGAGGTCTTGTAGGTATTGGGTCATGTGTTTCTGATGCGGTGTCCCGAATACGAGTCTCACAGCAGTGTTCTGGATGGTTTGGAGCCTGTTTAGGAGAGTTCTGTTGATTCCGGCGTATAGGGCGTTGCCGTAGTCCAGTCAGCTGGTTATGAGTGCATGGGTGATGGTTCTTCTGCAGTCAGGGAGGGATCCATTTGAAAGTCTTGAGCAGGATGCGCATGCAGTTAAATCTGGTGGAAGCGACGGCATTGATCTGGCGTTTCATGGAGAGGGATGAGTCGAGGATGATGCTGAGGTTTCAAGCGTGGTCTGTAGGGGTGTGAGGGTTCCCGAGGGAGGAGGGCCACCAGGTGCTATCCCACCTGGAGGTGCAGGGTCCGAGGATGAGGACCTCGATCTTCTCTGAACTGAGCTTCAGACAGCTGTCTTTAATCCAGGCTGCCACATTCTTCAATCCTTCATGGAAGCAGAGTCTGGTGTCTTCAGGATTCTTTGTCAGTGAGAGGATGAGTTGGGTGTCGTCTGCATAGGATACTATGCTGAGTCCATGCTGTCTGACGATGCAGCGAGGGGGGCCATGTAGACCTTGAAGCTGAGCGATGATCCCTGGGGTACTCCGCAGTTGATATCAGTGGGTTCGGAGAGGAAGAGAGGGCATCTGATCCGCGGGGTTCTGCCGGAGAGAAAAGGATTGGATCCAGTTGAGGGCGGCTCCCTTTATCCAGTCTGAACGTGAGCGTGTGATGTGAGACGGTGTTGAAGCTGTGGAGAGGTCTAGAATGATGAGGGCCGCAGTGTGTCCCTGGTCAAGTAGCATGCGGATGTTGTCAGTGGCGTAGAGGAGGGCGGTCTTAGTGCTGTAGTTGCTGCGGAATCCAGACTGCAAGGGGCGTCTAGGAGGGAGTTCTCTTTAATGAAGGCAGTCAGCTGGCTGTTTGGGTGTCTCTCGGTGACTTTGGCTGTGATGGCGGTGGCGGCCTTGTGGAATATTTGCGGCGGGCAGGGGTCAGTTGGGGCTCCTGAATGGGTTTTCACCACGGTAGGGGTGATAAGTTCGATGGTGGCGGCCTTCCAGGTCATGAAGTTTGGCTTATCAGCCGCGGTGTTGAGGGGAGTGGTGTCTGGCATCTGTTCGCTTAAGTTGTTGTGGAGGGCCTCGATCTTATGATGGAAGTAGGAGCTGAGCTTGTTGCAGAGTTCCTGGCAAGGTGTGATGTCCGTGGCCTTGCTAGGGGATTTGGCAAGCTGCTGTATGACGTTGAACAGTTCCTTGGCATTGGTCGCGTTGGTCTGGACTTTGTCTCTTATGACTCTGCTGGACTGATGCTCTTGAAGAACTGCTTTTTTGCTGTGCTGCCCTGCTGCCTGCTTCCCTCTGACCCTGCTGAGTAAAACTGGACCCTGCTTTAATCCAGAGAGATGTCCAATGGCTTGCTGGCTTGTCATCTGTTTTTGAGACTCGGGGATATCATAGTCTCGCCCGCTGCCCCATGTCAATTGGAAGTGGACCCAGGTCCTTGCTCCAGTCAAACTAACGCATCTCCTGTCTGCATGTAGCAGAACTGACGCTTAATCACTGTCACAGGAGAAGAATCGGTTCATTGCACTCAGAACCAGCGCATCGCCTCAAAGGACCGACGCATCGGAACCAAACATTGCAGCTGCAGCAGTGTGGGAAGATTAACGCATCCCCTCAACTGCATGGACAAATCTGATGCATCGTTTACAGAACTAACACCTCTCAGCTCAGCACATCTTTTTCAGACCTAGCACATTGTCACCAGTCTGTGCAGAAAATCGATGCATCACCTAGACTATGGGATTGACACAAACACACCACTTGGCTGCACCCTGTATATCGCTGTTGTGACCAGGATCAAGGTAGTTTGTTCAGCAAGCCTTGTGTGGCTCCTGTGTCCGGCCACACTCTATTGTGGTTCACCTGAACTCTTGACTTTTACCCAGTCCAGCGTGACCAGAAATCCTCAATAGGCGCTTATTACTTCTAAGGCTATTTTTACATTTAATCTTTAAAAATGTATATCTTGACTTCTACTTATTGGATTTTTGATGTTTAGGTCTTGTTGTATTTATGAAATCATAATCTAGTTTTCTAATCTGGTTTGGAGTCTTTTTGTAGTGTTTTTACTGTGTTAGTGCTTGTAGCGTTGCACAGATTCTTTACACATTGCATCCCTAGTTAAGCCTGCCTGCTCTGTGCCAAGCTATCAAAGGGTGAGCAGCACATGTTAATTTATGAAGGTTCTTAGGCTGAGGAAAGATTTTGAGATGCTGAGGAAGCAGTGTGTGGGATATGAGGGAATTTATTTTTACTAACATGCAGTATACATGCCTCAACAAATAGGAAAATGCATAGCACGAATATAGTCAGAATAGCAGCTAGTCCATAAGTCATGAAGGGAGATGTCATCATAAAAAGACAATGGAGAAAAGACTATAGTGCTTAACCTCTCTCCCATTGCTAAGCATAAGTATTTGTATATAACAGAAGATCTCTGGGATTTGTCTTCAGACCCCGTACATTACCCTATAGATGGTAGATCTACATCATAAGCGCTGTCTTGCTCTTCTCCGTGGAAAGATCCCTCTCCCTGTGTGTATCACCTATTCGTGTACTCCACTGAAAAATCAAGGATGCTGTCTAAACAACAGCTGCATCAGTATGCTTTGCCTAAGGGTAAGGTATGGCCAGAACAAAATAACAAGGCGCATTGTTGGTCAACCTTGCACATAATGTTCAGTCAAGGTCCCAGGAACATGCAGAGAGTGAACACAGCGATGAGTTCTCATGTGAAAGCAATTATTGAAAGTATTCCAAAAATAAAGGCGTGTAGTAACATGCGTAAAAGCAGCAGGCAAGCTGCAGTGTGCTCATGCTGCTAGTGAAAAATGACAATGTCCCTATGGGTCATGTGACAACCTGACTGCAGAGTATGCATTGAATAGCATGAGTGTGATGTTTTCAACTGTTGTGGAGTATGTGTGCTAGTTAGTGGTATGTATACGAGGATACTTGTGTTTATTGTGTGGGAGTGACAGCTGTGTTTGTAAGACCTGGGTGTGCTTAGGAAGCAGTGTTTGCCTAATTTGAAGACTGCTAAAAGTAGGAAGAAAGGAAGGCTTCTGATTGGGGGGTAAAAGAATAGACTCAAAGAGACACAATCCTGATTTCATGGATCCCAGCACCAACGTCCATAAGAAGCTGTTCATTTTATAAAACCGAAGTGCACATCCTGAAAGTATGTGGTGTAAATGTAGAAGAGGGTTTTTAACTTTTACACATTTTTTATTAATTACCGAACATTTGGTTGGGAAAGAGTTGACAACATCTACGGTAGGCCGACTCACCATTCTGCTTTTGGCATTACACAGGTCAGGTTTCCACTTTCGGGTCATCAAGTATTTGAATCCGGATTGGAGAGCCTGACGCTACTTCGTATCGCGTCCTTCATGCCGGAAGCAGCATATCCAGGTGCAGTTAAGGAGGTCCCCCATATAATCCACAACACAACTAAATCCTCTAGTAAAGCTGGACCCTCATATCACCTAATCTATGCCGATGTCCCCGCTCCATTGTTATTACCAAAGAGCATAGTAACCGTTGACTTGTAAGTACTTGTGCGATGCATGGCTAATTGAAAACAAAGACTTGAACCGCTTACTCAAAAAACAAAGCGCGAAGACAGTGTGTCGCATTTCTTGTCTCCGCGCTGGAGCGCACTTTGGGCATTATTCAACAGGCGCTGGAGCGCTTCCTGGCATTTTCAGATTTTTTGCACTGGAGTGCACTTTGGGCATTATTTATCATGCGCTGGAGCGCCCCTCGCCATTTTCTGTATTTTTTTGCTGGGGCACTTGCTGGCATTTTCTTTTCTTCTGCGCTGGAGCGCATTTGTTCCTCTATTTGCGCTGGAGCGCTCACTAGTTAATTTCATTTGTATGGTTCCATATGACACATCATTTCTGGAAGTTCCTTTGCAGTCCCAGTGTTGAGGAAACTACTTAGTGAGGTCAACTTAGTTTGATGGGAGATCTTCTAGAGCCCATCTCACACAAGAAGGTCAATAGCCTTATTAAACTATTCTATCATTGTGTTGAATGTCGATGTATGTTTACATACTCAAAAGTATTTCCTGGTGAACCTTTTTTTCTTTTTTTTGTTCTCTCTCTATTTTTAGCACACATAAGGCATAGGGGTACAGCCTTCTTTTTCCTTATCGCTTCTTGTAGAGGATACCAATTGTATTATTGCGACACAAACCTAAGGTAGTTAACAATACCAAGGGTGGGTGGGGGAGTCCCATGGATATTCTAGGTCACTGACATTGTTCCTTTTCCCCCTCTAAGTTATCTCCCCTACATCACAACATGTTTTTACTTTCTTTTGACATTACAGGACCTTCTTCCACATCATCCAACCTTCCTTCTCAACTGTGTGTGTCTATTATGAGTAGGAAGCAAGGGGCAGTGGAGTGGTTACATATTGTCTTCGCAAGGTTTCACCGCACACTCAAGGTAAGGGTCGTGGTGATCTGACAACCGGCTTCCTATTGGCTTCAGGCAAATTTAGCTTTTGTTAACAAGCTGCAGGGGCTGGAGTGCCAGGGGGGAAATATTGGCAAATTTAAAGCCTCCTGAAAGCTGTATTGTATTTATATTTAAAGTACAAGTCTGAAAATGCTTATATAATTTACTACTTGTATTGGCTGTTGTTGCTTTTGTTAAGGTGCCGATAGCCAAGTGTGACTACAGGTTAACTATAGGAAGCTCCCTGTCCCCGTTTGTGCGTGAATATCTCAATATGATATGAGTACCCAATGCTTGAAGGCCATAACAATGATAACATTAATCTATGAAAGAATGAGACAACACAACATATGATAACAGATTTGGAATCATACTCTGAGACATCTTTGCCATCTTTCTCTCAAGCTTAAGAAAGTGAGGAATCGTGTCCGGCTTTGACGCTCATTGGCATGAAGTTTTTCTATGCGAAAATGAGGGAATATCACTGTGGTGGAATCACGTCCTATTTGAGAAAATACATTTGTGGGCACTGCACTTAATTCAATGAGTAACTTTTTTTGGCCATCATTGGGTAGAGGACCATTAACATGCATGAAACATCTGACTAGTTGAAGAGGAATAGCCTTTGCGGCTAATGTCACACAGAGAATGTCTCTACACCATCACATAAATCAGCAACCAAAGCTAGTACTCTATTTGGTATATTCACAAAAACGCGTGATAACTGCCGCAAAAGTACCGTAATGCAACTTTCAACATCGCAGCCCATCGCGGGAAAATAACCCAGTGGCAACGTGGAATTCACAACAAGGCGGAAGAATGCGATAGTCACCAGATAGCACGTGAAATGTCAGCGTGAAAATCAACACCAAGCTGCAAAAATGCGAAACGCAAACTCCAAAAAACATGCAATTATGCCAATCACGGTACAACAATCAGAGAAAACCAGCCACAGGCCTGCAAACTCCACGCGTCTGGCAGGAAAATGTACTATAAAAGAAAGAAAAATAAATACATTCAAAAAAACTATTCAAACTGCGCTGCAGCATGGATGCACCCAGACCGAGTGCAGCGGACAAGCCAAACTCCACAAGCCCCACAGAGGTACTGCCAGGTAATCCGTGTTCGGGAAAGGCCAAGGACAAGAGGAAGAGGAAGACGGGGTTCAGTCCACAGGAAGACCGGATTATCATCACGGAGGTGATAGAATACCATCAACAACTGTTCGGCACCTCCACTGCAACCCAAATGGAAATATGGCAGGCCATCGTCACCAACGTCAATGCAGTGGGAGTGACGAGGAGGTCACTGGGGGAGGTCAAGAGGCACTGGCATGAAGTGCACAGCTAAACCAAGGAGTTCTTCGCCAACAGGTAGGCAGCAAGGGCTACTGGAAGTGGGAGTCCTGGACACAGGAGGAGATTGATGAGCTGGAGGAAATGGTGGCCACAGTCCACAGTGTGGAGACGGAGGCAGGAATAAGGGGCCTGGACATAGCACAATACGACCGGACCCAACAGCAACAGGGTGAGTAACGACCGGAGACGGGGGGGCTGGGGGAGATTGCCAAAATTGCACACATGCACAATTATGTGTAGCACACTGCATACCCACAATGATCGTGGAACATGGAACTGTTAGTCCCCACCCACAATGTGTACAAAGGGGCCCCCTCCATATCACCAATATCACAACGACCCCTGCACATGCGCTGAATCCAGCAGAGCAGTGGCTCTGTGACCTACACTGACTATGCAAGCAACACTGCATGCCCAATAGCATTGCAGCAGCCCAAAAACATTAGATGGCCCACAAATCAACATGGAGGTAGCCCAGTGCAGATCACACCCTGACATGTCCACGTGCACACACAACCTATGACTTATAACAGTAACCCTTTCTGGGCCCCAAATGTCTTCATTTGTCCTATATATCGATTATATATTGCTTATCTGGACAGGTTCTCTGTCAGAATTGACTGCCTTTGGTCAATGGTTAAATCAACGTACACCAGACATTCAATTTAGTCTAAATTCAAGCTCTAGCATGATAACATTCTTAGATATCCAAGTACACAGCTCTTAAGGTATGCTACTCACATCTTTGCATATAAAACCAACCGACAGAAACAAAGCACTCCATTGTAAGAGTCACCATCCATGGTGTTTGCACGACAATTTCCCTGTGGGTCCATTTTTAAGGATTAAACGTAACTTTTCAACAAAGGAAGAGTATTATATTTCATGCTAATATTTTGTTAGAAAAACTAAAATCACAGGCTACCCCAAAAAACGTCTGAAACAGGCTCTAAAATGTGCATGTTGGACACCAAGAGAAACACTTCTAGAAAAGAAGAAAAAAGAGCCAAATGACCGGGTAGTTTGCGTTACGACGTTCTGCTCTTGAACTAACTTCCTCAACACCCTCACTGGGTGAATGCATGAAATTGTTCTGCATTCTGTCCATCAATTGTTGTTTTGAATTTGTCACCCCGAGTGGGATGGGTATGCTCAGACGTGAGTCCCATGCTCTCCACACCACTGGAGTCAAGCTATCCTGGCTGAAGACGACTGTTAGCCAGAAACCGGTCCTAGGATGCTTGATTCCGGTCCAGGGAAGACATGGCTTGGCAGTTCGAGCTGGACTGTTCCCCTGAGGCACAGGGTCAAGACTGTTTTGCATTTGGCCATTTCTGAACTGGGGTGGCTTGGTGAGCAAAATAACGATGGATTAAACCCAGATCTGTGACTGGGGGTGAATGTGCTGCCATTGTGCAACATTCCGTCCATCATCTTGTGTGTTTTGCTGTTCGCCCTATGTGCGAAGGGTATGCCCAGACGTGGGTCCCGTGCTCACTAAGCCACTGGAGTCAAGCTATCCTGGCTGAAGACGGTTGATAGCCAGAAACCAGTCCTAGGATGCTTGATTCCGGTCCAGGGAAGGCATGGCTAGGAAGTTTGGGCTGGACTGTTCCCATGAGGCACAGAGTCAGGATTGATTTGCATATGGCCATATCTGAACTGGGGTGGCTTGGTGAGCAAAATAACGATGAATTAAACCCAGATCTGTGACTGGGGGTGAATGTTCTGCCATTGTGCAACATTTCGTCTATCGTCTTGAGTGTTTTACGAGTGATTGGTTGATCTGAGTGTATAAGTTTTATCAGTATTGGCATTTTCGTGTTTTGATTATTGTACAAAACACAGCAGACGAACAATGCCCCAGGCCACAAAATCCGTCCAAGAGCACAAATGACCTAAGACAAAAACAAATCATGCCCCGGAAAGCACACAATTCAAAGGCACTACGCCTCAAAGGGAGAAGGCTGCACGAAACAGAGCTGAAGGGGCAACTCCCCCACAATGCAGCACACACACATAGCAATCACAGAACAACAGCAATGACGGCAATGAGGTACAAAGTGCAACACCAACACCATAGAACATAGCTCACAACAGTTCCCGCACGTGCGTAGTAACTGGCCACTCACATCTGCCACTGCCTGACACTGTGTGATCATAATGCACAGGTTCTACCACACATCGGTCATGTAGTCGAAAAACACACTGACTGCCCTGAAATAGCCAGCTCCACCAAAACTGTGACAATGTACATTGGCATGCAGTCTGAATGGAAACATCTGAAAATCTTCAACATACATGTGTAACTCTGTTAACCTGCATCTCCCCTTTCACATTGCAGAGGGACAAATAACACAACCTGCAGGGCACACCACACTTCACATAATTGAAGATGAAGAGGACAACCTGCATATATGTCATGACACCCTCCAATGGATAATGGACAGTCTCCGCACCCCATCCCCAGTAGCAGGGCAGGCCAGCTGCCCCGAGGTGAGCCCACCACCTGTACAGACCCCCCAGCAGGAAACACACACCACCACGGCTGTCTCCCAGCACCCCCGACCAATACATGGAGTTCCAACAACGTGTGTGAGGTTGCCAGGTGGAGTTGGCTGAACAGCTGCGGGTGGGTTTCGAACTCCTAGCAGCCAAACTTGATGACATACGTGGGTGTCTGAGTCTCATCAGGGACAACATACAGTCCCTAGCAGAGCGCCCCCTGTATGTACCATGCTCCGCCACAGACCTTGGCTGTCCTTGCTGGGGCCATGAATCAAATACAAGAACCATCTGGTCAGACAGACACCAGCGATTACAGCACAGAGTTTGTACAGATGTGAAGGTCAATGGAGACCATGGAGCAGATGCAGGCTGGAAGTATGTCTGGGAACTTCTAAGCCCTGCAGTACTTCATCTTGCTATTGCTGCCACTGAGCCATTCCCAGATGGCTGCAGCGGCCACATCGACACACACAGCTCCGACCCCTGATGTGTCCTTGGCACACAGTGATGCTGCCCCATCACCTTCGCAGTCTGTTGTGCCAGTGGCACACAGTCCTGCAGCCATCACCCTGCCACACACACCGGACACAGAACCCGTATCAGGGTAGTTAGAAGGGGATGGGAATTACTGTGTGAGGAAAGAGGCAGTAGCATACATCACCGCCATATGCCCTGCCCATGCCTGGTTATGACCTATGCATCGTGCTCTGGGAAATACCTCCTACTGACCCCCGGAACACTCTGCGACATTCACCCAGACCCCGACACGGACTTCCATTTCATCACTGCTGGCCAATTACACAACAATCCTGCTGCGGACTGCACTCTCCCACTTCCTAGTCACTTCACAATGAAAATGAAATGAAATGAAATTTGAAATGAGAATGAAATTTGTACTTGTAAATCCCCAAAGGACTCTGGTTGGCCCACCACTGGGCTTCCATGAGCTGTAGACTTGGATGGCCATGTACAGCTCCAGCTCCGTCAATCACCTGAATGTGAATAAAACATTCTAAATTACACAGATGTGTCATTACTATGTTCACTCATGTATGGTAGTACGGCTGGGTGTAGGGACAATGATTGCATATGCGTATGTGTATCCCTGAGACACATGGCAAATTGGATGCTTGTGAAGGTGAGTACTAGCTGTGTTCCCACTGCACATCAACAACAATCTCACGACCCCCCAACGTAGGCCCATGTCCATGTGTGGAATAGGGCTGTGCGTAGGAGTCACCAAATCGGTAGCAGGCCAGGAATCACATGTGACAATAGAACTTCACGACGCATAACTACTTACACACATCTGTGTGGACACATTCTGTTATATGACATTGCTCACATGGTCAGAGGTTGGACACCATGCTGACATTACTGAAGTCATGTAAGTGCACATGTCGGCCAGCACCTATCCCATAACAATGTCTGGCTCACAGAAGTTGAGCTTGCAAAAGGGACACACCCCCATTGCACATCCGTCAGTCAGTTCCTCATTGTGGCATTCGAGCGGACAATCTAATGAACACACCTCACAGTTAAATTCTAACAAGGGGGATTGATTCAGTTAAGGACTGTGCAGAGGCTGGAATCCAAATACATCTATAAAAAAAACAAGATGCCTCTGACACCATAAATTAGACGTCTCTCTACCCATACGATTTTTTTAATTAACGTTGGGATATTCACATTTATATTTTTCTTTTTTCTTATTTAGTTTGCAAAACAACCATACCCATCATTAGGCAAGTTAGACCCAAATATTCTCAATATATATAATTTAAACATAAAGAAAAGACTTTTTGTGTCCAAAGAACAATGTGTCCAGAGATTATGTACAGTGAAAAGAACTTAAACATATGGTGCTTTATACATTAAAAAAAAGTGTGTCAAACAAATGCAAAATGTTCAATAAGGTACATGTACAAAGATGAACTTTACGTCCGAAGGCAGTCCTATTGATTTATAGACAGGGGCAAGGGCAGGTTGCAATATTCTATTGTCCTCAAGCTTTTAATACTTTTTTGCCAAGGGAGAGGTCAGGGAAGTTACTCAGAACACGAGATAAAGGGCCCTAATTTAGGGTTTGGTATGATCCAGTTTGGGACCTGATTTCTACTCGGTTCAACCAAAAACGTCTCTCAAAAGGGGCCAACATGTTTCGACCTTCTATGTGGCACTTCTTTATGTGAAGGTCTTCATCAGGGAAGGTGGATGTTCGGAACAGGACTTGTGCACCGTAATGCTTTGTGTATTGCCACGTAGAGTCCAAATTATGGAGTCCTTATGTTTCTTGACTGTGGCGTGGGCCTTCTTGGGATCCCATTTCTTAACCTTGGAAGGGGATTACGCTTCCTCCGGTCTCTTTGGGTGATCGGCAAAAAGAAGGAGAGAAGTACGGATACGGGACGCTTTGCGGATTTCAAGCCACACTGACGATCACCCCAAGAGACCGGAGGAAGCGTAATCCTCTTCCCAGGTTAAGAAATGGGATCCCAAGAAGTACGATAATACGAGCCCATGCCACAGTCAAGAAGCATAAGGACCCCGTAATTTGGACTCTACGTGGCAATACACAAAGCATTACAGTATCTCGTATCTCAGGTTCTGAGTAACTTCCCTGACCTCTCCCTTGTCAAAAAAGTATTAAAAGCTTGAGGACAGTAGAATATTGCAACATTTTGCATTTGTTTGACGCACTTTTTTTTAATGTATTAAGCACCATATGTTTAAGTTCTTTTCACTGTACATAATCTCTGGACACATTGTTCTTTGGACACAAAAAGTCTTTTCTTTATTTTTAAATTGTATATATTGAGAATATTTGGGTCTAACTTGCCTAATGATGGGTACGGCTGTTTTGCAAACTAAATAAGAAAAAAGAAAAATATAAATGTGAATATCCCAACGTTAATTAAAAAGTATGGGTAGAGCGACGTCTGTCTAATTTATGGTGTCAGAGGCATCTGGTTTTTGTATAGACACACCTCACAGTTAGACACCAGTGGGGTGGCAATGACTTTATTGGCATGTGCGTGTCAGTATGTACGAGGCAACAGACACAACAGGTAGGAACACTTACACACAGCATGGGTACATGTTGAGGTTCAGAAAATGTTGGTACGAAAATGGTATACAATCATCATAGATTGCAACGTCCCACCTCACCTTGCCTTGCTGGATGAGTCATGTGTTGTTTGTCGTCTGCCCATTGCCCCGTATGAGGGGGCACAACTCACTGCCCATGGTATCTGCATAGTGCTCTGCCACCGGAGTTTGCCAATTGTCTGCTCTGCTGACAGTGATCAGGTGAAAGCGTCCGACAGGTTCACATTTTGTGCTAGGTTGCCATGTGTGTGCTCTCCTCCAGCGATGTGAATTGACAATGTTGCAAAACACCTCTGTGTTGCACCGACCGTGGACCTGCATCACCTTGCACAGGTGTGTGTACACATGCGTTGTTCCACGCACATGAATCCAGAGTCTGGACGATGGCAGACGTGTCCACTGTTGTGATGGGATATGTGAGCAATCCCCACGATGCAACAAGTTGTTGGGACATGTGCTGTGGGTAACAAAATTGGATGTGGCTGCATGAACGTAGTCACTCGTCCATGAATGCCCGCGCAGCTTCATCTGCAATGTGTTCTAATAGTACGTTGTTGTCGTGTTCAAGGAACACCAGGGTGAGCCAATCCATTAACTGGTCCGGGCAGGTGTGCTCAGCCCACGCCGTTTCACCAATCCACAACACAGTACAATACGGGAGCGCCTCAATGTGGTCACTGCACATGAGGAATTGTGCAATCTTCACACAAGTGCAGGGATGCACACCAATGTTTTCAATATTCATCCATATTAATCCAAGAGTGCGTGGTGAACTGTTATGGCGCCTTGCCCTGGTGGCACCAAGATAATTGATCAAAATAAGAGGGGTGGCTTTTTCACCCCAACCAGTCGCACAGCTAAATGCGTTGCGCTTTCAATTAATCCATGTTTCTTCATGTATTCCGTGCTTTGATTCTCTTTCAACTCATCCATGCTCGATCCACACGTAGGGTATTATGCTATTTTCTAAGCTTCTAATGTTCATGATGTGACCATCCGGACTTCTATCATAAACACGACTACCGCATAATTCATCCAAGGCATGTTCTTTATTCAAACCCAATGCATTTCGGACTGCACGAGTCCTTCCTCAGGGGTAACTACAAGTAAAACATTACATTATTACTATTTCCTTATGCAGATTCCAATATACATATATATTTACTTGTGCAATCTCCCATACACAGTATGTCAAGGCATCCCATGCATGACTGTCTCGGTTGCACTCCTGTTCGTGATCCAACAGGGTGTGCAGACACAAGTCACAGTCTAATTCATCTACAGTTGTGTTGGACAGGTAGACTTCCATGGGACACTCGACTGTGCATGTTCAGCAGTGGAACCAGGGCTGGTTGCAGGTGATGTAGGTAATGCGGAAGCTGATCCGGTAGCTGATCCACAGCACTGCCAGTGGCACTGTGTCCAGTATATGCAGCATACGTGCATGGTTGTGTTCCACGTGACGGGGTTGTGCATGTGCCCGGTATGGCCTGCCATTGCCTTGGTACGTCTCATGGAACTGGCACTCTTCTGAACTGTGGCAGTTGTGTGGAGGGTATGCCACAGCTCTGGGCAATGATTCGAATGTGTGTGCAACGTTGGGCTGAGTAGGTTGCTGTTTCCGTGAGTGTCAAGGGCATCCCATGCGGAGGTCCCTCAGGCAGGGGCTTCTGAGTGTGGGGTGTGGATAAGTCGGATAGTTTATTCCCGCAATGCTTAGTGTGGGAGTCGTCCACACGTGCCATGGCATCTCTCTCAGGGTGTTCCAGGTGCATTCTGGACCATGGTCAGAGGTGCAGGTGTCCTCCCCCCTTCTGCATTGGAACAATGGAGCTTTCATCCCTGTTGCTTGTCTGACTACAACTTGTGTTTTCGGAATGTGATGTGGCTTTGGTGCTCAGATTGGGACATGGCCTTGGGATCTTTGGGTACGGATGGCGATACACACACACACATGTTGGCATGTGGAGCCAGGTGCCCTGCAAGGCCTTGCGCTGATTGTGCAATCTCACTCCGTCTCTCTCCCTCGCTCTCTCCCTCTTTTTCCTTTTTTGGGCGCATGGCACACCTTCTCTTGGATTTAGTCTTCCAGGATGTTTCCTACAGATTGTCCAGTAAGGACCCACTAGGACTCATGCGAATGGTTGTTTTGGCTCTTGTTTGTATGGTGTTTTGTGTTGGTGATTGCATTGCTGTATGACTGATTCTCCATTTTCTGGCCACGCATGCATGTTGATTTTCCTGCTTGTGCAACATCAGGCAAAATATTTCTTTAGGGATTCGTGGTGTTGGTGTCCAGTTTCTTGGTCCGGGGTTGGAGGTGGGCTGGGGGAAGGGGTTGTTGCGGGCCTGGGTGTGGTGTCAGTGGGTGTCGTGGCCCTCTTGGGTGTCTGTGCTGCATGTTCAGTTGCTCTGGGGCATCTGTTGTTCTTCATGTGTGGCTCTGGGCTGTGCTCCCATTTGTGGTGCAGACTGTGGTCCGACTTTACACCAGGTCGGAGCAGGTGTTAATTTCCTGCTGCTAATGCGCCTTATAGCCTGTTTTGTATTCTTATCGCAGTTCTGTCTGGTCGTTGTGAATGTTGTGGTGTGGTGTTGTCGCGGCTTTTGGCACGGGAACGCCTACTCTGCATCTCATTAGCGATAGTTGCGGGGGTTCTCTGTGGTGATGTTTTTTGTGGCTGCTATCACAGGTAAACTGGTGCTGTGGGCTGTTAACACCAGCTTGTGAATGGGGGGTACATTTATCACAACTTTGGCTGTGATAAAGTGCCGTTAATTCGGCGATGGCTCCTTGTGAATATGCCCCTACATGTGGCAGCAGCTGTATATGACACCAGTCTTTAGAAAGAGCGCCAGATTTGTCGGCATTCAACTCATGAGGAGTCTCGAGCTTCCTTACAAATGCCACAAGGCAGCAGCTTCACAGAGAAAGAGATGCAGTCTTTCTTGCCAATTTTTGTCCGTGCAATTAAGGAAAAGATTGCCCGATGTCCGTGCATAACATGGCGGATACATTAATTATGCAATATCTTTTTCTTATTGGTGTTCATAGCTCATTTGTACTCAATCTGTGCCTCTAGGTTTCCTATTGTGTTTCTACTTGGACCTGGTAAACCAATATCTCTTTTATTTTTGGAATGGATATTGAGATTAGCATAATCTATACACATTTAAAAGCTCACTTCACTGTTTCTGCAGCCCAGTGACGAACAATTCAAAGTGGGTTATTTGTCATAAGGATTTATCGTTATGAAATCATCGTTCTGCTCAGGAATTATGGGATGTTGTGACATTTCCCTGAGCAGTAGATTAGTGGTACTACAGCAATAAAGCATGACCCTTTTATGCACATATCACATTCTGCATCGCAGACATGTATGAATGGTGGTTTACTCAATAGTAGTTATTTATTATGAAGCAAGCGTCATATCTGTGTACATTATGCGGCAGGACATACATCAGCAATACATGAAGTTTTTAAGCGAGATCACCTGCAAGGAAGCGAATGCTTCAAGGCATCTTATCTAAATTAAAATCTCAAGTAAAATGTGGTGTGCTTTTCAGAATCTGACATCATAATATTAAAACGGGATTTATGGTTCCTTCGTATTTCTCTCACTGTTCTGTTAGTTTCGAGAAGCGACACACAAAAGGCAGAAAGCATACCAAAGACAATACAAAGAAAATATCCACAAACCACGCTAAAACCATACATATTCTGAAGAAATAACATCACTTTGAAGACCATCATTTAAAAATGGACTCACCAGGCAAAAATGAAGAGAAACTAAACACCTAAAGACAATTTTAACACACAAAAAATATGCACATGCAAAGCAAAATATGTTCGTACAAACACGGCAAGTAAGCTCCTTAAAAAAAATCAAGTGGATATGTCTAAGTGTTTTCTATTCTACGGTCAGTAGTGCAGGAATGATATTTTCTAGCAGGTATTTTCAATATGAAGCAACAACTAGATCAGTGTTTGCCTCTTTACCTGTTTCATATTAGGGAAGAGTGTGCCTGGTGCATGCACTGAAGTGTGCACCGTATTGCAGAGTTAGAGAGAGTACTGTATGTAACATGCAGCCCCATGTATCGAGCACAATAAACTTGGAGGGAAAAGGTCTTAAATGGAATGCTTGGATAAATCTCATCCACTGGTAATTGCACTGGAGCATCTTAGGCCACAGTTACGTTGCCGATTATGCCACCTTAGAGGGAGATCAATCATGTGAAAATTCGTCTTGATGCTGCTCCTAAAGGGACTTCCAACCTGAACTGCCATTCCTATTCTCTTGCAGATAGAAACATAAGAAGACCCAGAGTAACTCCTGTCCTATGTGTGAGGTATAGCTTGGTTCCTATGTCACAATGAGCAAACGGCCCATGTCTGGGGCTTTACTGTTGCACTTAGGGCATTGCGGAATTAAAGGCTCTGTATTGAAGAAGGGGTAGATCATAAAGTACAACTACTACTACTACTTGATTTTTACCATAGCCTGCAAGACCACCCACATGGAAGAATACATATCAGTGACAACAAATATCATGCAGCAGGGGAAGAACTATCTGTAGTGTTTAGCCCCACCCAGATCGTGAGGAAGAAAATGAGACCAAATGTCCTAAAGATCTGTAATTTAACATGGATGACGATCAAAGGCTGCCACTCCCTTGCTTCTCAAAAATATGTCAGCCTAGGTTACTCAAAGAATGTAAAAGAAAAGTTCACAAAACATCGGCTGGGGATTCTCCATTCGACTCCACACCTTCCACCATGGCAGAGGGATCAATTCCCAAACTGCTATCAACTATGCAGCTCAGCCATAGAAGAACTGTTGCCCTGTTTGCATTTGCAACAAACTGAACAGAGAATGGATCCGACTGTTCAAAACTCAGTTTAACTCACGAGGGTTTCACATGCGGAAACAGGCAGTGCTTGCCTGCTTTAACTCAGAGGATCCACAGCTCAACTGCAGGCTGGTAACGTTTCTTGAGCTGGCAGAAAACGCTAAGAGCCAGCCAACACTCTCCACCATCAGCACTTGCAGTCACTACGGAAGTGAGTGGCCTTTAATCCACAGTTTACTCACTGGTCTAATAACTACTGTATTTTATACCCCTAGCCCAGGTCCTCCAAACCATAATCCCTCAACAGACAGGTCGACAGGAAACCCACTACTTGTTCCTATGTTTGCACCACATGTTTGCACTTTCCAATATGCAAGGAAGAGTTGGAATACTGATAAATCAGCGCCCCTGCTAACTAATTGCTGGTCAATTTGTATTTATTTTAAGCATGGGTTTATATATTTCATGCATTTTATTTTATATAAATTTTTTTAACTTTGCTGCATTGCACATGGTTTAATTAATTGTGCAAATAAAAAATACTTATTTATTGTAATTTAACTGTCCAGGATATATTTAGTCAGGAAGATCGCATCATAATCACTAAAGGGTTGAGTTCATGTTGAATACACCTATTGGCGGACCTAGAGTGCCCCATAACCCATCCACCCTCTTTGCTACTTAATCAGTTATTCCTAAGCATGAAATCATGAGATAATTTACTTCCATTTATTAGTGTTCCTCTGTGAATTTTATAATTGAATGCAATTCTGCAAGTTGTATCGAGATAGAAAGGGGAGCTTGCCAGGGTTGCCTACTCTTCTCATTACTGTTTGAGATGTTTATCAAACCTCCATCTTGAAGCACTTCTGAAGGTGTGACTATACAAGTTGACCTACATTTTCCAAACTGCTATTAACATTTTAGTGTATCTGGAATAAATGGCACCATTTTTTGCTCCTGAACGAAGAATGCTTGAAATGCTTTAAAAGTGGGAAAGATTTGAGATTTCATCATATATCAAAAACAAAGACAAAACAGTAGGTATATTACTAAATTTCTTGAAATCTGATGTACCCGATTACATGCAAAGTACGTGAACCACACAGGTAGGTCGTCCTATTCCTCAGGATTATGATAAAAGGACAGGCGCCTGCCATGTACAATTAAATTACGAAGCCCGACTACTGAAAACAGAGAATATGTTTAGGCCCGGCTGCATATTCCACTCTCCCTAGCTCAGAGAATGAGTCATATTTAGATGATTGCTCGCCCCATTGCAATTGCTTTTTTCTCTTTCAATGTCTACCATGTTGCTTAGAATTTTATTGCAACCACTTTTCAAATATTGCGCTAAAATGTAATTCCAAAGACCTAAAGTATTTTTCCCAATATTATATGATATTACAAATGTCTAACTACAAGTCAGATGATGTCAACAACTGGAGCCCAGTCATTCATCTACTACTGCTGGGAAAAATCATTGCGAAGTCTATTGTCGCCCTATTCCAAAACCCAACCAACACCATCCTGCATAACTAACAGTCCAGCTTTATATCAGTATGCATCACTGAGATAGCCACCATCTAAATTTCTGACAACCATCCCCTGATCTCTGATTGCTACACCCCTATCTCCTCATCTTCTGTACAACCTACGATCGATCAAGTTCTTCTTTACCCCGTCCCATCTCAAATGTGCTTTAATGGCAGTTAGTGCAGGTGGGCTCATGGCCTCCAAAGCTCCTTGCTTTCACCTGTAACCATCCCCCACTTTGGGGCACACCTGGGGGTCCTCATCAACACTTGAGAATACGTAGATGACACTGGTTGTAGCCGAACATATCATCAGACCATGACTGTACGACAAAAAAGCTTTGCCACTATTCAAGCACTGATTTCTAAATCCTTACCACAAAGCAAATCCTAGTAAAACATCATTTGTTCTCATTGTCCAAGGCAGCAAAGAGCAAGTAATAAGAGAATCTCTCTCAAAAATGGCATTTTGCAGTTTTGTTCTTGGCTCCTAATGCATAGTGCCTCTGGGATTTCACATTGATAACAATGTCAGCATCAAGGCCCACATTGTATACAAATCCAAGAGTGCATGACATTACTCGACTCTGCTCTTCGATATGATGCCCTCCATTCCACATTCTGACTTTAACACACCTGTACTGATGCCTGTTCTATCACATTTTCATAAAGGTAATGCTTTGCTGACCAACATTGCAGATACTCACTTCAAACTGCTGCAGGTTGTTCTATATGTTCTATATGTATCACTCATTTTTTTAAAAGCCTTCAGAAAGTTTTCGAAATCACAATAACATGTAAAGATCTTCACTGCTTCCCATTCTCTACATGCATTAAGTTCAAGACATGCTGGATCATCTACAAGGTTGTCAACTCCAACACCTGCTCTTAATTGAAGACAAAAATCAAGACCTCTGTTGTACAACATTAAGATCTTGCTGCAGTAGCATCAGAATAAAGAAAGGAAATATTAGAAAACAAAGACTAAGCAGCAGGCATTCGCCTGCTATGAATCCAGAAAATGCAACAACATCCCACTTCAGAACTGGCAGACCCTATCCCATCTCCATCTCTGAAAGGAGATGAAGCGAGAATCTTCTCAGTAAGGTCCATTTATGTGTATGATGGTGTCATGCGTGGGTGACCTAAGCCAATGTCGGACATGACAAAGTCAGTTAGTCACTTAGCTCTCAAATATTCTTACTGTCTGCCAGAGTAATTTAAAATGTTCTCACGTGTTGTACACTAATAGTAGCTGTGCGCCTCCACTATAATGAAATAGCTGTTACTGAGCTCTGTGTAATTTTTATGTTTTTGGGACATTGGTCCGTCATCAATTACATATGAATGTATTTTTAAGTAGGCTATATTAGATTCCTTGTGCTTTGACTTTGGGAGGCAGTGGAAACAATTACGGCCGAAACAAGCGACTGTCCCAATAGACGAGTCAAGAAAGGTTAAGTATTGTGGAATATATACCCTTCTGATGCTGTGAAAATATATTGGGTCAAAAGTGAATATATACCCAATTGTGAGATTTGCATCATGGAGTGTACTCGGATACTATCAATATGCAGTTTCTCCCGTTCTGAAAGACTTTTCATGAACCTGATCCCAATCATGTATTGGTTAATGTGCTGTCATGAATGGATGTGCTGCTACTCTATGAATCAAGTGAATAGATTTGATGCACTATCATTGGCTTAGTGGAGTATTCTTGATGGAGCAGTGGCTGATGATGCTCTAACTTATGAACAGCTTTGGAATATTGACAGGCGGTAGTATTGTCGTTTGTTTATCAATACAAACATCTATCGCAAACGAAATATTTATATTTAAAATATATTGATGGGCATGTTATCGTTGGATTATTGAGCAACTGCCTTCTTTGTTAAAAACACGAGAATGCATGTGCACGCATGTACAAGCCTGGGTTGCCATCATTGAATGGGTTTTATAAAAGTAAAAAATATTCAAAGTTTGCTGCCCATGCACACAAGCACAAATGGGCGGCTATTATAGATTGTTTTTTAACAAAAATAATTACGTATGCCTCTCATGCGTGCATATGAAGATACATGAGCAGGCTATTAGCAGTACTAGAGGAACGTCTTTGCCTTCGCCAACGGAAAAGGTAATACATGTGAAAAGCAGACACTGGCCTAGTAGTTCCTGGCACTGAAGGTCAGTGCCAGCTTTAGGGTGGTGCGACAGGTGCCACAGCAGAAGGTGTCGGGCTCTGGGGGTGCTGTATTTTGAAATATCTAGCAATTACAATATCTAGTAGTTAATAGCACCTGCTGCAGATCATTGTGTGCCCAGCAATGTTCAGGCGATACTTAAACTGTCAAAATAACTCTGGTATGAATTTACATGCTAGAGAGATTTGAATTTTGTCTGGTGACAGTTTTGGCTCATCATGAAGTAGCGCAGAAGGTTAATGTGTTTGCTGCAAAGCATATCTTGCATGCAAATCACAGAATTGTATTTTATGTGGACGGCTCAGTTGTGTACTTCTTTAACCCGAGAGATCCTTTGGTGAATTTCAACTTATAAGTTTCAGTCCTAATGGGCTATGTTGGCTAAAGACTAACACCAAAGTGTTGCATAAAAACTGCAAACCATTGGTTAGAAGATAATGCTTTTTCTTGTGTCTTTGAGTATCCTAGGGCTGGTAAAAATGTTTGTTTGGGTGGAAATAAATTCAGCAATCAAATTGCCTCCCTCAATATGTCATTAGATATCTAATGATTGGTTTGGATTTTGACCTTATTTTAAACTAAGTGGAGTTTAGCATCACTCACCATTTGCTTTTCATTTGAAGTGCGCACACAATGGCGGTTCTGGCTTTGAAACTGATCAATTGCAGTATAACTGCCATGCATACATATGAAGGTACAGTAGCAGGCCAGTATCAATGTTGGGGGAGCTACTGTCTGTGTTGGTGTGCACATATATAAACAATCTTACAATATATAGTTTGGTACTATAGCATACAGCGTGGGACAGGTGGTCAGCACACTTTAGCCAGTGTGTTACCCGATTGTGATTAATGACATTCCACTCATGCACAATGTGAGCATTCACACATAGTTCCCTTCAGTAGGGCTGGCTTTAGCTCGAGTGGTGCCCGGTGATACACAACGATCTTTGTTGGCGCCCACCAATGATGTCCTTCATGGGGTCTCTCCATCAAGGGCCCTCATCTCTCCATAGCAATGCTCTTACTTGTATTTCATTCTTTTATAGCTCTAGTCAGCCATTATGCAGAAACAATTAATCATATATGTGTAAATCAATGCACATGAAATGTTACATAAGACAATTAAAACTACAAGGTGTAGGAGTCACATTTTATCAATTCTGGTATTTTTTAAGAGTGCTTGGTCTGGAGCAACACAAAACACACAAGATGATGGACGGAATGTTGCACAATGGCAAAACATTCACCCCCAGTCACAGATATGGGTTTAATCCATCGTCATTTTGCTCACCACGCCATCCTAGTTCAGACAAGGCCATTTGCAAATCAGTCTTGACCCTGTGCCTCATGGGAACAGTCCAGCCCGAACTGCCAAGCCATGTCTTCCCTGGACCGGAATCAAGCATCCTAGGACCGTTTTCGGACCATCAGCCGCCATCAGCTAGGATATCTTGACTCCAGTGGCTTAGTGAGCACGGGACCCACGTCTGGGCATACCCTTCCCACATAGGGCGAACAGCAAAACACACAAGATGATGGACGGAATGTTGCACAATGGAAAAACATTCACCCTCAGTCACAGATCTGGTCTTAATCCAGCTTTATTTTGCTCACCACGCCACCCCAGTTCAGACATGGCCATATGCAAATCAGTCTTGACCCTGTGCCTCATGGGAACAGTACAGCCCGAACTGCCAAGCCATGTCTTCCCTGGACCGGAATCAAGCATCCTAGGACCGGTTTCTGGCTATCAGCCGTCATCAGCCAGGATAGCTTGACTCCAGTGGCGTAGTGAGCACGGGACCAACATTTGGGCATACCAGTCCCACCTAGGGTGAAACGTGCGACACAATGAAATGATGGACGGAATGCTGAATAAATCATACATTCATCCCCAGTCAAGAGATCTGGGTGAAATTCATTGTTCTTTTGCTCACCATGTCACCCCAGTTTAGACCCAGCCATATGCAAATCAGTCTTGACCCTGTGCCTCATGGGTACTGTCCAGACCGAACTGCCAAGCCAGGTCCTCCCTGGACCGGAAACAAGCATCCTGGGACCGGGGGACCTGCTAGAGATAAAGCGCACACCTTTGCACTATTTTGCAAATTGCAAAAGTGTGCGTGTGTGGCATTAGACAGTCTAAAACTTTCTTTCCTTTACCTAGAAAGCCAATTACACAACAATGGGGAAACCCAGCAATCTGACGGACCTGTAATTTTCTGTCTGAGCAGGCGCATACCTACAAGGGTGTTTCTATTGGATTAACTCCCTTGATTAATTAACATAACCATGTCAGAAGATGAGACACTAGCATACTTCACAGAAGAAGATATAAACAGATTAAACAAGGACAAGCAGGGACAGGTTTCTTTTTCTCTACATCGTCCACTATTGACTTCACTCTTAATGACAAGGTAGGTTGGAAAGATTGGAAAAGAAGCTCATACACTCTAGACTCCATGGTCATTTGCTTACAAAATATTAACAGGCTAATATCATTCCAGTCGGATTAAAAGTCAGGAATGAACCAGCAATTTTTGTGGACATTCCTAAATTCAAGAAGAAGTTTAGTTTTGTTGCAAACAATTGTTATCGCCATTGGTTGGTTCTGTGGGTGGAGACAGCCTTGGAACCGGTTAAAAAATGGATCAAAGAAATTGCCGACCTCAAACGTGAGATCATTGAGGATACAGCATTGACCAATGCAAGAAGGCCCTAAGAACTCCTAGAAAAAATGATATGTGACTTTGAAACCAATACACAAGCACCCAAATTGGATAAATTAGCTGAAGATATAAGGTTTTATGATAAAAAGTCCACATACCCTTATTTGCAAGAGGACCATTACAAACTAGACACGCAGGGTTGATACTCTAACAGAAGTAGAGGAGGCTTTAGAGGCTTTAGGAGATTCACCACCTTTTCAGAAACTTCAGGTGCTAGCAGCACAGGCAGCGACACTCAACAACCAGGCACTAGATCAGGCTACTATAATCAAGTGAACAGGTATCAGGCACAACCCCAAGGCCAACATTTTTTAGGGGATGTCCAATAGAGACAACCCAGGGGCAGAGGCAACTCATGGAAATAAGGCCAATAGAGAGGACAGGACTGGTTTGCAAAGGACTATCTTTTGTCCCAACCACTCGGCCTAACTGTTTTAACCTGAAATGGAACTTTACCATTTTGTCCAAAAAATACAGCTACGCCACTGCTTAAACAAAGTACCGTCACGTTTAGCTCTCTCCAACACTGGTGTATGGTGTCTCTCAACCTTTACACTCCAAACACATTTAATGTCTCACAAAATATTGGCATATGAAAATGTAGCCTTAAGAGATTAAATGAATTCATGCTCTCGTAAACAAAATGTCAGTTACAACATCTCGAAGACTGAATGGGAAGCACTTAAATTCCTTAAAGAAAATCAAAACATTGTCATCAAATAAACTGATAAGGGTGGTGTGATTGTTATTCAGGACACCACGGACTACAAAATGAAAATTGTTACTCAACTTGTGGTTGGGGTCAGTTACCCAAGTTGAGCTCAGACACTATGAAGGAGATAAGCAAACTCATTAGGGATATTACAGATTCTGGTCTCAATCAAGGTTTTTTTGTCAGAATTGGAATATGACTTTCTCAACAAAAAACATCCATTTTGCTGACGATTTATACTCTGCATAAGCTTCATAAAAATGTGGAACACCCACGGGTAGCCCCATTGTATCTGGATGTGGATACATACTGGAACCACTATGTAAATATATGGATTACTTACTCAAACCTTGTGCAGAGTCCACTAAAGCATATCTAAGAGACACTATAGAAACAATCAGATTGGTTGACAAATAGGCCTTTAACCCGATGAATCAACTATTGGTATCAATGGACATTTTATCCCTCTATACCAGCATCCCACAGAGGCCTGCTCTGGAGGTTATTAGGACAGTTCTTAATAACAGCCCACAACCTGTTCAAGTCCCCATGGAATTCATTTTTAATTTACTTGAAGTAGCCATGATAAAAAACATTTTCATTTTTCAAAGGGAAATATTTCCTTCAAACTCAAAGAGTTGCTATGGGCGCAAGTTTTGTGCCGAACCTTGCGATATTGTGTATGGATGACTTTGACAACAGTTTAATTTTCAATGAGGTCAATCCCTACCTAAACCGTATAACCCTTTGGAATCAGGACATAGATGATGTCCTCCTTATCTGGACAGGTAATGGGATTGAACTCAAGGTATTCAATCTATGGCTGAATGACAGGTCTCCAGATATTACATTTACTTTCCAATTTAGTCCCTCTGTGATTAATTTCCTGGAAATTTCTATTGAGGTACAGAATGATGTACTCTACACCACCATGTTTAGAAATCACTCTTTTTCAAAAGAAACACACTCCAACGCTATAGTAGTCACCATCCCAGATGCCTGGGAGACAATTTACCCTTCGGGCAATTTCTAAGACTGCACCCGGAAGGTGGACTATTTCAAGGCATCAGAAAATCTGCTCTTTAGACTTTTGGAGAGAGTGTACCCTAAGAGATTACTCAAAAAAGAATATAAGAGAGCCAAGTTTATTCCCAGAGAAACCTTACTAGAACCAAAACCATGCACTGGTGACTCTACGGAGAGAATGATTTGTGTCACTACTTACTGCACACACAGTAATGACATCAGACGTATCATCTTCATTTAATTGACATTGATTTCAGATGAGCTTGAATTAAATGAACCACTGATGCACTTTTTTAAGAAGGGCAAAAGCATCAGGGACCATGTAGTTAGTTCCTTCTTGAGAACCCCGACACAGCCCTCAAGTTGTCCCATGTGGAATCTACCTCAAATTGTGGGACATTACAAATGGGGTAGCTGCAAAGCATGCAATATCACAATTGAGACCAAACATTTTAGTTACATAGAACACATCTTTGAAATCAAGAGTCACACCAATTGTTATGACACCATGCGATCCTTTGTCCTTGCAGATTACTTTACATTGGGCAGACATGTCAGAAAGTGAAAACATGCATACTGCAACACTGTAGTTGTGTGAGATGTAACATTCCAGGGGCACCTTAGTCAAACATTTTCAAACACTCAACCACCCAGTAGACAGTCTCAAATGGTTAGCCCTAGAAAAGGTTACACTTGGCCCAAGAGGTGGTGATATATCAGACATTCTCAATTTGCGTGAGTGCAAGTGGATGCACATTTTAGACACTGTCTATCATGGGTTGAATGAACTGGAGGAGATTGTAAGACAGATACCTTTTCTTAATACTGGTTGAATATTCCATCTGTTCATTCTACTTTTCTATGCGTGGCCTTTCAATTCAGTATTCCATCTCCTGTACAGAAACTCTTCTAAACTATCTACTGACTTATCACATCACCTTATTGCCCCTTACACCGGGTAACGTCATTCATTTGGGATGCATACAACTGCATATGATATATTATAAATCATAACTTGTTTGAACTGTTATGTTTTAATTTGTTGGGATTAGAATTGTTGTGTTCCACTATGGGAATGTTATTAAAGCTTTTGGACGACTCAAGATGACCTGAACTGCAAAAACTATAAAACAACACCACCTACGCTTGCATATAATACATTGGAGTTTACAACTCTATGTGAACTGTCATAAATTGATGTGAATTGTTATGTGAAGCTTATTGAATTTTCTGAAATACTGAACCTGCTAAACACTATAATGTATCCATTTTATGTATCACAATGCCTGACTTTTTGTTGAGATCATGGAACGAATTATATGTATATGACTGCATCAGTTCATTGTGATTATGCATTATCCATTTACTGCCACACACCGGCGGGTGACGCAGGTCCATGTCCATTTAGTTAGCAGCTAGCGACTGTGCTCTCAACATGCGCTCAGCTGCGTGCACGCTGACCTTTCTGCGCCTATTTCTAGACACTGACTTCGAAAGACTCGCAGAGATGCAAGACTCTTCCGGAGTGATTTCATGACTACAAGTAACCTTCACGACTGGAGCCCCGCTCAGTCTTGCATGTCTGGATTAAGACATCCTTCTGTTATTTCGACAATACCTGATGTATGATGGTTCCCTCTTATGCTTTGTTCTGTTTCGTAGACATTGGATCCGATTAATTCTGGCTCCATGAACATTGCCCTTCATGGTGTTATACTAAATGGAAAAAGAAATGTTTTTTTGAAAACCATAGTTCAAGCAATTTGTAGCCCATTAATGTAAGTATGGACATGTTCACAGCTATTCATAACTTGTTACAATCCTTTCTTAGTGTTGATGTGCAACCTTAATTTAATTGCAGCACAACTGCTGCCTCCAGTATCCGTTAAGAACTACTGAGGAAGCTTTGTGTTTGTCATTTCTCTGACCAGGAGCCCATGGACTCAACTTTTCATGTTCCTCACAATTTTGTTTATAGTAGGTTCGAGGTGAGTTGAGGTGCCATATGGATATAAAATAATTTTTACTTCCATCCAGTCTATTAGTCACCCAGATATTAGTCCATGACATCGCCTTACTGATTTGGTAGGTTGCAACTTCTGTCCTGATGAAGACCCACTTTTAAGGAATCATTAGCTCTCCCACTCTCCGTGGGGTAGAAACGTCGATTTTCTCTAAAAACCAACCTGTACTTAAATTTCATCCACATGAAGATAATGGAAAGTCTTTTACTGGATTCTACTTTTCTGTGGATTACGTTATATAATATGTTGTAGACAGGCTTTACCTTCAAATTTTATAAACATTGTAATTCATTGCACCTTTACACTCATCCACGTCTTTCACGAACACTCCTTTGAGCACTTGCCTTTCTTCACTTTTTTCGGAGTAACAGTCCTTTACAAATATGTTGTATAAATTGATTGTGGTATAACAAATACAATATAAATCGTGGTAATTGAACTTCACAGATTTTTTTGTGTGTTTATTTTGGGAACTTTGGGGTTTTCAAAATGAATCAAATTCCGTTTGACCCACCTCTTTTGTAACTTTAAATAGAGAGCAACAACGCAATATTTTAGTAGCTATGGTGCTGTCATTCTCTCTCCCTCACCCAACTCAGCACAGTAACTTTGGTATACTGTACGGTGTTACGTCTGTTATTAGTTAATGTGCCACCTTCATCTTTGACCCAAAATGTGCACTATGCAGCTCTCATCTGCGGATACCCACCAGTACCCCCATCTAATCTGTGTGTGTGTGATGTCTAGCATACATTTTGTAATGGAAGTATTCAGTTCCAGAAAGAAAATACGGTGCTTAGACAATTTGTTAGCCATTCCTAATATTGAATATGTGTGTACAGTATAGCACACGTGTGAAAAATACAGCCATATAAAATTATTTCTCTTGTTTTACACCTCCCCTTCTCAAGATTGCATCATTTTATAATCCAAAGCAAGGACCTATAAGCTTTGTAAAAAATGTTTTGAGCTGAAAGTAAAATCACCTTTCAAACCTTTTCACCACTTGATAGTCGTGCAAAGTTTTGATAAATGTGCCCCTTCCTTTATACTTCTGTCTGCGCCCTTTCAATGAATTTATGCAACAGGAATTGTGATACATTTTAGTGCTAGCAAGGGGAGGGGTTGGGTTGGCCCCTTTTGATCCTATCAGCTCTGACACTGAGCTACAACAAAAAATACAAGTAATTATACTCATTTAACATAGACTAAAGAGCCATCTGAAACTGAAATAGGTCCACATGGCTCCTACACAAGTACAATTAACAGGCTTGCCAAGGCCCCTATAAGCTTCGCCAATATGTGTTATAGGTGGCTGCTATTAGTGATGACTGCAATATTTGCTGTTTTCCAATAACGTTTCTGAAGCATTGTTATTGAACGAGAAGCGACTTCCATTTAGTGAATAAATAGTTGAACTAAAGAAAATGCAGCTCGTAAAGGATGAGTGGTATTCTCTCTATGAAGTGATTGTAAACTATTCCTCTGCATTTTAGATATTGAATAAGACGAATCACATATATCAAAGGCTGAAATCTGATGAATTTCTATATAGCATTCTTGATTTAGCAAAGAAAATTGATATTATAAGAGGGTATTATGTCAAGGAATTTGCTAGCTTCATACTGAAGCGCGTTAGCTCTAATTTATAATTTGAATATGCTATATGTTGTGTAGGAGAGTAGGATCTGCTTCCTATGGTCACGCCCACTTTTTGCTGTGATTCTCTGGTTTTTCAACTTTAATGTGGCTGCGGCCCTGCTAATCAGACTCACAGCACAGCTGTTCTCTCTCTAAATTGATACCATGTACTTTAGGTACATACCAGATTGGGTATTATGTAACCTCTGTGAGCCCCTGTATATTGTACCATAGGTACCCAGGGCATAGGTGCATCCAAGGCCTACCAGGGGCTGCAGCATGTATTATGCCACCCCTGGCTAGACCTCCAAACTGACACTACAGGCTGATCCCTCAGCTTGGGTAAGGTGGTGTAATCACCCCTTACTTAGATATAGTATACCTATATCTACCTTTACATATAGACACATATACACCTATAAGCCACTCCTATGATAGGCCTCGACAATCCTGGAGGCAGAGTGCTTAGTTTTATGTGAGAGGGTGCCCTAGCATGAGCTGAGCCCCTCTGCAGCTTTCGGAACCATCTCCTTGTAGCTGTTCTATGATATAGCCATACCATATACTCTTAAGTGCATTATAATCCTCACGGTTAATACTAACTTTGGTTTGGCTTTATTAAAACATGTTGTGTAAGGTGTCAAACACTTTGGAATACTACCCCCCCACCAGTTCTGGTGGCGGGGGTAGCATTCCTCCCTTCTAGAGGGAAAATGCATGTTTGTTACTGCTTTACCTGGTTAAAGTTAAACAGAGCCTCAGCATCACAAAATGGATGCTGCTGCCACAGACACAAGTCTGACAACCTGGTGCTGGGGAATCTCCGGCAAGGGCGACCTGGACAATAGGTTTCCTGTCTAGGGAGGTGCCAGCACCTCCCCAGACAGGGGTTATGTGTATTGGGGCATGGAGGGCTGCATTCAGTGAATGCATCTAGACATTGCCTGGGGCACACAAGGTGCTCCGTGCATTGCCCGGTTCAAATCAGTTGCTGGGGCACTCCAGCCCCACCTCTGGCGCGAACCTGGACAAAGGGAAAGGGGTGTAACCACCCCCTTCCTAGGCCCACCCATAGGAGGGACCTAGGCAGGTAATCTAGCCCTTTAGCTTAGTATAAGTAAAGGAGCTGTGTCCCCAGGACTTTAGATTATCCTGGAAAGAAACTTTGATACAGAACTCTTGGACCTTCGACATTCTATTCTGACTAAACGACGGAAGACATCTCCCTTGTGGTCAAGGAGTGACCACCCTGTGCAAACAGGCACCACCAGTAACTTGCTGGTCTGCTTTGTCGATGCTCCTGCTGGAACCCGAAGACTCAGTGACATAGAAACTGGACTCTTTGACTTCTCCAACTCCGACCCACATTCACAGCAAAGCTGAGACCCGTGGCGGACATGAGAGACGTGGGACCGGACACCCTGGATATCCTGCATTTTGCTAACTGCACGACGACCGAGGTACCCTTGCAGTTGTGCATTGGTGTATGAGAAGCCCCAAACCTGAGCGCTATTTGAATCAAAGCTCAGTCCTTCACACTCCACGAGTGTTTTGCCTGGGGCCTGCTCTTGCATTTAAGCTTGACGTGTCTTCTTGGTTCCTTGCCCATTGGCTAGTGAGCCCCCTCTTTTTGAACTAAACTGCTTTCCTGATTGCTCCACGCTTGCTCCAGCTTTCCTTCAAAGGAGAAGCACTGCAGACCTTGCTGGTCGGCAACAGAGCCAATCTCAACATCCTGTGTGGGTTGCGGTTGCCAAGGCTTGTTGGGTCCAATCCGGATACCAACTCCGGAGTCAACTAGATCCATTGTTGGACAGCTCGTATCCAGCTCTTGGTCATCGTAGATGCCTCCTGGACCACGTGGCTGGTGGTCCATGCTACCACTAGGATAGCTTCTCTATAAGGTTGACTTTACAACCACCATCAATAAGGGTCGATTAGACTGGTGCAAGGTGCCCACTACAATAGTGGACATCATATGCCAGGCTAACTTCTCACATTGGTGTGCAGCGGATGGGATAAGAGCTTGCTGTTGTTTTACCATATAATCTTGAAATATCATTTGAAAGATCACATTAAGGTACCTGTAGGTACATTTAAATCAAGTTCTTATAATATATAAGTTCTACTGAACTTAGAAGTTGTAGGTGGTAAGGGCCTAGCACACCCTGACTACAACTCCTAGAGAGGTTCTAGTAGGAAACCATTTAGTGTAGGTAGGTGCACACACCACACCTCACTAGAAAATGTCCTTAGAAGCAGGCCCTAGGGGACCTCTTCAAGAAGTAATGCCGGGGGGTACCTTCTAAGTATGACTCATTCACTTTTCATGAGTTGAGAAGCATGTGTGCAGTCAGAAAGTTGAGACAAGGCCAGTGTCCAAACTTTAACCACCTGGTAGATATCTTAGTGGCTCATGATGTAGAGAATGCATCAGACCCAGGTAACCATGGTAGTGGAGAGGGGGGCCATCTTTCAGCAGAGGAAAATACCACTGGAGATGATCCACTGGTCTCTGTTGAGGATGATGACCAGGATGCAGCTGATGAAACACCCCTGGCGAACCTAGGACTATCTGGAGGTGGAGAGGGCCAAGGGAGGCCCCCTTCCACTCACCTAGAAGGCCTAACACAGGAAACAGAAGGCACAGATCCCACTCCAGATGTTCTGATCATTCTGATTTCTCAGTAGGGTCCAGTACATCTGCTGTGAGGAGGATGACTTCCCCTCAGAGGAGAGAGCACAAAGCTAGGATGAAGGAAGTCAAGCTTAGGATCAAGAGACAAGAAGTTGCCCTTGCAAAAGAGACCCTGGCTCTTGAAAGAGAGAACAAGTTGTGTGGGCTAGATCCCACTGGTGGCAGCACAGTACCTAGAGATAGGAAAAGTCACATGACCATAGAAACCTGAACAAGATTGTCCCTCCCCTATCATGTTGGGGATTACATCCACAAATGGATAACTGCTTTGGAAAGGGACTGCAAAGTGCAAAAGTTCCCCAAGGAGCAGTGGGCAGCAATCTTGTGGCTCGCCTTTGCAGATAAAGGCAGAGATAAGCTCCTGACAGTTAGTGAACAGGATGCTGACAATTACAATGTCCTGAAGAGTGCTCTGATAGATGGGTTTGGCTTAACCACTGAACAGTACAGGTTGCTGTTCTGAGATACCCAGAAGACACAGACTCAGGACTGGACTGACTTTGTAGATTGTGCTACTAAGGCTCTGGAAGGCTGGTTACTGGGCAGTAAAGTTAATGACTATACAGGATAGTATAATTTGATCATGAGAGAACAAATTCTTAACAACTGTCAGAACCAGTTATTGCATCAGCACCTGGTTGACTCTGATCTGACCTCTCCCCAATAATTGGGAAAGAAGACAGACAAATGGGTCAGAACCGGGGTGAAGCAGAAGGTACAGAACCAAGGTGGTGATCAGAAGAAGCAAGAGCAAAAGGGTGGGGAGAAAGCAAAATACCAGAAGTATTCTCAAGGTCCCCAAAAAGCTTCTAATGGTGAGTTTTCCCATCCTGCAAAAGAGAAAGAAGGTCCTAAGAAACCATGGTGCAAAGTATGTAAGGTAAATACTCACTGGACCAGTGAATGCACCAAGAAGGAGGCAGCTCCAGCCACCATTGCCCCTAAGGCAACTGTTCCCCCTAGTACAGCTAATAATGGTGGTTCTCAGCAGAAGGATTTAATAGGGTTAACCCTGGGAACTGAGATGGATTCTGGCCTAGTCAGAATACCAACTCAAGCTGTTCTTGTCTGTGATGTGGACACGGCTATGTCCTCTACTGTGAACCCCAGTAACTTGGGCAAGTACAGACAGAATCCTTTGATTAATAACAAAGTGGCTCAGGCCTACAGGGATACATGTACTAGTGTCACAATGGTGACACCCAGCTTTGTGGACCCTGGACAGATAATACTAGGTGACACTTACCTAGTGACCAATGCAAGCAATGTCACTATCACCCATAGTATGGCAATTGTTAATTTCTCCCGGGGAGGGGTAACTGGCCTCAAAAGAGTTGTTGTTAGTTCAGATCTTCTTGTAGAATGTTTGCTTGGCAATGACCTAGAATCTTCAGTCTGGTCTGAAGTGGAGTATAGGACTCATGCAGAGATGTTAGGTATATCAGCACATGTCCTTGCTGTGACCAGGTCACAGGTCAAAAATTGCAACACTGAACAGGCCCTGGATCCTGAAATAATGGACCAGTTGCCTACCAGGAGGAGAAGCAGTAGGGTTAAGGCAGTGCCTTCCCCCTTGCCTCAGGAAGAGATTCTGACTTCACAGGAAGCTGATTGTGAGACCCAGGAGGAAACTGTCCTAGGAGAGCTTGAGCCTGATCAGGTTGAGTTTCTTGGGACAGGGGTACCCTCCAGGGCAGATCTGAGGCAGGCGCAGTTAGACTGCCCTTCTCTCGAACCCCTCAGACAGCAAGCTGCTGTTGAGGCTGCTGGAAATGCTAGTGGGACCCACAAAGTCTGTTGGGATGATGGGCTCCTGTATTCAGAGGCTAGAGACCCAGAAGCCTGGTGCTTCCACGAGGTTGGTCCTACCTTTGGCTTTCAGGGGCATCCTTCTCACACTACCCCATGATATTCCCTTAGCAGGACATCTTGGCCAGAACAAGACTTGGGACAGGCTTGTCCCTCACTTTCACTGGCCCCACATGTCAGAAGACACCAAGGAGTTTTGTCGCTCCTGTGTCACCTGCCAAGCCAGTGGCAAATCAGGTGGAACCACAAAGGCCCCCCTAATACCACTACCTGTGGTGGGGGTTCCCTTTGAAAGAGTAGGGATTGACATTGTTGGACCAATGGACCCCCAAACAGACTCTGGGCACAGGTTTATTCTGGTGGTAGTGGATCATGACACCAGATACCCAGAAGCTATTTCCCTAAGGACCACAACAGCACCTGTTGTGGCAAGAGCCCTCTTGGGAGTTTTCTCAAGAGTGGGTTTTCCGAAGGAGGTTGTCTCAGACAGCGGTGCAAACTTTATGTCTGGATATCTGACTGCTATGTGGAAGGAGGTGGAGTGAACTACAAGTTCACCCCACCCTATCATCCACAGTGCAATGGTCTGGTGGAGAGATTCAACTAAGCATGGGCGAATTTTGCGGATCGGTGATCCGCAAATTCGCACGAATTTGGGGCCAAAAATCCGTGAATTCGCGGATTTTGTGAATTTGCGGATTTTTTTTATAGGTGCCGTTTTTGTTGTCCCCAGTGACCATGTGTGTGTTTTATGCCATCGCGCCGAAGGGCGCAGGGTTCCCTTGAGTGAGCTGTCCATCATAGTGGGTAAATGGCGGGAAGACGGTGCACACACTGCTAGTGTGTGGGCGGGGCCAAACGGGTGGGCTTCTATGCGAGTTCACATGCCCCTTGTGTGTATGTCAGAGACCAATCAAAGCAGCAGACTAGGAGAAGGACACAGGAACTGGACAGGGATTGCGATCGTGAAAGTGAAGGATGCACTTTGCTTCCTTCACTTTCTCGAGCGCAATCTCTGTGCAGTTCCTGTGTCTAGGGCTTCTTTCTCCTCATCTGCTGCTCTGATCGGTCTCTGACCTTTTTTACACACAAGAGGCATGTGAACTGCATACTTGTATGACAGTTCACATGCCTCTTGTGTGTAAAGGCAGAGACCGATCAGAGCAGCAGATGAGGAGAAAGAAGCTGCCGGTCATAGGGGAACAGCACGGGGATTGCACTTGTGAAAGTCAAAGATGCAGAGGACTCTATCCAGCATCAGAGCTATTTTTCGATGGTAGAAGTGGGGAGAAAGCACACCTGTCCAGCCTCGAGAAAGCTCACAATTTTTTTGGGGCTGATGAATGTGTCACTGAATTTGATTTTCAACTCGGGCACCTTATATTATATCTTTAAGTGCTTTCTGTTGCGGTTTAATTTTTGTGACAGACGCCTCATTGCCTACTTGTAACTATTCTCTGACCCTGCTTCAAGGGTCAGAGCAGGGTCAGAGAATAGTTGCAAGTAGGCAACGAGGCGCCAGGAAGCACTTACAGGCTTACAGCAGCAGGTGCCCAAGTTGAAGTTAATTTCTTTGTAACCCTTTTGTAAAAGGTTACAAAGAAATTACCTTCAACTTTTGCACCTGCTGCTGTAACCCAGTAAGTGCTTGCCTGAAAATTCGTCCCACTTGCAGATTCGTGGATTTTGCCTCGATTTCGCGCGATTCGCGGATCGCGAAATCGCGGAAAATCCGCAAATTCCGCGAGCGGAATGAATTTTCAGCCAACACTTAGATTCAACAAGATCTTAAAGGGCATGATAAAGGGTTTACCTGAAAAGCTTAGGCGAAGATGAGACATCCTACTGCCCTGCCTTTTGTTTGCTTACAGCGAGGTACCACAGAAGGGGGATGGCTACAGCCCTTTTGATCTTCTGTTTGGGCATCCTGTAAGAGGACCCCTTTGTCTGATGAAGGAGGGATGAGAGTTACCTCTCAAACCTCCCAAGCAAGACATTGTGGACAATGTACTTGGTCTCCGCTCCCGGATGGCTGAGTACATGAAAAAGGCATCCAAAAACCTTGAGGCTAGCCAGGAATGGCAAAAGGCCTGGCATGACCAAAAGGCTGTGCTGACTGTTTACCAGCCAGGACAGAAAGTGTGGGTGTTGGAGCCAGTGGCCCTAGCAGCTCTCCAAGACAAATGGTCTGGACCCCACACTATTGTTCAGCAAAAGGGAGAAGTAACCTATTTGGTTGATCTTGGAACTCCCAGAAGACCCCACCGGGTGCTTCATGTCAACAGATTGAAACCATATGTTGACAGGGCAGACATGGGCTTGCTCATGGCTACAGATGAGGGACAGAGGAGGAGAGTGACACTCTCCCAGACCTGCTTTCTCAGAACTCTGATGATGGTTCAGTTGATGGTGTAGCCTTGGCTCGCTTCAGGATTCAGACAGACCATAAGCCCCTCTTGTGGCTAAATCAGATGAAGGGTGAAAATCCCAAACTGCTTAGGTGGTCCATTTCCCTAAAGGGGATGGACTTTACAGTGGAAAATAGACCTGGGACGGACCATGCCCATGCAGATGGACTCTCCAGATATTTCCATTTAGAACATGAAGACTCAACTGGTCAATGTTAGTTTAATATCCCTGCATTTGGGGGGGTTGTGTAGGAGAGTAGAGTTTGCTTTCTTTGGTCACACCCACTTTTTGCTGTAATTCTCTGGTTTTTCGACTTTAATGTGGCTGTGGGCCCGCTAATCATACCCACAGCCCAGCTGTTCTATCTCTAAATTGATACCATGTACTTTAGGTACATACCAGATTGTGTATTGGGTCACCTCCAGCCCCAGCTCTGGCGTGAAACTGGACAAAGGGAAAGGGGTGTAACCACCCCCTTCCCAGGTCCACCCATAGGAGGGACCTAGGCAGGTAATCCAGCCCCTTAGCTTAGTATAAGTATAGGAGCTGTGTCCCAAGGACTTTAGATTATCCTGGAAAGAAACTTTGATACAGAACTCTTTGACCTTCGACATTCTATTTTGACTAGAAGACGGAAGACATCCCCCTTGTGGTCAAGGAGTGACCACCCTGTGCAAACAGGCACGACCAGTAACTTGCCGTTCTGCTTTGTTGACACTCCCGCCAAAACCCAAAGACCTAGCGACACAGGAACTGGACTCTCAGACTACTCCAACTCTGACCCACACCCACAGCAAAGCTGAGACCTGTGGCGGACACGAGAGATGTGGGACCGGACACCCTGGATATCCTGCATTTTTCTAACTGCTCAATGACTGAGGTACCCTCGCATTTGTGCATTGGTGTATGAGAAGCCCTAAACGCGAGCGCCATTTGCACCGAAGCTCAGCCCTCCACACTCCACGAGTGCCGCGTGGGGCCTGCTCTTGCATTTTAGCTCGACGCGTCTTCCCGGTTCCTTATCCGTGGGCTAGTGAGCCCCCTGAAGACTTTCTTTTTAAACTAAACTGCTTTCCTGGTTGCTTCAGGCTTGCTTAAGCCTCCCTTGAAAGGAGAAGTGCCACAGACCTTGCTGGTCTGCAATAGAGCAGAGCCAATCTCGACATCCTGCGTGGGTTGCGGTTGCCAAGGCTTGTTGGGTCCAATCCGGATACAAACTATGCAGTCAACTAGATCCTTCATGGGACAGCTCGTATCCAGCTCCTGGTCATCATCGATGCCTCCTGGACTTCGTGGCTGAAGAGACAAGCTCACCTTCTTCACCTTCAAGCACGCGACATTGCCTGGTTCCTTCCTGGTTCCTTCCTGGTTACTTGCTAGTGACCCAGACTCTGTCCCCTCTGCTTTCAGGTTCTTCTCTTCACTGATCCACCCTTGGATCCACCCGTAAACTTTTCCTCTGGTCGCCTGCAGCACTTCTTTGCAGCTCTCCATAGAAAATGACAACAAAACCCGACACCAAAAGGCACCTATGCACCCGGCTTCCCTGGGTGAGGTAACACGAGTACTCCGGTGCGCCCGTGGGTCTTGACTCTTGAAGTGTCCTATTCTAAAGGGGTTTTACCGTAGTCCATCTGGAAGTGTCCTTAAACAGTAACTTTGTAACTTCTTCATTCTCCATTATGAGTCAATGGTAACTTGCGACTGTGTTTAGACACTCCACGCGTCTCCCGTGGGCCTCCTACTTCCTAACCTTTGGTTGTTTAGTGTAGCCTCAGTGATTCTACAGGCCCTAGGCCTGCTGTCTAACTCTCATGTGGTTCTTATACCACTTCTTTAGTATTTGGTTTGCGAGGCCCCTAGAGCATAACTGTATTTGTGCAACTTATCTACACTAATTGAGTAACTTGTGATGTAGTTCGACCTCGGACCTCATAAAGAGTTCAGAGGGGTTGTGTTTAGAATAAGTATATATATATATATATATATATATATATATATAAATATATATATATATAAATATATATATATATATATATATATATATATATATATATATATATATATATATATATATATATATTCACTGAAAAAAACATAGGTTAGAGACCATATATAGTTAGGAATTAGCATTTAAAAAACCTTGAAAATTCACTGAAAAAACCATGGGTTATAGACCATATATAGTTAGGGCTTAGCATTTAAAAAACCTTATTTTACTCACACAAAACCATTGAAATTCCATATATAGTTAGTTGCACTAACTATATATCGCGCACCCGCAATCCACTGCTGATGATGTCGCATATTACATCATTCATGACATGGTCAGTGACATCACTGATGACATCACTGATGACATCTCAAATGACATCACTGATGACATCACTGATGACATCTCATTTGACATCAATGACCACATCACTGATGATATCATTCATGTGACAATACAATGCATCTCCTCACATTTTAATATAACCTCTGTTACACCCAGTGTTAAATACAGAGTATAATTTTTGAAACCATTGACACACCAATACTAGTTACTACATACGCACTCACTGATTCCTACGTCTACACACACATTCACTCATTCACCCATACAATCATTCATACATACAATCACTCATCTTTACACTATCATATGCACTCATACACCTATACAGACACTCACACTCTGCCACTCATCCATGGAGTTACTCACACACCTAGTCAGTCCTGTAAAGAATCAATCACACTTCCATTTTCTAATCTATACAGTTAAACATAGAGCACCTTACATTTTCAAACATATACTAACACATACTTACTCTCTTATACAATCATTGATACAAGTACACATTGATCTGCACAGAGTCACACACCTCCCAGCCAGCCACACACACACTCAGTCTCCCATACAAATACTTGGACAATCAATCAGTAACCCATATAGTTAATCATATAGCTACTGATCAACACATGCAGCAGTTTACAGAACAACAGACATAATGATGCACAAATTAAGACAGTTTAGTCACTAACCCATGCACTCAGTGAGACACATTTAATCACTCACTCATACATTCAGTCATGCACCTACTAAATCCTTTGTCCAGACACTTATACTTCCACTCATTTGAGATGTCATCAGTGATGTCATCAGTGATGTCACTGACCATGTCATGAATGATGTAATATGTGACATCATCAGCAGTGGATTGCGGGTGCGCGATATATAGTTAGTGCAACTAACTATATATGGAATTTCAATGGTTTTGTGTGAGTAAAATAAGGTTTTTTAAATGCTAAGCCCTAACTATATATGGTCTCTAACCTATGGTTTTTTCAGTGAATTTCAATGGTTTTTTAATAGCAAATATCATAAGCTGTCGAATGTCAAGTACGTGGTAAGTAAAAACATTTTCGTGTTTATGCACACTGATCTGCTTTGAATGCTGCCCCCCCCCCCTCCCCCTCATTTCTATTAGGAGTACTCTCTCTTTGCAGATAGTGAAGGGTAGTTAACGCAGGCCTTTGCCCCCGTTGTAATCCGTCGTGCCTGCTTCTCTCTCCATTTGATTGATTGTTATCCAAGCATTTACTGTTTTAGAATTGGTTCTCTTTGGTTCATTCTCTATTTACAAACAAGCACAGAGTCGCAATACTCTGTTTAGTCTTTGCAGATAGCGAAAAATCGTGTAAAAAAACAAAAGGAATCAAGCAAAATCAGTAGGCCACTAATGGGATCTCTTTTTGACCTCGCTAAAATAGAAACATTAGGAACAACCCCTCATGACAAACACGAAACTATTGAGATGAACTGAACTCCACACCATGATGGCTGCAATACAGCTCGGCTCCGCCACCCACCCCGCCCAAAATAACGATAAACTCTATGCAAATATTACAAATATATACAACACACCAGCAAAGTAACAGGGTAAAACATTTTATTAAACAACTATTTACATAACTATTTTATACTTTTTGTTGCCCGATCCGGCTAGCTCAATCGATCGAGCATGAAACTCATGCACTCTGGTGGTTCAAAGTTTTGAGGAGTGCTTGTAACACTGTCTGAAGCCTATTTGCACTTGCTTCAGCTTCACTATTGTCAAAGTAAAGTGGGGACTGTTTGAGGACGTGACTGCATTTGTGAACAATGTAATGCGGTGCCACCCTGAACCGCTTGACGGAGGCCCCCGAGGGACGGTGTGATGGCGCGGACTCGGAGGGGGCGCTTGGCTCCGGCTCCCTCCCCAAGTCGTGTTCTCCTGGTGTAGCCTGAGATCGCCCCCGACATAGGTGGCCGGCTCCCGGGATCAAGCGGAACTTTTTGCCTTTTGGTAACTCTTCCATTCTTGACCTTGTCCCACAATCCGTTTCACCTAAAGACACGCTGTAGTGGGGTGCCCCTTTACCATTTCAGTTGCCATTCCGCCCGCTTTTGCTACACTGTGCCTCTTCCGCTATTCAGCTGTTTACCACCCGCTCTTTCGACTACAGCGTCTCGCTCACCATGTAGTTGAGTTGCTCCCGCTCTTGCGGTGCAGCGATAGCCGGCTGCCACAGTACTCTCAAAATGGCGACCGGCTCTTCAGATTTGGGCGTGGTCCACTAAAATTGCCCTGCGACACCTTGGAACTCGGACGCTTGTCTGCTAGAGATTGGGCTCCATTCTCGAAAGCGTCCCCTCAGCCTTGAAGATTCTACAAAAGTCTTGGGGGCCCCCGACTCCCGCAGGCTTCTGGTGGAGAGCGGCTAGCATTATTGCTCGTCGAATGGCCACGACGGAGCTACGAAATGGTGGTGCTCTCATGCTAACGCCAGCTTCAGTCTGAAACATCCAGAAAAACTGTAGACTACCAATTCGATCAGTTCCGGTAGCGCCCCAACGTGACAAGGTAAAGAAGAACTAGCCCTCCCCTCTTTGACTGATGGTTCTTGTTGCCTGTCCCTTCTGTTGTCATTTAACAGAACTATTTAGCCTGCTGAAAGGGGTTGTGTTCCGACCGCTGGTTGGTGGAGACATTTTGACTATATTCTAGACCTGCGTTGTCGCGTAATGCGTCATATGACGCGCCGCGTTAGCGCATCCGGAAGTGATCCGGGGCGCGACGCGCAGCGCGTAACGTAAGCATAACAGGTCATATGACTTGTTAATAAAACTTTTCATTGGTTCATTTTACTTTTCTTATTCTAATGATGCTTTCGAACATTATTTTTTCTTAAATATATGTTTTAATGTTCCAGGCTAATGTACTTTCCCGGAAAATTTACAACTGTCCTGCAAGTAAAATATATTCCTTTTTCGAGAAAAAGGGCGTTTCTTCGTCCCATGACGGAGCCGTTGAGCAAAAGAGGGTCGGCCTGCTGTCTTAGTCGCTGATACGCCTGAATATCAGATTCTTATCGATCACTTTATGTTGCAGGAGTAGAAAACACAACAGCCCTTGACCATTTATCTTTACTGCGTTCCTGCGTATTATACCTTTTACCCTTCATGTAATTGGACTGCTTTATTTCACTTGCCTTTTACTGATTCGAAAACAGTGACTATTATTAAAAACTTTACCAATGTATATACTACTACCATGTTTTCTTTTAAAAACCTTTATTGTGAAAATGTCATTATACAAATACGGGCCTATAACCACGTGGGCCGGCCACGGAGCAAACTGTAATCGTATATGATGAGTAGACATTTACACTGTAGAGGAACGTAATGGGCGGGCCATTAGGTTGCAAGAACTAAAGTGTCTAACAGTTGCGGAATCGGTGGACGTACATTTTATAATTAAAATTCGACAGGGCCACTTACAATAAAATTATCTAGATATACATTTGCGGGCAAGTACCATGGGTGACGTTAATTCGAACTTTCAATAGTACAGTAATCAATAACACATCAGAACTTAATATCAATAGGGATATCGAAATATTCAATCTATTCTCGTCCCCGCCCGCCATGTGCTTCAAAACTGCATACGTATCTCGTGATATCAAGGTTGTGCAACCAGTACACAACAAGGAGTTACGAGTCCCATTTATTCCGGCGCCATTTTGGGCGAGGACGGGCAGGTCCAGGATATAGTCAAAATGTCTCTACCAACCATCGACTATGATGATGTTCATATGCTGTATTTATTAGAGTAACACTCATCTGTCCACATGAAATTAATTTGCCACAATCTAAACATGTCATTTTAATCTTTCCAAAGTTCTTCTAAATATTTGGGACCGTTTCCCTTGCCTCTGATGCTGTCAGTGCCACTTCTTTGATAAATGTACTGGCAGGTCGGGGGTTCTCCTCCAAATCTCTCTTTTATGCAGCACTATAATTAATCGGTGCCACCTCTCCATATGACGATGCATGGTATAGTTACCATAACTATATTTTTTTTCGGTTCCTCTGGAGAGTACATCGTGGCAGATGAAGCGTGTAACGTACCGGGCATTTACCTTTTTTTGCATGTAGAGGAAAGGAAAAAAAATTCGAGCGTCCGAGTTCTAAGGTGTCCCAGGGCCATTTTAGTGGACCAGGCCCAAATCCAAAGAACAGGCCGCCATTTTGAGAGTCCTCTTGCAGCCGCCTGTCGCTGTAGCATCAAGAGCGGCCGAAACTCAGCTGAATGGCAACTGAAACGGTAAAGGGGCGCCCCACTACAGCAGACGAGTCTCCACCTAGGAAGGCCCATTCACGCCGCCTCCCCCCCCCCCCTTCGGGCACCCCACGCCGTTATTCGGAGCAGGATTGTAGGATGGCCACACCAGTACGGCAACTTGCTAGACACCACCTCGGTGTCTACCGAATCTCAGCGCCTTGTGGTGTCTTCTATTCAGAAAACATTGTTGTGCTGCCTTCGATCTATTTGCCGCAAGTGCGCACGCAACTCAGCTGCATAGCTTGCTAGACACCACCTCGGTGCTAACCGAATCTCAGCGCCTTGTGGTGTCTTCTATTCCAAAAATATTGTTGCGCTGCCTTTGGCCCCATTCGCACATCGGTCCGCTACTGACGCCATCTCACAGGCCAACGGGGCGCCCCACGCCGACTTTCAGCATTGTAGGATGGCCACACCAGTGTGACAACTTACTAGACACCACCTCGGTGCCATCCGGATCTTGGCATCTCAGCGCCTTGTGGTGTCTTCTATTCAGAAAATATTGTTGCGCTGCCTTTGGCCCCATTCGCACATCGGTCCGCTACTGACGCCATCTCACAGGCCAACGGGGCGCCCCACGCCGACTTTCAGCATTGTAGGATGGCCACACCAGTGCAACTTACTAGACACCACCTCGGTGCCATCCGGATCTTGGCATCTCAGCGCCTTGTGGTGTCTTCTATTCAGAAAATATTGTTGCGCTGCCTTTGGCCCCATTCGCACATCGGTCCGCTACTGACGCCATCTCACAGGCCAACGGGGCGCCCCACGCCGACTTTCAGCATTGTAGGATGGCCACACCAGTGCACCTTACTAGACACCACCTCGGTGCCATCCGGATCTTGGCATCTCAGCGCCTTGTGGTGTCTTCTATTCAGAAAATATTGTTGCGCTGCCTTTGGCCCCATTCGCACATCGGTCCGCTACTGCCGCCATCTCACAGGCCAACGGGGCGCCCCACGCCGACTTTCAGCATTGTAGGATGGCCACACCAATGCGACAACTTGCTGGACACCACCTCGGTGCCATCCGGATCTTGGCGCGTTGTGCTGCCTTCGGCCTATTCGCACATCGGTCCGCTACTGACGCGAACTCACAGGCCAACGGGGCGCCCCACGCCGACTTTCAGCATTGTAGGATGGCCACACCAGTGCGACAACTTGCTGGACACCACCTCGGTGCCATCCGGATCTTGGCGCGTTGTGCTGCCTTCGGCCTATTCGCACATCGGTTCGCTACTGACGCCGCCTCACGTGCCAACGGATTTTCTACGCTTTTTATACCCTATGCCGCATAACAGGTCATGTGACTTGTTTATAAAACTTTTCATTGGTTCATTTTACTTTTGGTTTCCTAATGATGGAATTCTTGATCATATGACCTAAAAATAACACTTTTCATTGGATGAAAACTATTTTTTTTTTCCCCAACGATGAAAGCCCCACCTTGTTTCTGGATGTTTCAGACTGAAGCTGGCGTCAGCATGAAAGCACCACCATCTCGTGGCTCCGTCGTGGTCATTCCGCGAGCAATCATGGCAGCCGCTCCCCACCGGAAGCCTACAGGAGTCGGGGGCCCCCAAGACTTTTGTAGAATCCTCAAGGCGGAGGGGACGCTTTCAAGAATGGGGTCCAAGACCTAGCAGACAAGCGTCCGATTTCCAAGGTGTCCCAGGGCCATTTCAGTGGACCAGGCCCAAAAAGGAAAGAGCCTGCCGCCATTTTGAGAGTCCTGTGACAGCCGCCTATCGCTGCACCGCAAGAGTGGGCGCAACTCAGCTGAATTGCGGATTTTGACACAGTGGACCAAAAGCGGATGGAATGGCAACTGAAACGGTAAAGGGGCGCCCCACTACAGCAGACGAGGCTCCACCTGGGGAGACCCGTTCACGCCGCCTCCCCCCCCCCCGGGGCGCCCCACGCCGTTATTCGGAGGGCGGCAACTCAGCTGAATTGCGGATTTTGACACAGTGGACCAAAAGCGGACGGAATGGCAACTGAAACGGTAAAGGGGCGCCCCACTACAGCAGACGAGGCTCCACCTGGGGAGGCCCGTTCATGCCGCCTCCCCCCCCCCTGGGGCGCCCCACGCCGTTATTCGGAAGGCGGCAACTTACTGGACATCACCTTGGTGCCATCGTTCTGCTGCCTTGGAACTATTCGCACAACAGACCGGTACTGATGACCCACCCCCCGCGACGCCCCACGCCGGATACCGAAATCAGTGCGGCACCCAGGCAACATCACCTGGGTGCCGTCCAGAAATCTGGACGTTATGCTGCCTTGGGACTATTCGCACAACTGACCGCTACTTCCTTCTTTTTCCCTAAAAATGTTTAAATGTTTTTACTGTTTTTGTTTTGTTGTATATATTTATAAGTTATTAAAGTTTTATAATCCTACTACTTTGTTGGAGTGCTATATATTTTTAATGTGACACATAATTGTAAAAACTTTGATGTACAAAGAGTCATCCCTGGAATCTTCCGCTTCAGGCTCGGTCCCCTCCCCAATCACAATACAGGATGGTTTTCAGATAGTAGGAACGCGTGTGGTGTGACGGATCTCATCGGGTGTGGGCCTTGATCTACTATAACTCCTTTGAAGAGGGTTAATTCTTTACAGCTGGGGCCATAAACTACATCTGCAGGGCTAGCTGATAGCCTGGGACCGGCCTGGACAATCTTATTTACACTGCGGATGTACAGACGTTGTTGTGTTTATGGTATTGTTTTCACCTATTTTGTCTATCCCTCAAACCCTCCATGAAATTGTCCATTCGATGTTCTTGTGCAAACGCTGATTTTATTATGAAATATGTCCTTGTTTGACTTCTGCAAATTAGATAATACACTGTGCATCTGCTATACTAATGATTGCACAGATTGGTATTACGGAATAAACCATACGTAGGGACATATACAGAATACCTGCACTTCTTGAAATTGAAAGGAAGAGTACTAGCACTTGTCAGCAGGAGAACAATACTTCAAATGGGAGACTAAACTCTAGTATAGGACGTATCAGTTCTTGTTTATATTGTATTTACTGAATGGGGATGTGTGAAGTTGCAAAGCCTGACGCTTGCAAATCTGGCAATTAATTTTTTAACTACTTGTGGTTACACACTGCATTTGAAGGGATACTAAGAACAATGGGGCTTGGAGATCCTTGTCTAGAAACTGTGTCTACCTCCAGCAATGGGGAACTAGGGAAAGGAAATTAGTCATGTGCAAGTGCAATCATTAATTTGAATTCTCACTGAATAATAACAGAAGACATGGGGGGAGGAGAATAGAAGATTTTAGGGAAAGAGGTAAATTGGACTTATAATGGAAGGGGGTGGGACATTTGACATATCCTCAGTTTCTCCAAAACTACTAAATGGATTTACCCCAAATCACAAAAAGTGCACTTTCTGGATTAAGGTCTAGCTCTCTGCCAAATTTACTGCAATTTTGTTCAGGCTTATTTTTTGGCAAAGTAGTTCAATTTTCCAATGAAAATTGCATGGGGAAAATGCATTTTGGGACCCTTATTTTTCTCGGCCTCCCACTTGATGGACCACTCTAAAACTTTCCCGGAGAAGCTGAGGTGAATGAAACTTTACTTTTTGGGGAAAGTTTCATGACGATTCATCACATGGCTCCAAATTTTTAGCAGACAAAATAATCAATTTCCTATAGAAACATGGATATATGTTACCCAGTGATGGTTGCCACTGAGTAGTTGTAGTTAGGATCGTGGTTACATAGGAAATGCCTTTTATGTGTGCTAATGACTTTAAATGAATCATCAAGAAACGTTCCAAAAAGTGCTCTTTTGATGCCTTGTTTGTGCTTGGAAAGCTTCAGGGTGATCTATCAAGCAGGGGCCAAGAAAATCGAGCAATCCCAGATGCCCCTTGCATGAGCCAGTAAAGCCCCCCCGGACTGGCTCAATTACTATTTCTAGGGGAGCCCACCTCAGGGACACAGCAGTTTCTTGCATAAGCGTGAGCAGGGAAACATAGCTCTTCTTCCACCTAGCTGGAGCATTTTAAAGCTCCCACTGAGTCATAGCAGACACGCCTTCCCTGCCCACAACAACACAACTTTTGTGTCCGTGCCCAAGCTCTTGCTGATAGGGCAACACTCATTGCTCCTGCTAGGAGGAGCAAACAAAAACAACTGCTCCTGCCAAACGGGAGCAATGTTGGCTCACACAGCATCCAGGATGGGCGCATGCAGGGAGGCAGCAGGTGCTGTGGGGTCTTAGAGATCCACCAAGGCTTCCCGAAGGTGGAGAGAACCAGGGGGATGGGCCGTCCAGCCTATTAAGGCTCAGGGAGGGAGGCTGTGTACCCCTCTCATATTATTAATGGAATTTTGCCATGGGGTTGGGGTCCCAGGTGTTATTTTGGCTTGGGGAGAGGGTGTGTGGCAGGGGTTTGGCTTTACGTTAAAAACACCCTAGCAATTCACCATGCAAAGCTAATTAACCCACATATTACATCACTCGTGACATGTTCTATAACATCATTAACAACATCACTGCCACATTTAAAATGATATCATTGATGAGAAGTCTTTGCATGGGCGGTGAGTGAGTCATAGTTGCCTTAGGCCACTAGTTATAGTTACAAGAGAGTGCTATGACGGGTGAATTTCAGTGTTTTTCTTTTGTTTAAAACATTATGTTGTCTCTGAAATTTTCAACTAACTATACCAGTACTTTAACTTTTGGTTTTACAGTGAATTTCTATGTTTTTTTAAGGTACAGTAATAGTTCATTATCATACGTAATGCCAACCCCCCACCATGCACAACCTTTGGTCCTGCACAGTGGGTGTTGGCTGCAGGACCTGGCAGCAGGCAAGCAACTCCACATGACCAGGCCCTGCATCAAACCCACCATGGGCAGCCAACCCCCTGCTGCACACATCCTTTGGCCAAGAGCAGCACAGGGTTGGCTGCAGGGTTTGGCTGTACTCAGGCAGACCCCATCCCCTAGGGCCGATTTGTCAAAATAAGGGGACTGAGCAAACCGCTCTCCACCCTAAGCCTTTGCAGGCCCCAGCACCCCATCCCGGAGGGTTGTATACTTTTATTAAAGGGCGGGGGGTGCAGCCATCTTCCCTGAGCCTCACATATATACACACACACATGGTAATGTGGTACACACTGGCATTTTGATTCCATGCACCACCACAATGTGTGTACTGTGTCTTTAAACCTGTACTGCAACTAGGTTATTTAACTATCCAGTAAGGCCATTATAGGTTGGTACAGATATTGGACCAATGGCATGCAAAGTAAATATCACATGGGGTGCCAACATAATTACTATAATGCCCTTTATTTGGGCATTAAACAGCGGCCATTAAGTAAGCTTCAGACACTGCAGAATTCAGCTGGCTGCTTTTTAAAGGAAATACCAAAGCCTTGAATGAGCTTCACTGGCCACCAGTCAGAAAAAGAGTTGCCTTTAAGGCATTATGTTTGGCACATAAAGTCTTACATGGAGCTGGGCCTGAGTACCTTAAAAGGGAATTTAGGTGGTACTCTTCAAATAGATTGCTGCGATCGGCTGTTTTAAGTTCAGTCATTGTTCCAAGAATTAAGAAGGCCTTGTGGGGCGGCCAAAGTTATGCCCATTCTACTTGTCAACTCTGGAACAGAGTACCCTTGGACCCATTTAAAATATTAGTTGTTCTCATTGTCGTTATAGATTATCATCATTTCCGTCTTTGGTTTTTAGGGTTAAATGTGAGGATGATGCTAGCACTAAGATGCCCATGGGCGTTTGTGTGCTTTAAAAATATGAAAATCAAATCATATATATAGTTTCAGAGAGCACAGTTGTGCCCAGGCAAAGGTTCTGCAGACAAAAATGGCACAGAAAAATGAATTTACCAATCATCAAAACCTACTTATACATATTAACTAAGCGACTCTAAAGTGTGCTTTGAAAGGCCACTGTAAAAAATGAAAATATATTAACTCCATATGTTTAAACCGTGTTAATATATTACAAATTACTCTTTGTGCACATGAGTGATGTTGCATATTATAATCGTAATGCAGTTTGGTCTTGCTGTTTTTTTAGCATGTTTGGCGAATGACCAATTGCTGTGTGTTTTTCATAATTTGAAGTTCCGAAATTGTATTCAGTCCAGTGATAATCACATTGAACCATAGAATAAGGTCTGTTTATTTCCTTAGCATTAGAGATTCCATATTGCCACCTATTGATTTGGAAATAATGACCTATAACACAGTCCATTTGAAGTTGTTTTCTTGGTGCAGGTGTGCTTAAAGTGATTGGCAAGTTCAGCTGTTAGTTTACAGCATTTAAAGCGGGACTTGTGCTACATTATAAGCAGACAAATGTATTTTTTGTCCCAATATATAGCCTCCACACAATCCTGTACACCGCATTCCTAATCTTATACATTTGAAAACTGAGCATGAGTCCATTTTATTGTATTCAAATTAAATGTAGTCTCTTCAATTGTTTGATCACAGATGGAACATATGCCACATTTGTATTGTCCTTGTAATGGTGCTAAGTTTCAATGTTCTCTCAAGGTTCTTTTTGCAGAGGATTCTGTGGGTAGATAAACTTGAACAAACTGATTTCTGAGACTGTGTTTTTAATTTCGGGCAAATCATTTTTTTTCTGGTTTGCACTCTAGGTTTGAAAAAATGTGCCAATTATGGTTAATGATTTATTTCAAATGGTTTTTGCTCAGGCAATAGATGAACATGTCGAATATGCTCTGTGATGCCGATTTTTCTAGTTTTTCCAAAAGGGGTTCGAGGGAGTTGAGCCATGCCCTTTTACTTGAGTGTAAATTAAGTTCTTTAGGTACCCTTTAATTTTTCAGAAAGTGCTTTTGCGTGGTGGAAATGATCCTCTTTAATGGAGCAATTACAATTAATTCCCAGAAAACTGCATTGGAGTTTGTCCCATTGGCTTCTTGGCAGAAAGCCCTTGCAGTGCAGGTCTTTGTTCTAGTCTGTAGAATGTCTTTCAATAAAGTTGGACAATGCATAGTTTCTGATTCTTTTACTTCAACATCAAGATATGCTCTAGATGGTTTCCTATCAGTTTTCCTTTAGTCATGTTGTACCTATTATCCTGTGTACGGTTGTTTAGACATTGTAAACAATGATACAGATTCATCTCACTTCCAGTCTACATGCAGCAGATATCATTAAGACATTATGTTGGTGCAGAAGGGGTTGTTGTAGATGAATCTTTCTTCAAATTGTGCTTAATCATAATGGCTAACTCTGGAGCAAAGAAACACCCCATTGCAGTGTCTTTGCTTTGGAGAAAGAAATCTTCAGTGAACTTGAAAAAGATCTTTTAAATTGTTAGTCTGGCAAGTGATTTGATTAAATTAGTAGGAACACTGTACAGCCATTGTCTTTGGCCCAGGTATACCTCTGTTATATCTAAGGCATCTTCTTGTGGTATATTTGTAGAAAGAGAAACTACATCCAGTATTACTAACCATTCATAGGAAGGTTTTCACCTATTTTGAATTTGGCTCTAGTAGAGAGGTGCATCCTGCAACTGGTTGGTCTCCCCGGTGGGTTTTTCAAGTTTTTATTGATTTTTTTGTAGAAGGTACAAGACAGATGTGCATATAGTTTTGTTGTTCAAAAATTCTAATTCTTTTGGTGCAATAAAGCCATCCTCATATCCTTCTTGAAGTATTTTAAAAACATCATTTTTAATTTTAATTCTGAGATGAGAATGAGATGAAATCATTCGATAATAATCCTATATCATGGACCTTGTGGCAACATTCTGTTAGGTAACTCTCTTTATCCCATATCACTATTGCTCCGCCTTTGTCGGTGGGTTTAATGACCATACTTTTGTTTTCTTTTTTGTTAATTTATCAGCTTACAATGAGCTGGGTGCGTAAATTTAAAAGTGAGTAATCCTCTGAGTTTGGAAAAGTATCACCTTACATTGAATAGTTACAAAAGGCTGTCTTGTTACTGTGTTGGTAACATTAGATTTCCTATGAATGTTTATGTTCAACATGGGCGACCTAGAAGAAAAGATAAACACGCACCTGCCCATCTCCTTAGATGGTTTTTCCGTAACAGATCTCACCTCCCACTACAACACTACTATGACTTCCATCCTACACCAACTAGCCCCCCTGAAACTAAAAAAAAACAGGAGCATTCCTTCCAGATCCTGGTTCAACACGGACATTAACGCTGAAAGGAGGCAACTTAGAGTCACAGAGCGTCTATGGAGGAACAATCCGTCTATGATCCTTCACGATCAACTCAAAGCAGCCCGAAGGAAATACAAAAAGCACATAATCAACGAAAAAAATACCTTCTTCTGCACCGCTCTGGACAGCGCAAAAAACATACCCAAGGAACTCTCTAACATTATCAGGCAACAAACTTCCAAGACCTCAGCAACCCCAATCCAGGCCTCCAACAACCTGTGCAACAAATTCGTCATCTTCTTCAATGAAAAAGTCACCAAGATTGAGTTATCACTAGACATCAACCTCAATCCCTCCTGCAAAAACCCAACTGCTACAATCGAATCCAACACACACAAGCTCCCCACGGAATACTGGAATTCCTTTGATCCTGTACTCGAAGATGAGATTCTCAAACTGATCACTTCCTCCAAGCCCTAATCCCACGTTCTCGATCCTGTTCCCTCCCAATTTACTAAAAAGCTGAAACACTCCCTCGCCTCAGTCTGGTGCGAAATCATAAACAGCTCCTTGAAAACCGGTGTCATACCAGACTGCCTCAAAGTCGGCCAAGTCACACCTCTACTGAAAAAACCAGGCCTAGACCCCAACGATCTGAACAACTTCAGACCTGTCTCCAATCTCCCCCTTCTATCCAAAATCCTTGAAAAATGTGTTCTCCATCAACTGACCCAACACATGGACAGCATCAACCTGCTAGATCCCCACCAATCGGGCTTCAGAAAAGGCTGCAGCACTGAAAGCGCGATCCTTAATATCGTGGATGACATCCACAAATCCCTAGACACCGACCAAAGCTGCCTACTCATCCTCCTGGACCTATCGGCAGCCTTTGACACGGTTGACCACAATCTACTCACCAAAGCTCTCCAAGACCGAGTAGGTGCAGACGGGATGGTCCTAAAATGATTCTCCTCCTTCTTACACAACTGCTCGATATCAGGACTATCACTTCCTTTATAACATTCAACAGACTCCTAAAAGTCCTCTACCTCAACCGTGCCTTCCCAAACCAAGAGCCGCCGCCAAAACGCATAAACTTGCACTCCACAGCCTCTGGATAATGCTCCATTACTACCTACCTCTTCCTGCAATCTGCAGCCACTTGATAATGCTCCACCTCAACCCCCTCCTCAGGCACCCTACAGCCCCATGACAATGCTTAACCTCACCCTACCTCTTCCTTACTCGCCGATCCCCCCCCCTCGTTACCTCCTCCCAGAATGAGGCTGAGCCTAGATCATTGTGCGTTCATCAAGGCTATCTCAGGACTACCTCATCTCAATGACGCGCAGCTCACTGGGTTCTCTGAACATTTATGTGGGACTATGCCTTTCTTATGTGATTACAGCTTAATTTCTGTTGTAAAGAGCTCCGATACCCTCAGGTCTGGCCAGCGCTATATAAATCTTCTAAATACATTAAATAAATATATGTTTATAGAGCGCTCTATTGCCGTGGCGTCTTGGCACTAGAGTATTTGGCAGGATTTGTGCCCTATGTTGACAGGGGACCTATGCAGATGTAAACAACCATGTTTTCAGGTCCTTCCTAAAGAGCTGCCAATTGGTTAGAAGTTTCATGGCCGTATGCATTTTATTCCATAGCCTTGCTGCACAATTTGATAGAGTCCTGCCCCCCATCTTGCCCGTCTGGTCTTTGTGATCTTAATAGGGCCCAAACTGGCAGATCGAAGGGCGCGTCGGGGGATGTAGGGTCAGAACATTTTTTGGATGTGCTCAGCACCGCCACCGTACATTGCCTTATTCACAATGCACAAAGCCTTAAATTCCACCCGCTGCTGTACAGGGAGCCAGTGGAGTGGTTTAATTCCAGCCGAAGTTGATTGTCCTTTGGGAATGCCTTAAAGTAGTCTTCTGTAAGAACTGCAATTTTCTCAGCTGGGACTTGTCAATGCCCATAAAAAGGGCATTGCAATTGTCCAATTTAGACAAGAAGAGTGCAACCATCACCGTCTTTTGCAATTCCTTTGAAATGAATGGAAAGATTTTTCTCAGTATTTTTAGTGGAAAGAAGCAAGAGGAAGTAAGACTATTTACCTGGGGAGAAAAATGTAATTGGTCGTCAAAGATGACCCCGAGGTTCCTGACCTTGGGGACAGGACGCAGACATTCCCCGGCCTCAGTCGGCCAACAGACCTACTTATGAATAAAATCAACTTTTTGGATTTTACCTGGGAAAATGCAATACAATTTGTTTCAAATTACTTTTTGAGATATTATTCTCGAGTAAAAAAAACATGTTTAATAACATTAGTGGGGTGTAACTTTTAAAAAGTGTATTTTGTGCTATTTGAGTTTAAACTGTTTTAGAACAGATTTGCATCACAGCCCTGCTCCAGGGATTCAATACACATCCGTAGCTGGCTGTCAGCAGCCCTCGTCCTACAGGAAAGTTGCTTGGCACCTGACTGCTGCAAAGTAGGGGTGGTGTTCTAGCCATCCAGGAGGGGCACAGGAACGTTTGGCAACAGCTTTCAAAGTTCTTCCATTATAGTGGATTTTCTAAATAGAGCAATCAGGAACTGCAACCGTATATTCCCACAGCCACCCCAGACTTTCTGTCTATGTCCCCAGCAAGAGACAAAACGTGTACTAGCACTAACAGGTGAGAGGACATACACCCCCCGATTCTCCAATGGGGTGTAACTAATTCTCCAATCACTGGATTGTTCACATGATAATAATGAAATCTCACTTCTATTGTTTTAGATCTTTCCTGAATCATCGAAAAAAACATTCTAGAGAAAAGAAAACTCTGCTCCATGGACTTCTGACTCCTTCTGGCTCCTTCCGGCTCCCAGGCACTGGAATTTCTCACAAAGGGGCAAGTGATGTTACATCTGTATGCAGTGTTACATGCATACTGTGATAGACACAAAGGACAGTATCAGTATTTCAACTGAGCCCATCTGGGTTCAGATGCAAAATACTTTTATTTCACTTTCTGTCCATGAGCACATTGCCTGGTGCGGAGCTAAGATTGAAGCAGAGTATATTCCCCACCTGGGTTGTTCTGGGGTTTTAAGCTTGAAATGATCAGGAGTAGGTTTCTATGAGTGGCATGTATGGTGAAACACAAGGGGCAGCAGAAGGACTCCAGATTTCTGAGCAGCATGCAGGATGTCAAACTTTAATTTCTTCAACATAGTCAAATGAAAATCAAGAGCTTCTGGAAAGAGGCATAATTCAATCTTAAAAATAGCCCTTTCAAAGATGGTGATCAGTCCACTGGAGGATGTCTGCAAGTAGAACTGCTGCAGAGTCTCTTCAGTAATATCACTTCCTATTTGATGTGTATATGAAGGAGGTTTTATGAGAGGAGGATGTGTTAGAACACTTGTTGTTCCCAGATTTTTGCATTACAATCTACACCCCTTGCTACAGTTTTGCCCTGATTGTTGCTTCAGGCCAGTTGGTTCAATTTCATTCTCTGACCTTTTATTTGCATAGGGTATTTCCTCATGGATGGTGTTAGGAAGGGGTTTGCGCCTTTTTGACTTCTCTATTGCTACTTTCACCTTTAATTTAGAATTGCACGATAGCCAAGGGAGTTTTTGTCTTTATGGTGTGTCTGCACAGTACTGACCACCTAAAGGAGCCAACAGCTCCTGCATGTGTTATTCTGTGCAGGGTTAACTTGTGGCTACATGAAGGAGTTGTCCTTTCATAGAGCAATTTAGAATGAGGCTCAATGGCCTCCTTTACTGAGTCCTTAGTTGTTATAGCACTTTGGATCCTAGTAAAGACCTTGTATAACAGTTACATCAATTGTGTCTTTAGATTTCAATGCCTAGATTGAACTTGGTGTCACAGTCTATAGACATCCTGACAGTCCCTTAAAGTGTTCCATCTTTTTTTGGTAATCCCATCAAATTAAGAAAGTTTTTTATTTCTCTGTCAGTACATATAGCATTTTGCCCTGCACAGTTTAACGATCATTATATTAAAAAGGGGGTACCTGATTAGTTGCTTCACTGGGATGACATTTTCTTGGTCAGTTCATTAGTGACCAAATCAGATGTTATTGTACAGTCTTAAGACACCTTCATATCAGCTTTTAGGAAGATGTTTGAAAGTCCTGATTTGAAGTATTCTACTGAAGAGGTCTTGTGTGATATTGAGGAATGAATGTCTTGACTTATTTGACTTATTTGACTCAGTTTGTATCAATTAACAGCCCAAACTACCTTGAATTAAAGGACTCAGATGACATTTCTTCAACATAATTTAAAGTAGGAAATTAAAGAAGAATGGGTTCAATCACAGCATGTTCCTTCTTTTTCAGAATTTATTTAGCAATTTAAATGGAACATAGGTGACAAAAAAAACAAAAGAGGAAACTGTTCTCAGTTGTCTGTTTTACTCCTCAATAACGGCTGAGCATGGGTTGTTGTACGTTTCCTGTTGCTTAGCAACACTTCCTGTCCACTGCCTCCTTCTCACTCCTAGTCAAATGTTTTAATCTGAAGCCAGCACAGCATCTGGTTTATAAATGTTGTTAACCCCACTCTCTTTTTTCCTTATATTTTGGGGAGCCTGGCCTCACCAGTCATTTGTCTTTATTTTAATGTATTTTGTTAGCTATTCGAGTGCTTGTTCCGATTATTTGATATTTCAGTTTGGCAGTTTCAGTTCATGTTTACTTGCCCATTATTTTTACCCAGAGGCTCACCTCCTTCAGCTATCAGATATTTATTATGATGCTGGCACATCTTACTATTGTAGTATGTGCCAGCATCATATTAAAATGACTGTTACAGGAATATGCTGCTCTAGATTGGGAGTCTTTACTTTTATAAATTACAACCAAATTCTAAACACTTCTCCCCCAATTGCACTTCAGAAGCAAGAAATCTTTCTTCTTTTTGCAAATCTTTGAGTCCAGAAACCCTAGTTGTAGGATAATTGTACAATCACAAAACGCAAATCAAATGAAATCAAGAAAGCTCAAAGGAAGTCTTTTAAACCTCCATGGAGCACCCACATCCGGTGGGTTGGATATTTCTGTTGTTCAATTGTCTCAAGAATGGCCTATGAAGTTGGAGCAGTGCAAGGTTCTTTGAATGATAGAGCATAGGAGAGCCAACGTAAGGCTGGTCTATCTTTATTTTGGAGATACTACACATCTCATTCATGCCTCTCCTAATTGGACTATGAGGAATGCTAGAAATATTCACTCTTCTCCTGAGAAGACCCTTGTAGCGAGCTGGCTCCCTTATTTTGGATCTTCTATCAATAACGTTAATATTCATATGTTCTCTTACCAAATGCAAAGGAAAGCAGAGGATGTAAGGGTAGTTAAAATCTCTGACTTGTTGGATAGTGGACCCTTAGGTATGTTTGTTCATTAGGATTGAGCCACAAAGAATATTATTCCCAAGAGGCTTAAGTATACTCTTGAAGTTATCGGGCCGAATAATGGCTCTTCATTACCTTTAGGTCCTATTTATGAATTGTATACTCATTTTTCTAGTCTTTTAAGTGATCACATGTGGTGATATCCTTTAAACATATTGACGCCCGAAAAAAATTCGGCTATTTACGTTTGTCAACTCATACAATATCTTTGTTAGCATAGTTTTGGCATGACTATTGTTATGCCCATGAAAGGTATTGGTTACTGACTGATGAGATTGAAGACACTGCAATTAAATTATTAGTGGTTATCTTATCTTCAGTGTCATTGCCTTACTATGATTTGTTATACTAATCCTGAATTCTGTTCATGTCATTCTCACAAAGGATGTGATTGTAGCATGCCAAGTGAAATGATACCATGGTTTCTTTTGGAAATATGTAATCCCTAACACACAAGGTGAAGGACATTGAAAAAGGCATTTTTATAAATCGTCGGTATACCTTTGTTTTTGTACGCAAGAAAGACAAAGGTAATTAACCTTTCATCAATTAGAAAGGATTAAACAAGATCAAGATCATGATTAAATATTATTTACCTCTGATGAAAGACATTTTATTATCAGAAACCTCTTATGAAGGACATTTTGGAGTGAGTCCATGGACCATGAGTCTTTACTAAATAAGACTCATGAGGGGCTTCTTATCTGCTGTATATCATAGAAAGTGGCAAGTGGAAGAAGGAGTTTTCACACGTTTTGCTAATTTTTAATATCACGCTGTGCCTTTTGGGTTGGGCAAAGCTGCCATCTTTCAGTGTTTTGATGATTCAGTATTTTGGATGTCTTGAATCGGTATCTCTTATTCCAGTTGGAAATGGATTTAATGCTGTAAAGAATCCAGCAATAGTATTTGTCTTGTAAACCTGAGAATCTTGTGTTTGAGAAAGAAGAAGTTGAATATCTTGGATTTAGGTGGCTTCTGCCCCTTCCAAGGATCTTAAGATGGTATCATCAATTCTGGATTGACCTACTTTAAGTGTTAAATAGACTCAATGTTTCCTCACATTTAGGAACTTTTACTATTTACTATACTGAATATGTTATGTGTTACATATTGATATTTTTAAGCAAAAAATTGTATTGGTCAGTTTATGTTAATGATTTTAGTTAATTTGTGGATTTTTTGTGTATAAATATTTTTGACCAATTCATAACTATGTTTTGTGGTTTTATTTACTAGTCATTTTAAACTTTTTGGCAGGCAAAGACCTTCCTTTTGCAATTTAGTAAGTCACCGCCACCCACATATAAGTGCCAACAATACATAGGGCACCCCAAGGCACTCTCAGAACACTTTCTGGACCAATGGACGATCACAATAGGAGCCCTGAAGGATTGGACCTGCTCTCTTGTACTCAGGACAAAGAGGTGGTCTGCAAGAATCAGCTGGCTGACCTCCTGTGTGACTACAGAGAAACAAAAGCTGCAAGAGACCTTTCCACTTAAGCACCCAGCTGGTCAGTGCTAACAGGACTTGGACTGGACTATGCTGTTGGCCTCTGCCTCATATTCTTAGAGTTTCTAGCTGTCTTTCCCTAAGCTCCAAGGGGCTCAAATAGAACGTTTTGAAGCTTTTGAAAAGTTTTCCTCCAGAACTTCAGTGGGACCCTTACCATAAAGTATCTGACAAACAGCTCCATATTGTCAGACTGAATTTCAGCTACGTCCCAACGGAGTTCTCAGAACCTTTGAAAAAATGAGAAAGTCCCATTCGTCGCTGGGACTTATACCATTTTCAGCAATAAATCTGTAATGCTCCAGAGTGCTAGGGGACCAAACTCCTTCAAGTATCAATGGGGGAGGTTAAAATTTAAACAACGTCACATGCTCGAGGGGGTTTTCTAGTCAGAAAGTGGAAAAAAAACCTTTTTACGTTGGGACTTAGAAGAAATGTAATGTTTTTCTTCAAGTAAGTGGCAAAGACCCTTTCTACTGTGGGACTTAGAAACCTTTTCAAACGTTTTGTTTTCAAGAATTTCACCAAGACTAATGAACTTGGGGCTGCCAACTCAGGCCCAATCGTTGTCAGCTTGAAATTGCACATTGGTCCTGGTCTACTGCTTCCATAGACAATCACTGGGTGTTAGAGCTTTTTTGGCACTATTTTTACTTAAAACTTCATATCTCTGGCTCTCTAGTTCCCCTTATTGGATTTTCTATCGTTTTGGTGCCATTTCGATTATTAAATCGTACTCTATTTGTTGAACATCGTTTGGAATTTTATTGTGTCATGTAATGACTTTATTATTGTTTTGGTACTTCAGAAAATACTTTACACACTTTGATAAATTAAGGGCCACATGTACCATACATTTTACCGGTCACAAACACAATTCTTCTAATTGGGCCATTTGCGACTGGTAAAATGCATTTTGGTATGTATGAATTCCAATTTGTGATTCGATAACATGTTACTGAATTGCAATTTGGAATTGCAAATACATGCCGTTTGGGTGTAAGGAAGGCTGTGTTTAGGGCGTCCCTTCCTAATACTGAATGGCAGCAGTATATAAGAATGTTTTGAGACCAAATTTGCGGTTCCAAAGCTTTCCGATTTTACTACCTAACACAAGATGGGGCTAACCCATTTGCAGACGGGAAGGTCCCCCTTTCCCAGATGTGAATGTTCATAAAAATGCTTTTTAAGAGCAGGCAGTGGTCCGTGGGACCACTAAAAGCTCTTGAAAAATGAAAACTATACTTTTAACTTTTCTTTTTTAAATGCAACCCATTTTCCTTTAAGGAAAACGGGCTGCATTTAAAAAAGAAATATTGTTTTATTTAAAAGAAATCACAGATATGGTGGTCTGCTGGCCCCAGCAGGCCAATATCCTTGTGCATGTAACAATTCCTAATGGGTCGTAAATTGCGTCCTACTTCATTATTTTAATGGGGTAAGTCAATCTGTGACCTATTAGTAAACGTTAAATGAAACTCATGGAGTTTCATACATTCAAATAGCAATTACCTAATTGCGATCCGAGAGAATCGCAATTAGGTAATTCCTATTTAAAATAATGATACATGTGGCCCTAAGTCTTTCTGTTCTCTGCCATAGCCACCAGGGAGTCGAGTTCAGGCTCATTTAGTGATTTTAGGGTTCAGGGTGGAGATTTGTGCATTTTAATTGGCTTAAATTCATTTCTACACTCAATTTGTGTCCCTTTTTGAGAACATGGAGATGGATCTGGCAAAGCATTAGCATGTCAGAGCTGTGGGGCATGCACAAATGGTGAGAACAGAAACTTATCAACTAGTCCAAGAAGGAGGATTGCCATATTGCCCTCAGAGCCTGGGAGGAGGTCCATCAGCTACAGTCCAACACAGAGGAAAATTATGATGACCTTGAAGAAGAAAATGATAATGATGTTGTGAAGGCCCCAGTGCCTGAGGAGGGTTTTCCCCAAGAAAGAGAATTACCTATGCTGTCCAGGGCAGAGAACAGTGTGTCCTCTCTAGTTGGTCTGTATCAGACCTGGAGTATAGGCATGTGGAGAGGGCCTTAAAATTGCAACTGGCTAACCCTTGAGTAGGAAAGGTTTTCTTTAAGCGAAAAAAGATGGACTTGCCTGCTGAGGAGAAGAAGGCAGTTTCAGTCCTGGAAACTGAGGAGAAAAAGTTGGTCTTAGCTGTGTAGGAAAAGAATGAAGCCACAACCCTTGCACTGGAGGTGAACATTTCACCAGCCCTGCTTAATACTTATTACATTTTTGGAAGGCTTGCGTTAGGTACTGGGAGCTGAACACACTTTACGGTCTGGGTTTCATACCACTTTAATTGGAAAACAGAGGAAACAGAGTCTTGAGAAATATATACAAAGCTACTGTAGAATTATTATAAACAATTGAACTTCTAATTTGCCAAATGCAGAATTCTCTTACAGTAATGCTCACCCTAAATGTATCAAAGTTTCAGTTATCTTTTTGTGCAAGGTTACCATCCAAGGGTTTTTCGATCTTCTCCTCTCATTGATCCATTTCGTCAGCACAGAAGCAGAGACAACTTGTTTTAGACATTTCAGATCATTCTAAATTAACACAGGAAATTTACTGATAAATCAAGATCAAATCCTTTTTTATTTTTTACTTGGAGAAGTTTTTGGCTGTCTTTCCATTTTCTCCCACTTGGTACATTGACTGTGAAATTTTGGCCATGACCTTTCATCCATTTATGATGTAATCAAATAGTCTTGCGGCTTTGCGGTTGAATTGGGCGCCTGCAAGGAAGGTGCATTATATTTTTCATTAACCTCAATAGAACCATAGAATTCCAAACCTTAGGAGCTAACTTCCATCTGAACCTCCTCCAGATTGGGATAAGGGCAACCTAAGTACAACGTTAAATAAATTTGTGATTTCCAAGGAGCGCTTCCATTTTTGATCCACAGGAAGGATTACTGTCCAGGTGAACGCTCTTTGGTTCATACTCCTGTAATGATTTGTCTTTTCTTTCAGTGGCACCCTGATAAAACCACAGCTTCAGGAGAGGGGCATGCTGTTAAACTCTAGTCAGGGGAAGGAAATTACACACCCAAGATAACTCCTGCTCACCATCTTGGTAGCTTGGCACGAGCAGTCAGACATTTCCCGGAGGCAATGTGTACAGAGTGTGCTCAACACACACACACCAGTGACACAATAAATACACCACAAAAGAGACCCCAGACAGATTATATAAAAAATACTGTATATAGTGTGCATCTAACATAGACCAAAACAGCATTCAATAATCACTTTGCCAACTAGGTAATTGTCATAACATCAGAGTTAGTGCAAAAAAGTTAAAAAAAGTAAAGACTTATATATTGCACACATCATCAAAACCCCATCACTGTACATATTCTGCAGATCGTGACATAATACTTGTTATCCTGTCAATAAAAGGTATAAAACAACACATCATAACATCAGGGCATGAAAATCCCATCACTGTACATATTCTGCAGATCCTGACATAATACTCATTATCCTGTCAATGCAAGGCATAAAAACACAGCTATCATAACATCAGGGCATGAAAACGCAGCAGTGGGGTTAGAGGCAAAACTCCTAAATCACTGTGGGTTATCATAAGTAAATGGGTCCCTAAATACCATCATAAGCCGAGAGTGCAGTGCTCCTGCACTCCTGCTACATGACTTAGGAACAAAACACATGCATCATCTGGAAACTATAGGGCACGGAGCACCTGTTCTCCTATTAGATTGTCTAAGGCACAATGAGGCAGTTTTCCCTCATGTTCCTATTTGAGGGACCGTCAAAGGCTCATCCCGCAATGCCACCAAAGAACAAATGCTGCAAAAGAACAAGTTCCCCCACACACCAGATCCTGCATGCAAGACTTTCAAAGGCAGCTGCCTGCAACCAAGTGAGCTAATTCTGTGGGGCACTGGGTGCCTACAGTAACCTACCCAGCATTGTTCCACGCACGGGCTGATGGGTTTGGGGCAAACATAATATGACCTCTCGCCTAAGTCAGAGTAGGGAGGCTGCACCCAGAAAACACTAATCTGGGTGTGCTGCGATATGATGAGAGTGGCTGCAGAGTCACTGGAGAGGCCACACTAGTGGGGGGGTTCTTGTCTGTGGCTGCAAGGACAGAAACTGAAGAGTGGTGTCTGGATAGGGATGGATTTGTTTCGGTGCCGGATTCAAAGGTTTAGCAGCATCTTCATTACCCTCTAAGCTTCTGCGCTGGTCCTGGGTGTGGAGCCTCACTGAGGCGGGGGGGCTTCAGATGGCCATCCACGCTACTTCTAATGGAAGAGAAGGTCCCCTTTCAGGAGGTGGGGGGCTGCATTTTAAGTCCTGCTCACACTCCTCTTGGTCGAAAGAAAGGACACACTACAATGGGTGGAGACAGCATTGTGAGAGGACAAGCACAATCCTATTCAGGTGTCAGTGACATCTCCTCCCACCACTCTAGCTCAGGTAGACCCATTAGCCAGGTGATGGGCTATCAGGATATGCGGGGCTCACCTCAGCTCCCTTTGTGACTGTGTAGAGTGAATGCACAAACAGCCACCAATCAAAGTGAGAAACCAATTAGGCTGTTTGTCACTACCAGCACATGGCAGACAACAAAGGCACATGTCCTACCTTTTACCTACAGAGCACCCTGCCCATAGGGCTACGTAGGGCCTAACTTAGTTGTGACCCATATGTAGTAAAAGGGGAGTTTCAGGCTTGGCACATAACTTTAAATGTCAAGTCACTGTAGCAGTAAACTGTGCCAGCAGGCCCTGCAGTGGCAGAGGCCAGAGACAAGTTTGAAGGCTACTTCTGTGGGTGGCACAAACAGTGCTGCAGGCCCACTAGTAGCATTTAACTTACAGGCCCTGGGTATATGGGATACCACTGTACAAGGGACATACGAGTAAATTAAATTGGCCAAATAGGTGTAGACCAATCATACCAGGTTTAAAGGAGAGAACACATGCACTTTAGCACTGATCAACAGACATAATGTGCCCAGAATCCTACAGCCAACAAACATAGGTCTGAAAAAATACAGGAGGAAGCCAAAAGAATCGGGATAACCCTGCAAAAAGGGCCAGGTACAACACATTTGTACTGGGATAGATGTAGAGGACAGTAGCAACAGCTCACCTGTAATCACATGGTTCAGAATAGAAAGATGTTTTAAACACTCTCTCAATCAGCTCATTGCCTGGAGTCATTTTCAGATGGATGCTTGGCTGCCTTGCCACCAGACTCTTTCTGGCATATCTGGGCACGTGATGACCCAGAGAGGTATTCAGTGAACCCAAATGTTCTGCGCAATGTGTAGGACATCAGATGTAAGCTTTCTCTTCCTAGTTAAAAGAACACCCAGAGCTCTTGAAAATGGGCAGGACCATATTTTAAAAAACAACCCTTTCCAATATGGTAATCTGTTTGTTGGAGAATGTTTGAGCCTCATCTTGTGATGTTAGTATCAGTGTCAAGCATATATAAAGAAGGAAGTATTCGCCCAAGATACTTTGCAATATATTTGATTCCCTAATGTTTTGTAAATATCTTTGCCCTTCACTACTATTTTGTCCTTGATTTTTGCTTCAAAATGTTGGCTCATTTTTCTTTTGGGATGTTCTTTTAACATAGTCTGGCCATTGTCTCCTTCCTGATATGTCAGGAAGATTTTGGTGCCTTGTCAATTTTTCTGGCACTACCTTTGTCTTCAATGAAGATATTTAAGATTAACAAAGGCGATTTTTGCTCTTTTTTGAGTTTTTCCTCCAAACTATGACCCTCAAAAGGACAATCTAGACACCTTTCACATATATCATTCTGAGCACTATGGTACGGTGGCTACTGAGAGATGGTGCCAGATCCTTTTGCAGTCTACAAGGGACTTCGAGACACTTCTCAGCATTGAGTCCTTGACAAGTTGTTGGGCTCCAGTTACCTGCTCCAGGATTACAAAAAGCAGGACTCCTGACTCCAAAAAGCCCATCTGACCACTGAGGCCTAAACTTCACAGGGGTTTTGGCTGAAGTGAGGCCCGGTGCCTAGGAGTCCTGAACAAATGAGGGCAACAGGCGAATTATGGAGAAATATGGGACTTAGGGCCCGATGTAGGTAAATCTTTTTTACCACTTCTTAAATACCGATTCATACCAAATTGCTATTTAAGAAGTGGTAATAAAGAGGAGGGCAGATGTAGGTAATTTTATTTTTATAATTACCGAATCGGAAGGAATCGGTATTTACCGATTCGGTAAATACCGAATCGGTAATGCCCATTGATTCCTATGGGCATTGAAGCCATAGGAATCAATGGGCATTACCGAATCGGTATTTACCAAATCGGTAAATACCAAATTTTGCAAGGGTGCAGGGGGTGTCACTTTGACACCCTCTGGCACCCCAATTACAGGCATGTGTGCCATGTGGCACACATACATGCCCTAAGGGCATGTCTGTGTGTCACATGGCACAGGTGTGCATGGACAGATGGTCATGCACACCTGGATTCGGTATTTTAACACCCAATTGGATTGGGTGGTAAAATACTGACTCCTAAAGGCCTGTGGCACTGTTTGCAGTGCCACCTACATGTGAGATTTACTGAATCGGTAAAATTACCGATTCGGTATTTTACAGAATCGGTAAATTTACCAATTCTGTGAAAAAGGTCCCCTACATCTCAATGACCCATTTACCGGTCGGTAACGGCCGAATTCGGCCGTTACCGACCGGTAATGGCCACCTACATCGGGCCCTTAGGTCCTTATTTAGAGTTTAGCAGGTCGGTTCTCTGTCAGAAACATGATGGATATTCTATCTACCTTATTAGAAGTGTGGTATGATGTAATGCACTTTTAATAAGGTGTACAAGCTATCAGTCACCTTTGTGATGGAATGACCTATCTGCCAAATTTTAAATCAGGCCCTTTTTTCATCTTTATAGGGCAGGGACAAGCTGCTAAAGCTACTCAGGGGAGGCGACACCATTGGTGGGAAAGAATTCAAGGTATGTCCTGTTCTGATATTTTTTCTGCAAAGAAAAAGGCTTCAGTGGAACTAGAGGTGAAGGTACTCAGCCGAGTGGACTTAAAGCTCCAAAGAGTAGACTATTTCAGAAAGTAAAAAGTTGCCTCCATGCAGCCCACTTGGCGTATGAGACTTAGCTCCATTACAGTTGGCCTGAAATCATGCCAAGGCTGGGCCAGCTGTGAAATTTAACTTCTGATATGTATCTTGTATTTTCTTGGCACTTTTAGCCCCCATATTTAGAAAAAGCATTATGTACCTTTGGTCACCTCACCTGAGTTTGAGAGTTTTTTTAGCACAGTAAATACATTTTTGCTCCAAATGTTATTGTTTTTTCTCTTGACTTTAAAAGTGTTTGGTATTCCTATAGGAAATAGTCGTTTGTACCATTGCTACCAGGGTTAATCATATTCTGGTCTCTGGCTTAACCATATTGTGTTTATTTGGTTTCTAGGGGCACCCTCACAACAAGTTAACAATCCAATTTCTGGCACTCCTCAATTACATGTTAGACACAGAAACATGGAGTCTCCATATAAAACATTCTTTTTATAAACCTAGTTTGCAGTACATTTCACCTCTCAGACACAAGCCTTAATTATGTGCGCCTCGATAATGATTTATCCCTGCACAGCTTTGTCTTTACCCAGACTTTTTGTCTTTTGTCTCCCATGTTTGCTGATTCTTTTTGTTGGTCTTATGACTCTGAGCACTTTATCTCTCCTAACAAGTGCTAATGTGCATGTGTTTCTCCCCTAAAACATGATGTCATTGGTGTATACCTGATTGGCATATATATTGTACTGGTAAGTTCCTTGTAAAGTGGTATACCGTTTACTCAGGGCCTGTACTTAAAAAGCTACCAGTTGGCTGCAACACTGATTGTGCCACTCACATAAGTAGCCTTTCAAACCTGTCTCAGGCCTGCCACTGTGTACAGTTTCATGCCACTCCAACTTGGCATTTAAAACTACCTGGCAAGCATTATACTCACCCTTTATCACATGTAAATGACCCCTAAGGTAGGCCCTAAGTAACCCTAATGGCAGGGTGGTATGCAAGTAATTTGTAGGACATGCACTTTTATGTTTTGCATCTACTGGTAGGGACAAACAGCCTATTTTGTGTTTCACTACTGTGAGGCCTCACCCTCTCATAGGCCAGCATTGGGAATTCCTAATACACTTTTAAGGTGAAATTCCTGAGCAGAGAGGAGTAGCTTCTTCATGTTTCATATCCCTGGAATGGTAATGATAAGTCCTCCTTACTGGTGAAGTTAGATTTAACATTACTGTTTTAAGAATGCCACTTTTAGAAAATGAACATTTCTCTGTAGGTATTGCTCTATGTGCCTATTAGCATGTCTCCAATACACATTTGGGTTGGGTGACATCTATACTTTGTTTATTCCCTCTATATAGCCACTTACACAGGAAGGTTAGACTAATATATATTCTGAGCACTCATCTGCATTAATCTACCGTTGGGATGGGTCTTGCTGGGCTGGGGGAAATGGGAGGGGCTGACACTTACATTTCAATTGGTAGTGTCCAGTTCACACGCAAAACACGGATTTACCCCTACAGATATCCTGGCAGAAATTAAGGCCACTGGAGTCAAGCTATCCTGGCTGAAGATGGCTGATAGCCAGAAACCGGTCCTTGGATGCTTGATTACAGTCCAGGGAAGACATGGCTTGGCAGTTCGGGCTGGACTGTTCCCATGAGGCACAGGGTCAAGATTGATTTGCATATGGCCATTTCTGAACTGGGGTGGCTTGGTGAGCAAAATAATGATGGATTAAACCCAGATCTGTGACTGGGGGTGAATGTTCTGCCATTTTGCAACATTCCGTCCATCATCTTGTGTGTTTTGCTGTTCACCCTATGTGGGAAGGGTATGCCCAGACGTGGGTCCCGTGCTCACTAAGCCACTGGAGTCAAGCTATCCTGGCTGAAGACGGCTGATAGCCAGAAACCGGTCCTAGGATGCTTGATTCCGGTCAAGAGAAGACATGGCTTGGCAGTTCGGGCTGGACTGTTCCCATGAGGCACAGGGTCAAGACTGATTTGCATATGGCCATGTCTGAACTGGGGTGGCTTGGTGCGCAAAATAACGATGGATTAAACCCGGATCTGTGACTGGGGGTGAATGTTATGCCATTGTGCAACATTCCGTCCATCATCTTGTGTGTTTTGCTGTTCACCCTATGTGGGAAGGGTATGCCCAGACGTGGGTCCCCTGCTCACAAGGCCACTGGAGTCAAGCTATCCTTGCTGAAGACGGCTGATAGCCAGAAACCGGTCCTTGGATGCTTGATTCCGGTCCAGGGAAGACATGGCTTGGCAGTTCGGGCTGGACTGTTCCCATGAGGCACAGGGTCAAGACTGATTTGCATATGGCCATGTCTGAACTGGGGTGGCTTGGTGAGCAAAATAACGATGGATTACATCCAGATCTGTGACTGGGGGTGAATGTTTTGCCATTGTGCAACATTCCGTCCATCATCTTGTGTGTTTTGTTGTTCATCTGGATGTCAGTTCTTGCTGAGGAAAAATTAAGGATAAATTCTCTTGGCTGACGGAGCTGCACTAGGGTGCAGCCATCTTACCGTGGACTCTCTAGTGCCCCCGCACAAAGGCATTTATGAGTATGTGAAGAAATGTGCCTGTCATACTACTTCATATACTCTTAAACGCCTTTGTAAATTGGGTCCAAAATATCGAAAATCGGAGGAAAATAGACACATTCAGGGAAAATTCATAAACACTTATTACAGTTAAAAAAGATTTTTGTCTTTTTGCACTTTTACAAATATAGAGCTATATATTCCAAGACTGATTTGCAAAGACATTTATGGTAGTACTCCTGTAATACTACTTCGCATAGTTATAAACATCTTTGTGAATTGGACCACTTTAGAATTTTTCTGAGCAAAGCATTTGGTTTTGGCCATAGTGTGTGGTGACTAAAAAGATAATCGGACAGCAATGGAAGAGAGTTTGTTACCACCAACTGATGTACAGGTTAGCTGTATTCAAAGTGCAAGGAAAGACATGTTAGTTCAGAAGGATAAAGGAGCAGCTATCTTGTTGTATTTTGATTGAGCCTAATGAAAGTGAAAATGCTATTGTCCTTTTAGCAGGTGATTGTTTCCTTTTTTCTCCAATGTTTACTGACTTGTCTTGCACTGTGATGTCTGTCGCCCATAAATAATCACAAACACAGAGGCTTATTCACCAACTAAACTTTGTAGTACATTTAATATTACTACAATAGTACTACTCAGGTACTACAAAATACTCTTCCCTACTCTATGTGCAGAGGTCCCTTCCTCTGCCTTGCCTATCTTTACTGTGCAGAGATCTCTACCCGGGAGGTATATGTTTAAGTCATGAATGTGGACTGAACCTGAGGAATGGTGGAAAATGAAGAATACTTTCCAATAAATGGGAGAGGACTAGAGAGGGGTAAGGAGTGGTTTAGGAAGTGGTAAGATCATTCAAAGGCAAACACTCCCTCCCACACAAAAGAGTAAATTAATTGATACTCGCAAAAGCTGCACACCTTAAGTCACCACAGACAAAAAGGACCAAAAGAAGTTGTAAATGTACTCTAGTCCAGCCTGGGAGTAAATCCAGCACCATGCATGGCCATGCATGGGCACTACAATACACTCCAATAGAATACAATGGAGACCGGGATATCAAACAACACCTAACAGGCAATAATAGTGAATACAATAATTTGTTGTTTTTTTTTAGTTTAAAGAGCTTTATTGAAACAAATGTAAGCATCGGTACAACTCTCTACAAAATGACATATCAGAAGAGCAAGAAATATAACGAACAGAATATAGATTATAAAGGAATAAACATTACAGGATATCTATCAGTGATCCACAATAGCCCAAAATATGAAAGCAATAATGAAAAGTTGTACTTAAAAACATAATAGCATTTTACATTTTTCAGAAGAGTGGAAAAGCTAGAGAAGGAAAGAGAAAAATAAGAAAGAAAGTGAAAGAAAGAAAAGGGAAAAGGAAGAGAAGGGGGAATAAAAGAAAAGAGGAAGGAAGAAAAAAGGAACTAAGATGTTATCCTTCTTAATATACCATATTTAGGAAACCTGACTAATAAAAGCTACAGAGGAGAAAAAAAGAACGAAAGAAGAAAGATACTCATGGTGGTTGATGTACAAAAGAAAAGTCCTTATTCCGAAGTGCAGATGTGGATAAATAGGTAGTGAGTGGAGACCAAAGGCTTCTTTCCTAATCAGTTATTGAGACATGCTAACAGAAGCTCTATCCAGTCTACGAAGATAACAAAGAAGGTTCCACCAGGCAGAAAAAGAGACTTCAGAGGCATATTTCCAATTAGAGGTTAATACCCAGAAGTCAATAGCAATTAAAAAATCAACAAAGATACCCACTTTACGAGAACCAAACCTTGTTGCAGAATTACTTCCCAGGATGTGAGATGTTGGGACAGAGAAAAAAGGAGTGTAGTAACGTGCCAGGATTGTGTTGACAGGACCAACAGTTCGGGGATAATTCTACACTATACTTAGAGGGGGATAATGGGGTAAAAATCAATCTTTGATAAAAAATAATAGAGGGACTGAGTGGTCCTTGCGTTGCATGAGGTATGGTGTATGCGTGCCCAAATTGAGTTCGATGTGTGAACGGAAAGAGTATGCTGCAAATCAGATTCCCATGAAAGTTCAAATTTACTCTTGGGACGATCAAGAGAGGAAAAATTAAGATATTTAAAAATGTGAGAGGCCCAAATAGAGTAAGAAGTAGACATTGGTTCTAACAAGGAGTCTGATGGGGAGGAAGGAGATCCAGAAAGGAGGGAGAACTGATTGGTTAAGAGCAGTCTCAAAGACTCATATCTAAGAGTTGAGGAAACAGGTAAAGCAAACTTAGCCTATACCTCCTGAGGGGAGAGAAAAAGAGAATTCTTGATTATATGCTTAACAAGGAATATCCCTCTAGCAGCCCTTTGTTTCCAAAAAAGAGTACGATTTGACAATTTAATGAGTTTGTTATGCCACAGAGGTGAGTCTAAAAATATTTGTAGAGGCGAATGGGATCTGCACTTAACAGGGTGAAAGGTAGAGATACATTTGAAATTGTCTCATAATTAAAAGAACGAGGAGGATTAATAAAACTGGCCAACAAAGAAAAAGGAAACTGATAAATCAGATATTCCTCCAATTTGTGCCAAACTAAACTGTAAATCTCTTTGGAGGAAGATAAATATGGTAACACTTGACGAAATAAAAAGGAAGAATGATATTGTCAAACATTTTGGGAGGTGAACACCTTCACAATCTTTAGGAGCAGATAAGAGGGCTAAAGAAATTTGGCCTTTCGACCATTCCAAGGAAACTTACTCAGAACCCCATTAAGGGTTTAAACATTTTTTAGGGTAGTTTCACTGGTAACATGAAGAAAAAAAAAATAATGACGGGAAGAAGCATCATTTTGATTGAATCCAATCTTCCCCACCAAGACAGGATAAGGGGCGACCATTGTTATGTCATGTTGTTTACTTTTAAAAGAACTTCATCTAAAGTAAGCTAAATCGTTTTTGTAATAGAGGAGGATTTAATCCCCAAACAGGTGAGGCTATTAATTTCCACATAAAATCAGACCCTTCAAACATGCTCCTTAAACATTTATTAATTGGAAGCTCTTCAGATTTGGAGAAATGTAATTTGTTGCCAGATAAAGACGTAGGAGGAAAGAAGATCTGAGAATGTGGGCAAGGAAGTAGATGGATCAGAAATGTGTAGCATAATATCATCTGCATAAGCTGGAAATTTAATTTCAATTGCCTTATACTTAAAGCCTCAAAAGGTAGGTGAATTCTGCAAAGAATGAAGAAAAGGCTCAAGGGAAAGAATAAAAAGCAAAAGAGAAAGAGGACACCCTTGGCAGATGCCACGTTGTAAAGGGAAATAAGACGATTGAGAACTATTGGCAAAAAACTATGTACTAGGAGAAGAATATAACAAACTAATCAAAGATAAAATAGATGGTCCAAAACCATGCCACTTAAGAGCATGCATCATAAAATGCCAACGAACGCGATCTAAAGCTTTCTCTGCGTCCAGGGTTATGATTGCGACAGACATTTCACTGAAATAGTTTGAGAAGATTTTTACCACGGGACAATAAAGATGTTTTTTGATTTATTTATTTTTAATAAAACTTGTTGAGATGAACTTCTTTCTCTGTAATTGTGGCGAGTGGACTATAGTCAAAGAGATGGCTGGTGTTTGAAAAATGTGAAAGGCGATTACCAAGAACGATTACCTCACCAGCGCTGCAAAATCCAAATGTGTAGGAGTGAAGCACAAAGAGTAGAGATTTAATTGAAAAAACAATATAGTATTTGGACTATTTTTTGTTGTTGCATATGTATGTTTCTCTTTGGGTTTTTGACTGATGTATGCAGACAGCGTTGTTTAATACAACAAATATATTTTTTTATCATTACATTTTAACTGCCTTTAATCACTGCTTGCTTGTCGTCTGTTTCTTTGAGAGCTTCATATGGAAGAATAGCTAAACATCGTTACATCATGAGGGAAGGTCGAAGTTTAATGAGTCAACTGCAGCAGCTTGTATTTCTCTAGTGTTTTTACCTTACTGAAGTAGACACTGTAAATATATATTCCTTTTTTTTCTTTTCAACGTGTCAATCTTTATTGCGTAGTTAATATAATTATTGCTAGAAGGCTTTTTTACAAAATATGATTACTGTAGCATAAAAACAGCATTCAAATAAAAAAATCACAAGCACGGAGGGCCTCAAGCTACAAAAATCATGTACTAAAACCGTGAGTTACACAGGGATCCTTTACACATGTAATGCAAAAAGTTATTACAAAGGGTAAACAACTCCAGGGGGACAGAGATAGTCAAGTCGGAGTATGCCGTGAAGATAGCGCATCTGGGTTTGGAGGAGAAAAAGGACTTGTGGGCCCAGGAGTTGAGACTCAAGGAGTTGGCCCTTGAGGACAAAAAGCTAGAGATCGAAAGGGTCCTAGCGCAGGAGAGGATGGCGGAGGCAGAGAGGGCCTTCACAAGAGAGAAACTAGCTCTGCAGGGTAGGTTATCCCGAGTGCAGGTGGGGTCCAGTGGTGGCAGCAATATGGAGTCCAGTGCAGGAAGTCCCACTCCCAGATCCCAGAGCGTGGTACCTAGTTCCCAGGAAGAGGGTGTCACACCTGAAGGGTATAGGTTGATGTTCAGGGGCAGTAGGAAACTAACTCACCAGTTTTGGGGGGAGTTTGTGGATGAATGATGTGATGCACTGAAAGGTTGGGTGATGAGTAGCATGGCAAATGATTTTGAAGGGCTGTTCAATCTGGTTGTCAGAGAGCACATGTTCAGTAATTGTTTTCCGGGGTTACGCCAATACCTATTGAAGTGTGAGCTCTCTGATCCGAGGGAGCTTGCATGGGAGGCAGACCTCTGACTGTGTGACGGAGGGCCAGAAGAGGCATTGGGGAGTGATCCCAAAAGAAGTGGCTCAGGTATCTCCTGGTCCTGTGTGATGGAAGTGGTTCAGAGTATCCCAGCTATGTCCCGGTGTAGTTGGAGGGGTGTAGGAGCTCACGTCCTGTCTCAGTGGAGAAGGAGTGAGTGTGGTACTGGGTGTCCCATGGTGCCCGAAACTCAGTCACAGGGCCTGGACGGTTCCCTGAGGGGAAAACCATGTCAGGGGCCTAGGCTGTACTAGTCGGCCATTTGAGAGGGATCTCCTAGTGTCAGGAGAACCCGGAGTGACTGTAAACAGAGCTCCAGGGGTTCTGGTATCTGGTGGTGCTGCTCCAGTTGGAAGGGTGCAGAAGTCCAGATTGAGGGGTGAGAGAGGGATGTGTTCCCCAGAGGGAGAACCAGTGGGCCAGTGACCAGACAGAAGGGCTGAGTCTCCTAGGAGTGACCATGGTGACAGCACTTCTGTCCTGGGGGATCTTCACGCACTGTCAGATGGACCGGGGTTAGGAGATCTGCGCCAGGAACACTGTCACATGACATATGAGTCATGTGTTACCCTCGGGGGATACTGTGTGAGTCCCCAGAAGGCCTGTTGTGCCAGGCAAGTGTTCCAGACGACTTGCTGCTGCTGGGACCCAGGAGAAACCACCACGAGGGACTGCCTCCCTGCTGGAGGGCCCTATATGATGGCCTGCCTGGGACCAGCCTTTACCCCCTGAAATGTTGGACCTGAGCGACCTGTGTGCGCTAAAAATATCTCTCCCAAGATGGGGAGAGTGCCGTGCATTTTGCAGCACTGAGTGGTGACTTGCTTGAAGGGAATCCCGGCGTGGGGCTTCCTCTGCATTGCTGGCTTTTAGCAGGAGCCCACCCCACGTTTTGCAGATCGGCGGAAGCCCACCCCGCACTGTGGTACCTTTTAAGCGGGAATCCACCCTGCATTTTTCAGAAATCTCTGCTGCGGCCCAACCCGACACAAAGAGCTGCCGCAACGCAACCAGGAAGTCAGGCAATCACCACCTGACTGTGGTCGGGCCTGCCACGGAGTCCGGAGCCTTGCGGGCTCCACAGGGAAGTCCTGTGTCCCAGGAGAGGAACCGGCGAAACAAGCAGGAAGCCGAGCTTTTCTCGCATTGAACCAGAGGAGACAGGAGAAGGGAGAGGAGACCCCGGTATAGGCCACCAAGGTCTTCCCGCTGGCGCCTGTGAGCACAACTGAGTCCCGGTGAGTGGGACTGTAACGGGGGCATTTGTTGGTGTTCCAGAGCGCAATTGGCGCCAGTACTTCCTGATTTTTCACAGCTGCACCTCATTTGCAGGCAGCTGCACCGAAGGGCTGATTTTATGTGTAGAGTCCCCAAAATGGGCTCCCCCCAGGCACAGTTAGTGTGGTACAATTTTGCCACAGATGCACCGCGAGAGAGAGAGAGGGCAGCTGTAACATTGGGGGCAACATTATTTTCGAGTCCCAGTGGGGACCCAGAAAGCACAGTTAGTGCCAGTGATCATTTTCACACAGCTGCCCCGCCGGACAGGGGGAAGCTGCTATGCTTCCCTTGACCCTTCTAGTTAGGTTGCTCCCCCTCCGCACAGCACCGCCTGTGCCTCCCTGCCCCAGCCGCCGCTGCTGAGGAAGTTCAAGACCCTCCACCACCTGCGCCTCATCCCTGATGGCCAGTGGTAGGCTGTAGGTTTGCTCATCCTCCATTGTAGTGCCTGTATTTTCTTTCATTGCTCCCGTAGTAGTGGCTGCATTTTCATTGTTGTGTCTGTAACTGCTGTTGTCTGAATCTCCCGCTGCCTGTACATGGTCTGTGCCCATTCTCTCCCTCTGTTCCCCTCATTGACCCCCATGTCTCTCTGCCCGGTTTCCCTTCTGCTCCCCTTGCTGCCACTGTGTCTCTCTGCCTGGTTTTTCCTTCTGCTCCCCTCGCGGCCCCCGTGTCTCTCTGCCCGATTTTGCCTTCTGTTGCTTAGCTGCCCCTGCATTTCTGTGACCTTTCTCCTTCCTGTGCCACTCGCTTCCCCCCGTTTTTTGTGACCTTTCTGCCCTTTCTTGTGACCTTTGTGCCTCCATGCCACTCGTTTCCCCCTGTTTTTTGTGACCTTTCTGCCCTTTCTTGGGACCTTTCTGCCTCTGTGCCACTCGTTTTCCCCCGATTTTGTGACCTTTCAGCTCTTTCTTGGGACCTTTCTGTCTCCTGTGCCACTCGTTACCCCCGTTGTTTGTGACCTTTCTCCCCTTTCTTGAGGCCTTTCTGCCCGCTGTGCCACACGTTCCCCCCATTTTTTGTGACCTTTCTGCCCTTTCTTGCGACCTTTCTGCCCTCTGTGCCACTCGTTTCCCCCCGTTTTTTGTGACCTTTCTGCCCTTTCTTGGGACCTTTCTGCCCTCTGTGCCACTCGTCTCCCCCCCCCCGTTTTTTGTTACCTTTCTGCCCTTTCTTGGGACCTTTGTGCCTCTGTGCCACTCGTTCCCCCCATTCTTTGTGACCGTTCTGCCCTTTCTTGGGACCTTTCTGCCTTCTGTGCCACTTGTTCCCCCCTTTTTTGTGACCTTTCTGCCCTTTCTTGGGACCTTTCTGCCCTCTGTGCCACTCATTCCTCCCCATTTTTTGTGACTTTTCTGCCCTTTCTTGGGACCCTTCTGCCCTCTGTGCCAATCGTTCCCCCCGTTTTATGTGACCTTTCTGCCCTTTCTTGGGACCTTTCTGCCCTCTGTGCCACTTGTTCCCCCCATTTTTTGTGACCTTTCTGCCCTTTCTTGCGACCTTTCTGCCCTCTGTGCCACTCGTTTCCCCCTGTTTCTTGTGACCTTTCAGCCCTTTCTTGATACCTTTCTGCCCTCTATGCCACTCGTTTCCCTCCGTTTTTTGTGACCTTTCTGCTCTTTCTTGGGACCTTTCTGCCTCCTGTGCCACTCGTTACCCCTGTTGTTTGTGATCTTTCTCCCCTTTCTCGAGGCCTTTCTGCCCACTGTGCCACTCATTCCACCTTGTTTTTTGTGACCTTTCTGCCCTTTCTTGGGACCTTTCTGCCTCCTGTGCCACTCGTTTCCCCCCGTTTTTTGTGACCTTTCTGCCCTTTCTTGGGACCTTTCTGCCGTCTGTGCCACTCGTCCCCCCCCCCGTTTTTTGTCACCTTTCTGCCCTTTCTTGGGACCTTTGTGCCTCTGTGCCACTCGTTACCCCCGTTGTTTGTGACCTTTCTCCCCTTTCTTGAGGCCTTTCTGCCCGCTGTGCCACACGTTCCACCCCGTTTTTTGTTACCTTTCTGCCCTTTCTTGGGACCTTTGTGCCTCTGTGCCACTCGTTCCCCCCATTCTATGTGACCGTTCTGCCCTTTCTTGGGACCTTTCTGCCCTCTGTGCCACTTGTTCCCCCCTTTTTTGTGACCTGTCAGCCTATCTTGATACCTTTCTGCCCTCTATGCCACTCGTTTCCCCCCGTTTTTTGTGACCTTTCTGCCCTTTCCTGGGACCTTTCTGCCCTCTGTGCCACTCGTTTCCCCCCGTTTTTTGTGAGCTTTCCGCCCTTTCTTGTGACATTTGTGCCTCTATGCCACTCGTTTCCCCCCGTTTTTTGTGACCTTTCTGCCCTTTCTTGGGACCTTCGTGCCTTTCTGCCACTCGTTTCCCCCCATTTTTTGTGACCTTTCTGCCTTTTCTTGGGACCTTTCTGCCCTCTGTGCCACTCGTCTCTCCCTCAATTGTTGTGCCCTTTCGCCTTCTGTTTCCTTCGTCGCCTCTCACTGCCCCCGCCGATGCATTCCAGCCCCCCTGACTGCCCATTCGCTGCCCCCACCTTCCGCCTCCCAGCTGCTCCTCCCTCCCACCTCCCCATATAGGCCGGCCACTGCGCGGTGAGGAGAGCGACCCTTGACCCTTCCAGATAGGTCACTACACCTCCGCACAGCACCGCCTGAGCCTCCCTGCCCCAACCGCCGCTGCTGAGGAAGTACGAGGCCCTCCACCACCCGCAGGCTACCACCTGCGCCTCATCCCTGGTCGCCAGTGGTAGGCAGTAGGTTTGCTCATCCTCCATTGTATTGCCTGTATTTTCTTTCATTGCTCCCGTTGTAGTGACTGCATTTTCATTGTTGTGTCTGTGACTGCTGATGTCTGTCTCCACCGCTGCCTGTAAGTGGTCTGTGCCTGTTCTCTCCCTCTGTTCCCCTCGCTGCGCCTGTGTCTCTCTCTGCTCGGTTTCCCTTCTGCTGCCCTCGCTGCCCCCGTGTCTCTCTGCCCGGTTTTTCCTTCTGTTCCCCTCGGGGCCCCAGTATCTCTCTGCCCGTTTTTGCCTTTTGTTGCTTAGCTGCCCCTGCATTTCTGTGACCTTTTTGCGTTCTGTGCCACTTGTTTCCCCCCGTTTTTTGTGACCTTTCTGCCCTTTCTTGTGACCTTTGTGCCTCCATGCCACTCGTTTCCCCCTGTTTTTTGTGACCTTTCTGCCCTTTCTTGGGACCTTTCATTTTCACACAGCTGCCCCGCCGGACAGGGGGAAGCTGCAATGCTTCCCTTGACCCTTCTAGTTAGGTTGCTCCCGCTCCGCACAGCATCGCCTGTGCCTCCCTGCCCCAGCAGCCGCTGCTGAGGAAGCTCAAGACCCTCCACCACCTGTGCCTCATCCCTGATGGCCAGTGGTAGGCCGTAGGTTTGCTCATCCTCCATTGTAGTGCCTGTATTTTCTTTCATTGCTCCCGTTGTAGTGGCTGCATTTTCATTGTTGTGTCTGTAACTGCTGTTGTCGTCTCTCCCGCTGCCTGTACATGGTCTGTGCCCATTCTCTCCCTCTGTTCCCCTCACTGCCCCCATGTCTCTCTGCCCGGTTTCCCTTCTGCTCCCCTTGCTGCCACTGTGTCTCTATGCCTGGTTTTTCCTTCTGCTCCCCTCGCGGCCCCCGTGTCTCTCTGCCCGATTTTGCCTTCTGTTGCTTAACTGCCCCTGCATTTCTGTGACCTTTCTCCTTCCTGTGCCACTCGTTTCCCCCCGTTTTTTGTGACCTTTCTGCCATTTCGTGTGACCTTTGTGCCTCCATGCCACTCGTTTCCCCCTGTTTTTTGTGACCTTTCTGTCCTTTCTTGGGACCTTTCTGCCTCTGTGCCACTCGCTTCCCCCCGATTTTGTGACCTTTCAGCTCTTTCTTGGGACCTTTCTGCCTCCTGTGCCACTCGTTACCCCCGTTGTTTGTGACCTTTCTCCCCTTTCTTGAGGCCTTTCTGCCCGCTGTTCCACACGTTCCACCCCATTTTTTGTTACCTTTCTGCCCTTTCTTGGGACCTTTGTGCCTCTGTGCCACTCGTTCCCCCCATTCTTTGTGACCGTTCTGCCCTTTCTTGGGACCTTTCTGCCCTCTGTGCCACTTGTTCCCCCCATTTTTTGTGACCTTTCTGCCCTTTCTTGCGACCTTTCTGCCCTCTGTGCCACTCGTTTCCCCCCGTTTTTTGTGACCTTTCTGCCCTTTCTTGGGACCTTTCTGCCCTCTGTGCCACTCGTCCCCCCCGTTTTTTGTTACCTTTCTGCCCTTTCTTGGGACCTTTGTGCCTCTGTGCCACTCGTTCCCCCCATTCTTTGTGACCGTTCTGCCCTTTCTTGGGACCTTTCTGCCTTCTGTGCCTCTTGTTCCCCCCTTTTTTGTGACCTTTCTGCCCTTTCTTGGGACCTTTCTGCCCTCTGTGCCACTCGTTCCTCCCCATTTTTTGTGACTTTTCTGCCCTTTCTTGGGACCCTTCTGCCCTCTGTGCCAATCGTTCCCCCCGTTTTATGTGACCTTTCTGCCCTTTCTTGGGACCTTTCTGCCCTCTGTGCCACTTGTTCCCCCCATTTTTTGTGACCTTTCTGCCCTTTCTTGCGACCTTTCTGCCCTCTGTGCCACTCGTTTCCCCCTGTTTCTTGTGACCTTTCCGCCCTTTCTTGATACCTTTCTGCCCTCTATGCCACTCGTTTCCCTCCATTTTTTGTGACCTTTCTGCTCTTTCTTGGGACCTTTCTGCCTCCTGTGCCACTCGTTACCCCTGTTGTTTGTGATCTTTCTCCCCTTTCTCGAGGCCTTTCTGCCCACTGTGCCACTCATTCCACCTCGTTTTTTGTGACCTTTCTGCCCTTTCTTGGGACCTTTCTGCCTCCTGTGCCACTCGTTTCCCCCCGTTTTTTGTGACCTTTCTGCCCTTTCTTGGGACCTTTCTGCCGTCTGTGCCACTCGTCCCCCCCCGTTTTTTGTGACCTTTCTGCCCTTTCTTGGGACCTTTGTGCCTTTGTGCCACTCGTTCCCCCCATTCTTTGTGACCGTTCTGCCCTTTCTTGGGACCTTTCTGCCCTCTGTGCCACTTGTTCCCCCCTTTTTTGTGACCTGTCAGCCTAGCTTGATACCTTTCTGCCCTCTATGCCACTCGTTTCCCCCCGTTTTTTGTGACCTTTCTGCCCTTTCCTGGGACCTTTCTGCCCTCTGTGCCACTCGTTTCTCCCCGTTTTTTGTGAGCTTTCCGCCCTTTCTTGTGACATTTGTGCCTCTATGCCACTCGTTTCCCCCCCATTTTTTGTGACCTTTCTGCCCTTTCTTGGGACCTTCGTGCCTTTCTGCCACTCGTTTCCCCCCATTTTTTGTGACCTTTCTGCCTTTTCTTGGGACCTTTCTGCCCTCTGTGCCACTCGTCTCTCCCTCAATTGTTGTGCCCTTTCGCCTTCTGTTTCCTTCGTCGCCTCTCACTGCCCCCGCCGATGCATCCCCGCCCCCCTGACTGCCCATTCGCTGCCCCCCACCTTCCGCCTCCCAGCTGCTCCTCCCTCCCACCTCCCCATATAGGCCGGCCACTGCGCAGTGAGGAGAGCGACCCTTGATCCTTCCAGATAGGTCACTACCCATCCGCACAGCACCGCCTGAGCCTCCCTGCCCCAACCGCCGCTGCTGAGGAAGTACGAGGCCCTCCACCACCCGCAGGCTACCACCTGCGCCTCATCCCTTGTCGCCAGTGGTAGGCAGTAGGTTTGCTCATCCTCCATTGTATTGCCTGTATTTTCTTTCATTGCTCCCGTTGTAGTGACTGCATTTTCATTGTTGTGTCTGTGACTGCTGTTGTCTGTCTCCACCGCTGCCTGTACGTGGTCTGTGCCTGTTCTCTCCCTCTGTTCCCCTCGCTGCGCCTGTGTCTCTCTCTGCTCGGTTTCCCTTCTGCTGCCCTCGCTGCCCCCGTGTCTCTCTGCCCGGTGTTTCCTTCTGTTCCCCTCGGGGCCCCAGTATCTCTCTGCCCGTTTTTGCCTTTTGTTGCTTAGCTGCCCCTGCATTTCTGTGACCTTTTTGCGTTCTGTGCCACTCGTTTCCCCCCGTTTTTGTGACCTTTCTGCCCTTTCTTGGGACCTTTCTGCCTCCTGTGCCACTCGTTTCCCATGGTTTTTGTGACCTTTTGCCCTTTTTGTGACCTTTCTGCCTCCTGTGCCACTCGTTTCCCCCCATTTCTTGTGACCTTTCTGCCCTTTCTTGGAACCTTTTGCCTTCTGTGCCACTCATTGTCCCCCGTTTTTTGTGACCTTTTTGCCCTTCTTGTGACCTTATTGCCTTCTGTGCCACTCCTTTCTCCCTGTATTCTTGTGACCTTTTTGCCCTTTTGTGACCTTTCTGCCCTCTGTGCCACTCGTTTCCCCCTCAATTGTTGAGCCCTATTGCCTTCCTCGCCTCTCACCACCCCGCCGCTGCGTCCCCTGCGGCTCTGCCCCCCTGACTGCTCATTCGCTGCCCCCGCCTCCCACCTCCCAGCTGCTCCTCACTCCCACCTCCCCATACATGCCGGCCGCTGCGCGGTCATGCTGCTGGTGCGTGGCAAGCCTGTATGTGCCCGCCTGTGCCTGGACCGCGCCCGGCGCCAGAACCCCTGGCCCCCGCACCCGCCACGACGACCGCCGCCACTACGACGCCAGCACTCTGAATGCTCTTAACCCCGGACGGACCCACAACTGCTTCAAGGCCGCCCCAAAACACACACACGGTCCCTTCACCTGCCAGAACTGCAACTACACCAGCCACAGAGCTGATGAACCACCCGCCAAGAAAGACCTCAACCACCTCCGATTCATACTATTGAACACCCGCTCCGCACGCAAACATGCCGTCGAGCTCAGGGACCTGCTCAACACAACCTCCCCAGACCTTGCCTTCCTGACTGATACCTGGTTGAACAACTCCTCCACACCCAACATCTCCATAGCCATCCCAAATGGCTACAAGATCACCCGCAGAGACCGCACCAACGAAGTCGGAGGAGGAATCGCCAGCATCCACAAGAACAGCATCAGGGTCTCGGCTAGCACCAACGACGCACTCAGCACCGCAGAACACATGCATTTCCAGATCCAGGCAGACCCCAACTCCACCCTCAGAGGCACCCTCGTCTACTGACCCCCCGGACCCTGCCCCCAGTTCAGCAACTCCATCGCCGACTTCATCAGCACGCACACCCTGACCTCCACCAACTACATCCTCCTCGGAGACCTGAACTTTCACCTTGAGAACAACAACAACTCTACAACCCTGATCGATAACCTCGCCAACCTCAGACTGAGACAACTCGTCACAACGCCCACCCACTCCGCCGGCCACACGCTCGACCCCGTCTTCTCACTCAGCCCGCATGTCTCCGTCAGCCACACCACTGAACTCCTCTGGACCGACCATCGCTGCATCCACTTCACCTTCCAGAAACCCACCACACACCACCGCTTCCAACAGATCCCTCACCGCCGCTGGAGCAAAATCACCAAAGACCAACTACATGCAAACATCGCTCTCAGCCCACCCACCGAACCCTCCAACACCAACGTCGCTGCCTACAACCTCAGGCGCTGGATCGAGGATTGCGTCAACACCCTCGCCCCACTGCAGAAAACCCCCCACAGAGACACCAGCAAGAGGGCCAGCTGGTTCACACCAGAACTCCTAGATTCCAAGCAAGCCTGCCGGAAACTAGAGAAGAAATGGCGCAGTGAACAAATTCCGGACATCCACGCAGCACACAAGGACGCCGTCCACAACCACCACCACCTCATCAGGGCTGCCAAGAAGACTTCCTTCAAAGCCCGCCGCGACAACAATGCACATGACAGCTAGGAGCTCTTCAACATCGTGAAGGAACTCTCCAACCCCAGCTCCAACACCAACGACATCCCGCCGTCGCAAGCCCTGTGCGACTCCCTCGCCACCTTCTTCCACCGCCAGATAGCAGACATCCACTACAGCTTCAACACCCAGACAGTCCCAACGTACAGCAACACAACAGACCCTCCACGCACCATCGACCACATCCCCTTGCTAGCCTGGACCAGTGTGAGCATCGATGACACCATCAAGACCATGTGCCCAATCGACTCCGGCTCTCCGTCAGACCCATTCCCACACCACGTCTTCAACAAAGCAAGCAGCTCCATCACACCCCACCTACGCAATGTCATCAACCTCTCCCTTGAGACCGCGACCTTCCCAGAGAGCTGGAAACACGCAGAGATCAACGCCCTACTCAAAAAACCCAAGGCAGACCCAAGAGACCTCAAGAACTTCCGACCCATCTCTCTGCTCTGCTTCCCGGCCAAGGTCATCGAAAAAATTGTTAACAGACAGCTAACCCGATACCTCGAAGAGAACAGAATCCTGGACCCTTCCCAGTCAGGGTTCCGCAGCACCACAGCACCAAGACCGCCCTTATCGCCGCCACCGACAACATCAGGACCCTGCTAGACAACAGGGAGACTGCAGCACTCATCCTCCTAGAACTCTCTGCCACCTTTGACACCGTCTGCCACAGCACACTACAGGGATCCGAGACAAGGCTCTGGAATGGACCACCTCCTTCCTCTCCCGCAGAACCCAGAGCGCCCACCTCCCCCCATTCCATTCCGAAGCCTCCGAGATCATCTGCAGTGTACCCCAAGGATCCTCCCTCAGCCCAACACTGGTCAACATTTATATGGCCCCGCTCGCACACGTCGCCCGACAGCACGACCTCAACATAATCTCCTACGCCAAAGACACTCAACTGATCCTCTCCCTCACCAAGGACCCCATCACCGCCAAAGCCAATCTCCATGAAAGAATGAAGTCCGTCGCCGACTGGATGAAGATCAGCTGTCTGAAGCTGAACTCGGACAAGACGGAGGTCCTCATCCTTGACTCCAACCCGTCCGCCTGGGACAACTCCTGGTGGCCAACGGCACTGGGGGAGCCCCGACCCCAACCGACCACACATGCATCCTGGGAATCATCCTCGACTCAACGCTCTCAATGACCAAGCAAGCCAACGCCGTCTCCTCCTCCTGCTTCAACACCCTCTGCATGCTCCGCAAGATCTACAGATGTATCCCAACAGATACAAGAAAGACAGTCACCCTCATCAGCAGCAGACTCGACTATGGAAACGCCCTCTGCGTGGGAGCCCTGACCAAGCTCATAAATCGACTACAGCATCCAAAATGCCTTGGCACGACTGATCCTCGATGTACCATGACACGGCCACATCACACTCACCTGAGAAACCTGCACTGGCTCCCTGTCAACAAGAGGATACCCTTTAAGCTCCTCATCCACGCACACAAGGCACTCCACAAGACCGGCCCAGCCAACCTCAACAGACGGCTCTCCTTCTACACCCCCACCATCAGCTACGCTCCGCCGACCTCCCACTCGCCACCGTCCCGCGCATCCGAAGTACAACCACCGGTGGGAGATTCTTCTCCCACCTTGCCACCAAGACATGGAACACCCTCCCACTGAGCCTACAACAGACCTAAGACCTGCTGACCTTCAGGAGGATACTAAAGACCTGGCTGTTCGATCAGTAGCGCCCACCACCTCCCTCCCCAGCCTTGAGACCCTTGCGGGTATGTAGTGCGCTCAACCAATGACCGATTGATTGATTGATTGAAAGCTTGGAGCCAGTTTATTTTCAGAGATCCCGGAGGGGGTCCTTCACGGCACAGCTGGTGCCAGTGCTCATTTGAGGCCTAAATTCTACAGCTGCACCGCGAGTGCGCAGGCAGCTGCACCTACGGGGTCATATTGGTTTTCATGCTGAGGAAGGGGAGAGAAGCACCCCACGCCCCAGCACATGTGCACCCTGACATTTTGGACAGAGGGCCAGGGGGTCAGTATTGGTAGGGCGCAAGGCCCTAATGTAATGCCCAATGAGTGTATGCCTGTGATTAGGCATAACGTGTTTCATGCCATATGTTGATGTAGGCTTAATGTGTTTAAGGTAGCTTGTTTATGCCTAAGGTGTTCATGCCTACAGATATGTTCATGCCTACAGATATTGCATAATGTATGTATGCTATGAGATTTATTGCATAATGTGTTTATGCTTGTGATGCCTAATGTCATGCTATGATGTTTTAGGACGATGCCTATTGCGTAATGTGTTCATGCTAATGAGGTTTGGACCTAATGTCTTTTATACCTAATGTGATAATGCTGAGGTCATTATTTTGCCAGTAGTTACTGGTTATGATTTACATTTGCTACTTGTGCTCTGTGACGGTTCTGACAGAGGCCCGATTGGCCGTGTTCTGTATATAGTCCCCTGTGAATATTGCCTAATGCCAGTTGGCACAGTGTATATTGTGTGATTATGATTCTAATGTGTTTACGATAATACAAAGGCTATTTTTGATATACCCTTGTGTGGAGTTTCTTTTGTAGTGTGCCTAGTGTGTTGCTGCTGCGTTGTTACACAAATGCTTTACACATTGCCTCTGCGGTAAGCCTGACTGCTCTTGCAATGCTACCAAGGGGGTGAGCAGGGGTTATCATCAGAGTGTAACTCACTTGCCCTGACTAGAGTGGTGATTTCTGCCTGGCTTAAGCGCAAACCCTAGCCAACCAGAAATCCCATTTCTAACAACTCCCAACATAACCATGTTGGAGTTTGGAGGGTGAATGAGCAATAACTATACCTTTCTTTGTTATGTTGTCTTGTCACATTTGCTGCGCATTCAGAGGAACAGTTCACATGTTATGTCTTCTGGCATATTGCTGCCTATTCTTTTAATATGGAGATTGTTGTTTCTCTTACTGCAAACTGAGAGGATTTTGTAAAATTAATTATGTGACAATCTTGCTGGTGTGAATTGAAAGGCTGTAGTATGGCATTTAGATTATATACCTAAATAAATGAACTGCAAATATATCTACAAATATATTAGCAGATTTAAAAGCACAAAATAGGAGCTTGTTGTAATTCTGAAGTGTGATAGAAACACAAATTGTATTTGGATCAAAAGAAATCATGGCACTTCACTTGGTGATGCACAAATGACAAATATTAATTGAAGCCCTACTTTTACACTTTATCATTTGCGCACCATATAGTTTTATCTATGTCTGTACAAATTAAGTGGCTATTTCAATGGGGAATGTGCTGTCTATAAGTTACAATGCATCGCGCCAGGATACTCAAGAGTAATTGTGCGCGTAATAAATACTCATATAACATAACATAACATTACCACAGTATGTTATAGTAATATATTTGCACAAGTGTGCTCCAAAATCCACCACCAGCTGTATACTACAACTACACCATGACCTGGCTCCTGCTGAATAGGAGTGGTTGGTTTCCTACACTTTGAGGCAGATTTACTATTCTTTGCTGCAATGCAACACAGCAAGACAACTTACCCAGATGCGTTGGGTGAAAGAGAGAGAGCAGAAATGTGCCATATTTAGAGAGATTTGTCACATTTCTGCTGTCTCCTACCACTAGCCCTCTTGTGGCTGCATATCCCCAATGCAGGAAAGGGTGTCTGCTTTATGGGAAAATTGTTTTTGTGCAGGATGGGGACACCTTCCATCACAAAAACAATCCTCTTTGTATGTATGTGTGCTGCAGAATGCAGCATGCATACAAAGAGTAAATAACAAGGGGAAATAATATTTCTTCTTGTTTCACATAGGTCGGGAAGGTAAACCATTTTGGGAAAATCCCAGGATTATAGACCTTTGTAAATCTATGATTATGTCAAAAACCATGGGGGGATACGTGGGAATGCACGTACTTCACTCATGGAATGCCTCCTTGTAGCTAGGTAATGCAAGGCAGCAATAGGCACTGACTTGCATTACTTTGGATTTACTAAACCATACAGAGCCATGCAAGCCTGCTTAGCATGACTTAGTAAATCCCACTAAAGGACTTGTATTGTCGCACAACAATTTACAGCACACAAAGACAGCAGAAGCCCTTAGTATATCTTGCCCTCAGTCTTTCCATGGTTCTAGGATTTTTCACAACCTCTATGAGTTTAGTAACATTGATGGCCCCATCCTTACTCTGAAAGTTGTAGCAGCACCACTCGAGATAGGTCTAAAACATGGCATTTCTAGAGCTGCAAGAATCTAACTGCACATGAAAATGTTTGTGTAAAACACATAATCCATATCAAAACAGATATTTTTCACAAGAAGATTAACGAGAAGTTGAATAAGGACTTGTCCCATATCATAGTGAGATCAAGGTCTACAACATTTGATCTTAAATATGTTAACCTAGGGTACGCTGAGCTGATTGTTGTTCAGCGACGGCCCCTCCATTAGAGCATAGGAGCGCCTCCCCCTGCCACCATACGCAAATAAAATGATAATAGATAGGTTTTAAACCTGTTTTATTAATGTTTTATTTTAATTCCCTGGACCTGCTCCCATGACTCTGACAAGTCTTGGGGGCAGGTCCAGCGGATGACACTGCTGGTTGGGGAGTGGTGTGCACTCCCTTCACTATGCATGAGGAATTTGGACTGCCGCCTCAGACCGGCCAAAACCCTAACGCGCAGTGAAGCTCTCTCCAGGCGCAGCTACATTGCTGGGGCTGGGGAGAACAGGGACAGACTCCCAGTCCGCCTGGTAGCACAAGATGCGAGCGTTTAGGCCAATCTTGACTCTGCTTTCATGCAGCATCAGGATTGGCAACATGGCAGACTGGGAGCCTGTGCCCAGATGGAAGAGCGCAATTCAACGGCGGCGGGATTGAGGTACTTTTTTAAAATATTTATCTTTTGTTCTCGATTCCCTCTCCCATCCTCCCCTCCCCACCTCCCTCCTCCAGCCCTTCCCACCACCTTGGCAGGGTATTGGCCGCTACTGCAAGGGCTTGTGTTCTTTTTTGCATTTACAGTGTCTAAAGTGCTTACACTTAACTGAATTTTTCTACATTAATTAATATAAGAAATGAAAACACCACAACTTGGAAACAATGAGAAGTAATTGTCTCTCTCTACTTTTGAGCTGTTCTATTCAACCTTATGCATTTATTCAAAGACATTCCGAGTTACAAATATGCAGTTTAGGTTTAGATTTCTTTTATTGATTTCAGACAAACAAAATCACAGACAATACCATCAAGCAATGTGTCCAGCAGGGTACAATCCGGAAACTAGATTATGGCCATGGCAAGGAAAACAAAACATAACAACAAAAGTGAAACAGAAATCCCCCTCCCACCCCTCTCCTCCCCCAGAAGAAACTAAAATATAATAATGTAGGTTTACCCTAGGAGTCCTGACCCAGCAAGAAGCGGCCTCAGAAAGGAAGATCTAGGTGGTAGCTGAAGACGTCAATGGTGATTGTACAGGTAGGTATGCAAGTTTCAGAAGTCACAAGAACTTGGGCATGTGAGTTCCGTGAAATCCGTAGATAGCAAAGTAAGCAGAGGTTCCCATAGGTCATGAAAGGAGGCGCCAGGGTGAGTAAGCGATATCGAAATGTTCTCCATCCTCAAAAAGTCGATGTAAGGGTGCCTCTTAGACTATGGCCATCTGTTTACCCCTCCGGGATTTAAGAGGGAATGTGATAGGGTTCGGAAGGCCCAGAAGGACAAACGCTGGAAATCGAGGGATAAGTGTGTTAAAATGAGAAGTAATCTTGTCTTAAATCTGCATCCAATAACCCGTTAAGGATGGGAAGTCCCATAATAAGTGGGTGAGTGTACCCAATGAACTACAAGCTCTCCAGCAGTGGGAATACAAGAGGGATTACAGCTGTGGAGCGAGGGAGGGGTAAGATACGAATACATAACTATTTTGGAGGCTGTTTCGATGGAGGCAACATTGCGTACTGAATGTTGAGCCCTGAGGAAAACATCAGTCCATTCCTTCTGTGTTAGGGGTCGGCCTAATTCCCCCTACCACCTTATCTGACCCGGAGTCTTCCCGGTGATTCAAGAGTGATTGGTAAATTTGTACAGATTGGAAGCCAGGTTGGAGTCAGTGTGTCGTGTAAATAGCCACTTCTCAAATTTTGTAAGGTGTGTCTCAGCCCCCTCCCACACCCCAGTGTTCAGCACCCAATGGTGAATCTGTAGGTAATGATACCGTTCAGTCTCCGGGAGATCACGGTCCTCGTGGAAGTCGGAGAAGGCTCGGGGTCCTGTGTTATTAAAAAAATGTCCTATGGAGCGATGCCCCTCCCTTGTCCAATGCCTGAACCCCACTTGATCTAATCCTGGGGTAAAGTCAGAGTTGTTAACTATAGGTGTAATCGGTGATGGGAATGTCATAAGCTCACGCGAGGTAGCAAACTTATCCCAAGCTAAAAGTGTAGGGTGAGTGACCTTAGACAAGTACAAGTTCTGGGGTCGAGCATGTTGAGAAAAGAAGGGGACACCCCACAGTGGCAGTCCGGCCAGGGACCGATCCAAAAAAGCCAGAACATTTCGGACTCTTGGCGGGACCATTCGACCAGGGCTCTCAATTGTGTCGCCCACCAATAGGCCTGCAAATTTGGGACCCCCAGTCCGCCCTCCACCGGACTCCTGTATGCTATGTCCCTCAGTAGCCGAGCTCTCTGGTCACGCCAAATAAATCGCTCTATAGCTCTTTGTAGAGAAAGTATGATGGCCGTCGGTGGCACTAAAGGAAACGCTTGGAGTAGGTAGATGACCTTAGGGAGAAGCATCATCTTTATAGCGGCAATGCGGCCCAGCAACGATAACAAGAGTGGCCTCCAGCGCAGAAGACAATCCCTAACCTCCCACAGTAGTAATGTGTAATTCGTAGTGTTAGTTCCTGTAGGTCATCAGAAAGTTGCAGTCCCAGGTAGGGGACAGATGCTGGGGCCCAGTGAATGCGGTAAGACCGATGCAGGAGACCTAATGTTGCGGGATCAAGGCAAACCGATCCAATTCTGCCAGCAATTAATTAATTAATTAATTAATTAATTATTAATTATTAATTATGTGCTTATATAGCGCTGGAATCACTCCCGAAGGGGTACCTCCGCGCTTCGACCGCTGCGAAACCCTTCCTGGCTTCCCTGAGAGATGGTCCCTTAATGGGTATCTCCAGGGTGAGACCAGGCATCCCCGGCGGTCTGGTGGGGCCGTTAGTGAAGATGAGGCAAGCTAGTGCCCAGAGTTGCCGAGTGTGATCGCTGATCAGAGTGGGCACCGAGGCGAGAGAATTATCGAGTCCGCTGACCCTGGTCCAGAAACCTGCCGCGTCGGGAATCGAACCCTGGTCCCGGGCCGTCCTCTGCTCTCGGGTCTGCCGCCTCTAACCAGTGAGCCACACTACTCCATTATGCAGGAAGAGACTCCCTAGGCCTCTCCAGCATAGCTACCACGTCATCCGCGTAAAGACAGAGTTTGTGCCCCGACCATCCAAATTGCACCCCTATTATGCAGGTGTCGTCACGGACCCTTTGAGCCATCGGCTCCATATAAAAGGTGAATCAAAGTGGAAACAGGGGACACCCCTGCAGCTTGCCTCGCTGTATGGAAAACTGCTGCGAAACAGTCCCATTCACACGTACTGAGGCGTTGGGGTTGGTATAACAGCTAAATATCCAATCTATAAAACAAAAGGGTATGCCGAAATGAGATAGCGTCGCCTTAAGATCATTCCCTCAGCAGGGAATCGGTTTGACCTGTCCACAAGACAAATATGCAGTTTAGACACTGCAAATGCATAAAAGCAGATGATAACCTCTGTGCTCAGCCAGCACATCTATTCATAAGGTTGCCTCTGGCTTTCCCACCAAACCATATTGGTCCCTTTCTTACTTTCTATGTAAAAAAAAACTATTTTCTATTTATCTTCAGATCATATCACATGTTTTGTCCTTCTTCAAGTACAGGGCACTTGACTCACTAGCCCTTGACTCAGGATGTATGACAGAACAACGCTAGTTATTACAACGCGTGCCGTCACATCGCAGTCATTACAACGACTGCGATGTTACCACGCTATGCCATTGCAACGCAAGTCTTTACATCGACTTGCGCTAGATGGCGTGCTAACATTAGAAAAGTGTAATTTACTATTCCAACTCCAGTCCACTTAACAGTAGGGAAGGTGTTGGGATAGTAAACTACACTATTTGTAATGTTAGCACGCCACCTAGCGCAAGTCGATGTAAAGACTTGCGTTGTAATGGCATAGCGTGGTTACATCGCGGTCGTTGTAACGACCGCGTTGTAAGAGCATTGCGGTGTAGTGACCGCGTTGTTAACGATGTTTCCCCTTGACTCACAGCCCTAAACAATATCTATTTACATGTTCATCCAATCTCTCATCATGCTGACAGAGGAAACTGTTTTATCCTTACTGCTTGACAATTCTCAATGGACAAGTACTAATTAAAGGTAATCCTCCAAACAGAAGTGTCTTGTTTTTAGTTATCTAGCAAAGGGGGATTCCATGTGCTTCATTTGAGCTGGTGTTCGCAGGTGGAGTCCACCAGCACTCATTTTTGGGGATGTACATTGTTACAACGCATGCTTTTACCACGCATGCTGTTACAACGCAAGTTTTACAACGCAAGCCATTACAACGCATTGCTTTGGGGGGTGCTGGATAGTGAATATTTTAATTTACTATTCCAACTCTAGTCCCCGTGGATAGTAGGGAAGGTGTTGGATAGTAAATTAAACTATTACTTATCCTAGAGCGCCCCCCAGTGCAATGCATTGTAATGGTTTTCGTTGTAAAACATGCATTGTAAAAGCACTGCATGGTAAAAGTTGCGTGGGAAAGGATGTTTCCCCATTTTTGGAGACCAGCACTTATTTTTTGTCGACAGACTTTGAGCAGGAGAGAGATAAACAAAAAAAGGGGGGAAGAAGAAGAAAGGCGAAGACAGTGGCAGAGGGAGAAACCCGGAATGAAAAAGAACTTGAAAAAGAGAGAAAAAGACTTAGGAATGATCTTCTCGTGGGTTAAGGAAGCATGAGGTAGAATCAAGACTATGTGGTTGTTAGAAATGGGGGTCTCTAGTTGGCACTGGCTGGTGCCACTGTCCAAATTGGAACCCTTCTTTCTAAGTCAGGGCAAGAGGGCCACCCCCTTTGATAACCCTTGCTCATTCCTATGGGCCAAATGAATGGGGAGTCATTCCTTATTTGCGATTAGCAATTTGCTAATCGCAAATAAGGAAGCGATTTCAAGGGTGCCAGGGGTGTCCAAAGGACACCCTGTAGCACCCCTGAAATGAAAATGTAAATTTATGTGTGTGTGTAACATACAACTGAGAAAAATGCACTAAAGTTCATTTTTCTAAGTTTTCGCTATTTACCACGACGTTACACCTCGCGGTAAATAGCGGCCCCATATTGCGAATTCGCAATTTCAAAAAGGTTCATGAATAGCATTTAAAGAATCTCTAATTGAGATTTCTTAAATGCGATTCTTCGCAATATAGAGATTTCTAGTATTGCGATTTTTGCATTTGGGATGATGAATCCCAAATGCAAAAATTGCGCTTGCAAAGGGCCAGATTCTCAGAATCAGGCCCTTTGCGAGCCGATTTTAGTATGATGAATTTGGCCGTATGTCTTTTTTAAATTTAAAAACCCTTGGTACAACTGCTCACTTACATATCAGCGCCAGGATGCTCCTTTCGGAATGGCAGATTCGCGCTTTATAAATAACAATTTTCATTTCATATCACCAGTGATTGGGTGGCTTGTTTGAGGTCTTTAGCTGGGACAAATGGTTTAATTTTGTGGAGAAGCTTTAGATTGAGGAAGGCAGTCTTTTCAGAGTTTTTGATGTGGTTGGTCATGTCCTGTTTAGGGTCTAGGGTGATTCCCAGGGATTTTATGGAGATAGCCAGGGTGAGATTGACATTTAGAGCATCCATAGCTTTAAGCCATTCTGCGAATTGTGGGTTCTCTTCTTTGTTGGAGATGAGGACGATCTACAGTTTGTCCTGGTTAAGTTTAAGGTGATTTAGGGACAGCCAGTGTTGAATTTCTTTTAGGGTATTGTTTAGTCTGAGGATGTCGTCTGGGGAGGAAGTTTCCAGATAGATCTGGGTGTCATCGGTGTATAGGTGGAAGGGGATATTCACCTATTTAAGTATGGTGGTGAGGGGTTCCATGTTGATGTTGACAAGTTGTGGTGAGAGCACTGAGCCTCGGGACTCTCCTCTGCTGACGGAGTGGAGGTTGGAGGTGAAGTTTTAGATTTTTATCCTTTGCGAGCGGTTCTGGAGGAAGGAGGTGAAACAGCGGAGGGCCTTCTCATTGGCACCTACCCTTTTTTATAGGGCCTGGGTGAGTAGTTGCTGGTCAAAAGCTGCCGATTGGTCGAGGAGAATGAGAAGGCATCAGTGATCAGAGTTCGGTGACTTATGGATGTCATCCGTGATATTGAGGATCGCCGTCTCAGTGCTGTAACCTTTTCTGAATCCAGATTGGTGGGGGTCAAGAAGGTTGATGTTGTCCATGTGTTGAGTCAGTTGTGAAAGGACGCATTGCTCAAGGATTTTGGATAGGAGGGGCCCTCCTAAGAGGAGCTAAACACCGCAATGCCATCAAGGTAGGCAGCACTGAAGTGTTCCAGCCCAACCAACACCCTGTTGACCAACCTCTGAAAGGTGGCAGGGGCATTCTTCATTCCAAAGGGCATCACCCGGAACTCGTAATGCCCATCGGGGGAAGAGAAGGCTGACCTCTCCTTTGCTCCCTCGGTCAAGGCGATCTGCCAGTACCCAGATGGCAAATCAAATGTGCTGAGATATTTGGCAGCCCCCAACCGATCTACGAGCTCATCAGCTCTGGGGAGGGGGTGCGTGTCAGTTTTTATGAATTGCGGCCCCGATAGTCCACACAGAATCGAAGTTCTGGGGTGGCACCAGGCGAGGATGCTTTAGGGACCAGGACCACTGGGGTGGACCCTGGGCTGCTCGAGGACTCAGTCACCCCAAGGGCAAACATTTTGGTGACCTCATCTTTAATGTAGGTCCTCACCCGCTCAATTACTCAGTAAGCCTTATGCTTAATGGGAGGACTGTCCCCGGTGTCCATGTTGTGGACATATCAATCAGTGACACTAGGCACCAGGGAGAACAGATCACCGAATTGTCGCAATAGTTGGCAACAATCACCCTGCTGCTCAGGAGTCAGTGTGGGGAAGAGGACCACACCTTCCACTGACCTATTCTGCTGCCTGGCACTAAGCATGGGCGTAAAATCCGCTCCGATCGCGGATTTTTCGGATTTTCGGCAAATTCGCAATCCGCGAACGCTCGCGAATTTGTCGAAAATCCGTGAATCCGCTCGCAGCGGATTTTTTGCTTGGTTGCGGCGCGCGGCGTGGTGCACGGCGTTCACTTTCCGTCATTTTAGCGTTTGCCGAGTTGTTTTTCTTTGCGAGTGACGCGCCATTTTAGATCTTGCTGCGTGTTCCCGCGGGAGTTTGTCGCCCGCGAATACGTACTCGCGGCTTGCCACCTTGCACAGCACACCTCGCGAGAGTTCGCAATTGCGAACACGTAGTTGCGGCGGAAAGGAACAATCTCGCACTTGCGAAATAGAGATTTTGCAATTTCGCACAAGAAAATCACCAGCAAACAGGATAAACCTTCAGAAAATTATGATTTTTATCAGAATCACTCCTCAGGTTGACATTTGCATGGCCTTTTTTTTTGCAAGGAGTCCATTTTGGGGGGGGGAGGAAGGAAGTGCCCCACAGTCTCCAACTTCCTGTTCCTGTCCAGCAGGCTCCTCCCATTGCTTTGTCCATCTCCTGGTCACTTTCATTTGGATCTGGAGCTGGAAGGATTACTTTTTGTGGGTGCTGCTGGATATTTGGATTTGAGGCCTTTTTGACTGTCTTTGGATCACTTTTGGATTAGAAATCAACTTTCACAAGTAAGTTTGTTTGGGGAATTACAGTTGCTGCAAGTACAATTTTGGAACTTTTTCAGAAAATTAAATAAATTATATTGTGGGTAGCCACAGTATCCAGTAGGACCAGGGTTGGTTATGGGTGCATGATACAACTGTTTTGTTGAATTTAAACACCATTGAGGCCATGGATGGGCTGGGATTGTGCAGATTTTATTGTTTTTTGTCGTTTTTTTGGGCCTGCTGGTGTGGCCCTTTGCCCAGGGGTGGTGAGTGTTGCATGGGCCTAGTCTTTCTGTGGGGTGTCTTCTTGAATTTAAACATAATTGAGGCCATGGATGGGCTGGGATTGTGCTTATTTTATTGTTTTTTGTCGTTTTTGGGGGGCTGCTGGTGTGGCCTTTTGCTTGCCCAGGGGTGGTGGTGGTGCATGGACTGAGTGTGCCTGTGGTGTGGTCTCACTCTCTTTGATGTAAACATCATGGATGGCATTGGATTGTGGTGATTTCTGGCTGTTTTTCTGTTTTTTGTGGGTGTACTACTGTTGATGTGGACTGGCCATGTGGGTGGTGGTGGTGGCCATCTTGAGTGCTGGCTGGTACAGGCAACATGTGCTTGGGGTGTAAGGGGGCCATTTTGAGGAGAGGCAGTGTCTGAGGCCTGCACTTATTTTGCCTACTTTTCATCCCTTATGCCCAGGGGTAGTGAGTGTTGCATGGGCCTAGTGTTTCTGAGGGGTGTCTTCTTGAATTTAAACACCATTGAGGCCATGGATGGGCTGGGATTGTGCAGATTTTATTGTTTTTTGTCGTTTTTTTGGGCCTGCTGGTGTGGCCCTTTGCCCAGGGGTGGTGAGTGAGTGTTGCATGGGCCTAGTCTTTCTGTGGGGTGTCTTCTTGAATTTAAACATAATTGAGGCCATGGATGGGCTGGGATTGTGCTTATTTTATTGTTTTTTGTCGTTTTTGGGGGGCTGCTGGTGTGGCCTTTTGCTTGCCCAGGGGTGGTGGTGGTGCATGGACTGAGTGTGCCTGTGGTGTGGTCTCACTCTCTTTGATGTAAACATCATGGATGGCATTGGATTGTGGTGATTTCTGGCTGTTTTTCTGTTTTTTGTGGGTGTACTACTGTTGATGTGGACTGGCCATGTGGGTGGTGGTGGTGGCCATCTTGAGTGCTGGCTGGTACAGGCAACATGTGCTTGGGGTGTAAGGGGGCCATTTTGAGGAGAGGCAGTGTCTGAGGCCTGCACTTATTTTGCCTACTTTTCATCCCTTATGCCCAGGGGTAGTGAGTGTTGCATGGGCCTAGTGTTTCTGAGGGGTGTCTTCTTGAATTTAAACACCATTGAGGCCATGGATGGGCTGGGATTGTGCAGATTATATTGTTTTTTGTCGTTTTTTTGGGCCTGCTGGTGTGGCCCTTTGCCCAGGGGTGGTGAGTGAGTGTTGCATGGGCCTAGTCTTTCTGTGGGGTGTCTTCTTGAATTTAAACATAATTGAGGCCATGGATGGGCTGGGATTGTGCTTATTTTATTGTTTTTTGTCGTTTTTGGGGGGCTGCTGGTGTGGCCTTTTGCTTGCCCAGGGGTGGTGGTGGTGCATGGACTGAGTGTGCCTGTGGTGTGGTCTCACTCTCTTTGATGTAAACATCATGGATGGCATTGGATTGTGGTGATTTCTGGCTGTTTTTCTGTTTTTTGTGGGTGTACTACTGTTGATGTGGACTGGCCATGTGGGTGGTGGTGGTGGCCATCTTGAGTGCTGGCTGGTACAGGCAACATGTGCTTGGGGTGTAAGGGGGCCATTTTGAGGAGAGGCAGTGTCTGAGGCCTGCACTTATTTTGCCTACTTTTCATCCCTTATGCCCAGGGGTAGTGAGTGTTGCATGGGCCTAGTGTTTCTGAGGGGTGTCTTCTTGAATTTAAACACCATTGAGGCCATGGATGGGCTGGGATTGTGCAGATTTTATTGTTTTTTGTCGTTTTTTTGGGCCTGCTGGTGTGGCCCTTTGCCCAGGGGTGGTGAGTGAGTGTTGCATGGGCCTAGTCTTTCTGTGGGGTGTCTTCTTGAATTTAAACATAATTGAGGCCATGGATGGGCTGGGATTGTGCTTATTTTATTGTTTTTTGTCGTTTTTGGGGGGCTGCTGGTGTGGCCTTTTGCTTGCCCAGGGGTGGTGGTGGTGCATGGACTGAGTGTGCCTGTGGTGTGGTCTCACTCTCTTTGATGTAAACATCATGGATGGCATTGGATTGTGGTGATTTCTGGCTGTTTTTCTGTTTTTTGTGGGTGTACTACTGTTGATGTGGACTGGCCATGTGGGTGGTGGTGGTGGCCATCTTGAGTGCTGGCTGGTACAGGCAACATGTGCTTGGGGTTTAAGGGGGCCATTTTGAGGAGAGGCAGTGTCTGAGGCCTGCACTTATTTTGCCTACTTTTCATCCCTTATGCCCAGGGGTAGTGAGTGTTGCATACTTGCATGTCCCTAGTCTTTCTGTGGGGTGTCTTCAATGTAAACATCATGGATGGCATGGGATTGTGCTCATTTTTCTGTTTTGTCGATTTTTTGGGGTGTATAACTGAACTGATGTTCCTCTGTCTTCCATTGCTTTTAGGTGCACAAGAAGACTCAATAGAACCACCAGTGCCAGGAAGAAGTCCTGCAGCGGTGTGTGCAGCATAACGTCACGCGACGTCACGTCTGGACACAGAACCCTCTGCAAATCGTGCAACTGCTGCCTGCTGACCTGCTCTGAAGAAGATGGCCCCAAAAAAAGTAACCCGTAGCTCCTCTAGCAAGAAAGGTGCCAGTAAGGAGCAGAAGAAGCAAGTTACCAAGGACACTGGTGTGCCGCCCGCCCCTTTTTTTGGGAGTAAAAAGAAAAGTATGCCTGCAGCAGCTGCAGCGGGATCTGCTGGGGACCAAGCTGGCAGCAGCACCCCCGCTCCATTGGGCTCAGTGCCACCACCACCACCACGCCAACTTAAGTCCAAGCCCTTGAGTGCTGCAGAGGCAGCCAGTATACTTCTTCAATCACCATCGACCAGTGATGTTGGCTCATCGCAAGAAAGCAGCAGCAATGTCCCTCAATCAACACAGGTTGTTGTAGCTCATCTGACGAGTGTTGAACAACCACAGCCGCAACAACAATCACATGTGCAAGTACAAGCCCAAGTACATGTGGAAGGAGAGGCAGCGCAAGGAGATGCGCAAGCAGAGGTGCATGGAGGGTCACAACAAGTGCCCACAATAGTTGTTCCTCCCGAAGTAGGGGCACATCAGGAAATCGACAATCAAGGCGAGGTATCATTTGAGGAAGCCACTCCTCCTGATGATCCTTCATTGTCTTCCACACCCCTAGCAAGGAAGAGATCAAGGGTGGTGTCTACATCCTCTTCAAGCACACCTCCTTCTGATGATACGGATCAAACTTGGGAACAAACAAAGGTAGTTAAGCGTAAAAGGAAGCTCGTCCAAAGTCTCAGAGTTATGGAGTGTGATGAGTCTCAACAAGAAGTGGCGGATACTGCTGCTGATGAAGACTCTGCCAACGACGACCCAGTCATCATAAAGGTCACTGCAGCCCCAGCGGGCATGCAGCAAACAGATATTTTGACCCTAGCCCGAAGAGCTGCTGAGCGTGATGATGATGTTGTCGATGAGGAGGCAGTGGAAACACCACAATCATTGGAGTTAAGTAGTACACCAACTCGTCCCGCTTCCATATTTCTTTCGGGCAAGAAGAGACCTCCGTCAACCTCGACCTTAATTAGTGGCGGTGAAAGTGCAAAACGTACAAAAGTTGGGCAATCCACATCCTCCACTTCATCTGGCATTAGCTTCATGACCACCACCACCAGTATCGCCGCCTCCTCCATGTCCCACAGACACTTCAAGTCCCCAGTTTGGGACTTCTTTACTGTTTGTCCAAAAAATCCAAAGTTTGCCATTTGTACCATTTGTAAGCAAGCAGTTAGTCGTGGTAAGCCAGGTACCAACTATGGTACCGGAGGCCAGAGAGGTCATCTTAGGAGACAGCACACTGTCAAATGGTTTGCGCACCTAGATGCGATCAAGAAAGGCCAAATTCAAGGAAACGTTGATGTTTCATCTGATGATGACGAGCAGGAAGAAGACGTGTCAAACACTTCCCTTACACCCAGTACCCCTGTCAGCAGCACACCCAATGTGAGGCACACTAAGAGTGTTGGAGCGAGTGAGACACCAACGCACAAAAGTTCACCAGCGAGCAAAATTGGGTCAACGAAGTCATTATCAGCCCGTAAATGCTTGGTCCAGGGCAACATTAGAACAATGCTTACTTCAGACGTGCCATATGAACGCAACCACCCACTGACGCGTCTGTATGACACTAAGCTGGCTAAAATGCTAGCTGTGGACCTTCTACCTTTTTCTTTTGTAGAAGCAGTAGGTTTTCTTGAATTAGTGGCAACGCTCTGCCCTAAATGGAAGGTTCCGAGCCGGTTCTATTTTGCCAGAGTTGCGGTTCCAGCACTACATGAAGATGTGCTGCAGGCGATTGGGGCAGCTTTGCAGAAGAGTGCTGTTCACACAATACATCTGACAACAGACATGTGGACCAGTGGCGCAGGCGCTGATTACATGTGCATCACTGGACACTGGGTCTCTTTTTCAGGTGTTTTAGCAAAGCTAAACGCAGGTGTTGACCCGGACAAAGTTTTCAAAGCTGCTCGGAAGCATGCAACACTAGCCATGTTTGGCTTGGAGAAAAGTCACACAGCAGAAAACCTTTTGGAAGAGTTTAACAAAAAGGTCTTGAAAATGCTATCCCCCCTAAAACTCAAGATTGGTTATGTTTCCACGGATAATGGCGCCAATGTAGTTAAGGCCATGCAGATAGGTGACCATGTTAGTGTGCCGTGTTTGGCGCACTGTATCAACCTGGTAGTTCAAAAATTCTTGAGTGATAAAGACAGTACAGCGTTCGAGGTAATGGCCACCTGCGCAAAATGTGCAACCATTTCAGCCATTCTTTTAAGGCCCGGAAGCATCTGCGGAGACTGCTATTTATACGTGGAATGCCAGTGAAAGCACTCATCCAGGAGGTGGCAACACGTTGGAACTCAACCTTCTACATGCTTGAGCGTCTGTATGAGCAGTATACGGTACTCGATCACTATTTCTTCACAGAGGGTACATCTCAGAAGGAGGACCTGCGGATGAGTGCGGCGCAATGGGACATAGTTAAAAGCCTGACAGACATGCTTCGTCCTTTTGAGTTCTTCACGCGTGCAGTCAGCCAAGAGGACTGTAATTTGGGAAAAGCTATCCCATTGTTGTGCATGCTGGAGCACCAACTGATGGCGGTGTCTTCTGAGTTTGAAAAAGATGAAAAAAAAAAGACCATTTCATTTTGTCTAAGAAATTATTAGAGCGCCTACGTGGTGATGAACGTCTTCAAAAGATCAAGTCAGATCAGCATTACATTTGTGCTACTATTCTGGATCCACGCTACAAAAAGGCGCTGGCAGGCGAAGCATTCTTTCCTTTTGCTGATGCAGATGTTCAAAAGTACAAACATTGGTTAGCCTGGTCAGCCAAGAGGTTTGAAAAAGAACGGCAGGTTATTGAAGGAGAAGCCAGTACATCAGCATCAGCATCAGCAGGCCATCCCCAGTCACAAGAATCCACTTCTGCACCTGTGGCTGGGGCACAAGTGACCTCTCAGCCGTTAAAGACACCGGCAACTGGATCATCTGCACCACACACAACAAAAACAGTGGCTGTTGTAGAGGATTGGCTAAGTTTGCTTGGGTATGGTTCTCGAAAAAATGTCACAGCCACAGCAAAAAGTAAGCAAAGTGGAGGAACCGTTGCTGACCTTGAGTCGATGGTGCAGGACTATCTGAATGACTCAACAGTGGTCTTTCTTAATGATGAGCCATTGCAGTATTGGCATGGCAAAAAACAATTGTGGCCACAGCTCTTCAACCTGGCTATAAACTACTTGTCTTGCCCACTCGCAAGTGTGTCTTCTGAACGTGTTTTCAGTGCTGCTGGTGGCATTGTAACTCCCAAACGGAGCCGCCTCTCGCCCAAAAATGTGGAGCGGCTGACAATGATCAAGATGAATCAGCACCTCATACCACCAGATTACAAAGTACGAGAAAGCACGCCGCATGAAGACGAGGAGGACGGCAACGTAGATGATGGGATTTGTTCTCTGTTCGGTGTCACTGACCTCATCCAGCCTGAATTCGCATAGTATGATGACGAAATCTTGTTCTTATTCCCTGACACCGAGCCCTGAAAATGAGACAATCAATCAAGAACTTTCTTTTTCGTCCTTATTCACTTTTATTCCTGTGTGCTTTGTGTCTCTCTTTCTTTGTTTTGCACAGTTAATTTAATTCAAACTTTAATCACCTAATCCCAAAAACAAGACCATCATCAGAACTGTCTTCACTTGTTTGCTTATTGATTTGAAGGTGCCGCAGTCTACATTCCTCAGGTTCACAAGTTCTGAAGAACATGCTCCTCTATCCTCCTCCTCCAGACTGCGATTTCCCTCCAAGCAGAGTGCTGGATTACGCCCAATGAAGAAAGACTCAGCACTTGTGGGGGTGTTGTACTTCTTTGCGGGTGAGTTGACGGATTTGGGCCCATTGCTGTGAAGCTCTAATAATGGACAAAAGTGTTTTGGACCAAATATGAGGTGGAAATTTCTTGCAGTTTTTGCTGACTTGCTTGCCTTTGAGGTGCTCTTTGGCGGGGTTCCGGGTGTTTGTGGGTAATTTTTGGTGTCTGTCGAAGCACTGATGCGACATTCTAATCTTGATTGCATTTGCTTTTCAGGAAATCCGTGGTGGAAAACAGGAGTTATGATGATTGATGATGATGACCTAGCTGAACAGCGCCGCATTTGGACCGAAGGCCGAGAGATATTGTAAGTATGAGATTTAGCTTTTTCGCTGTTTGGGGGTGTTGTCGGGTGCTTTTTTGCGGGTGGGTTGGCGGGTCTTGCCTGGGGCATTCCTGGGAAGGTCTAATACCGGATAGAAGTGTTTTGGACAAAATCCATAAGGAACAGCCTTTTTTTTGCTATTTCTTCTGACATCTTGCTCAATGTAGCGTTTTGGGGGGCTTCCTGCTGTTCGTGGGTGGGTTGCGGCCGGGGTCTCTGTCTTGTCGAAGCACTGCTGCGACAGTCTAATCTTGATTGCATTTGCTTTTCAGGAAATCCGTGGTGGAAAACAGGAGTTATGATGATTGATGATGATGATGACCTAGCTGCACAGCGCCGCGTTTCGACCGAAGGCCGAGAGACATTGTAAGTATGAGATTTAGCTTTTTCGCTGTTTGGGGGTGTTGTCGGGTGCTTTTTTGCGGGTGGGTTGGCGGGTCTTGCCTGGGGCATTCCTGGGAAGGTCTAATACCGGATAGAAGTGTTTTGGACAAAATCCATAAGGAACAGCCTTTTTTTTGCTATTTCTTCTGACATCTTGCTCAATGTAGCGTTTTGGGGGGCTTCCTGCTGTTCGTGGGTGGGTTGCGGCCGGGGTCTCTGTCGAAGCACTGCTGCGACAGTCTAATCTTGATTGCATTTGCATTTCAGGAAATCCGTGGTGGAAAACAGGAGTTATGATGATTGATGATGATGATGACCTAGCTGCACAGCGCCGCGTTTGGACCGAAGGCCGAGAGACATTGTAAGTATGAGATTTAGCTTTTTCGCTGTTTGGGGGTGTTGTCGGGTGTTTTTTTTCGGGTGGGTTGGCGGGTCTTGCCTGGGGTTTGAATACAATCCACGGTCTGTATTTGGGCCTACTGTTACTTTCAAAGTACGTTTTGTAACCATTTTTCTGCTAGGCATCGTTTTTGGAGATCTGATTGGGGTTCTTCTACATTTTTGCGACTGGCTTTAGTAAGGGTCTTGGTGGGAGCATTGCTGGGAAGGTCAAATTTTGTTCTAAAACACAGTTTACAGTACACCTACCTTGAGGGGAAAGATCCGCTATAATATTTTGGCCATACTTATTTATCCTTAAAAAGGTGACTCAGACAGAGCACGCAATTTCAAAAATATTGTACTGTCTATTAGGGAAATCAAAGTGTCACTTTTTGAACCACACAGCGTACATACCTTTTATTTATTTATCAGTGGTATTGTAATAGCACTTCCTGTTTTCCGTTCAATAATTACAGGCCGGGTCTCAGTCAACATCCGCCAGGCAGGCAGTGGACAGGGTGTCTTCTGTCAGTGGTCACCACATTGATGGACGAAGCGTCAGCTGGAATGGAGGAGTGCCGCCAATAAGAGGAATTGTTTGCTGCATGCAACTTACTTACCAAATTCAACAGGACAACTCCAACAACATACGCAATACAGATACAGTATCCATTGTTGTCTTTTATTCTATGAGTGTGACTGCATGTGCTTACCTTTACTTTGTAACCAAAGATTGTCTGTATCTTCAATTATTGTTTGTCCATGCTCTGCTTTTTTTTTCTTCTCTCAACAAAACCTACCCAAAAAGAAACCCCCATTCCCATCCATTTTACAAACCCTAACCCTCTTCCCCCGGGCTGTGTTGTTTTGCTTGATGTCTGACTAAAATGACATCAATAATTCCACACACTTGCTGGGGAGGATAAGGTCATAGCAACAGGCTGGTGAAGGAATACGAGGATATGTTCTAGACTTACTCAGCTTCAGTACTATATCTTCTAGTAGTAGTAGCCAATGTCAAATAAATTCAACGCAAGTACTAGTTATACTTGCAAGCAAATACTTTACCATTTGTTAGGCTACATTATGGCACTGTTCTAGTGTACTGTCACCTGCTATTTTCTCGATCGTACCGTAACCGTTGTAATGCTACAGTAAGGACAAACAAGGTTTCGTTTTCTTTTTTTCCATAGGCATGCAACTGCCACTGTGTCACACCACTAGTACCACCGCAATGAGGAAATGTACCCGCCCAGGATTGACAACGTTAATCCCCATTTCACCTGGAGCCAGCCCTGGGCCCTAGCCCTAATTTCTAACACAAATTACAGGTAAGATAAGCGTTTGGTGGGAGGTAGTATAATGGAGTATTATTTCGGAGTAGACAAGAGATTGACGGTTGTACTACTAAAGTCCTACGACTTTTCAGGAAAACAAAGTTACTGTTACACCCCCGCCCCCCACCCACCAGACTGAAAAGCAGTAAAAAACAGGTATGGTCAGATAAAGTTTAAAAATATATTTATTTAGCCCTAACAAAATAATCTCCCTCACCCACCCTAACCCCAACGATTGTCTTTGAAACGTCCCAAAACGATCCCAACTCCCAAATCCCACCCCCAAAAGTCTATAAAAAAAGGGCAAGGGACACTCCACTACTGGAGGGTGCTGGTGCTGGTGCATGATGCGGCATGGGCATCATACTCCTTGCGGAGGGTGGCAAGCTCGGAGCGGAGGCCCTTAACCAAGTTCTTATACTTCAGGACTTCCTGCTCCAGGTTGGACATGCGGACTCGTAGGCGGCGTTGGCGTTCCTTGCAGCTCCTGTGGGGGGCAGCTGGTATTTCGGTTGCTTGGCGGTGGCGGTCGTCTTTCTTAGCCCGGCTCGGTCGCGCTGGCTTAGTCACGGAGGAGGATGCAGTGGTCACAGTCGAGGATGTCGTTGTTGCCCCGCTCGACTGCGTGTCCTCCTCCTCCTCCAGGGCCACCAGCCGCCGATATTCGGCGACAGTGGCCTCCAGCCTCCGTTGCCGGGCCAATCTAGCCTGCTCCCTCCTTGTTGTTGATTTGGAAGGAGCAACTATATGAAGAAAGAAAGACATAGTCTGTAACCAATGCTCCTTATTAATAACACAAAGTGATTGAGCCGAAAGTTGGGTCACAGAGTACAAGTAGCAAATTGAAAGCACAGTACATAACTATTGAGGACAGTATCTATGTAACCTCCCACTTCTGCATCCTTGCTCTAACATGACTTTAGGTGCTTTGCTTAATATTGAGTGAACAGTGATACACCCACACATGAATGACGTACTACAAGTAAACTAAAGTTATTAAGAGAGGTACGGAGTGTCCACCGTAATAACCAGATATATGCTGTGATTGCAAACGCAGTACAAAGTACTGCTACTATTCATGGTAGTATTGGACACATTTACAATTTCTTTTCCTTGCCTTCCCTGCACTGGAACGGACGTGCGGGTGCGGTGGTACATGCTCTTCAAGGTAACACTTACTTCACCTGGCGACCATCTACTCTCTCTAGATACACATGTGCTATCTAAGAGTCAGAGAATACCATGCTCCAGGCATCCATTCAGTCAAAGTATACGCACACATGCAGTTTCTGTTTCACCCACCCAGGCTGCTGTCCTTCCACCCATCCTTGCTTCATCATTGACCCAGCCATGCACCATACCATATTCTTTCCTTCCCAGCCACCTCGGGGGCCAAGCAAACACATATCGTTCTTCTTTGCCAGCCATCATACAAGTTCGCGTCCCACTTACTTACACCCTTCTTTCCCTTTTCGTTCATCCCATCCATCACGTTCGTCTAAGAACTTATTGGGATTCTTCTCACCAAAAACTTCACAGCTAAGTCGAAGTACATTTCGAGGAGGCTACTACCTGGTTGATTTGTAATTGTAATACACCCGTGCAGAAAGCACACTATGCAGTCTTCAATCTCAATAAGTAAGGAATATATAGCTTACCTGTTTCCGCCACCACCGTTTGATCCCCCACAGGACCGTCCGCCGGCTCTTGCACCGCCTCCTCCCCAGAGGCCTCCGAGTCCTCGCCCAACACAGCCACCTCCGCGCTGGCCCCGTCACCAGATGTTACACCTACAAAGTACATTTAAGAATGTTAGAATACACCACTCACTACTATATAATATTTGGTCTAGGAGAAATGTTAAAAAAACAGAATACAATGTAATAATTTGTGACTGTCTACTCCATAGTAAAAATGTCCCATTTTCCAGGGAAGGCTGTTGTCTTGCTGCACTTTTATGCACAACTGATGAATGCTTGCTTTTGATTTTTAACACGCACCACTTTTTCTCCTAACAGACAGAAGCTTGACTCCTAAGAACACGACCAGGATCAAGTTCAAACCAGGTGAGAGCTCGGCTCGACCACAAGAAATGTGTCCAATTAATCGTCAGCACTAACCACTTTTCCGTTTTCAGTTAAATAGTTTTATGACAAAGTAGATTTTAATAAATGTGTTCACTTTTAATAAAGCTTTTAAACTTAAATAGACTCTGTGGTTTTTGTTCCTCCAGACTAGAGTGGATGAGCTAAAGGTTTTGGAATTTTTGCAAGCATGAGTGCCTCTGACACTTCTTGACTGTGCTGTGACTCCGTACTACTCTCTTGTCCGGCGTACGATAATCTAGAGATCATTGGGGATCTATCGGTGACTTCGGGAGCTGAATGACTCTGCCACACTATCTAGTCAGTAAGGAGACAGTGCATAGAGCTATTGCTGAATAGAATGGGAGTCCAATGGAATTGCCAAATGTCCAATCTTAGTTAGCTACACAGACAGACTAATAAGAATAGTCTAGTAATACCACAGGGAGTCATATTCGAGGCAGGATAAGAATTTAGATCCAGTCTACAAGAAGATCAAAGACGATTTAGAAAAAATCGAATGAGGAACGCTAGGAAAAAATAGGTACTCTTTATTAAAATGTAAACTTACTGGGGCCAGCAAAGGAGCCCTCGCCTGCCCGATCCTGGCCTGCATCCTCAGCACCCTCCTCCTGTGTCCTCCTCTTGCCCTTGGGGGGAGCTGATGTACAACATGAAAGAAAGAAAGACCAGAAAACATGGATGAGATTTTTCAACCAAATCAAACATTTCAAAAGAACAATAACTAAATATTTTGGAGAAATAGCAAATAGATAGACAACTATTCCACGGGATCTATCTCATGTGGTATACTACGTTATTCGTATTGCCTGATTTGCGGAACGTTGACTTAGAAAGTTCCTATGTAACTCAATAAACAGACTACTAAAGAGGTTTGCCTAGGCCTGGCACTGCAGGCAGCAGTCCGCAGCACGCGAAGTGACAGACAAAGTCCATCCTGCTTGCAGATCAGTGAATACTCAAACTATCAATCCACCCACCACCGCCACTATTTCTTCTTATAGCCATGTGTCTAAAGGAAGGACTGGACTTCAGTCTGTTGGGGCTGATTTAGAAGTCCCTTGCGGCTCATTTTCCTCCATTGTTGCGTGCCTTTTGTGACGCAGCGGCAGAACAAAAGACTCGCCATGGTGTTGGTGCGGCGTATATATAAAAAAAAAACACATATGGGCATATGGGCGATGCATCACGTTGTAAAGCCCTGCGCCATCAGGGGGCGTTCCGGCGCAAGGGAGGGCGTACCTGCGCAGGAACGAATCCTAAAAGTGGCTGAGGGAAATCGACAAGATGTCAGTCAGTCACTTTTAGGACAATGATGCATGACTCAAACCCTGCGCGCTTGAAGCCGACGTACGGCTTGATGCAGCATTGGGGAGATAGGGTACCCCAGAGCATTGCTGGAGCTGCGCCATCGTTGGCACGCAACTCCAGCAATGCGCTGCCTTTACGGCACAGATGCGTAAGGCTTCTGTGACGTTTTGGGCCAATGGGTGGTGGTGGCATGGCACACAATTACTGCCGCATCCCTGCTACTTTGCAGGGATGCGCCGGTAATTGAAAATATGACCCTTAGTGTCTAGCATTACGCAGTTCTTATCTTTACACTACACTCATACATAATTTCTCAGGCCAATGAAATGCTTCTGAACACAACATACAAAACAAAGAAGCATAGTAGGAAGCAAGGCTACTGAGAAGGAGAGCAGTGCACCTGAAATGCATAGAAGATTTTGAAATATAATTTACCTCAATGTAATCGGCAGCATTATTGCTCTTGGTAAAGAACAAAGATTTGCAAATAACAGAGCAGGATAAAACAGAGTAGTAAATGTACTACTACTACTACTCACCAAGCCCGGGGACCTCTACGCCGAGCGCGTCCAGCAAGTCCCGCTCCCGGTCCATGACATCGGTCCAGCGGTGGGTGGCCTGGTTATATGTGCGCCGGACCCCAGAGATCTTGTACATGGCCCGGCACACCTTCTCCCACCGCTTGCGACGCTCCCGGATGCCATAGCCAGTCGCGATCTTGCCGCCTCCCAGGATCGTCTTGGGGAGGCGGCGCTGGACGTGGAAGATCAGTGCCGCCACTTCCTCCGCGCTGAAGATCTCCCTCGGGACCACTTGCTCCCCCCTTAAACGCCCGCACGGGAGCCGGGCACGGGGTGCGGGACCCTTCCCCTTCTCAGGGTGCTTCCCGGCTCCCTTTACCATGGTCTGGGCAGAAATAGAGTTAAATGATAAACAAGAAATAGAATAGTGAAGAAGAAAAGAAAAGAGTTTAAAAAAGTAGTTTAAAAGTAACTAAAAGCTGCAGAAAACACAAAAAAATAGAGCTAGAAAAATAGAGGGATAGATAATAAGTAAAATTAGATCAAAAAAACTTCAAACAAGCAAAGGATGGCAGAGATTGAGAGAGGATAGAGAAAGCATGCCCAGAACCATAGCAATGAATGAGAAACAAGATGGCCGCGCCCGTTCACAACCGCGTGGGTAAGTTCGCGCGAGATTTTCCTTGCGAGTACGCGCGAAATTGTACTAGCGAGCAGCACACTTTGCGAGATTACACATAGCGGCCGGAAACGGAATTACATCACGCCAACAAGATGGCCGCGCCCGTGTACGACCGATAGGGTAACTTGGCAAACGTATAGCTAGAAGCGCCTCGCGAACACGCGCAAGATCACGCGAACATACACGTCGCAAAAAAAACAATTTTGTATTCGCACGTATTCGCGGCTTCCGAAATCGATCTCGCACGGATTCGCGCCCCAAAAAACGCGCGAAGTTGCAGAAAAAAACGATTTTAGCTAAACTGAAAGCAATGAGCAGGTGCAAAAGTTCAAACTTAACATTAGTAACATTCAAGGTAGTGCTTCCTGATGGGCCCCTCCAGAGTTTGCAACTATTCTATGACCCTGCTATGACCCAAACAGCAGGCTCATAGAATAGCTACAAGTAGACCATAAAGGTCCTGTGAAAAAATGTTTTCACTGCAACAAAAAGCAAATTACAGATAAGGAAGGAAGCAGGTGCCAGCCAGACTGGAACTTTCAAAATTACTGACACATTAATGAAACACAAATTAATTGATGGCAGTTGAAGAAGGGCAGGTGTGCTTGCTTTTTACAACCACCATAATCTACAGTGATAAATAAACCTAATGGGTGGCAGTGAGGATGTACCAGAGGGTGGCATGGGTGTCCCAGAGGGTGGCAGTGGTGAAACAGAGGGTGCTGTGAACCTGTGATGATAAACCAGACGTAGAAACAACATAGTCGCAGCCGTTGCGAGCCGAAAAGTAAGTTCGCAAATGCGAACTTGTCCCAAAATCGGCGCGAACGCGCGCCAACACAAAAAACGGGAAAATCCGCAAATCCGCTAGAGTTCGCGGATCTTCGCGGATTGCGAATCCGTAAATCCGCAAGTTCGCGTACGCGAGATCCGCTAGATCCGCCCATGCTTACCTGGCACACAGGAGGTCAGGAATGGGCTCACTCTCCTCCTCCATCCCAGCATCTGTGGCCAGAAGAATGCCCACCTTAGACCTCTCAAAGTGGGGCTTCAGGCAGTTAACATATAGGACCCGCAAGGGGTTCCTGGAAGACTGCAAGTCCACCATGTAGGTAACAGGATTTTTGGTCTCCACCACCTCAAAGGGGCCGGTCCACCTATCCTGGAGCACACAGAGCTCCACTGGGACCATGACCCAAACCATTTGTCCAGGCTGAAACTCGATCAGAGTGGCATTCTGATCATGCCAGCGTTTCATCTCTTCCTGGCTGGCTACCAGGTTTGCCTCGGAAAGCTTCCTGAAATGCTGAGTCTGGTTTCTGAAGGCCAGCATGTTACTAAACATATCCTGGGGAGGTTTCCTGGGAGATTGCTCCCAGCCTTCTTTGACCAGACTCAGAGGTCTTATTTACCGGGTGACCATGGAGCAGCTCAAAGGGACTGAACCCTAAGGACTTCCCACTTATTCCTAATGGGCTCACCTAGGCCCATAATCATGCCCTTAAGGGTCCGGTCGAATCTCTCAACCAGCCCATTACCCTGGGGGTGGTAGGGAGTGGCAATCTTATATGTTATCCCACACTCCCCCCACAGAGACTTCATGTACATGGAGATGAGATTATCTCCCCTATCGAACACCACCTCTCTGGGGATACCACACGGAAGAAAATCCCCATCAGTGCCCATCCTACCACGGGGGCTGTCACTGTCCTGAGCGAGATGGCCTCAGGGTCCCGGGAGGCATGGTCCACCAAGACAGGATGAACCTGTTGACCGCGGCTGTCTTGAGATCCAGAGGCACCTCAATATCAATGCCCCCCTCTCGAGTGGGGTACTCACAACGGGAAAGGGCTGTAGTGAGGCCTTAAATTCCCCCCACTCTTCCCACTTGCCTGGCATGTCTCACACATCCTGCATCTGAGCTCCTGCGCATCTGGGGCCAATTGAAGTGGGTAACCAGCCTCTCAAAGGTCTTGGTCTGCCCAGATGTCTTGCCAATGGCACATCATGAGCCAACCCCAGTATGAAGGTCCTGAAGCGCTGGAATACCACCAGCACACGGGCTGACCCAGGCTCAGCAACCTTAGGCTCGCTGGAAAGGAGGTCATTCTCCCAATAGATCCAATGTGACCCTGTCTGATCACCTGCTGCCTGGATGTCGGCCTGTCCCCACTCTCCCTCAAGAGAAGGGCACATTCTTTGTTGCTCACAAAATTTCTCCCTGGAGGGCCCCCTTCCTGCTGCCAATGGGTCAGCTCTGGTAAGTCCCCCAGTTCAGCCACTTGTTCCCCTGTAGGTTCCAGGGCATCCCCCTCAGGGTCTGCTTCCTCCGGGGCCATGGGAACCGGGGTGCGCAGGTTTACCACCCCTTCTCTTTAAGGCAGGGGCCTGGGACATAATTTCAGGCTCCAGGCCCTCCTCAACACCCTTCTAAGCTGTCATAGACTGAGTAGTTGCACCCGCCCACTCAGGCAGGCTCAACATTTCCAAATGAGACTTTCTCTCCACGGTAGCCCACGGGGTGTTCTCTAGATCATTGCCCAACAGACAGTCTACCGGCATGGCGGGCCTCACGGCCACTGAAGAGTTCCTGAGACCCCCCACTCAAAGGGAACCTGAGCCACCTCACACTGGCTCTCTGAGTTGTCTGCTGACACTAGGAGACAGAACGCATGGGGGACAATCTGCTCTTTGGACACCAACCGGGAGCTGACAGGAGTCACACTAGCTCCTGTGTCCCTGAGAGCATCCACCCTATGGCCATTGATGGTCACCCACTGCTGGTACTTCTTAGTGGTATTAGGCAGTGTGGGGTTAGGGACCTTCTCAAAGTCTCCTAGCAAGACAAGGGTAAACTCTACGGGATCCCACCCACCTTGGACCTCCATCTCCTCCCCCCCAGGGCTACACTGGCAATCTGGCGGGATGGTGCACGGAGTGATGCACGAGGTGGTACATTGGGGTCCCTCTGGGGACACTGGGGATCATAATACCGGTGGCCCACTTGACCACACTTTAAACAAGTAAGCGGTCCCCTCTGAACAGGCATTCACGTCGGGACACTGGCTTCTTCTCGAGGGGAGGTTGCAACACTACTTGGTTCCCTGGGATATTACTTTGGGTCCCTTTCTAGAACTCCCTCGGCTTATCATTGCCCCCCCCCCACACACTTCTCTGCTGGGGACCCTGCCCACCTCTGGAAAAACAGTTACTAGAAAAATGCTCCCATGCAAACAAATCATACAACTGCTCAAAAGTTTCCACCTTGTTACCTTTCACCCAGCGATTCATTGCTCTGCAGAAATAAGACTCATTTTCAACCCATGTGGTACCCTCTAACTTCTTACAGGTTCTAAACCTCTGCCTGTACATTTCTGGGGTGAAACCATAACGGGTCATCAAAGCTTCATTCATATGGGCATACACATTCCTGCTTTCCTAAGGCAAATCCAACAGGGTATCCCTACCATCACTCACATGGCGTCCTCACAACCCCGCTCCCCAATCCTCCTCAGTGACCCGGTGGGACACCATTGCTATCTCAAATGCATCAAACCATTGCCCAATATCCTCACTCTTGTGAAAATCCGTAATGACATCTTTAGGAATATAAACTCTACTCTCAGGAGTTACTAAAGGTATACTGCCACCAGAGGGGGAGACCATGACACTCCTCGCCCTGATCTCTCTCCCTCAACATTCTCTCATGCTCCATTTTCATTTACTCAAGTTCAATTGACAATCGATCCTTCTCAATGTCTAACTTCTTACTCTCAAGGTCCTTCTGACCTTCCAATTTAGCGATCTCCAAACGATGCCTCCTATCTCTCTCCTTGTCCTCCAGCTCTTCTGGGGTCAGGCTCCTTTGGGATCCACTAGTACCTGGATTGGAGGGTGTTCTATCTCCACCCTCCTCTACTGCATCATCGGCTGCCCTCCAGTGTTCTCTTCCTCATTCCCAGCGGACTCTTGCGCTTCCCACCAAGCCTTCAGCGCCTTCTGGTACTCCTCCTTACTAGAGAGACTTAACACGGGGATCGCAAATTGCTTACAAAATGACTTTAGCTGCCTGGCAGTATAGGAATCTAATCTTTCCTCCTCAAAAGTGAGATCCTCCGAAGCATTGAACGTTGGCCTTCCTCTACTGGCAGTACTCATGGCTACTATCAACAAGTCACTACTAAGACAACCAACCTGTAGCAAACACGAGGCTTTTCCGTAGAGGCAGGGTGTTAGGTCCACGTTACTATCAGGGAAAAAGGTGTCGTGTAAATGGGCATGCCTGTTATATCCATCGGACACCAGCGGGGGGAGCATGGCACACCACGAACTACAATTCCCAGAGGCCTTGTGGGTACCGAACCAGAAGAGGAAAGACCGGTTCCTTCTACAAAGCCCTTCCTTGTCAGAGGAACAGGGCTTGTCAACATCCAGAGGTGAGCCTATGGAATCAACGGCTGTTCATGTAGGAGCGGAACCCTGAGCCTTCTGAACCCGCACCGCTTCTTCGAGCAGGTATTACAGTTCGAGAATCGGAGAGAAGCGCTGGAGCGCGTTGTCCACTCTCCGTCTCAAGACCCTTTTTCTGGCTGTTTCAGGAGCAGAACCTTGGGCACTTCGACCCCCCCGCATTGCTACCAGTGATTTATGCTGGTATTCCAGGCTTTGAGACGTGGAGAACTGTGCTGGAGTGCATTTGCCGTTCTCCGTCTCAAGAGCCTTCCTGAATTACAAAACCACTTATCCTAATATCAGAGGGCGTACCTTTCACGAGTAGAGAAGGGCACCTATTACTGAGGCCGAGTTTCCTTTGGCAAATATCGGAGCTTTTTTGTTTTGTTACTTGCCTTGCTGATTTTGGTGCTTGCTATCTACGCCTTGCTGATTTTGGTTCTTACTTTTTATGTCTTGCTGATTTTGGTTCTTGCTATCTACGCCTTGCTGATTTTGGTTCATGCTGATTTTGTAGTTTACATTGTGCAGGAGCGCTGCTGCCTAGTTTTGTTATTTCCTTGCAAGACCTTGGGTACCCGTTACAGCGCAGATGAGCTTGTGTTTCTATTTTGAACTCAGTTGTTTGGGATATCTATTCTCTGAGTAACAAGGGTTCTTGCCTTGCAAGGATTACTGCCATGTGATGTTTGTAAGTTGTGCGAGACTTCCAGCACTTGATGATGGTATACGTGTTCTCGTTAATTCCTAACTTATGGCTTCTTTTTTTTCCCCTTACCTACAGTTTCCCTGTGGTACACAGCACCTAGTGCTTCTGTGAGGGTCTAGACTAGATGACAACAGAATCAGGACAAGAGGAGACATCTCTGGCAGCAGTTTATTATTTTATCCACTTTCCTTTTCCCTGGGATGCATGGACGCATAGTGGTGTTAACTTCACTCTGTGTGTGGGTGCATCTTGGAGAAAAAGGGGGATTACAGCATTCCATCGTTCCTGCTGACATCTTTCAGAGGTTAGTGGTTACATTAAGTGAAGCCATTGACATCGTGACAGACCTTCTCCATGGCACACTGTTTCAATGGATTTTATTGATGAAATGCCTCCGTGTGAGGGCTATACCACGCTCCTGGTACTTGTCGATCCTTTAACTAAGATGGGACACTTCATCCCCCTAAAAAGCCTACCTATCTCCTCTGAATTGGCTATGGTATTTCTTCAACATGTGGTGAGAGCTCATGGAATACCTAGGGTCCTTATCACAGATCGAGGAACCCAGTTCACTTCACGCTTTTGGAAGGCTCTCTGTCAGGCGATGAATATGGAGGCCCATCTGTCTACTAGTTTCCATCACTAGACCGACGGAAAAACGGAGAGACTGAATCAAACACTAGAACAATACCTATGATGCTTTACTCTTCAGAACACAGCCGATTGGTACCCTCTTGTCTGGATGGCGAAATTCGCCTACAACAATGCCGAACACTCCTTGTTGGGGTGTTCGCCCTTCTTTTGTCTGTATGGCTTTCATCCTGAAGGGCTCCACTTTGACTGGCCTGTTACCTCCACACATCCTTCCATACAGGAACATCACGCCCATCTACCTGCTGTTCTTCTTGATGCCAAACACCAGTTAGCCTAGTCCCAGACAGCCCAAAAAAGGCTTGCGGATAGGAATCAGACCTCTGAGCCCAAGTACAAGGTGGGCGACAAAGTGTGGTTATCCACAAAAAATCTGCACTTGAAAGGGGTGGGCAAATTAGCTCCCAAATACATTGGGCCTTACGGATTAGAAGAGGTTATTAACCCTGTGGCCGTACGTTTGACACTCCCCCTCTCCTGGCATATCCATCCCGTATTTCACGTGTCTTTGCTTCAACCTTGCCTGGTAGGAATGAGGCTCCCCTCCAGACCAGGTCCCTTAGACATAGACGGTCAAGATGAGTACGAGGGAGAGGAAATCCTGAACTCCCATATGGTTAGGGGACGAATACAATACCTTGTAGACTGGAAGGGGTTTGGGGTGGAGGATAGGACCTGGGAACCCTCTGCCAACCTGCACTGCCCCCATCTACTAGAACGCTTTCATGCTACTCATTCCGGTAAGCCAGGCCAACCGCTGAGATGTTGAACCTTGACAGGGGGTTCTGTAGCGATCACAAGGCTTTTACGTAGAGGCAGGGGGTTAGGTCCACGTTACTATCAGTTATATCCATCGGAAACCAACGGGGGGAGCATGGCGCACCCTGAACTACAATTCCCAGAGGCCTTGTGGGTTCCGAACCGGAAGAGGAAAGACCGGTTCCTTCTACAAAGCCCTTCCGTGTCAGAGGAACAGGGCTTGTCATTCTTAACCCAGAGTTGAGCCTATGGAATCAATGGCTGTTTGTGTAGGAGCAGAACCCTGAGCCTTCTGAACCCGCACCGCTTCTTCGAGCATGTATTACATCTCGAGAAACAGAGAGCAGCGCTGGAGTGCGTTTTCCGCTCTCCATCTCGAGACCCTTTTTCTGGCTGTTTCAGGAGCAGAACCTTGGGCACTTCGACCACCCCGCATTGCTGCCAGTGATTTATGCTGGTATTCCAGGCTTTGAGACGTGGAGAACTACACTGGAGCGCGTTTGCCGTTCTCCGTCTCAAGAGCCTTCCTGAATTACAAAACCACTTACCCTAATATCAGAGGGTGTACCTTTCATGAGTAGAGAAGGGCACCTATTACTGATGTCGAGTTTCCTTTGGCAAATATCAGAGCTCTGAAAACCCTTTTTTGTTTTGTTACTTGTCTTGCTGATTTTGGTTCTTGCTATCTACGCCTTGCTGATTTTGGTTCATGCTTTTTATGCCTTGCTGATTTTGGTTCTTGCTATCTACGCCTTGCTGATTTTGGTTCCATCTGATTTCGTAGTTTACATTGGGCAGGAGCGCTACTGCCTAGTTTTGTTATTTCCTTGCAAGACCTTGGGTACCTGTTACAGCGCAGATGTGCTTTTCTTTCTATTTTGAACTCAGTTGTTTGGGATATCTATCCTCCGAGTAACAAGGGTTCTTGCCTTGCCAGGATTACTGCCATGTGCTGTTTTGTAAGCTGTGCAAGACTTCAGGCACTTGATGATCGTATACATGTTCTCGTTAGTTCCTAACCTATGGCTTCTTTTTTTTCCCCTTACCTGCAGTTTCCCTGTGGTAGACGACTCCGAGTGCTTCTGTGAGGGTCTAGACTAGATGACAACAGAATCAGGACAAGAGGAGACGTCTCTCTGGCAGCAGTTTAATATTTTATCCACTTCCCTTTTCCCTGGGATGCATGGACTCATAGTGGTGTTAACTCTAACTTCACTCTGTGTATGGGTGCGTCATGGAGAAGAAGGGGGGATTACTGCATTCCATCGTTCCTGCTGGCATCTTTCAGAGGTTAGTGGTTACATTAAGTGAAGCCATTGACATCGTGACACAACCAAACAAAATAAAAAAATAAAATTGTGGCTGCGCTTGGTCTACACTTACCAGTGGTTTTTACCAGTTATCGTACGTGCATCATAAAGGCAAGTCCTGATCCCACCGCTTCCACCAATGTTAGAAATGGGGGTCTCTAGTTGGCACTGGCTGGCCCTACTGTCCAAATAGGGACCCTTCTTCCTAAGTCAGGGCAAGAGGGCCACCCCCTTTGATAACCCCTGCTCAACCCTGTGGTAACGTAGCATGAGCAGTTAGGCCTATCTCAGAGGCAGAGTGTGAAGCGTTTATGACCACGTTCAATAAGGCAGTAATGACACCACAAAAGGACACAACTCGGGTAGGTATAGAAAAATAATATCTTTATCCAACAGTTTAACTCAGAATTCTCAAAGCGCTTCAACAACTACAATTCACGTCAACACGTAGGGACTCAAAAAGAAAGGCAATGACGTATTCACCAATGCATGACACTGACTGAGGCCTGAAGCATGTACCCACAATGATTCGGGCACTCAGGGATAGGCGGGTGCTCAGCGGCAGCACCACGCAGCTGCGGCGGCCTGGGCTGGTGGTGGCGATGACTCTCGTCATGCAGCCCCGTGGTGGGCGCACAGCAGCAGCAGCTCTCTCTTAGCTGCGGCAGCCCACGAAATGATAGTGACACTCCTCAACAAGGGTGAACAAGGTGCGGGCACACAGCGGCAGCAGCTCTTCCTCAGCTGCAGTGGGCCGCAGGACAAATCTCAAGGATGCAAAGTTGCCAAAGGTGTGGGCACTCAGCGGCCACAGCTTTCTTTTGGCTGCGGCGGCCCACGAGACAATTCTGGATGATACAAAGTAGCAAAGGGTGTGGGCACTCAGCGGCAACAGCTCTCTTTTGGCTGCGGCGGCCCACGGGGCAATTTACGATGCGCAAAGTAGCAAAGGGTGTTAGCACTCAGCGGCTACAGCTCTCTCTTGGCTGCAGCGGCCCCGTGGGCAATTCAGGATGATGCAAAGTAGCAAAGGATGTGGGCTCTCAGCAGCTACAGCTCTCTCTTGGCTGCGGCGGCCCACGAGGCAATTCACAATGATGCAAAGTAACAAAGGCTGTGGGCACTCAGCAGCTACAGCTCTCTCTTGGCTTCGGTGGCCCATGGGGCAATTCACGATGATGCAAAGTAGCAAAGGATGTGGGCACTCAGCGGCTACAGCTCTCTCTGTGGCTGCAGCGGCCCATCGGGCAAATCACAATGATGTAATTAGCAATGGGTGTGGGCACTCAGTGGCTACAGCTCTCCCTTGGATGCGGCAGCCCACTGGACAAGTCACAATGATGCAGAGTAGGCAAGGGTGCGGGCAGTCAGCGGCAGCAGTGCTTTCTCAGCTGCGGTGGCCCACACGACAGAGGATGATATCAGCCAGGCTAGTACAATGGTGGACGCTCAGTGGCTGCATCTCTCTTGTAGTGGCAGCGGTCCACACAAGTTCAGCGAAGGGCTCAAAGGTGCAGATTCTGGAAGGCTCTCAGCTACGGCAGCTCTCTCTCAGCGGCAGCGGGCCACACAGATCCAGCGGAAGAGTTGAAGGTGCAGATTTAGGCAGGCTCTCAGCGGTGGCAGCTCTCTCACAGCGGCCCACACAGGCTTAGCAAAAGGTTCACAGGTTCAGAGTTAAGCGGGCTCTCAGCGGCGGCAGCTTCTCTTAGCTGCAGCGGCCCACACAGGTTTAGCAAAGATTTAAGGGTTCCCAGTCCGCGGTCCTCACAGTAGGACTAGAGGCTCTGGATTACTCAACGGAGTTTTCACCTGCAAGTAGAATTCCTCGCACAGGAATTCCGACTGCTGATGGGGTGAAGTCTAATGTCCCTGAGACTTCTGCAGGAGGTGCTCTCGATTATAGGGCCTTGGGTAGTTTCTTTGGCAAGCTTGGTGAAAGTTTCAAAGCCATTTCCACTGTTCGCTTGAACAGAGTTTCATCTTGACATCCAGAAGGAACACACTTGACAAAAGGTCCAGCGCAGCATTTTATACATAAAAAGTCTTTGTTCACTAAGGTCGCAAATCACTGACTCCTGTCAGAACCAGTTTGGTTGGGTCGGGGAGCACTTGGTTTACGAGGTGACATTCTGCCCTTTCAGAATGAGGAGGTCTGCTATCAGACACCCAGTTTTTTAGAATAGAATAGAATAGCTTTATTGTACAGTTAATTAAAACTCACAATGTTAAAATTCCATCATTAAGAATCATTTTAAGCTTGTTTTCTTATATATTATTAAAATGGAAGAAAGGTGTTAAAAACCCTGTAAAGTCATCATTCTCGTTTGCATTGTCTGTGTGGTCCTTCTCTTAGTTTAAAAAGTATGGATCAGTGTGCTGGCACATGATTTTGGCTTGACCGAATCCTTAGCAGACTATTCCTTTATTTGATTAGCAAGCTGTTACATGCTGTTTTTTGCTGCACCATGTGGTTGGCTCTTGAGTCGATTGCCACAATGTCAAAGAACTTTGTCAGTCTGAAGTTTAGCTGGACCTCTTCAGGAATAAAGCATATCATCACTGCATGCCTGCAGCTTGTTATGCCTTTTTGGTTCCATAATGTTCGAAATAGGGCGCGCCTTATGTCCATCAGGTTGGGCAGTTGCAGATTATGTGTATTAAATCCTCTTTCCCTGATCCACCAAGACGGCAATGATGATCTTCTGATCTCCTTTTCCACGGTGCCAAGTGAGGTAGAATTGGAAGGATGCCAAAGCGCAAGTTTAGAAATGTGTCTTTTGTCTTCCGCGTTAGACACGTTTTCAGGTATTCCTGCGGTTTGAGAGCTTTGTAGTCTTTCAGCACATCCCATCCATGTGCCCTCTTGGCCAAGGTTTCTTTGTCTTCAATAGATGATATCAGTTTAGTTACTTTTGTTATCACCTTTTTGAAACTTTTGTTGTCAATCGGTGACTCCCAGAGGTTTGTTAATTCTAGGTATTCCAATGATTCTAGACCTCGATCGTGTTGGCAGTTCGGTCCAGAGGTGGGCATTTAGGGATCCTTGCTCCGCGCCTTTAATTTTGCACCAGCTTTTTATGTAGGCACCTCTTCTCTCCACCATTTGTTTCTGGAGACCAAATTCTAGGTGGATTTGGGCAGGAGACACATAGTCCGGCAGATGGAAAATTGCCCTACACGCTCTGCTGATTATTTTGTCTAGAGCGTTAGAGTCTTTCCCTTGCATGGGTTCACTTCCATATGTGAGCATATTCTGTAGATGTGCTCTGATCACCTGTAGGAGGGGGTCCAGTGATCGATCGGGGAGAACTTTCTTCAACGGCTTCATTGAGAAATAGAATGTTGTACCCTTCCGTGTAATAACCTCTAGTTGGGGTTTGAACGAGCCTCTGCTGTCTAATAATAAGCCAAGGTATTTATAGTTGGTGACTCGATCCAGCCTATGGCCGTCCAGGAACCATGCCAGTTTCTTTGTTTTGTTGTTATTCACTGACATAACTTTAGATTTCGATAAGTTAATTTTTAATGCATTGTTTATTGAAAATGTGTTGGTGGTTCTAGGAGGTGTTGTAATCCAATTCGGGACTGACTAATTAAGACCAGACACCCAGTGGGATTTGGAGCCATAATTTACCTTGCCAGACACGGGTGTGTGTGGATCAAAGAGACACCCCACCCCACGCTCTGAATACTGATCTCTCTCTCCAGCCAGGTCTGACCCAGCTGGCCCTGCTGCTCCAAAACCAGACGGCCAATACACATACTCGCAACAGCCCGTAGTAAAGCTTTAGGCCAGAGTTAGGCAGGCTTTCAGTGGCGGCATCTCTCTCTTACCTACAGCAGCCGACACAGGCTTAGCAAAAGGTGCAAAGGTTCAGAGTTAGGCAGGCTCTCAGCGGCGGCAGCTCTCTCTTAGCTGCAGCAGCACACACAGGTTTAGCAAAAGATTTAAGGGTTCCCAGTCCGCGGTCCTCACAGTAGCACTAGAGGCTCCGGATTACTCGACGGAAGCCCCAACTGCCAGTAGAATTCCTCGCACAGGAATTTTGACGGCTGATGGGGTGAAGTCTAATGTCCCTAAAACATCTGCAGGAGTCGCTCTCGATTTCAGGCCCTCAGGTAGTTTCTTTGCCAAACTTGGTGAAAGTTTCAAAGTCCTTTCCTCGTTCACTCAAACAGAGTTTAGTCTTGACATCCAGAAGGAACACACTTGACCAAAGTTCCAGCACAGCATTTTATACCAAAAAAAGTCTTTGTTCTCTAAGGTCGCAAATCACTGATTCCAGTCAGATCCAGTTTGGTTGGGTCGGGGAGCACTTGGTTTACGAGGTGACATCCTGTCCTTTCAGAAGGAGAGGGTATGCTATCAGATACCCAGTGGGAGGTGGAGCCATCATTCACCTTGTGAGGCACGGCTGTGCGCAGATCAAAGAGTCACTCCTCCCCACGCTCTGAATACTGATCTCTCTCTCCATCCAGGTCTGACCCAGCTGGCCCTGCTGCTCCAAAACCAGATGGCCAATACAGATGCTCGCAACAGCCCACAGTAAAGCTTCAGGCCAGAAACTATCGCATTTTCAGGAAAGGCATTTCAAAATATGTGATATATAAACGGTCCTTACGAAAAGGTGGCCCTCAATGTCCTGAGCATAAACATATCAAACTCGAAGTTCCTATTGGGTTCCTAGTATCGGATAGGGTGATAGAAAGTAATCCTTAACGAACAGGCTACACAGATGTAGGAATTAGGGTTATCCTTATTCCCACCGTCATTTATATACAGGGAGCAAACCGTCATTTTTTATACATAGAGAATTTGCGCTGTGGCACTGATTAGCAGTGGCACGGCGCTCAAAACATCTACATCCAGCCAACATACAAGACAGGAAGAGTAGAGGGAGGGGAAAGCCGCACCAATGATGCCAGGTCTAACAGTAGTCTTGGGTTTCAGCATCCCAAACTTCAAGAGCTCAGCTTTTGGTTTTTGAGCAAAACTTTGGGTTGTGGCCAACACTTATTATTTTACAAATTAAGCACTGGAAATGCCCATATCAATACAGAAAATTATTTATCTGGAGGAGAATCCACCAGTAAAATTTCTTTCACCACCTGGAACAGTACCGTGAACGAAAATCCAGCAGTTTATTTTATTGCAATTCAATAATTTTTTTCAATATTTGGAGCACTTTGCATTTGTCCAAACTTCTAATTGGCCTGTATATTTGTAGGTTTTCCTGTATCTCCCCATGTCTGTCCCGTCCCCTCGTTTGGCGAGAGGTTGCATGCAGGTCTGTAGTGATGCCCCGGTTACTTACTGGTAGTCTTCATTACTCCAAGTATAGTCTTCCTCGCCACATGAATAACAAAGTGAGCTTCAGCTCCACACACCAGAACCCTCCAAAGCAAAAAGGTAGCCTCCCATGCCTCGCATCCCTTCCCAACATGGCCGACCCAGATCAACCATGATCTCTATAAGAGGCGGTCCGGCCCAACCCTTCAGCCTGAAACTACCAAGCCCAAACATGAAGCACATAGCCTGACAGGTAGGTAGGGATGGGAACTCATGTGGCGAGGAAGACTATACTCGGAGTATTGAAGAGTACCGGTAAGTAACTAGGGCATTACCTCCTCGTAAGTCTTCCTCGCCACATGAATACCAAAGGGAGCACATTCCCAAGCCAAGCGGCTTCATGTAAACTCACAAAAAACCAAGGGACAAGGAGGGGATGCCAAAGAAGCAGGGCAAATCCAAAAAACACAGATGAGTGGAAAAAACTACCCAAGAGACAGGCAACCACAAGCAGGAAGAACCATCCCGGGACAGACAGACACTACAAGGGCCGAGAACCCGGACACCCAAGACTGAGACCAGCCAGAAATCCAGCAAGAACCAACGACCGAAGGCGGAAAGAGAAGGTATGGACCAAACCGAATGGAGCCAAGCAACAAACAGGCACCATACAGAAAGTTGCAAGCTGGCCCAAAACACCAAGACAGCCCAACGGACCGCCAAAAGCGAGAGGAAGGCAAAAACCCCAAACACCGGACCGAAGAAAAGGAGGGCACCAAGCCTACCAGGAAGAAGACTAACAGGAATGGGGAAGGGCCAAATGCGGCTACCGGAGGCGTCGGGAACCAGCACGCTGGCCAATCAGAAAGGGCACCAACAGGGGAGCCCGCTAGTGTAGGGCAGAAGAAACCACAAGAGTCCGCAACCACCAGAGCCCACTAGTGCCTAGCTTCAAGAGGGTAGTGCGGGGGCCAGCAAGGCGGGGGAACAGCCTAGTGTGCAGGCCCGCTTGAGCAGAACCTCCTCCCAAGGGCCCAGGGACCTGCTAGAGCAGGACCTTGCCCCAACTTACCTGAAACAAGCTCTGGAGAGAACTGCAGCACAGAACAAAGAAAAACAGGCTGACAGGTTGGGACGGCCCGCCTCTTATAGAGGTCATGGGTGATATGGGTCGGCCATGTTAGGAAGGGATGGGAGGCATGGGAGGCTAACTTTCTGCTCTGGAGGGTTCCGGTGTGTGGAGCTGAAACTCACTTTGTTATTCATATAGCAAGGAAGATTTACGAGGAGGTAATGCTAACTTACCCTGGCCAACTTTCAGACAATGGAAGTATGAAGTTAACAACTGTGTGGTTTTGCTTCAGTCAGCAGGGTGCTGAGGAAGCGTGTGAGGAAGGTAAAACGAAGGAAACCAAGCGAACGAGAGGCAGGGCACTAAAGGAGCACTTACCCAATTTCTCTCCACCTGTGAAAAATATTTAAAATATTAGAATAGGGATAGTCACCAAACTTCAATGCTGTTTACCTTTTACAGAACTTTGAAAACTGTTCCCACTAGCATTATATCAGTGTTGCGTTTTAGAAATAAACAGAATTCAGAATGTTCTTGAGGTAAGCTTCCTTTGAATCAAACTTCACTTGTCCTCCGCGAATTTCCTCTCTCAAATTTATGGAGACATACTCGCTGAAGAGATAGTACAAAACAAACAGGGCACATCTAACGAACCAAAATCATTTTTCACCTTATGTACCTAGTACTATGAAAATGGCCACTTTCTTGTCTAGCTTCGCGTGCACATAGTTTAATATAGTTAGTATATAAATTATGTATGCGAAAAGTAATTTATGATTGAACGAACATATTGGCGAATTTACAATCGCAATCGACCATCACAAGGCAGTTCATGTATGTGTGCATGCTTGTTTGTATATGTGGGAGAGTGTATATATATATATTGCAACTAATACTTCAACATTTTACTGGTTGCTGTGCTACATTAGTAGGGAAATCACACCACAGTAAAATAATAGAGCACTCATAAGCAATAAAAAGCTAGTCGCTGATCATCAGCCTAAAAGCACTGCTTCTATTTATGACAGTAAAATCTATATAATTATTTGTTTTTGGAAAGCATGTTTGCTCATACCACGTCTATAAATAACACAAAGAGCTACAGTCTAATTGCGTTTTATGCAAAACCATAAGAATATTAGAGGAACTTCATAAATAATGTATGTAGAGAATGCACCGTATTGATTAAAATAATTACCCTTCGGGATATATTTAAGCATGTTTTAATTAAATAAAAACGCTACGCTGCAAATTCGAAGGTTTTTTATGAATAATTTGCTATTCTTTTAATGCATTTATTTGAAATGTGCATTGTCATTTGGACGTGGCTCATTTTCCATCGAATTGGTGTTAAAAAGAAAGAAACACGATTGTCTGAATTTTTCCCATTGGAGTTTATGTTAAACAACACGCATGTAGGTTATGTTTTTTGGTTATATCTCAACTCCAATGCACTGTATGTTTTTATTTTCGTACAAATAGGTAGGGAAGTTTTCTCGATATGTCATACTCCGCAGTGAGTGCAATGTGTAATTCCCAGTGCTTCTAACATTTAATTAGCAGCAGTGTCAATGCGAGAGTTTTGGAAGCCCCCCAGCAGACCTGGAGGAGGAGTTGACGGGGTAGTCTTCCGTTCTGTTCTCCCACGGATGAGTCTGGCAACAGAAGACTAGCAGAGATGTGTTCAAAGACACCCTGAGCATGAAAGGGTGGGTACCTTCTATTTCGCCGCAGTCCTGCATCCCTAGCCCAGGGTGTGGGTGTGATGAAGCCGAGAGAATAGGCAGGCACAAACTGAGCATTTTTTTTCTGGGGTCAGGTAAAATATTCAGCTCACAAGAAGCTCCGATGCGTGCTGGGTCAAGCTGTTTAGATTATTGCACTTATTGGCTGAACCTCCCTGTGGTCATTCAAAGAAAGGGGTCGGTGGGATCTGGTAGGAACAGACTTCCAGGCAGCCATTCCTGACAGCCACCAGTCTTCTTTTCCTCAGTGGCCTCCTGCACCTGGGCAGTCAGCCCATGGCCTCTCCCATGAGCCCTAGACCGACTCCATGTTGCTGCTCACTCTTCTCAAGACTGGGTAAATAAAGAGGTGCAGCACGTAGCTCTTTGCCTCATGAGCTTTGCAGAGGCCTAGCACCGAAAGGTTGCTTGCACTGCAATCAGCATCTTCCTGCTCATACCCTCACAGACTACAACACAGGTTGAAAAGGAAACACATCAGGAGATGCAGAAAAAGTCTGGAGGAATAATTCAGTGTTGGTGCATGGCAGGTATGTAAGAAGAAATTTGGGGAAGATAGTTGATTGAATGGTTGAGTATGTGCATTTGTGAGCGAAGATGTCCTTGTCTGTGTTTCTGTATCTTCTTGCCTCTGTGTGCGTGTTTATGACTGGTGTATGGTTGTGCTGTAAGACTGCAGGTAAGCCCAAGGTTATATCATTTTAGACAGGATACCAAAGGTAAGATAAAACATGACAAATGATGCGTGTTGAGTGATTATGACTCACACACCCATGGAGTTGACACAATTTTTCAGCCTAATTTTAAGTCCATGAGGGTCAGAAACTTTCATCATGGCTGTTATAGATCCCTATCTATCTACTACACACACATTCACACAAGCCTATTAGTGATGACTTCATACCTACTAGCAGGAATCTGAATTGAGCCCAACTATGAGATAAATATTCCTCCTGGGCATGACAAGAGAGACACCCTCTGCCTTCGCACTTTTATCAAGAGTTTGTGCCTTGGGGGGCGTGGCTTGAGCGCCGCACAAGATGGCGGCTTGACTCCGGAGCTCCGTTGATCGAGCGCCGACACCAGCAAATTCCGCAACATTGCCTGGACTTTCGGAGAAGCTGTTATCATATCTCGGCATCGGAGCATGAGGTGAGCAGAATACTGTCAGCTGCGTCCCTCTACTCCGTCTCCATGCGCATTTTTCGTGAGTGACGCGGCTCGCTCTTTCGGCGGCCGCCATTTTCCCTCAAAATTTGCCGCGTCTCATACTCTGCCGGCAAATGAAGTTAATTATGACACAGTGCTACCTCCATGTTCCCTGTGTTCAGAAGTTTCGCTAACTTGCGCATTAGCATTGGAAATCCTCAGCAGGACTCTTTCTTTGATGTTTTCAGTCACGCTGAGTAGCGTCTCACGCTACACTATTATTCAGGCGCCATTTCTCACAGGAATTTACCTCACAGGTTCCTGCAGCAATGTTTACTCCTCATGAAAAGTAACCTCTATGTTTTAAACATCGTCTGCGCGCTCTGACAACTCTTCTCAATGCAACTCTGGTCCTTGTGCCTGAACTCTTAATTAAATGGTGTCTTTGGAGTGACGCACTTTTCAACTCTTCTATCTTGTGGAGGATTTACTGCGAGGAGTTGTCTGTGATACCAATAACTTTTGCTCTTTACATCAAAGCACTACTACTCCTTATTTTATTTTATTTTATATTATCACACTGGAGAGTGCCTTCTTCACAGAACTCTTTTTTCTTCAAATCTGGAGTAGCATTGCCATCTATCTACCTTGCCATATATGGGGAAACTGCGCAACCTCAAGCTTACAGCTTCTAAGACCAAACCACGTCATTCCTCAGACTCTGACTCGACGACGCAGACCATGGAGGACCTTATTCCCCCTAAACCTGATGTCACTCGTGGGGCAATTCCTAAAGCTACCACCTCCAATAAGCTCTTACAACCTGGCTCTACGAAACGTTTAAAAAAGGATCCTCCATCTCCAGACTCTGCGTCTCATTCCGCAGCCATGGATCTTATCCTTGAAGAACTCCGTGCGCTTAAACCTTTCATGGCCGAAACTACCAAAACACTACAATTTCTTCATGACAAATGGTCCACTCTCGAATCCAGAGTCCTTTTGGTGGAACAATCAACGGAAGCTCTTCAAACTTCCTGTTCTAGAATTTCAACGTTGGAGAAGGATGTCTCTATCTTACGGCGGCAGACTGAAGAGTTGGAAAATAGAAATCGTAGAAATAACCTACGCCTTTATAATCTTCCGGAACACACAGAAGGGTCCAATCCAACTGCCTTCTTCCAAACCTTCCTGCCAAAAATTCTGGATCTTCCACCTTCTTCCACACTAAACATTCAACGTGCACATAGACTTGGTCCGAAAGTTTCCTCCAAACCCCGCGGAGTCATCATGCTATTCTTACAATATACTGACCTACTTCAAGTACTCTCGGCGGCCAAAACTAAGAAACAGGTTATGTGGGAAGGTCACCGCTTGTATCTCTCTCAAGATGTAGCTAAAGTGACAGCTGACCGCAGGAAACAATTTCTTGATCTACGACCACGACTACGAGACCTTGGTGCCAGATTTGGTCTCCTCCACCCTTGCCTCTTCAAGGTCACTTACAAAGAAAAGACAACAACTTTCGAAGATCCACGAGTCCTTGAAGAATTTCTCCTTCATCATGAAACCGTCAACATGGACACTGCAAGACCTGTTTAATTGTTTATGTTTTTCTCCTGTTTGACTAAAATGTTCACCCTTTAGTTACCATATTGTATCTAGTCTCGGTTTCCCTTATCCTATTGTCTATTCCTATTCCTAGTATATTTTGTCCTACGTATTGCGCAGTTTCATCTTTTTGATTTTCTTATGTACTCCTGATATCTTCTTTTCCATTTTTGTCTTTTTACAGATCCTCTCCTCTTGTTCTCCATCCCGGTGTATTTTTACTCCCTTCAATTGACCCTAAGCTGGTTCCTCAGGTGTTCGATGGCGTGAGTTTCTGTTGTTGATGTCGTCCTCTTCTGGCGTCGTCACCCCTCAGTTCTCATCTGTATTTGTTGATATGTTTTTCCTCCTTTCTAACTTTCTTCTATTCTCCCTACTGTTCTTTCTCTCTATTTTCTTTCTTTACTCTTTTCTCTTCTTTTCAATTACCTTATTCTTGATCCTCTCTCTTTATTTATTTATCTTACAGATTTTTCTTCGCATTCATACTACTTCTCCCCTTTCCTCTATACTCATTTTCTACTTTTACTTCAGCCTCTCTTTTTATCATTCTCTTATTAATCTATATTCCGAGTAGTTACTTGGAATGTTAAGGGTTTAAATAACCCTATTAAACGTCAAAGAGTTTTAACACATTTGACTAGACTTAAAGCAGACATAGCCCTCCTCCAAGAATCCCACCTTCAAGAATCGGAGGCTACCAAACTCAAACGTTCTTGGGTGGGTCATGTTTTTTACTCTCCTGCTTTAGGTAAGAAAAATGGTACAATTATCTTATGTCATAAAAAGTTAGATGTTTCAGTTTCTTCACAAGAATGCGATGTTAATGGTCGTTGGGTTGTTGTCAATTTTCTTATTGATAAAATTCCTTTAGTTATTTTTAATGTTTATGCTCCTACAGGTGTTGATAAATTGTTTTGGCCTGCTATATCTGATAAACTTGTAACTCTTAATGAACAGTATGTTATTTTTGGTGGTGATTGCAACCAAGTTTTTGATCCTTTTTTAGATAAAAATTCGAAAGTTAAATTTGTTCCCTCCAAAATGCATTCCCAATTTGTCACATCTATGAGAAATAATGCTTTGGTTGACATTTGGAGGCTATGTAACCCAGATCTCAGAGAATATACTTTTTATTCCCCTACCCACCACTCACAATCCCGTATTGATTACCTTTTCCTCAGCAAACCCCTAGCACAACTTGCTATACATTCAGATATAGGTTCCATTTTAATATCAGATCACGCTCCTGTCTTTGTAGATATTGATCTTATCCCATACTCCCCTCACTCAGGGCGCTGGCGATTTAATAATTCCTTACTCCTTGATTCTAATTTTTGCACCCGTTTTAATTCCTTTGTCACTGAATTTTTTACAATTAACCACCTTCCGGAATCCTCCTTTCCCATGATATGGGACTCATTTAAAGCAGCCGCAAGGGGTTTCATTATTAATTTTGTTTCTCAAAAGAAAAAACAATCTATTTCTAAGTCAACTTAAATATTGGATAAAATTAAAAAGCTAGAATATATCTATTACAACTCTAACTCTGAATCCTCCCTCCGTGAACTTATATCTGCCAAAATTGACTTTAATAAATATACCACCAATGCTGCCTCGAATTCGCTTCTTAAATGCAACTCCCGATACTACGGCGGACAAAACAAAATGGGCAAACTTCTTGCAAATTATCTCAAAATACGTACTGAAAGGACTAAAATTTAATCTTTACAAGGCCCAGCTGGTGTTTCTTTGTTTAAAGACAAGGAAATATTAGCTCAATTTGTTTCGTTCTACAAAGCTCTATACACTCCCGAATCTACTCCTGATCCTAATGATCTTCTTGCATATTTTCAAGATATTCCCTCTCCGGATTCTTCTCACATTGACTTCCAACCGTTGGATTCGGACGTTACCCTCTCTGAAATCTCACATGCCGTCTCTGTTCTTCGCCGCGGTAAAGCTCCTGGACCCGATGGTTTTACTATCGAATTCTACACTCATTTCTCCTCCCTTCTTCTCCCTAAACTACTTTTGTTATTTCAATCTTTCTCGGCTTCTGGATCTTCTCAAGGAACTTTCCAAGAAGCATTAATTTGTCTAATTCCTAAACCAGATAAAGATCACACCCTATGTAAAAATTATCGTCCCATTTCCCTAGTAAACACTGATTATAAAATTTTTGCCAAAATTGTAGCTCTTAGATTAGATCCTCTACTACCAGACATCATTGGCCCTGAACAGTCCGGATTCGTTAAAGGTCGTTTATCATCAGACAATTCCCGTGTTTTCTTTAACATTTTGAGTAAAGCCCCCTCCCTATCTATTCCCCTTGCCGCTATCTCTCTAGACGCCGAAAAGGCATTTGATCGAATAGGTTGGGATTTTATGTTTCAAGCACTTCATTGGTTTCGTTTCCCTCCTAAATTCATTTCTCTTATTTCCTTACTTTACTCTAGTCCCCACGCATCAATCTTTGCAAATGGTATGACTTCCGATTATTTTCTTCTTCAAAGAGGGGTGCGTCAAGGCTGCCCTCTTTCTCCTCTTTTGTTTATTCTGGCCCTAGAACCCTTCTTAACAAAAATTCGTCTTGATAAGAGTATTACTGGTTTTCATTATGGATCTCAAAAGCAAGCTAAATTATCAGTATATGCAGATGATATTTTATTTTATTGTTCGAACCCCCAAACAACTCTTCCTTCCTTCCTTAATCAAGTTTCTTCTTTCTCGACTGTTTCAGGTTACCGTCTCAATATTGACAAATGCGAAATTTTACCCTTAAATCCTTTATGTCAAAAACATCTCTTTGATTCCTCTGGCTTCTCCTGGCAGCCCTCTAAGATTAAATATCTGGGTGTTTGGTTTGCCCCTCGCCTCCCTGACACACTTAAATTTAATTTCGAATCTCTATCTAATAAAATTACTACTTCAATTAATCGTTGGCATCCTCTCTTCCTTTCTTGGTGGGGACGTTTAGATTCCATCAAAATGATGCTAGCACCTTTGGTTCTATATACTATCTCCATGGTTCCCATTCGTATTCCTGATCATTATTTCAAATCGATAGATTCTCTTATAATAAAATTTTTATGGAAAGGTAAAAAAGCTCGAATAGCTCTCTCTTCTTTAAAAAAGGACAAATCCCTAGGCGGAATCAAATTCCCTAACTTTAAATCATATCATAATGCTTTTTCTTTAAAACAAACCTTGCGTTGGCTCTCCTCAGATCTTCCTCACATTCCTCCATTATGGCTTACTTTTGAATCTTCCTTACTGCATCCTTATGAATTCTCAGAAGTTCTCTCCTTTTCCTCTAATGTCTCATCCCTTCGTTCCCCCATCATTTCTCACTCCTGTTCTCTCCTTCGCCCTTATGTCCTATCCACTTATCCCTCGGCTTCCTCTATTCACACCCAACCCATCTGGCATAATAAATTCCTCAAAATCCGTAACCGTTCATTATATTGGAAAACCTGGCATTCTCTTGGTCTAAAATGGATTTCCCAACTTCTTTCCAATAATCATCCGCTTCCCTTTCAAGACCTTCAAACACAATTCTCGCTACCTTCCTCTTCCCATAAACAATATTTGACACTAATTCCTTCCCTTACCCAGTACCTTGCTTCGCTCCCATCCACCAACTCTATCCCTGTCACTCATCTTTCAATTTCTAATACTCTCGATCAATCCCTTTCCGCTTCATTTATCTATAAATCTCTGCAGTCTTTTACAGACCGTACTAAATCTAAGGTTGAGTTGGCTTGGGAAACAGATTTATCTCAAAATTGGTCATTCACTTTGTGGGATAAAATCTGGTCCAAAATTCACAGTACATCCAGAGCTGCTAACACTACGCAAACCTTATTTTTTATATATAATCGTACACTTTTTACTCCATCGACTCTGTCATCTTTCTCCCCAGACACTCCCTCCACTTGTTGGTCCTGTTCTTGCCCCCTAGCTGATTTGAAACACATGTTATTTGATTGCCCTCACATTTTACGTTTTTGGCACTTGGTATGGTCCCAATTACAAAAGATTTTCCACTTTACTTTTTCCTTTTCAATCGTTCACATTTTCCTAGGATCTCTTTCCCCTGCTTTCACCGACACGCATCATCAACATAAATTGCTTGACCTCTTAATAGCCATTGCCTTTCATCATATTACCTCCCATTGGAAACAAGCTAATGATGTTTCCTTTAATGCTTGGTGGAATGCAGTTTGTTTTAACCATCGTCTAGATACTAATTTTGTTTCCCCCATCTCTTTAGCAATTAAGCGTGACCTTTTATGGATTCCCATCACAGATTATTTGTCTAAGATGGCCAGACCTCTTCCCAAATCCCCAATGCGTAATGTTGAAGTTCGTAAACCACCGTGAGCGCATTTTCTTATTTACTTATAATGTTTCTTCATTACATGTATTGTTTATCATTCTATTTACATGCTTTTTTTTTACTACAGATGCTCCCGTATTCCTTTGTTTCCCTGATATTTCCTTCGATTTTTATTTTTCTGTATGACATAGCTTTATTGAGTTGCCATTATTTTGTAAGAGAGATTTTTCGCTTCCATAACTTATGATTGTTTCTTCATTTTCTGCCTTTGTTTGTTCTTATTTCAATAAACTTCAAACTTAAAAAAAAAAAAAAAGAGTTTGTGCCTTCATTCTGAACCAATTTGGCCCGCCATCTGCAGTAGTTCCACAATAAGTACAAAATGTTGGCATAACCGCTTGATTCTTTCATTGACTGTGGCTGTTCATAATTCTGACTATCCCTGGCACAATCATGCTGAAAATCCCAGTCATATGATTCACATACCTTCAAATTGATGTTTAAGCTGAATAAGAAAGCAACATAGAATATTTGATGTGTGATAGTAGTTGTTAGACCCATCGGCTTCTGGCAGGCTGGGACTCATTGAAGCCAGACAGAATCCACTTTCCCAGATAGGATGTGTAAGATACACTCATAAGATAACCTGTGCCCACCCTTTGATAGCTTGGCGCTGATCAGCCAGGCTTATCTTAAGGGTCAAAGTGTAAAGTATTGGCACAGCACCGCCCTTGCAACACACCGAGTAACTAAGTACACTACAAATAGACTCCACACCGTTTGTTTAAAACATTGGTCTTTATATTACACCCACATTGAAATCAAAACATACACATCGTATTTATGCTTTACAGTTATATGCAATTGTCAAACTCTCCCATTAGCATCAGAACAGCATCAACATATATGTACCATTCATAGGGATATACTTGCCTCATTATCCCCTCAGACTCGAAAACAAAATATATCCATGTGCATACTTTCCCAAGAAATTCAAGATCCAAGCTATCCATCCCACATCAAAACAACAGAACATATATGCAGGCTTGTTCAAAGGTATTCCGCTTTCCCACAATCACATTAGAATAAAACACGACATACCCCAATATCACACACACCTCACAACTTGTAATGGTCAAGAAGTCACAGCTCTCCTCTACGCCTCATGCCCCAACCCCTCAGTCACTCAAATGACACCAGCTAACGTTATACTTGCATCCTCTGGTGATACTTTGACTAGATTGTCAGAACTACTGAAGTGGAAGGAAATGGTTACTTGGTTTCATCTGTCTGGATTAGGCTGTCAGTGCGAGATCACTATCCCCGTAGGCAAAAGACTGTGATGCCGGAAGCTGCTGTGTTTCCAATTTGGGAAATGTTTCTCCTGAGGCAGAGGTGCTAGCCACAGCTGCTCCAGGGCAGCCTGCCATGGGTACATACAAGGTACAACAAGACAACTCGGGTCCAGTCACGATTTTACCAACAACAGAATACCTTGTGGCGTGGGTCCGGAGCGGGCGACCCCTGACTGAGACTGTAGTGTCAGGCACTTTCATCCTCCTGATCTGGGTGTCGTAGACAGTACTGGCTTCCGGATCTGGTCTGCAGACTTGGCAAACTTCCCTCAACACCTCTCAGACACCACTCGCTACAACGTGTGATCTAGCATAGGTTTCGGTTGCAACTTCGGGTCCCTCGGACTTGGCAAACTTCCCCAGCACTCCTCGAACTCCTCACTTTATGGCACCCAAGGTGAGTTGCTGATCTTTACGAGCACACTGCTCTGCACAGTGTGATTAATGCATTTCTTAGGAAGGTTCTTGCCCCAACTTCGAACCATTTCCACAGCACCCTGCGCGGTCCTTTCGATCTTGTGGAAATGGTGAGATCCCTTCTGTCTCTGGGATTTTGAGGACAGGAGGCCAGCCAACTGTCAATTTGAGAGTGCTTTGGGCCCCAGACGATCGACTGCAGGCCAGCAACATCCAGGCAAAAATCCACTAAGGGACAGCCCCCTTCCTGCAGTACAACAAGCCCCATGTTACACAAGTCAGCAGAAAATCTCATTGAAGTCCCTCCTGCCCCAATGGTTTCTCTTGTCAATGTCCCAGTGTCGAACCAGCGTAGAATGGTTCAAATCCCAAAAGCGTCTCTAAACTCCTGGGGAGTATTTATACCCAAAATGGCCTTTGCAGAAGATATCAGTTCAAAAGGCCATATTTGAAAAGCACAGGCACCTTCCACATTTTGTCCTGTCTTCCATCCTAACCTGAGAAGCTTGGTCAATATCTTTAGTGTGGCCAGGACCCTGCCCCTTGGAATTCAGGTGCCAATTCCACCCCCTCTGATCGGTCCCAGGAAGGCCCTTCGAATGGACTGTCCCTCTCTCTCCTTGCTTCTACACACCTCTGTCCCTCTCACACGTTCCAGCCCTGCATCCGTTTGGCCCGGCATTCCTTTAACTTTACATTTAGTAAAAAACAGTCAACCAGATTTGGATATGATAGGCCATCTCAACACATGATGGCAAAAAGAAAGAAGGGCTTGGCATGAAGATCTTAACAACTGCAGGCCGGACAAATTAACGTGCATTCCATTGTTTCTCTTCCTCCTCCTCTCTGCAACGCTTGCAGAACCGCTGTCAGAATCCCACTACAAGCCTCTCCGTTCTCATCCTGCTCTTCCGAACCCGCAGCTAGAGGCAGCCACCAGATGTTCCATCCTTTCCACGTTTTGCTAAGAGCTGTGAGGAAAGGCAAATGGAAAGGAAGCCAACAGAAATATGTATCAATATTTTCATTTTTCTTACATGAGTGACGCAAAATATGTCCATGAAGGATTTTTCCACGCTTCTTGATTTATGAAACGAAATATTATTTAGTGTCCCCTTTTGAACTATCTGTTTTTATATTGTCAGCTTTGTTTCACATACGAGCGCGATCACGTTCCAAGCTTAGCTGCCTGCATCTCTGTTATCACTTGTTTGGTGAACGATTTTAATTGTGCCACCTTTGCTTCAACCAGGACTTATCAGCAGACAATCAAGTGCAATACATTTAAAGCGGTACATTAATTCTGTCAGTTTACCGTGTGCTGTAAAATCGGCCGACTTTATGTCTGTTTTGGGTTTTTGGGGCAAGTATATGCGGACTGTCCTAGACTGCTACTTGGCTTTAACCAAGCACATTCGTTGAATTACATGCTTTGAATTCACTTATTTAAGTGGATTGTTTTGGGGGCAAATGGATAAGAATATATTTAGAAATCATGCACAGGTTATCTTTTGAATATATAGCCAGTTAGTTAATTACTTTTCTGATTGGGAGGTTTGTAAGATCCAGAAATGTAAAATAAAATGTTAAATTGTTATTACCTCTAGGGATATTTATTGTGTGTGTGTTTCTGAAACCCACATTGCAGGTTAGCTGGTTGGGGCCAGGTGTTTCATTACATCAAGAGCACTTATAGAGAGTACTGGTGGCTGCAATACATTTTCTGAGATGTGATTTTGTGAGTAGCAAGATTAAATTACACAAAAATGTCAAAGAGGAAGTTCTACGTTCTTCCTGGGTAGCAGCAGTTATATTATGACCTCACTGTACACAACCAGGACCAAAATAATTCCTGCAAAATTGCTGAACCACAAAATGCATGGTGCAATGATCAGAAAGGAGCTACAGTCCTTTCATTGATGGGTGGTGATAGCCCATCCAATCCTGAAAGCAACCCTCTGGCCTATAATCTACCGGGAAATGTCCAGAGTGGAACAATGACCAGTTTGGCACTGTGCAAAACACATAGAAATTCTGAGATGCAGTGTTTCGTCACTTCAGGATGGGGACCATGTAGAAATGGCTGTTGAGTAATCTGTAGATGAAGTCTTTAAAACGAAGTGCTGATGATGTTAATGGCAGCTCTAAAGGAGGCTGACGTGTTGCCTCAGATTTTGCAAGCTGCTTGTGATCGGTTGTTGGAAACCCTGCAGCTCTTTTCTGGAGAGCGGGGCTCTCTTCGAAATATGCTACCAAAGAAGGTACCTTAGTTTTAAATATGTGTGGAGTGCATTTCACTTCCTCTCACTGGCTGACCACAGGAGAACATACCTAATATTCACAAGTGAGCTGTACCAAGATCTCAATGTATTAAGAAGGTCTCAAGGCAAGAGAGGTCTAAAAGAACTACAACAGCTCTAACTCAAAGGTTACAAAAGTAAAATACTATTCCTAGACCAAACCACCTACTCAACCAGATTCACTCACGTCAATCCACATCCACCTTCTTGGGAGGCACTTCCACTTCTGATGGCAACCTTAAACTGCAGGGTCCACACCTTTAGGATAGCCGCAAGTGCCAGAGTAGAGCAGAAGATTTTTCAGCATAGCCCCTGCCCTGGAAGATGAAGTTGTAAGGCTCTGCCTCAACCCCCCTGCACCCTAGGACAGAAGTGATGGCTTCAGATGCATATAAGTGCCACCCAAACACGCGGACATAATTTCTGTTATTCTCAAGATGCTCAAAGTTGGTCAGGTTCTATCTACCCCATATTCTGGAGACTGGATAGTAGCACTGGACCTGCAGAACACCTAATGCCATGTTCCCACCTTTCAAGCCCACGGACGCTACTTACAGTTCAAGGTGGAACAGGAGCATTTTAAGTTTTGCCATGCTCCCTTTCAGCCTTACCATTGCAACTCAAGTAATAATGAAGGCAATGGCAGTGGTTGCAGCATTCTTTTGGAGCTCAAGTCTATCAGTATTCCCTGTTCGATGACTGGCTGTTGAATGGAGGCTCACCACAGTTAGTCACAGACAAGCTCCAGATGACGGCACTCCCGCTGACATCATTGTGGTTCACTATAAATGTTCCTCCTCTGCAGAGGCTCCCTTTCATCTGAGCTATACTAAAAATTGGGAGTTACCAAACCTTCCCTCCAAATCAGAGATTGCAGGACATTTGGGTAGCATTATAGATTGTTTGGTGAGGCCATCTCCATCTTGCTCCTCGATCATGTTCAGTGGCGTATGCTGATTCTGCAGTAGGATCTAAAGTTTTAATTGGTGAAGGAAAGTGGGCCAGCACCAAGGACCACTGTCACATCCCATCCAGGTCTCAGAGATTGCAAAAGATCTGCAGTGGTGACCGATTGCAATTGGACCCGTGGCAGGATCCTCTCCTTACTCCACCAAGACCTGGGAGAGGTGGAGCTTATAGGTATCTGGTCTTGGTGTGGACCCATCTCCACATCAGCTTGTTGATTTTGCCGACCATCTGCTCGATGTTGAATCCTTCCAACTGTGGATCAAGAGGAGACGGGATTAGGTTCTTAAGGCCAACACCACTGCCATGTAGCTTTGCAAAAAACAGGTTGAGGTGGGGTCATATGCCTTATGCCAGGAGACCCTGCGTCTCTGGAACTGGCTAAATCGTCAGGGCATTTCCGTGATCATTCACCACATGGCAAGATCTTTAAACATCAGGCAGACAAACGGAGGCAGAAACTCCTCGCGAATCATGAATGGCAGTTACATCTTCAGGTGGCATAGGGTGTGTTCCAGTAATGTAGTGAACCCTGGCTTGATATCTTTCCAATGCCAACAATGCACAATGTCAATATATGTCGAGCACTGATGTTCCTGAAAGGGTTCTTTCTTGGAGATGCATTCCAGCTAAATTCGAGCACAGGACTCCTTTATGCATTCACAACACTATACCTCCTGCTCCAAGTTCTAAAGAAGAACAACTAGGCACAAGTCATTCTAGTGGCAGTGTACTGGGCCAGGAGTGTGGGACTCTGAAGTTGATCTATCTCATTGTGATAACTTTAACTCATCACATAAGTGAACTCTGTCAGTACTGTCACACTAAACCACCTTCTTTCCAGACGTACTGGTGCTGAGGCATAGAGTGGCCTGCTTACCAAATGTTGTTACTTCCTTTCATACCAGTCCATCACACTTCTGACCTCCTTTGCTCCACCTCACTCCTCCAAGGATGAAGAGAGACTCCATCGTTTGGAACACAGAAGAGTGCTAAGCTTCTATATCAACAGTACCAAAGATGTATGGTGTACAATTAATTCTAAATGTGATTTGCAGGGGCAAAGTAACGCAAAGCAAGTGCCTTGCTTTCCACCTTCACACATAACCTCTCCCCTACTCACCCCAGAGAACCCCCTGTTCTCTATATGGAAAATCCCTAAAGTAACTCTCACAAAGGCAACCCAAGATAAAAGACCGAAGGCTAGACAGACAATATGATCTGGAAAAAGAGCTCCCTTATAAACACTAAGAAAAAAGGCACATGAAAAAAGCAAAATATAAATCGATCTTGACAACTCCTCATCATATCTAACAGATTACTTTTCTGTTATTTGGGCGACTGCACCTTGAACGTGCCACTCTCCTCTTATTAATTGTTCACGTCGTACTACTTCAATGAGTCATTTATCTCAGTGGTTTCCAGAACCCCTATTATGCCAAGAATGATTCTACAGATGTTCTAGCTCATTTTCCATATCTAAGATATTCCTCTAGTATTCTGTCAAAATGTCGCAGTGAAAGGCTATTTGTTGGTCAGAGACATTCGACTTTCTCCATTCTCCACATTTGTAGAGAGCGTAGTTAGTCTGGCAAATTTCACCAGAAGTATAGGGCATTTTCAGATACCTGCTCGGCTAAGCCTGATGTTTTAACCTTTTTGCTATATGAAGATTTTACAAAGTCAACTCTTATGCAGTTGAGGTTTCCCCAATCTTGGCCAGCAAGATATCTTGACTGTCTGTAATATCTTCCTAATGATATGGGTACTCTTTCCCCACTTTCCCCATGTGGCTACACTTAAGGAGAGCATTGCCTGGTGTCTCCAAACACTCTGTATTATCTTGTCCCAGGATTACTAGAACTCTGGATATTGGCTTTGTATTGAAAGCTCAAGATTTACTCCTGTCCCTATCTTCTGCTTTTTGTATTAAGAAACCACACCCACAGCACCCTGGTGAGCTTAGTATATATTGAAAATGGGACTATGAGTATGGAGTTATTGTATGTATTAGGGGGATTATACTAAATGTGGAACTAGATGTGATGTTTTCTTTTTTCCTGCATAACTTCTCAAAGTAGAATATACTATTGTTAGAAATGGAGGTCTCTAGTTGCACCCTGTCCTAGTAGGGCCCCTTCCTTCTAGTCAGGGGAAGGGTATTATACAGATAAAATAACCCCTGCTCACCTCCTTGGTAGATTTGGCATGAGCAGTCAGGCTTATCTCAGAGGCAACGTGTAAAGTATTTGCACATAAACACCGTAACACAGTGAAAACATTACAAATGGAAACCACACCAGTTCAGAAAAATAATGAATCTTTATCTAAACCAAACAAGACCAAAATGACAAAAATCTAACATACATAAATCAAGATACCACTTTTAAAGACTTAAAACAGTTTAGTCCATATAAAACTATGAATGCGTCTCTTTTAGCACAAAGTACCTGGGATGCGGCAAAATCACAATACGAAAACAGGTGCAGGGGAGGTGAGGTGCTGGAAAGCAAAGCAACGTGTTGGTTCCTTAGATGTAGGGAAAGTGATGCGTTAGTTCCTTGCTCCAAGGGGAGGTGATGCGTTGGTTGCTACTTGTTGTGTTGTGGATGTGATGCGTTAGTCTCTTACTGCACAGGGTGGAGATTCGTTGTGTCTCTCGACATGCAGAATCGTTTCATTTACTGAAGTTCTGCGTTGATGTAGACTTGGCACTCAGGTGCAATGCGTGGAAAATCCGGACGCACCTGAGTCGATGCGGCTGCAACAAAACAGGTACTAAGTCGATTCTTCCAGCCGCGAGCAGGTGAAGCGTAGATTACTTCAGCCACACAGCAGGGCATTCCTCAGAGTCGGAGCAGGGGTCTCGGACGTCGGACACACAGTGGTCTGGATTCAGGCTGCAGCAGTTCTTCTGGCCACAGACAGGTCCTGCATTGATTTTTAAACCACTCGTCAAGCTTGTGGCGGGAAAAACAGCATGGATTTCTTCTGGCCACAGACAGGTCCTGCATTGATTTTTAAACCACTCGTCAAGCTTGTGGCGGGAAAAACAGCATGGATTTTCAAGTCTTGAAGCAGCAGAACCACCTCCAAGTGCCCAGAACTGGAATTGGCACAATTTGGCAGAACAAAACTCCCAGCAGTAGAGAGATGCTGCAGATATAGTCTTGGATGGCCCTGATACTTGCAACAGGAGGCAGGCACACACAAGCCCTTGAAGAACCTTGAAAAAGCAAGATTCAAGAAAGTAAAGTCCAGTTCTTTCACTGCACACAGATAGAAGAAGCAACTGCAGGCTAACCCAACAGAGTAACACTCAGAAAAGGGTCAGGACTCCTTCTGACAGCTGTTCAGCTCTTCTGCTTGGCAGGGTCCTCAGTCGAGAAGTGCTCTAAAAGTGTTGGGTTACAGGTCCAACAAGTATACCCCTTTTGGCCTTTGAAGTAGGCATACTTCAAAGGATAGTCTTCATTGTCCACAAGATCCTGCTTTGCCCTGCCTTGGCTTCACAACTCTAGCTCAGGAACTCCCAAAAGCCTGGTGATGGGTTATCAGGATATGCAGGGCACATCTCAGCTCCCTTTGTTTGACTGTCTAGAGTAAATGCACAAGCAACCCAGCTGTCAGTCTTCCAGATGTTGATTCCAAGGGCAGGCAGAGGCACAGGATAGTAAAGAAAAGAAAATGCCCACTTTCTGAAAAGCGCAAAAGAAACAATTGATGGACGGAATGCTGGACAATGCAAGCATTCACCCCCAGTTCCAAGGATCTGGGTTAAATCCATCATTCTTTTGCTCACCACAGCACCCCAGTTTGGACCCAGCCATATGCAAATCAGTCTTGACCTTGTTCCTTGTGGGAACAGTCCAGCCCGACTGCCATTCCAGTTCCTCCCTGGACCGGAAACAAGCATGCTGAGACCAGTTTCAGGGCATCACCCTTCATCAGCCAGTCTAGCTTAAACCACTGGGGTAGTGAGCACCCAAACTGGGATGTCGTAGTGGGCAAAAGAACAATGGATTTAACCCAGATCTCTTGACTGGGGGAGAGTGTTTGAATCATTTAGCATTCCGTTGATCATTTGTTGCAGTTACACTTTCTTAAAAGTGGCATTTTCAAACACACAAATTCAAAACCGCCTTCAATAAAAGATGCATTTTTGAATTCTGAGCTCAGAGCACCCAAACTTCAAATCTCTAGCTCTTCCCGATTGAAAGTTACACGTGTAAGAAGTTACAAGGCAGCTCCAATGATAACCTATGGAGAGCTAGTCCTTGCAATAGTGATACATTAAATTTGCAGTATTTCACTATCAGGACATGTAAAACACACCAGAACATGTCCTACCTTTCACCTACACTGTAGAAAAGGGAAGGCTTTGGCCTGGCCAGGAGGTGCACTTACCAGGTCGACATGGCAGTGAAAAAAAAACTTGCAGACATTGCAGTGGCAGGTCTGAGACATGTTTACAGGGCTACTCATGTAGGTGGCACAACCAGTGCTGCTGGCCCAGTAGTAGCATTTGTTTTACAGGCCCTGGGCCCATACAGTCCACTTTACTAGGTACTTACCATTAAATCAAATATGCCAATACATGATAACCAATTACAATCACATTTTACAGAGGGAACACTTGCACTTTAGCACTGATCAGTAGTGATAATGTGCCCAGAGTTCTAAAACCAGCAAAAATGAAATGCAGCACACAGTCAAAAACAGGAGGTCAGAAGCAAACAGACAGGGGAAAAACACGTCAAAGATGCTCCAACTAACTATCTGTTCTGAAATGGCATGGATACATTCACAACAATCTTTAACCTGAAACATTTGTGACATGGTGATAATGCTTTTTTGTTTGTCTGTGTTTTCAGCCTTGAAAAAGCCACAAGGGTCGACAAACATGGTTTGGCTGTTTCTGGACATCCATCTATGTTTCAGGCATACATTGTTACATCTAGAATTGTATTATTGTACAATTTTCTAGGTAATAGAATGCAATGAATTAAACATTGTTTGGTTTATGTATTTCACATAAATTGACAGAACTTTATTTGTATTATTGTAAAAATCTATTCTTCGGAATTCAAACAAAACACGATGGATACAACATTGCATTAAGTGAACAATAAATTGAACCAAAATATTTAAGTTGCAGTTTCAGTGTCTCTTAATTTTCTTTATATGCATTTGAAATTATCAGTTGATAGTTAACCACCACTTTTGTGCTGAACAAATACAATGCATAATTGCCCTCCTTTTTGCTTAACAATGATATTATGCCTTGATCTCTCTTGACATTTTTCCATACTCTATCAATTTTGGGAAAATAATGGTAGGACCAATGTTGGACTTGTCCCTTTTTTACAGGGTCATCCCTGAACTTTTTGCCTTCCTCCTGTATTTTTGTCTGACCTGTTTTCGTTGGTTTTATGACTCTGGGCACTTAACCACTGCTGATCAGTGCTAAAGTGCATATACTCTCCCTATTGTAAATTGATGTATGGATTAGTGATTCCATGATTGGCTGGTTTGGTTTACCTGTCAGACCCTAGTACAGTGAACCAGGAGTGCCCAGGGCTGGTAATCAACTGTTGTTTTTGCATTTTGTCACCCTGAGTGGGATGGGTATGCTTAGACATGAGTCCCATGCTCTCCACACCACTGGAGTCAAGCTATACTGGCTGAAGACGGCTAATAGCCAGAAACCGGTCCTAAGATGCTTGATTCCGGTACAGGAAAGACATGGCTTGACAGTTCGGGCTGGACTGTTCCCATGAGGCACAGGGTCAAGGCTGATTTGCATATTGCCATGTCTGAACTGGGGTGGTGTGGAGTGCAAAAAAATGATGGATTTAGGCCCAGATCTCTGTACTGGGGTGAATGTATGACATTGTTCTGCATTCTGTCCATCAACTGTTGCTTTTGCGCCGGTGGGCTTGCAGCACTGGTTGTGCCACCCACAGAAGCAGCCTGTAAAAGTGTGTCAGCTCTGCCATTGCAGAGCCTGTGTGCAGTCTGGTACTGCCATGCTGACTGGGCAAGTGCACCCACTTGCCAGTCCCTAACCCTTCCCTTTTCTTCATATCAGACACCCCTATGGTAGGCCCAAGGGCAGGGTGCATTGTAAGTATAAGGTAGGACAAGCCTGGTGTGTGTGGCATGTCCTAATAGTGAATTACTACAATGTTCCCTATAGGCCAGAATGGGCAGTTTGATTATTACACCTTATAATCCTAACTGGCTCAGGGAACCAGGTAGAAATTCAAGTTTAGTATGCCTGAACTCAGAATGATAAAATAGTGAAGTTGGTTTTAACATTCTGTGTTTGAAAATACCACTTTTAGAAAATAGGTATTTTCTTGTCTAACCATCCAAGCCTGCCTCTGCTAAGTTGTGTATTCCTTGTCTGCAGTTTCAGTGACAGGGGCTGGGGGATTCCAGGAGACAGGGTGAGTCAGCACAGGACTGAATAGAGAGATCTACATGCAGATGGGTGGGAGGAGTTGCACCTGGGACCTGAATAGGGCTGTGCCTTCCCTCCACAATGCTGGCTTCACCTCCTGTGGTGCGTCTGATGTCTCTGCCCTGCATAGTGAAAGGAAAGAAGGAGTCCTGTAAACAGAGTGCTTCTGGACTGACCAGAACTTGTTTGGACTAGGCAAAGGCCTCTCTGCCTTCAGAGAACAAAGAGAAACTGTGTATAAAAGAGAGGACCCAAACCCCAGAACTTTAGATCACTTTTGGACAACAAGAAGAAACATTTGCTGAGGAGTGGAACCAGAGAAATTGAGGACATACTATCCCTAAGCTGAAGTGCTGATTGGGGGATTGGCCAGCAGTGGTTGCCTGACTGCCAAAGGAGAGAGGAACTTTGTGTACTTTCATCAACTTGTAAGGATCTCCAAGGGCTTGATAACAGAGCTTGTCTCCTGCTGAAGTCTCAGGGACAACAAATTTCACCCACCAGCTCCCCAAGACTTCTTTTGAAGTGCCTGTAGTTGTGCTGGACTTTTTGAGGACTTGCGCATTGCAAGGAGCTGGAGCGCGACTCAAGAACAGGAAGCGTGCCGCCAAACTGCCACTGCCGCTTCACAACACGCGTCGTCGGAGAAGAGGATCGATGTCGCAGCAGCTGCCCCTGCATCACCGGGAAGCATGTCGCAGAAGAATCGTTGAGTCATCGCGGCGCCACCGAAGCACCTCGCATCACCAGGAGAGAGGCTCGATGTGGCAGCAGACGGCGCCGCATCACTGGGAAGGGTGTCGCAGGGCCTGTAGCGGCTCATCACCGGAGAAGAGGATCGACATCGAAGCAGATGCCGCCGCATCACTGGGAAGAGTGTCGCAGGGCCTGTCGCGGCTCGCATCGTTGTAAAAGCAACTCGCATCGCCAGGGGAGAGGAACGACGTCTCAGCAGATGCCGCAGCATCACTGGGAAGCATGTTGCAGGGCCTGTCACGGCTTGCATTGTGTAAGGCATCTCACGTCACCGTAGAAGAGGATTGATGTCGCAGCAGATGCTGCCGCATTACACCGGGAAGCGTGTTGCATCAAGAGGAAAGCACCATCTTTGTTTCTTTGCACCAAATTTTCAAAGCATCTCAAGGTACATTGACTCAAAGTGTCGCATTTTAAGATCTAAAGAGGACTAGGCTAATTCTACCATTCTAAGTACAGTATTGTGGATTCTTGTTGTTTGTGGTATGGTGTTAACTCTATATAAAGAATACTTATTTTTAATATACAACTTGTGTTGTGTCCATCTGTGTTGTCACTTGATTACTGTATGTGTTCACAAATGCTTTACAAACTGCCTCTGAGATAAGCCTGTCTGCTCGTGCCAAGCTACCAAAGGGATGAGCAGGTGTTATTTTAGGAGTGTACTCACTTACCCCATTACCTACCTATGCCAACTAGAGACCCCCAAATCTAACAACAACTTCTATTGTCTCCTAGGTATGTTATGAGTATACAAAAGTGGTATAAGGAAATTCATCAATTGTATTTAAAGTTCTGTGGCAATTGAAAATCCTCAAATTTCTGGGGAAGTAGTAAATGAGAAATATAATCCATCAGCAATATTCCCTCTATCGAATGCATAATATGGTGGAGAAAACATATCCAATAGATTTTACTCTGTATTTAGAGTTTCCTACAGAAATTGGAGGGGTTTCAGTTACAAATGAATTCAAATGACTCCATTTACAGTTTGGTGATGAGTGAATACCCTTCGGTTTCTGCTGAATCCACAGGCTGCATTTTGTCCACTGTGAGGATATTGCTATGGAAGTTATTCAAATGGCTGGATTTTCATCATCAAGGGGATAGCATTATGTAAGGTGTTTATTGGGCAGATTCTATTCTCTGTATATTATTTTCTCTTTTATATGTAAAGTGGAAGATATTTTGTTACAGCCAAACTTTGATAAGATGTGGGTCAAAATTAAATGGCTCAAACATTGTTTTACTGAAAGAAAGTCATTTGTAGATTTGCGACATGTGAGAACATTTTCTGGGTTGTAACTTCCCCTTTAACCAATATTACATATTAGGAAATATGTATACTCTTCAATTAGCACAACATCCTCCACCAGGGCATGCCGGCCTGATGAAATACTGAAAGCAGAAGTGAAAAACCAAAATATTAAGTTTTCACAGATCATACACACAATATGTAGATTGAAGTCCTGAGATGAAATATGCTCGAATTTTAGGTCTCAGTTATCTAGGAGAGCATGAGAGCAGAAATTTAGTAATCATCACCATACCTCTGTGATATTGGTAGCAGATGATTGATTTGTAAAATGAACTATTCCAAAATGTTTTGTTCTATAGGTCCTCCGGTGGTGAGGCGAGCCTCTAGTCACACCCTGTGAGTAGGTAACATTTAGGCCGCGCTGTAGTATCCTTGGGTTATTCAGTCAAGGGGACGTCTGTAGTGAGTATGGCATAGTCAATTTTTGTCCACATGGCAGGACAATTTCTTTACGTGCTCAAATTTTGATTGCCCTGATATGTTTACATACTCACAGAGTTTGACTGCAGGCTCACCTTGCCACCAAAACCTTTGCTCTATTATGTATGTATTGTCTTCCTTATATGTTTTTTTTGTATTGATAAGTGTGTTGTTTACAATGTGTGTTTAAATCACAGGGAATATCACTATCAATGTTCCCTCTAATCTTTTTCCTCTGTGTGCGGCAGTGAAAGGTCTTTGTGCGCTGCAGCCTATGCTATGTGCGCCAAAAATATGATTATTATGCCATAAATCCCCAACACATTGTATACCAATATTATGCCATCTGATCATAATTTGAGCTCTAAAGATGGGGGGAAAAACACCTGATGCCGACAGAGGGGTATATGTCAACATTTTTTGAATCCCCAAATGGCGCCTGATTAACTTCCACACTCTGAACGCCGCCTTAAAGATCTTGAATTTTTTTTTTTGTAATAGCTTGGCTCTATAATTTTTATGAGGCACCCTCGGGACTCCACCCCCAATGCAAACTCATAAATGGATGGGGCGTGAGACTCTAAGATTCTTGCCTTTGTGCCAATTGTATTTCACCGCTTTCTCAATTATGGGGACACAACGTCACTTCTGTTGTCTCCCTCAAGGATTCAAGAAAAGTCTTTGGTTATTCTCAGAAAGGGTAAGAGTTACTACACACTTATGATGATGAAGCATTGTCATATGTGCATGACTTCTATCTGTCAGATGATGACTTGGATAGGCACTTGAATAGGGTGAATACCATTATACTTTGATTCGCCTCTGTTATAAATTCAATAAAAAAAATCTAGAGTTGCCCATTTAAATGTGCTCTTTCTAGGCTATGAACTTTCAAGTGAAGGCAAAAGCCTGGCAGCCAATTTTTTTAGAAAAGCGTGCGTTGCTTCAATCTCCAAAAACGCTGAAAACTTACAGTCAATTCTAGGTTTCCTAAATTTCGGAAGAACTTACATTCTAAACTATGCAGAAAGGGTTAAACCTCCCTACGAATTAATCAAACCTGAATTTAAAACAGTAAATTGGACACAAAAACACACAGAAATTTAGCGTTCACTACAAAAAGACATGTTAGCAACTACACATTTGCAAACACGCGTAAACGTACGCAACCTAGTGATCCGAATCATTCCGGGTCGATGCGGATTCACCTACTTAACTTTTAATGAAGGTTACAAAGTCGCAATAGCTTACAAATTACATTTGTATACACAAGCAGAAATGAAATTCACTTCTACAGAAAAAATTCTGACAGCTGTTAAAACCGCTGTAGCAAAAGAAAAAGCCCTAGCACAGGGGAAACGCATTATGGTCGTAACTCCTGTACCTTCCTTAGAGAGTGACAAAAGCAAGCATTCCTATTTTTAAAGCTTTACATCCAAGATGGATAAAATGAGTTAATTCTCTTACTGCAACAGATGATGAATACGTTTTTGATCCCTATTTGAAAACACAAGCATTTCTACTATACGAAGAAAAAATTTCCTCTGCCTACTGAAATTCTGCCTCTTGAGCAGTATGAATGTATAATTTATACTGACGGATCAGCTCAACCTGCTACGGGGGTAAACATGCCTATAGTGCGGCGTGCGCAATCGTTAAAGGTTGTATGCGCGATGGCAAATCACTAAAACACAATCTTTAGGAGATGGTACAGCTCAGCAAGCTGAACTACAAGCATTCAAAATGGCACTTGAAAACACAGATCGCGAATTCCCCACACTCATAGCGTGTGATTCTTTCTATTGTGTTCAGTCTTATAATAAATATTTACAGAATTGGCTTCAGAACGGTTGCAAAGATGCAAACGGTGGCACAATTAAGCATAAAATGCTTTGGAAACAAGTGTTTTAGTTACGAGAAGGAGTATAAAACACTCATATGATACACACGCTGAGTCATCAACATGATGGTGTTCACGCTGAAGGAATTCATTGTCTGATAAAGCCATGAAGGGGGCTGTGCAATCGGCTTCTGTAGCTGCAATCACTCATTCAAAAACGAAAATAGACAGTGAAATAATGCTAGCTGTCAATGTGACATGCAAAAGCTGCGGTAGTACCTTACCTCAAAACTATCCACTCAAATACTCATATATAATTGATGCAAATAAAGTTCCTTATGCTCTAATTCCTGTAGTGGGGGATAGAGCAATTCCAAACAGGAAACGAAGGACAGCTTTGATTTACAAAGCACATCTGGGAGAGGGTCTGATACATCAGGGGATCTCTAAAACAATATTTGAGTTAAAATAGACGTACTGGTGGCCAGGATTGAATGCACACATTGACATTTTTGTAATTAACTGCATAGACAGCAATAGAGACCGCAGCACAGAACACCGCCAGATACCTGACTATAGCATAGTCAGCCCAGTACAGGCACCGTTGTTAGACAGCATGAGACTATCTACACCTAGACGTCCTTATGGACGTATGCAGTCACACAAGCACTAAATCAAGGTTCATTTGCATGTGGCCTTAGCGCTCGGCTGACGCTCGAACTGTTATAAAAGATTTGTGAGTTTTTATCGGCACATAAGCAATCGGCACACTATATTCTGACCAGCGTCCTGCGTTTAGCTCTCGAGCTTACAAAGAAGCCATGGCCATTTTTGGTGTTGCATTGCGGTATTCTATGTCCATTCCATCCTGAGGGAAATTCGGTTATGGGGAGAAAAAACAGGGACATAAAGCAATGTATAACAGCTAGGGTATTAGGTTTGGGTGACGGGTTGGTCAATCATCTAATAAGTGTCCAACGTAGTCTTAATAACCTGCCAAGGAGTTCTCTAGGGGGTACACTCCATATGAGGTCCTTTTTGGGACAAGAATGTTGGTCCCCGACCTTGATAGTCACACATCAGTAGTGGAACAAAAGCATTTTGATATCAAAGATCGTTTGGCTGTTTTACAGGACTTAAATGAATTAAGAATGAAACAAAGCAACGTGTTCCTGAAGCCAACCACCACTGGGGAAAAACCACCCGTCCCAGCAAGGACTGTCTGGATCCCAAAGCTTAGTGATCTTGTCAGAGAAAAGATCGCAGACAAGAAGGAATTTGGGCCTTCTTACAGACAACCAGTACCTGTCCTAGCAATCCACAGATCAAGAACAGTTTTACTGCCACCCCTTGCTGGTAAAAAGGAGAACAGGTTTGTGTCTATCGACCTGATCAAACCACACTATGTGGCCGATACTAAGCAGTAGGCCAAGTGGACTCCAACCAAGTAGCAGACGCAGTCCTCTAGCTACTATTCAAGAGGTTCAAACTGAGAGGCTCATCACCATTGAAGAATCTGCAGTGAGAAAAAAAAGACTAAGCAACAAAGCTATGGAACTTTTACCTCTTGAGACCCAAATAACAGTTTGTCAAGAAACACCTGTCTACAACGAAGTGACGAGTGATCAAGTGGTTCCAGCAATTTCAACAAATCTGGATGCAATCCCCACCATTGACAGAACTGCCTCTGGCTATTTCATTATCTTTGATACATTGTCTGAGGATCCCAGCGAACTTGAAACGACACCAGGAAAAAGAACTTTCAAAGAACAAGCAACTGACCTTTTTTCATCACCTGGAAAAGACTTATCTGGTTTCACCATGGATTGAACTTTGGATTGTGTTGGGAATATTTTTTCTTCTACTTTGGTTAACTCTGGTGATAACTCTGGGTATGCTGATAAGATATGTCAAAATGGACACAGCAAGTAAGAACATCAACTTAATACTTAATACTCAAACCACACAAATCATCTCATCATGAAAAAACAGACTTGTCAGCAGTGAACATCACAGCCGTTCCTGTGCCTGATGGAATAGCTTGGGACAAAACAGAATATGCAATTTTTTGCCCATCGGAGCTGTTTAAGATTCCACACCAGTTCAAGGTTTCATTAAATTACTTTGTTTCTTCTAGTACCTTTGCTAATGATTGGGACTTTGAGACTGTTTATAATATGATGTCAGACTAGAAATGTCTTCAGTGTTCACAAATCATGAATATTTAGAAGGTTCTTCAGACTATGAACAAATGTATTGTTATAATCACTATGGTCATCATTTCTTGCACAAATCAACAATGCCTAGAATGTATATATGCATAACAATGGGAACATTGTCCTACGCCACCAAAGGGTAGCTCCAAAACATTTGCTAATAGGTTTCCATACTTTTACAAAGTATCCAATCCAGAATCATTTTATTTTAAAAATGTAAACAAGACAGGAATGAAAAGTATATTGACCAAAACAAAACAGATTTATTCTGCAGCCCTTTTTACCCAACTGTCTGGACTAGGTTTAGACTTTTGGAAAGACAACATTGAGACGAAAACTGTTTGGAGTACGAAAGATTGGCAAGTGCAGGGGGTAGAAGCTATGTTTAGAGCCTGCATCATCCCTGAGCAAATTATGTTTTTGAATGACATTGTCCAACAAATGTATTGCCTTTGGTTAGCCAAGATCAAAGACATGAACAACCTGTCCATACCTACACATACACCTGATAGTGAAGACACTTCACAGGGTGAGGTCGATGTACATACTATTTTGCTTCACAACAGAACAGATCCAGATTGGACAAAATGGTTGATCTGGCCCACAGACACAAACAACTGTCAAGATAGATTCCTGAACAAAACACAAGGGGTTAAATACAATAGCAAGACCCAAGATATATTCAAAGACAGCATCCTGGAATAGTAACACTATACAGTGTAGGGAAGCTCTGCCTTGATTGGCTACACAGATCTACACTTAAGGATGTAAAAAACACTTATATATATTTAAAGATGGCACAGATCTTGGGGAATTCTTGCTAGGTCCAAGAAAACCGTGTCAAAAACATTTTAAATATGCCAGTATATATGCTGCATTTAACGAAGCATTGAAGATTACGCAAGCAGAGACTGCAGAACGAATATGAGAAATTGATCGTATTAATTTAGAGAAAACTCTCTCTGTAGTTGACAATGGGTTAACAACTCTGTTGTCCAGGATATATTCATTGGACAGCATAATATCTTCTGCCATAGACAGTATGGAACAGGACTTGGTCATGTTGCAACATGGTCAGTCGCACTACGTTCTATCATGCTATTAGGCTGGATGTTATAAAACCTTAGTTCAGGCTATGTGCCTTGGCGTTTAATCAATACTATGTCACTGTTTTCAGACTTTAATCTCACTGATAAAAAGATCAAATTGGCACAAAGGGGAGCAGACTATACGGTGCTGAGCATTGAAAAACTGGAAAGATTGCCATTTATGGAAGCAGAAAGAACAGCTACTGAATGGATAATATATGGAACAATCACTCTGCCTGTTACAATTTTTCATTTTCAGTATTGCCTAAAACACATACCAGCAGGCACATATAAAAGGTTGGGTAAAGAATACATCAAGACATCCTAGGATTTACCATACACACACAGATGTTGGAGTGGGGGACATGAAGTATTTCTTAGTGGTGCAAACTGTGAAAACGCAGTAAGCGGTTCTCTCCTTTGTCAGGGTATTAATTTACACGGGGCCTGCGATGGTTCCTCTAACAACTTATCTTGTCACCTGCAAGGTTCACCAGCTGCAGAGATTGATCCAATATTTGGACAACTTTCCAATGGGAGTTACCCCATGTTGAAGGATCACAGCTGCAGTGGCATATTGCCAAAACACACAAGATGATGGACGGAATGTTGCAGAATGGCAAAACATTCACCCCCAGTCACATATATGGGTTTAATCCATTGTTATTTTGCTCACCAAGCCACCCCAGTTCAGACATGGCCATATGCCAATCAGTCTTGACCCTGTGCCTCATGGGAACAGTCCAGCCCGAACTGCCAAGCCATGTCTTTCCTTTACCGGAATCAAGCATCCTAGGACCGGTTTCTGGCTATCAGCCGTCTTCAGCCAGGATAGTTTGACTCCAGTGGCCTAGTGAGCAAGGGACCCACGTCTGGGCATACCCTTCCCACATAGGGTGAATAGCAAAACACACAAGAAGATGGACGGAATTTTGAAAAATGGCAATACATTCACCCCCAGTCACAGATCTGGGTTTAATTCATCGTTATTTTGCTCACCAAGCCACCCCAGTTCAGACATGGCCATATGCAAATCAGTCTTGACCCTGTGCCTCATTGGAACAGTCCAGCCCGAAATGCCAAGCCATGTCTTTCCTGGACCGGAATCAAGCATCCTAGGACGGGTTTCTTGCTATCAGCCGTCTTCAGCCAGGATAGCTTGACTCCAGTGGTGTGTAGAGCATGGGACTCACGTCTGAGCATATCCATCCCACTCGGGGTGACAAATGCAAAGCCGATGGAGACATACTGACCTCAGTCCTCTGTCAAAACTATAGTGTATATTATTCCAATGAACAGAGCCTATTGGGAATATAGGAACTACACTGCACCTTCACTGCGATACCCTGCTTTCTAAGGTTTTATTAAAGGCGATATTTGCACAGGTCGGGTTAATATACCAAAAAACATCACAATCATGAAATGTTAATGCATTCAAGCAGGTTTTTAGATATTTTAATATTTAAATACGATTGTATATTAATTATTTATCTACTTTGTCATATATAGTTTTAGGATGTAAATGCTGAAAAATTATATCAGTTATTTATTTATTATATTTATATATTTAGGCATTGGTATGCGCTACAGTTTTTAAATGTTTTACATTGGCAAATCACTAGAGGAAGAAAAAGAAAATAGACTACCTGTGGTGCTACAACAGAGTATGTTGTTTATGTTTCATTACCATGTGACACAGGGATGTGACCCAAAATAATAAAAAAAATGGAGGCGGACTGCGTTTCTGCATTTGCTTAAGGACACTGGGTTGTCCAAAATGCGTCATAAACGGCTTTGAAGAAAAAATAAAGATCCTTTTGCCTCTTACTATTGGAGGTTGGATCTCTCTCTTCGCCGGCTTGAAGTTGAGAGAGTAAACATTGTGTATATATATATATATATATATGTATATATATATATATATATAAAGAATCCTCGCTCTTCTACGCTTCCCTTTTCTGGGGACAAAACGAGAGAGGACCCAAGTGAGTGCTTATTTTTGCTTTATTGCAAGTAAAAACGCCATGACGCGTTTTGGCAGCTCCTCTGCCTTGATCACATGACAGCGTTAACATAGTGATTCACCATTGTAAAGTGCCAGTGCCCGATCACATGATAAAATAGACACAGAAAAAATATATATGTTTGTATTTTACATTTCAAACTTTCTTTCTATGTTTAAAAAAGTATCATGTAAAAACTTATAAAATGGATGCATAAATGCTGGATGGGTATAGGGTAAAAACAGATACGTTTTTGCAATTAAAATGATTCCAGTTCAAATTTTCACTGTAGGTCAAATGCATAATTGCATATTAAACACCTAAAAAACTCCATATACTCCATCTACATATCTAATGCTTAAATGCACGTTAAAGGCAAGTTACTTAAAATCCTCTAAGAAACTCATGCACCCATGTATATATAATTTCAGCTGGCCTGATCCTACAGAAATCATTGCATATATGCAAAAAGGATCCTACATTAGACCAATGTCTATTCCGTAGATTGGACACTATATAAAAAATTATACTTAACCGTAGGTATACCAAGAAAGTGCATAAAATACAACTACAAAGTGCTAAAGTGTAAAGTGCATGTGCAAAAAATGAATATAGTATAAAAGTTTTACTTTTGTATCATTGTCCCGGACCTGATTGTCATAACCATTGGTATATTGAATATGGCCCTATTTATTTTACAACAAGACCTCTCTTCTCAGAAAGGAATGAGTTGCACTCCCGCACTCCTCACTGTGATTATGATTTTATTTCATTTTAAGCACTGGAATATTTCTGTCCATAATGCATTTCGGTCAAACATTGACCTTTCTCAAAGGTTAGCCACGGCATCTCTGGCCTGGAAAACTCACCAACAAAACGTTTGCACATATTTGTAGTGTTTGCCCCCTAGTGGGCGCCTCAATAGACCTCGCAGAGCGTACTGGTACTTGTGGTGCATTAACAGTCCGCAATTATTGCCATCCAGTGGGTGATGCCGAATACTTTGCTGCATTTTATTTACACATCACCGTTGCTCCCTCGCATCCCACTTTCAAGGTGTGGAGTCCTTAGCAAAGTTAGATCCTTGGCGGCGCCTACTACCCAGCTGCTTTCGCCTTCAACAAAATCGGTTCATCTTCGGGCAGTTACGGCGCTCTTTAGTTGGTGGTGCGTCACTCCCGGCAGGACCAAGTCATTAAACATTACAACAAGACCTCTCTTATCAGAACGGAATGAGTCGCAATCCTCACGGTGATTTATGATTTTATTTCATTTTCAGCACTGGCAGGTGTCTGTCCCTAATGCGTTTCGGTCAAACATTGACCTTTCTCAAAGGTTAGCCACGGCATCTCTGGGCTGGAAAACACACCAACACAACGATTGCACATATTTGTAGTGTTTGCCCCCTAGTGGGTGCCTCAATAAGCCTCCCAGAGTGTGCTGGTACTTGCGGTGCATTAACAGTCCGCAATTATTGCCCTCCAGTGGGTAATGCCGAATACTTTGCTGCATTTTATTTACACATCACCGTTGCATCCTTGCATCCCACTTTCAAGGTGTGGAGTCCTTACCAAAGTTAGATCCTTGACGACGCCTACTACCCAGCTGCTTTCGCCTTCAACAAAATCGGTCCATATTCGGGCCGTTATGGCGCTCTTTAGTTTGGTGGTGCGTCACTCCTGGCAGGACCAAGCCGTTAAACATTACAACAAGACCTCTCTTCTCAGAAAGTAATGAGTCACACTCCTCACGGTGATAATGATTTTATTTCATTTTCAGCACTGGCAGGTTTCTGTCACTAATGCATTTTGGTCAAACATTGACCTTTCTCAAAGGTTAGCCACTGCATTTCTGGGCTGGGAAACACACCAACCAAACGATTGCTCATATTTGTAGTGTTTGCCCCCTAGTGGGCGCCTCAATAGGCCTCGCAGAGCGTGCTGGTACTTGTGGTGCATTAACAGTCCGCAATTATTGCCCTCCAGTGGGGGATGCCGACTACTTTGCTGCATTTTATTTAAACATCACCGTTGCTCCCTCGCCTACTACCCAGCTGCTTTCGCCTTCAACAAAATCGGTCCAAATTCGTGCAGTTATGGCGCTCTTTAGTGTGGTGGTGTGTCACTCCCGGCAGGACCAAGCCGTTAAACATTACAACAAGTCCTCTCTTCTCAGAAAGGAATGAGTCGCACTCACAGCGATTCTGATTTTATTTCATTTTCAGCACTGGCAGGTTTCTGTCCCTAATGCATTTTGGTCAAACATTGACCTTTCTCAAAGGTTAGCCACTGCATCTCTGGGCTGGAAAACACACCAAAAAAACGATTGCACATATTTGTAGTGTTTGCCTCCTAGTGGACGCCTCAATAGGCCTCCCAGAGCGTGCTGGTAGTTATGGCGCATTAACAGTCCGCTTGTATATTTATTAGCATTTATGTAGCTTTCCAATGTACCGATATGTATATTTAACCAATACATTATGGTAAATGCAACACCCGACCCTTGCAATGCTTTTCTGTATACTAGCTTTGAGTCTGTTTTCTATGGCTATATGACGACGTCTATCACATGGTAGACTAGTTACCTATGTATACCTAGTCTTAGTCATAGTCATACGGTCTTTTATAGTGTAACATATCACCGAGAGGTCTCAAGGCGCTTGCAGACTCAGTGAGGGTCATCAAAGCTATTAGTTGGGAAATAGCCAGGTTTTTAATTCCTTATGAAAGGACATGTGATCTGAAATGGAAGAGATATGTGGTGGGAGCTTGTTCCAGAGATGAGGGGCGAGATAACAAAAAGACCGTCCACCTTGTCTCGTGGGGCGCACTCTCAATGGTGTTAAGAGATATTTAGAACTGAATCTCAGGGTTCTGTTCGGTTGGTATTTCTTGGTATACCTGTATAATTCGTAGCGTGATCATGTGATCAAGGCCACAGGTCGTGGTCGAAACGCGTCATGAGGAACTGCACTTTGTGATGAAATAAACCTAAAAACTTTGGCACCAGCAATCCAAGAGTCTGTACCTGTTCTGTAAAAGCAAACGGTACCAAGATGGTTTGTTTGATATTTTCCATCAGAGGTGGCTACTTCCGACATACGGACTTCTCACCCGGAAGCTGGTTGATCGTTTTCTAAGCTGTCAGGACAGGGCTGGACTGGCAACAGAATCCGGCCCTGGCAAACTGCTGTGCCGTACCCCTCCTGGGTTGAGGGGGAGTGCAGCTGAGCGATTTTGTTACAGGGGGGCGATATTACCGGCCCCCGGTACCAAAAACGGCTCCTAGGGGCCTCAAAACGCCCCCTACCTAGCGGCCTACCGGGGAAACGCCCAGTGCCCTCTGCCGGACTCCCCCTGGGCATCCCTGTGTCAGGATTTCCCACTTCGAGAGGAGCTTTACGGATTAGCCTACCCTGCTTTGACCTACATATGCACGCAGTGTCGGTGGTAAACAACGTGAGTCGGAGGACTCGTGGGTCTGCCTAATAAGAGACAGTAAGTTTGGGTAATTTAGCAGGTGGGGAGGTGCATATGTGCCAAACGCAGACTAAGACCAGAATACTTCAGTGCTGTGTGTTAAGTTTCACAATATAATAGTGCAATGTCGGAAGACACGCTACAAGAAAGGGAACAAGCAGCTGAAGAACTGTTCCTTAATTTGCCAAAAAACCCTGAAAGGGGCACCAAAGCAAATAGAAATGACTCTGCAACTAACATTGATGTAAAACACTACTACCTGCTTTGGAGAAACACATCAAAAGCAAACTCACGAATTGAGGGAAATAAAATCGCTAGAAAAAGACCATGAGGCAGGGAGAATCCCAATGGACTGCATATCATGCTAGCCCAGAGCTTTGAGAGTCAAAACCCATTATTACTGAAAGAATGGGCTGAAAGTAACTTAGACGCTTCCATGTGATTGGTATGCCTGTTGATTAAATATGCGAGAATAGACCGGAATTTTAACATGACTGATATCTCACGCATAAATACAGAATTGAGCAAACGAGAACATGAAAGATTGTTTTAAAAAAAAACAAGAAGAGAACAATAAGACCAGAAAAGCATTTAAGTATACACGTGATACAAACTATTATGAACTGGGCCAGATGTTCACGTATGCGCGCAAGTACGACAATCTGCGTGGCCAAAAAAGGAGCCAATAAGGTACCAGGAGGATTTAAAGATACTATTGGACTGGCAGTGAAGCACACCCATCCACATCTGAGGCCAGCTCTGTCCTCCAATGAAACAGAATCATCGGAAGAAAGGGGAGCAACTGGATCAGAACACATACATTTAGTCCATTTGACGCTGGTAGAGGAATTGGATTTTTTAAGAAGGGAGCGAAAACAATCCCTTGAACCGAGAAATCCAAACGATCCACAAAACAAAGGAGGAATGCCAGACGGCGCGAAAGAAGAAAGTGCCAACAAGCACAAGAGGGCACAGGCAACAAAATCTGATGTGGAAAAAAACGTCAGCTCACATAGACAAAACTGTCATCAACCTTATTGATACCCAGCTCAACCAAGCAGAATTGCAACTATTGGCCTTAGGCCTTAGCTGTTGGCCAGAAAGCAATTTTAGTTATCACCATACTAGAGTGGATGTATATAAATATATCAGAAAATTGAAACTTACACAATCAAAAAGCATAGCTAGGATACAGCAAAAGTAATTTAACCCAGCCATGAAAGTAGACCTACTGGGTTGCAATCAAGAGATGTTCCATAACTTAGAAGATTGTGTGACCTTGCGGATGAAAACAATACCAGCAATCAAGATACCTCCAACACACAAGCACTAGCCAATGCAGAGGATATCAATATCACCAAACTAGGCCATAGTCCGTTCAAGCAAACATCTACATTTGTACCAACCATGCCTCGTAATGCGATCGACATCTTCCAAGACCTCATAATAGAATTCAAAAAACTTTATCGCAGGACTAATGCACGCACTAAAACCCCCAATTTTCACAACAAAGAGTATTTCAAACTTATGAAAAAACAGAAAAATAATTCAGTGATAGTCATCAATAAGTCAGATAAGGGGGCAATGTGGGAATTTAGAATAAGATCGATTACAAAAAAGAAGCAAACAGGCATCTAAATGTAATGTAAAGCTATAAAACAACCAGCATGGTACAGTCAAAATGATTGGCAAAACCTACAAAGATGAACTGACCATGTGGAAAAGAGATGGGCTAATTACTAAAGAAGGATTTGCATTTTTAAATAATGAATTTCCTATTATCCCTACCATATATTTTGTACCAAAAGTGCACAAAAAAGAGACACTAGTGCCTGGAAGACCGATTATCTCGGCCAAGAAAAGTCTATTTGAAAGCACATCAAGATATGTGGATTATTATCATTGTTTTGCTCAAACTAAATGAACAAAATTGGTCCAGTGATTGTATCTTTTTAACTATGGACATTTCTGCCCTATACACAAGTATTGTTCACAGCTGTAGAGTATTATTTGGGCAAACGACCAATAGAAATGTACAGACCTAATCAGATGCTACTTAAGATGGTACATTGGTTTTTGAATAATAACATATTTATGTTTGACAATGCCATCTTTCAACAATTAAGTGGAGTAGCAAAGGGGCCATGCTTCTCTCCCAGCTATGCATGTTTACATGGAGGCTGGTGGGAGGAGCATGTCCTCAAAATAAAACATCATGATGACTGTGCCAGTCACAGTGCAATTGTGGTAATAACAATAATAATCGCTTTATTGCTTGATTAATTAAAACCTTCGCAAACAAGTAAAACATGTATTAAAAAAAACATGCTAAAAAATTGCAGATGTGTAGTAATTCCGTAAAATCTCGGGGGAAGAAAAAATAGAGTGCAAGACAGCCAGTGCGGGGGTCAGATAGGGCGGAGTACAACATTTGTCGGAGTGCTAATCTATGGGGGCACCTGTGTAGTCCCAATTCCTTTAAAGTTAATTTTAAGAACTTGGATCTTGGAGATATTTTGGAGTGTTACTGGGTGGTTGAGAGACAGATTTTACCGGTACAGGAGTGTAGTTCGTCATGACTCTTGCTCTCCTGGGTCGTTGCGCCCCTTGGAAAAATGTATATGAAAATTTTTTGTGTCGGTAAGCTGGCAGCCAGCCCAAGGTGGCTGCAGGAGAACATAGGAACCATGGCAATAGACAGAGTTGCCAGACGAAGTCCCGATGGTCGATGTAGTTGTACTCCTCTCGTAGACCGGTTGGCGAGGGCTGAAGACCAGTTTGTTGCAGTGCTTCCAGGCTTACCTTTGCGTTTGCTGCACTCATGAACCGGACAAGGCTGCTGGCAAGCCGGATGTTGCTGCCCTCAACGCAGGCCTTTACCGCCTCCCTGCAAGATCAAACCTGGCTTGTGATCAGGAGCGGCTTTAAAAGCTGTCTTCGTTCCACTCCCAAGCCATTGTAGATGCATAGTAGGTGTGTTACGTCTTCATTGAGGTCTCCACACAATCTACTATGATCTTAAGCGTCCACGGTGGGAGGTGTTTAACAAAAAAGGGATGATTCATTTGAGGGAGACAGAGGCTGGAAACAAAAAACTAATTTCAACAAGACAAGGTGCCTCTGACACCGTAAATCACACTGAATTTTTAAACAGCCGGAATCCCTTTTATTGACCCTGCGTTTTTTGATATTATTTTATCAATATATATATTTTTTTTTTGCAATTAAGTATTCCTTCACCGTGTACATCACACAAATAACTTTTTAAAAAAATAGGAAAAGACCTTTACATATTCACACAAAGCATAAAGTGTATGCAAAAAAATTAACAGATTTACACTTGTACAACAATACATTTAAATTCCTACATATGTTTGAAAGTCACTAGAGCTCTGCGTTTTCAAAAAGAGAGAGAACCATTTATTTCTCTATACAATTCTGCTTTCCTACTGTTGTTTATTGTGTCAGGACTGTACACAATGTTAGTCCTATACACCTGTCCTGGCTTGTGGTCCTTTTGAGTGGTCTGAAAGGAGGTTACAGTTTGTTTGAATGTATGAGTTTATCTTATTCCAGCTCTACCGGGTTTGAAAATAACACCGGCCTGTCTTTAACTGGAACTTTCTAGATCACTATGCTGTGCCGACGCATTTCGACCTTGCGGTTGTGGGACCAACGCATACATTTATATCAAGGTCTTCATTAGGGCTGGTTTTGGTTTTTGTGGGACGAATTTTTGATGTCGTCTTAGTAGCTGAGGATCGTTGGATTTCTTTGCTACCCTCTCTCCTATGATTGTGTGTTTTTAGGAGTCCGATTTTTATCGATGTTTGATTCAGCTGATATTTTCTAGCGCCAGTAGGTAAGAATCCTGGGCAATCTCCTATGGGGCCTCCTTCTCTCTTCTTTTTGTATCTCTTGTTTCTTGCAGGCTTGCGCTCTATCTAGGTCAAATTCAGTGTGATTTATGTGTCAGAGGTACCTTGTTTTGTTGAAATTAATCCACGGTGGGAGGTGGCGCTTTGCAGGTAGAATTCCCAGCCTCAGAAGCAAGAACCTTTCTTTTGTGATTCTCCAAAAACCTGTTACTAAGTATGATTGGGGCTTTGTCGACAAGTAACTCTGAATTACGAACCAGCCGTGGGCACTCCTGCTAAGGGCAGCTTTGTCTTCTACAAGAAATGCAATCTTTACTGATTTGTTTACCAGGGCCTTGAAACATTGCAATGGTGGTGGTACATCGACAATGTATTTGTGATATGGAGGTGCAGACCACTACAGGCACTAGATTTTGTCAACAATATTAATGTCAATGATCTGAATTTGCAATTTACTGCACATGTAGATGCCTATACAACTGATTTTCTAGACATTAAGGTTAGTGTAGAGGATGGCAAAATTGAAACCTGCTTATTCAGGAAACCAACTGCTGGTAACGCTATTTTGCACGCTAGAGGTTTTCATCTGAAGCAAACTATTGCAAGTATTCCCTACGGAGAATTTCTCTGGATACATGGGGTCTGTAGCTCAGAAAGGGCTCAGATGACATATCAGCCGGAGGCCAAAGTAAGATTCATACAGCGAGGATACAATCCCAAAAAGCTTGTTACTGCTATGAAAAAAGCCAACAGCAAGGACAGTAACTGGCTGCTCAATCCATCTAGGAATATGATGCCAGAGGACAACACAGTCAATATTTCTATAGCTGAAACCTCTGAAACAGGGCAAACCACACTGATCACTACCTATAGCAAGCAGTCTAATAGCATTAGGACCATAATAAATAAACAATGGCCAATCATACTAACTGATGCTAACTTGAAACAAATACTGCCGGCAAAACCCATACTTAGGTTTCACAAAGCCTATTCAATGTAAAACGACTTAGTGAAAACAAGTCCTGAGATTGACAACAAAATTAGTTGGTTGGTACCGCAGCAGGGCTTTTTTTTTAATGTAGCACATGCTGTGCATCCAAATTTGGAACCAACACTACCTCCTACCATTCTGCCTTTTCAATGTTAATATTGAGCCACAGGGTCATTACACGTGCAGAATTGACCATGTTGTTTACGTACTGCAATGCAGTTGTGGTCTACGTTACATAGGCAGCACGAAGTTGCAAGTACATATAACATATACATATAACGTGCTATAGTAAATTCTGACCATACATACCCCGTAGCCAGGCATTTTAAAATCCATCAATTCAATAATTTGAATTGCCTTAGCTATTTTGTTATTGATGCAGTATGCATTAACAAAAAAGGAGGTAACAGAGAGAAACTGCTCAGGCAGATGAAGTCCAAATATATACTTGAACTAGACACTAAGGCCCCAGCCGGGTTGAATCTTAGTGATGATCTTTATAACCACTTATGATCTCATATGTCCCACCTTTCACAGCTGCTAACCGTATATGTATATATTTGTGTTTCCCTTCATTTGTATAATATACCAATTGACCTATGAAATATCCCTGTATTAATCTCTTCTTATGCAACTAATAATATATTCTTTGAATGCCCACATATGGCTATACAATATGAGTTTGTCATTCCACAACACAGGGTCCCCCAATTTTGCATTACTGAATAGGGCCATTTAGCTATATATACCCTCTTCAGCTGCTATATATATGTATTTATTATTTTAGCAATTTATCTTATTTGAAAATTGATTATGTTTTATTCGATTACACATAGCTTTTTAGCCTAGAAATCAGTTTAACACTAGCACTTTATAGACGCACTTCTATATTGCATTTTAGTTATCTTAACACAACTGTGGTCATATTAACATCATAGTACTGTATTACCAACCAAAGGCAAAAATCAATGGAATAAGGCAATGATGACGAATTTGAATTGCACATATTCAGCATTAATGTATTTGTACATATTATAAATCTATTAAGAGTATTTATCAAACTGTGTATTTTTATATTGGTTTGAGTATTTTTATATTGGTTTTAGCTTTTCTAATAAACTATATAGAGTCATGTATTTATAGTGGTATACATGGTTTAAAAGCATTATGCTTATATATTTATTAGCATTTATGTAGCTTTCCAATGTACAGATATGTATATTTACCCAATACATTATGGTAAATGCAACACCCGACCCTTGCAATGCTTTTCTGTATACTAGATTTGAGTCTGTTTTCCATGGCTATATGATGTTGTCTATCACAGGGTAAAGAAGTTACCTATGTATACCTGTATAATTCATAGCGTGATCATGTGATCAAGGCCACAGGTCGTGGCCGAAGGGCATCATGAGGAACTGCGCTTTGTGATGAAATGAAACCTAAAAACTTTGGCACCAACTTTCCAAGAGTCCGTACCTGTGCAGATTATATATATATATATATATATATATATATATATATATATATATATATATATTACAACAAACAATCCTGTATATATATATATATATAGATATATATATATATATATATACATATATAATCTGCACCAACTTGAAGGTACGTGTCTGTTGTTTTTGGGCGAGAATGGCGGGAATCGTTGGCCACTGGCTCTAGCGCGGCAAACCGGACACACACACACACACATACATCGCCAGTAGGTAGTTATAATTAGGATTGGCTTGGCTACCATAGGAAATCCGCAACATTCTATTGGGAATAACTCTGGCGCCGCTTGAGGAATTTGTGTGTAATTTTCCAAAATTTTGGCCAGCTCCGCTCCGCTCCTTCCATGTCCTTTAAAAGCATTTCCAGACCTACCCCAGTCAAAGTGCCCAGGTCATTGCCACCACAGTGCACAATTATGAGGTCAGGGTGTGGTAGATGCATAAAGGATTTTACCAATGGTATCAATTGGTGACTTCTCAATCCTCTCTGTCCAATCCATACAATGTCCACATTTGGTAAATCAAGGTTGTAAATACCTCTGTTAGCTGCGTATTGTTGACTCCAGTGGACAAAGCTATGACCCACAAACCAGACTGTTGGCATCTTGAAGGTAGATGTGCTTGTATTCAGATGAGTTGTGGAAATTAAATGGCAATTTGAAAGTAGGAGTTATGTAAAAAAGTGGTTGAGATTCAGTGCACTTGAAAAACAAAAAATTATTGTGCTTTCTTAACATTCTCCACTGAAAACTAGGGTGCATGCTTTTGTTTTTTGAAAGAAGTCATTTCATTGGTTGAGGAAAAGTTATTTCAAGAAACATTGCACATGATTAGCTGGTACATTGAGTGGTCAAACACCCTTGCTGCTTTTTTTTTGCAACATAGTATGATGAACTTCTGAACTGTGTGCTGGGTAAGTAGGGAGTTACTATGGTAACAGGGGAATGAGCACTGGGGGGATGGGTGAACGTTATGTGACTTTCAAAGTGTTCAAAAGTACAACCAATTAAAATGTTCAGTTTCTTACTCCATTTCATTAACTCCTTCTCTCACTCCTTCTGTCCTCTTACTTCTACACTCCCCTTCCCTCATTCTCTGTCTGTTAGCCTCATTCTCTCCGTCCCCTTAGTCTCTCACTCCTTTTCTCTCACGCTCACTCCCTATAACTCAGCCATACTCCTACACTCACCTTCTTTCAGACCTTTTCCTTTACTTTCCTTCCTCTGTCTTCCATCCTTCGCTCCTTCACTCTTTTCCCTTACCTTACTCCCCTTACTCCATTTCAGTAACTCCTTCTCTCAATCCCTCTGTCCTCTAACTTACTCACTCCCCTTCTCTCACTCTCTCTCTGTTACCCCCATTCTCTCCGTCCTCTTAGTGTCTCACTCCTCTTCTATCACACTCACTTCCTGTAACTGAGCCATACTCCCACACTCACCTTCTTTCAGACCTTCTGCTTTATTTTCTTTCCTCTCTCTTCCCTTCCTTCACTCCTTCACTGTTTTCCCTTCCCTTACTCTCCTTATTCCACTTCATTAACTCCTTCTCTTACTCCCTCTCTCCTCTTAGTTCTACACTCCCCTTCCCTCTTTCTCTCTCTGTTAGCCTCATTCTCTCTGACCCCTTAGTCTGTCACTCCTCTTCTATCACACTCACTCCCTATAACACTGCCACACTCCCTCACTTGTTTCTTTCCTCTCTCACTCAGGGCCTCATTATGAGAAATGACGCATCGCTGCGTGAAAGCAGCGATGCATCACTTCTCAGTGCGCTCTCCTTGCGACATTCCTGATGCGTCCTATTTAATGTATGACGCATCATGTCGCAAGGAGTTACAGATACGCCTGTATTTCTGACGTATCTGTAAGCGCAAAAGTGATGCATTGCTGGAGTGTGTCACAAAAGTGACGCAACTCCAGCAAGGCAAGCCCTATGTGAAAGGGCCTGCATCAGTCTTACGCCTGCTGTGAGGCAGGCGCAAGATTTTGTCGCAACGGCGTCCTAAAAGTGACGCATTGAAATCTCATAGATTTCACTGCGTCACTTCTATGACCCTTCCTTGCGTCAATACGCCCCCTTTGCATACATTATACCTGGCACAGGTATAATGTGGCGCAGAGGTTTACAAAGTGACGCATCTACCTAGATGCGTCACTTTGTAAATATGACTCAACAAGGTGCAATTTTTACACCACTGGTGCATCACAAAAAGTGACGCACCGGCGGCGTAAAAGTGATGCATGGCCTCATAAATGAGGCCCTCAGTCTTCTACTCTCACTTTTTCTTTCACTTTCTCTGTCTCTTCACTCCCTTACTCACCTTGTCTCACACTCACTTGTCTTTATCCAGTCTGTATCTCCACTCTTTCCTAAACATCACTGCTCTTTTCTTACCCTTCTACACCCCCGTTCCTTTACTATATTTTCTTCACTTTTCCTCATTCCCCATGTTTACTCTCCTTCTCCTCACTCTCCTTCCCCACACTCACCTTCTTTCAGTCCCCCTACTTCACTTCCCTTCCCCTCTCGTCCCTTTCTTTGCTTTCTCACTCATTTTCCTCTCCTCTCTCACTGCACTCCACTTCAGCTACTCTTTTTAATTTTTTTAAGAATACAGCTCTTTTTTGAGAATTGGAGGTAGTTCTAAAAAGAACTTTTTTTCCTTCTTTTTTTCGCAACAAAAACAAAAACAGGGAATGGCAAACTGCTCAACAGGAGCAAAAAACAAAAACAAAATTAGGGCGGGGGACGGCAGCGGTGGTTCTCTATTGCTCGAGCAATTTTCATAATAATTTGTTCCCCGTAACAAAGTAGTGCATCACAATGTTTGCATTTGATTGAGGCCTCATTAAAAACAGGCTGAACATTTGGGATCAGCTGTTCTGGTCGCACCCTCACCGATGCAGTTGCTCCTCCTGTTGAAGTAGAAGCAGCATCCCTTGGAGCCTCTCGTGCCAGAGCCCAGACACTCTCCCGGGCATAGTTCTGGGGGTGCCTCCTCTGGACGTGCCAAAACATAGTTGAATTACCAAAACTGTACTTCCTTCTGGGGTCTCCTCGGGAAAGTACAGTATGGCAGATCTTACACTCCACCTTTGGAGCATTTACTTTATTAATTCCCTCAGGTATAGAAAAAAATGTCCAAATAAAATGTTCTTTCACCTTCGACTGAGGAGGCTCTTCATCTATTAAACCATCTGACTCCTCAATGCTGCTGGATGCTCTGGCAGCCATTCTATCCACAAATTGTTAGCACAGAAAAACAGAGGTCTTGCTCTCACCAAAGTGAAAGAAGAAGTGAAGGAAAAGGGTGGGGTTTTCATTAGTTGTAAAAAAAAAACAGTTAACAACCAATGAAAAGAGTTATTTTAAGGTCACATGACTTGACACGCTTACGCTGCGCGCACCGGAGCGCTTCCGGGGCGCTTACGCGGCGCGAACGTAGGCGCTTCCGGGGGCGCTTACGTGGCGCGCCTTAGTGACGTTTTGGTAGCTTTACGGAAATGCAAAATCATTTTTATTCGGAAAATCAAAAATACTACTTTTATAAGTATGGTACTGAATGTCTTGCATTATTATTTAGTTTTCATACATATTTTTTTTACGAACGCAGAAATAGCGCTCTTGCTGCGCTCTCGGGCGAGCTTACCGGTGCGCACACCCTGAGCGCTCCAAGACAAAATGGTACGGGTAAGCTTACCGGTGCGCGCACCCTGAGCGCACCAGGAAAAAATGATTAAAAAAAAGAAAAATACAGTGAACAAATAATTTAAAAAAAAATAATTATAATTAATAGTTATAAAAAACAGCTAATAAAAAAAATCGTAGGTTACAAAGTCGATATACAAAGGAATTAGCTTTTAAAAAAAGTATGAAATTCACTGAAAAAACCATAGGTTTCACAAACATTATAGTTAGAAATTAGCATTTAGAAAACCTTTGAAATTCACAGAAAAAACCATAGGTTTCACAATCGTTATAGTTAGGAATTAGCATTTAAAAAACCTTTGAAATTCACTAAAAAAAACATAGGTTTCACAATCGTTATAGTTAGGAATTAGCATTTAAAAAACCTTTGAAATTCACTGAAAAAACCATAGGTTTCACACCAGTTATAGTTAGCTGAACATTTTACTCATACAAAACCATTGAAATTCCCACGTTATAGTTAGTTGGACTCACTATAACTCGCGTTCCCGCAATCCACTGCTGATGATGTCACATATAACATCATTTATGACATGGTCAGTGACATCACTGATGACATCACTGATGACATCTCAAATGACATCACTGATGACATCATCCGGTGACTGTGTGTTTCTGTAAAGTTTAAATATGTTTAACATATTCTAGAATGAGTGGGTGTATAAGTGTCAGGATGAAGGATTAGTTGATGCGTGACTGACTGTATGAGAGACTGATTAAATGTGTCTTACTGAATGCATGGGTCAGTGACTAAACTGTCTGAATGTGTGCATCAGTATGTCTGTTGTTGTGTAAGCTGCTGCACGTGTTTATCAATAGCTATATGAGTGGCTATATGGGTTATAGATTGGTTGCGCAAATATTAGAATGTGAGTCTGAGTGTGTGTGTGGGTGGCTGTGAGGTGTGTGACTCTGTGCATAGATGTGTGACCAGTTGATTCACTAGGAGTATGAGGTCAAGAGTGCATGTGGAAAAAGCTGTATGGGCAGTTGACTGTGTGCATGGCTGTGTGGGTGAGTGACTGAATATCTCAGTGCTACATGTCCAAGTAAGTACATATGTAAAACACAGTGCGAGTTGGCATATATAAATGACTGTACATGAGAGCCAGTGATTGTATGAGTGGCTTTATGGATCAATGTGTACTTGTATCAGTGATTGTATAAGAGAGTAAGTATGTGTTAGTATGTGTGAGTGAGGGAAGGGGAATGACTGAGGGAGCAAAGGAAGGAAAGAAGGGTAAGGGGAGTGAAGCAAAGGGACTGGGAAAAGGTGAGTGCGTGAGGAGAGAGAGGGGAAGGGGAGTTAAGGATGGGGAATAAGGATAAGTGAGGGAACCGGAGTAAGGGAACAGGAGTAAATGAGGGTGATAGAAGGGCAGTGAGGTTGAGGAAAGAGGGATGATAGAAGGTGGATAAAGGCGAGTGAGTGTAAGACAAGGGGACTGAGGGAGTGAGGACATAGAGGTAGTGAAGGAAAGAGTGAGAGAAAAGGACTGAATAAGAGAGCAAAGAAAGGTAAGTGAAAGAGTGTGGGTGAGTTATAGGGAGTGAGCGTGACAGAAGAGGAGTGAGAGACTGAAGGGACGGAGGGAATGAGGCTAAGAGAGAGAGAGTGAGGGAAGGGGAGTGAGGAAGTAAGAGGATAGCGGGAGTGAAAGAAGGAGTTAGTGAAGTGGAGTAAGGAGAGTAAGTGAAGGGAAAAGAGTGAAGGAGCGAAGGAAGGGAAGAGAGAGAAAGTAAAGTAAAGCAGGAGGTCTGAAAGAAGGTGAGTGTGGGAGGGGAGTGAGGGAAAGGGAAGTAAACATGGGGATTGAGAATAAGTGAGGGAAGCGCAGTAAGGGAACGGGGGTGTGGGTGGGTGAGAGAAGAGTAGTGAGGTTAAGGAAAAGAGTGTTGAGAAAGTACATTTTGTATGTCAAACTTACCTTATATGTAATGTAAACTTAATTACATATTTTTACTAAATGTAATATCTGTGGAAGAGAAAAAAAAGTAAGTTATTATATTTATAATATATATTTCACAATACAAGAGACAAGGCAGGAGATTAAAAGTCATAAAAAGGGTAGTGAGAGATAAAGTAGAAGTGAAGGACCCAGAAAGGGAAACAAAGGAATGGTGAAGGTTAGAGAGAGTGAAAAAGAAAGGGAGGGAGAGCAAATTACTAAGAGGATAATGAGATGGATACATTCAGTGACAGAGAGGAAGAGAAGGAGCGAGAAATGAAGTGAAGGTGAGTAAGATACTATAGGAATGTGAGTTAGGAAAACTAAAGGAATAAGGGGACTAAGGAAAGGGGAGTGAGTGACAGGGAAGGATGAGTGAGTGAGGGTGGATTCATGACAATGAGGAATGGAAGGTGAGTGAAAGTGAGTATAGGGGCGTAAGACAGTGAGGGGACAATGGGAGTGAGGGTAGCAAAGAGGGAGTGAGGGAATAGGAGTGAGAATATGAGAGAATAGAGGCAGTGAGAGAAGGAGTGAGTAAAGTGGAGTAAGTTGAGTGAGGGAAGGAGAATGACTGAGGGAGTAAAGAAATGAAAGAAGGGGAAGGTGAGTGAAGCAGAGGGACTGTGAAAAGGTGACTGTGGGAGCAGAGTGAGGAGAAGGGCAGTTTAGGATGGGGAATGAGGATAAGTGAGGGAAGTGGAGTAAGGGAACGGGGGTGAGGGAGGGTGAGAGAAGGGCAGTGAGGGTGAGTTAAGAGGGGTGATAGAGGGTGGAAAAAGGTGAGTGAGCGTGAGACAAGGGAGTATAATATATATTTATAATACAACAAACAAAATAACTTGTACAACATGTTATATGGTTTATTTTTGCTGTTCTCAGAATATATTGAATTTCACTTAAAACATTGAGTTCAATACTACTCATCATATGACAGCGGGCAAAAAAAAACACAATCAAAAAGATTGTGTTTAAAAAACCCATACAACATTTCAATAAATAATGTAAAATTTAGAAAAAACATATCTTAACTCACTTTTGATCCACATACTTTTCCACTAGGCCAAATAGTATATGGAAAGTCCTTTTCTTTGGAAATTTCTCAATAGTATTCTTAACTTCCATTAACCTGAGTTTCTGAAAGAAAACCTCCAACATCTTTTACATCATGAAACAATAGTTATCTTTTCACCTCTGGCTTACTCATGATTAACATTTCCTATAATAGTCATATCACTCACTATGTGATACACTTACATTACCTCTATGACAACTACAAGTTTTTTAATATCTTAATCAATCTCACTCACAAAGTAATTTTGAACAGCAGACTAAGTGTTATTAACTGCTCCAATCTTCATAGGCCAATTACCTTTCCTAAAATTTTGGTTGTAAGAATACTAGGTAAGAATTTGGTAACTGAAAAGGCAAACGTTGTGTGAAAGTCAATTGAGTATCCTTACAATTAGTCCAGCCTTTTTGACATTTTAAATAAGCTGTGTAATGTCCTGATGTTGTCGAAGGACCATCATGGAAAATAATTGCTGCAGTTGCAAAGGTTCTTCCTGAAATTGATAATTGAGAAGCCACAACATTTTTTATTAAAGTTGTCAATTTAGTTCCATCAGGTCTACATCGTTGAAACATTAAAATTAAATACTGTCCATATCTTTGTATAAATAATGTTGATAGCATTGCAGATTTACATTGAGTACAGACCATGTTTTGATTTGCTTCTCTAACTAGATTATTAAAAGACACTGATTTGCAGCCTGGGAAAGTCAAATATATAAATCTTTCAGTGTCTATTGTAGTAGTACTTGAAAAGGAGCAATTGTCGCAGTTATGCTGCCATTTATAAGAAAGGCCAAAAAGATCACACCTTCATCTTGCAATACAACAAGCATATACATTAGAAATTCCTGACAATCTTGCTGAATATTCTGTGAAAATAGATTTAGACCAACATGTGTCTAAAACATTTGGAATTTCAGAAACACTTTGTATTTTTATTCTATCACTGCTACATTTCTCAAACACAGAATTCAACAAACAACAAAATCTTTGATCACGATTTTCAACAATCTGTTCTTGTACAGTTTGGAGAAAAAAAACAACATTAACCACTACATTAGCATAGCAGTTGACACCAGAACTGTTTTCAAACTGAAATCCAACAACATCTTTAAGTGAATCCTTTTCCTTTCTGCTTACAATTACTGGTTCATCTACTTTTTTTCTTTTTGCTACAACTTCTCTACAATTTTTCTCATTTCTTCTTTTTCGGCCTACTACACGCTTTTCAAATAGAGGATATTGAGGTAAATTTGGAGCATACTCTCTTCTTAACCTATTATATTATTTTACACAATTTAGATCTGCACTAATCTTTGTCTCATCAAAATCAATCAAGTACAATCCAGATAAAGTTCTGAGTCGAGATAAAGCAACATATGCCATACCCTCCTTGAACACAGAACTTCCAATATTTACCAAAGCACTATCTACACTTAAACCTTGAGATTTATGAATAGTCACTGCATATGCCAAAGCAACCGGAAACTGTTTCCGGCGGACATATAAATCTTTCACAAGCAACAATCGAGCAGAACAACGACTGATTTGTTGTACTTCTTCAATACCATCAATTCTAATTTTTAGAAATTCAATTCCATCTCTATTTCGGTAATTCACAAAATCAACAACAAGACCCATTGCTCCATTTACTAAACCTCTGTCCACATGTAATTTAAAGAGGCATACAGAGTCTTTTCCAAACCAGCAGTTTTAGATATTGTCTTCTCTAAAGAATCCAATTTTGATTTCAACTTTTCTGACAAAATAATTGTTGCTCCTTCATGCTCTATTGTATCAATAGTTTCCAGTTTCACAATCTATTGATTTTCCAACTTTAACATTTTGTTGTTGAAGTTTGAACATTCTTGCAGAGTAGGCATCAAGCATATGACAGATTTGTTTTCAGGAATTTTCTTAAAAAAATACTCTGGGAGAATGTTTTTATTTGGAAACAAATTTGAAATTAATCGTGCATGTAAAGCTTCTTTGCCATGCTCACTTACTTTTCCATTTCTTATATCTTGTAGAATATTTTTATAATCTTCATCATTTGCCTGTCGCATATTTTGAAGCAGTTCTGCATATTTGAAATTTAACCATATGTTAACATTTCCAATGCTTCCTAGGCACTTCCTGGTATCTTCACGTGTAAGCATTTTAAACACTGGTTGTCCTTTCACTGGAGTTAGCTGCAGTAGATCTCCAAAAAACAATGATGTGTTTGCCTCCAAATAACACATCATACTCTGTTTTAAGAATTTCTTGCATTCTTAAATACACAAAAGCAAGCATTACATTTGATACCATGCTTACCTCATCAATGAGAAGAAGTTTCATTTTCTTTAGGACTCTTGAAACTTCACAACAAGCTTCTCCAGATAGCTTGTGGTATTGTAATTTATTATCATGCTCTACTGGCAGCATCAATAAGCGATGTAAAGTAATCCCTTTAATGTTATGTGCTGCCAACCCAGTTGGAGCAGTAACAACACAAGACAGCGATGACTTCGTTATTTTCTGCAGATAAGTTGCAACTGCTTTAATCAGAAAACTTTTTCCAGTTCCTGCTTCTCTACTCACGTACAGTCGGACAGGTATAAATGATGTACATGAGCACTGTTTTTACTCATGAGATAAACCATGCTCAATCTGCTCTGTGACTTCGTCATATGTTTGTCTCTGCTCAACGTTTAGTTCTTTTTCCAAATCTTTTAAGTTAACTACATCCTCCTGAGCTTGTTCCATGGCTCTTTCCACTTCATTCATGGCAGTGGCAGCTTCATTTTGGATAATTGGTCCTCCTAGTGGATCCTGACTCAATGAAGCAGAACTCTGACTGTCTTGAGAACTGTCTCTAGCAATCTCTGCTGCAATTGTAGCTTCTTGCTGTATTTCCTTGTTCAACATTTGCAGATAATTTGAAAAAACAGGACATTCTATGGTATCCTTGGTTGCATTGAACGAATCTTCATAACTGAGAAAATCTCCAAGTAGTTCCTCTTCTGTACGCCATGGCTTAAAGAGTTGCAAAGGAGCTAAATAGTAAAATTCCCTTTTGTCTGGAGATTCACAACTCAATTTTCGATGATTAATCAAATGGCCTTTTCTTTGTTTCACCAGACAGCCTTCACATCCAATTACAGCATATACAACTAGATTGATCGCGTCTGTGATGTTCCTCTTAAAAGTATAGGTTTGCAGAACTTCATAGAGACAAACGTTCTCAAGATGACTACTTCTATTTGGATAGTTTGTATCCAACATGTTTGTCTTCAAAATATCTGTACTGTTTGGTTCTTTCTCCGCCAAATACTCTATTTCTTGTACAGATTTCAAAACTCGGTTTCGTGTTGCAGCAAGACCTAGACTCACCCAAATGATTGTTGTAGATTTGGCATATAGACTTGCCGATGATAACCGATCAGCACATTCATACGCTCCAATTTCTAGATGCGACAACATCTTCAGACTGTAACTGTATAATTTCTTACTTAGACTCTTTTCATGTGAAATTTCCTCCCACATTTCCTTCAGTTCCGTCTTGTCTGATTTTGTTATGTAAGACGTCACATATCGAGCCACAGCAATAGAGTTGTCAGCAACATATTGAATATCCATGTTAGCATTCCACATGGACAAAATGACTGGGTTGTAGTCATTTATGTATTTCGATTCTTCATTTCTTCTTAGGTTGTATGTATTTTTCGGTGATTTTCTTGTCACAGTATGTCGCAGAGAAGACATCAAATTGTTCACTCTTCCTTTCGATGTTACTGGACGTGGAAATGCAAAACGACATTTTGTATAGAACTTGTCCTTGGATTTGTATTTTCTACGACAGTATTTTCCACAACGATGGGTTTGAAAGCGTAAAACTTGATGTCTTAAATTGTTTTCTTCTGTACTTTTCGGAACAGCACATGTAGAATACTGTTCAATGAAACTCATCACGTTCTCATCTGAATCTGATCCAAATTTGGGTGCATCTTTGATCCATAACAGAATATGTATGTGAGGAGCACCTCTTGCTTGATACTCCTTTCTCCAAAAGAAATCCAAAACCTCTCCAAGCGGAGGATTTTTTTTGTTTGTGATAAAAGACATCATAGCTTCAAACCTATGATTGAAATACCTGCATACATTAACTGGATGCAAAGAGCACAGTTCTCCAGCTGTCTTGTATTCAATATTTTCAATGTTTTTATTTGCCTCTCGTAGAAATTGAAGTAATTCTTCCCAAGCATACTCAGCACAGCTAAGAGTGAGGAACCATGTAGGAGTTCCTAAGTTTCTTAGCATACATTTCAATTCCCCCTGACAACAGTACCAATACTCGTTAGTACCACGCTGACATGCCATGAGATTAATTAGCTGAGATTCCAAAACACGATCTTGCAGTTTGACTTTATCCATAAAGTCCCTTGCCGAAACATTTTGCAGATGTACTCCACTTTTCGGTATATGGTTCAGTGCATATGAAAGTCCAGACAAGTCACTCTTAAACAGTAGATGGAACAAATATGGAATGCATTGACAAAACCTTGGATCTTCTGCATATAATCGTAAAGTCCGGTATTCAGATGCAGGAATTTGAACAGGTCGGTCGTCATATCGTCCACCTTGGCCTGTTGGAAATAACTGTGGAAAACAACGAGCTTCCAAACTTTCTTCCCATACACTAATGGGACTTCCTTTTGCTTCTTTCATTTGAAACAAGTCAATAGCATTCCCCATTACTTCTTTGGAATGCAATGGATGAACACTATAATGTTCATAAATTTCTTCACTTCTAGAGACATCAACTTTTTCAATTTGCCGAGCTGAGAAATCACTGTCCTCTTCTACAGTTGTTTCTTCTTCTCCAACATATACATTTTGGTAGTAGTGATTGTTTTTTACCGAATACAACGTTGCCTTTTTGACTTTCCTAACATCCACTAATTCTTGCCAGATTTTCTTACTCTTTGTCGGAACACCATTAACTAGAAATACCAGAGGTTCCTCTTCTCCTTTTTCTACACCAATTTTATCAATATTTTTCTTAAAATCTAGAGGCAAATAAACAACTCTTCCCTTTAGTCCTCTCTGTAAATCTGAAGGAGGAAATTTCCCTGTCTTAGGCTCCATGCGAACAATAGCCTGAAAAGGATGTACACATTGAATCAGAATAGACTCATAGGTATTTACATCCATCAATTCAGAAGGAATGTCTACCAACTCCAGATTATTATGAACAGCTCTAGCAGGCATTCTGTTTTCATTTAATTTATTATAACAATATTTACAAATACGTTGATCAGAACCCAAATCAAAACAATTTACTACCAACAAATAGGTTTCAAAAACCTTCCACTCATCATTATTTTCCATTTTGCTTTTTACATATAAATCAACTAATCTAGTCTGATTCTTATAATGAGTTCGTCGACAACACACACAAGTAAAATTAGGCCTTTCATTTGAATTCACCTTAAACTTTGTTATTTCATGTTCAAATTGTTCTGTACTTGAACTCTGTACATTCTCTTCCACATTACCTTCTATTACTGTATCAGTTTCAGCACTGTCCTCTTTTTACCAAAGTAACAAAACTCAATTTCTTCACAAATGTTCTTCACATCTAGTTCAGTTCCATGCAAAAGAGCACTGTTTAACTGTTTTAGCTTAAGTGCTGGACTTTTTGCATAATACAACCTTCTCACTAATTTCCTCACTTTATTATGATGCAATGCTAACATCTTAAATGGTGAAAAACACTCTGACATCCTTTTCTTGAAAGACAAGCCAGTGTTGGCCATGCAAACCTGTTTTTTTCTCTCACTCTACAAGGATCGAACTCTTGCAAAATCTTCATCTTTTGTTTTAGACTTTTCTTAGTATATGTCCGTAAGAAACTGAGAAACAAATCAATTGAATCCTGTCGCACACTACAAATACTACTACAATTCCAACTATACACTGGAGCCTTAGAACATCTCCCTAAAACTTCATCAGCTAACACTTCTTCTGTATTTCTGGGCACAATTTTCTCTTTTTCAACCGGACAACCATCCTTCACCTCATATGCTCGACCACTGGTGTCAACTGCATGCACCAAATCATTATCCTGAAAGTAACTTTCTTCATTAAAAAATGGCTCACAACTTGAACTATGCTTCCATTCTCCAGAAAAAACATCACAAAAATGTGTCCGAATAATTACTCTTTTCCACTTACATTTTGATTTGAAAACACTGATTACGTTATCTAGTGTACGAATTCTAGTGATTACTAAACAATATAATTTATTTTTCACTTTAAATGCCTGATCCACAATCTTCACTATGCCTTTTTTTTCTTGTAAAAAGCACTCTTCTTTTGATACATCTTTACATTTTTTAATAAATTTGAAACTATTCTGTTATAAAACAGTCATGTACGAATGTCAATACATTGATTTCTCCTTCTATTGCTATAGAGAATATCATCTCCTTCTACAGGTCTAACATTTTTTGAGTGGCACAGTTTTTCTTTGTATTTAGGGTTTTTTTTTTTTTCTTTGAAAGACCATCTCTTTTTTTTTTACATTTCATTACTTTCCTTAAAAAGTCCTTAGTTTGCTTACCAGGAGCATTCTTTTTTTTCACTGGAGATTGTGTTTTGGATGAATCTTGTATTTGTATTTTCTTGGACCATAAATCATGTTTATATATTTTTTGACATCTTTCCTTCGTCGGTATATTCTTTTATCTTTTTATAGATGATTACAATCTGTGGTAAAGAAAAAATAACATATTATAGATCACTATAAACATACTACATAGCAATTACAATGAGTAAACAATATAAACACTAGTTTACAACATAAGTAAGTTTATACCACAGCAACTCTGTCACAGCAAAAGTGCAGTACAGTTTCATTATTAATCTCACTCTCTGACTGCACCATCTCACTTTGTGCCTGTGTCTTATGTCACTCTGGTAAATGTTTTCGGGTAAAATGTCTGGCTTTAAAAGTTTGGTCATGGATCACACTGAGTGTCTCTGTGAAATAAGGAATTATATTTTCACATTTTTCAATAATGTCACCTGTGTCTGCTGACAGTTTGCATCTCTAAGCTTAAAGGGTACTTTGTGCCTGTGTCTCATGTCACTCTGGTAAATGTTTTTTGGTAAAATGTCTGGCTTTTAAATTTTGGTCAAGGATCACACTGAGTGTCTGTGTGAAATAAGGAATTATATTTTCACATTTTTCAATAATGTCACCTGTGTTTGCTGACAGTTTGCCCCTCTTAGCTTAAAGGGTACTCTGTGCCTGTGTCTCATGTCAGTTTGGTAAATGTTTTCTGATAAAATGTCTGGCTTTTAAATTTTGGTCAAGGATCACACTGAGTGTCTGTGTGAAAGAAGAAATTATATTTTCACATTTTTCAATAATGTCACCTGTGTCTCTGACAGTTTGCATCTCTAAGCTTAAAGGGTACTCTATACCTGTGTCTCACCTCAGTCTGTGCCTGTGTATCATCTCACTCTGTGCCTGCCCCATCTATCTTTTTGTGTGAAAATATAATTCCTTATTTCACACAGTCACTCAGTGTGATCCTTGTCAACAATTTTAATTTTAGCAAAATCAGGATCAATTTGTGGTGTGGACTGCTTGCTGAAAATGCTGGTGCAGCAGTTGATGTGCTTGGCCCAGCAGCAGCAGGTAGGTTGTCCTTCAACCTCCGTGTTGCAGCTCGAGCAAAGTTTTTGGGGTGTAAGTTCTTCACGTGTCGCTCCATATTTGCTGTGTCAAAGGAGTATTTTTTAGATGGACCACCCCTTGAAAGAGTTGTTTGGCAAATTTTACAGGTTACTTTTGGAGCATTAACCTTTTTTTGCTCTTCTGGAAAAGTAAAAAACTGCTCAATTAGAGCTTCTTTCATTTTCTTTGGAAATTCTTCAAAAATGAAATATTCCTCTGAAGAATGGCTGGAAGATGAGTCCATTGCTGGTATTATGGTAAACTTTGTTCTATTTGACAAGATTCTCAGAAGAGATGCTTCTTCTTAGAAAGTCAAAGTAGTATGATTATAATGGGATGGAAGTTTCAACAGTTGTAATAGGAAGTGACATGAACCAATCAAATGTCTTCTTTTAAAGTCACATGGCTTTGCGTACGCTTACGCTGTGCTTACCGTGCTCTTACGATGCGAGTACGCATGACGTTCCACCGCGATTTGTGAAATTACTTTTAAAAGTAATATAGGATTATTGAAACTTAAAAAAAAATGATTTCATAATTATCCTAGATAATGTCTTCTGTTAGTATGTTCACTAAATACATAATTATATGTTTTTAAACAATTAAAAACATTTGCGTCTTTTGAGTACGGGGCGCCGTACATGACGTCACACAGAAGCTTTGATGCGATGCGTAACGTGAAAGCGTGTTCGGAGCGTATGCTGAAAATGATTAGCAGTACAAACTATGGTGCAATCACTCTCTCACTGTCAAATCAGAGCACAGGCTGCTCTATGAGAATGGTTAGAAGTGGTCACTTATTAGAGATCTGATTCAGCTGTGTGGCTTATCCACGGTTTCATAACGTTACTTTTTAGCATGTTTAAGTTTGACGTTTGCATGAAATACTATGCTATAGGCAGATATGGATCTTTAGCCAGCGCTTATCTCCATGAAGTTTGGTTATTACCATTTACATATAGGTGCCTGAGGGAGGGAAAAGAAGTCTACCTGAATGGCAAGGATTGCACAATAGTACCAGATCACTCCTTAATTTGTAGACACATACAATTGCATGGCTCTTGTAATGAAGATGCGCCTAATTTGGACTGAGTTTTGAAAGGCACTCCGACACCTGCTATCATACCAACTTTCAGTTTACTGGAAACAGGAGTTATTTACTTTGAAATAATGCAGATTGTTGTGCGATGTTAGCAGGCATCGCTTACATGATTACGGTAACTGAGCGTGTGGTTTGCTATAAAAAGTTGTATTTACTCCTCTTCATGGGAAGCTGGATGTTTCCATCTGGCTGTCGATTCGACCTTGAAAGCAGAGTCAACCAAATGAGTCGTATAAGAGCGCTATTGTCTCAAAAAGAGGTTGCTGTTACATCTGCTAGAGAAACATTTGTCCTTCATGTAGGAAACACCCGCACAGAAGTGCATGCTTTATTAAATACAGACGTGCTCCTGAATTTTGGGGAGTTCATTTAGAGTATCTTTAATGCTTCCTTGACTATGGGGTTACCTTACTTTTTTAAAGTTAGAAGCAGTGGCCTTGTGACTTCTTTTAAAACTATATTTGGTGTCTTTTCGGGATTTTTTCATTTGATTTTTTCCAGCATCTTTGTGGATTCCGCTTAATACTCGCATTAGTTGCCGGTGTGCTTTTACTAATTTGTTTACTTAAATATGAATGCACATCCTGCAGCAGATGACAATATGTCCCGGCTGTTGATGGTCCGCAACCGAATGCTTAGTTATTACGGAGCGCTGCCTCTGGCTACATTGAGTGCAGTTTATGGATTATCTTTTCGATTCTCCTTTTTCACATGTGTTCAACCTGTCTTCCATTGCCTGAGCTGCAATTTCGACTGGGCCCTGGATTTGTGTCTCTGCTGTACTGTGTCTCCCAACGTGGAATATGACGAGCTGATGAGCCCCTTAGTGGTTCATGACTTGCTCTGTTCTGGCGGCGGGATTATGGCCTTAGTAGCGATACATGGAATATTGGGAAGTTGGAATGTTTTTGCAGCGGCGCTTGAGTTCTTGGCACGCAGTTACATTGAAGATTACGCGAGTTTTCCTCCGATGGTGATAGAGGCTCCGGTTGTTGAGGAACATGTATGTTCATTCTCACTACTGAACTGGATGGCTGAAATGTTTTCAGATGAGAACAATGATTTCCTGTTGGAGGCTGTTGCTACATACTGTGCTTATACGCTGTTGGATTAAGACGCTTTGATTTTTCTACCTATTCTTTATTATTTAGTTATTGTTTTCTATCAATCAGCAAATACGTTTTTTTTGCACATTTGAACTTGACTCTGCTTTTCAGGCTTGGACTCTGCGTTCCTAAGTCACCCACGTTTATATCACGTGCTTTGATCGAGGGAGTGTGTCGTGGGCTGAGCCTTGCACTCACACCGTGTTAAGTTAGCATGGATTTATTAGAAGCTTAAACGCCATTTTACCTTTCCGGCTCTGCTTTGTACATGACACGCACTTGTGATATTGTCTAGACAAGGCTGAGTATTTTGCTTCACATGAGAATAATTTGGTATGCTACATTTGTAGACTGCCTCGCTAGTTTAATGTGTATAGTGAGAGCATGGAACATCAAGGTAATCTATGAATACTGTGACTGTTATTCAGAATGATCCTCGCACGTCCAAGCCATAACACATATGCAGCTGTGGCCACCTCTGATACTGGTGCGTTTAATAATGCATTGTGGAGGCATAATTACACACAGTTGGAGAACATTCGTATCCTGACATTTTGTGCAGAACTCAATGTGATCCACTACTGCTGAGTACCAGAGGTATGGGTCTGCCCATGTAATCCTATGAGACCTTCTGTAGTTATAAACTAACCTGCTAGGTAGGGAGGGTGAAATGTAGGTATATTTTAAATTTGTTTACCTTTAGCATTATAGGATGCTTTTTCCCTTTGTATTTTATGGAATAGTAACAATGCTGACAATCTTGTTTCTGATAATATGTTTGGTTGTATTATCTAAGGTACTTTGCATGAGATTACAGCATTAGAAATAAACATTTCAAACTTGCAAGTGTCTTTATTTACTCCTTGTTTTGGACTGGTGTAAGACTATAACGAAAGAGTGCTCTTGTTATCCACCTTACTTGAGGTAATCTAAGTCGCATGTTCTGGGTTGACTAGTCATTGGTGTTTTTGCTGTTGGATGAAGTACCAATGAGTCACTGATTGCTAGTCTGGTAGGGGGTTTGTGTAGTAAAGTGGGTTTTGGTACACTGTAATTCACTGAGGTCCTAAGTCTTTATGCACAGTTCTGTGTAGGAGCCGAATTCCTGGAACAGTAGTTACAACAAAATGACTTGATAAAGGGCGTGCACTTTGAATATGAATATAAAATAGAAGAATAGTTGATAATCACAGCTAAGGAATGCAGCAAGTAGATGTCTGTATGTGTGGATGATGTGTTGATTGAGTGGAAGATGAAAAATTTGAAAAATGAGAAAGGCTGGAGAGATGCAAACTACCCATTGCATTGTCAGTGAAGTGAATCTTTAGATTTCCAGCTCATTACACAGATAGGGTGTTGGATTCTGCAGTGGGAGCAAGAGAAAGAGTACCACATCTAAGGAAGAAAGCTAGTGTATAAAGTACACACAGTTGGGCAGATTTACAAGCCCATGGGAAAAATGATGCAAAAGTGGTGCAAGGGGCTTGTAAATCTGCCCCAGTGTGTGGTAGAAAAGACGCAAGAAAGGAAGGAAGTGTGCAAATTACCCACTGCTATTCACGGGTAATAGTTACCAAGAAGGCTGAATAAAGGGCCTGCACTTTGAATTTGAACTAAAGAAGAATAATTGATAAGCTCAGCCAAGAAAGGTAGCAAGTAGGTGTGTGTATTTGTGGATGTTGTGTTGATTGAGCGGAAGATGAATAAGGCGAAAAATAAGAGAGGCTCCAGAGATGCAAATGTTCCATTTCTTTGTAAGGGAAGTGGGTGTTTAGTTTTCCAGTGGATATATATATACATATATATATATATATTACCTACTGGCGGTCGCCAGTAGGTATATATAGTTAGGATTTTTTCTCTATGGGTTTTTTGAAAATTCTATGTCTAATAACTTTGGCGTTTGTGGACGGAATTGGCTGAAATTTGGGGGGGGTTTGTCCAGTGGGGGCCGAGAAAAAAGGGGGGTCCCAAAACGTGTTTTTAACATTGAGTTTTCCATAGGGCGGTTGGCCTCACTTTTAGCCCGAACGGCTGAATGGATTTGCACGAAACTTGGCAAAATTGTAGGGACTGGTAGCCCGATGTGCCTTTTGTAGGTCTCAATATATGTGCTCCAGTGGATTTTGAGAAATTAACGTTTAAAAAAAGATATATATCTGTAAGCGCGGACCAGGCAGCGCACTGGTTCGCGGACTTTTCGCGCAACGGAGCTTTGTGAAGCGAAGCTGATTGGTTCTCCGGCGTCTGTCAACATTCCAAACAGTCCGTAGCGGCCGCCATCTTGTCTCTCGGTAGGATCGAGAGACAAGAGGAGGTCAAAACAAAGGGGGAAATAACTATAAGGGGGCATAGTAGATCCTCGCTGACCCCCTAGGTTTGATGTGGAGGTTTTAAAAGGGCCCCGCGGGGCAAAAAAAAATAATAATAATAATAATCGAACGGCTGAATGGATTTGCACGAAACTTGGCAAAATTGTAGGGACTGGTAGCCCGATGTGCCTTTGCTAGGTCTCAATATATGTGCTTCAGTGGATTTTGAGAAATTAATGTTCAAAAAAAGATATATATCTGTAACAGCGCACCGCTTCGCGTACTTTTCGCGTTACGGAGCTTTGCGAAGCGAAGCTGATTGGCTCTCCGGTGTCTGTAAACATTCCAAACAGTACGTAGCGGCCGCCATCTTGTCTCTCGGTAGGATCGAGAGACAAGAGGAGGCCAAAGCGAAGGGGCAAATGACCATAAGGGGGCATAGTAGATCCTCGCTGACCCCCTAGGTTTGATGTGGAGGTTTTAAAAGGGCCCGGCGGGGCAAAAAAAAATAATAATAATAATAATCGAACGGCTGAATGGATTTGCATGAAACTTGGTAAAATATTAGGGACTGGTAGCCCGATGTGCCTTTGCTATGTCTCAATATATGTGCTTCAGTGCATTTTGAGAAATTAACTTTCAAAAACAAGATAAATATCTGTAACAGCGCTCCGCTTCGCGGAGATAAAATTATATCTGTATTACCTAGGTGTTGCTAACACCAGTTAGCGACGGCTAGTAGGAGATAGCGACCATCTTGGGTCCCACTTTGCATGTGAGTGATATTTATCACTAATGACATGCAAAGTGGGCATGCCAAGATGTTAGCGACTGGAAACAGTCGCTAACATCGCTATCTCCTATTATCAACTTTTGGAAATATTCGAGATAAGCGCGAATATCTCCAAAAAGTAACAGCTGCCCTGAGCAGTTCTTAGCCATGTTATCCAATGGGAGGTGGATAACATGGCTAAGAGCATTAGCTCGGTAATGCATGAATATCGCGGAGTTTTCAGCGATATTAATGCATTGCGCTCGTTTTTTATCGTATTTGCGATAAACCTTGATAATAGCAAGGTTTATCTGCGATAATTTCTGACGGTAAAAAAATCTTTGCAATGCATCGTTAGGGATAAATATCGCTTAACTTTGGTAATATGCCCCAACGTCTGTTAACGTTCGATTCGAAGGAAATCAGGAATTGTTGAAAAACATTGTGTGCGCCATCTTGTCTTTTTTCAAATGCCACACTTTTGTCGTGCACGGCAGCCATTTTAGATGCCTTGACCAGACCCACTCTGTGCACGCTGTCGATCCTTAGCATGGCTCCCCACCCTCGCAAGCATCTCACCCAGGCAGTGGTCACCCCCGCTCTCTGTCTTATGCATGGGTAATAAACCTCCCCCCATCTGCGCTGCTCTTCCCTGAGAATCACACCCTGTGCCCGTCCGACACCTCCCTTTCGCCCTATTCACTACCGCACCCTCTGACACTCCTTTTCCTCTGTGTCCGATTGTCCAGGCCGGTCCTAGGCTATCAGCTAGCCCTGCAGATGTAGTTTATGGCCACAGCTGTAAAGAATCACCCCTCTTCAAAGGAGTTATAGTAGATCAAGGCCCACACTCGATGAGATCCGTCACAGCAGAAGCGTTGCTATTATCTGAAAACCATCCTGTATTGTGATTGGGGAGGGGACCGAGCGTGAAGCGGAAGATTCCAGGGATGACTCTTTGTACATCAAAGTTTTTACAATTATGTGTCACATTAAAAATATATAGCACTCCGACAAAGTAGTAAGATTATAAAACTTTAATAATTTATAAATATATACAAGAAAACAAAAATAGTAATAACATATAAACATTTTTAGAGAAAAACAACGAAGTAGCGGTCGGCTGTGCGAATAGTCCCAACGCAGCACAACGTCCAGATTTCCGGCGTGGGGCGTCGCGGGGGGTGGGTCATCAGTAGCAAACTGTTGTGCGAATAGTTCCAAGGCAGCAGAACGCGCCGAAATCTAGATGACACGAAAGTGATGTCTAGTAAGTTGCCACCCAGCAAATAACGGCGTGGGGCGTCGCGGGGGGTGGGTCATCAGTAGCAAACTGTTGTGCGAATAGTTCCAAGGCAGCAGAACGATGGCACCAAGGTGATGTCCAGTAAGTTGCCGCACTGGTTTTGGTATCCTACAATGCTGCTCCGAATAACGGCGTGGAGCGCCCCGGGGGAGGCGGCGTGAACGGGCCTCTCCAGGTGGAGTCTCATCTGTTTTAGTGGGGCGCCCCTTTACCGTTTCAGTTGCCATTCCGTCCGCTTTTGGTCCACTGTGTCAAAATCCGCCATTCAGCTGAGTTGCGCCCACTCTTGCGGTGCAGCGATAGGCGGCTGCCACAGGACTCTCAAAATGGCGGCAGGCTCTTTCCTTTTTGGGCGTGGTCCACTGAAATGGCCCTGGGACACCTTGGAAATCGGACGCTTGTCTGCTAGGTCTTGGACCCCATTCTCGAAAGCGTCCCCTCCGCCTTGAGAATTCATCAAAAGTTTTGGGGGCCCCGACTCCTGCAGGCTTCTGGTGGGGAGCGGCTGCCATGATTGCTCGCGGAATGACCACGACGGAGCTACGAGATGGTGGTGCTCTCATGGTGACGCCAGTTTAGTCTGAAACATCCAGAAACAAGGTGGGGCTTTCATCGTTTGGGGGAAAAAAAAAGTTTTCATCCAATGAAAAGTGTTGTTTTTAGGTCATATGATCAAGCCTTCCATCATTAGGAAACCAAAAGTAAAATGAACCAATGAAAAGTTTTATAAACAAGTCACATGACCTGTTATGCGGCATAGGGTATAAAATGCGGAGAAAATACGTTGGCACGTGAGGCGGCGTCAGTAGCGGACCGATGTGCGAATAGGCCGAAGGCAATACAACGCGCCAAGATCCGGATGGCACCGAGGTGGTGTCATAGTTGAGAGTTCTGAGCAGCGGTTGTAACACTGTCTGAAGCTTATTTGCAGCTGCTGCAGCTTCACTACGCGCCAAGATCCGGATGGCACCGAGCTGGTGTGTAGCAAGTTGCCGCACTGGTGTGGCCATCCTACAATGCTGAAAGTCGGCGTGGGGCGCCCCGTTGGCCTGTGAGTTTGCGTCAGTAGCGGACCGATGTGCGAATAGGCCGAAGGCAGCACAACGCGCCAAGATCCGGATGGCACCGAGGTGGTGTCTAGTAAGTTGTCGCACTTCTGTGGCCATCCTACAATGTTGAAAGTCGGCGTGGGGCGCCCCGTTGGCCTGTGAGATGGTGTCAGTAGCGGACTGATGTGTGAATGGGGCCAAAGGCAGCGCAACAATATTTTCTACTATATTTCCGGAGTAGAAGACACCACAAGGCGCTGAGATGCCAAGATCCGGATGGCACCGAGGTGGTGTGTAGCAAGTTGCCGCACTGGTGTGGCCATCCTACAATGCTGAAAGTCGGCGTGGGGCGCCCCGTTGGCCTGTGAGATGGCGTCAGTAGCGGACCGATGTGCGAATAGGCCGAAGGCAGCACAACAATATTTTCTGACTGACACCACAAGGCGCTGAGATGCCAAGATCCGGATGGCACCGAGGTGATGTCTAAGTTGCGGACTGATGTGCGAATGGGGCCAAAGGCAGCGTAACAATATTTTTTGTATGGAAGATACCACTAGGCGTTGAGATGCCAAGATTCGGATGGCACTGAGGTGATGTCTAGCAAGTTGGTGTGGTCATCCTACAATGCTGAAACTCGGCGTGGGTCGCCCCATTAGCCTGTGAGATGGCGTCAGTAGCGGACCGATGTGCGAATAGGCCGAAGGCAGCACAACGCGCCAAGATCCGGATGTCACCGTGGTGGTTTCATAGTTGAGAGGCACTTCATCTGCAGTGGGGCGCCGAGATCCGGATGGCACCGAGGTGATGTCTAGCAAGTTGCTGTACTGGTGTGGTTATTCTACAATGCTGAAAGTCGGCGTGGGGCGCCCCATTAGCCTGTGAGATGGCGTCAGTAGCGGACTGATGTGCGAATGGGGCCAAAGGCAGCGCAACAATATTTTCTGACGAGAAGACACCAAAAGGTGCTGACATTCCAAGATCCGGATGGCACCGAGGTGGTGTCTAAGTTGCGGACTGATGTGTGAATGGGGCCAAAGGCAGCGTAACAATATTTTTTGTATGGAAGATACCACTAGGCGTTGAGATGCCAAGATTCGGATGGCACTGAGGTGATGTCTAGCAAGTTGCTGTACTGGTGTGGTCATCCTACAATGCTGAAACTCGGCGTGGGTCGCCCCATTAGCCTGTGAGATGGCGTCAGTAGCGGACCGATGTGCGAATAGGCCGAAGGCAGCACAACGCGCCAAGATCCGGATGTCACCGTGGTGGTTTCATAGTTGAGAGGCACTTCATCTGCAGTGGGGCGCCGAGATCCGGATGGCACCGAGGTGATGTCTAGCAAGTTGCTGTACTGGTGTGGTCATCCTACAATGCTGAAACTCGGCGTGGGTCGCCCCATTAGCCTGTGAGATGGCGTCAGTAGCGGACCGATGTGCGAATAGGCCGAAGGCAGCACAACGCGCCAAGATCCGGATGTCACCGTGGTGGTTTCATAGTTGAGAGGCACTTCATCTGCAGTGGGGCGCCGAGATCCGGATGGCACCGAGGTGATGTCTAGCAAGTTGCTGTACTTGTGTGGTCATCCTACAATGCTGAAACTCGGCGTGGGTCGCCCCATTAGCCTGTGAGATGGCTGTTCTTTGGATTTGGGCCTGGTCCACCAAAATGGCCCTGGGACACCTTAGAACTCGGACGCTCGATTTTTTTTTCCTTTCCTGTACATGCAAAAAAAGGTAAATGCCCGGTACGTTACACGCTTCATCTGCCACGATGAACTCTCCAGAGGAACCGAAAAAAAATATAGTTGTGGTAACTATACCATGCATCGTCATATGGAGAGGTGGCACCAATTAATTATAGTGCTGCATAAAAGAGAGATTTGGAGGAGAACCCCTGACCTGCTAGTACATTCATCAAAGAAGTGGCACTGAGAGCTTCAGAGGCAAGGGAAACGGTCCCAAATATTTAGAAGAACTTCGGAAAGATTAAAATGACATGTTTAGATTGTGGCAAATTAATTTCATGTGGACAGATGAGTGTTACTCTAATAAATACAGCATATGAAGATCATCATAGTCGATGGTTGGTAGAGACATTTTGACTATATCCTGGACCTGCCCGTCCTCGCCCAAAATGGCGCCAGAATAAATGGGACTCGTAACTCCTTGTTGTGTACTGGTTGCAGAACCTTGAAATCACGAGATACGTATGCAGTTTTGAAGCACATGGCGGGCGGGGACGAGAATTGATTGAATATTTCGACATCCCTATTGATATTAAGTTCTGATGTGTTATTGATTACTGTACTGTTGAAAGTTCGAATTAACGTCACCCATGGTACTTGCCCGCAAATGTATATCTAGATAATTTTATTGTAACTGGCCCTGTCGTATTTTAATTATAAAATGTACGTCCACCGATTCCGTAACTGTTAGACACCTTAGTTCTTGCAACCTAATGGCCCGCCCGTTACGTTCCTCTACAGTGTAAATGTCTATTCATCATATACGATTACAGTTTGCTCTGTGGCAGGCCCACGTGGTTATAGGCTCGTATTTGTATAATGAAATTTTCTCAATAAAGGTTTTTAAAAGAAAACATGGTAGTAGTATATACATTGGTAAAGTTTTTAATAATAGTGACTGTTTTAGAATCATTAAAAGGCAAGTGAAATAAAGCAGACCAATTACATGAAGGGTAAAAGGTATAATACGAAGGAACGCAGTAAAGATAAATGGTCAAGGGCTGTTGTGTTTTCTATTCCTGCAACATAAAGTGATCGATAAGAATCTCATATTCAGGCGTATCGGCGACTAAGACAGCAGGTCGACCCTCTTTTGCTCAACGGCTCCGTCATGGGACGAAGAAACGCTCTTTTTCTCGAAAAAAGAATATATTTTACTTGCAGGACAGTTGTAAAATTTCCGGGAAAGTACATTAGCCTGGAACATTATAACATATATTTAAGAAAAAATAATGTTCGGAAGTAATGAAAAGCGTAATTTTTAGGTCATATGACCAAGCCTTTCATCATTACAATAAGAAAAGTAAAATGAACCAATGAAAAGTTTTATTAACAAGTCACATGACTTGTTATGCTTACGTTACGCGCTGCGCGCCCCGGATGACTTCCGGATGCGCTAACGCGGCGCGTCATATGACGCATTACGCGACAACGCAGGTACAGAATATAGTCAAAATGTCTCCACCAACCAGCGGTCGGAACACAACCCCTTTCAGCAGGCTAAATAGTTCTGTTAAATGACAACAGAAGGGACAGGCAACAAGAACCATCAGTCAAAGAGGGGAGAGCTAGTTCTTCTCTACCGGGTTACATTGGGGCGCTACCGGAACTGATCGAATTGGTAGTCTAAAGTGTTTCTGGATGTTTCAGACTAAAGCTGGGGTTAGCATGAGAGCAGCACCATTTCGTAGCTCCGTCGTGGTCATTCCGCAACCAATCATGGCAGCCGTTCTTTATCGTTATTTTGGGCGGGGTGGGTGGCGGAGCCGAGTTGTTTTGCAGCCATCATTGTGTGGAGTTCAGTTCATCTCACTAGTTTTGTATTTGTCATGAGGGGTTGTTCCTAATGTTTCTATTTTAGCGAGGTCAAAAAGAGATCCCATTAGTGGCCTACTGATTTTGCTCGATTCCTTTTCTTTTTTTTTTACACGATTTTTCGTTATCTGCAAAGACTGAACAGAGTATTGCGACTCTGTGTTTGTTTGTAAATAGAGAATGAACCAAAGAGAACTAATTCTAAAACAGTAAATACTTGGATAACAATCAATCAAATGGAGAGAGAAGCAGGCACGACGGATTACAATGGGGGCAAAGACCTGCGTTAACTACCTTTCACTATCTGCAAAGAGAGAGTACTCCTAATAGAAATGAGGGGGGGGGGCACCATTCAAAGCAGATCAGTGTGCATAAACACGAAAATGTTTTCACTTACCACGTACTTGACATTCGACAGCTTATGATATTTGCTATTAAAAAACCATTGAAATTCACTGAAAAAACCATAGGTTATAGACCATATATAGTTAGGAATTAGCATTTACAAAACCTTGAAAATTCACTGAAAAAACCATAGGTTATAGACCATATATAGTTAGGAATTAGCATTTAAAAAACCTTATTTTACTCACACAAAACCATTGAAATTCCATATATAGTTAGTTGCACTAACTATATATCGCGCACCTGCAATCCACTGCTGATCATGTCACATATTACATCATTCATGACATGGTCAGTGACATCACTGATGACATCACTGATGACATCTCAAATGACATCACTGATGACATCACTGATGACAACATCCAGTGACTGTATGTTTCTGTAAAGTTAAAATATATCTTACATATTGAAGAATGAGTGGATGTATAAGTGTCTGGATGAAGGATTTAGTAGGTGCGTGACTGACTGTATGAGTGAGTGATTAAATGTGTCTCACTGAATGCATGGGTTAGTGACTAAACTGTCTTAATTTGTGCATCATTATGTCTGTTGTTCTGTAAACTGCTGCATGTGTTGATCATTAGCTATACGAGAGGCTATATGTGTTATTAATTGCTTGCCCAAGTATTTCTATGGGAGATTGAGTTTGTGTGGGGGTGGCTGGAAGGTGTGTGACTCTATGCATAGATGTGTGAACAGTTTATTCACTAGGTGTATGAGTTCAAGAGTGCATGTGGAAACAGCTACATGGGCAGTTGACTGTGTGCATGAGTGTATTGATGAGTGAATGGATATCTCAATGCTACATGTCATAGTAAGTACATATGTAAAACACAGTACATGTGAGAGTTGGCATATATAAATAACTGTGCATGAGAGCCACCGAATGAGTGAGTGGTTGTATCGATCATTGTGAACTTGTATCAGGGATTCTATAAGAGAGTAAATATGTGTTAGTATATGTTTCAATAAGTAAGGTGTGTTTAACTGTATAGTTGAAGAAATGGAGATGAGATTGTTTCTTTGCATGACTGACTGGGTGTGTGAGTAACTCCATGGATGAGTGGAAGTGTGTGAGTGTCTGTATACACTGAGTGTATCTAAGGTTATATTAGAGTCTGAAGAGGTTTATCGTATTAGCACAAGAATGATGTCAAATGAGATGTCATCAGTATATATATAATATATATTCACTGAAAAAACCATAGGTTATAGACCATATATAGTTAGGAATTAGCATTTACAAAACCTTGAAAATTCACTGAAAAAACCATAGGTTATAGACCATATATAGTTAGGAATTAGCATTTAAAAAACCTTATTTTACTCACACAAAACCATTGAAATTCCATATATAGTTAGTTGCACTAACTATATATCGCGCACCTGCAATCCACTGCTGATGATGTCACATATTACATCATTCATGACATGGTCAGTGACATCACTGATGACATCACTGATGACATCTCAAATGACATCACTGATGACATCATCCAGTGACTGTGTGTTTCTGAAAAGTTTAAATATGTTTTACATATTGAAGAATGAGTAGATGTAGAAGTGTCTGGATGAAGGATTTAGTAGGTGCGTGACTGACTGTATGAGTGAGTGATTAAATGTGTCTCACTGAGTGCATGGGTTAGTGACTAAACTGTCTTAATTTATGCATCATTATGTCTGATGTTCTGTAAACTGCTGCATGTGTTGGTCAGTAGCTATATGAGTAACTATATGGGTTATTGATTGATTGCCCAAGTATTTGTATGGGAGACTGAGTGTGTGTGTGGCTGGCTGGGAGGTGTGTGACTCTGTGCAGATCAATGTGTACTTGTATCAATGATTGTATAAGAGAGTAAGTATGTGTTAGTATATGTTTCAAAATGTAAGGTGCTCTATGTTTAACTGTATAGATTAGAAAATGGAAGTGTGATTGATTATTTACAGGACTGACTAGGTGTGTGAGTAACTCCATGGATGAGTGACAGAGTGTGAGAGTCTGTATAGGTGTATGAGTGCATATGATAGTGTTGTAAAGATGAGTGATTGTATGTATGAATGATTGTAAGGGTAAATGAGTGAATGTGTGTGTAAACATAGGAATCACTGAGTGCGTATGTAGTAACTAGTATTGGTGTGTCAATGGTTTCAAAAATTATACTCTGTATTTAACACTGGGTGTAACAGAGGTTATATTAAAGTGTGAGGAGATGCATTGTATTGTCACATGAATGATATCATCAGTGATGTGGTCATTGATGTCAAATGAGATGTCATCAGTGATGTCATCAGTGATGTCATTTGAGATGTCATCAGTGATGTCATTTGAGATGTTATCAGTGATGTCATTTGAGATGTCATCAGTGATGTCATCAGTGATGTCATTTGAGATGTCATCAGTGATGTCATCAGTGATGTCACTGACCATGTCATGAATGATGTAATATGTGACATCATCAGCAGTGGATTGCGGGTGCGCGATATATAGTTAGTGCAACTAACTATATATGGAATTTCAATGGTTTTGTGTGAGTAAAATAAGGTTTTTTAAATGCTAATTCCTAACTATATATGGTCTATAACCTATGGTTTTTTCAGTGAATTTTCAAGGTTTTGTAAATGCTAATTCCTAACTATATATGGTCTATAACCTATGGTTTTTTCAGTGAATTTCAATGGTTTTTTAATAGCAAATATCATAAGCTGTCGAATGTCAAGTACGTGGTAAGTGAAAACATTTTCGTGTTTATGCACACTGATCTGCTTTGAATGGTGCCCCCCCCCCTCATTTCTATTAGGAGTACTCTCTCTTTGCACATAGTGAAGGGTAGTTAACGCAGGCCTTTGCCCCCGTTGTAATACGTCGTGCCTGCTTCTCTCTCCATTTGATTGATTGTTATCCAAGTATTTACTGTTTTAGAATTGGTTCTCTTTGGTTCATTCTCTATTTACAAACAAACACAGAGTCGCAATACTCTGTTTAGTCTTTGCAGATAACGAAAAATCGTGTAAAAAAAAAAGAAAAGGAATCGAGCAAAATCAGTAGGCCACTAATGGGATCTCTTTTTGACCTCGCTAAAATAGAAACATTAGGAACAACCCCTCATGACAAATACAAAACTAGTGAGATGAACTGAACTCCACACAATGATGGCTGCAAAACAGCTCGGCTCCGCCACCCACCCCGCCCAAAATAACGATAAAGAGCGGCTGCCATGATTGGTTGCGGAATGGCCACGACGGAGCTACGAAATGGTGCTGCTCTCATGCTAACCCCAGCTTCAGTCTGAAACATCCAGAAACACTGTAGACTACCAATTCGATCAGTTCCGGTAGCGCCCCAATGTAACCCGGTAGAGAAGAACTAGCCCTCCCCTCTTTGACTGATGGTTCTTGTTGCCTGTCCCTTCTGTTGTCATTTAACAGAACTATTTAGCCTGCTGAAAGGGGTTGTGTTCCGACCGCTGGTTGGTGGAGACATTTTGACTATATTCTGGACCTGCGTTGTCGCGTAATGCGTCATATGACGCGCCGCGTTAGCGCATCCGGAAGTCATCCGGGGCGCGCAGCGCGTAACGTAAGCATAACAAGTCATGTGACTTGTTAATAAAACTTTTCATTGGTTCATTTTACTTTTCTTATTCTAATGATGAAAGGCTTGGTCATATGACCTAAAAATTAAGCTTTTTATTACTTCCGAACATTATTTTTTCTTAAATATATGTTATAATGTTCCAGGCTAATGTACTTTCCCGGAAAATTTACAACTGTCCTGCAAGTAAAATATATTCTTTTTTCGAGAAAAAGAGCGTTTCTTTGTCCCATGACGGAGCCGTTGAGCAAAAGAGGGTCGACCTGCTGTTTTAGTCGCCGATACGCCTGAATATGAGATTCTTATCGATCACTTTATGTTGCAGGAGTAGAAAACACAACAGCCCTTGACCATTTATCTTTACTGCGTTCCTTCGTATTATACCTTTTACCCTTCATGTAATTGGTCTGCTTTATTTCACTTGCCTTTTAATGATTCTAAAACAGTGACTATTATTAAAAACTTTACCAATGTATATACTACTACCATGTTTTCTTTTAAAAACCTTTATTGTGAAAATTTCATTATACAAATACGAGCCTATGACCACGTGGGCCGGCCACGGAGCAAACTGTAATCGTATATGATGAGTAGACATTTACACTGTAGAGGAACGTAACGGGCGGGCCATTAGGTTGCAAGAACTAAGGTGTCTAACAGTTACGGAATCGGTGGACGTACATTTTATAATTAAAATACGACAGGGCCAGTTACAATAAAATTATCTAGATATACATTTGCGGGCAAGTACCATGGGTGACGTTAATTCGAACTTTCAATAGTACAGTAATCAATAACACATCAGAACTTAATATCAATAGGGATGTCGAAATATTCAATCAATTCTCGTCCCCGCCCGCCATGTGCTTCAAAACTGCATACGTATCTCGTGATTTCAAGGTTCTGCAACCAGTACACAACAAGGAGTTACGAGTCCCATTTATTCCGGCGCCATTTTGGGCGAGGACGGGCAGGTCCAGGATATAGTCAAAATGTCTCTACCAACCATCGACTATGATGATGTTCATATGCTGTATTTATTAGAGTAACACTCATCTGTCCACATGAAATTAATTTGCCACAATCTAAACATGTCATTTTAATCTTTCCAAAGTTCTTCTAAATATTTGGGACCGTTTCCCTTGCCTCTGATGCTGTCAGTGCCACTTCTTTGATGAATGTACTAGCAGGTCAGGGGTTCTCCTCCAAATCTCTCTTTTATGCAGCACTATAATTAATTGGTGCCACCTCTCCATATGACGATGCATGGTATAGTTACCATAACTATATTTTTTTTCGGTTCCTCTGGAGAGTTCATCGTGGCAGATGAAGCGTGTAACGTACCGGGCATTTACCTTTTTTTGCATGTACAGGAAAGGAAAAAAAAATCGAGCGTCCGAGTTCTAAGGTGTCCCAGGGCCATTTTAGTGGACCTGGCCCAAATCCAAAGAACAGGCCGCCATTTTGAGAGTCCTGTTGCAGCCGCCTGTCGCTGTAGCATCAAGAGCAGCCGAAACTCAGCTGAATGGCAACTGAAACGGTAAAGGGGCGCCCCACTACAGCAGACGAGCCTCCACCTAGGAAGGCCCGTTCACGCCGCCTCCCCCCCCCCTTTCGGGCACCCCACGCCGTTATTCGGAGCAGTATTGTAGGATGGCCACACCAGTGCGGCAACTTGCTAGACATCACCTTGTGGTAACCGAATCTCAGCGCCTTGTGGTGTCTTCTATTCAGAAAACATTGTTGTGCTGCCTTTGACCTATTCGCCGCAAGTGCGCACGCAACTCAGCTGCATAGCTTGCTAGACACCACCTCTGTGCTAACCGAATCTCAGCGCCTTGTGGTCTCTTCTATTCCAAAAATATTGTTGCGCTGCCTTTGGCCCCATTCGCACATCGGTCCGCTACTGCCGCCATCTCACAGGCCAACGGGGCGCCCCACGCCGACTTTCAGCATTGTAGGATGGCCACACCAGTGCACCTTACTAGACACCACCTCGGTGCCATCCGGATCTTGGCATCTCAGCGCCTTGTGGTGTCTTCTATTCAGAAAATATTCTTGCGCTACCTTTGCCCCATTCACACATCGGTCCGCTACTGACGCCATCTCACAGGCTAATGGGGCGCCCCACGCCGAGTTTCAGCATTGTAGGATGACCACACCAGTACAGCAACTTGCTAGACATCACCTCGGTGCCATCCGGATCTCGGCGCCCCACTGCAGATGAAGTGCCTCTCAACTATGAAACCACCACGGTGACATCCGGATCTTGGCGCCTTGTGCTGGTTCCGGCCTATTCACACATCGGTCCGCTACTGACGCCATCTCACAGGCTAATGGGGCGCCCACGCCGAGTTTCAGCATTGTAGGATGACCACACCAGTACAGCAACTTGCTAGACATCACCTCGGTGCCATCCGGATCTTGGCATCTCAACGCCTAGTGGTATCTTCCATACAGAAAATATTGTTGCGCTGCCTTTGGCCCCATTCGCACATCGGTCCGCTACTGACGCCATCTCACAGGCCAACGGGGCGCCCCACGCCGACTTTTACCATTGTAGGATGGCCACACCAGTACCACAACTTGCTAGACACCACCTCGGTGCCATCCGAATCTTGGCATCTCAGCGCCTTGTGGTGTCTTCTAGTCAGAAAATATTGTTGCGCTGCCTTTGGCCCCATTCGCACATCGGTCCGCTACTGACGCCATCTCACAGGCCAACCGGGGCGCCCCACGCCGACTTTCAACATTGTAGGATGGCCACACCAGTGCGGCAACTTACTAGACACCACCTCGGTGCCATCCGGATCTTGGCGCGTTGTGCTGCCTTCGGCCTATTTGCACATCGGTCTGCTACTGACGCAAACTCACAGGCCAACGGGGCGCCCCACGCCGACTTTCAGCATTGTAGGATGGCCACACCAGTGCTGCAACTTGCTGTACACCACCTCGGTGCCATCCGGATCTTGGCGCGTTGTGTTGCCTTCGGCCTATTCGCACATCGGTCCGCTACTGACGCCGCCTCACGTGCCAACGTATTTTTTCCGCATTTTATACCCTATGCCGCATAACAGGTCATTTGACTTGTTTATAAAACTTTTCATTGGTTCATTTTACTTTTGGTTTCCTAATGATGGAAGGCTTGATCATATGACCTAAAAACAACACTTTTCATTGGATGAAAACTTTTTTTTCCCAAACGATGAAAGCCCCACCTTGTTTCTGGATGTTTCAGACTGAAGCTGGCGTCAGCATGAGAGCACCACCATCTCGTGGCTCCGTCGTGGTCATTCCGCGAGCAATCATGGCAGCCGCTCCCCACCAGAAGCCTACAGGAGTCGGGGGCCCCCAAAACTTTTGATGAATCCTCAAGGCGGAGGGGACGCTTTCGAGAATGGGGTCCAAGACCTAGCAGACAAGCGTCCGATTTCCAAGGTGTCCCAGGGCCATTTCAGTGGACCACGCCCAAAAAGGAAACAGCCTGCCGCCATTTTGAGAGTCCTGTGACAGCCGCCTATCGCTGCACCGCAAGAGTGGGCGCAACTCAGCTGAATTGCGGCTTTTGACACAGTGGACCCAAAAGCGGACGGAATGGCAACTGAAACGGTAAAGGGGCGCCCCACTACAACAGACGAGACTCCACCTGGAGAGGCCCGATCACGCCGCCTCCCCCGGGCGCCCACGCCGTTATTCGGAGCAGCATTGTAGGATACCAAAACCAGTGCGGCAACTTACTGGACATCACCTTGGTGCCATCGTTCTGCTGCCTTGGAACTATTCGCACAACAGTTTGCTACTGATGACCCACCCCCCGCGACGCCCCACGCCAGAAATCTGGACGTTGTGCTGCGTTGGGACTATTCGCACAGCCGACCGCTACTTCGTTGTTTTTCCCTAAAAATGTTTATATGTTATTACTGTTTTTGTTTTCTTGTATATATTTATAAGTTATTAAAGTTTTATAATCTTACTACTTTGTTGGAGTGCTATATATTTTTAATGTGACACATAATTGTAAAAACTTTGATGTACAAAGAGTCATCCCTGGAATCTTCCGCTTCAGGCTCGGTCCCCTCCCCAATCACAATACAGGATGGTTTTCAGATAATAGGAACGCGTCTGCTGTGACAGATCTCATCGAGTGTGGGCCTTGATCTACTATAACTCCTTTGAAGAGGGGTGATTCTTTACAGCTGGGGCCATAAACTACATCTGCAGGGCTAGCTGATACCCTAGGACCGGCCTGGACAATCGGACACAGAGGAAAAGCAGTGTCAGAGGGTGCGGTAGTGAATAGGGCGAAAGGGAGGTGTCGGGCGGGCACAGGGTGTGATTCTCAGGGAAGAGCAGCGCAGATGGGGGGTGGTTTATTACCCATGCATAAGACAGAGAGCGGGGGTGACCACTGCCTGGGGGAGATGCTTGCGAGGGTGGGGAGCCATGCTAAGGATCGACAGCGTGCACAGAGTGGGTCTGGTCAAGGCATCTAAAATGACTGCCGTGCACGACAAAAGTGTGGCATTTGAAAAAGGCAAGATGGCGCAGACAATGTTTTTCAACACTTCCTGATTTCCTTCGAATCGAACGTTAACAGACGTTGGGGCATATTACCAAAGTTAAGCGATATTTATCCCTAACGATGCTTAGCAACGATTTTTTTACCGCTAAGCATCGTCAGAAATTATCGCAGATAAACCTTGCTATTATCAAGGTTTATCGCAAATACGATAAAAAACGACCGCAATGCATTAATATCGCTGAAAACTCAGCGATATTCATGCATTACCGAGCTAATGCTCTTAGCCATGTTATCCACCTCCCATTGGATAACATGGCTAAGAACTGCTCAGGGCAGGTGCTAGCTTTTGGAGATATTCGCGCTTATCGCGAATATTTCCAAAAGTTGATAATAGGAGATAGCGATGTTAGCAACTGTTTCCAGTCGCTAACATCTTGGCATGCCCACTTTGCATGTCATTAGTGATAAATATCACTCACATGCAAAGTGGGGCCCAAGATGGTCGCTATCTCCTACTAGCCGTCGCTAACTGGTGTTAGCAACAGCTAGGTAATACAGATATAATTTTATCTCCGCGAAGCGGAGCGCTGTTACAGATATATATCTTGTTTTTGAACGTTAATTTCTCAAAATCCACTGAAGCACATATATTGAGACCTAGCAAAGGCACATCGAGCTACCAGTCCCTACAATTTTGCCAAGTTTCGTGCAAATCCATTCAGCCGTTCGATTATTATTATTATTATTTTTTTTTGCCCTTCGGGGCCCTTTTAAAACCTCCACATCAAACCTAAGAGGTCAAGGAGGATCTACTATGCCCCCTTATGGTCATTTGCCCCTTCGCTTTGGCCTCCTCTTGTCTCTCGATCCTACCGAGAGACAAGATGGCGGCCGCTACGGACTGTTTGCAATGTTTACTGACGCCGGAGAACCAATCAGCTTCGCAAACCTCCGTTACGCGAAGCGGGAGCGCTGTTACAGATATATATCTTTTTTGAACGTTAATTTCTCAAAATCCACTGGAGCACATATATTGAGACCTAGCAAAGGCACACCGGGCTACCAGTCCCTAATATTTTACCAAGTTTCGTGCAAATCCATTCAGCGTTCGATTATTATTATTATTTTTTTTTTTTGCCCCGCGGGGCCCTTTAAAACCTCCACATCAAACCTAGGGGGTCAGCGAGGATCTACTATGCCCCCTTATGGTCATTTGCCCCTTCGCTTTGGCCTCCTCTTGTCTCTCGATCCTACCGAGAGACAAGATGGCGGCCGCTACGGACTGTTTGGAATGTTCACAGACGCCGGAGAACCAATCAGCTTCGCTTCACAAAGCTCCGTACCGCGAAAAGTCCGCGAACCGGAGCGCTGCCCGGTCCGCTGTTACAGATATATATCTTTTTTTGAACGTTAATTTCTCAAAATCCACTGGAGCACATATATTGAGACCTAGCAAAGGCACATCGGGCTACCAGTCCCTACAATTTTGCCAAGTTTCGTGCAAATCCATTCAGCCGTTCGGGCTAAAAGTGAGGCCAACCGCCTATGGAAAACTCAATGTTAAAAAACACGTTTTGGGACCCCCCTTTTTTCTCGGCCCCCCTTGACGAACCCCCCCCAAATTTTCAAGGGCTGCTCAGAAACAAAATGTGCCATTTTCCTGAAGATTTCAGCCAATTCCGTCCACAAACGCCAAAGTTATTAGACATAGAATTTTCAAAAATCCCATAGAGAAAAAAATCCTAACTATATATACCTACTGGCGACCGCCAGTAGGTAATATATATATATATATTTATATATATATATATTCACTGAAAAAACCATAGGTTATAGACCATATATAGTTAGGAATTAGCATTTACAAAACCTTGAAAATTCACTGAAAAAACCATAGGTTATAGACCATATATAGTTAGGAATTAGCATTTAAAAAACCTTATTTTACTCACACAAAACCATTGAAATTCCATATATAGTTAGTTGCACTAACTATATATCGCGCACCCGCAATCCACTGCTGATCATGTCACATATTACATCATTCATGACATGGTCAGTGACATCACTGATGACAACATCCAGTGATTATGTGTTTCTGTAAAGTTTAAATATGTTTTACATATTGAAGAATGAGTGGATGTATAAGTGTCTGAATGAAGGTTTTAGTAGGTGCGTGATTGACTGTATGAGTGAGTGATTAAATGCGTCTTACTGAATGCACGGGTTAGTGACTAAACTGTCTAAAAGTGTGCATCAGTATGTCTGTTGTTGTGCAAGCTGCTGCACGTGTTGATCAGTAGCTATATAAGTAGCTATATGGGTTATTGATTGGTTGCACAAGTATTTGTATGGGAGACTGAGTGTGTGTATGGCTGGCTGGGAGGTGTGTGACTCTGTGCAGATCAATGTGTACTTGTATCAGTGATTCTATAAGAGAGTAACTATGTGTTAGTATATGTTTCAAAAATGTAAGGTGTTCTGTGTTTAACTGTATAGATGAGAAAATAGAAGTGTGATTGATTCTTTTCAGGACTGACTAGGTGTGTGAGTAACTCCATGGATGAGTGGCAGAGTGTGAGTGTCTGTATAGGTGTATGAGTGCATATGATAGTGTTGTAAAGATGAGTGATTGTATGTATGAATGATTGTATGAGTGAATGTGTGTGTAGACATAGGAATCAGTGAGTGCGTATGTAGTAACTAGTATTGGTGTGTCAATGGTTTCAAAAATGATACTCTCTATTTAACACTGGGTGTAACGGAGGTTATATTAGAGTGTGAGGAGATGCATTGTATTATCACATGAATGATATCATCAGTGATGTGATCATTGATGTCAAGTGAGATGTCATCAGTGATGTCATTTGAGATGTCATCAGTGATGTCATCAGTGATGTCACTGACCATGTCATGAATGATGTAATATGTGACATGATCAGCAGTGGATTGCGGGTGCGCGATATATAGTTAGTGCAACTAACTATATATGGAATTTCAATGGTTTTGTGTGAGTAAAATAAGGTTTTTTAAATGCTAATTCCTAACTATATATGGTCTATAACCTATGGTTTTTTCAGTGAATTTTCAAGGTTTTGTAAATGCTAATTCCTAACTATATATGGTCTATAACCTATGGTTTTTTCAGTGAATTTTCAAGGTTTTGTAAATGCTAATTCCTAACTATATATGGTCCATAACCTATGGTTTTTTCTGTGAATTTCATTGGTTTTTTAACAGCTAATATCTGTAGCTGTAAAATGTATTCTTCTTTAAATCCAAAAAGATATTTTATATGTTTATGAATAATTTTTTTTTTAAATATTTTTTTTTCTTCGTTCCCGCTTCGCAAATCGGGAAGCTTCCCGTTAGCTGACCTTGATGCCGCGAAATAGACCGCGAGCCGGTAAACGTTTCTTTACCGCAAGTGCCGCGTTACAAAACAACATCGTGACGCCTCCCGTCCGCATGACGTTTCACGTTGTCGCGTGATACGTCATATGACGTACTACGTTAGCGAACTGGTACGCGAAGCGAGTCGCAAAGCGCAGGTTTCTGGAAGCAAACCGGGAGGCCCTGCAAAGTGCTTAACGTAAACACAGCAAGTCATGTGACTTGGTAATAACACTTTTCATTGGTTCATTTCACTTTTGGTTTCCTAATGATGTAAGACTAGGTCATTTAATCTAAAATGAACACTTTTGATTGGTTGAGAACTCTTGTTTTTCCCAAATGATGAAAATCCCTCCTTCTTTCCTCACTTTGACTTTCATCATTGTGAGAGAAAGACCCTTTGTGATCACTGAGCAATGGCTTCTTTAGTAGCTTCAGCTGGTGCTTCCCCACCACCTCCACCACATCCAAGGAAGAGTGGACCACCTGCTCAAGTTATAATTCAACAAGAAGAAGAAGAAGAGGAACAGGAGGACGAGCACGAAGAGAGGCAGTTTTTGCCTGAGCAGCCCAGGACGTCTCACCGGAAAGAAAACTTCATTTGGCAATTTTTTAAAATTCCCAAAGGTCAGAAAAAAGTAAATGCAAGATACGTAACTTGCCTTATATGTCAAGATAGACTGTCCAGAGGGACCGACAAAAAATACAGTTTCGGAAACTACACAATGCATCGCCATATGACTAGGTGGCATCCTAACAACTACAGTGCTGCACAGTTTCGGAACGACCTAGATAATCTCCCTATTATGGCCAGAAGATCTGTTGTACCGGAAGTAACGGGACCAGAGGGCAGGGAGATGGTGCCAAATATACAAATGAGATTTGGTGAAGTAAAACACACCTGCATATTTTGCGATGGATTCATTTCCTACGGAGAAAGAAGCATCACTCTGATCAACAGAGCTATTGACTATCATATGCAAGTTTGTCCGAAACGCCCAAAATAATAAATACTTCTTTTTTTTGTTTTGTTGCTCCTGTTGAGCCCTTTACAATGAATCGTTTTCATTGCCCCCTCCAAGAAAAACCCCAAAAAATATAAAACTGTTCCGAAAAATTCAAAAACAGTAAAAAAATGTTCAGAAAAATAAAAAAAAAAGTTCTTTTCAGAACTACCTCCCCGTTATTAAAAAATTGGTACAATATTTGGAACTGTGCCAACCTCTATTTCTCTTAGTTCGCTTCCTAGTTCGCTCGCCGGTACGCGAACTGGAAGCGAACCAAAAACAGTAAGTATAAGGGAGGGAAACACACACTTATGTTAAAATAAAGACAGCTATAGGGGAGTAAACTAGAGATACTATTACCCGTAATCCACTGCTGATGATGTCACATATTACATCATTCATGACATGCTCAGTGACATCATCAGCAGAGGATTGCGGGTTTTTTGACAACATGCCTTATCCACGGTTTAATAACGCTGCCTTTTGCTTTATATAAGTTTTCAAATTGTATGAAATATATACCAATAGTTCGTTATGAACCTTTAGGTAGTGCTTTTCTTCATGAGGTCTGGTCGCTTCCATACACATACAGATGTTTCAAAGATGATCAAGAAGTTTATCTGAATGGAGAGGAATGCACTGAGACGCCAGATCATTCACTAATGTGTAGGCACATACAGTTACACGGTTCATGCAACAAACACCGACCAAATATGGCTTGCGTGTTGCAAGGCACGCCAGTTCCTGCTATCATCCCCACGTTCAAGTTGTTGGAAAATGGTAGTTATTTGATGCTCAATAATGAAGATTGTTCTGAGTTAATTAAAAGTATTCCTTTTATCGTAACAGTAAGTGAACGGGTTATTTGCTGCAGAAATGTTCTATTTCCTCCCACACATGAACATAGGGAGTTTTCAATCTGGCCACAAATACCAACCTTGGGACACGTTTCAACGGCATGGCAAGAATAAGAGCTCTTTTGTCTCAGAGAGAGGTGGCCTTGAGTTCGGCCCGTGAAACTTTCGTACTTCACATAGCGAACACCCGTACAGAGGTGCACACCCTTTTCAATTAAGATTTGCCTTTCAATTTCAGCAACATGTTTCCGACTATCTTTAACGCATCCTCCACAAAGTCCCTGACACACTTTTTTAAAGTTGTTACCAGTGGTCTCGTGACTTCATTTGAGAAAATCTTTGGAGTCATCCCTGCTTCCTTTCATTGTATTTTCTGCACTCTGGTTCGTGGATTGGCATTTTTACTTGCATTACCAGCGGACGCTCTTGTGCTTTTTTACATTTTTAAATATGGATGTCCCTCCTATGCAACCTCCGACCCTGCAGCTGCTGACACTGTTCCGCAATCGCATGCTAGAATATTATGGCACAATGCCGTTGGCGATATTAAGCACGGCATATGGATTATCTTTTCGGTTCTCCTACTTCACCTGTGTCCAGCCTGTATTTCACTGCCTGACCTGTGATTTCGATTGGGCCATTGATTTGTGTCTCTGCGGACCGGTTTCTCCTGACGTCGACTTTAATCAGCTGATGACTCCTATCATTACTCACGAGTTGGTTTGTCCTGGCGAAAGGATTATGGCTGTGGCATTGATGCATGGACTACTTGGTCCCTGGAATTTACTGGCGGCAGCACAGTCTTTCTTGGAAGAGAGCTTTCTTGAAAACCCACCGAGCTGTCCTCTGATGGTGATAGAGGATCCGGTGCTGGGAGAGCACGTATGTTCTTTTCCGCTTTTAAATTGGATGGCTGAACTGTTTTCGGATGAAGACGGTGACTTCCTATTGGAGGCTGTTGCAGCTTATTTTGCATACACAGTTATGTCATAGACCTTTTTCATGTTTGATATGCTGAGTACTAGCATTTCATTGACAATTTATTGACTTATTTGTCAAGTTTTTATTATTTACCTTGCCTATTGGCTTAAGACTCGATAAAGTACTTGGCTGTTTTATTTTTCTTTAGCATTAAATTTTCCTAGTTTTTAATGCTTTACCTTGCGGACCGTCCACATATAAACTTGCAATCTGCTCTCATGAGATGGCACTCCTATTATCTTATTCAGTTCGTTTCCGGATCATGAGGAGGTGTCATCTAGGTCCTGGATATCTTTACACCGTGTTAAGTTAGCATGGGCTCATTACCGGTTTAAACGCCATTTTTCCTTTTTTGCAACTTCTGCACACGACACTTAGTTGTTGCTTTAGCTTTCCACCTAGTAGTTCATCGTGGTTTACATGAGAATAATATGTTATTGGTCTACTATCTGCTTTACTTGTTAAACTATATCTGTACAGCGAGTGCTAAAGTTTCAAGAACAACACGATACAGAATTGTTATGAGGTCTGATCTCCACGACTTCATACTCATAACATAAGTGCAACTTCTGCCAATTCTGGGCATGAGGCGGGTTTTATATTGCTTTGCCGAACACACATACACAACAGTTGATGCGGTTCACATGAAGAGAGAGCTGGTGTATGGTGATGTGATTCCTTCAAATCTAAGACACTAAAGTATGGGCACGCCCTAAACCAACACAAAGAGACCTTCTTAGCAAATAATATAATATGTGTATTAGGGAGGGTGAGATATAAGCAGCCGCGGGCCGTGGAGGGAGTTACGATGGGGCAGGGAGGCGGGGAGGGGGAGAAGCAGGGTGGAGCCCTCTCTACCTTGCCCCTCCCCCTCCCCGCCTCCCTGCCCCACCGTAACTCCCTCCACGGCCCGCGGCTGCTTATAAGTGTTGCTAACTCTTATTCATTTACAGCATGTTAACATACTGTCACCATTCGCTTTTTATGTACTAGTAACTATGCTGGTAATTTTGCTACTGATAATATGTGTACTTGTATTCTCCACCCTGCTTCTCCCCCTCCCCGCCTCCCTGCCTCACCGTAACTCCCTCCACGGCCCGCGGCTGCTTATAAGTGTTGCTAACTCTTATTCATTTACAGCATGTTAACATACTATCACCATTCACTTTTTATGTACTAGTAACTATGCTGGTAATTTTGCTACTGATAATATGTGTACTTTTATTATCTAAGGTACTACGCCTGAGAAGACGGCATTAGTAAATAAACATTTCAAATACACATCTGTTCTTCTTAACTCCATGTTCTGGTTTCTAAGAAATCTATAACGACCGACTGTTCATGAGTTCCACGTATCCTGAGGTACTATAAGTTCATATTCTGGATTGTCTAAACATTGAGAGTTTGTTATATCCAATGTGACACTGTACCTAGCTTGCTAAGGAGTTTTTGATTACTAACGTGAGTTTTGGGACACCCTAATTCGCAGAGGTTCCAATCCTCTGTCCACAGTTCTGTGTGACAACAGAAACCCTGCGACAGGGGCACCCCCGACCCTTGCTGGAGCTTCATCACACTTGCGATACAACTCCAGCAATGCATTCGCCGAGGTTCCAATCCTCTGTCCACAGTTCTGTGTGAGAACAGAAACCCTGCGACAGGGGCACCCCCGACCCTTGCTGGAGCTTCATCACACTTGCGATACAACTCCAGCAATGCGCCACCTTTACGGCACAGATACATCACGCATCTGTGCTGTTTTTGCCCCATGATGCGCCGCATTGTAAATGCAGCACACCATAGGTGACGGAACAGCGGCACAGAATGACTAACACATCCCTGGTGATGCGCCAGTCATCATAAATGTATCCCTATGCTTCTTATCTTGTTAGAGATGAACCGCCATATATATCATCAAAGTTTTTTGCATTTCCTAAATAGCGAACTTTAAGGAATAAATAGCGATTCTTTACCATTCCTAGTTTGCGATGAGCTATTTGCTAATTAGCCGAATGTAGCCCAATGAAGCCCAATGTAGCCCAATGTAGCCCAAAGATGGCCGCCAGACACACAAAAAAACAAATGTAGCCCAAATATCAGCCAGATGTAGCCCAACTATAGCCCAGTGACAGAATGACCAATCAGCTTCGCAAACCTCCGTTACGCGAAGCGGAGCGCTGTTACAGATATATATCTTTTTTTGAACGTTAATTTCTCAAAATCCACTGGAGCACATATATTGAGACCTAGCAAAGGCACATCGGGCTACCAGTCCCTAATATTTTGCCAAGTTTCGTGCAAATCCATTCAGCCGTTCAATTATTATTATTATTATTTTTTTTTGCCCCGCGGGGCCCTTTTAAAACCTCCACATCAAACCTAGGGGGTCAGCGAGGATCTACTATGCCCCCTTATAGTTATTTCCCCCTTTGTTTTGACCTCCTCTTGTCTCTCGATCCTACCGAGAGACAAGATGGCGGCCGCTACGGACTGTTTGGAATGTTGACAGACGCCGGAGAACCAATCAGCTTCGCTTCACAAAGCTCCGTTGCGCGAAAAGTCCGCGAACCAGAGCGCTAACCGGTCCGCTGTTACAGATATATATCTTTTTTTAAACGTTAATTTCTCAAAATCCACTGGAGCACATATATTGAGACCTACAAAAGGCACATCGGGCTACCAGTCCCTACAATTTTGCCAAGTTTCGTGCAAATCCATTCAGCCGTTCGGGCTAAAAGTGAGGCCAACCGCCCTATGGAAAACTCAATGTTAAAAACATGTTTTGGGACCCCCCTTTTTTCTCGGCCCCCACTGGACGAACCCCCCCCAAATTTTCAAGGGCTGCTCAGAAACAAAATGTGCCATTTTCCTGAAAATTTCAGCCAATTCCGTCCACAAACGCCAAAGTTATTAGACATAGAATTTTCAAAAAACCCATAGAGAAAAAATCCTAACTATATATACCTGCTGGCGACCGCCAGTAGGTAATATTACCTACTGGCAGTCGCCAGTAGGTATATATAGTTAGGATTTTTTTGAATAGGGATTTCTGAAAATTCTATGTTGAATAACTTTGGCGTTGATGGACGGAATTGGCTGAAATTTTCAGGAAAATTGCACATTTTGTTTCTGAGCGTCCCCTGAAAGTTTGGGGGGGTTTCGTCAAGCGGGGGCCGAGAAAAAAGGGGGGTCCCAAAACATGTTTTTAACATTGAGTTCTCCATAGGGCGGTTGGACTCACTTTTAGCTCGAACGGCTGAATGGATTTCCACAAAACTTGGCAAAATTGTAGGGACTGGTAGCCCGATGTGCCTTTGCTATGTCTCAAGATATATGCTCCAGTGGTTTTTACGAAAATTAACTTTGAAAAATATATATTGGGCTACATTGGGCTATATATATGTTAGAGCCCAAATGTAGCCCAATGTAGCCCAATGTAGCCCAATGTAGCCCAAAGATGGCCACCAGAGACAACAAAAAACAAATGTAGCTCAAATATCAGCCAGATGTAGCCCAACTATAGCCCAGTGACAGAATGTCCCAGAGTGTTCTAAAGAACAACTAGAGCGCTAACAGTCTTACTTATGACAAAAGTATGGCACACCTGAAGTCATCTTGATTGGAATAAAGTGTTAACACTTAAAGCATTTAATTTGCAAAGGAACAAAATGAGGGGGTTCATTTTGCCATAGAAATTATGATTAGTGCTGAAGAAAGAAAAATGAGGGCACATTTTGAGTGACTTCTCAAATCCTCTTATATTTCATTAAAAAAATTCTGATATGCAGTCTCCCAAGATGGCCACCAGAGACAAAAGAGCCCAAATGTAGCCCAAATATCAGCCAGATGTAGCCCAACTATAGCCCAATGACAGAATGTCCCAGAGTGTTCTAAAGAACAACTAGAACGCTAACAGTCTTACTTATGACAAAAGTATGGCACACCTGAAGTCATCTTGATTGGAATAAAGTGGTAACACTTAATACATTTAATTTGAAAAGGAACAAAATGAGGGGTTTCATTTTGCCATAGAAATGTTATATATATATATATATATATATCACTGAAAAAACCATAGGTTATAGACCATATATAGTTAGGAATTAGCATTTACAAAACCTTGAAAATTCACTGAAAAAACCATAGGTTATAGACCATATATAGTTAGGAATTAGCATTTACAAAACCTTATTTTACTCACACAAAACCATTGAAATTCGCATATATAGTTAGTTGCACTAACTATATATCGCGCACCCGCAATCCACTGCTGATCATGTCACATATTACATCATTCATGACATGGTCAGTGACATCACTGATGACATCTCAAATGACATCACTGATGACATCACTGATGACATCTCAAATGACATCACTGATGACATCACTGATGACATCTCAAATGACATCACTGATGACATCACTGATGACATCTCATTTGACATTACTGATCACATCACTGATGACATCATTCATGTGATAATACGATGAACCTCTTCAGACTCTAATATAACCTTAGATACACTCAGTGTAAACAGACGCTCACAGACTGTCACTCATCCATGGAGTTACTCACACACCTAGTCAGTCATGCAAAGAATCAATCACACCTCCATTTCCTCAACTATACAGTTATACACACCTTACTTATTCAAACATATACTAACACATATTTACTCTCTTATACAATCCCTGATACAAGTTCACAATGATCCATACAGCCACTCACACATTCACTGGCTCTTATGCACAGTTATTTATATATGTCAACTCTCACATGTACTGTGTTTTACATATGTACTTACTTTGACATGTAGCACTGAGATATCCATTCACTCACCAATACACTCATGCACACAGTCAACCGCCCATACAGCTGTTTCCACATGCACTTTTGAACCCATACATCTAGTGAATCAACTGCTCAAACATCTATGCACAGAGTCATACACCTCCCAGCCACCCACACACACACTCAGTCTCCCACACAAATACTTGGGCAACCAATCAATAACCCATATAGTTACTCATATAGCTACTGATCAACACATGCTGCAGTTTACAGAACAACAGACATAATGATGCACAAATTAAGACAGTTTAGTCACTAACCCATGCACTCAGTGAGACACATTTAATCACTCACTCATACAGTCAGTCATGCACCTACTAAATCCTTCATCCAGACACTTATACATCCACTCATTCTTCAATATGTAAGACATATTGTAACTTTACAGAAACATACAGTCACTGGATGTTGTCATCAGTGATGTCATCAGTGTTGTCATTTGGGATGTCATCAGTGATGTCATCAGTGATGTCACTGACCATGTCATGAATGATGTAATATGTGACATGATCAGCAGTGGATTGCGGGTGCGCGATATATAGTTAGTGCAACTAACTATATATGCGAATTTCAATGGTTTTGTGTGAGTAAAATAAGGTTTTGTAAATGCTAATTCCTAACTATATATGGTCTATAACCTATGGTTTTTTCAGTGAATATATATATATATATATATATATATATGACTGGAAACCTCCTTCGTGAAAAAAGAGTAGAGACCACATCGGGGGAAACCATGGAAGCAGCTTTATTGGCATCGGTTTGGCGAATGCATTTCGGCAAGATTTGCCTTCTTCAGCGCCCACAAAGTTCTTGCTGCTTTCAAATATGCAATATGTTGTGTCCTGCCGCCCACTTTGTAGAAGTAGGTCGGCTCCGCCCCCTATGTCGATGGTCCACCACCTGTTGCAGCTTGCTGTGTGGCAGGAAACTTCAACTCCCAGAATACCCTATCCGGGGATCCAGAAGGTGGTGATAGGAATAGAACCCCTGTGGGGTGGGCGGATGAGCGGACTTGCGTTTGAACAGCCATGCTGCAAGTTTGTGTGATGACAGCAAAGTTCTCCCTTGGGTCCCCACACCGCATCAGCCAGCGAATTCAGGTTAGTATTCCAGCGGGGGCAGATATGGCAGTGCACATCACCCAGCGCCAAGTAAGTACCTGGCAACCGCTCTGTCCTTCCCAAACGTCGTGGCGAGCTCCGGAGTAATCCAACACCTTGGAAACAAAAAAAGTTCTGCCGAGACAGAGCCAGTATTCTCCGTGCCTCTTGTGATGCGGGGGCCTCTAGACTGCGACTCTGGCACTCGCAGAAATGAATGACTGGAAACCTCCTTCGTGAAAAAAGAGTAGAGACCACATCGGGGGAAACCATGGAAGCAGCTTTATTGGCATCGGTTTATATATATACCTACTGGCGGTTGCCAGTAGGTAGGTTATAGTTAGGACCGAGCTACCATAGGAAATCCGCAACATTCTATTGGGAATAACTCTGGCGCCGGTTGAGGAATTTGCGTGTAATTTTCCAAAATTATGGCCAGCTCCGCTCCGCTCCTTCCCTGAAAGTTTCGGCGGTATTGGTGAAGTTGGGGCTGAGAAAAAAGGGGAGTCCCAAAACGTGTTTTCCCCATGTTAATTTCCATAGGACGTTCTGACATGTCTACAGCCCGAACCGCTGAACGGAATTACGCAAAACTTTGCAAAATTGTAGGGACTGGTACGCAGATGTGCCTTTGCTATATTTGGTGAAAACTGATCCAGTGTTTTTTTTTTTTAAATTAACTTCAAAAACACATATATATCTATGGGCGTGCTCCGAGCGCTCACCGGTACGCGTACCGGGGAGCGCACCCGGCGCGCTACGGGAGTGCATGAGCAGAAAGCTGATTGGCTGTCGAATGTCTGTCAACATTCTAAACAGTCCGGATAGTCTGCCATCTTGTGTCTCAGTAGAATCGAGACACAAGAGGTTAAAAAAAAGGGGGAAATGATTAAAAGGGGGCAGGGTAGACACCCCCTGACCCCTTAGGTTTTTTGAGGGGGGCCTAGAAGGACTCTGAAGGGCAAAACAACTATTTATTTTTTTTAAAAATGTTCACGGGTGAGCGCTGGTTCCGTTCTCATGTGCGCTCTCCGGTACCCTGAGCGCACCACGGGGAAAAACAGTGTAAAAAATTAGAGTAACAAAATAATTTAGAGTGCTTAGAGGTAGGGTAGCTCTGAAAAGAGCTGTTGTGTTATGTGAGTGTTTCTTGTACCTACAAGAAGGTACCAAAGCAGAGTCTCAAATTCAAGAGGAAGACTCTATTCCCCTCATCTGTAAAATGTACACTATCTCTCCTATAGATGCCTTGCATGTTGTAATGCAAGTTGTTGTGGTAAATGGAACCCATACCATAGTCTCTGAGGAAAGCAGAAACAGATTTATTTACATGTGTCCTTGCTTTCTCAATCTGTGGACAAAATTGCTTGGACCAGTTCCATTTTTGCCTTTGGCATATATTAGAAAATACCAAGGCAGTATTTGGAATAAGTGACATCAATTGCCCAAAGATGTCCTTTAAAAGCATTTCCAGACCTACCCCAGTCAAAGTGCCTAGGTCATTTCCACCACAGGGCACAATTATAAGGTCAGGGTATGGAAGATGCATAAAGGATTTTATCAATGGTATCAATTGGTGACTTCTTAATCCTCTCTGTCCAATCCACACAATGTCCACATTTGGTAATTCAAGGTTGTAAATCTCTCTGTTGCTTGCAGAATTTTTCACTCCAGAAGCCCAGAAGACATAGCTATGACCCACAAACCAGACTTTTGGCATCTTGAAGGTTGATGTGCTTTTATTCAGATGAGTTGTGGAAATGAAATGGCAGTTTGAAAGTAGGAATTATTAAAAAAAAGTGGTTGAGATTCAGTGCACTTGAAAACCCAGAAATGATTGGTGCTTTCTTAAAAATCTCGACTGAAAATTAGGGTGCATGCTTTTTTTTTTAAAGAAGTCATTTCAATGGTTGAGAAAAAGTCATTTAAAGAAACATTGCACTTGATTAGCTAGTACATTGTTTGGTCAAACACCCTTGGTGGATTCTTTTGCAACATAGTATGATGAAGTAACATGTAATCTACCATGACTTTAAAAAACATGTTCTTCCATATTTTTAAAGACTTCAACTAAGCATATTATTCACCCAGATCTATTTAAAATCAAGCTTGATTCACAGTGTGATCTTAGGCACATGACCAGGATGTTACATATAATCTACCATGTCTGTCTCTGCAAGTAGTATGTGTGTTTCTCCTCATATTATTTCACTGTCTCTACAGACCAAAAACAGGCCACCTATATATAAACAAGACATAACATTAATTTCTCATTACATGTAACATCCTGGTCATGTGCCTAAAATCACACTGTGAGTGAATCTTAATTCACCCATCAGGGTTATCCTAGGCACATGACCAGGATGTAACATGTAATCTACCATGTTTTTAAAAAACATTTACTTTCATATTTTTAAAGATATCAACTTAGCATATTATTCACCCAGATCCATTTAAAATCAAGCTTGACTTCTTAATCCTCTCTGTCCAATCCACACAATGTCCACATTTGGTAATTCAAGGTTGTAAATCTCTCTGTTGCTTGCAGAATTTTTCACTCCAGAAGCCCAGAAGACATAGCTATGACCCACAAACCAGACTTTTGGCATCTTGAAGGTTGATGTGCTTTTATTCAGATGAGTTGTGGAAATGAAATGGCAGTTTGAAAGTAGGAATTATTAAAAAAAAGTGGTTGAGATTCAGTGCACTTGAAAACCCAGAAATGATTGGTGCTTTCTTAAAAATCTCGACTGAAAATTAGGGTGCATGCTTTTTTTTTTAAAGAAGTCATTTCAATGGTTGAGAAAAAGTCATTTAAAGAAACATTGCACTTGATTAGCTAGTACATTGTTTGGTCAAACACCCTTGGTGGATTCTTTTGCAACATAGTATGATGAAGTAACATGTAATCTACCATGACTTTAAAAAACATGTTCTTCCATATTTTTAAAGACTTCAACTAAGCATATTATTCACCCAGATCTATTTAAAATCAAGCTTGATTCACAGTGTGATCTTAGGCACATGACCAGGATGTTACATATAATCTACCATGTCTGTCTCTGCAAGTAGTATGTGTGTTTCTCCTCATATTATTTCACTGTCTCTACAGACCAAAAACAGGCCACCTATATATAAACAAGACATAACATTAATTTCTCATTACATGTAACATCCTGGTCATGTGCCTAAAATCACACTGTGAGTGAATCTTAATTCACCCATCAGGGTTATCCTAGGCACATGACCAGGATGTAACATGTAATCTACCATGTTTTTAAAAAACATTTACTTTCATATTTTTAAAGATATCAACTTAGCATATTATTCACCCAGATCCATTTAAAATCAAGCTTGACTCATAGTGTGATCTTAGGCACATGACCAGAATGTTACATATAATCTACCATCTCTGTCTCTGCAAGCAGTATGTGTGTCTCTGTTCATATTATTTCACTGTCTCTACAGGCCAAAAACAGGCCACCTATAAATAAGCAAGACATAACATTAATTAGTAAATCGTTTTTGACACAAAGCAAAGCACATGTAATGTAAATCAGCCTTTTGTTGTATACTAATGTTTATATTGTTTACTTATTGTAATTGCTATGTAATATGTTTGTAGTGGTCTATAATATGTTATTTTTTCTTTACCACAGATTCTAATCATCTATACAAAGAAAGAAAAATATGCCATCCGAACAAAGACGTGAAAAACTTTATAAAAAAAATTTAAGGTCTAAGGAAAAAAAAACAAGACTCAACCAAAACAAAATCTTCAGAGAAAAAAAATTATGCTCCTGGTAAGCAAACAAAAAAATTTCTCAGGAACTTATTGAAATGTAAAAAAAAACGTGTGTTTTCAAACAAGAATAAGACACCTGTAATTAGAAAGAAGACAGTGTGTCCCTCTAAAATGTTAGACCTGTACAAGGAGATCATATTGTCTATAGCAATACAAGGAGAAATCACTTTATTGAAATTCGTAGACGAATGATTTATAACAGAATTATAATTAATTTATTAAAAATTGTGAAGAGGTATCAAAAAAAGACCGCTTTTTACAAGAAAAAAAACATAGTTAAGATTGTGGATGAAGCATTTAAAGTGAAAAATAAATTGTTTAGTTTAGTAATGAATAGGATTCGTACACTCGATAAGTTAATCAATGTGTTCAAATCAAAATGTAAGTGGAGGAGAGTAATTAATCAGACTCATTTTGAATGGAAGCATAGTTCTAGTTGTGAGCCATTTTTTAATGAAGAAAGTTACTTTCAGGATAATGATTTGGTGCATGCAGTTGACACCAGTGGTCGAGCATATGAATTGAAGGACGGTTGTCCGGTTGAAAAAGAAGAGATTGTGCCTAGAAATACAGAAGAAGTGTTAGCTGATGAAGTTTTAGGGAGATGTCCTAAGGCTCCAGTGTATACTTGGAATTGTAGTAGTATTTGTAGTGTGCGCCAGGATTCAATTGATTTGTTTCGTAGTTTCTTACGGACATATACTAAGAAAAGTTTGAAACAAAAAATGAAAATTTTTCAAGAGTTAGATCCTTGTAGAGTGAGAGAAAAAACAGGTTTACAAGGGCATTCACTGGCTTGTCTTTCAAGAAAAGTATGTCAGAGTGTTTTTAACCATTTTAGGATGTTAGCAGTGCATCATAATAAATTGACAAAATTAGTGAGAAGGTTGTATTATGCAAAAAGTCCAGCACTTAAACTAAAACAGTTAAACAGTTCTCTTTTGCATGGAACTGAATTAGATGTCAAAAACATTTGTGATGAAATTGAGTTTTGTTACTTTGGTGAAAAAGAGGTCAGTGCAGAAATTGATACAGTAAAAGAAGTTAAAGTAGAAGAGAATGTAGAGATTTTAAGTACAGAAAAATTTAAAAATGAAATTACAAAGTTTAAGGTCAATTCAAGTGAAAGGCCTAATTTTACTTGTGTGTGTTGTCGACGAACTCATTATAAGCATCAGACTAGATTAGTTGATTTATATGTAAAAAGCAAAAAGATAAATAATAATGAGTGGAAGGATTTTGCAACTTATTTGTTGGTTGAAAATTGGTTTGATTTGGGTTTTGATCAACGTATTTGTAAATATTGTTATAATAAATTAAATGAAAACAGAATGCCTGCTAGAGCTGTTCAAAATAATCTGGAGTTGGTAGACATTCCTTCTGATTTGATGGATTTAAATACCTATGAGTCTATTCTGATTCAATGTGTGCATCCTTTTCAGGCTATTGTTCGCATGGAGCCTAAGACAGGGAAATTGCCTCCTTCAGATTCACAGAGAGGATTAAAGGGAAGAGTTGTTTATTTGCCTCTAGATTTTAAGAAAAATATTGATACAATTGGTGTCGAAAAAGTAGAAGAGGAACCTCTGGTTATTCTAGTTAATGGTGTTCCGACAAAAAGTAAGAAAATCTGGCAAGAATTAGTGGATGTTAGGAAAGTCAAAAAGGCAACGTTGTATCTGGGAAAAATAATCAGTACTATAAAAATGTGTATGTGGGAGAAGAGGAAACAACTGTACAAGACGACACTGATGTCTCTGCTGGGCAAATAGAAAAAGTTGATGTCTCTAGATGTGAAGAAATTTATGAACATTATAGTGTTCATCGATTGTATTCCAAAGAAGTAATGGGGAATGCTATTGACTTGTTTCAGATGCCAAAGGAAGTCCCATTAGTGTATGGGAAGAAAGTTTGGAAGCTCGTTGTTTTCCACAGTTATTTCCAACAGGTGAAGGTGGACGATATGACAACCGACCTGTTCAAATTCCTGCATCTGAATACCGGACTTCAAGATTATATGCAGAAGATCCAAGTTTTCGTCAATGCATTCCATATTTGTTCCATCTACTGTCTGAGAGTGATTTGTCTGGACTTTCTTATGCAGTAAACCATATACTGAAAAGTGGAACACCTCTACAAAATGTTTCGGCAAGGGATTTTATGGATAAAGTGAAACTGCAAGACAGTGTTTTGGAATCTCAGCTAATTAATCTCATGGAATGTCAGCATGGTACTAACGAGTATTGGTACCATTGTCATGGGGAATTTAAATGTATGCTAAGAAACTTAGGAACTCCTACATGGTTCCTCTTTCTTAGCTGTGCTGAGTATGCTTGGGAAGACTTACTTGAATTTCTACGAGAGGCAAATAAAAACATTGAAAATATTGAATACAAGACACCTGGAGAACTGTGCTCTTTGGATCCAGTTAATGTATGCAGATATTACAATCATATGTTTGAAGCTATGATGTCTTTTATTACAAACAAAAAAAATCCTCCGCTTGGAGAGGTGTTGGATTTCTTTTGGAGAAAGGAGTATCAAGCAAGAGGTGCTCCTCACATACATATGCTACTATGGATTAAAGATGCACCAAAATTTGGAACAGATTCAGATGAAAAAGTGATGAGTTTCATTGAGCAGTATTCTACATGTGCTATTCCGAAAAGTACAGTAGAAAACAATTTAAGACATCAAGTTAGACACTTTAAAACCCATTGTTGTGGGAAATACTGTCGTCGAAAATACAAATCCAAGGACAAGTTCTACACGAAATGTCGTTTTGCATTTCCACGTCCAGTAACATCAAAAGGAAGAGTCATCAATTTTATGTCTTCTCTGCGACATACAGTGACAAGAAAATCACCCAAAAATACATACAACCTAAGAAGAAATGAGGAATCCAAATTCATTAATGATTACAACCCAGTCATTTTGTCCATGTGGAATGCTAACATGGATATTCAATATGTGGCTGACAACTCTATTGCTGTGGCTCAATATGTGACGTCTTACATCACAAAATCAGAAAAGACGGAACTGAAGGAAATGTGGGAGGAAATTTCACATGAAAAGAGTCTAAGCAAGAAATTATACAGTTGCAGTCTGAAGATGTTGTCGCATCGAGAAATTGGAGCATATGAATGTTCTGATCGGTTATCATCAGCAAGTCTATATGCCAAATCTAGAACCATCATTTGGGTAAGTCTAGGTCTTGCTGCAACACGAAACCGAGTTTTGAAATCTGTACAAGAAATAGAGTACTTGACGGAGAAAGAACCAGACAGTACAGATATTTTGAAGACAAACATGTTGGATACATACTATCCAAATAGAAGTACTCACCTTGAGAACGTTTGTCTCTATGAAGTTCTGCAAACTATACTTTTAAAAACAACGTCACAGAAGACATCAATGAAGGTGTATATGCTGTAATTGGATGTGAAGGCTGTCTAGTGAAACAAAGAAAAGGCCATTTGATTAATCATCGAAAATTGAGTTGTGAATCTCCAGACAAAAGGGAATTTTATTTCTTAGCTCTTTTGCAACTCTTTAAGCCTTGGCGTACAGAAGAGAAACTACTTGGAGATTTTCTTACTTATGAAGATTCGTTCAATGCAACCAAGGATACGATAGAATGTCCTGTTTTTTCAAATTATCTACAAATGTTGAACGAGGATATACAGCAAGAAGCTACAATTGCAGCAGAGATTGCTAGAGACAGTTCTCAAGATAGTTAGAGTTCTGCTTCATTGAGTCGGGATCCACTAAAAGGACCAATTATACAAAATGAAGCTGCCACTGCCATGGATGAAGTTGAAAGAGCCATGGAACAAGCTCAGGAGGATGGAGTTCACTTAGAAGATTTGGAAAAAGAACTAAACGTTGAGCAGAGACAAATATATGACGAAGTCACAGAACACATTGAGCATGGTTTATCTCATGAGAAAAAAGAGTGCTCATGTACATCATTTATACCTGTCCAACTGTATGTGAGTGGAGAAGCAGGAACTGGAAAAAGTTTCCTGATTAAAGCGATTGCAACATATTTGCAGAAAACAACAGAGTCATCGCTCTCTTGTGTTGTTACTGCTCCAACTGGGTTGGCAGCACACAACATTAAAGGGATTACTTTACATCGCTTTTTGATGCTGCCAGTAAAGCATGATAACAAATTACAATACCACAAGCTATCTGGAGAAGCTTGTTGTGAAGTTTCAAGAGTGCTAAAGAAAATGAAACTTCTTATCATTGATGAAGTAAGCATGGTATCAAATGTAATGCTTGCTTTTGTGCATTTAAGGCAAACACATCATTGTTTTTGGAGATCTACTGCAACTAACTCCAGTGAAAGGACAGCCAGTGTTTAAAATGCGTACGCATGAAGATACCAGGGAGTGCTTAGGAAGCATTGGAACTGTTAACATATGGTTAAATTTCAAATATGCAGAACTGCTTCAAAATATGCGACAGGCAAAGGATGAAGATTATAAAAATATTCTACAAGATGTAAGAATTGGAAAACTAACTGAGCATGGCAAAGAAGCTTTACATGGACGATTAATTTCTAATGTGTTTCCAAATGAAAGTATTCTCCCAGATAATATTTTTAAGAAAATTCCTGAAAACAAATCTGTCATATGCTTGATGCCAACTCTGCAAGAATGTTCAATCTTCAACAACAACATGTTAAAGTTGGAAAATCAAGAGATTGTGAAACTCGAAGCTATTGATAAAATCGAACATGAAGGAGCAACTATGATTTTGTCAGAAAAGTTGAAATCAAAATTGGATTCTTTAGAGAAGACAATATCTAAAACTGCTGGTATGGAAAAGACTCTGTATGCATCTTTAAATTGTCCTGTAATTTTATGACGTAATTTACATGTGGAAAGAGGATTAGTAAATGGAGCAATGGGTCATGTTGTGGATTTTGTGAATTACCGAAATAGAGATGGAATTGAGTTTATAAAAATTACATTTGATGGTATTGAAGAAATACAACAAATCAGTCGTTGTTCTGCCCGATTTTTGCTTGTGAAAGATTTATATGTCCGCAGAAAACAGTTTCCTGTTTCTTTGGCATATGCAGTGACTATTCATAAATCTCAAGGTTTAAGTGTTGATAGTGCTTTGGTGAATATTGGAAATTCTGTGTTCAATGAGGGCATGGCATATGTTGCTTTATCTCGAGTCAGAACTTTATCAGGATTGTACTTGAGTGATTTTGATGAGACAAAGATTAATGCAGGTCTAAATTGTGTAAAAGAATATAATAGGTTAAGAAGAGAGTATGCTCCAAATTTACCTCAATATCCTCTATTTGAAAAGCGTGCGGGAGGCCGAAAAAGAAGAAATGAGAAAAATTGTAGTGAAGTTGTAGCAAAAAGAAAAAAGCTAGATGAACCAGTAATTGTAAGCAGAGACAAAATGGATTCAGTTAAAGATGTTGTTGGATTTCAGTTTGAAAATAGTTCTGGTGTCAACTGCTATGCTAATGTAGTGGATAATGTTTTTTTTTTCCTCCAAACTGTATAAGAACAGATTGCTGAAAATTGTGATCAAACATTTTGTTGTTTATTAAATTCTGTGTTTGAGAAATGCAGCAGTGATAGAACAAAAATACAAAGTGTTTCTGAAATTCGAAATGTTTTAGACATATGTTCTGGTCTAAATCAATTTTCACAGAATATTCAGCAAGATTGTCAGGAATTTTTAATGTATATGCTTGTTGTTTTGCAAGACGAAGGTGTAGATGTAGAAAATATTTTTGGCCTTTCTTATAAATGGCAGCATGACTGCGACAATTGCTCCTTTTCAAGTAGTACTACAATAGACACTGAAAGATTTATATATTTGACTTTACCAGACTGCAAATCAGTGTCATTTAATAATCTAGTTAGACAAGCAAATCAAAGCATGGTCTGTACTCAATGTAAATCAGCAATGCTATCAACATTATTTATACAAAGATATGGACAGTATGTTATTTTAATGTTCCAACGATGTAGACCTGATGGAACTAAATTGACAACATTAATAAAAAATGTTGTGGCTTCTCAATTATCAATTTCAGGAAGAACCTTTACAACTGCAGCAATGATTTACCATGATGGTCCTTCAACAACATCAGGACATTACACAGCTTATTTAAAATGTCAAAAAGGATGGAAACACTGTAATGATACTCAATTGACTTTCAAACAACGTTTGCCTTCTGACTTACAAAATTCTTACCTAGTGTTCTTACAACCGAAATTTTAGGGAAGGTAATTGGCCAATGAAGATTGCAGCAGTTAATATAAATTAGTTTGCTGTTCAAAATTACTTTCTGAATGAGAGTGATGAAGATAATAAAAAACATGTAGTTCTCATAGAGATAGTATATGTATATCACATAGTGTTTGCTGTGAGTATTATAGAACATATTTATAAAAAGTAAGCTAGAGGTGGAAATAAAACTATTGTTTCATAATGTAAAAGATGTTGGGTAAATGAGAGATTAAGAATACTCTGGACTAATTTTCAAAGAAGAGGACTTTCCATATACTATTTTCCCTCGTTGAAAAGTAGATGGATCAAAAATGAGTTTAGATATGTTTTTTCTAAATTTTACATTATTTATTAAAAGATTGTATGGGTTTTTTAAACACAATCATTTTGATTGTGTTTTTTTTACCCGCTGTTATATGATGAGTACTATTGAAGTCACTGTTTTAAGTGAAATTCAATATATTCTGAGAACAGCAAAAATAAACCATATAACATGCTGTTGAAATAATTTTGTATTTTCTATTATTAAATATATATTATTCTCCCATTCTCTTATGCTCACTCACCTATTTCCACCCTCTATCACTCCTCTTAACTCACCCTCATTGGGCTTTTTTCACTCTCCCTCACCTTCCTTCCCTTATTCCACTTTCCTCACTTATTCTCATTATCCACTCCTTCACGGCCCTTTCCCTCTCTCCCATCTACCACTTTCCAGCTGTCAGTCACTCTACTTCACTCCCCTTCCCCTTGTTTCCTTTCTTTGTTCCATCATTAATTCCCCTTCTCTCACTCACCTTATTACACTTCACTCACTCCTTCTCTCACTTCCTCTGTCCTCTCACATCCTCACTCCCCTTCCCTCATTCCCTCTCTCTTAGCCTCAGTCTCTCGATCCTCTCACTCTCTCACTCCTCTTCCGTCACGCTTACTCCCTAAAATTCACCCACACACCCTTACTTACCTTTCTTTGCTCTCTCACTCAGTTCCTTTCTGCCACTCTTTCCTTTACTACCTCTATGTTCTCACTCCTTCACTTCCCTTGTCTCAAGCTCACTTGCTTTTATCCTCTCTTTATTTTCCCTTTTTCATCAACCTCACTGCCCTTCACTCACCCTCCCTCACCCTTGTTCCCTTACTCCAGTTCCTTCAGTTATCCTCATTCATCATCTTTAACTACCCTTCTTCTTTCTCTCGTCATGCACTCACCTTTTCCCAGCCCCTTTTTTTCACTTTTCTTCCCTTTCTTCCCTTCCTTTGCTCCCTCAGTCATTCTCCTTCCTTTACTCACCTTACTGCCGTTTACTCACTCTTTCTCTCACTCACCTCTGTTCTCTCATATTCTCACTTGTCTTCCCTCACTCCCTCTCTGTTACCTTCACTCCCATTGTCTCCTCACTGTCTTACAAACCCTACATTCACCCTCACTCACCTTCCATGCCTCAATGTCATTAATCCACTGTTATTCACTCCTGCTTCTCTGTCACTCACTCCCCGTTCTTTACTCCCCTTTCTTCCTTTAGTTTTCCTAATGCACATTCCTTTAGTATCTTACTCACCTTCAGTTCATTTCTCTCTCCTGCTCTTGTTCACTGTCACTGAATGTATCCATGTCATTATCCTTTTAGTAATTTGCTCTCTCTCTATTTCTTTTTAACTCTCTCTGACCTTCACCATTCCTTTGTTTTTCTTTCTGAGTCCTTCACTTCTACTTTATATCTTACTAACCTTTTATGACTTTTAATCTCCTACTTTGTCTCTTGTATTGTAAAATATATATTATAAATATTGTAACTTATTTTGTTTTCTCTTTCACAGATATTAAATTTAATGAAAATATGTAATTAAGTTTACATTACTTATAAGGTAAGTTTGATGTACAAAATGTACTTTCCCTATACTCTTTTCCTTAACCTCACTACTCTTCTCTGATGCTCCCACACCCCTGTTCCCTTATTGCGCTTGCCTCACTTATTCTGAATCCCCATGTTTACTCCCCTTTTCCTCACTCCTCTCTCACACTCACCTTCTTTCAGACCTTCTCCTTTACTTTCCTTCCTCTCTCTTCCCTTTCTTCACTCCTTTACTCTTTTCCTTTCCCTTACTCTCCTTACTCCACTTCACTAACTCCTACTCTTACTCCCTCTGTCCTCTTTATTCTACACTTCCCTTCCCTCATTCTCTCTCTGTTAGCCTCATTCTCTCAATTTCCTTAGTCTCTCACACCTCTTCTGTCACGCTCACTCCCTATACCTCAGCTACACTCCCACACTCACCTTCTTTCAAACCTTCTCCTTTACTTTCCTTCCTGTCTCTTCCCTTCTTTCGCTCCTTCACTCTTTTCCCTTCCCTTACTCTTCTTACTCCACTTCAATAACTCCTTCTCTTACTCCCTCTGTCCTCTTACTTCTACACTCCCCTTCCCTCATTCTCTCTCTGTTAGCCTCATTCTCTCCGTCCCCTTAGTCTCTCACACCTCTTCTGTCACGTTCACTCCGTATAACTCAGCCATACTCCCACACTCACCTTTTTTCAAACCTTCTCCTTTACTTTCCTTCCTGTCTCTTTCCTTCTTTTGCTCCTTCACTCTTTTCTCTTCCCTTACTCTCCTTACTCCACTTCATTAACTCCTTCTCTTACTCCCTCTGTCCTCTTACTTCTACACTAACCTTCCCTCATTATCTCTCTGTTAGCCTCATTCTCTCCGTTCCCTTAGTCTGTCACTCCTCTTCTGTCACGCTCACTCCCTATAACTCAGCTAAACTCCCTCACTTATGTTTCTTTCCTCCCTCACTCAGTTCTCTACTCTCACTTTTTCCTTCACTTTCTCTGTCTCTTCACTCCCTTACTCCCCTTGTCTCACTCTCACTTGCCTTTATCCAGTCTGTATCACCACTCTTTCCTCAACATCACTGCTCTTTTCTTACCCTTCCACACCCCCGTTCCTTTACTACATTTTCTTCACTTATCCTCATTCACCTTGTTCACTCCCCTTCTCCTCACTCACCTCCCACACTCACCTTCTTTCAGTCCCCCTACTTCACTTCCCTTCCCCTCTTGTCCCTTTCTTTGCTTCCTCACTCATGTTCCTTTCCTCTCTCACTGCACTCCACTTTAGTTACTCCTTTTGAATTTGTTAAGAATACAGCTCTTTTTTGAGAATTGGAGGTAGTTCTAAAAATAACTGTTTTTCTCTTCTTTTTTAGGTTTTGTTCTGACAAAAACAAAAACAGGGAATGCAAAACTGCTCAACAGGAGCAAAAAAAAGGGGAGAAATTAGGGCTGGGGAGGGCAGCGTTGTTCTTCCCTTTTGCGTGCAATGAGCTTGATGCTCTGCTCACCATAGTAAAGCAGTTCATCGCATTGCTTGCACTTGATAGTAATGTCACTAAAAACAGGCTGAATGTTCGGAATCATCTCCAATTCCACTGCACGTCCTCTCCCTGATGTTGTGGCTCCTCCAGTGGATGTAGAGGCACCATCCCTTGGGGGATTACGTGCCAGGTCTCTGACACTCTCCCGGGCATAGTTCTGGGGGTGCCTCCGTTGGACATGGCGAATCATTGAGGAGTTGCCAAAACTGTACTTCCTTCTGGGGTCTCCCCATGAAAGCACAGTTTGGCAGATTTTGCACTCCACCTTTGGAGCATTAACCTTTTTCTCTCCAGGTGGTATGGGAAAAAACTTCCAAATAAAGTGCTCCTTGACCTTGGGCTGAGGAGGCTCTTCCTGAATGAAGTCATCTGACTCCTCACTGCTGCTGGGTGCTCTGGCAGCCATTCTTTTCACGAAATGGTAGAACAGAAAAGAACAGGTCTTATTGTCTCCAAAGTGAAAGAAGAAGTAAAGGAAATGGGTGGGGTTTTCATTAGTTGTACAAAAAACTGTTAACAACCAATGAAAAGAGTTATTTTAAGGTCACATGACTTGACGCGCTTACGCTGCGTGCACCGGAGCGCTTCCGGGGGCGCTTACGCGGCGCGAACATAGGCGCTTCCGGGGGTGCTTACGCGGCGCGCCTGAATGATGTTTTGCTAGCTTTTTTTTTACGCACTCGGAAATAGCGCTCTCGCTGCGCTCTCGGGTGAGCTTACCAGTGCGCGTACCCTAAGCGCTCCTAGACAAAATGATAAAAAAAAACTACATGAAAAATACATTGTAAAAATTTTTGGGGAAAAAAAATATAATGATTAATAGTTATAAAAAACAGCTAATAAAAAAAACAGTTTAAAAATCGTAGGTTACAAACTCGATATACAAAGGAATTAGCTTTTAAAAAAACTTTGAAATTCACTGAAAAAACCATAGGTTTCACAATTGTTATAGTTAGGAATTAGCATTTAAAAAACATTTGAAATTCACTGAAAAAACCATAGGTTTCACACCAGTTATAGTTAGCTGGACATTTTACTCACACAAAACCATTGAAATTCCCACGTTATAGGTAGTTGGACTCACTATAACTCGCCCGCCCGCAATCCACTGCTGATGACGTCACATATTACATCACTCATGACATGGTCAGTGACATCACTGATGACATCACTGATGACATCTCAAATTACATCACATAATTTAAAGTAAAATAAAATTGGTAAAACATCTACCAAATTTTATATGGATTCCATAAATGGTACCAACTTTATTAGGAGATGAACAATTCTTTTACAGCTCTCATGAAATATGCAACCCCCCTTTGCTGGACCTTCATGAATTGAGAAAACCAAGAGTAGTCAAAATATGCTAAGTCGCTCCCACATTTTATGCACAAAATCTAAAATGTGTACATTGGATGTAATTTACTAACGCCCTGCTCAATTTTATACAGATTCAGCGTTCAGCACCAAAAATATAAGCAAATGAACTGTTGATTGTCCACCTTTTACTATGCCCCCTCCCTTGAGGTACTTGATACTGATTCATCAAACAGTACTAACATAATAAACAATTAAGAAGGTTATTGCTCACTCTTTAACTTTGCCCCCTGATAAACTGGAACAACTTTTAACAAAACGAATTCTTTAAAGTGTCTGCCAAATTCTGTGAGGATTTGTTACACTGTGCCAATGTTCTTAGCAAATGAAAACATTTCCAACCCCATTTTATTCTGCCTTCCTTGAGGGGTCTGCAAAAGTTTAAAATGCACAAATGTAACAATTTAAAAATACCTAGAAAGGGCTACGTGTGCTAAGTACAGTAAAATCGATGCTATTTTATGCCTCACAGATTATGTGCACCTATTACAGGGTATCATTCCTCCTAGTAGTCATGCAGCTGTTAGAATAGAAATATTCATTTTTGTGCATTGCTTATGTAAAGTTAGCATTCGGTGCACCATTTCCTATTGAGACGCCATTTTGAACTACAAACAAAACAAATCCTTTGCTATTTCTGAGAAAAGGCCTCTGTTATGAGTAGACTGTTCATATTACTGCATACCTTTCTCACTAGATAGAGGCCGTCTCCCACTTGTCTGATGCCAGGTACAAGGCGAAGCTTCTGGTCCGGAGGCGGAGCTTCTGGCTCAGAGGTGGGGATTTAGCCATGGCTGAATCTCCACGTCTGGGCTGGAAGCTCTGCGTCTGGGCCAGAAGCTCCGCCTCTGGGCTGCAAGCTTCGCCTCCAAGCCAGAAGCTCCGCCTCCGGGCTGGAATTTCCGGCCCGAGTGCGGACGTAAAGTTTGTAGTCGTAAATCCATTCTGTGAATACCAAAAGTAGTAAGTGCATTCTGTGAATACCAAAAGTAGTAAGTGCATTCTGTGAATACCAAAAGTAGTAAGTTTAGGATTTTGTCTTAAGTTAGTTCTGTGAATCGGGCCCAGTGTCTCGATTTGCTTGTCGATTTCAGTCCCTCTGCAGCACTCTTAACGACTGGACAGACTGGGCTCTGCTTTGAGTGTATATGAATAAACTGTTAATTTTTGTATTCTCTACTGTCTGACCGACTCTTCATTTAGTATGGACTTGACCCCACTCCTGAGGCGGAAGCCGGGAGAGCTCACCTGTGATTTTAAAAATTGTTTGTTTGTTTTTATTGTTATCTTGTGCACTGTGGAGAAACCTTTGGAATCCTTTTTAAAAACAAAAACTTACCTTTGAAACCGAACACCAGGCACGGGGAGCGGACTCTAATGCTACCGCGTTGCCTGACATTGCTCACTCCCCCCTCGACGAGCACCGCGAGGACGCAGGCCACGCCCCAATTTAGGCCACGCCCCCTCCAGGTTAAATGCACTGACTACAAGCGCCGGGCACTAGACTTGACCCCACTCCTGAGGCGGAAGCCGGGAGAGCTCACCTGTGATTTTAAAAATTGTTTGTTTGTTTTTATTGTTATCTTGTGCACTGTGGAGAAACCTTTGGAATCCTTTTTAAAAACAAAAACTTACCTTTGAAACCGAACACCAGACACGGGGAGCGGACTCTAACGCTACCGCGTTGCCTGACATTGCTCACTCCCCCCTCGACGAGCACCGCGAGGACGCAGGCCACGCCCCCAATTTAGGCCACGCCCCCTCCAGGTTAAATGCGCTGACTACAAGCGCCGGGCACTAGACTTGACCCCACTCCTGAGGCGGAAGCCGGGAGAGCTCACCTGTGATTTTAAAAAATGTTTGTTTGTTTTTATTGTTATCTTGTGCACTGTGGAGAAACCTTTGGAATCCTTTTTAAAAACAAAAACTTACCTTTGAAACCGAACACCAGGCACGGGGGGCGGACTCTAACGCTACCGCGTTGCCTGACATTGCTCACTCCCCCCTCGACGAGCACCGCGAGGACGCAGGCCACGCCCCCAATTTAGGCCACGCCCCCTCCAGGTTAAATGCGCTGACTACAAGCGCCGGGCACTAGACTTGACCCCACTCCTGAGGCGGAAGCCGGGAGAGCTCACCTGTGATTTTAAAAATTGTTTGTTTGTTTTTATTGTTATCTTGTGCACTGTGGAGAAACCTTTGGAATCCTTTTTAAAAACAAAAACTTACCTTTGAAACCGAACACCAGGCACGGGGAGCGGACTCTAACGCTACCGCGTTGCCTGACATTGCTCACTCCCCCCTCGACGAGCACCGCGAGGACGCAGGCCACGCCCCCAATTTAGGCCACGCCCCCTCCAGGTTAAATGCGCTGACTACAAGCGCCGGGCACTAGACTTGACCCCACTCCTGAGGCGGAAGCCGGGAGAGCTCACCTGTGATTTTAAAAATTGTTTGTTTGTTTTTATTGTTATCTTGTGCACTGTGGAGAAACCTTTGGAATCCTTTTTAAAAACAAAAACTTACCTTTGAAACCGAACACCAGGCACGGGGAGCGGACTCTAACGCTACCGCGTTGCCTGACATTGCTCACTCCCCCCTCGACGAGCACCGCGAGGACGCAGGCCACGCCCCAAATTTAGGCCACGCCCCCTTCAGCCGTCAGTAAGCACCTATAAAATGTGCCTAGGGCGGAAGCGCAGCGGACGAGCGCAGCGGGAGCGCCGTTTGCGCGCTGAAGGCGCGCCTAAGGCAAGCCCGTCTGCGCCCGTCCGCGCCAGACCAAGCCCAGAGCCCATAATCTCTGCCTCTCCCACTCAAACCAACATCAACTACTCTAATAGTACCCTGCATAGACTAAGAGACCTACCAGCGGCCCTATGTAACGGCTCTATATCCCTAGAGGAGGGACACTCTCGATGCTTAAACTGCCCCTACAAGCTCAGTCCCCTCCCCCCTTCAAAACCTATCTGCCTCAACATGGCCCTGCTGAACTGTAGATCCTTACCGAGGCACCACACCGAAATCAATCTACTCTTGAAGGATTCGGACATAGAAGCACTCTTCCTTACAGAAACCTGGCTCACGTCAGGTTCAGAACCAGACATTATCCAGGCACTCCCACCGGGCTACCTTTTAAAACATCATAACCGACCCGTGGGTATTGGTGGGGGTTTAGCGATTATATACCGAGATTATCTGTCCTGCCAACTCAAAGAAAGCCCTGTTTTAGACTGCGAAAATATTCTTTTCTCCATCCACCGTCCGCCTTCGACCACCCTTTGTGGGCTACTAGTGTATCGCCCCCCGGGGCCGGTACGACGCTTTAACGACTCCCTAATTGAATCCATATCCTCCCTCGCTTGCGTATCCCCTAACTTCACGCTACTGGGAGACTTAAATCTCCACTTTGACGACCCCTCTAGCAAACCAGCTGCTGACCTTAAAGCAGACTTGGGCTCCATTAGGCTTGAACTACTAAGCAACCTTCCGACTCATGTCAAAGGACACCTGCTGGACCCTGTTTTCTCCAACCTCACGAGACTTACAATTCAACCCCCCACCCCTCTTCCCTGGTCAGATCACTTCTTGGTCCCTTTTAAATTACAAATCCTGGCTAAGGCCCTCGCAAGGCATCCACCTCAACCCCCTTCTCGCCAATGGAAAAACCTGGACACAAACTCCTGGGCCCAAGCCTTATCCTCCACTATACCTATACTGGACTCAGATCCCTCCAGAGCTGATGTCCAAGTACACAAGTGGATCAACCAATCTCTAGACTCCACTCTGCCACTCAAACCCCTCCCCAGTAGAAAAAAAACGGTCAAATCACCATGGTTCACTCGGGAACTACGAAATAAAAAAAAAAGCTGCAAAAAACTTGAGCGAGTATGGAGAAAAAACTGGACGACCGAATGCAAAAAAGAGTATAGGGCCGCCATTAAGCTCTATAAAAACTCTATAAAAAGTACACAAGCTACCTTCTTTGAAGGAAAGATAGTTGCAGCAGCTAACTCTGCAAAGGAAACATACCGCATTGTTCGTCTCCTCACTACAATTCAAGACCCCCTACCCCCGCCGGACCCAGAGGGTGCCAGATGCAATCAGATGGCCGAATTTTTCTCTGCAAAAATCAAGAAAATTCTGACCTCACTTCCAGTCCCCACCCCCCCCACCAACAGCTACTCCCTCACCCCCCTTACAGAAGTTACATGCCTACGATCCTTTCCCCAGATTACCACTGAGACTTTCCTATCCACCCTACAAACTGTAAAAAGTGGCTCCCCTTCAGACCCAGCCCCCATCAGCAAGTTAAAACTGGTCGCCCCCACTGTAGCCCCACCCATCACCAACCTCATTAACGCCTCCTTTAAAAAGGGCTCTGTTCCGGCTAACTGGAAGAAAGCTATTGACAAAGCTCTCTTAAAAAAAACCCTCCTAGATCCCATGGATCCTGCCAACTTCAGACCCATATCGCTTCTCCCCGGTTTCAGCAAAGTGGCCGAACGTATCGCAAACCGTCAACTGTCCAACTTCTTGGAGGCTAACCACCTACTACGTCACTCCCAGACCGGGTTCAGACCGGGACAGGGCACCGACACCGCCCTGCTTGCCGTGGTCGAAGAGGCGAGAAGCATCATTGACGCAGGAGGATCAGTGGCAGTGATCCTCCTTGACCTGAGTGCCGCCTTCGACACGGTGGACCACGCTATTCTTGTCCACCGGCTAAGTCAGATTCGAGTCGCTGACTCCGCCCTGGCCTGGATCAAATCCTTTCTCGAGGAAAGATCCTTCCAAGTGTCAGATGGCACCACCACATCCAAGGCCCTCCCCCTACAGTGTGGGGTTCCTCAGGGATCATCCCTGAGCCCACACTTTTTAACGTCTACATGTCCCCCCTTGAGGACATTATTACCCCCTTCGGCGTCAAAACAGTAATGTACGCCGACGACACCCAGCTGGTGGTCTCCATCAACCAGTCGAGTAACAGCTTAGACAACTTGGCCAGCTGCCTAGATAGGGTCTCCCAATGGATGTGTGAATCTCGATTAAAACTTAATGGAGACAAATCGGAGATTCTTCTCCTGGGTAACCCTAACAAGCTTCCCACCAACCTCTCCTGGCCATCTTGTATGGGAACTCCCCCAACACCCAAAACCGAGGTCAAAAGTCTTGGCATTTGGCTGGACCAGGACCTGAATTTTAAAACCCAGGCCAGAAAAACATCAGGCACCTGTTTCGGCCTTATCCGCATGTCCCGAAAGATTCTCCACCTGATTCCCTTTCAGTCGAGGAAGCTACTGATGCAGGGGCTGGTCAACTCCAGATTGGACTATGGCAACATCTTGTATCTGGGGGCCCCCGCTTCAGTTGTTCACAGACTACAGGTGGCTCAGAACGCGGCGGCCAGAATCCTAACGGGAACTAAAGCAAGATGCTCGGCGAAACCAGCTCTCAAAAGCCTTCACTGGCTCCCAGTGAAGGAGCGAATTATCTTCAAGACCCTATGCATCTCCCACAAGATATTGCACGATAAAGGTCCCCCAATTCTCAAACCTCTGATGAAACCCCATCAGTCCTACAGGCAACTAAGATCTGACTCCCTCGCCCTTGCCAGCATCCCAAGGATAAGAAAGGCCAGATCCGGAGGCCGCTTGTTTTCCTACAATGCCCCAAGACTCTGGAACACCCTCCCATTGGCCATGAGGAGTGAACACAACCTCCTCATCTTTCGGAAACAATTGAAAATCTGGCTCTTCCCGTAATTCATCCCATCTCACTCCCTCTCTTCTCCCCTGGATACAAGGTCTTGTCAGCGCTGGGATGCCCGAGGGTAGCTACGCGCTTTATAAATCCCAACTCAAACTCATGGAAGGCTGAGAGGTTGTCATTAATGACCAGGGTGACCCTGATCAGGCCACTTCCTTCATTTAGCCCCCAAACAGGGATTCCTTCAAGTGATTGATCCATCCCCTTCCCGCAGATGGAGGGGAGGCTGAGGACATTGTCGGGTCAGCCTGACGGCTCAGGGATCCCTGTATGAAGAGTATTATTTGCTATCAGCTGCCCCTTCTGTCCTGCCGGTCGGCGCCACACCCAGTGGTCATTCTAACTGAAGTCCTTAACGGCCAGAGCCTTTGATCTGACTGTTTGGTCTGAAGAATCGTCAGTGGAGAATTGGTCCGTTTGTGTTACTCATATCAGATGAGTTTGTTTTGGTTCTTTGTAAATGTGGTAACATTGTGGTTTGAGTTTGATGTGCTCTGAGGAACGTTTTTGATAAAAGTATTTGCAACTACTTTGCTAGGTAAAAATAACAAGCTTGTTTTCCTTTTAAAATCCCTAGTCTTAGTAAAATCCTGTATTTGTGTTGTTGCTGTTGTTCTGCAGTTGTTTGATTGGAAGAAGCTCAGCTGGCGCCTCCTGAAGGCAGCCCTAATTTTGATATGTATTTGAAACATGGTCTTGGCCCTATTATATTTAGTACATTTTGGCACAAATATATGAGGGATAATGCCAAGTTACAGGGCCGCTGAAGGGCACTTTTGATGAATAAATAATTGGGTTTTTACAGGAGCAAATATTGATGAAAAGAAGTAGACAGTCCATGTTTGACTTCCTCAGAACTTGGCAGAAGGAGGCTAGACAGAGACGGTTGAAGATGGAGAGAGATGCACGAAAAGGGAAAATGCAAACATTGACCCAAAAGGCTGTGGCGTATGACAGAGAAAAACAAGATTCTGGAATTGAATGTGATGATAGGAGATTTTGATTGCATATTGATAAGTCTTATTTGACTAAAGAAGAAGAAGATACTTTTGTAGAGAAGTTGTTAGACACTCTACCCTGCCCCCTTATGCTCCACAGAGGATATATCCTGCTATTTCCCTACAGTCACAGCAGCCTGTTACATCTGCTCCAGCTGTTCCTGTATCCACGGCTGTTGTTTCGAAGGCTGTGGCTATGGCACCTTCTCCTCCTTCTTTACCCTCGCCATCTTTGGCAACTGTGACCCTCAGCACATCTGCTGTTTTGGCTCCTGTATTCTCTGTTCTCTCTCCTCCGGTGAAGGCACCAGCAACGATTGTACCTTTAATTTCTGTTGTTTCTCCTTCCAAGGTTTTTCATCCTCCGGCAACTTTGAATGTTGAGACGCCATTATGCGGATTTGATTATAGAGATTGGACAAAATTCAAGGAGCGAATAGGCCTGTTAGTGCGATCAGGGTTGGGGGATGAAGAGAAACAAGTAATAGCTCACCAGGCTGCACGGTGGGCCTGTAATGTGATTGATAGTGTGGAGAATGTTTGGGAAGTCATCGGAGATTTCGAAACTTTTATACAGCAACATGCCCTTAAGCATATGTCTGCTACATTGATTAGTCTTTGCCAACAACATATTAGGACTGAATTGCCTCAGATTTTATTTGATTTTAGAGATCGTTTGTATGCTCTTGACTTGGAGCCAGGCCAAGTATTTGGGAATTTTACAACTATAGTTACTTATAGGGGTAGATTACATGAGATAAACCCTACTCTGGTATCTCTGTTTCCTATGCGTGAGGTACATTCTATATATCACCCAGACATGCCTGCGATAACAAACCAGCGTGGAAATGTTAGTAGACCGATTGAAGTGGACCGTTTTCAGGAACAATGGGTTTATACTCCCTGGAAAAGAAGTGAGGTTCTGGCCCTTAAGGCCCATTTGCCTGATCCTAGGAAGAATCCTGCAGCTTATTATAAAGAATTGACAGAGGCTGCCTCTTCTACTGTAATGACTCTTGCTGATATTGAAGTGTTCTTTGGTCTTCTCATTCCGGTTGATGTTTGGAGACAGGTTCATACTCAAGACCATATCGCGGAGCTGGGTGGTACATGGGATGTGATTAAAGGATGGGATCAGGAAAAGAAGCCAGGTGATACATCCCAAGCCAAGATATTAGCTGTGCCAGGCTGCATTATTACATTTATGTATTCCCTCATTCCGCCCAAGGTAAGTTGGATAAATTGACGGCTTGCCGACAGAAAAAGGATGAAAGAGTGTCTGATTTCTTTACACGGTTCGAAGATATGTTTTTGGACTATAGTGGGCAGGATTTGTCTATTGAGGGAGAAGTTCAATTGTTTTCAACAGATTTGTTTCTAATCTTCTTCCTGAAACTGCCACTTGTGTACAGGCGTCTGAGAGTACTTGTTCCACCTCTTCCCCCTCTGTTATTTTGAATATGTCTCAGTACTATGAACATCAAGATCAGGTAGAAAAGGATAGAACTGATGAGAAACATAAGGATTTAAAGACATAGGTGTTGTTACAGCAAGCGTTTATGGAAAATAGTAGGGGACGAGGTGGTCCTTCCAGACAGCTTCCATGAACCAGTAGACAGCCTTCAACAACACCTTTAGGGCCAAATTAGTGTGCCTATTATAAGGAGGAGGGTCATTGGTGTAGCCTATGCTCTGTGCGTTTGCAGCTGCTTGGAGACGTGGTTCTGGTGGTAGAGGTCATGGAACAGAGAGAGATCAGAATGCTACTGCTTCACAGGGTGGTTCTGATAATAATTACTTTGATGACCCTCATGATGGCCAGTATTATCATGATGATAATGATATGGATGAGGCGACAGGTATGTCCTATAGCTAGGACAGTCAAGGACAGGGAGAGGGACCAGTTCCGATACCTGTATATCTGCGTGGTCCTTATGCTAAAGCAGATTTGCAAGACTCAACTAAGGAAATTTTGGTGGACACATGTGCAATGAAAAGTTCTGTTTCTCGACATATGCTCTCAGGGGCAGCCCTGTCTGGCCACAATAAAGTTTCAGTAGGTTTTTCAGGTGTACCGGCTGTAAGCCCCATTTCCTGCCCCCTTACACTGACTGTTGGTCCTTTTACTGTGAAGTCTCCGTTTTTGTTAACATCCAACTGTGGTGAGAATCTGATGGGTTTGGATTTCTAAGCTACAATTTATTGCTCTCCTGTGGGTGTCTATAGCACAATGGGTCCAGATGTGAATACTAAGCAGTGTTTGTTTCAAGATGCACCCCTTCCAGTTGTATGTGCTGATGTCTCACCCACTCTATGGTCCACAGGTGACACAGACATCGGACTGTTGCATATACCACCAGTTCCTATGCCAGTCAAAGAGAATGCTGTTTTACCTCGTATTCCTCAGTATAAGATACCGAAGGCAGGAGAACGGGCTCTTCTTCAGATTATTCAGGATTTCATATAAAAGGGGTAGTGAGGAAACATCTGATAATATTTGTAATAGTCCTATTCTTGCAATTCTTAAAAGGCCACCCTCAGGTTCCTCTGAGGATGCTGATGATGCTTATCTTTTTGTGATTGATTTGCACATAGTTAATAAAATAGCAGTTCCACAGTGTTAGGAATCAGCTCACAGTCCTCTTTCGGTGACCATGTTTTGCTATCACATGACCTACCAGTTTCAGATAAAGGTTAGTCCTACCTTATTGTCAGTGCTTGTTATTGCTAACCTGTGGGTTCCTGTATTCTGGTTCCAGTGATTCTTGAATCGGCTTAGCTGTTTCTCACGGGCTCGTGAGAACTGTTGGTGTGTTTCCCTTTTACTTGGAGCTCGTTCCTGGGGTTCTATTTTTGAAGTCCGGTTCCTCCCCTTTCCTTGTTTCCCCTATTTAGCGAGTCAGATAGTGTATTCTTTTTGTCCCTGTGTCCCCGTTTTTTGCTTCGTTTCTAGTGTTAGGTTTTTTTTTCATTATTTGCCGTGTTTGGGAGGTACTAGGGGCTCCTTATTCCTTCCCGACATTCCGGCATTTGTTTCCGTTTCATGTAGTAAGGAGGCAGGGTGTTTGTGTTAGCGCTTTCACTTGCTTTGCGCTCTTCTATTCAACACCGCTCCACATCGTTATACTCCGGAAATGACGTTTGCGGTCATTCCGCGAGTCTGATTCAATCCCGATAGAGAGGCAGTCGGCTCTGTAAAACTTTATTCCTTGTCCCTAACCAAGTCACTGGTTTCACGTATTTTTTATATAACGTGCAGGGGTTTTTTGTTCATGTCGAAAGTCTGACATGTTTTTCCCCTGAAAACGAAAGAGCACAGAGACACTCCCTGTTTGTTCGGTCATATGTTAGTCTCCAAGAGACGTCATCTTGGAGGTGTTTTTCTCGTTGACTGAAGTCTCCGCGATACAAAACCTGCACTTTTCACTGGTAAGCACATGTGATTGTTTCAGCGGGATATGGTCATTGATGTTGCGAGTTTGGGAGCGGATTTATGACAGGGAAGTGTTTTATTTTCCCTGTTTGCTCAGGTGCGGAAGCGTGGAGGAGGGAGCAGTTTATTCTTCACTCAACAGGGGTGGAAGGCTTGGTGTCTCTACATATTCCACCCCCTTTTCTGGGTCATTGGCTTACTCATTGTCTATATCGTGTGAGTGGCTAGTGAGTCGGGGAAGTGGATTGGAACATACTTCGTTCCTGCAGTGTGTGGGCAGAGGGGGAACCTAACAGAATAACAAGCCCACGAAAGAATACACTGCCTGGACGGGTATGGATGTGGATGCAGGACACATGTCGGGGGGGGCGCTGACACACCCACCATGCAGGATGTAATGGGAGCCCTGGCAGTCTTACAGGCCCAGGTACAAGATTTACGTCAGGAGAACGTGGGTTTGAGACAGGAACTGGGGGCAGTGAGAGCCAGAGAACAGTCACAGATAAGGGGGCAGGGTCCTGTCATACAACCTGCAACCTTTCAGTATGGAGGGGCGGGACAGTGCACTAGTGGAAGCGGGGCTCCTATAGCCGTCACCGTGACATCCCCCGTTCATGTTCCTTTGGCTCCTCCCGAGCGGTTTTCCGGGGACAGTGAGAAGTTTGGGATGTTCATGAATCAGTGTCAATTACATTTTATGTGTAAGCCTGGTGCCTTTCCCGATGACTCTGCTAAAGTTGCTTTCACTATTTCTTATTTGGCTGGTACTGCTGCTCAGTGGTCTATTCCCTTGGTGGAAAGTGGTGATCGGGTATTGCGCAATTATGCGGCCTTCAAGGAGTTGATGCGGGGGTTATTCGCTAAGCATGCGTTCATGCAAGCAAGCGATTCGGAACTACTGAAGCTACGGTAGGGCAGGCAGGATCTCCTGGCATATATTGCTACTTTTAACCGGTTGGTATCTGAGACCCATTGGCCGGCGGAGAAGCGGACCTCTTTGTTCTACCAGGGTCTTAGTGAGGAACTTAAAGACGTGATATCACAAGTGGTGGATCCACCAGATGATTGTGCTGCGTTCATAGACCTTGTAGTGAAATTGAATCACCGACTATCAGAAAGACGTGGTGATCGTACTCGTTTTCAGGTATCCCGGGGAAGCTATATAAAACCAGACGCTAAGCCCGTTGGGGAGCAGAAGACAGCGCCGGAACCAATGGAGATAGGGGGAGTAAGAGGGCCTTTGACCTCTGAGGAAAAGAAAAGGAGAAGAGAGCTGAATCTATGCCTGTACTGCGGACAGGGAGGCCATTTCGCCAGAGAATGCCCTGTTAAACCATCAGGAGTTGGGTATGGTAAGAAGGTAGCCTATGTTCAGGTAGACGGTTGCCCCCAACCGACAGACCAGCTGAGGGGTCAGTATGAGGTACTGGGGGCAGTGGATTTGGCGCCCAGACATTTTGTCATTACAGCCTATCAGTGCACAGACGAGTACCGGTGTCTGTGCTGTTGGATTCCGGCGCCACTGGTAATTTTATAGATATATCTCTGGGGATAAGTTGGGGGTCCCCTGTCATTATAAAAAACAACCAGAGCCAGTAAGAGCTATAGATGGGACGGAACTGTCGTCAGGATGTATCACTCGTCAAACCGTTCCTTTACTGTTGTTATGTGAGAATGGGCACTCAGAGCAGGTGGTGTTTGATTTAATTGATGCGCCTTCTTTCGGTCTAGTGTTGGGGGTTCCATGGCTCCAGGAACACAATCCCAGGATCGATTGGGTGCAGCGTTTGGTGACATTGAATTCCGCTTATTGTTTGAGACATTGCTACAGTGAGGCCAGTGATAGGGTCCCTCCTTTGTCTTGTGCAGCGACGGGGGTAGGCGATGTTCCACTGCAGTATTCTGCCTACAAGGATGTCTTCGATAAGGGATGTGCTCAGAGGCTCCCCCCGCATAGATCATTCGATTGTAAGATCGATTTGGTGTCTGGTGTTCCTTTGCCATGCAGTCGCATTTATGCGTTGTCTGAACCCGAAGAACAGCATCTCAAGGAATATCTGGATGAGATGCTGAAATTGGGTTTTATCCGTCCCTCCTGTTCGCCTGTGTCATCGGCGATCTTCTTCATACCGAAGAAGGAGGGGACGTTGAGGGCCTGCGTGGACTATAGGACCTTAAACAAGGCCACGGTGAAGAACAAGTACCCTCTTCCGCTCATCCCCGTGTTGTTGGACCAGCTCCGCAAGGCCACGGTGTTCACCAAATTGGATTTGCGGGGCGCTTACCATCTGATCCGTGTTCGGCCCGGGGATGAGTGGAAGACGGCTTTTAAGACCAAACATGGCTTGTTTGAATACTGTGTGATGCCGTTTGGCTTAAGTAATGCGCCGGCGGCGTTCCAGTATTTTATTAATGAGGTTCTTGGCGAGTACCTGGACAGGACGGTCATTGTCTACTTGGATGACATCCTTATATATTCGGAGACAGGGGCAGACCATCACGAAAATGTGACACAAGTGCTGCAGAAATTGCGGTAACATCGATTATATACCAAACTGGAAAAGTGTCAGTTTGGCGCTTCAAAGGTGGAGTTTTTGGGTTTCCTTATTTCAGCGGAACGTATTCGAATGGACCCGAAAAAGATACAGGCAATTGTGACCTGGCCTGTACCATCCACTGTCAAGCACATACAGGTGCTCTTAGGATTTGCCAACTTTTATCGGCGTTTTATTGCTCATTTTTCCGATATTGTGGTACCCATGACCCGCCTGTTGAGGAAGGGGGTTCCCTTTGTGTGGTCTGTTGAGGCTCAGAATGCCTTCCGGTTGTTACTCAGGACCTTCACGTCTGCACCTGTGCTGACGCATCCTGATCCTGCCCTGCCGTTCTTCGTCGAGACGGATGCTTCATCATGTGCGGTGGGTGGGGTGTTATCCCAGCGGGAGGAGGGTATGGGACATATGCACCCCATCGCTTATTTCTCTAAGACATTGTTGCCAGCTGAACGCAACTACACAGTGGCGGAACGGGAATTGTTGGCTGTGAAACTGTCTTTTGAGGAATGGCGTCATTATTTATGGGGTGCCAGGCATACTATTACGATCTACACAGACCATAAAAATCTGGAGTTCTTTCGGTCTGCACGAGCGTTAACTCCGCGACAGATGCGATGCGTCCTGTTTTTCAACGAATATGACTTTGTCATAACCTACAGACCCGCAGCTCAGCAGATTAAATCTGACGCTCTTTCCCGGATCCATGTGGATCCAGGGGAGGTAAGCCCATTGAAGGAGGATAGACCAATGATCGATAGTGAGAGGATTGTTGGGGTCGTAACAGCTGATGACTTCCCCTCTATGGTGAAAGAACGGTTACACCAGATGGATCTAGCTCCTTGGTTAGCGTTACCTCAGGTGGTATCCCAGGATGGGTTATTGTATCATGAGAACCGATTGTTCATTTCACCAGATTTGAGAGGGAAGGTGTTGGAGTGGTGTCATTCCTCTGCTTTGGTGGCACATCCTGGGATGGGTAAGACAAAGGAGTTATACCTGAGATGGTTTTGGTGGGAGTCATTGGCACAGGATATCCAGAGGTATGTGACCGCTTGCCCGATTTGTGCTGTCAGCAAGCCCTCACATAGTAAGCCCTCTGGTCTTTTGCAGCCTTTAGAGGTCCCTCCTTCTCCTTGGCATACTGTTAGTATGGATTTTGTAACTGACCTTCCATCGGTGTCCGGATTCACCGCCATTTTTGTGGTGGTGGATTTGTTTACGAAGGTGGCGCATTTCATTCCGCTTTTTAAGATCCCTACAGCAAAGGAGATGGATTTGGAATTCATGACCTCGGTTGTGAGGATACACGGCTTACCGTCCATAGTAATATCTGACAGGGGGGCTCAATTTGTGTCCAATTTCTGGACGGAGCTCTGTTTGGTGCTTAAAATGGACATACGATTGTCATCGGCGTATCATCCGCAGTCCGATGGCCAGACTGAGCGTACCAACCAGACTATGGAACAGTATTTGAGGTGCTTGATCACGTCCCTGTCGTGCGATTGGGTGACTGCTCTTCCCATAGCAGAATTCGCCTATAATAACAGTGTACACGCTGCCTTGTGAATGACTCCGTTTTAATGTTCTTCGGGTTACCATCCTAGAGCACTAGCTATCCAACCCACTGGGCACGTGCCAGCCATTGAAGACGTGTGTAAGCGGTTAAGTGACATCTGGGTATTGGCAAGGGTTCGGCTGCAAGAAGTCAAGGCTGCTATGAAACTACAGGCCGACCGTCATAGGGCCCCTGCCCCTGTAGTGTAGTTCCTATTATCCCAATAGGCTCTGCGCATTGGAATAATACCTTCAATAGTATAGGCCTAGACCAGACGTTAACTAGGTCTACTACTGTCGATATTAGACTTAAAGTTTTGGGTTTGCCAGCTAGCTCAGAGTTCACTAGAAACTTTCTCGAATAGGCAAGGAGGAGTTGAACCTCCCTGGATAGACAAGAAGGGATTTAGTTTCTGACAACCATAGAACATGACAACTTTGCTCTCCCCTAATCAAGAGTGTATCTCGAGAGTCGTGTGAACAAAAGGCAATTTATTTTACTCAGTCAGTACGTGCATTCTTAGTCTCATCAGTTTGTAGAGAAAAAGGAAGAGACGGGCGTGTTCAATAAAAGATGTTATTTATTGATCAGTCTCTTTTCTCATACAAGAGAAATGGATCGATATTATTGCAATACTTATGGTTAAGTAAAGTGCATACATTAAAAGCAGAAGTATAAAATAATACTGTAAAAACATTGATATGGTTTCTAAGCCATATGAAGGTTTAAAATGAATAAAATATATTACATACACATATACATTTGGTTAACCGTACTCAACTGGTGTTTCTAGCTACGCATACCCCGTGTACCTGACCTAAGCCTAATACGTGGGCGGGAATAGAAAGTTACAGTTTACGTTAAGTTTGTTTTGCCAAGTGACTGACTAAAGAATTCTCTGTGAGGGGTTATTCAGTTCTGTACCTGGAATCTAGGATGGATGAGGGATGGTATCTCTCGTCTCTGGTCTCGATATTCCAGACTGCCTGCGAGGGCTACCCGGAAGCGCCGGAGCTGGATTTCTCGGCAGGAGAAATAGGCAGCTGCTCGTTCTCAGCGCGTCAGGAAGGCAAGGCTGCGCCAGTGGGGTCTGCTCTGCTCTGGGCTTTGGCAAGTCTGGCTGCTCCGTTCTCGTCACCACCGCGTGTGTTTGCATTGGGCAATATCGGTAATATTTATACCTTTAAGGTGCCGAGATTGACGTAAGGATGGACATAGATACGTCAATAAGGATGTCATACGACCAGGTCGTTAGCACATTCTTTTGCTGAAGTTCTCGGTGAAATCAAAACAATGGCCGCAGGGTTTTTCCCAGGTTGTCATAGGTTTGATTTGTTTTGAGAACTCCGTATGCCTTATCAGGGGCTGGAGGAATATCGCTTGTCTAATTAGATGGCAAGCGTTATGACCTAATCAGATAACACGTTCCTGTGCCGTATTGTGGCTTTATCAGATAACGGTTCCTGCATCATGGGGGTTTTTCTGCCTCATGGGATGGCTGCTAGTTAACTTGTTAGTTTGCTAACCAGAATAGGGTCAGGAATAGGGGGATCGATACAGAATCTATAGGAATACATCACACCCACTCCACGCTAACTATGGACATATTTACTAATCTATGCATAGTAAAACATACTATAGAGTAATGTGTATACCTTACCACCCCAAAATACATAAATGCATTTTGAAATTATCAAATACACGGAAAAAATGCAGTCATATGTATAGTATGCACTCAAGCTGTAGCAAATTGCTAAAGTAATCACGCATTTGTATACATTATTGCTATTTTGTATATGAAAATTTACACATGAAATGGCTCTTAATACAGAAAAAAAGTTCGAGACCATTCCATCACAGAATAAAATATTTATGAACATACCAGCGGGCAGCTAATGTCTATAAACTATCTAAAATTAGAAATGTTAGTTCTCTGAGAATAGTTCTTACTTTAAGCAGAAGATAGTGTCCCAAAAAATATGCAAAAATATTTTGGGGCTGCTGAAAAATATGCTGTCCGTGAACTGGAGGGAAAATTGTTCATGTGACTGTATTATTAAAGTTGAAGGCCAAATTCAGGGAACGCCGTGTACGAGCTTGCTCAAAAGTCTCTATTTCTGCTCCGGTGAGAACATCATATCATTTAGACTCTCGAAAAAGTTGTCAACAGCTTCCTGGGAGAGTTCCACTAACTCGGAAATAGGTGTAACCATGCATTCGTGCGCATGATTGTCTCCATTGACATTCTGATTTGGATTGCTGACAGAAGGTCGTACCTGATCGATGCTGCTTTCATCTTGAACCTCACTACCCCTTAATCGTAGTGGTGGAGCTTCCACGAATGCCGTCATCAGGATTGGTAGCCGTTGAGGGCAGCACAAAGCATGAGCCTTTGTTGGACTCAACAATGTTTCTGCATCCATTGGCGCATCCGATTGTAGCGTCAGACAGGTGTCTAACACGCATTCTTCTCCGCATAGCAGGCACCTTAATACAGGTAAAACACATCGTTGCCACATTGGTCGAAAGGATAGAAACCAAGTCATGTTCAGGTCTCTAAGCCGGGATAGTCCCAGGATTTTTGATATCCGGTCCCGGTATCCAATGGCTAGGATTGTTTCTTCCCTTGTCGCAGGTGTTTTGTCTGTGACATGGTTTGCCATAACGAAATATAAGGACTAGGAATAGGATTCCTGCAATTAGTCCCAAAATGAGGGGAAGTCCGCCAAAAATCGAATGGACGAAATCTGGAAAAATACCCAGTATGGCTTTGAATGGTGTTAATGCCATCGAAAATACTGTCTTAAATACCTTTGAGACTCCACTGGTATCAGAAATATTTAAGATTTCATTCAGGATTTCTGCGAAATGTATGGGGGAATTAGTTGATAACAATGAACGTATCTCTGCAGTCGTCCTTGCGACTTGGAGATCATACGTTTCTTTTGATGACGTGAGCCTTGTTGGCGTCTGAAGAAGCACTGTTTTCATTCTGCTTAAAGTATCTATTCGAATAGAAGTAATTTTCAAGTTGGGCCATGCCCTTGCCTCCCTGTCTGGAAAGGAGCTGGGGAACAATGAGTGTCCACAGCACTTGACCTTCGCAGTCGTAGTTACGAGATAAGGAGTCCCGGGCATGAGACTACAGCATCTGCGGTCTACAATTAGAATGTAACTCCCATTATAGAGTCTTTGAAAGAATGGTTCTATCTCTGTAGCAGGTGCGCCTTGCTGGTGACATGAAAGGTTATTTGAGTTCCCTTCACAGGCTCCATGCAAACTAATTCCGTTACACAGAAGTGTATCGCTTAGTGACATTGCACAATTATTGCCACTAAGAAACACTTTCTGTCCTTTATTACTGACACATGCATGTGAATAGGGCAAGTTCCATGTTGTTTTAATGTACCCCTTTCCCAGCTTTTCGTACATGCCAGCCTGTATATATTTTTGGCAGTATTGAAACCTGAAGGTTGATATTGGAATATTAATTATCCCATGTATTATCCATTCACTGACAGGTCGTTCTGACATTGTCACTGGTAATCTCTCAAGTTTCTCAATGCTCAGGATTGTATAATCAGCACCCTTCTGGGCCATACTGATTTGTCTATCAGTAAGGTTAAAGATATTGAAAAGTGACGTTGTGTTGATTAAACGCCAAGGCACATAGCCTGAACGCAGATTTTGTAACGTCCAGCCAAGCTGTACAATAGAGCGCAATTGGGACTGACCGTGTTGTAATAACAGTAAGTCTTGCGATAATATGTCGATTGCTGAAGACACAATGCTGTCCAAAGAAAAAATTCTGGAGGACAGAGTCATTAACCCATTGTCCACTACAGAAAGTGATTTTTCCAAATTAATACGGTCAATTTCCCGTATCCTTTCTGCTGTCTCAATTTGAGTAACCTTCCAGGCCTCGTTGTATGCTGCATATACAGAGGCTGCTATGAAACGTTTTTGACGCTGTTTGCGCGGTCCCATAATGAAATCACGCAAGTCAGCACCATCAGTAAGTAAAGTTAGGTGTTGCTTAATTTCTGCCAGTGTGGAAGTTTGTAGCCATTGAAGGCATAATTTGCCCACACTGTAGGTGGTTATTATTCCTGGGTGATGTCTTTGGGAATATCTAGGGTCTGGCCTGGTCATTTTGAACCCCTGTGTTTCGTTCAGGAATCTGTCTTGACAGTTATTAGTATCTGTGGGCCAGATCAACCACTTTTTCCAATCTGGATGTGTTCTGTTTTGGTTTAATACATAATTTACGTCTATCTCTTCATCTGTAGAGCTATTGCTGTTCATTGTTGGTTTTGGAATAGACGGTTTATTTAAGTCTTTGATTTTGGCTAAGCCAAGACAGGTAGTTTGTTGAACAGTGTCATTAAGAATATAATTTGTTCTGGGATCATGCAGGCTCTAAACAAAGATTCTATACCCTGTACTTGCCATTCTTTTGTGCCCCAAACACTTTTCAATTCAACATTTTTGTCCCAATAATCAAAACCAAAAGTATTAATTTGTTCAAAGAATGAGTCTGAATATATCAATTTTGTGTTGGTTATCATGGTCTTTGTCCCTGTCTTATTTGACAATTTGAAATAAAATGTTTCAGCATTACTTATGTTAAAACCTGAAAAATATGAATATTTGTCGTAAATGGTTCGTGAGCTTCCTTTTGGAGGGGTTGCACAATGTTCCCATTGATTATAATTTAAAACATTTCTAGGTTGTGCAGATCTATGTAGAAAATGGTTACCATAGTGGTTATAACAGTACATACTATCATAATTTGTAGAACCCTGCAAATAATCATGTTTGGTAAATTTAGCAGACATCACTAAGTCAGACATCATATTGTTTATACTTTCGAAGTGCCAATCATCAGCAAATGTGCTTGGTTTTAGGAAGTCACTCAATGAGATTTTAATTTGGTGTGGATATTTCAGGATTTCAACCGGACCATAGATTTCGTAGTCAGTGTTGTCCCATGCTACCCCACCCGGTATAGGATTGGCTGTGAAGTTGACTGAAGAAAGTTCTCTTTTCTCGACGTGTGAAGATGTGTGTGGTTTGAGGATCAAGTTGATTTTCTGACTTGCTGTGTCCATTTTAGCATATTTTCCCTCAATGAAGCGTCCCAAAGTAAGTATCATGATGAGCCAAAGTATGAGGATAAATGCACCAAAACCCACCCAAAATTCGATCCATGGAGAAATTAGATATGTTTCTTTCAGTTGTTTCAAAAGTACTTTAACTTTATCTTTAAAGGTTTTTGTTGATGGCTGTGTTTTTGATTCAGTGAAGCCTTCAGAGGAATCATCGAAGTTTATGAAGTAGCCGGATGCAGTTCTGTCAATTGTTCCAATAGCTTCAGGATTACTGTTTCTTGCATAGTCGTTTGTTACTTCATTATAGGTTGATGTGTCTCTGCTAAATGTTTTCATTTGGGTTTTCAGAGGTCTAAGTTCCATTGCATTGTTGCATAGTCCTTGTTGTTCTTCTGTAGGCGTTTCGAATGTGATTAGCCTCTTTGTTAGTACCTCTGTACTGGTAGCAAACCTTGGTGTTCTGCTACTTATGGGGAGTCCACTCGGCCTACTATTTGTTATCGGCCACATGATTGTGGTTTTACCAGGTCGATGGATACAACTCGGTTCTCCTTTTTACCAGCAAGCGGCGGTAGTACAACTGATCTTTTCCCGTTGACAGACAAGACAGGAACTGCTTTTCTGTAAGAAGGCCCAAATTCCTTCTTTACCGCGATCTTTTCTCTGACTAGATCCCCGATTTTTGGAATCCAGACAGGTCTTGCTGGGACAGGTGGTGGTTCTTCAGTGGTTGTTGGCTGCTGTTTCAACTTTATGTTGCTCAGGTCTTTTCTTGTTTCGTTTAAGTCCTGTAAAATAGCCAAACGATCTTTGATATCAAAGCTTTTTTCCTTTACCACTGAAGTCTGACTGTCAAGGTCAGAGATTAACATCCTAGTTCCAAATAATAATTCGTACGGACTGAATCCCTTCAGAGAATTTCTTGGCAGGTTATTTAGACTACGTTGGACACTTATTAGATGTTTGATCCACCCAGCTCCCGAACCTAATACCTTTCCGTTATAGATTGCTTTATGCCTTGGTTTTTTTCTTTACACCATCCAGTATCCCTCAGGAAGGAAGTGAGAAGATTCCCGCTGTGCTATGCTCATTTGGCCATGTTTCCCCTCAGGCTGGAGGGCCAGATTGAAAACAATGGTCAAACGTAGCATGCTCTTAGCGTATATGCCATTTAGACTCGCAAATCTTTGTATAACAGTCCAGACGTCAGCCGAGTGCTGGTGATCTACATTATAAGTGGAAACTAGCCTGTATATGTTAATCGGACGCTTTGCTTTTTACTGTTGATCTTTTCTGGAGTGAAACGACACGGTATTACACCGTTTCTCCCACCACTGCGATTTCTGTTACAGTTTTGGCAGTTCTTTACAAAAATGGTATGATGCAGGCTCATGCCTGGCCACCAGTACCTTGATTGTAATTCTTCCAGAGAATCTTTTAGTTTGAGGTGTCTGAGACCCTCGCCCATATGTGCGTCTGCTATTAACAAGTTTCTCCTGTCCATGTTTGGAATCACTCTATCCCCCACTCCAGGGATTCGAGCAAAAGGGACGGAGTTTGCATCGATTATGTATGTATAATTGAGTGGATAGTTGATCGGTAGCGCTGAGCAGTCACCTTTTGATGATGTTTTCACCGCCAGCACTGTTTCACCCTCAATATACTTCACTGTACGCTTTTTTCGAACTACGGAAGCCGATTTAGTTGCTACCGCTGTGGCTGTTTCAGCCAATGAATTCCCTGCAAAGTGAACGCCATCACGCTGATGACTCAGTGAATGTGTCACGTGAGTCTTTGGTAGTTCTTTTTGTAAAAGAGCTATTTGTTCCCAGAGCAGTTTCTGCTTTATTGTTGCATCTGTGTCATCTTTGTAACCGTTTTGAATCCATGTCTGCAAATCGTTGTTATATGATTTGACGCAGTAATATGAATCGGACACTATAAGTGTCGGGAATTCGCGATCCGCATTATCTAGCGCCATTTTCAATGCTATTATTTCAGTCTGTTGTTCTGAATTAGTTTCTACTGAGTGTGTTTTTGTTAATAGAGGTCTTAGTTTACCTCCGCGCCACACTTCTTTTGTGATCTCACATGTTGGGTTGTATGCTTGTTCTCCCCAAACGGAAGGTTGAGCATGTCCGTCTGTATAGATTACACAAGCGTATTGTCGTAAGGGCAGAATGTCGATTGGCAGAGGGAATGTTCTTTCATATTCTAGATTTTTTAGTTCCTCTAGTTCTGGATCAAAGTAGTAGTATACTTTGTCCGTTGTGATTGAATTCACCCATTGTATCCATTCCGGATTCAATGTTGTTGTTGGTAAATTACATGGTGTTGTTAATGCCTCAAAGGCTGATTCTGCTGTTCTGACCGTGGTGTGTCTACCGTCTGCTTGATCTTTTTCTCTAGCTATTGCGGTTTGAACTGCATGAACAATTTTTTCTTTAATGCTGAATTTCTTTTCAGCTTCTGTGTACAAGTGTGATTTGAATGCAATTGGTACCTTTTCTCCCTCCTTAGAGGTCAGGTATGTGAATCCGCATCTTCCTGGGATGACTCGAATCACAAGATTGCGTGTGTTATCACGTGTTTCTAATTTTGTTTTAATTAGCATGTCTGTTTGTAAGGATCTCAGAATTTCTGTGTGTATTTGAGTCCAATTGGTTCTTTTAAAATCCGGTTTTATTAGATCATAAAGGGGTTTGACCCTTTCTGCGTAATTTGCAATGTATGTTCTTCCGAAATTTAGGAAGCCTAGAATTGACTGTAGGTTTTTTAGTGTTCTAGGTGCTTGGAGTACGGCACATTTCTCTAGGAAATTGTCAGCCAGGCTTTTGCCTTCACTTGATAATTCATATCCTAAGAACAGGACTGTCAGATGGGCAATTCTGGATTTTTTAAAGTTGAATTTGTAACCCTTTGCTGCGAACCCAAGTATTATGGTGTTCACTCTCTTCAAGTGAGTCTCCAAGTCATCATCTGTTAAGTATATGTCGTCGACATACGATAATGCTTCGTCGTCATATGTTTGTAGTAATTCTGTTACTCTCGCTGAGAATACTCCTGGGCTGTTCTTGTACCCCTGGGCTAACCGACAGAATTGTTTTTGAGTGCCATTTATTGAGAATGCAGACAAATATCTGCTCTCTGGTGCTATGTTTTGACAAAAGAATCCATTAGAGATGTCTAATGTTGTTTTGTATTTTTTGCGCACTATGTTATTCATTAGTGCAGCACTATGCGAGTTTTGTACTGCAAAAGTTTTGCAACATGAGTTAAGGTGTCGGTAATCCAAAACTAGACGATATGAATTGTCTGGTTTGGAGACCGGAAACAAAGGGTTGTTCATTTGTGAGGTGCAAGTTTCAATCATCCCCTGGTATTCTAGCTGATCTAGGATTTCTTTTACCTGTTTTTTAGCTTCTTGCTTAATTGGGTACTGCCTCTGTGCAGTAGGTTGTGATTTTAACTGGATTTTGTGAGGAGGAGAGTCCTCATCCCATCCTACGTGATTTTTATATAAAGCAGGAGCTAGGGCTACTGCCCACTTTCTGGCAAGTGTGTATTTTTTATGAATTGGGATATGATTTGAGAAGGCAGGCATAATTATTTCTTCGCCATGAGGGCACTCCCTGACAAATTCTGGTGGCCAGTCCTTTTCAGCTAGAAGGATGTCATAGCCCTTGGAGAGATTATCCCAAAATAGTCCCCTTATTTTTCTAGTCTTATCCCCTTCTATACGTAATGTTATTTCATATATTTTGTGAGGTTTGCTAACTCTGGTGTCTGCAGTTTCCACTTGAAGATATTCATTCGTGTCCACTGTCTCCAGATGATTCATAAGGACTTTGCGAGCTATGCTCACTTCTGCTGCGCTGTCTAGCATTGTCTGAGCCCATTCTCCGTTTTTCAGTTGTGTCCTCAGTATTCTCGGCATTGTTAACTACCTTGATACTGGCTACCTTCTTTTTTGGAAATTGTAATTTCTTTTTTAGCTGAGCAGGTTCCTTGTCTTTGGACTTGGCGTGCTCTTCTCTTTGTTCTGATCGTCCTCTTCTTTCCGATTTCTGCGAGGAAGTCTGAAAAGATTGAGAGGGACGTGTATCAATGTCTTGATATCTATCAGGTTTCTTTATATTATCCCTATTTCTAAGGTTATATCTTTTCCCAGAGGGGTCACTCTGGGGTGACCTGTGTCTTTGGTTCGGAGATTTTTCTCTTCGCCTAGGAGACCTTCCTCTGGACTGGAATTTCTTTTCTTTAGGATTGGATTGTTTGTTTCCATCCCAGCTCTTTTTTTGTGATGTTGAGTTATTATTAAAAAATATTTTTTCAGGACTTTCAATCAGTTGTGGTTTTACTGGTATTCCACCTAAACTATCTCTACCTAGTTCCTCATAGGATTTTTCTATGATTCTGGCAATTTCAGCTGGTTGGTCTGCTATATCTGTCTCTTTTAACCTCTGGCGGATCGCTACGTTCGCTGCTTCTCCTTTTATGTTGGCTAATAATATAGCCGAGACCTGCTTGAAGTGTTTTAGTAATTTCATACCAAGAGTTAAAGCGGGCTCTGGACCATATTCGTCTTGAATTTGTTTTAGCACATCTGGTATTACCGAAATGGATGGAACACCGTGCGTTTTTGTGTAGATGGAAGCAAAGACTGTACCCCAAGTGTCACAGTCCTCAATGTGCGGTGCGATTCCCATTGGAAGACAGATAGTCAGAATCCTGTGTTTTTCTAACGGGGTGGTGTCTGGAAACACAGCCTCGATTTGGGTGATTTTTTGTGCTAACCAGAATGGTATTTGTTCCCGTTTAGCTGGTACTTTACCTAGGCATGATTGAATGTTCTGTGGTGTAATTTTATTTGTGTTCCCCTGGTGAGGGGTCAGCTGTGGAATTTTAATTGCTGGCTGAATTGTTGAAGTCCGCATCACATATTGGACTAATTGTCTATGTATTTTTATTAATTGTTTTAGCTGTGTTAACAGCTCTGCTGCAGACATCCCATTGATGTCTGGATGTGGTGTGTATCCGGCTAGGACCGGCCACGTTGCTCCTGGTCTACCTAAAGGACCGAGCCTGGTGATGTGATTATTATGTTTTAGGACGCCATTAAATAAGAGCAAATGCTCTTGAAATTTAAGTGGTACTTCCACCTCCTCGAAAGGAGTGTACTCTCCAGGAGGTTCCTCTACTTTGTAATAGTGAAAGTACTTTGTTACAGCATTTGCTGCTGGAAAATGTATCCATGAATAGTATACCTCTGTCTGCCGATATTCGTGTGCCTCAATTACGAATATGACTGTACCACCTCTAGGTGTCAGTCCATTTTCTATACGTTTTAAAGTTATAGATTTCCTTTTAATGACCGGGATGAGTATTATATCCGGGTCTGCGTCTTGCAGTGCAGTATCAGCTGCTGCTATTTCAGTTGCTAATCTAACTGCCTCTCTTTCTCCTTCACTGTCTGACATTGTACCGACAGAAGGTTATTTTGTTTGTTTGCAGATCAGGTTTCTTATGGAAACAAAGATTAGATGCACAATATTTTGGAACGGTTTATCCTTCAACGTTGACTAAACCAAGTACCATACATAGGAGTTTCCTCCTGCGAGGTTTGGCGGATATTACCTTTCACCCACTCCAGACGTCTTTGGAGTATTATGGGAAAAAAGGGGTCTGAGTGAGAAAGCACGACTGAGTTACTCTAAATGTCTTACGTTAGTTTTATCGCCCTTCCAAACGCGTTGGGCGCCATGTAGTGTAGTTCCTATTATCCCAATAGGCTCTGCGCATTGGAATAATACCTTCAATAGTATAGGCCTAGACCAGACGTTAATTAGGTCTACTACTGTCGATATTAGACTTAAAGTTTTGGGTTTGCCAGCTAGCTCAGAGTTCACTAGAAACTTTCTCGAATAGGCAAGGAGGAGTTGAACCTCCCTGGATAGACAAGAAGGGATTTAGTTTCTGACAACCATAGAACATGACAACTTTGCTCTCCCCTAATCAAGAGTGTATCTCGAGAGTCGTGTGAACAAAAGGCAATTTATTTTACTCAGTCAGTACGTGCATTCTTAGTCTCATCAGTTTGTAGAGAAAAAGGAAGAGACGGGGGTGTTCAATAAAAGATGTTATTTATTGATCAGTCTCTTTTCTCATACAAGAGAAATGGATCGATATTATTGCAATACTTATGGTTAAGTAAAGTGCATACATTAAAAGCAGAAGTATAAAATAATACTGTAAAAACATTGATATGGTTTCTAAGCCATATGAAGGTTTAAAATGAATAAAATATATTACATACACATATACATTTGGTTAATCGTACTCAACTGGTGTTTCTAGCTACGCCTACCCCGTGTACCTGACCTAAGCCTAATACGTGGGCGGGAATAGAAAGTTACAGTTTACGTTAAGTTTGTTTTGCCAAGTGACTGACTAAAGAATTCTCTGTGAGGGGTTAGTCAGTTCTGTACCTGGAATCTAGGATGGATGAGGGATGGTATCTCTCGTCTCTGGTCTCGATATTCCAGGCTGCCTGCGAGGGCTACCCGGAAGCGCCGGAGCTGGATTTCTCGGCAAGAGAAATAGGCAGCTGCTCGTTCTCAGCGCGTCAGGAAGGCGGGGCTGCGCCAGCGGGGTCTGCTCTGCTCTGGGCTTCGGCAAGTCTGGCTGCTCCGTTCTCGTCACCACCGCGTGTTTGCATAGGGCAATATCGGTAATATTTATACCTTTAAGGTGCCGAGATTAACATAAGGATGGACATAGATACGTCAATAAGGATGTCATACGACCAGGTCGTTAGCACATTCTTTTGCTGAAGTTCTCGGTGAAATCAAAACAATGGCAGCAGGGTTTTTCCCAGGTTGTCATAGGTTTGATTTGTTTTGAGAACTCCGTATGCCTTATCAGGGGCTGGAGGAATATCGCTTGTCTAATTAGATGGTAAGCGTTATGACCTAATCAGATAACACGTTCCTGTGCCGTAGTGTGGCTTTATCAGATAACGGTTCCTGCATCATGGGGGTTTTTCTGCCTCATGGGATGGCTGCTAGTTAACTTGTTAGTTTGCTAACCAGAATAGGGTCAGGAATAGGGGGATAGATACAGAATCTATAGGAATACATCACACCCCAGGTTAACAGGTGGGCGATCAAGTATGGTTGGCTTCTCGTAATTTGCGATTGATGGGGTCACGTAAATTACAGCCACGGTTTGTGGGCCCTTTTCCGGTAGTTCAGGTGGTTAATCCGGTGGCTATGAAGCACCTATTGCCGCAGGATTATAAAATCCATCCTGTGTTCCACACCTCGTTGTTGAAACCCTTTGATCCTTCTGAGCAGGTGTTGCCCCCTCCCGCTCCTGTGGTGGTTGATGGACAGGAGGAGTTCGAGGTCCAGGCTATTCTTGATTTCAGGCGTAGGAGAGGAGGTTTATATTATCTGGTCGACTGGAAAGGCTATGCCCCGGAGGATAGGACGTGGGAACCTGCTGGGGGTGTGCATGCACCTCGTCTAGTCAGGTTGTTCCACAGACAGCATCCCCTAAAACCCCGGCCGGTGGGGAGGATCATTGGGGGGGTACTGTTAGGAATCTGCTCACAGTCCTCTTTCGGTGACCATGTGTTGCTATCACATGACCTACCAGTTTCAGATAAAGGTTAGTCCTACCTTATTGTCAGTGCTTGTTATTGCTAACCTGTGGGTTCCTGTATTCTGGTTCCAGTGATTCTTGAATCGGCTTAGCTGTTTCTCACGGGCTCGTGAGAACAGTTGGTGTGTTTCCCTTTTACTTGGAGCTCGTTCCTGGGGTTCTATTTTTGAAGTCCGGTTCCTCCCCTTTCCTTGTTTCCCCTATTTAGCGAGTCAGATAGTGTATTCTTTTTGTCCCTGTGTCCCCGTTTTTTGCTTCGTTTCTAGTGTTAGTCCTTTATTTCATTATTTGCCATGTTCGGGAGGTACTAGGGGCTCCTGATTCCTTCCCGACATTCCGGCATTTGTTTCCGTTTCATGTAGTAAGGAGGCACGGTGTTTATGTTAGCGCTTTCACTTGCTTTGCGCTCTTCTATTCAACACCGCTCCACATCGTTATACTCCGGAAATGACGTTTGCGGTCATTCCGCGAGTCAGATTCAATCCCGATAGAGAGGCAGTCGGCTCTGTAAAACTTTATTCCTTGTCCCTAACCAAGTCACTGGTTTCACGTAGGGTTTTTTTATTCATGTCGAAAGTCTGACATGTTTTCCCCCTGAAAACGAAAGAGCACAGAGACACTCCCTGTTTGTTCAGTCATATGTTAGTCTCCAAGAGACGTCATCTTGGAGGTGTTTTTCTTGTTGACTGAAGTCTCCGCGATACAAAACCTGCACTTTTCACTGGTAAGCACATGTGATTGTTTCAGCGGGATATGGTCATTGATGTTGCGAGGTTGGGAGCGGATTTATGACAGTGAAGTGTTTTATTTTCCCTGTTTGTTCAGGTGCGGAAGCGTGGAGGAGGGAGAAGTTTATTCTTCACTCAACAGGGGTGGAAGGCTTGGTGTCTCTACATATTCCACCCCCTTTTCTGGGTCATTGGCTTACTCATTGTCTATATCGTGTGAGTGGCTAGTGAGTCGGGGAAGTGGATTGGAACATACTTTGTTCCTGCAGTGTGTGGGCAGAGGGGGAACCTAACACACAGTTCCTTGTGGTTCCTGATGTTACTGCGGTTTTGACGAAGATTCCTTCCACCTCAAAAAATTCTCTGTTATTGATTTGAAAAAAATGCTTTCTTCAGCATTCCTATCCATCCAGACAGTAGATATTTGTTTGGGTTCACACTGGCTGGTAGGAGCTTTAGGTTCTGTTGGGCTCCTCAGGGCTATACGGAAAGTCCAATTATTTATAGTCAAGCAATAAAAGGTCAGTTGGATTCCTTGTTGCTTCCCCAAGGCAATGCATTGGTGCAGTATGTTGATGATCTACTCATAGCTTCTGATACGGAACAGGGTTGTAGAGACAGTACAGTTAAATTATTGTTGCATTTGTCTCATCATGGACATAAGGTTTCCCTTTCCAAATTTCAGTATTGTCAACAATAGGTCACCAACTTAGGTCTTCTACTGTCAAAGGAGGGTAGGTGGTTGACCCCTGAGCGCATCAAAACTATAGTTAAAATGCCCATTCCACAAACTTAAAAAGATGTACACGCTTTCATAGGAATCACTTCCTACTGTTGCCAGTGGATCCCAAATTACTCGCTGCTAATCAAACCTTTGCTTGTATTGAGTCTTTTGAGCAATTTGAAAACTGCCCTTTGTTTGTCTTCAGTGCTTGGTATACCAAACTTTGGCAAGAGGTTTGTGCCCTATGTTCACGAGATGGCTGGTTGCACGCTTTCTCTCCTAACACAAACATTTGGGGATAAGCAATGGCTGTGTGCCTTTTTCTCTGCTGTGCTTGATCCCGTCGCAAGGGCCCTCCCGAGTTGACTGAGAGCGGTTGCGGCTTGATACTGACCTCACAGTTATGGTACCCCATGCTGTGGATACACTTTTGAATAAGACAAAGACACAGCACCTCACCAGTGCACGTCTTACCGGCTATTAATTGACATTGTTTGCTAAACACATTACAATTAAAAGATGTGCTACTCTGAATCCAGCCATGTTACTACCCTCCCTTCTGAGAACGATGCAGTCGATAAGCATGATTCTAACTACTGGACAGAAGAAGAGACAAAGGGACTGATAGACCTGACTGATGTTCCCTTATCTGACCCCAAGGAGAACTATATGTCGATGGATCTTGTTTTAAATTACCAGATGGCACCATGACTATGCTACACACATTGGTGGGGAGACATCAAGGATTCTCTATCAGTCGGCTCAAGCTGCTGAGCTCATTGCTCATATTTGAGCTTGTGAATTGAGCAAGGGACTGGTTTTCACCATATATACTGACAGCCAGTATCCCTTCGGGGACATGCATACTTTTGGGTGACTCTGGGCAGAAAGAGGGTTCCTTACTTCTCATGGCACCAAGATTCAACATGGGTACTTCATATTGAAGCATTTGTCTGCTCTAACCCTTCCCAAGACATTGGCTATAATCAAGTGTAGTGCCCACAGGAAGGTTACTGATGATTTGGGTAGAAGAAATGCTTTTGCAGATCAGACAGCTAATGAAACAACCCAAACAAAGATGAAAGGCATGTTTGTACTAGGTCCAGCTAGGTGGGTCTCTGAAGTTGTAATGTTTGAGAATACCCTTGAGAGTGTAAAGGAGATACAAAGTGAAGCCACAATGGAAGAATTAGTGGAATGGCAGGAAAGCACAGCACAGTTAAATGAGGAAGGATGTTGGATTGATAAATCAGGGAAGCAGAGATGAATTGTCCCGCCGTGGTCACTATGGCACATGATCCACTCATATCAGTGCCAAAGGCATTTGTAAATTGTTAGACCCTGTTTGGCAGAATCACAATATCTCTAAGACAGCTGCATAGTTGGTAAAATATTGCATGGTCTGTGTTAGAAACAGGGTAGCTCCGCGCGGAGCGGCTAGGCTACACTTAGGAGCAATGTGTAAAGCATCTGCGCAGCACACACTCACAGACGACACACTAGGCACACTACAGAAGAGACTCCACACCAGGTGATATAAAAATAACTTGTATATTAGGTAAAACACATTATAAAATCATCACAGGTACATATACACTGTGCCAACCGGCACCAGGTAGCAATTTACAGGGGATTATGTCCAAGGCAGCGCCAATCAGGTCGCTGCCAGAACCATCACCACGTACAAACAGTAAATGCAAAACCATCAGAAATAAAGGTATAACAGCAAGTACCTACTGGCTAGATCATGAGCTTAGCAGTGTATCCCGATTGACATAAATCACTGTGTGAGCAGGCCTGAACCGAAAACCCCTCAATATCTCATTAGGCATAGAAACATATATTTGGTATTCTCATTAGGCCGTAGACACATTAGATCATGCACACTAAGCATAAAACCATATTAGCATAAGGCATAAACATGTGAGCACAGAGGCATCCTCATTAACATGGGTGTTTTATACGAAAATCATTTTTAGGCCTAACCCACCTTATATCTTACGTTTGGTGGAAACAACCAGTAATCACTGGTACAGGTACTCCTATCATACCCTTATTAGGCAAAACGTCCTGATTAATAACAGGGCACCATATCATTAGGCATGAAAATACATTCTGCATAACCATATTAGAATCGGGCATGAAACCCATTTAGCAAGCATCAAAGCAGGACCTTTAGGAGAGATCACAGGAGCATGAATGCAACAGCATTAGGCATAAAAATATTCCATGCAAACCCCTATTAGCATGGGGCATACTATAATCAGTAGTGCACACAATTTACTGTCATTTCACTGTAGGGTCCCCCTTGGGAGGTGACACAAACATGCCCCTCATTGCAGCTGCCCGCTCTCTCCCACGGTGCAGCTGTGGACACAGACACAGGAGGCAATGGCACCTCTGCACCCTCTTGAGCCCTCAGTGGGGCTCTACGACAAATTTGTGCCACGTTGCAGCTGCCCGCTCTCTTCCGCAGTGCAGCTATGGACTTAGGGCCAACAAAGCACTGTTCATATTGGAGTCCCTCGGAAATTAATACTGGTGTGGCCCCCACGTCGTAGCTGCGGTCCAAAAAGGAGCAGCAGGGTGCTGGAGACCCACCTTGAGGTTCTAAAAATAGTTTTTCCCCAAAAAAAATGTTGCAACGGACCCCGCAACTGCGGCGCCGCTGTGCAGCCCAAGGACACTGTGGCCCAGTCTATGCTGGAGCCTCATGCAGACTCCAAAGCAAAGGTGGCCGCCCGTTGCAGCTCCCCACTGCCAGGTGGGGCAGCTGGGAAAACCAGCACGACCACTGTGGTCCTCTCAGTGGGACCGAAGGGGAAGCGGGCACCGACAATGTCCCCTGATGCCCCCTCTACACCCAGCTCCTCAATGAGCCCAACTCACCGGGCTCTCCTCTGCCACCTCCAGTCTCTTCTGGGGCCTCCCTGCAGCAGGCTCAGCACATGGCCACAAGAGAAGATTGGTTCGGTGTCCTGATGCTTCCGCTAACACTGACGCTGCACACGGGGAGCTCCACACTCACCGGAGCTCCGGGGACACCTCGTGCTGCTCGGCGTGATCACTGGACTTCCTCCAGCAGCAGGACAGGCACCGGTATGTGCCTCGGGAGTCCCCTGCTTGGTCAGGACCTCTCTGGACAGCTTTGGGGCGCTCTCTCCAACACATTGGAGCTCCGCTTGTCCACTGGCCACAGCTCCCTCGACTTGCCTCGGGCCACCGGACTTCCTCCGGTACTGCTTTCGACTCGCGGGGCTCTCTCCAGCACACAAGAACTCCCCCCAGCACCTCTCTTCACCCAGGCCACCCCTCGTGGGACCCGGGATTTCTGTTTTTCAACTTGTAGAGGTGGGGTAGGCTCCCGTTCTCCATTTTGCCCGTACTTCCTGACTCCGGCCGGCAGTGCCTTCCTTCGTGCGGCCCCGCCCGCCTCCAGGCATGCTGCTCAGCTTCCTAGTCGCGTCTGCGGCGCTTCTTCTCCCCGGGCTGCAGCGGTGATTTCTTTGACGATTTCAGAGTGTGGGGTGGGCTCCCACCACACTGCGCTAGCATGGGGGTAGGCTCCCGCTGTCAAGATAACGCCAATGCCGGGTGGGCTCCCACTGCATATAACATAAGAGCAGGGTGGGAATCCGCTCTTTCCTGGTGCCACAATGCAAGGTGGGCTCCTGCTTTCAAGCAAGCAGGCAGGGGGTAATCCCACATGCCAGGATTTCCTCGTAATGCTTCGGCAGCCCACCGCTGCAGGCATAAGCTCCTCTTCTCCTTGGCAGGTGCTAGATGCAGCGCTCACGAGGCGCTAGGTAGCTGGCAAAGATTCAGGGTCCCACACAATAAAATAGCGCCCACGAGGCGCTAGGGGCCAGGGGGAGCAGACAGACAATGTTGGGCAAAATCAGCAGTCAGTGGGCAGCTCATCAGAATAGGAAGGCAGTTCCTTGGAACAGTCAACCCCCATAATTTGGCACTCCTCCTGGCACAGCTGTCTTCACTCCAGCAAAGGTCTCTCATTGGCCCTGTGGACAGCAGAGGGGTACAGATGGGCACAGGGGCCAGGCTGCAGGCCCTTGCGGCTGTACCTCCTGGCAGAGTCTCCTCTCCAAATCAAAGTACAAGCACCCCCAAATGGAGTCTCAGCTCCTCTACATATATACACCCCTTACCCCACCTATCAGAAAGGGACAGAAGCTTCTGGAAGGGTCTATTGGGAAACTGGTCCCAACTGGTTTTGGGGGAGGTGCAGAGCACCCTGTCTGCCAGACTTCCCTCCTCCCTTCATGAGCTGGGGTCTGGGAGGCAGACACACCCCAGGGGGCGGAGCCAGTCTTTCACAAGGCAGGCACACAGCACACAGAAATGCCATGGTTTAAAACTGGCATTTCCACAATGGTGAAAATAAATCTGTGCACACCATTGCGCAGCATTTAATATTTCAATCTCACACATACCAAACATGGCATACATTTTTTCTACCATGGGGGAGATATCTCATAAGAGGGGGGGGGTTCCTAATGTAGGCCTATGGAAGGCAGAAAACACACAAACTTTGCACTGCTAACCAGCACTAAAGTGCCCAGAGTCCTGAAACCACAAATCTTTTGTCAGGAAAAAGACTAGGGGGGAGGCCAAAAAGTTTAGGGATGACCCTGCAAGCAGGGCCAAGTCCAACACTCTGCATGATGCATAATGCTGGGAATGGTACCCCTACATCAACTGGTAATTTAGTACCACCCAAATTTCATTTTAAAGCCCTTCGAATGGACTATATTGAATTTGAGAGATGCAATAATTTGAAGTATGTTCTGGTGGTTGTACGTGCATTCAGTAAATCGTTTGAGGCCTACCCAGTCAAAGACAATACGGCCATTGCGACTGCAAAGCTACTCGTGAAGGAGTTCTTTCCTCGTTTTGGCTTGCCCCAAGTTATCTGGAGTGGCAACAGAAGTCATTTTAATGCAAAAGTGATTTAATTAATTTGTGTGGATCTTCATGTGAAGCAGAAATCTCATGCTGGTAATCATCCACAGTTAGGAGAAGTACAATGGTACTCTCAAACTGAATTTGGTAAAAATACAAGAAACTACATGGTTAAAGTGGTCAGATGATTTACCATTAGCTCATTTGTCAACAAGAACGACAGCTCTTTCTAGGACAGGATTGTCTCCTTACGAGGTCATGTTTGGGCACCTGAATCCTCGTAAATTTTCCAATTTTGAGTACCCTATATTGCTTCATTATCTTAGCCGGTTAACAGAGAATACACATTCTATTCACTGGCAGTTGCATGAGTCCCTACCCTCTACAGCAGTGGGACGTAGCCATGATATCCAGCCGGGTGACTATGTCCTATTGCGCAACTTTCAGGGGAAGAAAAGTTTGGAGCTGCACTCGAAGGGGCCTGAACAGGTTTTATTGGTGAAACGTACTGCTGTGAAAGTTGCTGCCGGTAAGAACTGGATTCATGCAACCCACTGTCAGAGGGTCCCTTTACATCTACCCTACGATCACTGGGTTAAGGATGGAATCAGGGACTCAGAGTGCGAGCAGGTGCCTCAGTTTGTCCCATTCAGCAATGCCCATCTAACATGGATGCAGAAGGAAAAGGAGAATTCAAATGTGTTAAACGAGGCTGTTCCTCCAGAAATACAAGCTGTCCATGAGCCTCTATTCACTGATCATACAGTGCCTGGGGCTACTAAGTACAATTTGTTCCCTCGGCTGAGGTAAAATGCATCTAAAGAGAAAGGAGATTAGGGATGAACTGCGTAGGACAGGTTGTACTGAAACCTAGTACCAACGGCATTAGTTGAGATTAGTGAGGGATTTCTGCATACTTCATTTTAATTGTTTGAACATTAGATAGGGAAGACCGAAGTATAGCCAAAAGGTATACCATCTTGATTCATGTGGGGTACAAGCTTAGGACAGAGCAAGCTCCCCCCACTGGTGCTCTAGAGCCCCCGAGAGTTGATGGACAATAGGAACCTGAATCTCTGATGGACACTGGTAACTTATATATTCTTCCTGCAGTCATTATGCATCCTTTTGGAGACAGCTTGCTGTGGAAGAGCAACCAGTGGTTCTTGTTGCCCAGTATAATATGGTGTGGACCCGCAAACAGAAAAAAACATATGTTGCTCCTGTGGTTTCTGCTAATAATATTGTGTGGGGTGTCGTTGATTTTGGAAAATGACTAGGATGTGCCTTTTCGTACCGAGGTTAAAGTTATTTTCCCCCAAAAAAGAAGAGGACAGCCCCATATAATGTGTTTCTAGATACACACGAGATTCTTTGGAGAAAGGACCGCTTGTTAGCCCACTGAGTCCGTCATTAGTTTATGGACTGCATATCCATTGTCCCTCGTGAATCACACTTATGCTCGCCCACCGCAATTTACAGAAGTAAAGGGAGTTTTTGGTTTTGGCTATCCAGGTTCCTGTTTATATTATAGAAAGCCACTGGAGATGGGTTATCAAGGGTGTGATAACAACAGATATTGTGACAATTTTTACATGAAAGAACAAAATGTCACACTGGTGGGGGTGGCATTATAAGGAATTGATATTTACCATGGAGGCTGAGTATTATTCTGCTTGTTTCCATATTGTGAATAGTACGGACACTTCTTTATATATCAATTGTTCTGGAATAGTGCTGTACAAGAATACAATACCCCTGGCAAATGGAAAAGATCCAAGTACGTTGGGAATGAATACTAGATATGCTGCAGTAGATTACGAAGAACTGATTTATGCACACCCAGGGTTTTACTTTTTGTCTAACAATACTTATTCCAACGTTCATTATGGTACAGACGATGTCGCTCTTGGGGTGGTATTGTCCTTAGGTGTGCCCTGTAAATACGCTTAGCCTAATGTCCGTTGGGTTAACAGGACTTTGACCAAGGAATTCTTTGAGGGAGTGACTGATATAGAGCTCAGTATTTATAGTAATGGGATCACTTTTGAATACATCCTTTCTTCCATTTTCACTTTGGGTGGTACCACCATGGCTCGGGGTGAGAAAGCCAGTGTATATTTTGGATACAAGTTACGAATATTATCTAATACTACTGTGGCAGCTTTACGCGACATCACCACTCAGTTTGAAACCATGCGGATATATTTCGAACAGACTAGATACGCGGTTGATTTCATCTTAGCTAAGAGTGGTGGTGTATGCATGGTACCAGTGTGTAGTCGGAATCAGAAATATGGCAAATAATATTACCAAACGCATATTAGACATCCTCAAGAATGTCAAGGGAATGGAAAATGGGAATTAGAGTTGGTCTCTTATCGGTATTTGTGGCTTGAAAAAGTGATTAACATAATTGTGATATTGGTGCTTTGCTGTTCCCTTATTCAGTACCTTCCCTTTTGTTGCTCTTATTGCGCCACCATTCTCACCCCTAAATATTGTTTCATGATACCAACACTGACATTATGGTGCAGAAAGAAATAGACGACGTCATGAATATAAATATGGACTTTTTCAAAACTTCTTTCCTCCTTACAGTCTCCTTTCCGGATACGAAGAACATGGAATGTTCATAAGATTCCTGTTTTCTTGGTTTTATGCTCTCCTTGTTATTGCTAGAAAATGTTTTACCTCATGCTTAAAGGAGCGTCTGTTACGCCAGAAATATTCGTGTTTGTGCATTGCTTATGTAAAGTTTACATTTGCTGCCCAATTTTCTATTCAGACGCCATTTTGAACCATGAACGAAACAAATCCTTTGCTATTTCTGAGAAAAGGCCTGTTATGTTTTGTTTCTGCAATATTAGGTTTTGCTTCACTAATGAATAGACTGTTCATATTACTGCATACATTTCTCATGAGATAGAGGCCCTCTCCCACTTGTCTGATGGCGGGTACAGGGTGAAACAAACTTGGGTTGCACTAGGTGGTGGGAGATATGAGAATGAAAACTTTTTTTTTATTTCACTGTCCAGCTGTATCTGCTTGGAAAATTCCACTGTGGGTGTGTTTCAGCCCAGTTGCGAGATGTACATAATGTCTCTATTTGCTTGTCGATTTCAGTCCCCCTGCTGCACTCTTAGCGACTGGGCAGACAGGGCTCTAGTATATGAGTAAACAGTTATTGGTTTGTATTATCGACTCTCTGACCGACTCTTCATTTAGTATGGAAGGCTGAGAGGTGGTGATTAGTGACCTGGGTGACCCCAATCGGGCCACTTCCTTCACAGCCTCATCAATTTTTTTTTAAATTTACTGTACAAAATCAATTCTTTGCATTCCGGTTTTTGTTAAATACCTATTGTCCTGTAGTTCCTAGGACCCCCCAGGACCTGCATGTTTTGGATGACCTAAACTGAGGGCTTGGTGTGCAGGCAAACTCTGGACACCCCCACAGGATCAATCAGCCATTAGACGAGCTAGATTTTCAGTGGCACTACCCCCCCCCCCCCTTGTATTCAACAGCAGTTATGTAGTTTCTGGCAACCACTGAACAGGACAACTCTGATTCCTCATGTATTGTGGAACCAATACAGTATCTTTCTCTCAGTCACTCGTGCTTGCTTTTCTCAGAATACATAGAATGACAATGGAAACAGTTTCAGTAATGATTTATTGGTCAAGCGTCAGTCTAGTATAAAACATGTTAGCTGCAAAAATCAAAAGACCAGAGCAGACAAATGGAATTACTAGTACCAATATTGTAAAAAATTGATACATTAGTACCATTGTGCTAGTAAGATGAATAAAAACATATGATGTAAAACAATAGCATTGGCGTACTCCTATGATGCGTAGCCTACCTAACTGTGCCTAGCCTAAATGTGTAGGGGAAGCATGTATGTGTAAGTGCTAGGATATGTCTTAATGGAACCTAATGGAGCCAAGAGTTCCCTGGGGAAGTTCTAACCCCTCACTTGATGGTTCTGAATAAAGGACCCAGTCTCTGCGTCGAGGATGGTATCCCGCAAGGGAGGTCAGGTTGCTGCCTGTCGAAGGATCAGCCTGAATAGTCTAGGCCTAGCCTGGAAGGAATTCTCCTCTGCCTTTGTAAGGGGAGTGAAGGTCTTTTATACTAAAGTGGTCACTCCGGGATTTTCATAGAATCATTATGTTTTGAAAACATTCGCTAATCCCCTGGTAATCCTTTTCAAAACAAACATGATCATGCACCGCTGGCTGTTGGCCATGGATAAAATAAAGTGACACTTACACAGAATAAATCTACCTTGCCTGGGGACTTGTTTATGAACATCAGGTACAGGGATTAAGATATGGTACCTAGAGCCTGTTGTCGAAGAGACAGAAGTAAGCTACTAGGTAAAAGGTCACCTATGTAAGACCGTTATGTCGTGTGGATGGGACACAATGTATGTAATCAGTATGTACCCGCTGCCAAGGTCTATACTAAATACCCTGACCTGAGTTATAGCCCCCAGCAGCAGGCGAGGGCCTATAACGAGGGAGATTGCCTTTAACAACCGGTATAGCCCGAGGCAGAAGAGCTATTAAGGCAATTAGAACATTCCACTCACTACGGGTAGAACGCTCTAAATTGAAACGTAAATACAAACATTGGAATGTTGGAGCAGAAGGCTTATAGCAGCCATTATGAGCCAGGAGCTACTCTATTGCCTTCAAGGGATCTCTCAACATTCTAATATTCTAATTATAAATGCATGGCATAAACCATATATGCAGATGCCCTAAAACAGTTATTGGCAGTACTGAGTGAATAGCATATTACCCTCTGCTTGTCTGTGTACCACATACTGATGGCGAAAGCACCAATGAAGTTATGGTTAGGTCAGAGTGTCCAAAGGAAAGGCATTTTCTATGTTCTTAACTTTGGTGCCCTTAAATGAATCAACATGAAGCTTTACAAACGTCTTCATGGCAAGTTTAATTTGATCTGTAAAGTGGGGGTCAAGATAAAGGTTGTTCCCAAAAGTGGCATTTCCCATTTTCATTTCTGTAGGATTCTTTGCTCTTTGGTACAGATATAACAGCTAAACAGAAAAACAACAGGGGTCCAGTTTAGACCTGAAGTCTAAGGGCCCTATTCATAATGGTAAACTTAGACCGGAAGTCTTAGACCTGAATTTAAGCTTCCAATTCACAAAGGTATGCTTAGTGATTTGGGCCCTTAGACTTCAGGTTTAAACTTAGACTCCGGATCCAAACTTAGATGTCACGTCAATGTTTACCTATGTGAATTAGGACCCGTAACGTATAGACTGAGTAGAACCTTGGGGAGACTGCCTGTGTGCAGGTACCCCAGTGGGCCGGTGCGCTATGCGGTGCCCTGGATTTCAAGTAGTGCAACTGTTTACTGTAGTGTGTTGGGGCCTGCTGGCACAATGTGCGCAGCAGAGTGGGGGCTTGGTGGGCCAAGACAGCCAAGGTCAAGTGTACAGTCAAGTTCAAGTTCAAGTGTAATGTCCTGCCTAATTTCCTTAATGCCTTTCACATGTTGATGCCATTAAAGTGTGATGATGTGAATCATTTTATATATCCAAGTAGAATTTTGTTACCCTTGTATTGTTTTGTGGTGAATAACGTGGTTTGATGTGAATAAAAAGCTAGGGCTTGGACAACATACTCTGAGTCGGAGAGTTATTGGGCACAGCGGGGAGGAAAGTTGACGGAAATTTGGGAGGAGTGAATGTCACGTTGTGCGTGTACTATGCGACCCAACAGTGTTTGGTCGCATCCTAATTGGGCAGTCAGGTATCACCGACCCGGTGTCTGTCAGTCCATGATCGATGCTGTGTTGGGCGGAAGTGATTCTGCCTGAAATTGTAATGACCCCCAAAGAGCCTGAGCATGCTTCGTGAAAGACTGAGGCAGATCATTGCAGTGGCAGTATCCATATCTTAGTAGGGTGCATATATTGCACAACGGGAGTTGGAGTGGACAGCTTTGTTAGGAAAAATCTCATTAGGTGATCCTCACTCGCTATTCTAACTAGGGTTGTAATGCAGCAGAAAATAGGCCAGGGCACCAAAATATAATGCAGCCCCATTAATAATTCAGAAAATAATTAGCTAAGAAATTTGCCCTTATTGGCAAGTCTGACAGCTTTGAATTTGTAAAAATGCACTGTATAGGTGTTTTACAAGGCAAGGAAGACTGGGTGCATTAGTGTGTGCAGCAGGAAATGTTTGTTGTCATATCAAGGATAGTACCGTATTAACCACCCCACCTGAACATAAAACAGTCCCACAAAGAGCCAAAATACCAGCCTACACACTGTCCTTCCAGACTGCCCTGTAAGGCAGCCCAATCCTGATTCTAACATTAGTGCATTAAAAGGTCCTTTCATTCAATAGAATGGCATATTTTAAGAGATGCAGCTATCCCCCTATTTAATTTTAAAAAACTAGACCACTGTACTAATGAGTAAAGAAAACTATTTCTTACTTTCGTTGGCTAGCCCCTTCAACGGGGGTGGCATTCAAAGCAACAGCTAATGGGGTAATACCAGAATCTGAGTGGTTTCATTGTCTCTGCGGTCTTGCAGTCTGGTGAGGGTGACTGAAATAGCAGTGGCGCAACAATAGTTCATGCAGCCCCAGTTGTGCGTGGGCGACACACAATGTCAGAGGGCCCCCCCTGGAGTCGGGCAGGGGCCCCCGAATGCTCAGGACCCAGTCACACAATGTCAGAGGGCCCCCCCTGGAGCTGGGGTCGCCCATGCATGGGGGCTGCAGGACCTATTGTTACGCCAGCTCCATGGGGGCCCCTCTGACATTGTGTGACTGGGTCCTGAGCATTGGGGGCCCCTTGATGCTCTTTGCAGGGGCCCCTGCAAGTTTTATTACACTACTGAGAAAGAGATGTGTATTTGGGCACCAAATGAACAAGACACCATGGCAAGAGACGTCAGACCCTGTTTCTGCCATCCAGAAGATCACATTTCAAAAGTCTGTGGAAACAATATGGGTGTGTCACACCACCAAAGACAGCAAGGGTCTGTGAGAAGGCTCCCCTCTGTGGCTGCTAGTAGCATGCATGCCAATAGATCCGATTCAGTTGGGAGACTACCGATTTTTCAAGATAAAAATGTCTTTATTTTAGCTGTCTCCCGCCTGAAATTGCATCTTCTACAATAGAAGTCAATGGGGAATTTTTCATACTCCCGATGTTTTTTTTATTTTAAATCTCCCACTTCCCTGTCCTAAAATGTTGGCATGTATGTAGTAGGGCTGGGAGAAAAAAAGGCTACAAGAATAACAAAAGATGTTCTACATATTTACACACAGATTGGACACCCCTCAAATAATTGCAATGCCTGTGCTGTCCCAACAGAACAAGGGAACCCTTAAGGTATAGTGTAGGGACCTTGGGCATTACATATTATAGAGAACAGTGGTCCCTATGTGAAAATAATATACATTACAAAATAATCATATACTTGATAGGTAATATGTCTTCTGTCCGTCCGGACAGGATTTATTTAGCAATAAGTGCAGGAATAAGGTATTTTTAGAGAGAATGTCAAGCGGGCACAGCCGTGACCCTCAACATACAAGACAAAACAACAAGGAAGCAATGTAAGCAAGGCAAGAAAATAAGTCTGCGTACTTGTACTTCAGTAAGGCAGGCATAAAATATAGAAAAAACACTCCATTGCAATTTGTGAATTTTACATAAATAGTTCGCATATGGGGTTTAAAAGTCGACGACGTTTCGATGCCTATAAGGGTGGAGGCATCATCATCAGGACAAGAGTTGACACTATTGTTGTCTTGAACAAGGGCAATATATAATGCCTTTCAATTACATTTACTTTTACATACATATTTACAGATGGAAGGAAAAGGGAGAAAAAAAAAAGAAAGAGAAACGGAAAGTTAAGGTAAATACAGTAATTAAGGGCATGTATCAGTGATCCTTTAGTTGTGATAAGTGAAGTGCTTTTTGGTGAAGCATTTAATCAGTGGCACGTGGAATAAAAACAAGGTTATCGACGCAGTGACTATTTTCGGCGCAGTGACCCTGAAGAATTAAAATTGCAATAGAACAGAATTTCTACCTATTCAGGGTGTTCCTTAAGATCAGGCAGTTGCATTGTGATCGTGAAATTACAAACGCGGCTGTTACCAGGCACCATTCTCCGTGATGCAGGACGGTTTCGGGTGCGGTGAAAGTGGAATTACAGTATTCATGCATGACAGTACTCTCTGGAATTACGGAATTCATGCATGACAGTACTCTCTGGAATTCAAGGGCGGCAGAAGTGCACGATAACATGAAGGTGGAGGGATGCATATTAACGTGATAGTCAAGGTGATCACTAGAGCGAAGGGTGAGCACGAGTAATTTTTCACATACTTCGTAAAAATTAACTGCTGGCCGTGGGGAGTTCATCTCCAGTATTACTAGATCAGTAGATCTGTAAATTGCAAGTGTGGTGTTAAAAACCATACAGATGCGCGTGCAAGGCATCTACTAAACAGAATGCGATGGCTGTTTACCTGGTTTGCCGGGTGATTCCAACGATATATTTAATATGCCGGGACTCGGATGCTACAATGGCGGAGGGGCGCAATGGCTACCTAACAGGAGCAAACCGAAGGTGTGGATTACGCAATTGCATATCTATTCATATTCAAAGCAGTAGCGAGTAGCGGCGGCTTACTTACTCTATGAGTGCGACGGCACTGTTGCGAGTATTGCAATCCGGTGGTCAGTGAGCCCAGGTTCCCGGGCTTTGACTAAAACTGGGATAAGGTAAACAGCGTAGAAGGACTTTCTAAAACCGCTAAGGTGAGGGGGGTGTTTTCGGCGGCCATTTTAGAGTGGTGATGATAGAGTGTAGGGAGCATGCAAATTCTAAAAACCATGGCAAGAAATGTGCATCTGTATATTTCAGTAATACAAAAAACATGAAAGGAAATTTACAACAGGGACGTCCAGTCCTCAATCCGATTTAACCCATTCCGGATGCTGTTGGTGCGCAAGATCCACTGTAGTTCTTCTTTATTTAACAATTGAGCCATGTCTGCTCCCTTGGGGGGCGGTTTGATAACTGTGATCACTGTCCATTGAAGGTCATTTTCGCTGTGTCCGTTGGCAGAGTAATGTTCCACGAGGGGTGCATTTGCTGTCTTGCATTTGATCCTGCTCCGGTGTTGGCCAATACGGAGTTTAACTTTTTGGCTGGTTTGTCCAATGTAAATAAGCCCACACGGGCAAAAGATGGCATAAACTAGATTTGCAGAATTACAATTAGAAAAAGATTTACGTTCAAATTTGATGTTTCCATGTGTAAACGTTTTACCTTCAATCGTGGTATCACAGTAAATACAACCTCCACATTTATTGTGACCTGTAACTGGTGGGAGCCCCCAAACATCATTTATGGTAGTTTTCAATGTTGGTGATGGAAGTGCTGCCCTTACTAGGTGATCTTTGATATTTTTTGCACGTTTAAAAGCAAACATAGGCTTGTTTTTATTCCATGTGCCACTGATTAAATGCTTCACCAAAAAGCACTTCACTTATCACAACTAAAGGATCACTGATACATGCCCTTAATTACTGTATTTACCTTAACTTTCGGTTTCTCTTTTTTTTTTTTTTCTCCCGTTTTTTTTTTCTCCCTTTTTCTTCCAACTCTAAATATGTATGTAAAAGTAAATGTAATTGAAAGGCATTATATATTGCCCTTGTTCAAGACAACAATAGTGTCAACTCTTGTCCTGATGATGATGCCTCCAACCTTATAGGCATCGAAACATCGTCGACTTTTAAACCCCATATGCAAACTATTTATGTAAAATTCACAAATTGCAATGGAGTGTTTTTTCCATATTTTATGCCTGCCTTACTGAAGTACAAGTACGCAGACTTATTTTCTTGCCTTGCTTACATTGCTTCCTTGTTGTTTTGTCTTGTATGTTGAGGGTCACGGCTGTGCCCGCTTGACATTCTCTCTAAAAATACCTTATTCCTGCACTTATTGCTAAATAAATCCTGTCCTGACGGACAGAAGACATATTACCTATCAAGTATATGATTATTTTGTAATGTATATTATTTTCACATAGGGACCACTGTTCTCTATAATATGCCTGTGCTGACCTGCAGACGAGGTGCAGAGGTAAGGCCTAGGTAATGGAAAGCACGGGGACAGATCAGGGAAATGATAATTGGACACACACACACAGTGTAACAGTCTTAGAAGATAACTAGGGGTGGGCGGAATTTGCGAAATTGACTTTTGCTAATTATCGCGAAATTGCTCAAAATCTCTACGAGCGCGCGGAACTTTCGCAAAAATGCGGAGATTGCTTTTTCCCCCTGTTCGTGATGTGTTTTTGCGTGGACTAGGAATTTTTTTGCCCTCAGTGTAACCCAAAAAGGTGGAGTCCTATATAGGGTCGGGAATTATTTGCTTTCATTCACACAGCTGGACGGTGAATGGAGAACACGAAGAGACGCCAAGGAACTAAGGTGAAGAATATCCTAAGATCCAGACTTGCGAGAACTACTTAAAAGAAAGCAACCAAACTGAAAAACAATATTCGAACAACTATGGGAGTACAGATGTCCTACCATGACAATGCTCAGCCCTGAAGAAGATCTCATGTGAATTACTTTTTGGTCCTAATCAGAGAAGGTTGAAACCCGTTGGCAGACAACAATAGTGGTTCGGAATATAAATGAAATAGACTTTCCTACAAACGTCCACCAGTGGAATGGACTCATGTTTCCGCTGTGTGAATGAAAGCAAATAATTCCCGACCCTATATAGGACTCCACCTTTTTGGGTTACACTGAGGGCAAGAAAATTCCTAGTCCTAGTGTGTTATTAATTATAAGTAGGACAAATAAGAGATATTTCATTATCCCTGAATTCGTGAATTAACAGAAATCTAATGTGTGCTGTCTTAACATGATGAAGTTTTACTAAGTTTAATCATTCTATATTGCATCAAACGACAAGTTGCATGTACATAAGGTGTACAGATTTATATGTTTTGTGTATATAGACGTTGTATATAACTGAATGTTTTGCACCTATAGAGAATATGTATAGATAAGATGTAAAGAGAGGTGACCAAAAACTTCTTGAAATGAAGCATTTTCCAAGGGTATATATATAAAAAAGTGAGAATAATAAAAAAAGATAATTTCTAGACCCAAAGTCAAATAAAGAGACTTTTGTGGCAACAGACTAGTATTTAATCTATGGTGTCAGAGGTACCCTGTTCATATATCATTACGTTATAGATTCCAGCCTCTGTCCTCCTTAATTGAGTCATTCCCCTATATTATATTTCTATCATCTGAGATATGCAGCAAATGCCCTGACTCCTCCAGGGACGTGACACAGCAACTTGCAAAAGCAATGGAAACAAACCGATCAATCATGTGCCAAATAATAGCACGGTGTCATCCAAAAGCATCAATGCCACCTTGCACACTACAAGCAGCAACAACATATCAGAACGGCATCAGAGAACAACTCTGCTGTGTCCCCCCAATGAAAAAGCAGCACCAGCAGCTGTGCCTAAGTCATTCTCTCTGCAATGCACAATCATTACATCTGGTTGATCCTATATCTATTTGCTTTCCACTGAATGTAGAAGTCAATACCATTACATCCTTGTTAATCTTCCTTGCAACATGACTAATAAAGTGAGCTTCAGCTCCACAGCAGAACCCTCCAAAGTAAAAAAGTCAGCCTCCCATGCCTCCCATCCCTTCCCAGTACGGCCGACCTATTACACTCTTGACCTCTATAAGAGGCGTGCCGGCCCAACCCATCAGCCTGTTTTTTTAGTTCTGCGCACGTCTCTCCAGATGCGTCAGGTAAGTGGTGCCTGCGGTAGCAGGTACGTGGGTCTCTGGTTAGAGGTCCTGCTCTAGCGGACCATAGGATTTTGGGCTCTTTTTCCCCCTCTACCCTGGTGTGTTTTGGCCGGTTGGGCTCTGCTCCAGCAGGCTAAGGGTTTGGGTGGGGTGGCCGGGGTATGGATTGTGTTCTCCCTCTGCTCTGTGCCCGGTTTGTCGCCACCCACCTGCCTTCCCTGGCGCTGCAGCGAGCGGTGGCTGTGATTGAATGTGTGTACTCCGGCTCGCCTGTTCTTTTGTTCATGCTGGTTTTTGTTCCAGTGCTGCCCACCTGCCCCTTGAGGCGTTGCGGTGGGCGTCGGCATTGCTACGCGATGGAGGTTAGATTTTTTCCATCTCTCGGCTTTCGCATGCATATCAACTCCTTTGGGGTCAGAGGGGCGTTAGTGAGCTGCATACTTGCCAACTGCACAGCAGCACTGTGGCTTGCCGGACTGGATTTATGTGATCCGCGTTCCCTCTAAAGGGAGCTCCTGTTCCTCGTCCTGAACTAAATGATATCCAGATAGGGACTGGATAAGAGCTTGGCGCGCTTCTTTAATTCCGCTCGGGTCATTTTTATGGCTGCCTGCTGAGCGTGGTCCCGGCCCCTAGCAAGAGGGCTGCGCGTTGGAGCCGATGGAATGCACCTGCCCGGCTCAGCTTGAAATGTAGTGCTTGTTTCAACGCTCCATGCCCTGTTCATTCGCTGATTGTTACCCGGGTCTGCTCGCATCCTCCCAGGTTCGACGGACTACTGTCTTTGCCTCCGGCAATTCCGGTCCCATAGTTGCATGCACTCACCCATTCCTTGGTCCAGGGGCGTGCGGGTTGCAGGTGTCCCTGGAGTGGTGCCGGTCCTTGGTGGGCTCGCTTTCCTGCACGTAGCTTTCGGGGTGGTTAGTGGTTTGCGATGTCTTGCACACACTCGCGCACGCTAGGTCCTTATCGCGATACGGCACTATCCACATGGTTTGCGGCAGTGTGGGGGAGCAGGTTGGGTTTGGCACCTGCGGATCACTGAAATAATATCGAGGGACAGAATATCGACCAACAAAAATATCGTTGACAAAATATCGAGAGACAAAATATCGAGTTTCTATCTACAAACAGGTAAGTACAAAAATATCGAGTTAAAAATATCGTTTACAAAAATATAGTTGTAAAAAATATCGACTTTAATAAAAACAATGTTTAATTACATTAATATAAAAAATTAATTACTAAAATATACTTAACAATACTTAAAATAACTTTTAATAATTAAATAATTAATGAAAGTAAAAAAATAATATTTTTTTAATCATATTTCTTAAAACATATATATATATAGTAACAAAATTTAATTAAATAATAGCCAATATTATTAACGTACAAATACAATAGAGTAAAAATTACTATTCCCACTCCAGTGGATGCAACAGTAGGGAAAGCGTTGGATAGCGTAGGGGTTAAAATTACTATTCCCACTCCAAGGAGTGCAACAGTGGATATATGACGTTACAACGCAACTTTTACAACGCACTACCATTACAACGTAAGTATTGGTAAGTATATAATAATTTTTATAATTTAAATTATTTAAAATTAATTTAATATAATTTAATTTAATTTCATTTCATTAAATTAAATTAATGTAAATTTAATTTTACTTTATTTTTACACTGTACCCCTGTACCCCAAAAACCCCAAACTGACCCTGAACCCTAAAAAAACCCTTTACCCAAAACCCCAAAACTGACCCTGAACCCTAAAAATACCCCTTTACCCAAAAACTAAAAACTGACCCTGAACCCTAAAAATACCCCTTTACCCAAAAACCCAAAACTGACCCTGAACCCTAAAAATACCCCATAACCCAAAAACTAAAAACTGACCCTGAACCCTAAAAATACCCCTTTACCCAAAAACTAAAAACTGACCCTGAACCCTAAAAATACCCCTTTACCCAAAAACTAAAAACTGACCCTGAACCCTAAAAATACCCCTTTACCCAAAAACTAAAAACTGACTCTGAACCCTAAAAATACCCCTTTACCCAAAAACTAAAAACTGACCCTGAACCCAAAAAATACCCCTTTACCCAAAAACTAAAAACTGACCCTGAACCCTAAAAATACCCCTTTACCCAAAAACCAAAAACTGACCCTGAACCCTAAAAATACCCCTTTAATTTAACATAATTAGCAATTAATCAATTAAATTAAATTAATTACCAATTACATTTTAAATAATTAACAAATATTATTTAATTACCAATTAATTAAATATTACTACCAATTAATACATTTACATATTTAATTAATTATAATTAAATTACTTCCCACCCTATTCCCCTATAAACCCACAACCCGCTACAGGAAATAAATTATTTTAATTTACATAATTAGCAATTAATCAATTAAATTAAATTAATTACCAATTACATTTTAAATAAATAACAAATAATATTTAATTACCAATTAATTAATTATTACTACCAATTAATAAATTCACATATTTAATTAATTATAATTAAATTACTTCCCACCTTATTCCCCTATAAACCCATAACCCGCTACAGAATAAAATTACACAATAATTAAAAAAAAATCATTCATTAAAAATAATTATAACATAAAATGACACTTTTCACACATATTATAACATAAAAACACTATAAATAATTAAATATTATTTAAAAAACGATATTTTTTACTATCTAGATTATATACTTGGATATTTTCACTTTCTATATTATTTACAGTCGATATTACTTCACTTACCTTAAAAACGATATTTTGACTGTCGATATTCTGTCCTGTCGATATTTTGTCCAAACGATATTTAAAACTCGATATTCTGTCCAAACGATATTTTGGAGTCGATATTATGTCTGTGCACCGGCACCTGCCTGTCCCGGTTCGCCCGATGGGTACTCTGTACTCTGGGCAAGGTTGTTTATTGGTATGAACCTGGCAGTTGTGTGTTCCTGGTTGCTTTTCTGGCCTCTCTTTTGATTCAGATGGGTCTTGGTTTTCCCTTTTGTGAGTGCTGACTCTTGCTCTTACAGTTGTGTGTTCCTCACTCTTGGTGTTCACGGGCTGTGGTTGCTCCATCAGTTTGTGAAGCAGCATCGGGATGTCGTATGTCCACTGTTCAGTGCATTTCATGGATTGCCACTGTGGCCTAATGCTTGGGATCTTAGTCTCTTACTCTAACGGTTAGGTGTTCCATTCCTGGTGTTTCAATGTTTCTGTTTCCACTATTGTATATGTAGGCAATAGTTCTTTGTTTGTACAGGGTTGGACATTTCAATTATCGCTTCATTGGGCCCTTCTCGCTCTTCTTTTGTTTTGAGTGTGCGTTGTTTGGTTCCATTGCTCTGGTGGCTTAGTGGTCTGTTGCGTCGACTGCGGGCACCTCTGTTTGACATCTTGGTCACAGGTTCTACTCCTTGCGGGTCCTCTTGACTTTTCGTCCTTCTGGGGTTGTGATGATGTGTACCATTGTGTTGGGTGACTATTGACATCTGTTATTCAGTGCCAAGTTGCTCATGGGTGGCCTTGCCCTTTGCTGATTCACTTTGTGGTACTATGCACTCTGTAGGGGTGCATCTTGGTTGCCTTTCAGGTACGTGCTGGTGGTGGTCCATGCTTCGACTGTTTGGGTGTTGCGGGGTTACAGCTTCATTGTTTGCTGTGTTGTCCCTGTCTCCTTCATCCCTTCCGGGCTTTGGGCCTGTAGTCCTTACGTTCTGTGGACCCCTGTTCCTGACTGCTCTCCATTGTTGTGCGGGGTCTGTCCCAGTCGTTTCCTTGTTGGACGTCCTCCGGGGGTTTTCAGGGGCTGTGGGCTGCGGAGTGGCTGATAGCCTACGGCCATTCCACCCTGAACGCACTTGTTCTCGTCGGTTTCAGAAGTTGAGCATGGTCGGCCTTTGTTAGTACCTGCATGGGAGACTGCTGGAACTACCTGATATTGGTCGCCTGGTGGTCTCTTGCTTCTGTGTCTGCTCCTAAAGGGCTCGCCGTGTCTTGTCCAGGGCCGCGGCTCTGCCGCTCCCTGTCTCGGCAGGCCGCTCCTGCACCCCCTTCCTGCTGGCTTTCTGCTGTTGCCATGTTTCTGTTGCCTCTCCTCTCGTCCTGATAGGTACGGTTCCTTGGGTACTGCCCTCTGCCAGGCCGCTCCAGGTGTCAGTTATTGGGCTCCCCTGCTCCTGTCCTTGGTGCTGTGGCTCTTTGGTTGCTCTGTTACCTTTTGGTGGTGCCTGCTTGGTCAGGCTGGGGGTTCAGTACCCGCATCTGCTGGGGTGTGCGATCTGAGCTTTTATTGCTTGGTCGCTTTTTGACGGTCTCACGGGTCCTCCCACGGCGGGTCCTGTTCATCGGGTTTCGTTTGGCACCCGGGCTTTTCCGGTTGGGGTTGTCTGCCTTGGTTGGGGCCTTCCTCAGGACGGGTTTTGGGTCTTGTTGACTGGCGGTGTTTCCCCTGTCTGTCCTTGCATATCCTCCCCTTCCTGTTGGTCACGGTGCCTCTGGCCCTTCCTTGGTTCCTTTCTATTGCCCTGGTGACTCCCTTCCCACCCTGTCTCCTGGTGCGGCCGGTGGTCGTTCTTTTTTGGTGCCTCCTTTCCAAGTGTTGGTGGCGTTTGCCATCCTGGGGGGCATGCTTGGGTCCCCAATCTGTACTGGGTCGGTGGGCTCCCCTGTTGGCGGGTCTCCTGTTTGGCTTCTGTTTGCCCTTCTTTGGCTTCTCTGGGGTTTTCCCCTGCCTTACTGGGGCTTATTTGTTGCTATTCTGGTAGGTTTGTCCCCTCTCTCGTGCTCTGGGGTGTTTGCGGGGTTCGCCCCTGTTGTCTTTTTGGCACAATGGTGCTGTCCTTGCCTGGGTCGCGTTTTGGCTCCGGCCGTACCTCCCTGAATGCTCATGTTCTCATCGGCTCTCATGAAGTAGTTTGTAGGTCGTGCCTCTTTAGTGCCTAGTTGGGAGTTCTCCTGGGAGCATCTGGTGCTGTCTGCTTACTTTGGGTCCCCGGTTTTGGCTCCCCGGCCTTCTTGTCTGGGCTCCCGGCTTTGCGCATTCCTGGGGTCCTTTTTCTTCCAGGGATTCTGGGCTTGTTTGGCCTTGCCTGTGCTTTTGTCCCGTTGGTGCTCGCCTGGGCGAGTCTCCATTGGCATCTGCTGCTGCAGTGGTTGACTTGGGATCCGTTGCTTATTGGTCCGTGTTATACAAAGGTGGGCGCAGGTTTTGTGTCCTGCCTCTGCTTTCTGACTTTCCCTTGCTGGTTTTTGTTTCCAGCGGTGGTGGAGGGTGTCTGGGGGTGTTGGGACTACCGGTTCTCATCTCCCTGGTGGGGCCCTGCCCTTCTTGTGTGTATTTGTGTCCTCGCCTTTTGTCCCTGGTTTTGGGGACCCGTGGCCTGTTGGCTCAGGTGGCTCCCTGGGAGTGTTGACATGGCTCGGGTTAGTTTCGCTGGAGTTCTGGACTTTTTGGTTCCGTCCAGAGGTGTCAGGGAAAACACCCGAAGACCCCGGAGTTCAACCTGTCTCGGTGCACAAACAAACAGAAACACGGGCTTCTCGATGGTGGCGTCAAAGACCAAAGGTTTATTACTGCAGGGACACAGAAGTCACAGAAACTGCACACGGGCAGTGTCTAGGAGCCTGTTCAATTTGTACAAAGAGGGTTGTTCCTTATATACTAAATATTCTGCTCGGGGCAAATTCTTTACATGTTACCACAGTTCTAAACATTCGTGTCTTAAACAATAAATATTTGGCGTTGCACAGGAATCGTCAACAGTATCTGATGTCAAAACATTACGAATGAGGGGTTCCCACTAGTCCATCATAATCCCATGTCAATTCTTCATTCAAGACCCGGACCGCCTCATCGTAAATTTCGTTACCTCCCCCTAATAAAGGCCCAGAAGGAAAGGAGCAGAGCCAGGTGTGGAAGATAGAAAGACAGGATAAGAGATGTTTGTGGGTCGTAAATGGGCACGGTTACCAGCTTCGGCCGCCTAATCATGATCAGGCCAACGGACACAAGAACCAGTATAGCAGGACTGGCCTCAGGCTGGGGAGGCAGCTCTTGCCGAGTCATGCTGCCACAGCGTTGCTGGCCTAAGGTGCACGTGTCACTCGCAAGGTGAATCGCCGGCTAAAGCCTACGTGTCCTTAAATGAAAAGAGGTCATTGCGTGTCCATTGACTATGTGAGGGCAAGGAGTACAAAATGGATTCCGTGTCTAAGATGGATGCCATGGGTAGAACAGAAATGTGTTTGTAACAGGAGTGCTCTTGCTCGTAGCATAGCGAAAACACCAGGATATACTAAATGGATCATTTGCGGTTCACTGATACCAAAATTATGTATTTACGACAATGTTACAAACACGAGTAAAATCGTCACGGAACCTCAGACCCTCCTTTTGCCCTTACATAGGCAATTACTCAGTCTATATCAGAGTCAGAGTCTAATTCTATGCTCATTAGGTCAGTGACATGTTGTTGTATCATCATCCTGTCTCGTGCCTTTTCTCCTAATGCAGGTGGTTTTCTGAAACAGGTTGCAACACAGAGACTACACAGAGCGGGACCACATTGGATAATAAGACAGCACGAGAACAGAAATACTAGGATGACACCAATGACCATCAGAACCTTCCATCCCCACGCTGATACCAGAGTCCAAAACCACTCCATGAAGGACCAGTTTCCCTTATCTACGTGTATAGAGTCGGAAATCTTGTGTAGCTTAGAGATTGCTTCATAGACTGTTGGAGCATTATTTGGAATAAAGACACAGCAGCTCGATTGGATCATTCTGCATACCCCACCTCGATCTGCAAGTATTACGTCTAGAACCATACGGTTCTGCAACGTCATGAGACGATCCGCCTGAAGCTCAGCTGTTAAGTTACTAAGGGCACCAGCAGTTTCTGTAATAGTAGATTCAACTACCCGTGTTAGTTGACGTAGATTTCTACTATTGGCCATAGGCCCCCAAAACGGAAGGAAACCTTTGAAAAAGTTTCCAGCTTCTTGACCAGCGGTATCTTCCTTGCTGAAGACACCTCTTGCTACTCTGGTCTTGTGATAATCTGAAGAAGCAGTGTATGTCGGAGGTAGCAATCGAGCAATATAACATGAACCTGAAAAGTCAGCAGGCAGCCATGTATATGCTCTGTCCTGACAGATGAAGTAGGTACCCCTAGCAGTCAGAAAGGCAGGGGAGGAGTTAGACGGAAATACGTAAGTCTCAACGCACTCACTCCTCCCTAGCTGAGCTCTCAGATTTCTCCCATTTCCTTGCAAACAGACCTGACCTCGGTGAGGCACGACCCAAACTGAAGTGGAGCTTTTACGCTTGCTTTCTCCCAAACTAAGGCGATACTCTGTAGAGTTCCAACTCAAATACACCCGTAATTCATCTCTAGGGTAAGATGGAGTATTATTGACGTCTTTAATCATGTCAATAATTCCCTGGACTAAAGCTTTGTTGGCTGAGTTGTATTTAGTGGACCGTGGTGGACGCGGAGGATAGGTCTCAAGGGCATATGAAAAAATGGTCTGAAAGGCCTGAAATGATCCATTGTAGCTAAAAGGCAAGACTAGATAGGGAATGCCTTTATCCATAGTGTGAGGTATCAAGCCACACACCCAGCAGTCTGTAGTATTAACTACCAGTTGGTGTTGATGCAAGAGCTGTACAAATGTATTGTTAATAAATTCTGAGCGTCGAGCTTGTTCGTGTTCAGGAAATGAGTGAAAAGAATGCATAGAAGAAACCGTAGAAGTAGTAGGATCAAGGGGAGGTACTGTAGTTACTGGCATAAAAATCAAATGTACACCAAAGACGATTCCACCCACCAACGTTATCAAAACAATTAAAAATGTAACTGCACATTGCATTAGAAAGCATTTGCTGTGAAGTATTCTGTACAGTCTATTTCTGCGAACATAAATTACATTTTCTCGTTGCAGCTCAGGAAGCTCCATCTTCTACGACCGTTCGCGACCACTGATGATGTGTACGTAGATGAAAATGCCTCTATCAGCCCTGGGAGTTCCCAGAACTAACAGAAAGATCGACCTTGTGTCTGACCCCCGCAGATTCAACTAGGCACACAGCCACGACCCTACGGCTACCCAGACGGCAAGGCAATTTTTAAAACAAAAAGAAACAATACAAAGTTTTAGCAAACTTCCTGGCTGGAGGCAATGTATAGGAAATTCAAATCTGAAAATAGGCAGTTTCCTGCTTTATTTGTCCATATTGCGAGAACGTAAGTTGTATCTCAGTTTTGCAGGAGCTGTCTGGTCTGGAAACAATGTATTTTCAGCCGACGTTGCAATGTTCACGTTTTCAGATGACAAATGTTCTTTTGGTGCAGATGGCAAATGTTCGTTGGGTGTGGATGACAAATGTTCAGGGTTCAAAAGAGCAGTTTCAAGAGGAGAGTCAGAATTTGGTGAATCAGTGATCAGTTCTGCATCGCTGAAAGGTATGAACCTGGGGACTTGTTCCGTTTCAGAGGCACCGATTCCTTTCTTTACCCAGTTGTCGTAAGGAAGTGGCAAAGGCACACGTTTGACATGTGTCGTATGGATCCAGTTCTTCCTTCCGGCCACACGAATAGCAGTTCTCATTGCTAGTAGGACTTGGAAAGGGCCAATGAATCTGGGCTGAAGATTTTTCGTTCTTGCAAAATTTCTAATGACCACCTGATCACCCGGTTTCAGCTGATGGCCTGGACTCTCCGGTGGCTTTGGCAATGCATCGAAAACCTGTTGGTGAATAAGACTCAATTTAGCAGTCAAGTCGAAAAGGTAATCAATTAACATTGGGTATTCCAGCTGCTCGAATTCTATTGGTCTAGGTACCCCCCAAACATTTGCAGGACGACCAAAAACTATTTCATAAGGACTAAGCCCTACTCTAGAATGTACAGTTGCTCTTGTTGATAGCAAAGCCAAAGGCAATGCGTCTGGCCAGGACAAACCCGTGGACGCTTGTATCTTAGCAAGTTTCAGTTTAAGGGTGCCATTGTAACCCTCGACTAAACCCGCGGACTGGGGATGGTTCGCACTATGAAACTTCTGTCTAATCCCTAGACCGGCACACACACTCTGCATAACTTTCCCTACGAACTCACTTCCGTTATCTGACCATACAATCCGTGGCATTCCGTATCTGGGGAAGTATTCTTTAAGAAGAATTTTGGCAGTGGATAAGGCAGTATTGTCCTTTAGCGGGTATGCTTCGATCCATCTGGAGAAAGCACAAACTACCACTAGGACGTACTTTAGATTATTACAACGATCCATGTGAATGAAGTCTAGCTGGATCACTTCAAAGGGGCAGGAAGGAGGAGCGAAGTGACCTGCAGGTGTGGGGATTCCCTTGCCAGGATTATGCACCAAGCATACCATACAATTTCTCACCACTCTCTCTGCACACTTACTAATCCCATCATTCTTCCAGACCGGAGCCAACATCTTACAAATCCCTTTTGAACTGATGTGTGCTGTTCCATGTGCCATCGTTACTACTGCAAGCACATACGCATCAGGCAACATCCAACGCTGTTGTTCCGACAAGTCAATCCAACACCCACTCGAGTCCAATTTACCCGTGCTCTCTTTCCATGCAAGTTTTTCCTCCTCAGTCGCCTCTTTCTGAATTTCCTTCACGCTTTCCACTGTGTCCTCACACATTCCAGACTCAGAAATCCATCTTGCAGACGTTGCAACATACATTCTACTCATCATATTTCTAGCTGTCTGTTTTGCAGTCTCATCAGCAAAAGCATTCCCACAACCAACATCATCCGTGATTGCTTTATGAGCACTGCATTTCACAATCGCAACTTCAGTCGGCAAGGTTAGAGATTCCAACAAGTCATTAACTAGCTGACCATGTTGAATCTTAGTCCCATGGGACGTAATGAAACCTCTCTCTTTCCACAAACGGCCAAAACTATGGGCCACACCGAACGCGTACTGACTATCTGTGAACACATTCACTCTCTTTCCCTTAGCTAAAACGCACGCTCTTGTTAGCGCGATCAATTCTGCAGCCTGGGCAGAATTCTGACTCACTCTTGCAGTCTCCACAATCGTACTCAAGGTCGTTACTGCATAAGCAGCAGTCACATCACCATTCTCCAATTTGAAGCAAGACCCATCAACATACAGCGTGCCATCTGGATCTGACAACGGAGTGTCTTTTAGATCAATTCGTCCTTTTGTTTCTTCCTCAGTTTTGAAATAACAGTCGTGTGGTTCGGAATCACTCGACTCTTGGCTAATCGGCAACAATGTTGCTGGATTCAATACATTGCATCTTTTGATCTGAATATGACTAGCTAACAGTGTCAGTTCATAACCTGATAATCTAGCACTGGTAAGGTGTTGCGTCTTGGTTCGGTTCATGAGTGTATCCACCGCATGAGGAACCATAACCACTAGCATATTGTTCATTACTAAACCAGCAGATTGTCGAATGGAAGCTGCAGCTGCGGCTGTAGCTCTCAAGCAACTAGGCAACGCTCTAGCTACTGGATCTAATGTTGATGAAAAATACGCACAAGGGCGTTGTTTATCACCAAATTTCTGCGTCAAAACACTCAATGCACAACCTTCTCTCTCGTGGACATAGAGCGTGAATGGCTTACTGTAGTCGGGTGTACCCAATACAGGTGCTGAACACAGTGCATTTCGTAACTCAGAAAAACTCTGCTGACATTCAGCAGACCATGGTACCGGACTCGGAACACCTTTCCCAGTCAAGGCTACCAATGGTTTTGCCAAAAGAGAAAAATTTGGGATCCATTGCCTACAATATGAGGTAATACCTAAAAAGGCACGTACTTCTCTCTGCGTGCTAGGAACATTCATCTGTGTAATTGCTTTTATTCTTTCTGGGGTCAACTTCCTTCCCTCCTTTGACAAGAGATGACCTAGGTAGGTCACTTCTTGGCAGCAGTATTGCATTTTTGAAGGTGACACCTTGTGATTCAAATTTGACAAATGATGCAATAAAGAAATCGTAGCTGTTTTGCAAGTTTCCTTGTCATCAGCAGCCACTAGAAGATCATCAACATATTGTATTAAAGCAGAACCAGGAGGAAGTACGAAGGAATCTAACTGGCTTTTTAATGCTTGACTGTAAATGGATGGGCTTTCACAATAGCCTTGTGGAGCGCGTTTAAACCTGAAGCTTCGTCCTCCTAGAGAGAAACCGAAGATATCTCTGCTTTCTTCGGCTATCGGAATGCTGAAAAAGGCATTTTTCAAGTCGACAACCGAAAACCATGCTGCTGTGGCAGGAATCAACGTTAACAATGCAGTAATGTCTGGAACCACAGGAAACTGTGGAATCACAATTTTATTAACCTCTCTGAGATCAATTACAAACCTATATACTGGAGGTTTTGTAGAGTCAGTTCGTTTCAAAATAGGCAGTACAGGACTATTACAGACATTACCTCTAGTTTCTTCTATAACGTCTTTCTCAATCAGATCATGCACTATCAGTAGGAGCGCACGCTCACCTTCACTAGAGATTCTGTATTGTGGAATTCGTGGAAGTTTGACATTTGCTTTCAAAGTTACTACATAGGGTGGAATTTCCAATAGACCTACATCATTAGGACCAGTCGCCCAAAGAGTATCAGGGAGTGAACGCAGCTCTGGTGGGAGCGCATCCATCGACAAGTACATCGGAGAGATTATTCTTTTACCCAACGTAAGCTGTACTCCTGCTGGAGAACAGTACAATGTCGCGTACAGGCATTTTAACAAGTCTAAACCAAGCAGATTTTCATTACAACCTGTCGTCAAAATCAGGGGTGCTTTCAATTGACGGGGTCCAACAGAAATAGATAAAGGACCAGAAACAGGGTTATGAACAGGGGCGCCCGAAAAACCTACTGAAACGTTTGTTGAGCCAGACAAAGGTGCGCCAGGGAGTTTCGCATGTATGATAGAACTTTTTGCTGCACCAGTATCCAACAGAAACGGTTCGACTATACCTGATGCTGCTACTGCGACATAAGGCCCACTCTGATCTACTGGAACTGATACTACTCCCTCTCTTTGTCCATGGCTGTCCTAGTACTCACTTTGCTGAATTTCCTCACTAGCTTCATAATAGTCTTCAACATGATACTGTGGAGACCTATTCTGTTGGGCAGATTGTCCATTTCGCTGGTCGAAATAATTAGAAGGGCGATCACTCGTCTGCGGAGGCATAGCACCTCGTCCTCGACCTCTAGAGTTTTGCATGGAATTACCACGACCTCTCTGAGCTGCCGCAGCATTATTTTGTGCCCGAACTGGACACTCATTTTTGTAATGACCTTCCACTTTGCAATAAGCACATTGATTCCATTGGTATTGTGGCCTTTGAAAATTATAATCCGTTCTTTGATATGACCCTTGCTGCATATTAGTCTGATTCGTGCGAGGCGGATAAGCTTGCTGTAAAAGTACTTTAGTTTTTAAATCTTTCGTCTTTTTATCTGATTTTTCCTTCTCTTCTTTATCCCTATTTTCATAGTACTGGGCAGTCGCAAGTATTTGCGCAGTCGTAGAGACAGCCCACGCACTTTCAGAATTCTTTAATTTACCACTAAGTTCTGGCAACAGATTGTGCACAAATTTATCAACAAATAATCTCTGGCCTCCTTCTGTGCTCATATCCTGACCACTATGATCCACGAAAGTCTCCTCGAATCTTGTGAAAAAGTCGGAGACGCTTTCGTCTTTCTTCTGTTTGCACGCGGACAATTTGTCCCAGTTAACGCGCAATGCTGGCATCAAAGTTTTCATTAAATCGATTATCCTACCAGGCAAATTAGCAATTAAGGGTTCTGGTTTGGAACCACCTATTTGTTGACCATCTGCTGCAATTATAGCTGCCCAGTCACCACCTAGGGCAACTGGATGGTTCTCTTTACGAATTTTAGCCCAAATTGGTTGCGGTACTACATTACCAAATAGCAGATCTATGTCAGCAAGATTCAATACACAAGCGTCAACTGTTTGAGCCAACTCTTTGTAGTACCCTGCAGGATTTTTACGCGGATCTGGCAAGGCCTGTTTCACTGCTAATACTTCAGCTCGCTTCCATGGAATATGTATCCATACTCTCTGGAATTGGGCCGGAGCGGCTGCAATACCAAGGTTTGCATTAGCTTGCACAGCTTCACGCCAAATTGGTGGAACCTCTCTCATTGGGTATTGACGATTTTGTTTCGTACTGCGTTTCTCTAACTCTCTCGGTGAACGAAGGGATGAGTCGGTCCTATAACTTAGAACCAGTTCCATCGCTTCTTTTATATTTTGACCGACTATCATACCTGCAGCAAACTCTTTCTGAACATTAATTAATTCTCCTAGATTTGATTCAGGGTCATCCTCTTCCAATTCCTCACGTAGAAGGAAACACATTTCATCGAACACATATCGTTGTGTCGGTTCATTCCATTGCATAAATGTATCTAATACATCTTGTACATTATATCTTCCAACTTTCGAAACCCATCTAAGAGCAGTGGAATCTAATATTCCTCTTTCTTCAGTACTGGGAAGCTGACTACGCCTCTGTACAGAGTCAGAGGTAGGAGTCTTAATCAGAGTTTTATAGAAGGGAGATAGAATATTGGAGACAGAATCAGTGATTCTCCGACGAACAGAAAGCGGAGTCATAATATTAGCAGAAGCAGTAAATAGAGTAGCAGTTGGAACAGATAGATTAGGAACAGTAGGAGTAGCAGGAAAAATAGCTTGTGAAGTAGCAGGTGTGAGCGACACAGGCATACGTAAAGAAGCCGGCAACCCTAGAAGAGGGGTTGTCGAAGGAACATTAATATTGACCACAGGAGGTACAGGAACTTGATTCAGGGGAGCGGGAACAGGGACACCGGGTTGTCCAGCAACCGGTAATTGAACATTCGGTATAGGTGGAGCCGTAGCACCCTGTGCATACGGTGGGGGTGATCGTAACAAGTAAGACAACAGGGGATCCTTTTCAGGGTCCTCTACTATCTTAGCCGTACTCGATGGTAAAGCAGGATAGCACTTGTCTATCGCTAAATTACGCTCTCTATTGGCCACCTCCATCGCTTTTTCAGACTCGTTGAGTTGCAGCTGCCTAGCAGACTGTTCTAAAGTCAACTCTTGCTCTTTCTGTTCTTTCTTCAACTTTTTAATTTCTCTCTGTTTAGATTCTTTTCGCCAATAACGGAAAGAATCAAACATTGCCGGCCGGGCTTTCTTCTTAAACAACCTTCTTTCTAGATTATCGAGAACTTCAGGTTCAAAACTACCATGTAGTGGCCAACTAAGGACACCATCTTTCTCTGTGAAGCGGATCCATACCTCGTTATAAGAGATAGGGCCCACACCAAATTTGCAATATAGATCATAAAGGGGAGTTCCAATCGGAGGAACCGAACACGAGTCCTCCAACTGGGAATCACTGTTGCAACTAAAACAAGACAACATACAATTTTTCCGACTTACCATTTTATAATCCGGAACACAAAACAAACAAGACACAAACAGAAAAGATGCGCACTCGAACCAAGAACTTAGGCCTACCAGAACTGACAAATGTATCGATACCTGAACTGAACAGAATGATTATCGTAACCAGAATAACCAGTGATAATCTTACAGAACTGAACTGAACTGAGAACTAAAAGGATTATCCAAACAGGAGCAACCCTCACAAAATACTTAACTGAGGTACTGAAGACGTCACCAAGGAGAAACCCGTCACGTCTCGCCGTACTAAGGACTGCACCTCGGGTCCAAGACAGGGCGACGGTCAAGGCAACGGACCACTGCAGCCGTCTGAACGGGAACCCTCGCGGAAGAGAACGTCGGGGCCACTTTTGCGATATGCCGGGATCGATGAAGTGGGGCACCTCCCTCTGAAATCTTCACACGAAGCTCCTCGAACTCTTCAGGCTTTTGGACCGGTACCGAATGACGTCGCCCCACGTTGGGCGCCAATTGGAGTTCTGGACTTTTTGGTTCCGTCCAGAGGTGTCAGGGAAAACACCCGAAGACCCCGGAGTTCAACCTGTCTCGGTGCACAAACAAACAGAAACACGGGCTTCTCGATGGTGGCGTCAAAGACCAAAGGTTTATTACTGCAGGGACACAGAAGTCACAGAAACTGCACACGGGCAGTGTCTAGGAGCCTGTTCAATTTGTACAAAGAGGGTTGTTCCTTATATACTAAATATTCTGCTCGGGGCAAATTCTTTACATGTTACCACAGTTCTAAACATTCGTGTCTTAAACAATAAATATTTGGCGTTGCACAGGAATCGTCAACAGTATCTGATGTCAAAACATTACGAATGAGGGGTTCCCACTAGTCCATCATAATCCCATGTCAATTCTTCATTCAAGACCCGGACCGCCTCATCGTAAATTTCGTTACCTCCCCCTAATAAAGGCCCAGAAGGAAAGGAGCAGAGCCAGGTGTGGAAGATAGAAAGACAGGATAAGAGATGTTTGTGGGTCGTAAATGGGCACGGTTACCAGCTTCGGCCGCCTAATCATGATCAGGCCAACGGACACAAGAACCAGTATAGCAGGACTGGCCTCAGGCTGGGGAGGCAGCTCTTGCCGAGTCATGCTGCCACAGCGTTGCTGGCCTAAGGTGCACGTGTCACTCGCAAGGTGAATCGCCGGCTAAAGCCTACGTGTCCTTAAATGAAAAGAGGTCATTGCGTGTCCATTGACTATGTGAGGGCAAGGAGTACAAAATGGCTTCCGTGTCTAAGATGGATGCCATGGGTAGAACAGAAATGTGTTTGTAACAGGAGTGCTCTTGCTCGTAGCATAGCGAAAACACCAGGATATACTAAATGGATCATTTGCGGTTCACTGATACCAAAATTATGTATTTACGACAATGTTACAAACACGAGTAAAATCGTCACGGAACCTCATCGCCCTGCCCTTCTGTCCTTGTCTTTGGTGTGTTTATGCCTGTGGATTTCTTCTCTCTGTGCGCTCCTGTTCCTGTTGGTTCTTCATTGTTCGGCTGGGCAGGGCCTGGTTGTTGGCTGGCTGGCTGTGTGGCCGACTGGGTACTCACTTTGACAGCTCGCTTTCTTCTTATGGGACATTCCTGGGACGGGTTGCTTGGTCCCGGTGCGAGGCAGTCTCAGGCCGCCGCGCTGCATTTCCCATCCTTCCGGACTCTGTGTGTTTTCTTCTGCTTGGAGTCCTCTGGTGAACAATTGCTTCCTTTCTGGTGGCTTGGCTTTGGGCCTGGTCCCTTCCGCTCTTTGGCCTCCGTGGGCGGCCCTATGGGCTTTCCGCTTTTTGCTGTTGTCCGGCTGGGTTCCCTTGGTTGCAGGGTCTCTTCAGTGTGGTTCCCGGTGCCTTCCTCAGTTTGTTTTGCCCTGTGCCTGCCTGGGTTTGCTCCTTGGTGTCACAATCCCTTCCGAGGGCTCCGTTGTGTGACAGGGGTCCGTGTCCCACCTGTTTCTCTTCTTGCGGGTGTGGTGACCCTAGTTTTTTTGGTTGTTCGGTTGGCTTGCTGGTTTTTGGACCCCTTCCATTCTTGCGGCTCTTGACAGTCTGTTTGATTGCGTCTGGTTCTGCTGCCCTGTTCCTCTGGTGGTTTTGGCTCTCTTGCGGGTGGTGGTCCATGCTTCGACTGTTTGGGTATTGCGGGGTTACAGCTTCATTGTTTGCTGTGTTGTCCCTGTCTCCTTCATCCCTTCCGGGCTTTGGGCCTGTAGTCCTTACGTTCTGTGGACCCCTGTTCCTGCCTGCTCTCCATTGTTGTGCGGGGTCTGTCCCGGTCGTTTCCTTGTTGGACGTCCTCCGGGGGTTTTCAGGGGCTGTGGGCTGCGGAGTGGCTGATAGCCTACGGCCATTCCACCCTGAACGCACTTGTTCTCGTCAGTTTCAGAAGTTGAGCATGGTCGGCCTTTGTTAGTACCTGCATGGGAGACTGCTGGAACTACCTGAAATTGGTCGCCTGGTGGTCTCTTGCTTCTGTGTCTGCTCCTAAAGGGCTCGCCGTGTCTTGTCCAGGGCCGCGGCTCTGCCGCTCCCTGTCTCGGCAGGCCGCTCCTGCACCCCCTTCCTGCTGGCTTTCTGCTGTTGCCATGTTTCTGTTGCCTCTCCTCTCGTCCTGGATGGTACGGTTCCTTGGGTACTGCCCTCTGCCAGGCCGCTCCAGGTGTCAGTTATTGGGCTCCCCTGCTCCTGTCCTTGGTGCTGTGGCTCTTTGGTTGCTCTGTTACCTTTGGGTGGTGCCTGCTTGGTCAGGCTGGGGGTTCAGTACCCGCATCTGCTGGGGTGTGCGATCTGAGCTTTTATTGCTTGGTCGCTTTTTGACGGTCTCACGGGTCCTCCCACGGCGGGTCCTGTTCATCGGGTTTCGTTTGGCACCCGGGCTTTTCCGGTTGGGGTTGTCTGCCTTGGTTGGGGCCTTCCTCAGGACGGGTTTTGGGTCTTGTTGACTGGCGGTGTTTCCCCTGTCTGTCCTTGCATATCCTCCCCTTCCTGTTGGTCACGGTGCCTCTGGCCCTTCCTTGGTTCCTTTCTATTGCCCCGGTGACTCCCTTCCCACCCTGTCTACTGGTGCGGCCGGTGGTCGTTCTTTTTTGGTGCCTCCTTTCCATGTGTTGGTGGCGTTTGCCATCCTGGGGGGCATGCTTGGGTTCCCAATCTGTACTTGGTCGGTGGGCTCCCCTGTTGGCGGGTCTCCTGTTTGGCTTCTGTTTGCCCTTCTTTGGCTTCTCTGGGGTTTTCCCCTGCCTTACTGGGGCTTATTTGTTGCTATTCTGGTAGGTTTGTCCCCTGTCTCGTGCTCTGGGGTGTTTGCGGGGTTTGCCCCTGTTGTCTTTTTGGCACAATGGTGCTGTCCTTGCCTGGGTCGCGTTTTGGCACCGGCCGTACCTCCCTGAATGCTCATGTTCTCATCGGCTCTCATGAAGTAGTTTGTAGGTCGTGCCTCATTAGTGCCTGGTTGGGAGTTCTCCTGGGAGCATCTGGTGCTGTCTGCTTACTTTGGGTCCCCGGTTTTGGCTCCCCGGCCTTCTTGTCTGGGCTCCCGGCTTTGCGCATTCCTGGGGTCCTTTTTCTTCCAGGAGTTCTGGGCTTGTTTGGCCTTGCCTGTGCTTTTGTCCCATTGGTGCTCGCCTGGGCGAGTCTCCATTGGCATTTGCTGCTGCAGTGGTTGACTTGGGATCCGTTGCTTATTGGTCCGTGTTATACCAAGGTGGGCGCAGGTTTTGTGTCCTGACTCTGCTTTCTGGCTTTCCCTTGCTGGTTTTTGTTTCCAGCGGTGCTGGAGGGTGTCTGGGGGTGTTGGGACTACCGGTTCTCATCTCCCTGGTGGGGCCCTGCCCTTCTTGTGTGTATTTGTGTCCTCGCCTTTTGTCCCTGGTTTTGGGGACCCGTGGCCTGTTGGCTCAGGTGGCTCCCTGGGAGTGTTGACATGGCTCGGGCTCGTTTCGCCCTGCCCTTCTGTCCTTGTCTTTGGTGTGTTTATGCCTGTGGCTTTCTTCTCTCTGTGCGCTCCTGTTCCTGTTGGTTCTTCATTGTTCGGCTGGGCAGGGCCTGGTTGTTGGCTGGCTGGCTGTGTGGCCGACTGGGTACTCACTTTGACAGCTCGCTTTCTTCTTATAGGACATTCCTGGGACGGGTTGCTTGGTCCCGGTGCGAGGCAGTCTCAGGCCGCCGCGCTGCATTTCCCATCCTTCCGGACTCTGTGTGTTTTCTTCTGCTTGGAGTCCTCTGGTGAACAATTGCTTCCTTTCTGGTGGCTTGGCTTTGGGCCTGGTCCCTTCCGCTCTTTGGCCTCCGTGGGCGGCCCTATGGGCTTTCCGCTTTTTGATGTTGTCCGGTTGGGTTCCCTTGGTTGCAGGGTCTCTTCAGTGTGGTTTCCGGTGCCTTCCTCAGTTTGTTTTGCCCTGTGCCTGCCTGGGTTTGCTCCTTGGTGTCACGATCCCTTCCGAGGGCTCCGTTGTGTGACAGGGGTCCGTGTCCCACCTGTTTCTCTTCTTGCGGGTGTGGTGACCCTAGTTTTTTTGGTTGTTCGGTTGGCTTGCTGGTTTTTGGACCCCTTCCATTCTTGCGGCTCTTGACAGTCTGTTTGATTGCGTCTGGTTCTGCTGCCCCGTTCCTCTGGTGGTTTTGGCTCTCTTGCGGGTGGTGGTCAACCTTGCGGTGTTCCTGTGTTTGTTGGACTGCATCTCTCTTCTGCTGTGGCTTTTTTGTCGGGTCGCTGTGGTGGGGATGTTCCTCTATCTAGGCTTTTGCTCCCCTCTCACTTTTGGCTGTCCGTTGGGCAGTCTTGGTGTGTTTGGACCGGCTTACTGCTTTCTGTTCTGGGGCCTGTTTGCTGTTGCTTTTGGCTCAGTGCGGTCTGGTTCCGTGCCTTCTCTGTCCTTCGGCCTTTGGTTGGGGTGGATTTTCTGCCGGCATTTCGTGTCTCGGGGGTCCCGGTTTTCAGCCTTCCCGGTGTTTTTCTGTGCCAGGCTGGTTCTTCCTGCTTGTGGTTGCCTCTCTCTTGGGTGGTCCTTCCACTCGTCTAGTCTGTTGGGTTTTCCCTCTTTCATGGGTGTCCTATTCTGGTCCGTTGGTTTTGTTGTGAGTTTCCATGAAGCCGCTTGGCTTTGGTATATGCTCACTTTGTTAGTCATGTGGCGAGGAAGACTAATGAGGAGGTAATGCCCCGGTTACTTACCGGTAATCCTAATTACTCCGAGTATAGTCTTCCTCGCCACATGAGTTCCCATCCCTCCCTCCCTGTCTGGCTGTTGGCTTCATGTTTGTGCTTGGTAGTTTCAGGCTGATGGGTTGGGTAGGCCCGCCTCTTATAGAGGTCAAGAGTGTAATGGGTCGGCCATACTGGGAAGAGATGGGAGGCATGGAAGGCTGACTTTTTTGCTTTGGAGGGTTCTGGTGTAGAGCTGAAGCTCACTTTGTTAGTCATGTGGCAAGGAAGACTATACTCAGAGTAATGAAGATTACCGGTAAGTAACTGGGCCATTTCCTTCCACAGGTGTCAGTCCATGTAATTAGGCAACCCCATATGCTTATCAGCACGGCAAGATTTCACATAATCATGAGCTCACTGGACAAAGGAGAGACAAACTAGTGACACTTGTACAATGAGTCCTTGTTAGCCTCAGACAGAGATCTGCAGAAGAAGTCCTCACCAAGAAACAGAGCTTTGGAAAGTAAAACAGTGATTGCTTAAAGATAATTACATTTTAATTGGATTCTGTCTGTAGAGTTGAACGAAATGCTAGGTTATACAAAATGGCACAGTTGGGGTCGATTCCGATTCGGTAAAAAAAACGTCCGTCCGAATCGTATCCGGAGCCCTCTCCGTCCGAATCATACATGTCCGTCCGAATCGCGTAGGACGATTCGTACGGACAGTTTCCGTCCGAATCATCGTGACCCATACGCATTGTGTCGGAGATTCCGTATGACTCGTACCCTCACAGTGCACCGTACGATTCGTACACATGCTGTACGACCCAACAAGTACGAGCCGGACCGTGGAATGGAGACGCGATTTGTACGGTACACGTCAGGCAAGTGCGATTAGTATGGAGGGTCACACATTTACAAACACACCGTACGGTGCGTACACCCCATAATCTCAGGGGTACGGTGCCTCCCCCTGCGATCATGGAGTGTACGCACCGTACCCCATGATCGAAGGGTGTACGCACCGTACACCTTGCGATCATGGGGAAGACACCGTATACCCTGCGATCTTGGGGTACGGTTCGTACACCCCATGATCACAGGGGTACACACCGTACCCCTGCAATCATGGGGTGTATGCACCGTACCCGGGGGGTCCGTTCCGTACCAGTTTCGAGGCATACTCTGCTTTTCCGACAGATTTCTGCTCCTGTAGGAAAATAGTCATACGGAGGGTCGGCGGGACGAATCGTACTTGCTGGGTCGGGAAAACCTGCTTCGAACCGTACAAACGTCGCTTGCTGCGTGTTCCAGCGGCGATTCATACAGGAAATCGAGTCGTACGGTTCATGGTAAGATTCATACGAGAAGCTGCATTGGGTGAGAATCGTGCTACGTCGTACGTACAGGGACGTTGCAGGGTACGATTCGTACGGGGAAAAAACTCCGTACGGCTATTCGGAGTGCTTTTTCCCGAATCGGAATCGGCCCCTTGGTGTCAGCCAATAGATTGGGGCCGTGCCTTGCAGAAAAACAAGATTTAACTCCTAAGCTTTGCAAATGGACACCATACACTGCAAAGCATGGTCTTTGCAGTAATTGGTTTAAACTCAGAAGGTGATCAGAACATCCAACAATTTTAAAGTTGCAGTTTCCTGAAGAATAAGATATGTAGGGTGAACGTTTGACCTGGTTAGAAACTGGAAACTTGTTCTGATCTGGTAACTAGTGCACAGAAGAAATAAATTTTTTTATTATTGGGTAAATATATTATTAATATGCCAAATTCAACCAATGCTTTTGTTTGCAACAATAATAAAAAAAGCTTACCTCTTGTTAGATGTTACAGGTTGATCCGGACGGAAAAATTATACATGCATTATATCCAATGGCATTTCTGATACGGCAGATGGGATATCAGACCTGTCCCTGATGCAGTAACCTGCCCGCTGAACTCTAAATCAATCCCTAAATTATGAGCAATTTTTTTTCAAAAGTATACAACAAGCACAGTAGACAACTTAAAATAGCTTCAGCACAGTGCCAAATTGTCTAAAAGTGTGGGGTGGTGCAAGAGTCATGTTGCATAGTTTTGCAAGGCTTTTTATTGGCCAATGGAAAAGGCATGTTGCACTGGAAAGCTGTCTTTCTCTCTGAGAAAATAGTGTGTTGTATTTCTTTGTGTAACTCTATATCAAGAGGTCATTGCCTGGGTGTAAGATGGAAGGTCAGCTTATGGATCCATAGTGTTTGACGCAACGCGTGACATATTTCGATAACCAGACAGGCATTGTGTCACAAATAATGCCTTCTCGAAGCAGGTGCTAACAAGCAGAAATATTCTTATTTACTCAAATATTCCTCATATTGCATGCATCCTGCACAATACCAATGAGGGTTCTGTTTCAGAATGTGCATGGGTATAGCTGGATGACTTGATAAATATACAAATTGCAAGCACTATTTGACTGTGGAATAATACAGTCACTGAAACTACTGAAATCTTTCCATTGGTATGCATGGATTTGCAAATGCTCTGGGGTACCCAGGGTCTGATCTGAAGTCACTGTTGTAGTTTTTGGTCCTGTGTCCCAAAAGGATTAAAAACGTGGAAATTTTGAAAACTACCACAACAGTCCTGAGTTTCAAGTTGCTCTTGAAAAAAGAACAGGCCTCCTACAATAAAAAGGAATTTATTTTCCTCCCAGATTCAACTTTTTAAAAGGTTACCATGTAATTTTTGAGGCGTGGATCCCAAAAATGGAGTCCCATCTTCCTGCTCTTGTCAAACTACTTCAGCACAGTAGAATTGTTTCTATTGCAGCCTCTTGAATCCTCTCTTGAACATGAGAAGCATACAGGATGACAGAGTGGTCTTGCCATCTGCTGGGAGACGAGTGCCTAGAATAACTCCTGCTGAAACTGCAAATTGAACGTAATCAAGAGTCAATAGAAAGCACAACTCTTGAGAAGGTCGCTGAAGAAACTTGAGATGAGTTAAAAATGTCCAGAGAACACCATACTGCATTAATTAGACATACATGTTTTGAGTACATATTGAGTGTCTATGGTAATCTTTACTAAACTTGATCAGTGTTCTCTTGCTAATGTGAGCTTTTTTCCTTTTAGACTCATTCCCTATAAAACCAAACAAGAATTTGGTGTGGAGCACAGGTAAGATTCCAAACAAGAGTCTGAAGGAAAAATCAAGGGAGCCACACCAGCACTTAGCTCCACAAATTGAAGATCAGGACTACCCCCTCCTTCATCGCAACTCCCATTCCCCTGGTGGTGTGTACTCACTATACTCAATACGAGCCAATCAGTTTTTGGGGTCCCTCAATAATAAAGGAGTGGTTGGATCTACATATTTCTTGCAACTTTCAAGACATAAACAGGTCAGTGGTTTTAAAGCAGGCCTTCTTAACAATTCCCATTGCATAAAGCCAAACGCTGAAGGTGAGGCCATGCGGCCAAGCCCCACTGCTGTGTGTAGTGTGAAGGGGTTACTCATTTGCAAAAGGTAAGAATGTTGGGGAGGATGGGCAGCTCCAAGGTACTGTAGGATCATTCTTTAGCTAGGAGCATGCATGAGACAGGTTTTGTATCACATTAATAAAAATGAATCTCTATCGCAGGTGATGAGGCACCGTGTGAAAAAGGCGTCCCCTCTTGACGGGTATGTCTGTGTTCTGATTTTAACACTATGGTGCTCAAGGGAGGGGGAACCACCCTAACCCCTAAATGTGACCCCTAGGGATTAATCTCAGAAACCACTCACTGCCCAAGCACACAATATTGGATTATATCATACATTTCGATACAAGGCATCAATCCAATAACAGTGTAGTAGTTCTTGTTCTTTTATTATCTTCTTTGGAAGTCCAGCCAACACGTGTTTCATAATTCAGGGGATTAACCCACAACTTCCTCAAGGCTGTTGGGAACAATGCACACCATACACATAAAGTGTAGCGGAAACCCAAAAACAACAGCTGGCGTATCGTGATTGCCTGACTCTGTGTTGAGACAGGGCAGGCAGGACGGGAAGGGGCGTGGGAAGGACAGGAGAGGAGGGCTGCAAGGCAGAATGAATACAGAGGCACAAGAATAAAGACGTGCTTCTATGAGCTCCTGGCTCCGTGTCTTTCTTTGGGGCAAGACGGTACACTGGCGACAAGGGTGGGATATCCCACAAACCACATCACCCACGCCCTGCCATGAAGATACATCCAAAGACCGAGGAGCTGACAGTGCTGCGACGTAAAGCGCGAAGAAGCGCGAAAATCGCGGAAGAAGCCCGTGCGTCACCCGAAACGCTGTCCAGCAGGAGCGCTGACAACTGAGAGCAGCCCAAGCCCACAGGACCTGCGTGAGGGTCCAGACAGCTGCCCAGAAGCAAGTGAGCTTCAACGACGCGAGCTGAAGGTGCTAAAATGACAGAGAAGTCCGGGAGTCTCCCCGCCCCTCGTAAGTGACACTGAGTAAGCGAGGGTGCGCCTGAATGCTACGCGACCGAGAGCATTGAACCAGAAACTCCATAAAAGAGAGCACAACCTGAGAGACAGTGTGCATGGAAGATCTGTCCTGAGCGGCGGCCATCTTGAAGTCAGGCATTGGCCATAGACCTCAATTGGCTTTTCAGCGGTGGCCATTTTGAAATCAGGCAAGGCTCAATAAGTGAGAGAAATTCCGGATTTAAGCAGCGATTGTTTAAGGCAGTTGGCAAACGTGCTCAAAAATGACCACTCAGCCTGATACCTCGAGTGGTGGAGCAGCAGCTCATCCCCCACAGCCGCCTCAAGTGTTCATGGGGATATCGTACCTACGCCCACCAGACCCACTGAAGCTGACCTCCGGAAATAGCATGGGACCTAAATGGAAAAGCTGGGCGGAGGATTTCGAAGACTTTATGGCTGGGTCCCAAGTGCAAGACCCCAAGCAGAAACTAATAGCGCTGCGAAATCTAGTTGGAAAGGACATTGCGCAGATTATCAAGGAGCTGCCTGCTGCCAATGCTGCCTCATATGATGACGTAAAAGGAGCCCTGGACTGGAAGTTCCTACATAAACGCAACTTGGACTATGAGCGTTACACCTTCAACTTGGCGTCACAAGAAAAGGATGAATCCATGGGTGATTTCATCGTGCACATCAGGCGCCTAGCCCGACACTGTGAATTTGACACTTTCAGAACGGAAGACGCGTTGCGACTACGGATAATTGAAGGTTGTCAATCCGATTCTCTACGTCGGCGCCTGCTAAAGAAACACTATACATTGGAAGAAATAGAAGAGATGACGCGAATAAATGACCAAGCGGAGGACCACGCGGAAAAAGATGGAAGCCACCAAGCCTGAAAACAAAGAACAAGTTTTCAGGATGCAAGCCAGCACCGACGCCAGACATCGCTCAGATCGCCACAAACCAAGAAAAGTCACGCAAACATCTAAGGGGACATCATCACGCCATGGAACGTCGTCACGTCATGAGACGCGACAAAACAGAAGTAGCAGACCTGCGTCTAGATGTTACCAGTGCGGCCAAGACTACCCTCACTCAGGGCAGTGCCCTGCCATTGGTCAACAATGCCACCGCTGTGGAAGGGACAATCATTTTGAAGTGGCCTGTCAAACACGACAAGCGGAGCGAAGAACAACCCAGGCGCGATCGACCATGCACCACCATGCTCGAGCGATAAAGGGGAAAGAAGGACGATCCGACAGCTCGTCAAGATCAAGCGATCGCTCACCCAGTTCGTACAAGTCCAGTAGATCAACGTCCAGAGAGTCATCAACACACTCACCTGTGTCTCAAGACAGTGATGAGTATATATGCATGGTGTCAGACCCGGACCGCCTAAAGAAGTACCCCAAAAAAGACATTAAAATTGGAAATCACCCAGCAAAATGTGTGCTAGACTCGGGGGCGTCCCAGAACTACATATGTACTCTTGAATATCAAAGCATGAAATGCAAGCCAAAGCTAGAACCAGCAGCAGTCCGAGTCTACACATGGATGTCCAGAAAACCACTGCCATGCCCGGGCCGGTTCAGCACAACGCTGACATACAAAGATCGACAAATTGAAGCATACGTTCATGTAGTTGAAGGTCCTGACGCAGCAGATTGTCTCCTCAGTCTGCCAACAGCCGAACGACTCAAACTGGTAGACCTTCTCTATATGATAGAAGACGCCCCTGACATCGTCAATAAGTTTCCAAATCTCTTCAAAGGCTTAAGGAAGCTCAACCAATTTAAAGTCAAACTACACATTGATGAGCAGGTAACACCTGTGGCTCAACATCACAGGAAAGGCGGTAGATGATGAACTACAGGGATTGCTGAGGAAGGATATCATCGAGCGTTCCTCAGGTCCCACACCGTGGGTATCGCCAGTGGCGGTAGTGCCCAAAAAGGGGCACGACAACAAGGTACGTTTGTGCGTGGACATGCGCGCGCCCAACACGGCCGTCGAGAGAGAGAGGCATCCAGGACCTCACATTAGTGATATGATCGCCCGCCTCAATGGGGCGACTGTCTTCTCAAAACTGGATCTCAACAAGGGATACCATCAATTAGAATTACATGAGAAGTCACGTTACATCACGACTTTCACAATTCATCAAGGACTATTCCGTTACAAGCGCCTCAATTTTGGGATATCCTCGGCTGCCGAGATATTCCAAGAAGCCATCCGGCAAGTGATTCAAGGCATCCTGAATGCTTTCAACTACAGCGATGATATTTTGGTATTCGGGAACGATCAGACTGAACATGACACAGCCCTGGACAGAGTTTGTCACGCGCTGCTAAATGCCAACCTTACTCTGAATCCCGATGAATGCGAATTCCACAAGTCAATCCTAAAATTCTATGGCCATGTTTTCTCCAAGGACGGCATGAAACCTGACCCAGAAAAGGTGGTGGCCCTTGCAGATACCCCACAACCACAAGATGTCAGTGACCTCCAATCATTCCTAGGGATGGCAAGTTATTGCGCACAATACATCAAAGACTATGCCACAATTAGTTACCCACTCAGAGAACTCACCCGTCCAGGCCAACCCTTCCTGTGGACACTGACCTGTGAGCAAGCGTTCAACAAGATCAAGAAGGCAGTACGCTCGGCCATCAACCTCGCATACTTTGACACCAAGCAAAAGACTGAAGTGACTGTCGATGCCAGCCCAGTGGGATTGGGCGCTATCCTCGCACAATACAGTGAGGACTCTGATCAACGGCATATAGTGGCCTATGCCAGCCGCAGTCTCACTGACACTGAGAGAGCATATTCGCAGCCTGAGAAGGAGAGTCTCGCGGTTGTATGGGCCTGTGAACACTTTCACCTCTTCGTTTATGGGAAACACTTTACCCTCATTACAGACCACCAAGCCCTTGTTACTATATTTGGAAACCCTAGAGCCAAAATGCCCCCGCGCATTGAGAGGTGGGGACTGCGCCTCCAAGACTATGTTCACACCATCATCCACAAGCCTGGAAAGTCAGAGAATCCAGCAGACTACATGTCCTAGGCACCCTCGTCCACACACCAAGGAGAAGAGCTCCCTGGCGTAGGAGTATATCCACTTTGTCATCGATAATGCGTGTCCCCCGACCGTTCCACTAGAAGCCATCCGAGAAGCATCCTTACAAGACCCCACTTTTCAAGATGTCATGGAGCGTATACGAACCAACTCATGGAGACACCTACAGGATACCTCTCGAAACACCAGCTGTAATGACCAAGAACTGGTGGCATTCAAACACATTCAGGAGGAGTTATCGATCAGCACTGATGGTCTATTGCTGCGAGGGGGGAGGGTAGTAATTCCACAGAAATTACGACAAGGAATCATTAACCTAGCTCCCGAAGGCCACAGAGGCATAAGTGCCACCAAGAAAGCACTCAGGGAACATGTCTGGTTCCCACTACTGGACCAGATGGTGGAAACCACATTCAAGGACTGCACCTCGGGCCAACTAGTAGGTCGTGATGAGCCGCCAGCCCCACTACAAATGTCAGAACTACCGGATGGGGTATGGCAACAGGTAGCCATTGATTTCTTCGGCCCCCTGAAATCGGGCAAGTACATTGTCGTCATCATGGACGGATATTCGCGGTTCCCCATCGCGCACCAAGTATCCTCCACCAAAGCAACGGCAGTAATCCCTGTTCTTGACGAGACCTTTGCAGCCTGGGGCATCCCCATAGGAGTGAAATCAGACAATGGGCCACCATTCAATGGCCACGAGTTTGCCAAATTCGCAAAGCATTTAAACTTCAAACACAGGAAGACAACACCGCTATGGCTCCAAGCCAATGGCATGGTGGCATGCTTCATGGGGACACTTAAGAAAGCAATCCAACAGGCTGAACTCACTCATCGAGACATACAGCAATTTCTAAACGAAGTACTGCGGGCGTATCGCACCACACCCCACAGTACCACGAATCAATGCCCAGTCACCCTGATGCTAGGACGAGTTCCTCACACCCGGCTACCAGCCCTGACCAGCATCTCGCCATCTCGAGCAGTGACCACGGATCATGGCACGCTGGTCAAACTAGATCACGACAAGAAGCTAAAGATGAAAACCTACGCTGATAAAAGGAGACATGCAAAACATGCGGACATTCAAGAAGGCGACTGGGTAATGGTGAGACGGGACCGCACAACAAAGGCCGACAGTCGATACCTTGACCACCCGTTGAGGGTTTCCAGTTGAAAAGGGACCATGGTCACGGCGGAAGCAGACCACAAACGAATAACTCGGAACATCTCGCATTTCAAAAGGTACCCACCTGCCGGGCGCAATGAAACCCAAACTCATGACTTCAGTGCTGACTCCCTGAGTCCGAGTGAGAACAGTGATCGAGATCATTTCAGATCGGCTAGCCATGAAGATGTCAGAGATCGCCAGACGCCAAGATCAGAACAACCCAGCCGTCCACGAAGACACATCAAACGACCGGTTTGTCTCATTGAAGAACTCTAAGAGACCGTAAGACTATTTGTACAAAAGGGGGAGGTGTCGTATCGTGATTGCCTGACTCTGTGTTGAGACAGGGCAGGCAGGACGGGAAGGGGCGTGGGAAGGATAGGAAAGAACGGCAGCAAGGCAGAATGAATGCAGAGGCACAAGAATAAAGACGTGCTTCTATGAGCTCCTGGCTCTGTGTCTTTCCTTGGGGCAAGACGGTACAACAGCATCAATCCATTCCACCAAAAGTATGTCGCAAAATCGTGTCACAAAATCGCTGTGCCTAGTATAACACGGAATATAAATGTATAGTGCAGATCTATCGTGTATGAGGTATAGTGGGATGTGGTGCACTTATCAGTATCATTAAATATGTATGTCTGTGCATGAAAAACACCAACAAGTGGCAGGAGGAGGTGGGGATAGGTGCACTTATCTTTATCTCTCTCTCACAGTGAAGGTGAGTGAACACAAATAAGGTTCAAATCCATTGTAAGAGGAAAATATGTAGTTGTATATAATCCAATAATGTGTGCTCGAGCAGCGAATTGTTTCTCACATTGAGGAAAAACCTGGAAGGGGCAAGCCTTGGAAACGTGGTCCTATTTCCAGAAGGGGGTCCCCACAAATAGCTGACTGGTTTAGCTTGCAAAATGCCCTGCTTGATTCATCTCTAGGAGAAAAATGAAAGGATCATATTAAGATCAAATGATTTCCCTGCTTTCTGCACTGAAGAAACCCTACCGTGCTGACAAAGGAGAAGTTTGCAGATGTGTTTTGAATATTTAGGACGAGTAAATTCCTCAGATACTAGTGGCATAAGCCCTGTTGACCCCAAAGGCTATAGGATCCAAGTTCTGTAAATGAGGCCTGCTTGCCTCTATGGAACGTACTACCAATGGCAAGAGGGTGCAGATGGTCTTGTAGCAGTGTTCATTTATATCTGTTTAGAATAAAATCAATGGACCAGTTAGAATTGGACATTTCCCCTTCCAAGCCCACCCCAAAGAAAGCTCCCTCCGAAACTTGACCATGCTGAATGTCTTGTGAATAGGGGAATTGTTGCTACTGTAAATAAATCCTGAGAACAAGTTGGAGGTGAACGTTTTGCATAGACCCTGTATTGGAGTTATGGGGAGACCCTGAAACTGGAAAGCATGGAGAGCTTGAAGTCAGTTCTGAAGCTCTGATTACTTTTTATTAAGTAGGAGAAATGAATATGCCTTATTTACATTTAGAGGGGTCTTTGTCTGCTTTCTCATCTGTTTCAACTCTATGCTTTTTGTCATTAAGTGCAAACCGGAGTGCTCAACAAAAAAAGTACATAATTAAAAAAAAACATGTTTTGTCTATAGATACAATCAAATTGACAGAATCATTTATTTTCACATGTTAAAACCGTAACCTCCAAGTTTATATTAGTACATCATCATAGAATCAAGCCAAAACAAATTCACATAAAAAATCCGATACTAATATTCATCACTGATCCTCATACCATCTGATCTGGTCCAGTGGCTCCCTCCAAATTGGAGGGCTGGCCACTGAGGTTTATACTCTGATCCCTCCCTACTGGTCTACAATTCTCAACCTATTTGCGTCCTACACCCTTTCGGTTTCCAGTTTGCGATGGAAGAACTAAAGAACTTCATGAGTAAATGCAAACCAGCGATGAGGATGAGCCAGTACAATCCATGTCTATTACTAAAAGAGCATATTGATTTGCCCCAAGCTTAGGTGATAATAACAGAACTTCAAAGTTAGTAGATAGTTCTCTAACTGCTTTAAAAAGGATAATTTTTCTTGAAAACATCCCACTAGGGACCTGTGCAGCTACTTTCCTTCGAAGGTTAAAGCAAAATCCAGAGCCAGACTAATTGCTTATAGCTCCTTCCATTTCAAAGAATGTTCCATCTCCCAAAGTGGCCATCTGCTCTGATGATTCAGGTCCACAATCTATACACGACAGACGAGCTTGCCCACATTCGTTGTCACTATTCTCCTATCAGAAGGAGAAAAGTGTAGCCACCTCTTCTCATTAATGGTATCCAGATATCAACTTAACTCTTTCCTCAGAGCTGCCCAAATTATTATCTTCTGCTCTAAGATGAGGGATGTTTGTTTCTATGTCAGTAATATTTCTCTGACAAAAAAACATAACGAAACCTTGACCTGGAGCACTCATGATAAATGCTGCAACCCCCCCCCCCCCAAAATCTTATTGTTTGTGCTGTATTTCTTAAGAATGCATTGATATGAATCTTGATCTTGTGGATTCTCTTATGCAGAGGATCAACCAGACAATTTATCCATAATGGAACTCCTATAAACTTTACATCCTGAGCTGGATTGAAGTAATAATTCTTCCAGTTTATCAGAAACCTATGATTTTCTGTAAGGAGAATGACTCAACCAATCGTTTAGGGAAAATGTAACATAGTGATTTCTTTGTGTCATAATCTCCCTTAATTATGAGCCTACATCTTGGTAAAAAACGTAAGATGCTGACTTGAGGCAAAATGGAAAAGCATCCTCTGCAACAAATCTGGAAAATCTAGGATGGTTCTGGAGAATGTGTAGGCAAGCATCCCTGAATTCCAGCATGCCTAGGAAAAACACCAGGGTGTGTTTCTGTTAGGGGTCCATCTTAATACAAATTGTTCTGCCTTGGGAATAGACGTACTTCAGATCCAAGACTAGATGGAATCCACCTGAAATATTCTCAGTCAAGAAGAGAAAGGACTAAATACCTTGCCCCTTTTCCTCTGTAAGAAGAGGAACTATCATATTTTTTCTTTAACAATATAAATATTTCCTCCCACAGAGCTTTTGCGCTTATTGGAACAGAAGTACAGATGCGTCCTGTGCTTTGAGGCGTAAAAATGAAATTCTGCCATTTTGATGAGTTTCCAAAATGAAGAAAATCAGTCTGACAAAAAAGAGCTGCAAAAACTTCATTTTGAAGAGTTATTATAGTGATGAAATACCTTTTCCATGAAAATAGTAGTTTTAAAAAAAATATGTGCAGGAAATCCACCTTTTCTGTGAATGGTCACGCCAGATTTATGGCCCCATCAGGAACCTATTTTTGCAGGCCCCTAAGAGCAGTACCTGTGGTCTGATGTACCTTAGTAGTGACCCTGAAGAGCTGCTCTAGAAACCTTAAAAAATGTGGACTTGCAACATTTATGGACTTCCAAGAGCCCCACAGCTGTCCCCGTGACCTTGCTGTGAAGGTGTCCGATTTTAATGCAGCTTCCTTTCATTCAGCTTCGAACTTGCCCAACTGGGGGATTTTGAGCCCAATAAAAAGGCTAGGTGAGAAGGTAAAATGTTTTACCTGGACAGAACCACTTGGTGTATCCGACCCATGCTCCATCAAAGTTCACCTGAAACCACATCTATGTCCCATTTTAGCACTTTCATGAACTTTCATTAGTGCTAATTGCTCTTAGACACTCTTTAAACTTAAAACTGTAAACAAATCACATCTTTTGTTAACCTTATTACATTGTGTTGTTTTGGTGTTATTTTGTTCCATATAATATGCTCTTTTCTTCTAATTTGATTTGTAATTTTTATTATTTACTGTTTAACTTTATTACTGTTTTGATACTGAATAACTTTTCACATAGTTCTAAGTTAAGCCTGTCTGCTCTGTGCAACCAGGTTGTAGAGCTCAGGTTATTTTAGTGACATTAGGATTCACCCTGATAAGTTAATGTTATTATTCTTTGAGGTGGGCGACCACCCACTCCATACAATAATCCACTTTCAGTAAAGTCAAAATCTGCATAAAAAAGGTTGCAATAGTATTTCTTCTGTGTCTATCACAACTTGGTAGTTACATAAAAACGAAGAGATATACGATGCAGGAAGAAAGAAGAGGACAGTGACAAAGGTAAGAAGAGGAAATTAGAGGATGGGGGCATGGATGGGCTTGGGGAAGTGGATTGATAGAAAAGGAAAGGTGACCGAGGATGAAGAGTAACACTAGAGGTAAAAGAAGGGGAGGTAAAGTAATCGGAAGGGGGCAAGAGGGAAGGGTTGTAACCCCCCTTTAAAAAACTCTGTTGGCCAAGGGGGGTTTCATCAATGCATCAATGTGGCATAAACCATTCTTTAAAAAAAGCAGTCCGTAATAGTTTGATGAGATTACTTTGTCAGAACCATTTTTTTAATATTGTTTTTCATTGAAAACACTTTCAACCATACTTAGTCAAGGTCTATTACAACAATATTCAAGACTCATCAGTATGAAATATCCCCCTTCCAAACCTCCAGAAATGTTCAGGTATTGCCACCTGCTGTTGACTCTCCCATCCTCTTTAACAATCAGGATCACTGCTTGGGTTTATTTAGCTGGGAAGCAGGCTCTGGCTTCTATCTGAGGTATTATGCTAAAAACATCTACAGAAAGGCCTAGATGAATAAGAATATTATTTGTTAATATCACAACTTGAGAGTCCTCCTTCAGAAGTGTTTTGGCTCTGTAGGAAGAGCATGCTTTCTGTCCTTAAGTGCATTGGTAAACATAGTAACTCACAGTTCCCATAGAAGATCTCGTCCATAACCTGGACCTTCATCAATGTGGATTACTCAGTCAAATCAACCATCCAGTTTCTAATTTATATATAGCACACTCCCAAAACAGAAGTTCCTGAGGATAGAGCAGAAGCTCTTACAGAGAAGGTATAGGATAAGCAGCAGACATCTGAAGAAGTAAATAAAAAAAAAAGTCTTCACCTTCTTGAATGGCCCCTCCCAAGAACTAAACATTTGTCACCAAGGATTGAATATTTTATGTGGTATGAGTACCTGCTCTCAGCAGCAAATTGTGTCTTGGAAAGGGCATTTGTGAGACCCTTTCAATCTTCTTACCACTGGATTTCAGTTATTTGTCTTAACAGAAAAAAAACAGTGAGTCTGGCTTGAATCAAATCAGTCTTGATGGCATGTGGCAACTGGGCAACTTTTAAGTATTCCTCAACATGGCAGCACCTCCTCAGCATCTTCCAATATGTACAACCTCTTCAGGAATTGTGCCACATTTAAATGATTTATCTCTCACATTTTCCTCCAAATCAAAGTCTTCATTTTGTCATGCAGAGGTAAAGCTGGCTTGATTGTCCATCACACTGTGGATATATTCTTCCTCTTCTCCTATCTCTGGAAAACGTAGATTCTGGCTAACACCATACAATACCTGGGTGATGACTTCTCTTTTAACTTATTTACCAGAAGGAGAGGAATAAGGTTAATTAACTGAAGATTAAATGGAGGCAGAGTCACTGGAATTTTGATAACCATGATCACTGCTAACACTGTGCCTCTTTTTCCTGCCACTACTTCTTCAATCATCTTTAGAACATTAGAAGTAGACAAGATACCAGAGTTGTCTTTTGTTCTGCCACAAGACCAGTGTCTTCAAACACTTCTGCTGTCTCTGCCCTTCTTTTCAGAAGAAGAATCGGATACAACTTGCTTCCTCTTGTAAGAAAGTTTCCCCTAGTCCGTACTGTAATGAGCAAATACCCCAGTACTGGAATAGGACAAATAACAAACTAACGTCTCAAAACCAATGAATCAACAAAAACAAGGCAAATTAAAAAAAACACTAAGCACCTAATCATGTTTGTGACTGCTTATCTGATTTTAATCTACTTAGCCAATGACAACAACCAAAATAGAAACCCAAATATGCCAATAAATTGTCTGTATACAATCTTACCCTGACCAGTTTAAATACTCACTTTTACAACACAAACCTTTCCCACGCATGACTTTACCATGCAGGTAAGTACCAGGCAAGTAAGTTTTTTTTTTTTTTTCAATTTCAGCTTTATTCAAGTTACACTCATAAAAGCACACAGTAAAAAAGAACAGTTATCTCCTGGATTACACATTAATAAATGTTTAAACTAAATAGTATGTGCATTCTAAAAAACAAAGATAAAAGACTTTGAACACCATAAAAATTTAGAATCTATCACGATACAGATAAAGTGCATTTAATGTAAAATTCACCCTTGGTGCCCATTTTGAGCTTCATGTCAGCCTAAAAGACACAAAATAATCACAGCATAGGCTTCAGCCTTAGAGTCCAAGCCCACCCAAGATATTTGGCTACCACCGTCGAAATGAATGGCAAAGTGCTAGTACATATTATTCTTAGTGCTACTGCACTGCTTTTTGTACCCATGGTTCTACACATTGGGGTTAGCCAGACTCGTCTGGAACCTTCATAGGCAGGGCAAATGAACAAAAAATGGGCAATTGTTTCCAGATATCTCTGGCAAGCCGGGCACGTGTCCTCACTTGCCCCACCCCACCTTCCGGTAAGGGATTTAAGTGGCAATGATCCAGCTCTAAACTGGAAGTAAAGCTTCCTGTCTCCGGGTTTGGTGATGAAATCCCAGTTTGGTTTTAATTTAGGAATAACTTTTGCCTCTAAAAACACCCCGTCATTCCAGATGCGAAACGCCACCTGTTACCAGTAGATCTCTTTTAATATCTGTTTTGATGGGAACAATGCTGCCGCCGGGTCTTCCCAGAGCATTCGCATGCCCATTCCCGTCAGGGTCTCACAAAGTTTTTTTAGCCAGCCAATCTTGTGGAAAGCATCCAATTTGATGACGTCCATGAGGCCTTCGGCATAGTGCGAGAGCTCCGGCGTGGTCCAAATTCTTTGCCAGTACAGAACAGGGCGTAGCCTCGCTATATCTGGAACAGCCCTTCTACCCAAGTCGTACCTTAATGTGTTCAGGGGAGTGCTCTGCGGAAGACCAGTGACATTTCTCAGAAATCTATTTTCAGATAGAGATAGCGGAGTCAATTTTTTGAAGCCCCACAGCTCACCACCATAAAGCGATGAGCTCAGAGCTTTTGCTTCATAGATCTGGAGCACTGCCTTAATTGGCTTAGTTGACGACTTCCTGTGTTCCAGGTTCAAAACCCCTGAGAGTTGACGGTGTTTTAGGGCAGCCATACTTATATGTTTATCCCATTTACTGCCTTTTTCTATATGCATGCCCAGATACACAAAATCATTGACCCTTTCCAGAGCTTGACCACTCATATAGAACTTCCCTCTAAAGTTCGAGTGTGGATTGCATACCATGAGCTTGTATTTTGTCACGTTCACCTCCAAGCCGTGGTCAAAACAGAATTCCTTGAACACTGCCAAAGCACGTTGTAATCCAATTTGAGTTTTAGATACAATAAGCGTGTCGTCCGCAAACATTAGTATTGGCGTCCTGACCCCTGCCAACTTAGGTGCATCTGTGTTAACTGATGTAATGCGGTCCACCACTCCATTGACATACAACGTGAAGCGTGTAGGAGCCATTGCGCAACCTCGGCGCACTCCACGTTCAACTGGAAATTCAGAAGAGACATTCCCCTGGCCACCCCACTGAATTTTAGCATAATTGGTCACGTGGAGCCTCATTACCAGGGTCAGGATTTCATCTGGCATACCCAGTTTTTTTAAGACTGCCCATAACTTGGAGCATGGGACAAGATCGAAAGCAGCACGGAAATCCACAAATGCCGCATAAATACTGCCCTTGCCCAAAAACATTGTCTTCCAATAGAGTAGCGAGAATCAGAAAACCTGATAAATTGTACTGGTGAATGTACGGAAGCCCGCTTGGAAGGAGGACAATATATTATTTTCTTCCACCCAGTCTAATATTTTATTTAGGGTCATCCTCCCAACCACCTTTTGGATTGTGTCTTTGAGGCTGATGGGCCTGTAATTGCCAGGCTGCGTTCTCTCCCCTTTTTTATAGACAGGAATTATTACAGGCCCCCCCCCCATGATTTCAGAACTGGAGCTCCCTGGGCCACCGCATTAGCCAACAATATAATGTACATGCCCCAACGTTTTTTGTCATGCAAGAAGACATCAGATGGAACCCAGCGGGGCCCGGTGCCCTCCCCCGCTTAACAGAATTAAGAGCAACCAGAGCATCATTATCATCAAAAGGGGCATACAGATATACAACTTTCTTTACAACTTCCGGTGCCCTCCCCCGCTTAACAGAATTAAGAGCAACCAGAGCATCATTATCATCAAAAGGGGCATACAGATATACAACTTTCTTTACAACTTCCACAGAGATTTCATTGGGGTTACACGCATATTGTGGTTTAAAATTATTTATCCACTCATCCTGGGAAACATAATTTACTGGGGAATCGGCTCGACCCCCACTGCCCCATTTAACAATGCTCCAAAATGATCTTGTGCCCTTGCTATCGCTAGCTGCCTTTAGATTCTGCCAATGGAGCTCATCCCACTGCTTCTTTCCCTGGTGTATGCTTTTTTTATACTCTCGCCTGGCTGATCTAACGGCTTCGGATTCTCCTTCCCTGATGGCAGCAGTCAAGCATATTCTAGCAGACCTACATTCTGCTTTGTACCAACTTAACTGTTTTGGCGATGGATGTTTACCCTTTTTCACTGACTTAAAGAAAAGGGGTCTAATGCCCTCGAAAAAATCCTCATGCAGCCTGGGTATAAATGCCAGGTCCTTGTCCGAAGAGGACAGACACACGGCGTCCTTTATGTTTGTTACTGATACTGACCATCACCTCTGGTTTGTTCACTATCTGCGGCGATTTAAGCTTGCGAGTGTCATTGGAAGGAACTACCTCTGGGGGGCAGTACACTGCCACCTCTGCCCCTGGGTGGTTAGCCTTCCACAATTTATGCATTACACAGAGGGGATTGTGAACACTTTCTGCTCTCACCTTGACTACCATGTCCACTATTTCGTGCCAGAGCTTCAGACTACATAAAACGTAGTCAATTCTGCTTACATGACAGCCATTATCAAACGTGGCTGTCCCAGTCTTATCACCCAAGATTCTGCCATTCAATGCCCTCAGACCCTTTTCATGGCAGAGAGCATTGACCTGGATGATACTTTCTGTCTACCTTGCTATGGGCTTAAGATCCAAAAACGGAATCCCCCATTGTTGGTCTTCTTCATTATCCAACCTACACTCAGAAATTGTGAGGGATTCAAAAGTTAAATTTAAATCCCCAGCAATGATCACAGCATTCTCGTTCGAGTACTGATCTAGGAGGTAGTCAATTTCACTAAGACCTGGGATTTGTCCCCTCTAGTCCCCCTGACATATATGTTATAAATGTCAAGGTTCCTCCGTGGGCCCAAAGGTAATCTAATGAGCTGGATATCATTGCTCCTAGTAGATAATTCATTAATTTTAGGAAATAGATTTTGTCGAATCCAGATCGTAAGACCACCCATTGGACGTCTTTTAGCCCCTTTCACTGCAGGGACATAAAAATTCAAGTAGCCCAATGCAAACTGAGGTTCGCATGACCAGGTCTCTTGGAAAACACACACATCAGAGTTGTTAATGAATTTAAGCCACTCCGGTGATTCCAACCTAGATTTCATGCCAGCCACGTTCCATGAGAAAAATGAGCCCACCCCAGTATCTTGATCAATTGTTGAATGGGGACTTCCGTCCATTGATTGATTTAGTGTCGATTGCCCAGCCCTGCTCTGGTCAGGATCTATAGTTTCACATGGTACAAGGGGAGCCAAGTAATATGCATGGCCTAATAGGTTATTGCTACTAGCAGGTTTTTTAGCCCTTGGCTCACTTCCACTTCCTTTGCCAGGCTCGACATTTGCCACTGCCGGCACTGCGTTGCCACTGAAAACACCCACAGTAGCAATGTCGAGGCTTTCAGGAATATCCAGCTGAAGTCATTCGATACCCTTCATGCTACCTTCCTCCATCTCCCTCCACCTGTGGTTCCTATGTACCCGGGGTGCCAGAGAGGCCCATGATGAGGAGCAAGTCTTCCTCAGCTGGATATTAGAATGGACTGGTGGACTAGTTCTGAACTCTAGAGAGAATAAGTTCTCTGCCAGGGACTCAGAGCAGAGAGTTAATTCAATCGCGTCAAATCTTTCTAGGGGGGAACTTAACCTCTTAACCTTGATGATATCTTCCTAATAACTGAGCGTCAGCCTCTGACGTACCTCAGCCAATGAATGGCCTTCTTTGTCAGAGAATCTGCTCCCTCCAATTTGCTATTTCTCCCTGCCTCTATTTTAGGGACATTGGTCATGTAGATTGTTTGGGCTAGACTCGCCGTTCTGGTACTGGTAATTACCAAAGGAGGCTGGTATGGGGATAGACTTAATACCACCTAATGCCTATGTAGAACCCTGTATTCTGAGAGCAGATTGAGGCTCCCAATTTAGTCCCTGGCTTAGATGTAGGGGTCGCTTATCCATGCCTGTACTCAATTCAGGGGCAGAGGTTTCATGTTTTTTGTATAAACTATCAGTACTATGCGTGTTGCTACTGTGCCGGTTTGTACGGCACCCACCAATGCTTGTGTTTCTTATGCTCTTGTCTATGCCGCTGCCAGTTGCCAATGGGAATAGGTTCTCGTTACCTAAGCCAGCACTCCCGGTACTAGCTGCCCCCTTAGCCGTGCCATATTTTACTATACCTACTAAATTTGAGATCATGTGCTTCATAACATCAATTTCGTCTCTCAAGAGGGAGACTAAGCTTACTAGGTCCTCAATATTTTTAGGGGCCATTCTGTCCCTGTCACTCCGAGCGTCCAGACCTTGCCTTGAAAGAAAATTTAGATCAGTTATGGTTTCAGCCCTGGGGTTTTGCGTTGGCTAAGATGCCTTTACCTCCACTGGGGTGTTTGCTAAAACCGAGAATCTGTTTGAGCATTCTACTCGATCATCCTCTCTTTCCCGGGTAATGTAAGTTGCCACACACTCATTGCAGACCTTATCACAGGCCTCAGTCATATTTTGCTTTGCCGGTGGAGATCCTACCTCCCCACCTGCCTTGGTGTTTGTATCTGGGATCGTTTGTTTTGACCGAAACATGGCAGGAATGGTTGGAAGAGATTTTTCTGGCAGCCCACTTTGTTCTAGCCCCTCCTTGTGGTGCTTGATACTCCCATCCTGAACTATATTCGCATCATCAGTCAGAATAACTTGACATTCCTCAATAATAGTGTCTATGCAGATCCGCTTTGCTTTCCTTCCCTTTCTCTGCTTTGTAGGATTAGCCATCTCTCCAGCCCCCCACCCCGCTCCTTCCATGCTCTTCCTTTTGCCCATAGTCCCACTCCAGTGAATCTGGTGCACAGGATAACCAAGTAATTTATTTACCGCTAGCTAGAAGTTCCACGCGGTATGCTCTAGGGTTGGCTCTCAAGAAGATTAAACGGGTCCTCAACTTTTATTTGGTCAGTTTGTTTCAGCACTGTGTCCTCAGAGGGGTTGCCCGGCCTCCCGCTGCCCCTGACGGCCTTAGATGGCCCGCCCTCTGCCCGGCGCGATCCGCGCGCGATTCCGCGATACGGGGGCTCAGCTCGATTTTGTGCACCTCCGGTCGCGTTGAGGGCTTCCGCAGCTGCAAGGCAGCAAAGGATCACGGGACTTGGAGTCCCCCCCCTCCCCGCAGGCCACGCTGGGTTGACAAGTGGCTGCGGCGGCGGCAGGGGGGGACAGGACGGACAGCGGCAGGTCAAGCAGGGCAGCAATAGGAGGGTAGGTGACCCCACGGCGATTCCTCTTCTGGGCTCCAAAGTAAGTATTTGTACCTTTATCACACAGTACTTTATCACACAGGTACATATTTTTTAAAATAACATCATATTTAATGTTATTTTTAAAAAAAGGGTGTAAAGGTGAAGGTAGGAGTAATTTTTGGTTTTAGTGAAGGGTAGTGGTGAATGAAGGTAAGTGTACTTTTGGATTTTGCAGTGGTTTGAGGTAAGGTGATATTAGGATTTAAAGTTGGATAGAGGTGAAATGAAGTAACGCTAATTTTAGGGTTAACGGATGAGTAGAGGTAAAGGGACAGAAGGTTAGTTTTTGGGTTTAATGGTGGATAGAGGTAAGGGGAAGTAGGGTGATTTTAGATTTAGGGGTGGGTAGAGGTAAAGGGATAGATACTGGGTAATTTTAGTTAGGACCACGTTTCTGTGGCATTTTTTTTTTCTAATAACCTTGGTGCCATTTAACCAATCTTCATGAAACCTTGCAGAAAAATTGGATCCTCACTTAAGCTCTTTCCTTTGAAAGCTTCAGTGTTATTCGTTAAGCAGGGGCTAGAAAATAGGGGTTCTCCAAAAACTAGTTTTGCCGCCAAAATTGTCAGAAAGCTACATCTTTACCCAATGCGTCTACTGTTGTATCAGATGCTGCAAAGCCTTTCTCCCCAGACCATCAAGCAGCATGCAAATGCCTATGTGAGTATCTTTGTTTCATTCTTTCACCCCCAACATTCTTAGTAGGCACCCAGAAGCAAAAGCCTCTTCTGATGCCATGAATGAGAAGGTAGCCCACTAGCTACACATCCTGTGCCACCCTCCTCTGACCTCACAAATACTGTGCAAGCCAATTAACCTCAGCCCTAACCAGGCAGGAGTACAGGTAGCAGATAACGGACATTGCCGCCAGTGCACCACTCTTGTATGTTGCCATACAGTGTATAATTGCTTGCCTGCAGTTGGACAGGATTAAGACAAAAACGATAATGTCTGAGAAGGGCTAATTAGAGCCCCAAATAGGAGATCAATCTATTATTTGGATATGAATTGATATGCTGTGTTAAAGGGTTGTGTATTTCTGTGTAGGTGGATCGCATTGAGATATTAGGACTAATATGAGGAAGTGGACAAAGGAGGTCGTAGATTCTCTTGAATGGCAATAAACTAAAGATAATTCAGAGACTTAATCCTTGGGTTCAGGAGAGTACTAGCTTTACTCTGCCAAAAGCAGGCATTCCTTTTACCCTAGATTACTGGCTGAACAAAAACCCAGTAGACAGTTGATAGAAAATTCACGACTTACCAGAAACAGACTTGTATCCTTATACCATAAGCTTATTTTTCTTTTTTTTCTGACCCAATTCCTCTCCCCCACCTTACCTGCAGCCCCACCAGGCTGGTCACCAACACAGACCCCAAACCTCTACCCATTCCATCCCCCCTACCCACTCAACAAGTACCATTGTATGGTAATCTCTGAGCCCTTTCCTGTGAGAGGCAGCAAGATGGTTGCGATACACTGCAATACTAATTCCACCTGAAACACAATCCTATATCATGGAGATTCTATAAGGAGTATTAAGGGAAGTCACCGGCGAGCAAGTCACCTATTATAGCATAACATCAGAGATCTGAAAATCTTATCTTCCAAGATTAGTGCCTCTGCTGCCCCCCATCCCCCTTCCTCCCTGGCATAATGCAAAAATTCCTCCGAACGGTCCACGGACTGAAATATATGTGAATAGCCTTCAAATAATTCTTTCAATTTGAATTGCTGCACAGTACCCGCCAGGGCCCCCTGATGCTTAAAATCGTCAGATGACACAACAAATTCTCAACACCGCTGTGCAGCTAGGATTGACTTGCCTGAATAAATCTGTAAATTGTCTGCAGTAGAAAAGGACTTCTTTTGAATTGACTGTAACAGAATCTGTTCTTTATTTCGGACATCGCTGAAATTCACCAGGATTGTGTGTGGGTACTTGGTGTTAGTTAGTTGAACCACCAGAACCGGATAAGCCCAGGCAATAGTCAAATCTCCTTCTGCTCGTTTTTTGGGAAGTACATATTTGTGTATTAAAGTCGTTATAAGCTTTGTAGTTGTTTGAAACGTTTGTGGGGGTTTTTAGGGGGTGGTGGATAATGTGATGGGAATTTTTTTGTTGTTCAGGCACTTTTTTGTGTGTGGACTCTGTGCTTGTTTTCAAAGAGAATTCTTTAGCAAAATTAGTTTCTTGTTAAGCTTTGTGCTTCGGGGACTTGCTGCCATTGAACTTACCTCCTCTCTTGCTTGGGTGATCGGACGCTGTGTTACCTGGTCCCCCCTCCCGCCGCCGTAGTTCCATCCTTCACGACCGCCGAGTGGAGGTGGGGGACTACAAATCCCGGACTCCTCAGCCCCGGAAGCCGCAAACGCGATTTCCACGGCTGGGGGCGCATTTAAGCAGAGGTTAGCCCCGGCAGAGCGGGCGCCTTGTGGATAACTTTGGGGACTTGCTGCCATTGAACTTACCTCCTCTCTTGCTTGGGTGATCGGACGCTGTGTTACCTGGTCCCCTCTCCCGCCGCCGTAGTTCCATCCTTCACAGCCGCCGAGTGGAGATGGGGGACTACAAATCCCAGACTCCTCAGCCCCAGAAGCCGCAAACGCCATTTCCGCGCCCGGAGGCGCATTTAAGCAGAAGGCAGCCCCCGCAACGTGGGTTCGCGCGCGGGTTGCGCCGGGCTAAGCCCGGGAAAAGGGTGGGCCGTCTGTGGCCGTCCTGGCCCAGAGGAGGCCGGGCTGGGCCTCCCCACCAACATCTGCTCTAAAAGTTAAGGTACTGTATTTACCTCGCCGAACTACCATGGGGAAAAGGAGAACTGATTTGAGCAAACCAGTAGGTGGGGGTGGAGTGACTTTGGATTCATATCTTGTTAAAGTTTCCAGTCTGATAAACGAGGAAATCAAAAGAACTAAAAGAAGGCTGTCGCTGGATCCTGTCCGCACCCCCACTGCCATGATACATGCTATCCAATCAACACAGTACCAATCCCCAGGTCTCCCTCGAGACTTGTTAGATCTCGTTAACCCAACCTCTATGACAAAGAGTAGTCATGCCCAGTCCCAAATTGCCACCCCCCTAGGTCACACGGAAAATGACTCACATTGCACTTCCCCCTCACCTGCACTTATAGCGAGACGCTGCACAAGGGCTGGTGGGTTGCTACCACCTGGAAAGGCAAAGCAGAAGGGGGCTAGGCAGCCAAAAGTAAAGTCAAAATTATCTAAACACCCTCCCCCGGTTAGCCAACCATCATTAGAGGAGTTGTCCAATACTATCTGGATGATACTTAAAGGAAAATTAGATCTTGCTCTGGCCCCAATTATGACTAGATTATCCTTGGTGGAAGACAGGATGAATGCTCTTGAACGAAACAGTGGGTCATCATCCAAACCAAACTCTCCCATAACAGGACTAGTATCATATCAGGTGCCAAATGGTCAGTCTACTTCCATGCAGGGGCAGGTATACCAATCCCCCTTAGCCCATGGCTTAACTATTGCAGTGGAGCTAAACCCTAGAGATCTAGCACTTGTGAACACTGCCACTAAATACACCAGTGGACCAACAAATCAGGAGAAAGGGCCTACTACTGAAGCTATTAACCCATTCAACCCTTCAGCAACCCCTTTAGAATTACCACAAGAGAGAGAGCCATTCCAATTTATAGCGGAGGCTTCACCCTCAGTCCTAGTCCTGGCAAATGTCTTCCCCTTGGGCCGTGGGCAGGTGGAAACAACAACCTCTTTGATTGATAAAGTCCTGCACTGGTTGACCAATAATATGAGGATATCCGCATGGGGCAAACAGCAATTAGCAGGGGAAATCATCATGGCTAGAAGGGTAACATGGCTCGGGGACCACAAGAAACATTTAAGGGAGACTGCATAGCTATGAATTTCTCAAGTCCCCAGGTGCTGTCTAATGTTCTAGCAAATGTATTACCTCCACAACTAAGGGACTCCGCCATAATCCCACTAACGCTTGAATTTTTCTATAATCAGAGATGGAGTGCAATGAGCTCTAGCAGATTATGGCCAAAACGATTTCTTGCATCAAGAACATTTCGGAGGGTTGCCCCAAACAGGGAAGGTGGTATCAGCCTGAGGAATCGGTTTGGGGTTCTGACTGACATGGATGAATGTGATTGACTACAGGGTGTTGTTAGTAATGTGTTTGTAGAAGCACCAGAGAACAGTAGAATGTGCGATCCAAAGGATCAGGGCAAGGCATTAATTAGCAATGACCCTGTACCACAGACAAATCCATTGGAAACATTCCATGCCAAGGGGTTGTTTTCACAAACCAGGGACTCTTTGCTAGTAACTTGTCTAAACTCTATCAGGGAGTGTAGTCGCTTTGAAACAAGTGGGTCCTTACTAGAGACCAATCCCCCAATGACTACTAGCACAGAATACCCACCAGTGACAGTGGGCGACACCTTAGGAGTTGAGATCTCACAGGATATACCTTTAACCCCACAACACAAAGTAGGGCTGTCCCTCCTCTCATGGAACCTCGCTGGAATTGGTAATAAAATAATATCTCCAGAATGGTGTAGGTTCATTGACCAGCACAATATTAACCTTTTCCAGGAATCTTGGTTGATGGTTCCAGTCTTCCGCCTGGGGTTCCTTAACTTTCACGTCCCCGCCACTAAAAAATCTAAAGGTCAACCAACAGGGGGTCTGATAAATTGGGTCCGCCAATCCCTACCATGTAAGGTGCAGCAAATCAGTTCTCCAACTAATGATATCCTGATAGTCAAAATTAAATGGCCAAGTGGCCATGGGGTGACTATTTTTAATATCTATGCTAGGGGGACAGTAGGGGGACAAACATCTGAGGTAATTACTGCTCTTGATTCCCAACTTGAGGCCCTCCCAGTACAGTTGTCTATCATTGTAGGTGGTGATTTCAATACAACTTTTGAACCACTTGGCCAAGAGGACCATATCCTTGCCGCAGAAGAGGATAGTAAATGGGGAATCCCTCAACCTGAATTGCCTGGTGTAAGGAGATGGTCAGCTGTAGCTATACAACTTAAAACTTTGTGCCTAGAAAGAGGGCTGAGAGCAGTAAATGGGAGAACCCCGTCTGACCGGCAGGGCGAGAACACCTTCGATAATGGTAGGCATAGCACCCGTATAGATTATCTTTTGCGGATATAAGAGCATGGCATTGTCTGGTAGACATGATTGTTAAACCTAGGGCGGAAAGTGATCACAATCCACTTTGTTCGACATTCCAAGTTTATAAGGGGATCAGAGAACCGACCCCAAGGGGAGGGATAGACACATTAGATATTGTTGCCTCTAATAACATGCGTCACATTAAATGGGTAAATTCATTGAGAACCCTGAGAAACTGGAGGTCCTCAAAAATGTGGTTGTTAGCGAACTGGCTAATCTAAACTTACACACCAGCAGCCCGGATTTCCCTCAAATAATGCTTGAGGCACATACCCCATTTTTTCTAAACTTCAATCCCTCTTTAGGAAGACCATACATCCGGTCAAGGGAAATAAAAAGCCGCCCATGGATAGATGGTACAGCAATGCTTGTAAACTAGCCCGCCAAAACCTGAGTGCAGAATTAAGATCTAGGAATCCCCTCAGAGTGAGAGAGGCAAGGGAGACATACAGGCATGCACAGAAAGTTGCAAAAAAGCAGTGGGATGAGGATCGGTGGCGTGATCTGAAATCGGCCAGTGAAGCAAAGGATCCCAAACAATTTTGAAACATCATTAAATGGGATAGAGGAGGTGTAGATGAACCCCCTCAAAATAATGTTGCACAATCACAATGGTTATATTTTTTCAAACCACAATATGCTTGTAACCAAGTTGAGGAAGAGTGTCCTCCACCCCCCACTATTTTTTTACCAAAGTCATCTATTTACAGTCAAAGATGTTAGTGCAGCGTTAGATTGCGTGACGGGGGGCAGAGCTGCAGGTATGGACGGTATCCCGGCTGACGTGTTTTTAAGTGATAGATCGTCCTGGTATTAGTACTTTGTATTGCTAGCAAACTCGGTGGCCAGGGGTGCTATAATTCCACATTCGTTGAAAGGTGCTGAAATAATCCCGGTTTTCAAAAAGAGCTACAAATCCCTACCAAGTAACTATAGACCTATTAGTCTTATAGACTCAGCCCAAAAACTTATAGGTCGACTAGTGCAAAATAAATTGCAAACATGGATAGAAGAACATAATATTTTGTCCCCATTTCAAGCCGGCTTCCGCCCATGCACCAGCTTAATTGATCAGGTCTTTTATTTCATAGCACCTTATTGGAGGAATGTTGTTTTAACTAATGAGTTACTTTATGCAGTCTTTGTAGACCTGAAATTGGCTTTCGATTTAGTCCCCCGTTCCAAACTCTAGAGGGTTCTTGCTGAAGCAGGGATGTCCCCAGAGCTATTGACCCTTCTTGTCCGGCTACATGAGAACAACTTCGCTAGAATTAGATGGGGGGCACAGGGTGAGGTGACCGATTCATTCCCCATTGAGCGTAGTGTTCGGCAGGGGTGCGTTCTGGCCCCCACGCTGTTTTCATTTATATCAACGGTATTGTGGACCATCTTAGCCGTTCCCCCACTGATGTCCCCGTTTTAGCTGGGGCCCGCGTACCTGTCCTCATGTTCGCGGACGATACACTGATTGTCTCCCGGACTCCGAGTGGGCTTCAGAAGGCTGTGAATGCTTTTGGGGAATTTTGTCAACTGCGTGGACTTGAGATAAACACCTCAAAAACCAAGTTCATGTCCCTGAATCAGCGGAAAACCTTTAATGGTAAAATCTACTTAAATGGAACTCTATTAGAGCAGGTGGAGGCATTCACGTACCTAGGAATTTCTCTCCAGAGTAATATGGGTTGGAAAGGTCACATAGACATGGCTGTTTTAAAATTCCAACAGCTTGCAGGTGCCCTATCCTCCAAACATAAAGCATCTTTTACCAGGCCAATTACACCTGCCTTGGAGATCTACAATATGAAGGTTATAAGTGCCACTTTGTATGGTTCAGAACTTTGGGGATTTACTAATTTGCACCAACTAGCTAAGGCAGAGAAAAAATTTCTACGCTGTCTAGTTGGTGTTCCCGAAAGTACTCCTACTGTACTGCTTTTACATGATCTTGGTAGGAAAAACATCGAGGACCTAGCGCGGTTACGGCCATTTCTGTATTGGAGACGAATCTGGACCACTCCTGAATTACTTCGCTATGCCCATGCACTAAAGGACGTAATTAAGGCAGATCGATTCCACACTATTCCATGGCTTAAAGAGATAAGGGCACTGCTAAAAAAGTTGAAACTCGGCCAGTTATGGGAAGATCCTGACTCATCAAGGTTCCCACCAAAAAAACACCTGAAAGAAAAGTATTGGGAAATGGTCTGGATAACTACCCACAGAAATAGTGCTAATACCAATCTAACTGGCCGTTTCCTTGAACATAAATCGCGTCCACTTTATGAGGCTTCCTGGGACACCATAGAGAGTCCGCTAGACTGCAAATTGTATTTTCAATTTAGGATCGGGACCCTCTCAGTAAAAGCCTTCACTTGTAAATGGGCATCAACAAGGGATGACAAATGCCACAATTGTACAGATTTAGTTCAATCAATCAATCATCGCATTTATATAGCGCGCTACTCACCCTGAGGGTCTCAAGGCGCTGGGGGGGTCCGCTATTGCTCGAACAGCCAGGTCTTGAGTAGCTTCCTGAAGGTGAGGTGGTCCTGGGTCAGGCGGAGGTGGGTGGGGAGGGAGTTCCATGTCTTGGCGGCGAGGTAGGAGAAGGACCGTCCCCCTGTGGTGGCTCTTCGGATGCGGGGGACAGCAGCGAGGGCGTGGCTGGTCGATCGAAGCTGGCGTTTGGGAGCGTAGAAGTTGAGGCGGCTGTTGAGGTATCCTGCGCCTTGGTTGTGTAGGGCTTTGTGTGCGTGGGTGAGGAGACGGAAGGTGATTCTCTTGCTGACCGGGAGCCAGTGCAGGTCTCTCAGGTGTCCGGAGATGTGGCTGCGACGGGGGATGTCCAGGATGAGTCGCGCTGAGGCGTTCTGGATCCGCTGGAGTCTCTTTTGGAGTTTGGCAGTGGTTCCGGCGTAGAGGGAGTTGCCGTAGTCCAGACGGCTGGTGACGAGGGCCTGGGTGACCGTCTTCCTGGTCTCGGTGGGGATCCACCGGAAGATCTTACGTAGCATGCGCAGTATGTTGAAGCATGACGAGGAGACGGCGTTGACTTGTCTGGTCATGGAGAGGGAGGAGTCCAGGATGAAGCCCAGGTTGCGTGCGTGGTCTGTTGGTTTGGGTGCGCTGCCTAGGGCGGGGGGCCACCAGGAGTCATCCCACGCGGCGGGTGAGGATCCCAGGATGAGGACTTCCGTCTTGTCTGAGTTCAGTTTCAGGCGGCTGTTCTTCATCCATTCGGCTACCTCTTTCATCCCTTCGTGAAGGTTGGCTATGGCGGTGGCGGGGTCGTTGGTGAGGGAGAGGATCAGCTGGGTGTCGTCGGCGTAGGAGATGATGTTGAGGTTGTGCTGGCGTGCGATGTCTGCGAGGGGGCTCATGTAGACGTTGAAGAGGGTTGGACTGAGCGAGGAGCCTTGAGGGACGCCGCAGATGACTTCGGTGGCTTCTGATCTGAACGGAGGGAGACGTACTCTCTGTGTCCTTCCGGCGAGGAAGGAGATGATCCACTCCAGTGCCTTCTCCTGGACTCCGACGTTGTTGAGGCGCTGCACTAGGGTGCGGTGGCAGACAGTGTCGAAGGCCGCGGAGAGGTCGAGGAGGATGAGGGCCGCTGTTTCTCCGTTGTCGAGTAGCACTCGGATGTCATCGGTGGCTGCGATCAGGGCGGTCTTGGTGCTGTGGTTGGCTCGGAAGCCAGACTGCGAGGGGTCGAGGGATCCGTTCGTTTCGAGGAAGGCGGCCAGTTGCTTGTTGACGGTCTTCTCGATGACTTTTGCTGGAAACGGGAGCAGCGAGATGGGGCGGTAGTTCTTGAGGTCGGTCGGGTCGGCCGATGGCTTCTTGAGTAGGGCGCTGAGTTCGGCGTGCTTCCAGCTCTCCGGGAAGGTGGCGGTGTCGAAGGAGGTGTTGATGATGTCCCGCAGGTGGGGTGCGATGATGACAGCGTCGGCCTTGTTGAAGATGTGGTGAGGGCAGGGGTTGGTCGGAGATCCGGAGTGGATGGAGTTCATCGTGCGGATGGTGTCTTCGGTGCTGATCGGAGTCCAGGCGCGGAGGGTGGAGGTGGGGGGCGGTGGTTTGGTCGTGGCATTCGTCGGTAGAGAGCTGAAGCTGTTGTGTATGTCCGCAATCTTGTTGTGGAAGTACGAGGCGAGGGAGTTGCAGAGGTCTTGCGAAGGGGTGATGTCGTTGTTTCCGGCGTTGGGGTTGGAGAGCTCTTTGACGATGTTGAAGAGTTCCTTGCTGTTGTGTGCGTTGTTGTCCAGTCGTTCCTTAAATGCAGTTTTCTTGGTGGCGTGGATGAGTTGGTGGTGTTTTCGGGTGGCGAGCTTGAGGGCAGTCATGTTGTCCGGTGTTGGGTCTCTTCGCCAGGTTCTCTCGAGGGCTCGGCAGTTCTTCTTGGAGCTCTTGAGTTCGTCGGTGAACCATGGGGCTTTCTTGCTACCGGGTCTGCTGGGCGGGGTCCTAAGAGGGGCGAGCTCATCTGCGCAGTCGCTGATCCACTTCGTGAGGTTGGTGGCCGCCTGTTTAGGGTTTGTTGTGCTGGTGGAAGGGTTCATGTTCAGGGAGGTCGTGAGCTGGTCGGCTGTGATCTTGTTCCAGCTCCTGCGTGCAACCTGTAGCTGGTGGTGGTGGACCGTGGTCCTACCGAAGCTGAAGTGGACGCAGCTGTGGTCCGTCCAGTGGAGTCCGGTGGCGTGGCTGAAGGCGATGTCCTTGCTGGATGAGAAGACGGGGTTGAGTGTGTGTCCGGCGTAGTGGGTGGGGGTGGTCACCAGTTGCTTGAGTCCCAGGTTGGCGAGGTTGTCCAGCAGGGTGGTGGTGTTGCGGTCGTTGTTGTTCTCCAGGTGGAAGTTGAAACCATAGCTCATATACTGTTTGTATGTCCCCTTCAAGTCGTCCCTCGTCGCAAGTGGCTAAAACCGACATGTACTAACTTGGGCACCCGGAGGTATATTGAGGCCTTAAGGATATTAGAGTCAGATTGCTCACCCTGTATAGCGGTTGCTGTAGCTAAATTCTTAAGGTGGGCCTGGATCATACGCACTCGCACTTTACAGCCACTAGATGTTAGCTAATGAACTCTAAGATGTTTCTTACAAAAAAACGGCCACCATTTTATGTAGAAATTTTTATCTGATCTAAAATGATTTAAAAAAAAAATGTATCCTGTAAACGACAGTAATGTAGGAATTTAATAACTTCTTAATAATTGTACTTGATATGTTTTATTTATTATGTTTTGTGATGTGATGTATATCTCTTGCTTTTATGACATTCGGTCGAATAAAGTTTTGAAATTGTTAATTGATGCTTTGTAGCAGTTTGACCTGCTGCCCGATCCTCAGGTATACCAATGAACCTCATGTTGTTACTGGGCTTCTTAACGCCTTCTGGCTTTAATTGAAGATCTTTCAGCTCTACTTGCATTCTTGATCAGACTTTCCTCTTTTTTTATAAGTATCTTCCAAGGTAGATGCCTTCAACTCCTCTTGGGTCATATGAGAGGCTACTTGTGGTAAATATTATCATTATTGCTCGAGTTGTTCATTAGTTTTCTGATGAATGTTTTCTTGGGGCAACTTCATTTCCGGGAGCTTTTCTTAAAATCTGGCTTAACGTCATCTCAATAGAAGTAGGTTGAGCAATCTGAGAAGGTTTCCTGGTTGATTAAAATCCTTGGTCATTGAGGATACCTTTTCCACTACTGTGGCCAACTCAGCACCGCCCTGTAGATCCATCCTTGCTATAGTCTGGTTTGCTTCACTCAGTGAACAGCGGACATATACCACAAGCTTGTGACAATTATCCACAAACCTTCCTGGGTTTCAGCAATTACGCTCATTCCCAAATTATGAATCCTTACTCTAGTGAAAGAACTATTTCAGTGTTTGTGGTCAACTCTGGAACATTCTCCCTTTAGATCTAAAGAGTTACTGAAACATTACTGTCTACAGACAAAAATTAAAAGCACCTTTATTCTTTGGAAGACTGTTATTGTTGTGTGGATGAATAAAGCCAGTAATTTTATAGCAAATTCTGATTTTAGAAGAGCTTAAATCACTTGGACAGTAACAGTGAACATAATAGAGTTATGAAATCATATGAAATATACCACGTTTTGCATGGTATTTTCCAGATTGCTGCATTCTGTTGCTTAACCCATTTTCATTGGCCATGGGACTCTTTACTCCTGCTAACCAGTGGCAGACTGTGTGTGCTCTCTGCTTTATACATAGTAAAATTAGCATATGCCTAATTGGCTGATTTAATTTACTTGTAAGTCCCTAGTATATGGTACAACAATTCTCCAGGGCCTGAAAATTAAATTCTACTTATGGGCTTCAGTACTCATTGTCCCACCCACTTAGGTAAAACATGTCTGCCATTTTAACCCATCGTAACCCAGGTTGGCAGTTTTAAACTTCTGTATCGACCTGGCAACCTTTTGCCAGGCCTAAAACTTAATACGTATATGTCACTCCTAAGATAGGCCCTAAATGGCCATAGGGCAGGGTGCATGCTATTTGAAAAGTAGACCATGTACATTTAAAGTTTTACATGTCCTAGCACTGAAAAATCTCCAAAGAAATTTTTCACTATAGGAATACTGGCTCTCCCTTAGGAAAACACTGCGTAATGCATTCTCTGCAACATGGCGTCTAGGAATTTCTTGAAGGAACGGGACAGGCAGCTCTGGGACACCCCACCTACCGCAGCAACCACACTCTGGTAACTCCCAGATGCAAGCAGGTGTAGGCTGCACAGCACCTGCACATGGGGTGGGATGGCATGCGCCCTTAGGGTTGGATGGTACAACAGTGGGTGGAGGTCCCTGATAAGGTCCAGGATGGTTTGGGGGTCTAGCCTGTACCTTTGTAGGATCTCTGGCTCAGTTAGCTGGAATAGGGTGATCCTCTGCCTGTACATCTGCTCCTCCCTCCTCCAGTCCCTCTCTCCTTCTGCCTGTAGCCGTAGCCGCCTCACAATCACGTAGAATGCCGCTATTCTGGTGAAACTGTTGCATTTTGGGGCCTTTTTTATAGCCTGCACCTGGTTACCACCTGATTACAATCCATGGTAAATACTGACTCTTAAATACCGAATTTCATGCAAATTCGGTATTTAAGAGGGTACCTACATCTCAATAGTCATTTTTACCATTTCTTGATTTCTGCATCGGTAAATTTACAGATTTGGTAAATTTACCGATTCGGTCAATTTACCGATTCTGTAAATTTACCGATTCGGAAACTTTACCGATTCGGTACATTTACAGATTCTGTAAATTTACCGATTTGGAAACTTTACCAATTCGGTAAATTTACCAATTCGGTAAATTTACCGATTCGGATGTTTTTGGGTCCCCTACACCTCAAAAGCCAAATACAGGACGGTAAAGGCCGAAATTCGGTATTTTCGGACTTTACCGACCGGTATTTGGTTACCTACATCTGGCCCCTAATGACTTATTTTCTTAGTAGTTTAAAATACAGCCTAATGATGAGGTCGAATTTTATATTGCTATTTTGAAAATGACAGGTTTAGAAACTTGTCATTTCCCTGCCTAAGCCAAGTGTACCTTTCCGCCAGTGCCAAGTGTTTGGTCAATGGATCCCCTGTGGTGAGATGCAGATTGCTCCCTGGACATGGACAAAATGTTTGGGTGTTTTCTTCCTTGAAAAGGATGGCCTAGGGGATTGCACTAGTCCCTCCCCAAGTTTCAAAGGTAGCCTATCATCTAGCTAGCAGATGTAGCTCATACCTAGACCTGCTTCCCTTTGTCTCCTTAGTCAGCTTGTTTCCAAACCCAATGAAAGGGTAGATCTGTCATATAACTGGTTTGGAGTGATGACACAGGAGGGTTGCACATTATCATGGTGACACCTCTGGGTTGGCAAAGGGAGCTCTGATTAGGGGAAAAGGTGTCTGCTATGTTGCATTTAGATGGAGAAGGACACTGAGGGATAGTTTACAGTAAAACACATAGGAAGTGCTCCAAATGTGGTAGGGCCATCCCCAGCAAACCTTTATACAAATAGTTAGGGAGTGGTCAAGAGTTTCGACCACCCAAAGGCTGGCACTGGGCATAAAAGTGCAATCCCCAGTATCCCTCTCAAAACACTCCTGGACCTGTGAAGATCAGAAGACGTACTGCCCTGCTGTCTGACTCCTAAGGAAAACTGGACCTGCTCGCCTTGAATCCAGGACCTCACCAGTGACTCCAAGAATCAGTTGGCTCACCTCTTGTTTGTGCTAAAGGGACATTACTTCCAGAGGCCTCTATTCCTGTAACTGCCGAGCTGACCAGTTCCAGCAGGACTTGCTCTGCACCCTATGGCTGGCCTCTGTTGGAGTGAGTCCTAACTCCCAAAAGATGCCTCCCAGGTACTGTACCATTGGTTAATGTTAGAGTGCACTCCTCCTGTCTAAACTGCAAAAGAAGAAACGTAAAAACTTTTGCAAACTTTACCACCCAAGAACCAGCAGGACACCGAGACCCCCATCGTGCCGAAGCCATCAATGTTAAATTGCTGATTAGACTCAACTTGCTTGCTTGCCCAACTGAAGGAGATCTGACTCCCAGAATCTTTTTTAAGTCCAAACGTAGAGTGATCTTTCATGACCAACACAAGCCCCAACCCTTCGATGTCGAGGCCTTCCTGGTCACAGAATTCAGACTTCGGCCACTCAGAGCTTTCCCACTTTGTTGACGACTCCCTGAGACCCCACTTTTCAGCAATAGGTTGTCAAGCCCTGCATCAATTCCATCTTGTCCTTCAGAAACATTTCTAAATCATAAGGTAAACTTTGCACTGGGACTAAGCAGCTGCCTGTATCCAACCCACGCTCCATTGCAGTCGATCTTAACTTTGGACTTTGATTGTGTCCTGCATGACCAGACAATTACAGCTGGCACTTTGTGTTTTCTATGGTGCTATTTTTTTATAAAAATTATTATCGCTAGTTCTATTAAATGAATTTTTGTCATTTGGGTGTCATTTTATTTAATAAAATATTCTCTATTTTTCCAAATTATTTGTGTTGTGTTTTCACTTTATTAGTTATGGAGTACTGTGCAACACTTCACTCATTACACCTGACTGCTCTTGTACCAAGCTATCAGAGGGTGAAGCACGGGTTTATTTAGTGACTTTTGTTGTTCAACCTGACAAGGGTTGTGATTATCATTTGTAGTGGGTTCTCACTCCCCTCCACTAATTCTCACATTTCTTATGAAACTGTAATGTTATCTTTTTATCAGCTGTAGCAATAGTAGGAAATTCACCTTTTTCATTCAGCATGTATCCATCTTACTGCATAGCAAATGGGAAAAAGCTTTCAGTTAAACAACGCCTGTGATAAAAGTCACAGATGCAGTTTTTATGGACAAGGACATATACGCTGGCCTCTCTTACTAAAGTTCACAATCCATCCCGTATGTTTTTTTTATGACTTTTCATTTTGAAGAAAAATGCAGCATGGACCTCTAAAGGTTACAGTGTGCATTAGAGTTAAATGTGTTACCGCCTGGCTTATCCATTTACATTTTCCAGCTAGACAGACACCTGCGGGGTTTTATAATAGAGCTTTTTCTATGAATTCGCCAATGGTAGTTGAATTATAGTTCTGCGGATCTAAACAGAAATCTGCGACAGAAAATGTAATCTGGAAGCACTAGTAAATCATAACAAGAATTTTGAAAAGCGTACTTTGTCCCTCAATCACCTTCTTGTTTTACTTTGTATTGAGACTTTTTAAATGTTTACAAGGTTTGTGGTTCCATACAAAATGGGATTTAGAGATATTTCTGCATTTGTTTTCTGTAATTCTGTGTGTTTTTAACCTTATAGCATTATGCTTTAGTCATTACAGAGCAATCTGTTCATGAATTAGGACAAGAAAGCTTCTTAATGTTGTTAAATATTGGAAGGCGGAGATTTACTAAGATTTTCCGGTGTGTTTGTGTCACAAAAGTGCACAAATCAGGGCAAAATCTTTTTTTCCCTATTTCGTTTCCAGTGCTGAACTTGTAATGCAATGGGGGCATGCCAAGAGTGGAGTATGGGCGTTCCCATGCAACCACCCAAGGTTTCTGGTGCTAAACCCAATTTACTAATTAAAGTCGATTAGGTTTAGAATGAAAAAACTGCGCCCTTTTCAAGTAGGGGCACGTAAGAAGGAATGCTTTCATTTCTTTTTTGTTTTTATATATTTTTTGAGTTTTATATAGTGTAAACTAGACCCCAAGATGTCAGGTATCAGAGCGCTTTACATGAGCACCAGTTTCATTACAGAGAGACCTATTCAGGTGTGTTAGGCACATGGAGATTAAGTGATTTGCCCAGAATCACAGGATATTGAGCATCGATGATGAGACTGGAACCCGGTTCCCCAGCTTCGAGGTTGACTGCTCTAGCCGTAAGGCTACATCCTCTCTCCCTTTTCTCCTTCCATTTGCAACGTTTTATGTGTGCTGCACTGTGCAGCACGCATACAAAGTGGGAAAATGTAGCATTGTGTCTTGGCATCTTCCTGTACAAAACCAAAGCAAGACTAATGCCCACACACTAGCACTATGGCCTAAGGTGTGTGCTTGGCGCCTGGCAGCTGTAAACACCGCTGCCAGAGGGAAAAGGGGAGGAGAGAGCCATTTCTCAGAAAAAATGGCGCTCTCTTGCTCCCTCCCACACAGCGCAGACTCGCGAGGGGCAGCGCTGCGTAAATTTTTTGTAAATCTCCCCCGAAATGTTTATCACTGTTACTAAATTTTCTTAGCATGCTTCACGAATGCAACCACACATCAACTTATTCATGGTGTAAATCAGAAAAGGGCAGTGTTCATAACTGCCTGGTGTTGGATATTACTAGGCAACACAATTCCCAACTGATCTCTCGATTTTAATGTTTTATCTTCAACCTTGCTGAACTCTGGATGTGATATTTAACTGAACATTACAATCTCCTCTTTTTTACTGAAAATTATATGCCACCGAATCTCTGCAGAGTGAATTACTGAGACTACTGGAAAGGGCCATTACCGAACTGGGCTTTAAGGAGGAGTAATGAAAGGAGGATCATATCTAATTTCAGCTCTGCGTTTTAATCTAAGGTTTTGTTACGTCAGATTGTCTCATTTGATGAGCTGTTCTGATGTTGTATTGTGTTGTGCTTTTATGTGTTGTGGTGTATTATGTAACGCTATTAAGCATCCGCCACCATTTTGGGACCCTTGTGGTGCATCAAGCACCATAAGGAGACAGCTGCTGCAAGAGCCCTATCTTGGGCAAGTCCTGTGTTCAGACTGTTTCTGAAGCCCAAATTCCCAGGCCACCAAAGTGAAGGAGGGACAGAGTTCTGTGATTGGTCATCTATAAAAAGCGTGGCAACCATTCCTGGCGTGGCATGACTTTGTGACAGCGCAGATATGAGTATTAGTTGAATATACCGAATGGTAGAGATAGCAGCTGGACTACTTTGAAATAAGGAGAGGACCATTTTGCATTTACTAGTCTGTGAAGTTTAGCGATAGACACATACGTGCAGTGGCAGACTCTAAAGACAATTCTGATACGGTTTGCCACACTGAACAATGCTACAGACGAGGTTGTAAATGCAACACAGTTCATCCTTTTATTTATGATATGTAAAGTTTCTTTCTTCTATGTGCAAAAATCAGGAGTTTCTTGTAGCAAAAATAAAACACTGCACCCCACCAATACTCTGTGTTTCGAATGCTCACATCATATTTCATCAGTGTATACAGGTTCCAAAATGGAAGCAGCAAGGGCAGGTGTCAAAGAAGTGCTGTGATCAAACAAGGAGCTCCCATCTAGTCAAACAAAGCATCTTTACATCATAGCAGGATGGAGACTGGGGCAACAAAGGGTGGGGGATTGCATCAGTGACAATGGTGCAGTTGAGGTGACATGAAGAATGGCAATGCACACAAATACCTGAAATGCCACAAGCATGGGCACCAAAATATCACTTCATCAACATCAAAACTCCCCACACGTCTTGACTGCACAAGTGGAGAACCTGGTACTTTTGGTAGTCTATGCTCAACTCATCCCTCTCCATGATCTGCCGGGTCAACGCCGTCACTTCCAGCTGCTTCAACAACCCCGCATCCTCCGGAAGATGTTCAAATGGATCCCCCCTGAATCCAGGCAGGCAGTCACCCAGGCACTCATCACCAGTAGGCTGCACTATGGAAATGCACTCTACGCCAGCATAAACAAGTCCCTACTCCGCAAACTCCAGACGATACAGAACACTGCCGCTAGACTTGTCCTCAGCATCCCGTGACACAAGCACATCAGCCAACACCTACAGAGGCTCCACTGGCTCCTTGTGGAGAAGAGAGTCACTTTCAGGATCCTCACCCAGGACTACAAATGCTTACACAACACTGGGCCCGAATACCTCAATGACAGAGTCACCCCCCACGTCCCCAAAAGAAAACTCCGATTAGCCAACCTCGCCCTCGCCCAAACCCCTCGCATCCAGAGAGCCAAAGCAGGAGGAAGATACTTCTCTTACATTGCAGCAAAGACCAGGAATGAGCTCCCAATAGAAATAAGACGCGCCCCATCCCTGAACACCTTCAGGAAGGCTCTCTAGACCTGGCACTTCTACTGAACAGCAGTGCTGAACCCTCCCTGCCCCCCCCCACTCCCCCAGCGCCTTGAGACCCTCACGGGTGAGTAGCGCGCTTGACATTTCCTGATTGATTGATGCTTACACTCGGGATTTTGAGACAGCCTTTGGAGGGAATGGCTGAAAACGTGGATAAACCTTGCTTACTTAAAGACAAGAAAGTGGCAACACTTATAGCAACATGCGCCATAGCTTACGAGATGGGGATTGTGGCTGTTCATATACTTGGTTTCATCACTGGTGACAGCACACTGGTGTAGCTAGCCCCGTGCACCTCCAAGTGTTCCCAGGGGCTCCGACAAACATGTTTGACGAGAGTAGGCTCACTGGATATGACCTAAAGCATTTAACCCTAAAAACTCCAATCCCCGAGATACAATTAAATGATTACTAACTTGCTGCTAGGTGATGCAATCCCATTTGGAATCAACTTCACAAACATGCAAATGAAAGTAAAAACTGCAACACATATGACTCTGGTTGATAGGATAACAAAGTAGCACGAAGAGTCCGGAAATGTAAACAAAAACAAATAGACTCAACCTACTACAAACATAACTGAGGATATTTCACGTACATGATCAAGTGATTACATAGTGAAACCCTGCATTGCAAATATTCACTCTAGTTACTGTTTGCACCCTTACAGGACTTTACAGATTTGGTCCCAGATTAAAAAATGTGGGATGGTATCCAAGATGATCACAATGAAGAACTGTAGAGGGTTGAGCATGCTAAAGTGGAGGGCATGTTAGTTAACAAATTGCTAGTAATCATTCAATTCATTGTATCATAAAATAATGAGTATTGTAGATTCTAGCATAAATAACTCTCCCAATCAGCAAATCAATAGAATGTCAAAGCACCCTCCCTCCTTAAAAAAGATAAACCCAAAAACCAACTGCTCGTTACCATCTACTTACTTGAAGGTTCATGTCACTGGACGCAAAAAACACAAAGATATGTTTTCTGATAATGAGAAGCCATGGACTCTCATTGAAAAACAAGCCCATCCAAGGGATGGTTTCTTGAGAATTCAAATATTGGAGTTACCCCACAAGATGCACTGGGTCCCAACATCCCTCCTACTATATCTGGTCATAACTTTGCAGCTTTACCATGGCCTTATTGTGCCAAAACAACATCCTACAGCCATACAGAGACATAGAGAAAGCTTTCAGAGTGGGAGAAACAATCCAAATCTGATGGTCAAGAAGCACTTATTAATAATTAATGTATTCAACTAACAAGTTGAGCCTTACTCCATCGTTCATTCAGATGAACCTAGGGTTAAAATTTTCTCATCTTGTCTCCTTTCTTATGATAATCTCCATTTAACCCCCTTACATGCTGATCTAGAAGACAGATCATTAAGAATGACTGAATAAATGAATAAACCCACTTGTAGAGCGCACACCTGCTAAGAGAGTGTCTTGGCACTAAACAGACAAGTTTGGATCCCGGATTTCTTGATCAGTGTGATGTAAACAAATGTGTTTTTTTAGAATTTTACGAAAACATAATTCATTTCCGTGCTGCCAAAACTTTAAAAGAGGAACCACCTGTCCTAACCTGTTTAACTTGTGAGACAACCAATACAAGGGCATCAGTAGGGAGTTATACCCTTATCGGACAATATGGCCTCATACTCTCGGAACGATACCAAGGGCCCATTCCATAAAAAGCCTTGCGGACCAATACCAGGGACTTAAACATAATTCTCTTTCTTATTTGCAGCTAGTGTAATTCCTCCAGATAGGAGGAGACAGAGGCACACCATGAGAGTTTCGATAGAAAGCGAGCTGCCAAATTCTGCACAACTTGCAGGTCCTTGGGAAGATGAAGCACATTGGCCTAGTTCAGTTGAGAAGTGACCAGGACACGACCTACAGATCTCTGAACCTGCAGCAGAAGTAGATATACACATTTCTTTTAGGACTCTTATAATCTCAACGCAGAATATAACCAATTGAAGATATCTGAACCTTAAAGGAAAGTTGGTAATCAAATTGAATGGCCAGGTTCCTGGTCACTGCTGCTGGAGAAGGATGCCCGTGAACCTCCTTTGTCCAAATACCATCACAACCTGGGCCAGGGGCAGGGCCAAATAACAGAACCTCTGTTTTGTCTGGGTTACATTACAGATTCTTGATTCTCATCCAGTTCATTACTGCTCCCATACAGGTCAAGAGAGCTTCCTCTGCTGTTAAAGAGCCATTATTGTATGAAAAAATATGTAAAAGAAGCTGGTTATCATCTGCATAGGATTTGATTTTAATGCCAAAAGATTCCCCTAGAGTAGAAAGAGGAGAAATGTAAATATTAAACATTATTGGACTCATTGAGGACACTTGAGGTACACCTTGTTTAAGGACACTTCGCACATACAGGTTTAAAGCAGTATGATTAACTTCATGAAAATACATTTAGATAATTAAAATGCCTACCCATGGTCTGTGTGGAACTGCACAGTTATTCCCCATTCCTCACTGCAGGAAATTAGGAATACTTGTGCTGCAAGACCTTTTTTTATCTGGGGCAGAGGATTACAAAACCAGCAAAAACAAAGCAGAATTACCTGAGGTTTTGCATACACTGAAAAATCACGTATTCCAACTAATCACATGGAATCCACTGGTAAAGTTGTTATGCAATAAAACTTACCAAGCATAAAGTAAATTTAACCCGTTAACCGCGGCTGTTTTTTCGCGGCAGTGCGGCCGTTTTAAAGAACGGGCGGGGCTGCGTCGGCCGTTGAACTTGCGCAGCACCAGCCAGGTAGTGCTCCGAACGTTCAACGGCCGACGGCAGCACTTAATGGGTTAATCCACAAGGTTTAACCCACAAATGTAACTTATGTACTTATGAATCAGATTTATTTTGGCTCTCCACAAAAAGGGAGCATATGAACAAATATTTTGATCAATGTCTTTATGTCAGGTGATATGCACTTACCTGCATAGTGCCATTGTTGGCCTGCAGGAACTAAGTGAATCCACAACTCTTGTCTTACTTGCGACTACCGGTATGAAGTATTACAATCTAAGTGACACATGACAGCAGGGGAAAGTGAATGCATCCCTTGTGTTGCTTGGTTCACACATTTCAAGTTGCTATGTTTCCACATTCGGGTCATATCCAGTACGCTGGTTGTCATGTCGTGAGCATACAATCACATTGGGGAAAAAGGCAACAAAGTTTACAGCAATTTCTTCTACACTAGTGTTAGACCTGACAGTTTTTTGGGAGGTCTTCCCCTTAACCTTTTGCCCATGCACCTACTGTGGCTGAAATTCTTTTTTGTTGGTTTAGGACTCTGTGTACTTTATCACTGCTAACCAGTGCTAAAGTCATTGTGCTAACTCCTTAAAAGAAGGTACTATTGGCCTGCACTTGAATTGCACATTTACTCATTGAATAAGCCCCTAGTAAAATGGTGCACCATGCACCCAGGACCTGTAAATTACATTATACCAGTGGGCCTCCAGCACGTATTGTGTTACCTACTTAAGTAGTCATTTAAAACGTGTCTCAGGCCTGCCATTGCAGTCTCTGCGCAGTTTTTAAATACTGCCAATTCGACTAAGCAAATTAAACTTATTGCCAGGCCTAAAACTCCCTTTTTATATATAAAATACATTTAATTCATATCATTCGACCCCTAAAAAGCCCTAACCAGCCCATAGGGAAGGGTGCAGTGTATTTAAAAAGTTGAACATGTACTTTTAAGTTTTACATATCCTCTTATGTAAAACTCAATCATTCATTTTTCACTACTGTGAGGCCTATCTCTTCCAAAGTATAGCATTGGATTACCTCGTTACATTTCATAAGTGATATATTTTCTAAGGGAACGTATACAAATGTCATGTTTAGTATCCAAAGGTATAGTAATTTAAAATCCACTTTGATGGTAAGGTCTAATTTTAGGTTGCAATTCTGAAAATACCAGTTTTGGAAAGTTCTTATTTTCTGATCCAACCAATTGGTGCCTGCAGCCTGTGTCCTAAGTCATGTGACTGTGAATAGTTGGCCTTGGTGTATTCCTCCCAGACAGTGAGACAAAGTGGTACTAGTGTTGACAGGGTATGCCATCCTATCAGGATGGGAGGGGTGGAGCTGTTCCCTGACGACTTCATTTCAAATTGGCTCCTGGAGTCTGGGGAGGTAGGAAAATTCCAGAACCAGATGTGGGGGAAAATGTTAATGTTTATCCTACTTCAAAGGCTGGCATCAGGTATGAATACTGGACCCTCCTATCAACTCTTCAATTGACTCATGGACCAGCAGAGGACCCCCAGAAAGATTGCCTTGCAGTTCAGAGGACTGCCCTGCTGCCTGATGTCTGCTTTGTATCTCAGAGGATTGCCCTACTTCTACCAGAGAATTGCCCAGCTGCATGACACTTCCGCTGTATATCCTCGGGAGACTGCCTTGCTGCTTGAAGTCTGCCTTGTCGCAGCTCCAGGACTACCAGAGTGACTCAAAAGGTTAGCTGTATGGCCTCCTGGTCTGAACTACAGGGATGCAAAAATCTCCAACCACATGAACCAAACCCTGTACCTGAACCCTGCTTAAAGTGAGTCTTACTCTCTAAGTGATGCCCACCCAGTCCAGGACCCTCGAAGTAAGGCTAAAAGTACTCACACAGTTCAAAACTGAAACTTAAGACTTGGAAAATCATCCACTAAAAAGTAGCCTGAGATCTGAGCGAAGACCAACATTGTCTACTACAAAGTGGGCTGAGAACTGAGAGAAGACCAGAAACTACCTTCTCTTTAACCTGCCTAAGGTCCATCTCCGATCGGCTTGACTTTGCAATAGCTCCAGTCATATTTTTCTCTGCAGCAGCAAATCCTGCTCATTGGTTCCTCTTTGAAGGGTATCCAGCCTCGTGGAGCCATCGTTGGCTACAGCCAGCAGCTTTGTCCCACTGGAGATTTTTGACTTCCGACAAAGTGACTAAATCCAAACTTTGAAATCTTCACTGCCACTTCTCCCCGTGGCTCTCTGAAGGCAACGCTACCTCCTCAGACACTGCTGTTTTCCTTCCCTCATTGAAATTCACCTTCTCAGAAATTTCTTCAAAAATTCTTCAAAGTCTAAAGGTAAGCCGAGACTGGCCCCAGTCCAGCACATATATCCAGTCTGCACTCCATCGCAGTTGGTCAGAACTTTTGAGTTTGCCCTGGTCTCAGGCAACTAGATATCTACGGTTGGTGCTTTGATCTATTTATCACTGAAAGCTTTAAGAATTCATACCATTGTTCTAATGATTGGACTTAGTTCATTTTGGTGTCATTTCATTCATTAGAATTTTTTCTATTGTTTAAATTGGTGTGGGATTTTTCTTGTTTTGGGTTTTCATTTTATTACTGTTTCAGTAAAGCAAAAATACTTTACACATTGTCTCTAAATTAAGCCTGACTGCAGTTGTGCCCAGCTACCAGAGTAATAAGCACAGATTAACCTAGCAACGTATTCCATTCACCTTGATAGGAAGGTTATTGCTTGAGAATGGTTTTACCCACTCACTCAATAAACCCAATTTCTACAACTAGTATTTACGGTCTATAGATAATTTACTGTGCTTTGAAACTAATACAAATCAGGTTAGCACAGGTCTGTAATGTTACTACTTAATATGAACAAAATGTTATACAGTAATATTCATTTATATTAGTAATGATCATAGTGGAAGTTTGTAGACACTATTTCTGGATATTATTATGCTATCCATTGAGAGGAAAACTGAGATTGCTGAAGAACTAAAAATATTAAGGAAAGTTTGTGTAAGGAAATGCCTCTTTTTGTATGGCCACCCCGAGTTTATCAACTGATGCTGCTTGTTCTTCCACTCTGAGAGTGCACTGAGGCCTGCTAGCCATACCTCATTGCCAGTGCCCTGACCCAGAGCGTGTGTCGAATTGGCTGAACTCAACAGGAAACGGCTAACTTACCTGCAAGCCCACCAGTAAATGGTACCCTGGTCCCGAAGGCATGTAGGGTAGAGGGGTACCCCAGGTCTTGCCGCACTGATTGTGCCACCCTGAAGGTCCCCCGAGTAAAACAAAGCCCCAGTCTGCCAGACTGGCAGAGTGTTGCACACTGCTAGCTGAATCTGGCAGGCCTACTGAGTCCTAAGGCAGGGTGCAATATATTACACAGGCAGAGCATGTATTTTACTTGTCCTGATATTAAACATGCAAAACAGCCATTTTTACTGTGGAAAGACTTGGTCACCCAATTGGCGAGCACTGGATTACACGCTGACCTCTCAGGTTTGCTAACTTCTGAATGGTGAGACCATCATGGGCACTCCAAGGTATCAAACAACTCATTACATGAAGCTCAGCTTGTATCTCAAGTCAAAATTATTTTAACTTATTCCGGTGTGCAGCTTTTACAAAACTGCCACCTTGTTGCCTTTAAAACTCCCCTGCATTCCCAGGCACACACAGACCCTGTTCACAAGACAGCTTTCTGTCCTCCTGGAGAGACGTTCCAGAGACTCTAAGGAAGGAGTACAATGAGGGATTGCAGGTCAAGGAGATGTTACCTCGCTCCTGTAGATAGCCACTTGGGAGTTAGCCCCAAAAGGCAGGCTTTAAAGGAGAAGCCACCTTTGAAGTGCAGATGTGTCACAATAGGGAGGAGGACTGACTAAGCAGACATGCTTGCACAGGGAGCAGAAAGGGAAAACCCATTGCCGCAGTGTTTTTCCTAATAGAGTGTAGCCCTGAGGTAGCCACACTCCATGGGTGGGCTAAAGAGGTCTGAACACAGAAAGAGGGGTCTTGTGATCTTAGGATAGGGCAGAATGGCGCATCTTGAGATCTTGAGATAATCAGAAGTCTCACTCAACAGGAAGGGTTACTAGAAGGGAGGGATCCTGTTAGCCTATTGGCTACCAACTGCATCCTGCCCTTAGGTTATTTTCCAAGCATAAGACTGGCACTCCTGGCACCCAGACATCCAATCTCTACCGAATGGAAGGAGGACCAAAGTAAGACTGACCTACTGCACCAAAGGACCAGAAAAGAGCAGCTACACCAACAAATACTGCTCCTGCTGCCTCTGGCAGCTAGCGAAGAAATGGATTGCGCCTGCTGTGCCCTGCTCAAGGAGAATTGCCTTCAAAGTTCTGCCAAGCAAAGAGACTCCAAGGGCCAGCTGACTGGCCTCCTGTTCACTACACAGGGATACAACAGTAGAAGAAACCTGCTGGGGCAAGTAGGTAGCCCAAAGTCTTTGCAGCACCAGGGACCAAGACCCAACACTCACAATTGCATGCAAGTTCACTGACCTGTGGAGTGCTGTTGGAGAGCTTCTGTGACACTCAGAAAGCAAGTTATTGACCCAGGAAGGATTGGACTGTGACAGTGAAACCATGCAACTGGTAATCCAGTGGCAACTGGATTTTGGCCAGACCAGAGAGGACCTTGTAGGACATTGATCTTTCAGCTAGGACCCCCATACCATCTTCGTGGACTGAGGAGTGCCTGCTTGAAGACCCCCATTGACCACATCCCATCCACAGCATCCTTGGAGCATCTTCAGCATCCTTCATCTCTTGCATCAGGACCACTCCATATGAATCTATTTCAACGTGGATAAAGTGCCTGGAACTGCTGGAGAACTGCTTCATCTGTTGAGGTAACTGTTTTTGAAGACCTTGCTGGTCCACCTGACTACCTCCCTGTTGGAGTTGGTCACCCCAAGTACTTCCACCCAAAAACATTGACACTTCCCCAAGTTTTCTTTGAAATAGTTTCTTTCATATTCGCTGAATTTGCCAATGCGCGTTTGCAGTTGAGTGAAAATGCTATGATTTATCGTTTTTTGATAAGTCCATATCCTCAGAACCCTCTTTTGGACGATTTTCATTGTGTTGTCTAAATTCTTTTAAAAATATAATCTATTTTTATAAATTGGTGTCAGATTTATGGAGTGTTGGATTGATTTCCTCTTCAATTGTTTTTGTGCTGTTCAAATGCTTTACAACTTGTTCCTTTTCGCATGCCTTGCTGTTCAGAGGCACAGCTACCCGGGGTTTAGCTGAAGGTTTGACAAACTAAACTTATAGTTACTAAAGGGATGATAAGTGTATTACGCAGTGAGGTTGCACAACTACACCATATTATATGCTCCATTTCCTCACAGATTGTAGCACCCAGACAACTGGCAACCTGCAAAAACCAGGAGAGTCTTATATGCTGCCCCACAAGGCCAAGTTCATTCTCTAGCAGCACTAGATAAAAGACTGCACAGATCTGCCATATTTAGTCTTCAAAGCACACAAGAGCCTCGCAAACATTTTCCTTAACTGGCTTACAAATGTTATTCAGTTCTTGATCTTCCAGCAGGTACTCATGAAATAACTGTGAAAGAGATGCTGGAACTTGAGATCTGGGGTCCTAGTACCCTACCACTGCAGAGTGCTACAAGAATATGGTCTAAGGATTGGGATCAGTTGGTCTGGAATATGAAGACCTGGAGCCTGGAGTTATGCTGCTGTCTCAAAAGTATGCAGAGAGGCACTGAGCAGGCAGAGTGTTTAGTCACAACCAGGAAATAAAGTCCTGCTGAAGAGCTGGAGCCAGGGGAAGTCTCACAGGCACATAGGGAGTTACAGAACAGGTGTGGGTTTTATAGTGAGTCATACCCAGCTTCTGGAGCGACAATCAAGACCTGGAGACTAGACTTCGAGCCAGAGGAAGTCTCACGGAGAAGCAGATCGCTCTAAACCAGGTGTGTCTTTAAAACTGAGCCAGAACAGGGGTCCAAACAGGCAAATACTTGACAGTTTACTGCTTAACATTTTGTATGTAGGTTCCCTCGTAGACCATGCTTGAAGTTTGCCTGTTGTCATTTAGTCATAACACTTTTAAAAAATCTCCACTTTCTTTTTATAATTTGTTTCTTAACCTCTTTGTGGCTAATTCATTCCTGTTTACTTCCCTATACTGGTTTTTGTACTTGAATTCTTCATTCTTTGACATATATAGTTTGTGGTCTGCTATGCCTGCATCCTTCAACTGCTTCCCCAAATGAGCCTTCAAAATTGACCCATGCTACTTAAATGTGCTACGAAAATACTTTCAAGCAATATACATATGTAACCTCTTCATTCTTGAAATACGTAAGGGATAATAATGCAGTTGGAAGATAAATGTAGATTAGAATGGGAAAAGTATCACAGCTTCTGGAAGACCTAAATCTGAGGAGTACACAAAAGTAGTTCCAATTCACAAGCTATTGTTGGCAACATACAATGCAAATGAAGTAACTTTGGATTATGGTGCAGATGGATACAAACAGTTTTTAATGAGCCATTGAATGTTAGAGGTAATAAAATCGCCAAAATATTCTCAGATTCACGTCTTTGCATATGGTATCAACCTCATTTCATGGTGTCACAGTGTTGCACAAATTATACTTTTAACTACTTCAGTGGGAGCACAGTTAAGCAAAATTATAAATAAGTTCCATGGCATTTCTGTATGAAAACGTCGTGGTAAATATCAAGCTGTGTAGTTGAAGAAGGCCTGAGAATTACAAAGTTAATTGAGTCCTGGAACTGAAAATATGATTGTGTTTTAATAAATGGAAATCTGGATTGAAATAATGTTAAAATATGCTCTCAACCTCAGGAATAACCTGTCTGTACTCAGATAACTTCCTAAAGTTCCCTGTTGTACTGTGACTTTCTGAAACTGTATCACTGAATGACTGATAAGTCCCCCAGGGGTCATATTACAGAAAGTGCCCTGGAGGTGCAACTGACACATGCTCCCACTTTGTGCACCCCCGGGGCACCTTGGAATTGCAGAAGGGGCGCATCCCCTTCTGCAATACTAATAGCGCTAGCACATATGTAGCGCCAGAGCAAACTCAAGCGGACTTTCCTTTTTTTTGCATAGGACTGTGACCTCATGCAAATGAGAGAATCACATTGCATCTGTGCCTGAGGCATATTATGGATGTGGGTGCAGTGGCAAACATGCCTTTAGGAGGCGCACTGAAAGTTTGCAGCAAACAGGTGGCACACTGATAGGCTGCCTCATAAAGGCAGCCTTCTGGGGGGCAGGAAGGGGGTCCCATGGAACCCCCGGACATACACTTGGAGGCGAGAGCAGACACACTACAGCTGCTTGCAAGGGCAATTTGAATCCCTCTTGTAAGTGCATGTGAGTGCCGCTTGCACAGTAAAACATGGAGCAGCTCCGTAATTTCGGCCCCACTCACTGGGACGGATGCTGGGCAGGTTCGTGGCACCGACAGTGCGCCACGGCAGGCCCCGCCCACGGGACCGTTCCTCCTTTCTCCTGGTACAGGCGCACCGACAGTGCGCCACGGCAGGCCCCGCCCACGGGACCGTTCCTCCTTTCTCCTGGTACAGGCACTGGTGACGCGGAACTTCAACAGGAGCTCACCAGGTTCAGGTCCTTTACCTATGAGCCTGTGAGGCTCCAACTTCAGGATTGCGAAGGCGGGGTAGGCCTCCGCTTACCATCAGGCACGATTCTGTCTGCGTCGTGCTGCTTCTTCTTCGGCCGGCCGTCTGCTTCCCTCCCTTGGCCCCGCTCACAGTCAGGCAGCGGGCGCCTGGCTTCCGGGGCGCTGGTGGAGGCTGCTTTGCTCCAGTCACAAAAATGTAGGGTGGGCTCCAGCTCCGTTCTAGGCAGCAAGAAAATGTGGGGTAGGCTCCTGCTTCATGCCTGGAGGCACAGAATGTAGGGTAGGCTCCTGCTTCACCCCTGGAGGCACAAATTGTGGGGTAGGCTCCCACTTCTCTTGCAGGCAGTGCAGGGGAATCCTCCACACCGATTTCCCTCGGAGCACGTCTCAGCCCTGCACTGCAGGCTCACACGCCCCTCTCCTCGTCTGTTGCGCCTTCAGCCGGATCCTTGAAGCGCTCATGAGGCGCTAGGAGCCAAGAGGTTCAAAAGGCAAGTTGGGCACAAAAGGTGTGCCAAAACACAGGAGCAGTCCTCTGCTCTTGCCCTCAAAGTCCCACAGGGCAGAGCTGGTCCCAGGCAGGCCAGCTCACAGGATGCTCCAGCAGAGCGGTGATCCCTCGTGGCGGTTCCTCCTGGGGCCCAGCAATTCAAGCACCCACAAAAGCACAAGGAAGCACACTTACATGGGGTCACAGCCCAAGTATATATGCTACATTTTCCTTTGTTCTGCCCTGGCACAGGGTTTGGGGAACCAGTCTCAACTGGTTCTGGGGGTAGTGGAGCACTCTGTTTACCAGTCTTCGACCCCCCTTTGTCAGATGGGGCTCGGTCCTCAGACGCACCACAGGGGGGTGGAGCCAACATTCACATAGGCAGGCACAAACCTATTCAGGCTCAGGGGATTACTCCTCCCACTACTCCAAATGCAGATCCCCTATTCAACCTAGCGCTGACTCACCCTGCCCTCCATGGAGCCACACTCCTCACCAGCCCCTGTCACTCCAGAGCCAGACATGCAATGTACATCAGGCAGGCAGACATATAGCACACAGAAATGCCAACTTCTAAAAGTGGCATTTCTAAAATAGTGATCATAAATCTGAGCACACCATTGTGCAGCATTTATTATCACTATTCCAAACATACCACACTTGACCATGTTGCTCCTCTTATATCCAGAATTACCACAGAAATACTTATCAGGGTATCCCCAATGCCTTCCTATGAGAGGGCAACCTTACAGCAGTGAGAAACCAAAATGGCTGTTTGTCACTACCAGGACATGTCCTACATTTTACCTACAATGCACCCTGCCTATGGGGCTAGCTATGGCCTAACTTAGGGGTGACTGACATGTAGTAAAAGGGAGATTACAGGAGTGGCAGACACCTTAGATGCCACGTCACAGCGGCAGTAACACTTCGTGCACAGAACAGGTTTGAAAGGCTACTTTGGTGGGTGGAGCAATCAACGCTGCAGCCCACCAGTAGCATTTAAATTACTGGCCCTCGGCATCTGAGATACCACTTTCTTTACAAGGGACTGACAGATAAATTAAATACGCCAAACAGGTGTGGACCAATCTTACCATGTTTACCACAGAGAGCACACACACTTTACACTGGACAGCAGGGCTAAAGTGCCCAGAGTCCGAAAACCACCAACACCATGTCAGAAAAAACGCTAGGGGGAAGGCAAAAAGTTCAGGGATGAACCTGCAGAAAGGGCCAAGTCCAACACACACAGAAAGTAGTAGTCTTAGCTTAAATCTCCTGTTGAGTATTAATACTGCAATTCTCTCTATCGAACATTTGACTAGCTGTCTTAAAATAGATTACAAGTAGTACAGCCATCAGCTGCACTTTTGATCTTACAATTGTAAACACTCCAAATAACCAGTCGGAAAATGAATAAGCTACACTTGCTTACAGTAAGGAGAAAGTAATTATTCGAAGTGTTTTGCTTGGCACCTGTGCATAATTTGTAAAATATGAAGTGCAGGTGCTCACAGTCTTTAACACGGCCACACTCACTTCTCCAGCTCCGCCCATTCCCTCCAGTGGCCTCACCCACGTCCCTTTATTGGCTCCACCCACATCCACAAGCCTCAACACATCGGAGTCACCTCCTCCCTTACTGAGTTCCGCAAGAAGATGAAGGGCTGGCTCTTCACAAAAGCAACTCAAGCACCTCAAACATACACACCTGCCCAAATCCCTGGATGCCCTCCTGGGTGATTAGTGCACTATACAAATCAATATAACATAATATAACATATTGGAAGCCTTTGACAAAAACTTAAAAGTTAACTCAAATTAGAGAAAGGTCATTTGAGGACTTGAAGCAGCTTTGCAAACAAACGAAAATGGGCTTGCACTGCGCTGTTTAAAAGAAAGAAAAGAATGAAGGAAGGAATACATTAAAGAAAGCAGTAACAATTGCAGGCAGGAAGAGGAGCACTGGAGTAAGGAAATAAATAAGTAATGGATGAAAGAAGGAGGAAATAAGAAAATAATGTGAAAGGAAGAAATGAAGGGATAGAGGGAGAAACACACAATGTATGTTTGTAAAGCACATATTCACTAGGGGAGGCCTTGACACCAAATAAAACATGTTGTTATCCAGCTCAATTGCACTAATTTTATCTAAAGATGAAAGACTGAGGGGCCACACCTAGATTTCAATTTATGACCCTGAGATAGATTACAGATTCCTGGAGTAGATATCAACATATGTGCAAGAAGGAAAACATTAAAAGGGAGAGTAAAGGAGGAGGAGAGGTCTAAAGGCAAAGATAGATGCAGTAGACAATGTGAAGAGAAATGTGGAAAGCAGAGATTGGGATTGCAAGATTGGAGTGGAATGTGATGAGAAGGAAAAGTGAAAAGAGGAGAAATGCAAGGGAAGAAAAGCGGACAGTGGGGAGCGTTTGAGAGTGGAAGGGAAAGATGGAAAGGTGAACAATGAAAAGCATTTAATGAGGGGAGGAAGGGATTAAGAGAAAACGCAGATATAGGGCAGAAAGTGAAGTAAGATTGGAGAGAAGTGAAGGAGTGAAGTGTGAAGGGAAGGAAGAAAAGCAGGACCTGAGATAGAGCAAGCAAAGAATACCCCTCTGCTTTATTAAATATACAGTCATTAATTATGTAAAGTTGAAAGGTGACAGGAGTGTATCATTCTTGGCCTGTCTCATCAATGTACAACAGTGTTGTCCAAGACACGCAATAGAGATTCTTTAACTGTTTTACATTTTATGCCTTAAAAAGATGTTTTGTCATGTCACAATAGTAATTCCTGATAAAACATAATAAAGTGTCAGTTATACCTTTGGGAGTACGCCTTGATGGAGAACCACACTCTCTTGCTTCAAGCAAATAGTTCTATTACATGATCAGACTATAAGTCGCAAAATCCCTCTGCCACCTATTAAGTCGCACAATCCCACTGTCACCTATTTTTAAATGAAGTGAGACATTCAATTCCATTCAGACAGGCTTCCACACATATTTTTTAACTGATAAAGCACAAAATTCAACTGAGACTGCCGTCTGTGCTATATTAGGATTGTATTTATGGTCAGCGAGTAACAAAAGGATGTCTGTGACAAAAAACGGAAACCCACTGAGCTATCCACATAAATATAGTTCTGTCATCTGCATGATACATGTTTTACATTACCCCTCTGTGCTACAGTCAAAACTTCAACTAGACAAAACTGTGATCTCTCTCCAACAGGGACATAAGGCTGTAAGTATGCAGCAGGGGTTTACGAGACATGGGTCTTTGGTGGGACGATAGATCTCAGCAGGCTTGTGGGGGTGGGGGGAGGTACAGAGCGCCCAACACAGCCTAGCCCCTCTGAATCAATGCTATTATTCTCCAGGTCATAGCTGAGAAATTCCCTGTGTATCCTCTCTCTGGTTGAGGGGTAGTTGGGAAAACCTCCTGGTTCAAGTGGCCAAGACAGAGAAGGGTTTTGCAGTCTTACTTGCGAACTCAAAGTAAGGATACTCAGGGCCCAGTGCATGCATTATTACAAAGCGATGATGGGGAGGGGTGCTCGGAGAGTGAGGGAGGGAGAAAAGGGGTACTGTAACAGTAGTGAGGGATCGTTGGTGCAGGAGGGGGCATTGTGATACAGAGGGGAAGGGGATTATAAGCAGAGGGGCACTGAGATACAGGTGAGAAAGGCACTGTGGAGAGAGGGGCACTGGGATAGTGGGAGAAGGCCACTGTGGAGAGAGGGGCACTTTTGGAGGTAGCGGTGGGGCACAGTTACAATGGCAGGGAATGGAGGTGTTCTTCAAGGTGCTTGTGGCTGCAACGGTGACCATTGCAGAAGGGAGAGGACAGGTGTGATAGAGATGAGATGGTACTGGGACAGGTAGGAGCGTGGTACTAATACACTGACTGGCAAGAAAAAAAAATTTCACTTTCGGATCACCCTCAGCCCTTTTCCCGTATTTTGTTATTACGCTGCAAGGCCTTGTCTGGGATCCTGAGGCAGGCAGCTACTGGGCAGTTTCCTGCGGTTGCCACTGTGCAGGAATTTATTGATGGTGTCCCTCGGCCAAGCACTATTCTGTCACCTGTAGGATAACAGTTGTGTGTAAAATAATGCACAACAACTCACCTAACCTTGCAGCTTTGGCTACACTGGAAAACGCAGTCTGCTGGCTAGCGCAGCTGAAATTATATTCCCAGTTCCTCGTTCGTGCAGTTTATACTGCGCATGACACAACACACCTGCCCTTCCCCCACCCTGAAGACCAGGCACAGGTGCGCACCAAAGCAAGCACACTAGCAGCATGCAGCAAATCTAAACGTACAGCTGCACAAGCCTCGCTCGGTCTGTGGCTTTTTAATGGCCTGTGGACAGTGCTGGCTATGTATGGGAGAAAAATTCAATAGACCCGGGCCTAAGAAATAGGTGCCGGTGCTCAGCACCTGAACGCACCTGCATAAATTAAGCACCTCTTGGCACACAAAGTCATAAATAACACCATTCCTGAATTCTTTACATCAGGATTCCACTGGTACATCCCCGATCGTCATCCTAGAACAGTGGACATGAATAATTTAGTTGTACTTAGAGTGAAACACTGTCCCAGGAGCAGAGGGGTCTAGATCATTCTGTTATGTAACAACTAAACTTCAGAACTTTCGGCCACTTGAAACTACATTTTAAAGAATGTCACTCAGGATAGGCGTGAAGACTGGGCTTTTCAATTGCTTCTTTATTCTTAGGACTCTGCTCTCTGAAATGACTTGCTGGTTTATAGCGCCCAGATGCCCTAGGATATAGTCTACCCTACATGTGCCTTCATTTCAATTCATATAAAAGTATTTCTAAACATTTTACAAAAGCAAGGATAATATCAATCTCTTATTATTTCAATCTTTTTCTATCATGAAATTCTAATACTTTGCTGCCAATACCAAGAACCTGTAAGGAATTAATGAAGAATTATAATAAGAAAAAAATTGTTCGTATGCTTCAGGGCACCTGAGCAGGTTGCAGTATTTGTCATAGCTAATTTGTATGTATCGTTGGTCACTTCTCTTCCACTCTTGAAGATGTTCACTAGGCTTTAACTCACTAAATCAACAAAGGCCAATATACAAAAGCCTTCATTGGAATTGTCCTCAAAAGAGCAATACCGATGTTAGTTACTCTGCTTAGAGGCCTTGACTAGACGTAACTCAGCATTCGATGACCATGAGCTCATTAGTTCAAGAGGTAAAGCTAATATTTTCACAGTAATAACAGTGAAATGGTGTCTATAATTTCAGTATGTGGAGCAGACCTGCACTGTATGTTAGTGGCCTAGTAGCTACCTGAATGTGGCCTAGTGGCTTGAGATGCTGGCTTTGGAATCTGGGGACCCCGGTTTATATCCTGGCCTCAGAACTTGGCTTACCATTGTGTGGTTCGGGGCAAATCACCTAATCACCATGTCACCTAATCGCCATGTGCTTACAAACGTGAAATGTATTTGTGTAATTACCACTTGATGTACAATATATTGTATATCGTAGTTTCCCAACCTCCCCATATAAGGTACAGTGCTCCTTTGCTTCATAGCTAGGTTCACGCTAAATACATACATAGAGAATCCCCGATAAAAATCAGGGAAACTGCATAGTTCTGGCAGAATTTTTGTGTGGTAAAAATGTTTGTATTTCTTGATTCTGTGAATCAGAACTCATTCTTGTTACATGTATTTTTGTACACACCTGTGTATTATCATGTTTTAAGCACAGAAACCAATGAAGGCATTTTTATATTCTTTGTCAGGATTGTGTGTTTTTTGGAAACTGTATTATTGTACGATACAGAGCACAGTAGCAGATCTTTTCACTTTTTGAAGAGGTAAAAAGCAGGTAAAACATGCCACAAGATAAGAAATGCCACAAGGGAACACACATTCAACCTAGAAATTAGGAAGATAGAAACCAGATATGCAAAAGCAAATATAAAGCAAAAAAACATTGAAAAATTCCAAACAAGGCATGGTATTTGGCACATTGGGTTGCAAATATATTGTGACAAACATGCCTGTAGGCGCATAGTGATAACGTAAATAGTTATCTGCTCGCTTCTTAGTTCAGGAGAAATAAGACAAAGGCTGAAGAAAGCTGCATTATCCTGTCAAAAACCAGTTAGCGACAGAGAACTGTAATATTTCTGAATGTTACCGAGTTGTACACTAGATTGCTATTTGGAGAAGACGGACCCCTCTGGCAATGTATGTTACAAAGTGGCTGGGACCCAGTGACCTTACCAATTTGCTGTCTAATACAGATGCAGCTCTGTGAAATCCTATAGATGTGAACGAGCTGAAACAGGGACACTGTGATTTTCTTGGAAAAGATGTTAGGTTAGTACAAACTTCCATAGGCATTGCGTGGTACGAAATGCACCCCATCAGACAGATATTTAGTCACATATTTTGAGAGGTGCAAAAATGATGTTATGAACGCAAATCTTGACAATTACACTGTTTTGCCTGGAATTACCAACTGCAACGTCTAATTCAACAAAGTGCAGCAAAGAGTAAAAATTAGATTGTACTCAAATGCACACATTTAGGATGAGAAATAAGAATATGCTTAGTGAAATAATATTTACAAAAATGGGAAGACGTTTTTATTTTTCTTCCATGCACGCCTTTCGATTGAAGGTGATTGAAGATCCAAGAAGCAAGCATTTAAACTATTCTAATGGACTGTTCAATTACCGTAGAATAACAATGCAATTATCAGATGTGTAATACTGGTATCAACCATAGGAGTAATGAGATGTAATGAGAAACTAGAAGGGTTTGTGAGTTCTGATGGTGCATCTTGTCTAAAAGAAGTACATCCAGATAGCAGACAGTGGCAAGCGAATGCCAAGAAAAGGAATAGAAATGAAAGCATGGCACCAAAATGAGGTGGCCACATACCCACCGCAGTCAGTGCAGGCAAGTGCGGTGGGGTGGCGGGGGGATGTCCACAGATAACGGAATAAGATGTATTTAATATTCCCTATTCTGTCGTCTGTCGACTTACCCCCAACAAAGGGAATTCGACCGAACAATGCTTAATCGCATCGTAATCCGGCAGTCGGAACCGCCAACCGCAAGTCAGTCGATCCAGATTCCGAGACAGTGTCGGGCGGAAGCTTTCTGCCCGTCATCGTTATCGTCCCCCTAGTCTGACTGTGACATTTCTTACTTGCAAATCTATTTTGATTTGAGTGTAATTCTTTCCAGCAGTCCATGAGTTTATAATTTGTGTTACTTCATCAAGTGTTTTCCTTATCTGAGGATAATGGTAGCCACCTTTTCTCCGATCTTTAGTGATGGTCTTTGCCATCTGCCTCTTCTCAGGTTATGTTATAATTCCCTCGTATAACTAGGGGAGTAGGGAATGTGGCAGAGAATCATCTATGATAGGCCCATACTATGAATCAAGTGTTGGCTTGGTTTCCCCTGCATTCACTTTGATTAAAATCCACCAATGTATCATATTTTTCTTGAACTATCTTCCAACGACTGTTCCTACAAGTTCAGATGGCGGCCGAAGCCATAGATTGTCATACTTCCTCAACCAATTGCTTACTTGATAATAAATTCTTATCTTCAAACCTCAGATGAAACTCTAGTAAAAGGACTATATCTGCTTTTGTATCCCTCAATAACTGCATGAACACATTTTGGGACTTTTAACCTCTCCACATTCACAGCTATGACATCAATGGAATTACCAGTACTTCTTTTTTGTGTACATTTGTTCCTCTTTTTTTTTTTACCTATAGCGCATTCTCCCATGTCTTATTGCCCAATTTTAAAGTCTTACCACTCCTTCCCACCATGTACCTATCCCACCCATTGTCACAGTGAGATATGCTGAAAGGAGTAAGGTACTTTCCTCATGTTTTGTTTGAAAGCCCTGTTCAGCATTCCGCTAAAAGTTAGTTGTGACTTAACTGCTGAGGGTTGGCTAGCTTCCAACTAAAACCTCTGTACATTTTCCTTTTCCTTTTCCTGTTTTTAACCTTGTGATCACATAAACGCGAACTGACTGTGAACTGATCAAATTCTTACATATCCACATTCCTTTTTTTCCCTATGATCTCTATTTTTACACTTTTTAACAACAACTGAAGAGCTGTTTCACATAGCCGGACACCCTTTATTTACAGAAATGACCTCACTCGCGACTGGCGAATTATTATTTATCTAACTTAGATTTCTAGCTGGAACATTACATTTAGAGCTCCCCCACTTTTGCAGTTCCAATTAAATGGGAATTATTTTGGGACATTTATTATTAGTAAATGCATATTATATATGGGAATAGCTGCGCAAATACAATGGGCATCTAGATGGAGGGATATTGCTGGAGCACTGCAGGGGATGACTCACTAGATATACATACACAGGACACTCTCACGCAGTTGGTACTTAATCCTTTTAAGAAAACTCTCTTAATGAGGGAATCCTGATTACGATAATTTGCTACATTTGGGCCAGAATATGCTGGTAGCTACAATACGTGCGGGAAATCCCATTGCTTTCATTGATATCTTTGCCACACAAGGGTAATTGGAGAGGCCTGCATGACTGGACTTAGAAAGATGGAATTACATTGGATGCAGATTAAGCAATGGGGAACTGTGAGGAGTGTATGAAGCTTCACAGAGACTATGAGATCCCGGATTTGCATAGACAGGGAAGAGAATACCCTAGGGAGTAGGACCAATTTCAATCGTGTTTTGCTCCCCATTACAGATAAGGGCAGCATGTGCTACAATTTAAAGGAGCTCTTTAAGGATGTTAGGGCTGCTATGAAATTTTCTTCCAGTATTTTGTCTTTAGTCCTAAAAATACAACACCCCAGGTATTTCTACAATAGTTGGTTCCCATTGAATGTCATCTCACACATTCAGGAATCTTTCCTCAGTATAGACTGGATGAGGAAAAGTGTTCTTCTGATGGGCATCATTTGTACCGGGACTCTATTGTTTTTTCATTGCCATCTCGTGTCAAACACTTCTACATAACCCACCTGGTCGTTTATGCTGATGCCTGAGGACAATCTAACTAACACGCCAACAGCCATCTTGAAGCCTGCATTTCTGGCCAGGAACTGTCGCACACCCAACCCCCCTGTTCTTGCAGTTCAACAGAAAGCCATGAGACACTCGCACCCTGTATAAATGATTTGTTTTCCATCTTCTGCTCCCAGCCTATTAAACATCCTTGACACCGTGATCAGGTTATCTGGACAATGGTCTGACTGCTGGGCCTTGATCAGGGTGATTAAACAATGACCTGAAAGACCGGGCTTTGATCAAGCTGAGTGAACAATGACCTGAAAGACTGAGCCTTGATCAAGCCGAGTAAACAATGATTTGTGTACCAAGCCTTGACAAGGTCACCATCTACAAACGTCGTCTGGATCTGGTTATCAACTGCAAACACGGCCCTGATTGAACAATGAACTAACAGCCAAAAGACCAGAATGAAAAAGTATAAAAGGCTTGTAAACTGTGGAGTAAAGCAGCAACCTCCTCTGTCTTGTTTCTGACGAGCTTGGGACTCTGTTCCATAGCCCGGGCTATTTGAATAAATCTGGGTTCCTCCTGCAGACAAAGGCTCCTGTGTTTCCTTTTACTACGTGTGAAGGGTATGGAAGGCTTGGGCGGTACCCCCGCCACCGAGACCCAGTAAGTGGGTTAATCTGGTTCTTCAAACAATGCCTGAACAGTGACTCCACAAGCACGAAGGTCAGGCCCGGTGGATGTGAGGAGGTACACGGAAAGACTCCAACGGAGGGACCCTACCCGAGGGATTCTTGCAATCCGGTAAGCCGAACGACTCGCCCGCTGTTCCTCCCCACCTGGTCTGGGCCACATGACGGTGTTCTCGCTGGAGTCCCCTAGCAAATAATTTCTGGAGCAGAACACAGACCTACGTCTGCAGAAGAGACCTATCCCTGTAAGGTAAGGGTGGACTGATCACCCACCAAGTCTGTATAATTCTGTTATTGACTTTCGCTAAAGCCATGCTGTTATTGGCTTTTGCCAAAGCCAAGCAAGCGAGGTGAGTTTTTAAAACCCGCTGGTGTCTGTTCTGTATGATTCTGCTGTTATTGACTTTTGCAAAAGCCAAGCAAGCGAGTTGATTTTTAAAAACCTGCTGGTGTCGGTTATCTGTTTTTTAAGCATGCCAGTCAGTAGTAAGTTCAAGAAATTATGTTGTTGTACGTGTACACAGGGCTCCCAGCTGGAGGCGGCTTGTCCGCTTCCTCCAGAAGGGACCCCTGGCCATACGATGTATGTTAAACATGGCCCTTCTGCCATAATGTTTTCCTCATTCTGGGTAAAATATACAAAACAAAGTAACGCGGAATTACAGTGGCCACTTTATGGCTCCTTTAATTCCCAAGTACTCGCCAACTTAGAGGAACAATTAATGAAAAGAAAAACGCGCCCGTCTGTGTTTGAATCTGTCTGATTTTGGAGGAAAGAGATAGAGCAGAGAGCTAGAAAGCAGAAGGCTCAAGAAAGAAAACAAGAACGCATGTCAATGGCCGACCATGCCAGAGGAAATTTACAAAATCAAATGACAAAATCAGTAGAAATAGCCGATAGGGAGCATGGGGCCCGGGTACAAAAATTTTATCCAGTTCGTGAGGAGAAAGGAAAGGGCCATATGGCTGGGGGAGAAGAAGGTTATTCCTTGCTTGATCCATGCTAGAAAGCCCTCCTGCATATGCCCAAATGTATCCTGCCCTGACACCTCACACCCCGCATGTCCCCTCGCCACCGCCCACTCCTGCCCCCACTGCCCTTCTTACTGTTCTCCCTGTCACACCATCCCTCTTGATTTTTCCTATGACACCCTGCAGCTTTACCCCTTCAGGCCCTTTTCCTGCATCCCCGTGGTCTACAGTTAAGCTGGATATATATAAGTTGTTGAATTCCCCCCGACTGGCCTCCTTGCGCTCTGCAGTCAGCTTTTCGTCCCTTTGAGAAAATGACCTACAGAGGCAACAGTGTGAACGTTGGATAAATAACGGGAATACTTATGCCTTTAAAGAAATATGGTCCAGCTTTTCCCAGTGGACGGTTATGGAACAGACCACCTGGGCTGAATACATGTGTACCCTAGTCATGCAAAGATTTGAGAATTCGCTCATGCAGATACCCACCGGATTAATGGACCTTAGGTCGCAAATAAAAAGAGGCGATGTTCAGGGAGAGGGGATGTTTGGCACTATGTCTGCTTCAATGGCTTACAGTGATATGACTGCTTTTCCCCTCTAGAAACAGCTTTGCCAATGAGAGAGGCGGCCCCTGTCTTTATTAACGCACTTACCGATGCCCAAAATAATGGCAGGTTCCTTGGAAAAGGTCAGAAGTAATGCAGTTAAAAGGACAATTAACAGATCCCCGGAAGAATCTGGCTGCCTTTTACAGAGAATTAGGTCTGAGTATATCTGCAGGTACTCTCGTTCTTGAGGATATAGATTTACTTTTTGGTACAGTTGTCCCCACTGAAATTTGGGACACAATTCGACATACTGGCCATGAAGTAGAGTTGGGAGGTAAATGGGCCGATCTAGAGGCTATGGAAGAAGCAAGGGTAGGAGGGACTAAACCATAAGCTGCCATCCTGACTTTGCCTGGTAAAATATTGACGTTTATGAAAACACTTTTGCCGGAAACTGTCATTAACAGGGATCAAATAAACGCCTGTAGGCAGCAAAAAGATGAGAATGTGGTTGACTTCTTTAGCCGTTTTGAGACAGAATACAAGGGACATAGTGGTTTGGATCCCCGGACCCCAGGTTCTGACCCAGTGTTTGTCAATAAATTTGTCAGCAACTTGCTTCCTGAGATTTCTGCCAGGCTTAAGAACGTTGAAAGTACGTGATCTGCCCAAACTATGACCGGTATCTTGGCTATGGCACAATGTCACGAAAATAGGGAAAATGAAGATAGAGACAAGGAAAGTAAGAAGGTTAGGGATCTTAGGACTAAGGCACTTCTCAGCAGGGTTACCCTCCCTGAGGTCCCGATGCCCATTGAAATTTCAGACCTCAACCCCAACCCCCTCCGAGGGCACGCCAGTCTACCCCCTCCAGCCCTCAAGGTACGGGGAGCCCTCCAAACAGATCAGTGTGCTTACTGTAAGGGGTACGGCCATTGGATAGATGAGTGTCCTGTGTTAGCTGAAAACATCTGAACGGGGAAGACTCGGCCTTGTGCTCCCAGGGAGGAGAGGCCGACTAGGGACTTTGCCCCTCCCCATCCACAGGATAAAGAACACAGGCCCAGGGATGACGCTCCCATCCAGCAGCGCCCGGCCAATAGGTTTGATGGGTACGAAGCAACATGCACTTATTACAATGACGATTATGATTAAGTTGATGAGACAGGTTCCTACCAAGCATAGGACAGCCAGGAAAGGGGTATTACCAGAGTGCAAATTCCAGTGGATCAAAGGGGCCCGTATGTTCAAATGTCAGTTGTGGGGAATGATCTGAATTTTCTTTTGGATACTAGGGCCACCAGGTCTTTTATTGCACGTCTGTCAGTCCCGGAGGCACCCCTTTTTGTCAATATGAATGTCTCCGCGGGTTTCGCAGGAACACCTGTGACCAGCCCTGTCTCTAAAGCCCTTCCTCTCGATATTGGCCCTGCACATGTTGACGCTCCTTTGGTCCTTACTACAGGTTGCAGTGAAAACGTGTTAGGCATGGATTTACTGAAAGCTCTGTATGTGACCATGGGCCAGATGTAGGTAATTCTAATTTACTGATTCATAAATACCGAATTTTACCGATTCGGTATTTATGAATCGGTAAATTAGAAGGTGGGAGATGTAGGTAAAATGTAATTTTCAATTACCGAATCGGTAACATTCGGTATTTACCGATTCGGTAAATACCGAATCAGTATTGCCCATTGATTCCTATAGGCCTTGAAGCCCATAGGAATCAATGGTCAATACAGATTCGGTATTTACCGAATCGGTAAATACCGAATCCTGTAAGGGTGCAGGGGGTGTCACTTTGACACCCTCTAGCACCCCAAATACAGGCATGTGTGCCATGTGGCACACAGACATGCCCTAAGGGCATGTCTGTGTGTCACATGGCACAGGAGTGCATGCACAGATGTGCATGCACACCTGCATTCGGTATTTTACCACCCAATAGAATTGGGTGGTAAAATACCGACTCTTAAGGGCCTGTGGCACTCTCAGGAGTGTCACCTACATGTGGAATTACCGAATCGGTAAAATTACCGATTCGGTATTTTACAGAATTGGTAAATTTACCGATTCGGTAAATTTACCGATTCTGTAAAATGCTGGCCCTTGCATGCCGAATCCTAAATACTGGTCGGTAATGGCCGAATTTGGCCGTTACCGACCAGTATTTCCTCTCCTACATCTGGCCCCATATCTTGTAGTCCCCAAGGTGTATCCCTAACAATTTCCCCCATCGCAGCTTCCTATATGTATCTATCTGGTCCCCTCCCACCAAAGTTGCAGTCTTTACCTTCCTCCCTTTGGGCATCATCAGACACTGATGTAGGGTGTCTCAACATATCCCCTCATGTGGTACGCATCCAGCTAGGTGCACTTCTCCCCCGCCTCCGGCAGTATCGACTGCCCGCGGAAGGAGAAATGACCCTTTTAACAATAATATCTGAATTAATGGACAAGGGCGTAGTGGAGGAGACACGTTGCAATATCTGTAATAGTCCCATTATTCCCGTTCTTAAAAAGACCAATGGAGACGCTCTCTCCCCTAAAATATCCAGATTTGTGATTGACCTGAGAGCCCTCAACAAAATAACAATCTCCCAATATCCTGTTGTCCCCGACATTACAGCCCTCTTAACGATGGTCCCTTCTGACTTAACGCACTTCTCTGTCATAGACCTGAAGAATGCTTTTTTCAGCATTCCTATACATCCTGACTGCAGACTTTTTTTGGTTTCTCCCTTGGTGGGCGGAGCTTTAGATTCTGCCGCGCCCCTCAAGGTTTCACCGAGAGCCCCAGTATCTATAGTCAAGCCCTAAAATGTAAACTAGATTCCTTGGACCTCCCTGATAATTCCACCCTATTACAATATGTAGATCACCTCCTCATTGCTGCAAATTCTGCCCCAGCATGTAAAGAAGCTACTCTCTGTTTGTTACGCCACCTTGCCCTCCATAATCAAAAAATGACTCTTTCAAAAAGCGTCCGTTTTTTCAAGAGAAGGTGACCTATTTAGGTGATCTCCTCTCGAAGGAGGGAAGGCACCTCACCTCTGATCGTGTAGCCATTATCAATGCTATGACGGCCCCATGAACACAAAAGCAGGTGCGAGCCTTCACAGGCCTAACCTCATACTGTAGACAGTGGATTTCCAATGTTTTGGCCAAAAAACAGCTGATGAAGTACTAGTTGAAATTCAAGTCCTAGAGGGTCAGATCAGGACGACACTGTCAGGAAAAATGTTTGGCAAGGGACAGGAATAGGTGCAGAAAGAAGGAAGAGAAGTGCAGAAAGAAGTAACAGAGGTGCTGAAAGAGGTGCAAAGGGTGCAGAAAGAGCAAGAGAAGTACAGAAAGAGGTAACAGAGGTACAAAAAGAGGCAAGAGAGGTGCAGAAACAGGCAGGAAAGGAAGGTGCAGAAAGATGGAACAGGGGTGCAGATAGAGACAAGAGAGGTGGAGAAAGAGACAAGAAGGGTACAGAAAGAGGCAAGAGATCTGCAAAAAAAGCAACAGAGGTGCTGAAAGAGGCAAGTGAGGTGCAGCAAGTAGCAAGAGGGGTACAGAAAGAGGCAATAGAAGTGCAGAAAAAAGCTACAGAGGTACAGAAAAGAGGCAAAAGTGGTGCAGGAAGAGGCATGAAAAGTGCATGAAGAGGGAAGAGAGGTGTTGAAAGAGGTAAAGAGAGTTGCACAAAGAAGGAAGAGGGGGCAGACAGAGGCAGGAGGGGTGCAGAAAGAAGCAACTGATGTGCCGAAAGAGGCAAGAGAGGTGGAGAAAAAAGCAAGTGAAGTGCAGAAAGAGGCAACCAAGGTGCAGAAAGATGTAAGAGAGGTACAGAAACAAGCAAGAGAAGTGCAGAAAGAGGAAAGAGAATTGCTGAAAGAAGTAACAGAGGTTTAGAAAGAACAAAGAGAAGTGCAAAAAGAGGCAAGTGAGGCACAGAAAAGGGTAGGAGAGGTGCACAAAGAGGTAAGAGAGTACCAAAAGAGGCAGGAGGGGTACAGAAAAAGGAAGAGAAGTGCTGAAAGAAGTAACAGAGGTGCTGAAAGAGGCACAATGGGTGCATAAAGAACAACGGAAGTACAGAAAGAAGCTCATCATCATCATTCTTTATTCGACAATTAAGTCATAAAAGCATACATAAAAACATACATAAAACCACAGTATTTCAGTATAAAATTCCATTAAAAAAACCGTTCAGTAAATATCTAAGATTTGAATTAAACTACTATAGACGATTGCCGAATATCAATTATTTTGAGTGCATAAAAGCTAAGTTCATAAAACAAAATCCATCATTTTTAATAGTACAGGGGGTATTGCACATAAGTTACACAAATTGAGTAGGCCCACATATTTACACACAGTCTGCAAACAATAATCAGAGCCCTTCCGCAACAAGGCGCATACGGATTACCCAAGCCCATTTCAGAAATTTAGCCATGGCAATAGCAATTACAGGGCAGGGGTCACTACTTAAAATTCTTAAAGCCTCAGTGTACCTTCGTGTACCAATGGCTCTGCAGATAGGCTTAACCCACATGGCTCTGGGTGCAGAATATAAGGGGCAAAAGAAAAGAAGATGACTTATTGTTTCTCGTTCTTCACCACACTTGGGGCATTTATCCCTACCGTTTTCCACTGCCCAATTGGCTGTAAAAGACCTAACTGGAAGGGAGCCTACTCTAAATTGAAAATAGAGTTTGCGGTCCTCATTTTTCTCTTTGGCATCCCAATACAATTCCAGTTTCGGTTGGGCCTTAAATTCTAGGAAACGGCCTGTTAGGTGTGAGGAAGAACCCCTTATACATACTTCTGCCTTTATCATCTCCCAATAGCTTACTTTCAGAAGTTTCTTGGAAGGGTATATAGCGTTTGTCGGGTCGTCCCATAGCTCTCGCAGTCCCAACCTAACTAGAAGGGACCGAATGGACTTTAGCCAGTGAATTTTTTGCGAGCCATCTTTTATCATAATCTCCAGTAAGCCATGTGCATAATGTTGGAGTTCCTCTGTGGTCCACAGTCGGCGCCAATACAGCAAGGGCCGTAGAGAGGCAAGGTCCTGGACCACTTTTTGTCCAAGATCCCACATTAGAGGTGTTAAAGGGGTACTTGTAGGGACGCTAGTTGCTTTACGCAAAAATTTGTTTTCTGCTAGCGTCAGATTTTTCAAATTCTGAAATCCCCATAGCTCGGCACCATACAATGTCGAGCTTAGCACCTTCATCCTATACATTTCCAATAGTGGGCTAATGGGCTTTGTTGTTGATAAGCTAAACTTTTTCAGAAGAATACCAGCCTGCTGATTTTTTATTTTTTTTTGATTTTTTTTGTAAGACGTTTATTAATATTCCATAGAGCAGTACATATAGCTTAGCCTACAACCCTCAGGGCCGGCCGCAACTTGAGGATGCATGTGAAGGACAAAGAGGTGCGAGAAACAAGTATGCATTCCCACATCAGCGACCAAAAGATGTAGGTCATTAACAGTATCCTTCGCGTTATGGGCGCTCTTATGTACAATGTGTCTGCAAAGGACGTCTTGTTTTATTAAGTATAAGAAAAACATTTCAACTCTGTAAACTGGACAATTCACACCGGTGTGTCCCACTTTGTCGGCTGTGTTACCAAAGAACATTCCAGCATCCATGTGTCCGAAACCCAGAAAGAGCGCGGGTAGACCTTAGCTGCGTGTCAATAGTGTAGAGGTATCTGATACTCATGCGCGGCCTACCCTCGCCACTAGGTACTCCATCCATTAAGGGACGGCAGAGCCTCACATTTCATCCCTGCATTGTGTAAAGTTTCGCACGGATGCTTTATAGTCTGTCAGTTAGCTGGAGAGGCAAGGCCCATATCAGTCCTCGTGTCCGATTCGGTGTTTGCATGTGCCTCCTGGCTTATGAACTATGTATGGGAGGCAAGAGTCCAGAACAGTTAAACGGGGGGGGTGAATACGGGAGAGGGGGGGTGGGGAGGGAGAGTGTATGTAAGGGAGTGACGCCGTGAAGGGGGGCCAGGAAGATAGTGTAACAGGCCTTTGGTCGTCGCGTCTGCAAGTGGATAACTATCCGGGCCACCGGCTAGCGTGTTGGACGTGTGGTGTGTGTGTTTGTCAGTTGTCTGGGCAGCCGGGGGGTGGCAGTCCCCACTGGTCTAGGAACGCCACACAGCCAGCGCTCCGGATTTGCGATTGTCGCTGGGGGGGGGAAGCACTATCTGTGCACCCGACGTCCCCTTATCTATTCCATCTGTGTCATCTCGTTTACGGTGATCCCTATATGAATCCTCTGGTCGCGCCTTCTTTCTGGAGGGATCTCACGAAACCATCCCAGAGCTGCGCAATTGGAAACTGCCTCAAGCCCGCAACCTCCTCCCGATGTAAAGCCACGCTTTCTGCTCTAGCCCAATTAGTGAAGGAAGCACACCAGTATTTAGGGAGTGGTGGCTCCCTCTTTTTCCAGTGTTTGGTGAGTAACCGCTTGGCTGTGATGAGGCCTAGATCCCAGAACCGGGCGTGTGTCTTGTTTAGCTTATTCCTTATATATAATCCTAGAATGCAAGCCTCCCAAGTGTGTGGCAGCCCTGGACCAGCACTGCGCGTTAGGAGAGATGTCACCTCCCCCCAATATATGTCCAGAGAGGGGCAATTCCAGAGCATGTGCAAAATGTCCGCACCTATCAGGTCGCATCTGGGACAGGCAGCGGTGTTGGTCATGAAGTATTTGTTGATTCTGTCTGGTGACAAGTACGCCTGGTGCATTATGTAAAATTGAATAGTTCGGAAGCGGGAGTTGCGCGGGATATTCATAGGGCAGGCTAGGATCATGGTCCACTCCTTATCCGTCCATTCCCTCCCTCGGTGGGCCACCCACTTGTCCCGTATCGGCTGTGTGGACCGCTGTGTGTGTAGAAGGATGGCCTGTGCCAGCCAGTGGATGATGTGGGAACCGTTGCCCATCACATGTAAGTACTGCATTGCGTGGTGCATCTGCGGTTCCTCCCGAACATCTCCCCAGGAGTCCGTGTATGTCCTCAGTATAGACGCATGGGTCAGGAACTGCCCTGCCGGCAAACCCGTGCCCTCCGCTAGCTCCTCAAATGGGAGCAGAGCCCCGTCTGCGTAAAGGTCGCCCATAGTCTCCACTCCAGCCGCCGTCCAGCTCTCTAGAATGCGCTCTGTCACTGTTCCACCTCTCCTTGGTGTACCCAACAGAGGAAGCGCAGGGGCATATGGCTTGACTTCCCGGGTCAGTTTCAAGCTGCGGAGGAAACATTTTCGGGCCACAGCTACATGTAGAGGCAGTGGGCGCGGCCCCTTAGTCAAGGGATGGAACAATGTGCATATCTGTGTGTGTGTCCATATGTATGTAGAGGTGGCCGTGTCGTCTAAGTGCGTGCCGCTCAGCCAGTGTGTCACCCATTGCAGCTGTGCCGCCAGATAGTACAGCTCCATATTAGGAACTGCCAGCCCACCCTCCGCTGCTGGGGAGTAGAGCTTCATCATGGCCACCCGGGGGCGCCCCGTATTCCAGATCAGGTTGTGGACCATCGATTCTAGGTCCCGGAAAAGTTTTGTGGGGACGTAGAACGGGATGTTGGCGAAGTGATAGAGCAGCCTAGGCAATGCTATCATTTTGGATAAAGCAATCCTGCTCGGTACATTTAGCGGCAGTGTTTTCCAGAATGCCATCTGGGCTCGCAAAGAGGACACGGCGCGCCCCAGGTTACCCTCCAGTATGTTCTCCGCGTCTCTATATATGTGCACTCCAAGATATTTAAAGGTGGTAGGATACCAGGCTAGCCTGACACCTCCAAGGTGCACGTCGCACTCCCACGTGTCCGGGCTGAATGAATACACTCCGGACTTTGCCCAATTGACCTTAAGCCCCGATACTGTTTCGAATGTCTGGAAAATATCCGACAGTTCGTCCGGCACGGCTGGAAGGTCTCGCACGTACAGAAGCAAGTCGTCCGCGTAGAGCGAAACTATATGTATACCATCTGTCAGTGGGATACCCCATCCCGCCCCCTGTGCCCGCAGCAGCGCCACCAGGGGTTCAATAGCTAGAGAGAAGAGTAGGGGTGACAGTGGGCAACCCTGTCGGGTGCCTCTGCACACCCGCACCGCCTCTGATAGTAACCTCGCCGTTCGCACTCTGACACTAGGCCGTTGATAGATTAGGTCAACCATCTCCTCAAACGCGTCTCCTAGGCCAAATCTGTCTAGCACTGCCCCCAGATAGGGCCACTCCACAGAGTCGAAGGCCTTCTCAAGGTCCAGGACCAGACATCCCGATCTCGGCCAGTGTGACACGGCGGCATCCTGTATACGGAAGAGACGGCGGATATTGCGTGAGGTGCTCCTTGCTGGTACGAAACCATTTTGGTCAGCATGAACCAGGGCTGGGACCTCTATAGCTAGGCGTCGGGCCAGCAGAGAGGTGAAAATTTTGTAGTCGGTGTTCAGCATAGCCAAAGGCCTGTAGGAGCCCATGTTCTTTCCGTCCCGGCCTGGCTTCAGAAGTGAAACCAGGTTGGCCTCATTAAGCGTAGCTGGAAGCGTCGAGTCCTCTATTGCGGCATTATACATTTTGAGCAGTTCCGGGATCAGTGTATCTGAACAGGTTTTAAAAAATTTGGCAGGCAGACCATCCGGACCCGGTGACTTGCCATTGGATAGGGCGAAGATAGCCTCGCGCATCTCCTCCTGTGCGAAAGGCGCCCCCAAGTCTCCCCGCTGTGCGTCTGTAAGGGATGGTAGTGGGATATTCTCAAGGTAGCCCGCTATGGTCACCGACGAAACCCTCAGCTGCGACCTGTATAGGGCCTGGTAGTGTTGCACAAAGGCCAGATGTATTTTACTCTGAGTGTACACTACCTCCCCCATGGTTGTCTGGATGGCGGATACCGGCTCAGTACGGCTCTCCTGTCTGACCAGCCAGGCCAGCAGTCTCCCGGGTTTGTCGCTGTATTGGTGCGTTCGCGCTGAGTGGGTCGCATAGTTGATGTGACACAATCGTTTCAGTAGCGTCATGTGTTCCGCACGGGCCTCATCCCAGCCCGTCGTCTGTCCCCTCCACCGCCTCCTGTTCCCGGCGGAGCAAGTCAGCCTCCACCCGGCGCAGGTCGGTCTCTATTTGTTTCTGTATGCCGCCCTGTGTGCCCAAGCAGTGACCCCGCACCACAACCTTGAAGGCGTCCCACTCGATCTGCGGGGAGGACGCCGTGCCCGAGTTGTCAGTAAAATAACACGCCACGCAGGCCTGCAGGGAGTCTCGGAAGGGGGCGTCCAGAAGTAGGGCCGGCTGTAAACGCCACGTGGGGATGGGCGGGTGTGGGCGCTCCCAAGCTATATGCAGCGTGTGTGGGTTGTGGTCAGAATGTGTTCGGCCAAGGTATTGTGAGTCCGCTATGTGTGGCAACAGTTCCGAGGACACCATATATCTGTCTAGGTGGACATGTAGCGAGTGTGCCCCTGAGTAGTAAGAGTATACTTTAGTGTTAGGATTATGTGCGCGCCATGCATCCCTTAAGTCCCACTGTGCCGCCCACTGGGTGAGTGCCCTTATGGCTCCTAGAGACGTAGCATCGGGCCTAGGTGGGGTCGAGCGGTCCAATGTGGGATCCAGCACCGTATTGTAGTCTCCCCCTAGAACCCAGGGGACTCCGTGCCAGGGCGCCAGCTTCTCCGAGACGCGTGCCAGGAAGCCCCCCTGTTCCGTGTTTGGAGAATATATGGATGCCAGTACTATAGGTTGCCCATCAATGCGGACCCTCACTAACACATATCTTCCCTCTGGGTCGGTTTGTACATCAGTCATTGCAAAGGGGGTACCCGGCTTCACCCATATTAGCGCTCCATGGGCGAACGAGGAGTACTCAGTAGCATACAGTTTCCCCCTCCACCTTCGTCTCAGTGCGACCACCTCCGCCTTGTTCATGTGTGTTGTGCGCAGGAGTGCAATTTGTACCTGATGCCTTTTCAAGTATGAGTATATTTGATAATGGCGCGCTGGTGTGGGCATACCCCTAATATTCCAGGTGCATATTTTGTGCGTGGTCATCGTACATCAGTATGCGTCCCTCCCCCGCGTCCACAAATATCAGTCCAGCACCAATCCACTGCATCTCCACGTCCAACTCTCCCACGGCCATCCCCCCCATTACACTCATCAAATTGCAGGAAGACATTAAAAAAGGGAAGAAAAACATGTAGCGGCAATAACCAACTGTGGGGGAACTCCCCTAAAATACCAAAAGAGCAGTAGCGAAACGGGCCACCGTCCATTCTCTCAAAAGAAGAGGGACAACTTTTCAAGCCTGGGGGGATCGTGTGCTAATCACAGTCCTGACGGTTCAGATACGTATACGATAAGGAAGATCAGAGCCCTTCCCTGGGCCATATGGGATAGTGTACATGCAGCCCCATGGGGGGATCCACCCACTCGGCCAGTCACTGTAGGGGGTGCGGAGTGACGGGGCATGTGTCCCTCGCCCCGATGGCGGTATTGCTCCATTCGCCGTGGTCTATGATCAAAAAGGGGGGGAGAATACCAGCCTGCTGATGATGTTTTAATACTGCAATATCTAATTGGCTGATCCACCCCAGATCTCTCTAGAGTGTGACCCCCAGATAAGTGAAGGCGTCAACCCGCTCTAGCGGGGCGCCATTCATATACATCGCTCCTCTGAAAGGTTTAGCAGGCCCAGGTGATATACGGCCGTTAAGGACCATAAATTAGTTTTTTGCCGTGTTTATTTCAAGGCCTCTCTTCAAGCAGAAATTTCAAAGCGCTTTAAAGCACGCTGGAGCCCACTTGGTGTTTTTGACATAATCAATGTATTGTACGCGAACATGAGGATCGGGACCCGCTCACCACACATAGCCGGGGCATCGGTAGGGATCAGGGAGAGGAACTCAGCCACCCCGTTCACGAAGAGCGAGAACAAGGTCGGTGCCATGACACAGCCTTGTCTCACTTCCCGCTCAACCGGGAAGGTTTCCGTTACCTCTCCCTGACAACCCCACCGAAACCGGGCAAAAGTATCCTCATGTAGGCGGATGATTAGGCTCAATAGTTCAGGCACCATCCCCAGCTCTGCAAGGACTTTCAACAGAATTTTACGCGGAACAAGGTCGAAAGCCGCCCTTACGTCAACAAAGACCGCGTACAAGGTGCCTTTCTCTAAGATCACCGTACGCCAGTATAACATGATAAACCTAAAGACCTGGTCTATAGTACTTGTTTTCGGGCGAAAGCCAGCCTGGAGGTGACTCAAGATGTTATCATCATCCATCCAGGACTGGATTTTGCCTAATACAAGTAGACCCACAATCTTTTGGATCGAGTCGATCAGACTTATCGGTCTATAATTAGCTGCTGACGACTTATCCCCTTTTTTGTACACTGGTACTATCTCTGCACCTTTCCATGATTGGGGCACCTCCATCCCTTGTGCTATGGCATTTGCCACATACAGGATATATATCCTCCAGCGGGCTCTGTTATTCAAAAATACATCTGCGGGCACACAGTCCATGCCTGTAGCACGACCCTCATTAACTAGGTCTAGTGCCCTGTCCACTTCTCCTAAAGTGAAGGTGGCTTCTTTATAAAAGGCGTGAACAAACACCCCCTCGCTACTATTAGCTACACTGCAAGCATATTGGGGGCTAAAATACTCAACCCATGAGTTTTGGTCAACATTATTTTGAGGGCTCTCTTTATGCCCTCCCCTGTCCCATTTAAAAATATTCCCAAAAATTTAGGGTTTTTAGATATACATGCCATTTTGAGATCTTGCCACCAGTTTTGTTCCCATTCCTTTTTTGCCACATATTGAGTTTGTCTATAATTTGAACGGGCCAGCTTTATTTTTCTTAAGTCTTTGGTCTTTGGTCTTTAAAGCAAGGCCTAAATCTCCCCTAGCTTGATGGCAGATGTCATTATACCAGGTTTCTTCTTTTCTGATCTGGATTCTAGTACCTAGGTTAGGTTTGCAAAAGTTAGGTTTGCAAAAAATTGTTTTTTTAATTTAGCAAACAGGCTATTATGAATCTCCATCAGAGGTTGATGCTAAGGGCCAAGCCAGGTGGCCTCCTCAATAGCTGCTAATGCTCCTTCCAGGTCCTCACTAATGTCAGAAATGATTTCCTGATGCCCCACAACCTGGCACCACTTAAGGTGGTGCTCATCATTTGATAATACCAAATCAGGCAAGATTGATCTTCCAGGAACCCCATTCTTTTTACGAAGTCCCATATTAAACAATGCCGAAAGAGGGTTGTGGTCACTCTCAACACGAGCAACCACCTCCATATCTAAGAGAGTACTCCACAACTTAAGCGGGTCAAGCAAATAATCAATATTACTTGCCCTTGCACCATTGTCAAACGTTTCCTTTCCCATTTTGTCTGACAATGTGCGCCCATTAGCAGCCCTTAGCTGATTCCCCATTCATCTGTATCGCGGCCTCTGTCCATTTTTTTATATGATTAGTACCCAGTTGTGGTATTCCCCACCTACGGTCCTCCTCCTCTGTTAAGCCAGTATCGTCCAAACCTAGGGGCTCAAACCTAGTATTAATGTCCCCCGCAATTAAAGGTAGTATACTGGGGGGAGTAGCCTGTAACAATGTATCTACCACTGTAACCACATCAGATTTTTTACCACCTGGGAGCCCCCTTGCATACACATTGTAAATATCAATTCTTAAGTCATTTGGAAATTTGAGTCTAACAACTAAAATGTCACTACTTGCCACCGAAAGCTGCTGAATGTGGCATTTAAGACTCTGTCTGACCCATATGACCAGACCACCCATAGGGCGACCTTGACTTTTTTTAACTACTGGGACAAAAAAATTCAAGTATCCCGCTTTATGTATGGCATCAGTTGCCCACACCTCCTGGAACAGGCATATATCAAAGTGATCAATAAATTCCTGCCAATCAGGCGAAATAACTTTTGTCCCTATTCCTGCTACATTCCATGAAATAAAGGAGGTAGAGCATACTGGCTCTTTGGAAACTGGAATCATATCGCCCCTAGTGGAATCATCACTTAACCTATGATATACAATGTTCTGGCATTCCAGGGAATGAGAATCATTGTGTAATACAGTATTAACAGTGGCTGTAGCATTATAACCAACATTATTACCAGCATTGCCCAACTTCACAATTTTATCAATCACTGTAACATTACATCCTGCATTGCCCTCCCTCACAGTATTATCGGTGGCTTTAGTGGCTTTAATATTAGAACCAACATTGCCCTCCCTCACTGCGCTATTCCCCTGTGTAATCGCTAAGTTTAGGCTCAGGTTCAGTTCTCCCTCATTGCTGTTCCTCTCTTCTGTGCCACATAAGGCGGAACTAAAATGTGCATGATGTCAGTCGCAATCCGCCAGGCCAGAGAGAGCCTCAAATCTATTAAACAACCTTACATTCCCCAATGGGCAATAATTTGGTGTAATACCCTGCTGAAAAATATCCCTCTCAGAGGGAACTGGAGGGCCATAGAAGTAAGCAAGTGGATCCCAGGGGAGTGGTCATTGTAAGGCCAATTACAGATGTGATTAACACATCTGTAATTTCAAAAATTAATAATAATACAGTCCCCTGCGACAGTCTTACATATTCCTCCAATCCAATTGACTCTTCTAACACCCATGATCTCAGCTCGCATATTAATTGGCAATGGACGGTACTTATTAAGCCACAAAATACACTTATGTTTTTCGGTCAAAATAAGATTCCTGCTTCCCCTGGGCAACTGGTGGGACCCCACCAACACTACTACAAAAGGGGCAGATTGGGGAGGGAGATCAATGTATGGTAGTTGGGCATCCTCATGTACCAGGGGTAAGTGGGGCAGATTTTGTTGTCTAGCTTCCCTCCTTCTGCCATTGCCCTGTGTTGTTCCACTGTTCCCTACCAATGATGGCTCAACCCCTACTTTATTTAGAACCGGAGGTAAGGCTTTAGCAACATTCTTAGCCTGGGGACGTCTATTGGTATGTACTGTACTTCCATCCCCTGCCGGCACCAGAGGTGGAGGGATAGCAGGGGGCACTCCTTTACTATGCTGACTTGCATTGCCCCCCTCAATCATCATACCACTAGAACAAAGATCAGTTGTAATATGCCCAGATGATGTTACCGGGCGTGCAACAATGGTACTGTTCCTCAGTCCTGCCTTCTTTTGGACTTGTGAAAGGGAAAGTTCAAGACATACCAGTCTATTTTCTATTGAGTCCAACCGATCATGGATAGGAAGGCATATCTTCTTCATAGTGCCCTCCAGTTTTTTCCAAAACAGAGGGCCCAAATCAGGGTAAGGTTCCACCCCCACAGAGGTCAAATTCATCATATGAACATCTTTATCTAATGAACCAGTCTGCTTAGAGCTGTGTGGTGGGATTACCACCGAATCCTCTTGAGTAGCAGAATTTTTAGCGCTTTTTGCCTTCCTTCCCCCCATGTGTGGTTGTGCTCCTGGTCGCTTTCTTTTTGCCAGTGCACCCCCGGTTTGTCGTACCATTCCCAGTTTTGCTTGACTTGCTGAGCGTGTTCTCATATTAGGTGATGGGGCTCTATGTGCATCCTCTTCAGGACCGTTGCTATCAAGCGAGGCATCACATGTATCAAGAATATTGACTGGCTGGGGCGATGGGGGTCTTGCCTCCACTCCCGACGGCGGGAGCGTCCCCTCTATGTCAGCGTGATGACTCCGTGGCGATCTACTCCTCGCCAGGGTACCCAGGGAAGATCTTTTATCAAAGGCGATGTCCAGAGAGAGCCTTTTCTCGGAGAGCTCTATGTCCTTTGCCAAGGCTGATGACACTCTAATCAGGAAATTATCTAAAGTGCCCATTAGTGTGCCCCCAGTCGATATCCTTCCAACAGTCCCCTCTTCGGGCATAGCAGCCATGTTTGGTTACAACAGGTGGAAGGCTAGTGTAACTGCACAGTCAGATATATATGGGCCCCAAGATATATAATAAAACACTAACCTTGTTGATCTAGTCTCCAGTTGTTAGTGGGGTGGCCCATCCCGTTCTTATCTGTGCTTGAACGAGCTAAGCCCGGGCCCTACCCTTGGCCCGGGCTTAGCCCGGCTGCGCCCACGACGCGGGAGTTCTGACCTCGTTTTTAGAGCGCCAGCTGGCGCAGAATCCCTGTGGTCCGTGGTCAGCCGCGGGGAGTGCTGGGGGTTGTGGTCTCCCCCCTCGGCGGCCGCACACGGATGGTAGGGTGCAGCAGCGGCGGTGGAGACCAGTATAACCCACCGGATGTTTTGCGCGAGTCCCTCTCAGCCCTCTCGCACCGCCAAGACACCAGCACAGAGGCTCCACTCACAGGAAGGGTCCCAGGTAGGGAAAGGCTGCTCCGTCAATATGGAGCTCTGTATCACAAAGTCCGCCCCAGAGAAAGAAGCAACAGAGGTAGAGAAAGAGGCAAGAGGGGTGCGGAAAGAGGCAGATAGAGCCAAGAGAGGTGCTGGAAGAGAAAAGAGGGCTGCAGAAAGAGCGAAGAGATCGGTAGAAAAAAGCAACAGAAATGCTGAAAGAGGCAAGCGAGGTGCAGAAAATGGCAAGAGATTTGCACAAAAAAGCAACATAGGTGCTGAAACAGGCAAGTGAGGTGTAGAAAGATGCAAGTCAGCTGCAGAAAGAAACAAGAAAGGTGCAGAAAGAAGCATCAGAGGTGCAGAAAGAGGCAAGAGGGATACAGAAAAAGGAGAGAGAAGTGCAGAAAGAAGCAAAAGAGGTGCTCAAAGAGGCAAGAGGGATGCGAAAAGAGGCAAGAGCAGTGCAGAAAGAACGAAGAGAAGTGCCAAAAGAAGCAACAGAGGTGCAGAAGGAGACACGAGGAGTGTAGAAAGAGGCACGAGAATTGCTGAAAGAAGCAAGAGGTGTAGAAAGAAGCAAGAAAAGTATAGAAAGAGACAAATGAGGTACAGAAACAGAATTTTTTTTATAGAAAGAGGGAAGAGAAATACAGAAAGAGAAAACAGGGATGCAGAAAGAAGCAAGACAGATGCAGAAAGAAGCATGGAAAGTGCAGAATGAATGAACAGGTGCATAAAGAGGCAAGAGAAGTGCAGAAAGAAGCAACGGAGGTATAGAAGGAGGCAAGAGAACTGCAGAAAGAGACAAGAGTTTTGTAGAAACAGGCAAAAGATGAGACAACAGGGGTGCAGAAAGAAGCAAGACAGGTGCAAAAAGAAGCATGGAAAGTGCAGAATGAAGCAACAGGGCTGAGAAAAGAGGTAAGAGGTGTAGAGAGAAGCAAGGGTGGTACAGAAAGAGACAAGAGAGGTGCAGAAAGAGGCAAGAGAGGTGTAGAAACAGGCAAGAGAAGTAGAGAAAGAGGCAAGAGAATTGCTGAAAGAGGTAACAAAGGTGTTGAAAGCAGCAAAGAAAATCGCAGAAAGATGCACATGAGATGAAGAAACATGCAATAAAGGTACAGAAAGAGGTAATATGAGTGCAGAAAGAGACATCAGGGGTGCAGGAAGAAGCAAGACAGGTACAGAAAGAAGCAACTGAGGTGCAGAAGGAGACAAGATAACTGCAGAAAGAGGCAACAGAGTTTCAGACACAGGCAAAAGGGGTGCAGAAAGAGGGAACAGGTAGGCAGACTGAGGCAAGAGAGGTGCAAAAAGAGGGAAGAGGTGTGTAGAAAAAGGCAAGAGGGATGCAGGAATTTGAAACAGAGGTGCAGGAAGAAGCCAGAGCAGTGCATAAAGAACCAATAGAGGCAAAAGCGGTGCAGTAAGAACCAACAGAGGTGGAAAAAGAGCCACAAGGGGTGCAGAAAGGGATGTTGAAGATTGGAGGGATTTGTTAGCATGAGCTGAAAACCATTTTGTATTTTGGCATCCATTTTAGGTAGCCATGTGCTCGCCATATGCTGTTTCCCTCTTAAGAGCCTTGCACATGCTCAGATGGGCCTAGCTAGTAGAATGCACCTGCTCATCTTGTATAACTGTCAGGCTATTTTTGCTGCTGTATGGAGAAGTAACTATCCTCCCACTTTGTTGAGCAAGCAGATCTTGTATGCCCATATTAGGCATTTTGCATGCTTACATGAGCCAGGACTGCCCCTTGGTCTTATGCTGACTATGTAACCCTAAGCATATATAAGGCCCCTGTTTTCTGTACTCCTTAGACTGCCTCATTCATTTGCTAAGGCTTTTGTGTGACGTAGTCTCCCTCATCTGAGGTGAATAAATGCATTATTTTTATATTTCAGCTTCTGTACCAATTTCTTCTTTGTTGGTTTAAAAGGACCAAGTATCAGTGAGAACCCTGAGAAGGTTTCTATTTTCTTCAGGGGTAGGAGAGGTGCACAGAGAGGCAAGAGGGGTACAGAAAGGGATGCAGAAAGAAGAAGAGAACTACAAAATGAAGCAACAGAGATGCTGAAAGAAGCACGAAGGGTGCAGAAAGAGAGCAGACAGGTAAAGAAAGAAGGAGCAGAGGTAGAGAAAGGGCCAAGAGTGGTGTAGATAGAGGCACAAGAGTTGCACAAAGAGGGGTACAGAAACTTGCAAAAGGGTTACAGAAAGAAGCAAGTGAGGTAGAGAAAGAGGCAAGAGAGGTACAGAAAGAGGCAAGTGACGTGCAGTAGGAGGCAAGAGAGCTGCAGAAAGAGGCAAGAGAGCTGCAGAAAGAGGCAAGGGAGCTGCAGAAAGAGGCAATAAAGGTGCAGAAAAAGGCAGGTGAGATGCAGAAAGAAGCAAGATAAGTGCAGAAAGACGCAACAGAAGTACAGAAGGAGGCAAGTGAGATACAGAAACAGGCAAGAAAAGTACAGAAGGAGGGAAGACAAATGCAGAAAGAGAAAACAGGGGTACAGAGAGAAGCAAGACAGATGCAAAAAACTGCAGAATGAAGCAACAGGGGTGCAGAAAAAGACAAGAGAAGTACAAAAAGAAGCAACAGAGGTGTAGAAGGAGGCAAGAGAACTGCAGAAAAGGTAAGAGAGTAGCAGAAACAAGCAAACGAGGTACATAAGGACACAAAGGGGTGTAGACATAAGCAAGACAGGTGCAGAAAGAAGCATGGATAGTGCAGAATGAAGCAACAGGGGTGCAGAAAGAGACAAGAGAAGTGCAGAAAGAACCGAGTGAGGTGTAAAAAGAGGCAAGAGAGGTACAGGAAGAGGCAAGAGAGGTGCAGAAAGAGGCAGGAGAAGTGCATAAAGAGGCAAGATAATTGCTGAAAGAAGCAACAGATGTGTAGAAAGAAGCAAGGAATTGCAAAAATAGGCACATGAGATACAGACACAGGCAAGAAAGTTACACAAAGAGGTAATATGAGTGCAGAAAGAGACAACAGGGTTGCAGGAAGAAGCAAGACAGGTACAGAAAGAAGCATGGAAAGTGCAGAATGAAGCAACAGGGGTGCAGAAAGAGGCAAGAGAAGTGCAGAAAGAAGTAACTGAGGTACAGACGGAGGCAAGATAAGATTGGAGTCGACTGTGTCGTCAATCATTCAGATTGCTGGGATCCGGATATATGCTGCCCCCTGCTCTATAACCTTGATGTCTCCTGGCAGGACGAGGGAAGTTCAGCAGCCACACAGGGGAAAATTCCACACAACACGGTGAAAACAGAACAGGCGCAGCCACCCGTTAGCAAGCACATTTAGTGACGGGATACTACATGGAACTTACCAATCCTGTCCCAGTGTTACGTGTGGCTAATAAGACTCTATCTTGGGATTTAAGAGCACCCTCGCTGTGAGCTGACTGAGATTTACACAAGCTGGAAGAAGGCAACAAGCCGAAATGCGTCCTCGATAATAAATCTATCTGAATAGATCCCATGAGTGCAGTGTGTTTCTTTAAGCACGCGAGCTGTACATGTTACAATGGACCCACCTCCATAATAACTGCACCGGTCCAGAAGAGTGCCGCGTCCTTGGTGGATTTGGAGCAGTGTACTGAAACTACTAACGCTTGGCACCACCAGCGCAAGGCATTGTGGTCATTGGAGTCAACTGTGTCGTCAATCATTCAGATTGCTGGGATCCGGATATATGCCGCCCCCTGCTCCATAACCTTGATGTCTCCTGGCAGGACGAGGGAAGTTCCGCAGCCACACAGGGGAAAATTCCACACAACACAGGGAAAACAGAACAGGCGCAGCCACCCGTGAGCAAGCACATTTAGTGACGGGATATTACATGGAACTTACCAATCCTGTCCCGGTGTTACGTGTGGCTAATAAGACTCCATCTTGGGATTTAAGAGCACCTTCACTGTGAGCTGACTGCGATTTACACGAGCTGGAAGAAGGCAACAAGCCGAAACGCGTCCTTGATAATAAATCTATCTGAACAGAACCCGTGAGTGCAGTGTGTTTCTTTAAGCACGCGAGCTGTACATGTTACAATGGACCCACCTCCATGATTACTGCACCGGTCCAGAAGAGTGCCCCGTCCTTGGTGGAATTGGAGCAGTGTACTGAAACTACAAACACTTGGCACCACCAGCGCAAGGCATTGTGGTCATTGGAGTCGACTGTGTCGTCAATCATTCAGATTGCTAGGATCCGGATATATGCCGCCCCCTGCTCCATAACCTTGATGTCTCATGGCAGGACGAGGGAAGTTCAGCAGCCACACAGGGGAAAATTCCACAAAACACGGGGAAAACAGAACAGGCGCAGCCACCCGTGAGCAAGCACATTTAGTGACGGGATACTACATGGAACTTCCCAATCCTGTCCCTGTGTTACGTGTGGCTAATAAGACTCCATCTTGGGATTTAAGAGCACCCTCACTCTGAGCTGACTGCGATTTACACGAGCTGGAAGAAGGCAACAAGCCGAAACGCGTCCTCGATGATAAATCTATCTGAACAGATCCCGTGAGTGCAGTGTGTTTCTTTAAGCACGCGAGCTGTACATGTTACAATGGACCCACCTCCATGATAACTGCACCGGTCCAGAAGAGTGCCACGTCCTTGGTGGAATTGGAGCAGTGTACTGAAACTACTAACGGTTGGCACCACCAGTGCAAGGCATTTTGGTCATTTGAGTCGACTGTGTCGTCAATCATTCAGATTGCTGGGATCTGGATATATGCCGCCCCCTGCTCCATAACCTTGATGTCTCCTGGCAGGATGAGGGAAGTTCAGCAGCCACACAGGGGAAAATTCCAGACAACGGGGAAAACAGAACAGGCGCAGCCACCCGTGAGCAAGCACATTTTGTGACGGGATACTACATGGAACTTCCCAATCCTGTCCCAGTGTTACGTGTGGCTAATAAGACTCCATCTTGGGATTTAAGAGCACCCTCACTGTGAGCTGACTGCGATTTACACGAGCTGGAAGAAGGCAACAATCCGAAACGCGTCCTCGATAATAAATCTATCTGAACAGAACCCGTGAGTGCAGTGTGTTTCTTTAAGCACGTGAGCTGTACGTGTTACAATGGACCCACCTCCATGATAACTGCACCGGTCCAGAAGAGTGCCACGTCCTTGGTGGAATTGGAGCAGTGTACTGAAACTACTAACGCTTGGCACCACCAGCGCAAGGCATTTTGGTCATTGGAGTCGACTGTGTCGTCAATCATTCAGATTGCTGGGATCTGGATATATGCCGCCCCCTGATCCATAACCTTGATGTCTCCTGGCAGGATGAGGGAAGTTTAGCAGCCACACAGGGGAAAATTCCAGACAACGGGGAAAACAGAACAGGCGCAGCCACCCGTGAGCAAGCACATTTTGTGACGGGATACTACATGGAACTTACAAATCCTGTCCCGGTGTTACTTGTGGCTAATACGACTCCATCTTGGGATTTAAGAGCACCCTCACTGTGAGCTGACTGCGATTTACACAAGCTGGAAGAAGGCAACAAGCCGAAACGCGTCCTCGATAATAAATCTATCTGAACAGATCCCGTGAGTGCAGGGTGTTTCTTTAAGCACACGAGCTGTACATATATATATATATATATATATATATATATATATATATATATATATATATATATTTATATATATATATATATTACCTACTGGTGGTCGCCAGTAGGTAGTTATAGTTAGGTCCTAGTTTCCATTGGAAATCCGCAACATTCTATTTGGAATAACGTTGGTGCCGGTGGACGAACCTTCGTGAAATTCTCCAAGAAAATGACTTGCTCCGCTCCGCTCCTTCCCTGAAAGTTTGTGGTTGATCCGTCAAGCGGGGCCCGAGAAAAAAGGGGGGTCCCAAAACGTGTTTTCCCCATGCAATTTTCCATAGGTCCTTTAGCCAGGGCTACAGCCCGAACGGCTGAACGGAATTACACCAAATTTGGCAAAAAGGTAGAGTTCGGTTCGCAGATTACCCTTTTTGTTAAGTGGTGTAAATCCGTTCAGTAGTTCCTGAGAAAATCAAAAGTAAAATCATAGATATATATAAATAGGCGAGTACAGTGCGCGTACCTTCCCGAGCACCAGCTGAATGCTAATTGGCTGTAAACACTCCAAACCAGGAAGTGTTGGCAGCCATCTTGTGCCTCGGTAGAACCGAGTCACAAGAAAGCAGTGAAACAAACGTGCAAAACACGCAAAGGTGGCAGGGTAGAAACACCCTGACCCCCCTAGGCCTGCTCAGGGGGTACCACAAGGACCCTCAGGGCCAAAAATAATTTTTGGGCCCTGGGTGTGGCCCGGGTGAGGCCCCCCCTTGTTTACAACTCTCTGCAATGCAGTCCCCTGGCGCATACTGGAGGTTGCTGTTGGGCTAGTTGGTGCCCAGGGACCCCAGTATGCAAGGGGAATTAGTTGCCCCTCTGAAAAAACGCCAGGGGGCTGCGTTGCAAAGAGGTGTAAAAAGAGGCGTGGCCTCATTGCACCTCTCTGCAACGGAGCCCCCTGATGCATACTGGAGGTTCCTGGTGGGGTAGTTGGCCCCAAGGGACCCCCAGTATGTAAGGGGAATTAGTTCCCCCTCTGAAAAAGCACCAGGGGGCTGCGTTGCAGAGAGGTGTAAAAAGGGGCGTGGCTTCATTACACCTCTCTGCAACGCAGCCCCCTGGTGCATACTGGAGGTTCCTCGTGGGCTAGATGGCCCCCAGGTACCCCCAGTATGCAAGGGGAATTAGTTCCCCCTGTGCAAATGCGCCAGGAGGCTGCATTGCAGAGAGGTGTAAAAAGGGGCATGGCCTCAATACACCTCTCTGCAACGCAACCCCCTGGTGCATGCTGGATATTCCTGGTGGGCTAGTTGGCACCCAGGGACTCCCAGTATGCAAGAGGACTTAATCCCCCAATTTAGAACACGCTACAGGTCGCGTTTGCACAGTGGTGAAGGTAGGAGGCGGTGTTTGAGGTGATGTGAATGCAAACATGCTCTGTGGCGCGTTTTAAGTTGGGGAATTAATTCCCCAAGCTGAAACGTGCCACAGGGCGAGTTTACACACATGTTACCTCAGGCCCCGCCCCCTTCCTTCACTATTGTGCAAAATATTCCTGTAATATCAGCCGAACTACGAATTCCGATTTACTCACCTGTTATCACAGGAGACGTCAGTGCTGCATCTTTGAGCACACTACTGATCGTGAAAAGTAATTCTAACCATACTTACTGTAAGTTGAATTTCCTTCCATAGGCTAACATTGACTGGTTTCACTTGGAAATTTTTCAAAGTGTGAAGTTTTGGAACTTTAAATAATTCCTCTAAAATCAGCCGAACTACGAATTCGGATTTACTCACCAGTTCTCAGGAGAGACCTCAGTGCTGCATCTTTCAGCCCACTACTGATCCTGAAAAGTAATTGTAATCATAGTTACAGTAACTTGAATTTCCATCCATAGTCTAACATTGACTGGTTTCACTTGGAAATTTTTCGAAGTGTGGAGTTTTGGAACTTTAAAAAATTCCTCTAAAATCAGCCGAACTACGAATTCCGATTTACTCACCTGTTATCAGGAGAGACATCAGTGCGGCATCTTTCAGCCCACTACTGATCCTGAAAAGTAATTCTAACCATACTTACAGTAACTTGAATTTCCTTCCATAGGCTAACATTGACTGGTTTCACTTGGAAATTTTTTGAAGTGTGGAGTTTTGGAAGTCTAAAAAATTCCTCTAAAACCAGCCGAACTACAAATTCTGATTTACTCACCTGTTATCAGGAGAGACCTCAGTGCTGCATCTTTCAGCTCTCCACTATTCCTGAAAAGTAAATGTAACTGTACTTACCAGTATTTTGAATTTCCTTCCATAGGATATCATTGCCTGCTATATAAAATATATATCAATAAAAAAAAGTTTCAATTTCAATATTAAAAAAAAAAAAGTATTTTACATTTATATTAAAAATATGTACTGTAATTTAAAAATAAAATATCTAAAAATAAATACTTTAAAACAATGTAGTAAAGTAGTATAAAAAATCAATTAATACATTTAAAAATTATCATTAACAAAACCTTTGAAATTCACTAAAAAAACCATAGGTTTCAGCCACGTTATAGTTAGGAATTAGCATTCAAAAAACCTTAGAAATTCACTGAAAAAACCATAGGTTTCACACACGTTATAGTTAGCTGGACGTTTCACTCATACAAAACCATTGAAATTCCGCCGTTACAGTTAGTTCAGCTAACTAAAACTCGCGCTGGACATTTCACTCATACAAAACCATTGAAATTCCGCCGTTACAGTTAGATCAGCTAACAAAATACTCGCGCGCCCGCAATGCACTGCTGATGACGTCACATATTACATCACTCATGACATGGTCAGTGACATCACTCATGACATCACTGATGACATCTCAAATGACATCACTGATGACATCATCCTTGTGAAAGAGTGACAGACCTCCTCTCAGCGTAATATAACCTTTGATACACATCTTCAAAAATAGAAACTAAAATTTTCAAAAAAATGAAGATACCAATACCAGTTAGAACAACCTATTCAGTAATTCCAAAATCTACATACACATCCACTCATTCACCAACAGTTCTATATAGTCACTCATACATGTACTCACTCATCATATGTACTTATGCACCTATACATCCTGTTACACACCGATACTCATCCATACAGTTACTCACACACATACTCACACATGCAAATAAACTATCAAAGATCCATTTACTTGCATATACAGCTATACACACACCACTACACTTACTTTTACAGAAACGTACACATACTTACTCTCTTAAACAATCACTTATAGAAACACATACTTATTAATACAGGAACTCTTCCAATCTCTCACACGCTCACATATAATCACTTATATACATCAATACTCACATATAGTTGATTAAAACATATGTAGTTACTAATAAAGATACTATTGAGACAGTCATTCACTCACTAACACACCCATACACACACTCATCCACCCATACAGTCCTGCACACATGCTGTCTTCAAAACACATACAAAGAGTGAGTTACTCATTCATGCATGTATGCGCTAAGTAATACTCCCCACCGAACAATACAGACACTCGTACTGATACTCAAAAAGCCAACTAATAACTCATATAGACACTCATGTAGCTACTCACTAACCCATGCAGCCACTTATAGACATAATTAGACCCTGATACAGATATTTACATATTTAAACATTACTCGCTAATACATGTATTCACTAAGATACACTTAATAAGTCAGTTAAGCAATAATTTTTACAAAAATAATCATCCATTGAGACATTTATTTACCCATTTATTCTTCCATCAACCTTTAGATATACATATATAAAACATATTTATTTTTCAGAAAGACACACATTCACAAGGATGATGTCATCAGTGATGTCATTTGAGATGTCATCAGTGATGTCATGAATGATGTCACTGACCATGTCATAAGTGATGTAATATGTGACGTCATCAGCAGTGCATTGCGGGCGCACGACTTATAGTTAGCTGAACTAAATATAACGGGGGAATTTCAATGGTTTTGTATGAGTGAAATGTCCAGCTAACTATAACATGTGTGAAACCTACGTTTTTTTTAGTGAATATATATATAAATATATTCTGTGAGTTTGCCCAGCGCTAAGGTCGCACTCCTGCTGCAGAGAGCGAGAAGTCATTTATTGTATGTAACATATTTGTCAAAATGATTGAGCTTTTCTTTCAGAAAGTGGCGGGCTGAAAATAATAACAGCACAACAGAGTATAAGCTGTTCATAGGACATCCTACGACGTCATGGAAAGTAAGTTACTTTTGAGGAGTTCTGATTTCTGATTGGTTATGTTATATGGGTTTTTTAAACACAATCATTTTGATTGTGTTTTTTTTTCCCGTTGTTATATGATGAATACCTTCCAGTCACTGTTTTTAGTGAAATTTGATATATTCTGAGAACAGCAAAAATAAACCATTTAACATGTATAATTAATTCTGTACTTTTTGTATTTATGATATACATTTAGAACTGTGTAGGAGGCATGGAGAAACTGAGGCTTCTGTAAGTGTCAAGGGAGGTGAGTAATGTACATTGCTCTGTTGCATACAGTCCTCACCTTCTGCGTACTCTTGGATATGCTAGACTACATCTGTACAATGAGATACCTATGCTGAGGAAATACAGGTGATGTGATTGTTAAATGAGCAAAAATATTTGCACGTTTTTCAATTATATCACCTGTGTTTCCTAACATTACGAATCACATTGTGCAGATGAGGTTTAGGCCTGTCCAGGGAGACAGAGGAGGTCTGGCCTTGTTCGAGAGTGCAGTGGACATGACTCACTTCGTTGGTAGGCCTGCACATGTATTATCTCCTCTGTACTCTTCAACAAGCCTAAATTTAATCTGTAACTCTGAGTAGGCCTCACCTCAAACAAATCTCTGGATAGGCCACACCTTACCGGCATCCTGAAACAATCATTTAAAATGTTAGGGGCAGTTTTATGATGGCCGTGCGCCTCTTTTGCGCCGCCGTTGCATCACTGTTGTGACACAGCAGCAGTGCAAAAGATGCACCATGTTGCAAGATAGGCCTCACTTCATCTGCAACAAGATACCGTCAGTTTAAAATGTATATATTTAGGACTGTGTAGGGGGCATGGAGAAGCAGAGGCTTCTGTAAGTGTCAAAGTTGTTGCATACAGTGCTCACCTTCTGCGTAGTCTTTCATATGCTAGACTACATCTGCACAATGAGATACCTAAGCAAAGGAAACACAGGTGATGTGATTGTGGAATGAGCAAAAAAAATTGAACGTTTTTCAATTACATTACCTGTGTTTCCTAACATTATGAATCACATTGTGTAGATGCCTCACTCAGTCTGTATCTGACACTCTTTCCTTCACTTCCTCTGTCTCCTCTCTCCCTCACTCTCTTTTCCTTATTCACCCTTTCCTTATATAGTTTACCTTACTCACTTTCTTTTAGTAGCTTACACAACTTCAATTTAGTTTTCTCTTCTATCCGTCTTTTCTGTCACTGAAAGTATCTTCTTTTTTTTTTCTCTTAGTAATTTACTCTATTTCAATTTCTTTTTGTCTCTGACTGTCTATCACCGTTTCTTTCTCTTTTTTTTCTGCATGTTTATCTCTAACTTTATTTCTTTGTAAAATTGGATGATTGTCAATCTTTTCCCTTGTCTTTTCTAATTTTTAAATACATGTTTTAATATTTTTCAAAGTTTTGTTCTTTCTTTCACAGATTGAAAGTATAAAAATAACAAGTGACTAAGTTAACGACAATTATAAGGTAAATGTTTTGTACTCTTTTCGTTACATTTCTATCACATTTAACTTCTATTAGTTCCACTGCTTCATTTCTTTAACCCTCAGTTTCCTGCCTTTGCTACTTCCCTCATTCCTTTCTCTATTACTTACTTACTCTACTCCTTCCACTCCTTTTCTCAGTCCCTCTGTTCTCATAGTCCCTCACTCCTGTTCACTCACTCCGTCTCTATTACTCTCATTGTCTCTGACTGATCACTCTTTCACTACTTGTTCATTATGCTTTCTCCCTGTAGTTCAAGCACACTAAGGGGCATATTATCAACACAGGCGATAAAATTATCGCTGCTTTTATCGGCAGAAAACTGCCGCAAAAGCGGCTTTACCGGCAGTTTTCTGCCGCAAAAGCGGCTTTAGCGGCAGTTTTCTGCCGATAAAAGCAGCGATAATTTTATCGCCTGTGTTGATAATATGCCCCTATGTTATTTACATTTCTTTGCTGTTTCAATCATTCCTTTTCTGTCACTTCTTCTTTTCTGCTTTCTGTTTTTTCTCTCTGTTATTCCACATGTTTTAACCTTAGTCGCTATCATACATCTTGTTTTATTCCTATTTACTTTTGCTCACTGTTTTCTTAACACTTTCCCTCAGGCTTGTTCTTTTAGTCCAGTTCTATCGCTACCTCTTATTCCACATCCTTTACTATTTTTTTTCTTATTTTGAACATTCACTCACATTCTCTAAGAAACTCTTGTTTATTATTCTTCTACTCTCTTTTTTTTCTTTCACTTCCTTATCTATTTTGTTTTTCACAATTATACCCTCTTCCATCTTTTCTTCGGTAAATAGATCTATTAAACAGTATCTCTGTGTTACTCCCTCTAGCTGTCCTTCTTTTAACATTACTCTGTTTCCTTCCCTTATACTTATTGTTCTTTTTAAAAAAATAAAATAAATTCTGGTTCGATTCCGGTTCGCGTACCGGCGTGCGAACCGGGAAGCGAATCAAAAGAAATAGAGGTTGCCAGAGTGCTAAACATTCTAGCATTTTTTTATAAAGGGGAGGTAGTTCTGAAGAGAACTTTTTTTTTAATTATTTTTGTTGTTTTATATTTTTTTTATTTTTTTTCTGAACATTTATTTACTTTTTTTTTATTTTTTGAACGATTTAAAAAAAAATGTGTTTTTTTTGAGGGGGAACAACAAAAAACAGGCATTAGAAAGGGCTCAACAGGAGCAAAGAAAAAAATTATTTTTTGGGGCGTTTTGAGCACTTGTGGTTTTCAAATGCTCTGTTTATCAAATTGATACTCATATTTGCACATGAGAGTAGGTCACCACAATAAAGGCACACTATCTTCATGTGCACAAAATTCTGTTGGATGTTTGGGACCGTTTCCCTCGCCTCTGGTCCCGACAGAGTTACCTGTGCCGATGTACTGGCCACAGGAGTTGGTGGGTTGTCTTGGAGGTGACGCATCTCTGCAACGCTGTAATTCAGCGGATGCCACCTCTGCATATGACGGTGCATAGTATAGTTACCATAACTATACTTTTTGTCTTTACCTCTAGATAAAACATCTTTACAAATGAGGCATGTCACATGTCGGGCATTCACTTTTTTTTGGCCTCGAGGAAAAGAATAAAACTGCCAAATAAAACTGTCTTTGTGGTGGGATTTCTGGGGCTCTTCACGTAAGAACTGCCTCCTCTCTACTTACTCTTCCTCTTCTTCTTCCTCTTCCTCCTCTGGGTTGGGAAGGAACTGTGGAGGTGGTCCTTCCTTTCTGGGTGGTTTTGGTGGTGGTGGGTGTCCACCAGCTGCAGCTACTACAGATGCCATTATTTTAATAAGCAAAAACAGGTCTTCCTCTCACAAAGATGAAAGTCAGAGTGAGGAAAGAAGGTGGGGGCTTTTATCATTTGGGAAAAAAAAATGTTCTAAACCAATGAAAAGTGTTATTTTTAGGTCACATGACCTAGCCTTACATCATTAGGAAACCAAAAGTGAAATGAACCAATAGAAAGTTTTATTAACAAGTCACATGACCTGTTACGCTTACGTTACGAGCTCCGCGCCGCGCCCCGGATCGCTTCCGGGGAGCTGCGCTTCGCGCCTCGGTTCGCGCTCCGGAGCACTTCCGGGTGTGCTAACGCGGCGCGTTATAAGACTCATTACGCGGCAACGCGATACGTCGCGCTTACGCGATGCGTCACGATGTTGTTTTCTAACGCGGCAGTTGCGCTAACGGAACGTTTACCGGTTCGCGGCACCAAATTAAGCTAACGGGAAGCTACCCGGTGCGCGGACCGGTAGCGAAACAAAAAAAAAATATATATATATATACATAAAAAAATTATATTAAAAACATATAAAATATATTTTTCGATTTAAAGAAGAATACATTTTAAAGCTTTAGATATTTGCTATTAAAAAACCATTGAAATTCACTGAAAAAACCATAGGTTATAGACCATATATAGTTAGGAATTAGCATTTACAAAACCTTGAAAATTCACTGAAAAAACCATAGGTTATAGACCATATATAGTTAGGAATTAGCATTTACAAAACCTTATTTTACTCACACAAAACCATTGAAATTCGCATATATAGTTAGTTGCACTAACTATATATCGCGCACCCGCAATCCACTGCTGATCATGTCACATATTACATCATTCATGACATGGTCAGTGACATCACTGATGACATCACTGATGACATCTCAAATGACATCACTGATGACATCACTGATGACATCTCAAATGACATCACTGATGACATCACTGATGACAACATCCAGTGACTGTGTATTTCTGTAAAGTTAAAATATGTCTTACATATTGAAGAATGAGTGGATGTATAAGTGTCTGGATGAAGGTTTTAGTAGGTGCATGACTGACTGTATGAGTGAATGATTAAATGTGTCTCACTGAGTGCATGGGTTTGTGACTAAAGTGTCTTAATTTGTCCATCATTATGTCTGTTGTTCTATAAAATGCTGCATGTGTTGATCAGTAGCTATATGAGTAACTATATGCGTTATTGATTGGTTGCCCAAGTATTTGTATGGGAGACTGAGTGTGTGTGTGGGTGGCTGGGAGGTGTATGACTCTGTGCATAGATGTGTGAGCAGTTGATTCACTAGATGTATGGGTTCAAAAGTGCATGTGGAAACAGCTGTATGGGCAGTTGACTGTGTGCATGAGTGTATTGGTGAGTGAATGGATATCTCAGTGCTACATGTCAAAGTAAATACATATGTAAAACACAGTACATGTGGGAGTTGACATATATAAATAACTGTGCATAAGAGCTACTGAATGTGTGAGTGGCTGTATGGATCATTGTGAACTTGTATCAGGGATTGTATAAGAGAGTAAATATGTGTTAGTATATGTTTGAATAAGTAAGGTGTGTATAACTTGTTGAGAAAATGGAGGTGTGATTGATTCTTTGCATGACTGAATAGGTGTGTGAGTAACTCCATGGATGAGTGACAGTCTGTGAGTGTCTGTTTACACTGAGTGTATCTAAGGTTATATTAGAGTCTGAAGAGGTTCATCATATTATCACATGAATAATGTCATCAGTGATGTGCTCAGTAATGTCATCACTGATGTCATTTGAGATGTCATCAGTGATGTCATCAGTGATGTCATTTGAGATGTCATCAGTGATGTCATCCGTGATGTCACTGACCATGTCATGAATGATGTAATATGTGACATGATCAGGAGTGGATTGCGGGTGCGAGATATATAGTTAGTGCAACTAACTATATATGCGAATTTCAATGGTTTTGTGTGAGTAAAATAAGGTTTTGTAAATGCTAATTCCTAACTATATATGGTCTATAACCTATGGTTTTTTCAGTGAATTTTCAAGGTTTTGTAAATGCTAATTCCTAACTATATATGGTCTATAACCTATGGTTTTTTCAGTGAATATATATATATTTAGGATTGGCTACCATAGGAAATCCGCAACATTCTATTGGGAATAACTTTGGCGCCAGTTGAGGAATTTGCGTGTAATTTTCCAAAATTTTGGCCAGCTCCGCTGCGCTCCTTCCCTGGAAGTTTCGGGGAGATTCGTGAAGTGGGGGCTGAGACAAAAGGGGGGGTCCCAAAACGTGTTTTCCCCATGTTAATTTCCATAGGACAGTCTGACGAGTCTACAGCCCGAACCGCTGAACGGAATTACACCAAACTTGGGAATAGTATAGGGACTGGTACGCAGATGTGCCTTTGCTATGTTTGGTGAAAATTGCTCCAGTAGATTTTATGAAAATTAACTTAAAAAACACATATATATCTATAGCAGCTCACCGTAAGCTTACTCCTAAGCTTACCGGTACGCGTACCATACGCGTACGTACGCGTACGTGCGCGTACCTCTACGTGCACGAGCTGCATGATGATTGGCTGTCACTGTCTGTCAACACTCTAAAACAGAAATTGTGGGCAGCCATCTTGTGCCTCGGTAGAGTGAGGTACAGGAAAGCAGAAAAACAAATGTGTAGAACTCAAAAAGGGGTCAGGGTAGAAGCACCCTGACCCCTTAGGCCTGCTCAGGGGGTCCCACAAGGACCCCCAAGGCAAAAAATAACTTTAAACATTTTTTTATTTTTTTATTTTTGCCTTGCGGGTCCTTGTGGGACCCCCTGAGCAGGCCTGGGGGTCAGGGTGCTTCTACTCTGGCCCCTTTGCGAGTTTCACACCTTTGTTTCACTGCTTTCTTGTGCCTTGGTTCTAACAAGGCACAAGATGGTTGCCAACACTTCCTGGTTTGGAGTGTTGACAGACAGTGGCAGCCAATCATCATGCTTTCCCGAGAAAGCTGCATGGTCATTGGCTGTCAACACTTCTAACCAGGAAGTGTTGGCATCCATCTTGTGCTAATGTTGACAGACAGTGACAGCCAATCAGCATGCCTTCCCGAGAAAGCTGCATGCTCATTGGCTGTCAACACTTCTAACCAGGAAGTGTTGGCATCCATCTTGGGTCTTAGTAGACTGAGGCACAAGAAAGCAGAAAAACAAATGTGTAGAACACAGAAAGGGGGCAGTGTAGAAACACCCTGACCCCCTAGGGCTGCTCAGGTGGTCCCACTAGGATATTAATATATTTAAACTTTATCCGCTAATAGAATTAGCATTTAAAAAACCTTGCAAATTCACTGAAAAAACTATAGGTTTAAGGCCTTTTATAGTTAGAAATTAGCATTTAAAAAACCTTTGAAATTCACTGAAAAAACCATAGGTTTCAGGACTTATATAGTTAGGAATTAGCATTAAAAAAACGTTTGAATATATAAAAACGTTATCCACTAATAAAATTAGAATTTAAAAAACCTTGCGAATTCAATGAAAAAACCATAGGTTTCAGGCCTTATATAGTTAGGAATTAGCATTTAAAAAACCTTTGAAATTCACTGAAAAAACCATAGGTTTCAGGCCTTTTATAGTTAGGAATTAGCATTAAAAAAACTTGCAAATTCACTGAAAAAACCATAGGTTTCAGGCCTTATATAGTTAGGAATTGGCATATAAAAACCCTTTGAAATTCAATGAAAAAACCATAGGTTTCAGGCCTTATATAGTTAGGAATTAGCATTTAAAAAACCTTTGAAATTCACTCAATAAACTATAAGTTTTAGGGGTGTTTTAGTTAGCTGGACATTTCACTCATACAAAACCATTGAACCAACTATATTTCGCGCACCCGCAATCCACTGCTGATGATGTCACATATTACATCATTCATGACATGGTCAGTGACATAACTGATGACATCTCAAATGACATCACTGATGACATCACTGATGACATCATCCTGTGAATGTGGTTTGCTTCGTTATTTAAATATGCATTATATAGAGCAATTTGCATTGAGGAATGAGTGGATATATAAAAATAAAATTTGGATGGAGGATTTAGTAGCAATGTAATTGCCTGTTTACTTTAACAATGTATAGTGTCTCACTAAATATAGTGGATAGTGACTAAACTGTGTGAATATCTGTATCACTTTGTCAGTTGTTGTGTAAGCTGGTTCTCCAGTTGGTTACTAGCTATGTGAAAGTCTATATTACTTATTAATTAGTTACCTGAGTATTTGTATTGGAGAGTGAATGTGTGTGTGGTTTGGTGGGGGGTGTGTGAGTGCCCAAAGATGTGTGAACTGTTGGTTCAGTAGATATATGAAGTTAAAACTACATGTTATAATAGTTGTTTGGGTGAGTGAATATCTTTATAGGAGTGGTGATGAGCAAATATATTTCTCTTTGGTGCATGTCCAACAAAGTAGAAAAATAAAAGGCAGTGTATATGTCAGTTTATATGTCAGTTTTTGTATATAAATAAGTATTCATAAGACTCAATGATTCTGTAAGTGACCATATGGATGACTGTATACTTGTAATAATTATTTTATAATACAGTAAGTATGACTTACTATGTCAATGAATAGATGAAGTGGTGTTTGTATAAGTGTGTAGCTAAGTAAGTATGTAAGTATGATCCATTGTTAGCATAAGTGAGTAGGATAACTTCATATTTTAATAGGTTGTGTGCTGGTGTGTAATGACGATATAGGTGTATAAGTATTTTTGATATTGTTCTATTTTTCATTGACAGCATCTATGATTGAATCTACAGGTAAGTGATTAGATGTGTGTATACATCTAAGAATCACTGAGTGGGTTTTTCGATACTTGTACTGCTGTGTCAATGGATTCAAATATGGCACTCTGTATTTTACAAAGAGTGATGAAAGATTTTACTAGTGTATGAAAAGGTGTATGTGAATTTCATGTGGATGATGTCATCAGTGATGTCATCAGTGATGTCATTTGAGATGTCATCAGTGATGTCACTGACCATGTCATGAATGATGTAATATGTGACATCATCAGCATTGGATTGCGGGTGCGCGAAATATAGTTAGTCCAACTAACTATATAGGAGCAATTTCAATGGTTTTATATGAGTGAAATGTCCAGCAAACTATAACACCCCTAAAACTTATAGTTTATTGAGTGAATTTCAAAGGTTTTTTAAATGCTAATTCCTAACTATATAAGGCCTGAAACCTATGTTTTTTTAGTGAATATATATATATATATATATATATATATATATATATATATATATATATATATATATATATATATATATATATATATATTCACTAAAAAAACATAGGTTTCACACCAGTTATAGTTAGCAGAACATTTTACTCATACAAAACCATTGAAATTCCCACATTATAGTTAGTTGGACTCACTATAACTCGCGCGCCCGCAATCCACTGCTGATGATGTCACATATTACATCATTCATGACATGGTCAGTGACATCACTGATGGCCTCACTGATGACATCTCAAATGACATCACTGATGACATCTCAAATGACATCACTGATGATATCACTGATGACATCATCCAGTGTCTGTGTGTTTCTGTAAAGTTTAAATATGTTTTACATATTGAAGAATGAGTGGATGTTTAAGTGTGTGGAGGTGCGTGACTGACTGTATGAGTGAGTGATTAAATGTGTCTTACTGAATGCATGGGTTAGTGACTAAACTGTCTGAATGTGTGCATCATTATGTCTGTTGTTGTGTAAGCAGCTGCATGTGTTGATCAGTAGCTGTATGAGTGGCTATATGAGTTATTGATTGGTTGCTCAAGTGTTTGTATGTGAGGCTGCGTGTGTGTGTGGGTGGCTAGGAGGTGTGTGACTCTGTGCATACATGTATGAGCAGTTGATTCACTTGGTGTATGGTTTCAAGAGTGCAAGTGAAAACAACTGTATTGGCGGTTGACTGTGTGCATAGGTGTGTGGGTGAGTGAATGGATATCTCAGTGCTACATATCCAAGTAAGTACATATGTAAAATACAGTGCATGTGAGAGTTGGCATATATAAATGACTATACATGAGAGCCTGTGATTGCATAAGTGACTGTATCTATCAATGTGTACTTGTATCAGTGATTGTAAAAGAGGGTAAGTATGTGTTAGTCTATGTTTGAATAAGTAAGGTTTTGTGTGTATAGCTGTATAGATGAGAAAATGGGAGTGTGATTGATTCTTTGCATGACTGACTAGGTGTGTGAGTATCTCCATGGATGAGTGCCAGTGTGTGAGTGTCTGTATAGGTGTATGAGTACATATGATAGTATTGTATTGATGAGTCTTAGTATGTATGAGGGTTGTATGTGTGAATGAGTGGATGTGTGTGTAGACCTACGAATCAGTGACTGCGTATGTAGTTACTGATATTGTTGTGTCAATGGTTTCAGGAATGGTAGTTTGTATTTATCACTTGGTGTATCAAAGGTTAGATTAAAGTGTGAGCAGGTGCATCGAATTGTCACATGGATGATGTCATCAGTGATGTCATCAGGGATGTCATTTGAGATGTCATCAGTGATGTCATTTGAGATGTCATCAGTGATGTCATCAGTGATGTCACTGACCATGTCATGAATGATGTAATATGTGACATCACCAGCAGTGGTTTGCTGGCGCCTGAGTTATAGTGAGTCCAACTAACTATAACGTGGGAATTTCAATGGTTTTGTATGAGTAAAATGTTTTGCTAACTATAACTGGTGTGAAACCTATGTTTTTTTCAGTGAATTTCAAAGGTTTTTTAAATGCTAATTCCTAACTATAACAATTGTGAAACCTATGGTTTTTTGAGTGAATTTCAAAGGCTTTTAAATGCTAATTCCTAACTATAACGATTGTGAAACCTATGGTTTTTTCAGTGAATTTCAAAGGTTGTTTAAAAGCTAATTCCTTGCTATATAGAGTTTGTAACCTACGATTTTTAAAGTGAATTATTAAGTTTTTTTAGTAGCTTTTTTTTATAACTATTAATTATTATATTTTTTATATATTTTTTTTCCTATAATAAATTTTTCAATGTATTTGTCATGTGTTTTTTTTTTATCATTTTGCCTCGGAGCACTCAGGGTGCGCGCACCGGTAAGCGCACCCGAGAGTGTAAGCAGTGTGACGAACTGCTTTGTTACGGAGAGCAGAGTATTCTGCTAATCGTACGAAAAAGGGAAGAACATCGCGGCCCTCCTCAGCCCTAATTTTTCCACTTTTTTTTGCTCCTCTTGAGCAGTTTGGCATTCCCTATTTTTGTTTTTGTTCTGAAAAAAATACAATTTTTTTTTTAAAACGTTCGGAAAAAGTAAGAAAAAATTTTTTTAAAAGAAGAAAAAAAACAGTTTTTAGAACTACCTCCAATTCTCCAAAAAGAGCTGTATTCTTTACAAATTCAAAAGGAGTGAGTAAAGTTGAGTGCAGTGAGAGAGGAAAGGAAAATGAGTGAGGGAGCAAAGAAAGGGACGAGAGGGGAAGAGAAGTGAAAGAGTGGGATTGAAAGAAGGTGAGTGTGGGAGGTGAGTGAGGGGAAGGGGAGTGAACAAGGGGAATGAGGATAAGTGAGGAAAGCGGAGTAAGGGAACGGGGATGAGGAAGGGTAAGAGAAGAGCAGTGAGGTTGAGGAAAGAGTGGTGATAGAGAGTAGATAAAGACAAGTGAGCGTGAGGCAAGGGGAGTGAGGGAGTGAGGAGACAGAGGAAGTGAAGGAAAGAGTGAGAGAAGAGGACTGAGTGAGGGAGCAAAGAAAGATAAGTGACAGAGTGTGGCTGAGTTATAGTGAGTGAGCGTAACAGAAGAGGACTGAGAGACTAAGAGGACGGAGAGAATGGGGGTAACAGAGAGAGAGTGACGGAAGGGGAGTGAGAAAGTAAGAGGACAGAGGGATTGAGAGAAGGAGTTATTGAAGTGGAGTAAGGAGAGTAATGAGGCTAACAGAGAGAGAATGAGGGAAGTGTAGAAGTAAGAGGACAAAGAGAGTAAGAGAAGGAGTTGGTGAAGTGGAGTAAGGAGAGTAACAGAAGGGAAAAGAGTGAAGCAGCGAAGGAAGGAAAGAGACAGGAAGGGAAGTAAAACAGGAGAGCTGAAAGAAAGTGAGTGTGGGAATGTGGCTGAGTTATAGGGAGTGAGCGTGACAGAAGAGGAGTGAGTGACTAAGAGGACGGAGAGAATGAGGCTAACAGAGAGAGAATGCGGGAAGGGAATTGTAGAAGTAAGAGGACAGAGGGTGTAAGAGAAGGAGTTAGTGAAGTGGAGTAAGGATAGTAAGGGAAGGGAAAAGAGTAAAGGAGCGAAGGAAGGGGAGAAAGGAAGGGAAATGAAGGAGAAGGTCTGAAAGAAGGTGAGTGTGGGAGGAGAGTGAGGAAAAGGGGAGTAAACATGGGGATTGAGAATAAGTGAGAGAAGCGCAGGTAGGGAATGGGCGTGTGGTTGGGTGAGAGAAGAATAGTGAGGTTAAAGAAAAGAGTGTTGAGAAACTAAATTTTGTATGTCAAACTTACCTTATAAGTAATGTAAACTTAATTACATATTTTCAGTAAATGTAATATCTCTGAAAAAAGAAAAAAAAATAAGTTATAATATTTAGAATATATATTTCATAATCCAAGAGAGAAAGCAGGAGATTAAAAGTCATAAAAGGGTAGTTAGAGATAAAGTAGGAGTGAAGGACTCATAAAGGAAAACAAAGGAATGGTGAAGGTCAGAGAGAGTGAAAAAGAAATAGAGGGAGAGCAAATTACTAAGAGGATAATGACATGGATACATTCAGTGACAGAGAACAAGAGAAGGAGAGAGAAATGAAGTGAAAGTGAGTAAGATACTAAAGGAATGTGCATTAGGAAAACTAAAGATAGAAAGGGGAGTAAAGAAAGGGGAGTGAGTGACAGGGAAGCAGGAGTGAGTGATGGTGGATTCATGACATCGAGGGATGGAAGGTGAGTGAGGGTTAATGTACGGTCGTAAGGCAGTGAGGGGATAATGGGAGTGAGGGTAACAGAGAGGGAGTGAGGGAAGACAAGTGAGAATATGAGAGAATAGAGGGAGTGAGAAAAAGAATAAGTAAAGGGGAGTTAGGTGAGTGAGGGAAGGGGAATGACTGAGGGAGCAAAGGAAGGAAAGAAGGGGAAGAGAAGTGAAGCAAAGGGACTGGGAAAAGGTGAGTGCTTAAGGAGAGAAAGAGGAAGGGGAGATAAAGATGATGAATGAGGATAACTGAGGGAACCGGAGTAAGGGAACAAGGGTGAGGGAGGGTGAGTGAAGAGCAGTGAGGTTGAGGAAAGAGGGAAGATAGAGGGAGGATGAAGGCAAGTGCGCATGAGACAAGGGGAGTGAAGGAGTGAGGACATAGAGGTAGTGAAAGAAAGAGAGACAGAAAGGGACTGAGTGAGAGAGCAAAGAAAGGTAAGTGAAGGAGTGTGGGTGAGTTATAGGGAGTACGCGTGACAGAAGAGGAGTGAGAGAGTAAGGGGACGGAGGTAGTGAAGCTAAGAGAGAGGGAGTGAGAGAAGGAGAATAAGGATATGACAGGACAGAGGTAGTGAGAGAAAGAGTGAGTGAAGTGGATTAAGGTGAGTGAGGTAAGGGAAATGAGTGAGTGAGCGAATGAAGGGAATAGAGGGGAAGAGGACTGAAGCATAGGTAGTGAGAGAAGGTGAGTGGGGGATGAAAGTAAAGGGAAAGGGAGAGAAAGATAGGGAATGAGGGTTAGTGAGGGAACCAGACTAAGAGAATGAGAGTGAAAGAATGACAGAGAGCATGAGTAAAGACGGATGAAAAAGGGTGGATAAAAGTGAGTGAGGGTAAGACAAAGGGAGTGAGGAAGTGAGGGGATAGAGGTACTGAAGGAAAGAGTGACAGAAAGGGACTGAGTGAGGGAGCAGAGAAAGATAAGTGAGGGAGTGTGGCTGAGTTATAGGAAGTGAGCGTGACAGAAGAGGAGTGAGAGACTAAGAGGACAGAGAGAATGGGGGTAAGAGAGAGAGACTGAGGGAAGGGGAGTGAGGAAGTAAGACGACAGAGGGAGTGAGAGAAGGAGTTAGTGAAGTGGAGTAAGGAGAGTAACGGAAGGGGAAAGAGAGAAGGAGCAAAGGAAGAGAAGAGAGAGGAAGGGAAGTGAAACAGGAGATCTGAAAGAAAGTGAGTGTGGGAGTGTGGCTGAGTTATAGGAACTGAGGGAACCGGAGTAAGTTAACAAGGGTGAGGGAGGGTGAGTGAAGGGCAGTGAGGTTGAGGAAAGAGGGAAGTTAGAGGGAGGATAAAGGCAAGTGAGCATGAGACAAGGGGAGTGAAGGAGTGAGGGCATGGAGGTAGTGAAAGAAAGAGAGACAGAAAGGGACTGAGTGAGAGAGCAAATAAAAGGTAAGTGAGGGAGTGTGGGTGAGTTATAGGGAGTGAGCGAGACAAAAGTTAAGTGAGAGACTGAAGGGACGGAGAAAGTAAGGCTAAAAGAGAGGGACTGAGGGAAGGGGACTGAGGAAGTGAGAGGACAGAGGGAGTGACTTAAGGAATGAGAGAATTTGAGTAAGGTGAGTAAAGGAAGAAGAATGAGTGAGGGAGCAAAGGAAAGAAAGAGAGGGGAAGGGAAGTGAAGAAGGGAGACTGAAAGAAGTTGAGTGTGAGAGGGAAGTTAGGGAAAGGGCAGTAAACATGAGGAATGAAAATAACTTTGGGAAGTGGAGTAAGGGAACGGGGGTGAAGTAGACTGAAAGAAGGGCAGTGAGTTTGAGGAAAGAGGAGTGATAGATGGTGGATAAAGGCAAGTGATTGTAAGACAAGGGGACTGAGGGAGTGAGGACATAGAGGTAGTGAAGGAAAGAGTGAGAGAAAAGGACTAAGTAAGGGAGCAAAGAAAGGTAAGTGAGGGAGTGTGGGTGAATTATAGGGAGTGAGCGTGATAGAAGAGGAGTGAGAGAGTGAGGGGACCGAGAGAGTGAGGGTAAGAGAGAGGGAGTGAGGGAAGGGGAGTGAGGATGTGAGAGGACAGAGGGAGTGAGAGAAGGAGTGAGTGAAGTGGAGTAAGGTTAGTGAGAGAACGGGAATTATTCAGGCAGCAAAGAAAGGAAAGAAGGGGAGGGGGAGTGAAGTCGAGTGACTAAGAGCTGGAAAGTGGTGGATGGGAGAGAGGGAAAGGGCAGTAAAGAAATGGGGAATGAGGATAAGTGAGGGAAGTGGAAGAAGGAAAGGGAGGTGAGGGAGAGTGAGTTAAGAGGAGTGATAGAGGGTGGAAAAAGGTGAATGAGCATAAGACAGGGGGATAATAATATATATTTGATATTACAAAATACAAAATAATTTGTACAACATGTTATATGGTTTATTTTTGCTGTTCTCAGACTATATTGAATTTCACTTAAAACAGTGACTTCAATACTACTCATCATATGACAGCAGGCAAAAAAAACACAATCAAAATGATTGTGTTTAAAAAACCCATACAACGTTTCAATAAATAATTTCAAATTTAGAAAAAACTAAAGTGACTTTTGATCCACGGACTTTTCCAAGATGCCAAATAGTATATGGAAAGTCCTTTTCTTTGGAAATTACTCAAAAGTATTCTTAATCTCCCATTTACCCGAGTTTATGAAATAAAAGCTCCAACATCTTTTACATTATGAAACAATAGTTTTATTTCAAACCCCTCGCTTACTTTTGATTAATATTTCCTACAATACTCACATCACACACTACGTGATACACTTATACTACCTCTATGACAACTACATGTTTTTTATTATCTTCATCACTCTCACTCGAAAAGTAATTTTGAACAACAAACTAAATTTTATTAACTGCTCAAATCTTCATAGGCCAATTACCTTCCCTAAAATTACGGTTGTAAGTACACTAGGTAAGAATTTTGTAAGTCAGAAGGCAAACGTTGTTTGAAAGTCAATTGAGTATCATTACAATTACTCCAGCCTTTTTGACATTTTAAATAAGCTGTGTAATGTCCTGATGTTGTTGAAGGACCATCATGGTAAATAATTGCTGCAGTTGCAAAGGTTCTTCCTGAAATTGATAATTGAGAAGCCACGAAATTTTTAATTAAAGTTGTCAATTTAGTTTCATCGGGTCTACATCGTTGGAACATTAAAATTACATGCTGTCCATATCTTTGCATAAATAATGTTGATAGCATTGCAGATTTACATCAAGTACAGACCATGTTTTGATTTGCTTCTCTAACTAGATTATTAAAAGACATTGATTTGCAGTCTGGTAAAGTCAAATTTATAAATCTTTCAGTGTCTATTGTAGTACTACCTGAAAAGGAACAATTGTCGCAGTCATGTTGCCATTTATAAGAAAGGCCAAAAAAGATTTTCTACATCTACACCTTCATCTTGCAATACAACAAGCATATACATTAGAAATTCCTGACAATCGTGCTGAATATTCTGTGAAAATTGATTTAGACCAGAACATATGTCTAAAACATTTCGAATTTCAGAAACACTTTGGGGCATATTACCAACCAATAGAGATAATTTTTGTCTCTAACTTGTTTAGAGACAAAAATTATCGCCGCAAATCGGCAATTTTTATCGCAGATAAATCTTGCTATTAGCAAGGTTTATCGCAAATGCGATAAAAAACGGCCGCAATGCATGAATATCGCTGAAAAGTCAGCGATATTCATGCATTATCGAGCAAATGCTCTTAGCCATGTTATCCACCTCCCATTTGATAACATGGCTAAGAACTGCTCCTGGGTAGGTGTTAGCTTTTGGAGATATTCGCGCTTAGCGCGAATATCTCCAAAAGTTGGTAATAGGAGATAGCGATGTTAGCGACTGTTTCCAGTCGCTAACATCTTGGCACGCCCACTTTGCATGTCATTAGTGATAAATATCACTGACATGCAAAGCGGGGCCCAAGATGGTCACTATCTCCTATTAGCTGTTGCTAACTGGTGTTAGCGACAGCTTGGTAATAGGGAGATAATTTTATCTCCGCTTTCTTGGCTTTTAAAGCCAAAAAAGCGGAGATAAAGCCCCTTGATAATATGCCCCCTAGTATTTTTGTTCTATCACTGCTACATTTCTCAAACACAGAATTTGACAAACAACAAACTCTTTGATCTCGATTTTCAGCACTCTGTTCTTGTACAGTTTGGAGAAAAAAAAACATTAACCACTACATTAGCATAGCAGTTGATACCAGAACTGTTTTCAAACTGAAATCCAACAACATCTTTAACTGAATCCTTTCCTTTCTGCTTACAATTACTGGTTCATCTACTTTTTTTCTTTTTGTTACAACTTCACTACAATTTTTCTAATTTCTTCTTTTTCGGCCTACCACACGCTTTTCAAATAGAGGATATTGAGGTAAATTTGGAGAATATTCTCTTCTTAACCTATTATATTCTTTTACACAATTTAGATCTGCATTAATCTTTGTCTCATCAAAATCAATCAAGTACAATCCAGATAAAGTTCTGACTCGAGATAAAGCAACATGTGCCATACCCTCGTTGAACACAGAACTTCCAATATTCACCAAAGCACTATCTACACTTAACACTATCAATGCTACAGCAATTCATCCTCTGTGCTGCAGATCCTTATTTCCCATTGTTCATGACGAGCTCAGCTCGTCATGAGCACACAAGCAGTGTACTGCATGAGGAGCTGAGCTCGTCACGAGCATGGAAGGGGTTAAACCTTGAGATTTATGAATAGTCACTGCATATGCCAAAGAAACAGGAAACTGTTTTCTGCGGACATATAAATCTTTCACAAGCAAAAATCGTGCAGAACAACAACTGATTTGTTGTACTTTTTCAATACCATCAAATTTTATTTTTATAAAATTCAATTCCATCTCTATTTCGGTAATTCACAAAATCAACAACATGACCCATTGCTCCATTTACTAAACCTCTTTCCACATGTAAATTACGTCGTAAGTTTTAGATATTGTCTTCTCTAAAGAATCCAATTTTGATTTCAACTTTTCTGACAAAATAATAGTTGCTCCTTCATGTTCTATTTTATCAATAGCTTCCAGTTTCACAATCTCTTGATTTTCCAACTTTAACACTTTGTTGTTGAAGATTGAAAATTCTTGCAGAGTTGGCATCAAGCATATGACAGATTTGTTTTCAGGAATTTTCTTAAAAATATTCTCTGGGAAAATGTTTTCATTTGTAAACAAATTTGAAATGCATGTAAAGCTGCTTTCCCATGCTCACGTACCTTTCCAATTCTTACATCTTGTAGAATATTTTTATAATCTTCATCCGTTGCCTGTCGCATATTTTGTAGCAGTTCTGCATATTTGAAATTTAACCATATGTTAACATTTCCAATGCTTCCTAGGCACTTCCTTGTATCTTCATGTGTAAGCATTTTAAACACAGGTTTTCCTTTCACTGGAGTTAGCTGCAATAGATCTAAAAAAACAATGATGTGTTTGCCTCCAACTAACACATCATACTCTGTTTTAAGAATTTCTTGCATTCTTAAATGCACAAAAGCAAGCATTACATTTGATACCATGCTTACCTCATCAATGATAAGAAGTTTCATTTTCTTCAAGACTCGGGAACCTTCACGACAAGCTTCTCCAGATAGCTTGTGGTATTGTAATTTATTATCAGGCTCTACTGGCAGCATCAATTAGCGATGTAAAGTAATCCCTTTAATGTTATGTGCTGCCAACCCAGTTAGGGCGGTAACAACACAAGACAACGAAGACTCGGTTCTTTTCCCCAGATACGTTGCAATCGCTTTAATCAGAAAACTTTTTCCAGTTCCTGCTTCTCCACTCACGTACAGTCGGACAGGTATAAATGATGTACATGAGCACTCTTTTTTCTCATGAGATAAAAAATGCTCAATCTGTTCTGTGACTTCGTCATATATTTGTCTCTGCTCAACGTTTAATTCTTTTTCCAAATCTTCTAAGTTAACTACATCCTCCTGAGCTTGTTCCATGGCTCTTTCAACTTCATCCATGGCAGTGGCAGCTTCATTTTGTATAATTGGTCCTCCTAGTGGATCCTGACTCAATGAAGCAGAACTCTGACTGTCTTGAGAACTGTCTCTAGCAATCTCGGCTGCAATTGTAGCTTCTTGCTGTATTTCCTCGTTCAACATTTGCAAATAATTTGAAAAAACAGGACATTCTATTGTATCCTTGGTTGCATTGAAAAAATCTTCATAAGTAAGAAAATCTCCTAGTAGTTCCTCTTCTGTACGCCAAGGCTTAAAGAGTTGCAAAAGAGCTAAATAATAAAATTCCCTTTTGTCTGGAGATTCACAACTCAATTTTCGATGATTAATCAAATGGCCTTTTCTTTGATTCACCAGACAGCCTTCACATCCACTTACAGCATATACACCTTTATTGATATCTTCTGTGACGTTCCTCTTAAAAGTATAGGTTTGCAGAACTTCATAGAGACAAACGTTCTCAAGATGAATACTTCTATTTGGATAGTATGTATACAACATGTTTGTCTTCAAAATATCTGTACTGTCTGGTTCTTTCTCCGCCAAATACTCAATTTCTTGTACAGATTTCAAAACTCGGTTTCGTGTTGCAGCAAGACCTAGACTCACCAAAATGATGGTTCTAGATTTGGCATATAGACTTGCTGATGATAACCGATCAGAACATTCATATGCTCTTATTTGTCGATGCGACAACATCTTCAGACTGTAACTGTATAATTTCTTGTTTAGACTCTTTTCATGTGAAATTTCCTCCCACATTTCATTCAGTACCGTCTTTTCTGATTTTGTGATGTAAGACGTCACATATCGAGCCACAGCAATAGAGTTGTTAGCAACATATTGATTATCCATGTTAGCATTCCACATGGACAAAATGACTGGGTTGTAGTAATTTATGTATTTGGACTCCTCATTTCTTCTTAGGTTGTAAGTATTTTTAGTTGATTTTCTTGTCACAGTATGTCTCAGAGAAGACCTAAAATTGTTCACTCTTCCTTTCGATGTTACTGGACGTGGAAATGCAAAACGACATTTTGTGTAGAACTTGTCCTTGGATTTGTATTTTCGACGACAGTATTTTCCACAACGATGGGTTTGAAATCGTAAAACTTGATGTCTTAAATTGTTTTCTTCTGTACTTTTCGGAACAGCACATGTAGAATACTGCTCAATGAAACTCATCACTTTCTCATCTGAATCTGTTCCAAATTTTGGTGCATCTTTAATCCATAACAGCATATGTATGTGAGGAGCACCTCTGCCTGATACTCCTTTCTCCAAAAGAAATCCAACACCTCTCCAAGCGGAGAATTTTTTTTGTTTGTAATAAAAGACATCATAGCTTCAAACCTATGATTGAAATACCTGCATACATTAACTGGATCCAAAGAGCACAGTTCTCCAGGTGTCTTGTATTCAATATTTTCAATGTTTTTATTTGCCTCTCGTAGAAATTCAAGTAAGTCTTCCCAAGCATACTCAGCACAGCTAAGAGTGAGGAACCATGTAGGAGTTCCTAAGATTCTTAGCATACATTTCAATTCCCCATGACGGCGGTACCAATACTCGTTAGTACCACGCTGACATGCCATGAGATTAATTAGCTGAGATTCCAAAACACTGTCTTGCAGTTTCACTTTATCCATAAAGTCCCTTGCCCAAACATTTTGTAGATGTTGTCCACTTTTCAGTATATGGTTCACTGCATAAGAAAGTCCAGACAAGTAACTCTCAAACAGTAGATGGAACAAATATGGAATGCATTGATGAAACCTTGGATCTTCTGCATATAATCTTGAAGTCCGGTATTCAGATGCAGGAATTTGAACAGGTCGGTCGTCATATCGTCCACCTTCACCTGTTGGAAATAACTGTGGAAAACAATGAGCTTCCAAACTTTCTTCCCATACACTAATGGGACTTCCTTTTGCTTCTTTCATTTGAAACAAGTCAATAGCATTCCCCATTACTTCTTTGGAATGCAATGGATGAACACTATAATGTTCATAAATGTCTTCAATTCTAGAGACATCAACTTTTTCAATTTGCCCAGCTGAGAAATCACTGTCCTCTTCTACAGTTGTTTCCTCTTCTCTTACATATACATTTTTGTAGTAGTGATTGTTTTTGACCAAATACAACGTTGCCTTTTTGACTTTCCTAACATCCACTAATTCTTGCCAGATTTTCTTACTCTTTGTCGGAACACCATTAACTAGAATAACCAGAGGTTCCTCCTCTACTTTTTCTACACCAATTGTATCAATATTTTTATTAAAATCTAGAGGCAAATAAACAACTCTTCCCTTTAATCCTCTCTGTAAATCTGAAGGAGGCAATTTCCCTGTCTTAGGCTCCATGTGATCAATAGCCTGAAAAGGATGCACACGTTGAATCAGAATAGACTCATAGGTATTTAAATCCATCAATTCAGAAGGTATGTCTACCAACTCCAGATTATTATGAACAGCTCGAGCAGGCATTCTGTTTTCATTTAATTTATTATAACAATATTTACAAATACATTGATCAGAACCCAAATCAAAACATTTTTCTACCAACAAATAAGTTGCAAAATCCTTCCACTCATCATTATTTACCTTTTTGCTTTTTACATATAAATCAACTAATCTAGTCTGATTCTTATAATGAGTTCGTCGACAACACACACAAGTAAAATTAGGCCTTTCACTTGAATTGACCTTAAAATTTGTAATTTCATGTTCAAATTTTTCTGTACTTGAAATCTCTACATTCTCTTCTACATTACCTTCTATCACTGTATCAATTTATGCACTGTCCTCATTTTCACCAAAGTAACAAAACTCAATTTCTTCACAAATGTTCTTCACATCTAATTCAGTTCCATGCAAAAGAGCACTGTTTAACTGTTTTAGTTTAAGTGCTGGACTTTTTGCATAATACAACCTTCTCACTAATTTCCTCACTTTATTATGATGCACTGCTAACATCCTAAAATGGTGAAAAACACTCTGACATACTTTTCTTGAAATACAAGCCAGTGAATGCCCTTGCGAACCTGTTTTTTCTCTTACTCTACAAGGATCTAACTCTTGCAAAATTTTCATTTTTTGTTTTAGACTTTTCTTAGTATATGTCCGTAAGAAACTGCGAAACAAATCAATTGAATTCTGTCGCACACTACAAATACTACTACAATTACAAGTATACACTGGAGCCTTAGGACATCTCCTTAAAACTTCATCAGCTAACACCTCTTCTGTATTTCTAGGCACAATATTTTCTTTTTGAACCGGACAACCGTCCTTCACCTCAAATGCTCGACCACTGGTGTCAACTGCATGCACCAAATAATTATCCTGAAAGTAACTTTCTTCGTTAAAAATGGCTCACAACTTGAACTATGCTTCCATTCTCCAGAAAAAACATCACAAAAATTAGTCCAATTGATTACTCTTTTCCACTTACATTTTGATTGAACACATTGATTACCTTATCTAGTGTACGAATTATATTGATTACTAAAGTATATAATTTATTTTTCACTTTCAATCTTAACTATGCTTTTTTTTTCTTGTAAAAAGCGGTCTTTTTTTGATACCTATCTACATTTTTTAATAAATTAGACACTATTCTGTTATAAAACCTTCGTCTACGAATTTCAATAAATTGATTTCTCCTTCTATTGGTATAGACAATATCATCTCCTTCTACAGGTCTAACATTTTTTGAGGGGCACAATTTCTTCTTTCTAATTAGAGGTGTCTAATTCTTCTTTGAAACAACGTTTTTTTTTTGACATTTCAATAACTTCTTGGAAAAATCCTTAGTTTGCTTACCAGGAGCATTATGTTTTTTCACTGAAGATTTTGTTTTGGATGAGTCTTGTATTTCTGTTTTCTTGGACCTTAAATCCTTTTTGTACTTTTTTTGACGTCTTTCCTTTGATGGCATATTCTTTTCTCTTTCTATAGATGATTATAATCTGTGGTAAAGAAAAAAAAACATATTATAGACCACTACAAACATATTACATAGCAATTACAATAAGTGAACTATATACACACTAGTTTACAACATAAGCCTGATTTACATTACATGTGCTGTGCTTTGTGTTAACAACGATTTACTATGGAAAATGTTTTCTGGTAAAATGTCTGGCTTTTACATTTTGGTCAAGGATCACATTGAGTGTCTGTGAGAAATAAGTAATTACATTTTCACATTTTTCAATAATGTCACCTGTGCCTTCTAACAGTTTGCCTCTCTTAGCTTAAAAGGTACTCTGTGCCTGTGTCTCATGTCACTTTGCACGTGCATGATCTCTCTTTTTCTGTGTGTCATTTCTCTCTTTGTGTGTGTCATGACATGTGTCCTACTTCAGAAATAGGATGTACGCTGTGCAATCAAGATCCAGGGTGTGCCTTTGAAATGAAAAAGGAATGTTATGTCTTGGTTATATATATATGTGGTCTGTTATCTGCCAGTACAGACAGTGAGATAGTATTAGCACAAACACACATATTGCATGCAGAGACAGACATGGTAGATTACATGTAACATCCTGGTCATGTGCCTAAGATCACACTGTGAGTCAAGCTTGATTTTAAATGGATCTGGGTGAATAATTTGCTTAGTTGATGTCTTTAAAAATATGGAAGTACATGTTTTTTTAAAGTCAGTTAGGCTTTAGCATATGTACTAGTAGGGAATCTTAGGCAGGATGTCTGTTATGCCTCTTACTTCAGAAATAGGCTCTAAACTGTGCAATCAAGATCCAGGGTGTGCCTTTGAAATGAAAAAGGAATGTTATGTCTTGCTCATATATATGTGGTCTGTTTTTTGCCAGTAGACACAGTGAAATAGTATGAGCAGAGACACACATACTGGAGGCAAAGCGTAAATAAAAAAGTTTGGCGTAATTCCGTTCAGCGGTTCGGGCCTTGTCAATTCGTCCTATGGAAATTAACATGGGGAAAACACGTTTTGGGACCCCCCTTTTTTCTCGGCCCCCACTTCACGAATACCCCCGAAACTTGCAGGGAAGGAGCGGAGCTGGCCAAAATTTTGGAAAATTACTCGCAAATTCCTCAACCGGCGCCAAAGTTATTCCCAATAGAACGTTGCGGATTTCCTATGGTAGCTAGGTCCTAACTATAACTACCTACTATAACTACTTACCAGTGGGTAATATATATACATGAAGTGAACAAGGCGGACTTGTCCGCCAAAACGCGTCTGATCGTATGTATTGGTGAATAAAACCTTTGATTTGACCCACGGAGTCGGTGCCTGTTCTTCTGAAGCCTAAAGCCAGGATTGGGAAAATATATATATATATATATATATATATATATATATATATATATATATATATATATATATATATATATATATATATATATATTACCTACTGGCGGTCGCCAGTAAGTAGTTATAGTTAGGACCTAGTTTCCATAGGAAATCCGCAACATTCTATTGGGAATAACTTTGGCCCTGGTGGATGAATGTTTGCGAATTTCTCAAAGAAGATGGCTAGGTCAGCTGCGCTCATTCTGTGAAAGTTTTGGGGGGATTGGTGAAGTGGGGGCTGAGATAAAAGGAGGGACCCAAAACGTGTTTTCCCATGTTATTTTCCATAGGACGTTTAGACACGGCTACAGCTCGAACGGCTGAATGGATTTATAAGAAATTTGGTAGAAAGGTAGAGTGTGGGTCGCAGATCACGCTTTTGTTTAAATGGTGTAAATCCGTTCAGTAGTTGCTGAGAAAATTAAAGTTGAAATCAGTTATATATCTATAAGCGAGCACGGGTGCGCGCACCTATGCGGGTGTGCGCGAGCGGCATTGTGATTTGCTGTTTAACGTCTGTCAACATTCGATTCGGAGGAAATCAGGAAGCGTTGTCCGCCATTTTGTTAGTGCGAGTGAATATATAATACAGAACAAAGGGTTAGTACATGGAAAGGGGAGAAGGTAGAGATTGTCTGGCTGGGTAGGTTTTCTAAGGGGGTACAGTATGGACCCTGAACGCGAAAATCCCATTTTTTTTGGGAGAAAAAATTTGCGGGGTGCATGCATTCGGTCGCGCACCTCTATTTACAAGACTGTGAAAAACTATAGTGGTGAGAATGGAAAGGGAGCAGGGTGGAGAGTGTTTGATTTCGTAGGTTTCTTGAGGGGTTTATTAAGGATGACGAAAGTCTAAAAGTAGCTTTTTTTCGCAAATAAGTTACGAGGTGCGCGCACTTGGTCGCGCACGGCGATCAAAAAACATAAAGAAAGATGGAGATAAATTACAAGTTTGAGTGTTTAGATCTAAGGTGGCTCTTAAAAGAGCCCTGTGTTAATTGAGTTTTTGCTGAACTTATAAGTAAGTTCCGATGCAGAGTCTCATGTTACAGAGGAAAATTCTATTTCCCTCATCCGTGAAATGAACACCATCTCTCCGATAGATGCCTTCCATGTTGAAACGTAGGTTGTTGTTGTATATAGAACCCATGTTATATTCTCTGAGGAAAGCAGAAACAGATTTATTTACATGTTTCCTTGCTTTCTCAATCTGTGGACAACGTTCATTGGACCAATTCCATTTTGGTCTTTGGCATATATTTGAATACACCAAGACAGTTCGAGGAAAAAGTGACATCAATTGACGAAAGGTGTCTTTTAGAAGCATTTCTAGACCTACACCTGTTAATGTGCCTAGATCATTCCCACCACAGTGCACAATTATCAGGTTAGGTTCAGGGAGATGCGTAAAAGTTTTCACCAATGGTATCAATTGGTGACATCTTAATCCTCTTTGGCCAATCCACGTAATCTGCACATTTGGTAAATCAAGGTTAGAAATTCGTCTGTTTGCAGCATATTTTTCACTCCAGTGAATATAACTGTGTCCTACAAGCCAAACCTTCATTTTCAAGGTAGATGCAGTAGTACTCCGATGGGTTCTTGAAGTGGAATGGCAAGTAGATGGTGAAAGTCACGATAAAAAAAGTGTGTGAGGTTTGGTGTTAAAGAAAAACTGAACATGATTGGTTAATTGATATACTTCAAGATTGAAGACTACGCTGTATGTTATAGTTTTATTACAAACAAATCTTCTATTGGTCGTGGAAAAAAAAGAAATGTAAAACAAGAGTGGATAGGCAGGTGTGTTTGGAGGGAAATTATCCTTTTTGCTTGGATTTAGAACGTTGAGATATGAACTTTTGACCTGTGCCTTCAGGCAGGTGCAGATTGAGCTGTTACCATGGTAACAGCCAGAGAAGGCAGAGGGTGAAGGGTGACCGTTATGTGACTTTGAAAATATTGAAAGGATAACCAACTGAAATGTTAATTTGAATATGAAATTGTGCGGGAACAAATATGATTGGTTGAAGAGACATATATGAGTGTGTATTGACAGAAAATCTATGCCATTATTCTTTGGTTTCAGTGATAGAAGTATTATTGAGAGCTCTGTCAAACGGCTATCGTTGTACAACTATCATTGTTCTACATCTGATAAAGCATTGGTAAAGGTGAGTGTATAACTGTTTGTTTTATGATGTACCGTTAAATGTGGTTTGATCAATATATTTGATTATGTGAGTTACTGTGTCTAAGGAAGCACATTTTTGACTTTGATACCGTTTGATATGTTTTCAACTAATGTTCCATTTTATTACATCAATGTTTTGGAACATTGTTTCTTTGTAATTATTAGTTTAAAATTACGAATAATTAATGTGATTAAGGATAGTGGAGTTCAGTCATGTTTTGAAGTTATGAGCTACTGTTAGGTCTATGAATTAAATGTTACTTAGAGACGGATCTGCAACGAAATTGGGGGGGGGAGGACGATAAAAAATGATTTTTTGTAGGGGGACATGAACGTGTAATCAGTAGGTAGAGTTAAGGTGGAGGGGCTCTTAGAATGGGTATAACAAGTGCGAGGCCTAATTAATATTGAAATGGTTCTTTATAGAGATGTGAAACGTTCAGGTGCGGCTCTGTGTGTATCTGGGATGTGTGTTATCCTGGGCTTCTACAGCAGACGTGAGAGGGGGGGAGGGGCTGAAGTTCTGTGAAGTTAATGGGGGTTGTGTGCCGTTTCTTCACTTTCTTTCAAGTCTGAATTATAGTTTTGAATGTATTTGTGGAAAACTGAATAAATAGAAAATAAAATGTAATGAAATAGACAGAAGTTAATAAACGTTTGGGAGCGTTTGCACATAATTTGTAAAGTTGGTTACAGATAAAAAAAAGGAATTGGTAGAGTACAGATAATGCAGGTAGAGAGAAAAATAGTTGATTAAATGTGATATTGTCGAAAAAAAGTGGTAATGGTTTTGGTATTTTAAACTTTAAGTTTGAGGAAAAAATTACAGTGCGGTTTGCGGCCGAGAAATGCAGTGGTTGGGGTGGGGTGAGACGGAGAGGTGTCCCACTACAATTAAATGAAAAATTGTGACCATGAGGCTGTAGACAGGTTCGTGGATTATATGCCTTTTATAAATTGATGTAGAAGAGCAAATATATATATAGAGGTTTCTGTGTACCACAGTGTGACTCCATTTTCATCTCACTCCTGCTTTCTATATTAGTTGCTTTGTGTTATGTTAGTGTGTGTATGTGTGTATGAGTGCGTTCAGTCTGAGCTAAGGAAGTTTGTTCTGCAGGCAGACACAGTTGTTATAGTGGAGATGAAAGGGTGATAAGTACTGAAATAGGATATAGCGTGTGCTCTGTGGAAGCGAGGGAGCAGTGATTAATACTCTGAGTGAAGCACAACTGCGGCGGAGTTTTGTTACAGTAATAAATAATTTTTTTGCCAGAGGTACGATTGATGCTATGGTTCACAACTCGTAAAGAAAGGGTTGACTGACCGTCACAGGCCAGCGGGTTGAAGTATTAAAAATTCAGGTTGACATAAGAAAACATGAATTGAGTGCAGCTGAGATTATGTAAAACACATGGATACAGTTTTAGTATAAATTATTTCAGTTGTGAATATGGGTTAAAAGAGGGAACGTATAAATTTCAAATTTTTATTCAATGATGCAGTGTTTGGAGAGAAAGTTTTTTATTTAATACAAGTATACATAATCTAAAGAAATAGTGAGTATAGTTACTAGTTCATAGAACACAAATGATGGAAATGTAGTATGAAGCAAAATGAATATCGTTTAAAAAACATTGTACAGCCCCGCAATCAAATATATTTAATTATATTGCATGCAAGAAGGTGTGTCTTGATTTTAAGTTCAGTAATCATATATGAAAATAGTAATGGTTAAACATCACTTCATTTAAAGTTAGTTTACAGCATACGAAGCAGTAACAAGCTTGTTGTGTGGTATTGTGAAAGGAAATGAAAAACGCGCCAAAAGGGAGAATTTGGCTCGAGGTGCATGTATGTTATGTGCAGGGACATTCGAAAATCAGTACTCAGAACAACTATTGTATTGATATAATTTTTTGAAAGGTTTCAGTACACAATGTCTGATACAGGTTGATAAGCAATGGTAATATCAGGGTAATCATAAACTTTTTAGTTATGAATCAAAAATCTTTCAATAGGCATAAATTAAAAGCAGCACATGTGTGTGAGGCGGAAATAAGGAGTAGAAAGGGAGAATGGTGATAAACCATATAAAATCATATAAAAAGTCATTGTAACTTTACACATTTCTCAGGGCACATTTAATCATATTTTACGCAGCCTTGGTTCGAGAATATTTTAAATCAGATAAGATAACATAAGGTAGTGATTTGTTGAAATTAGAGCATCATGAAATGTTTTGAACAAAATGGAGGAGGTGTGGAAAAAAAATTAACTCCACTTAACTTAAAAAATTCACACCAGTAGGAAATTACAATGTCCAATGTTAGTAAAGCCAATAGGTCAGTTTATATAAAATATAATAAGAAAAAAAAATAAGAAAAATTAGGAAGGAAAAAACAGTCAAGATGTCAATGGTTTGCAGAACAGCTATTCTTCCATTGAATAGGCAAAGTAAGTGGCAACTGCTTCTAAAAGAAAGTCATTGTTATCATCCGAAAACAAGTCAGCCATCCAATTGAGAAGAGGAAATGAACATACATGGTCATTAATCACCGGAGCCTCTAGTAGCATCAGAGGAGAACTCGGTGAATTTTCAATGTAGCTGTGTGCCAAGAAATCTTGCGCCGATGCGAAAATATTCCAATGACCCAGAACTCCATGTATCGCTGCAAAGGCCATAATCCCTCCGTCGGAACAAAGCTGTTCATGATCAAGTAACGGATTCATGAGATGATTGTAATTCACTTCAGGAGGTACTGAGTTGCAGAGACATAAGTCCAGGGCCCACATGAAATCACAGTTCAGGCAATGAAATACAGGCTGCACACAGGTGAAATAGGTAAATCGAAACGATAATCCATATGATGCACTCAAAGTCGCGAGTGGCAGAATGCCATACTCGTCAAGCATTCTGTGGCGAAATAGTTGTAAGTGTTCCAGCTCGTTTCCAAAGGCGGGACGGACATCCATTTTGTAATAACGAAAATAGGAATACAAAGGTTGCAGCTGCTGGTAATAGATGAGGATGTCCAGAAACATAGATCAGACAGTATGGAGTGAGAGTAGCAGAATGCCTTTAAATGATTTGGTGCAAAAAAAGCACCAAAGCATTGGTTAGTAGTTGTAAAAAAAATAGTGCAGCTGGAAAGTGGAGGAGCCTTAAAGATTATGAGAGTCACGTTAGAAAATTGTAAAGGAAGGTCACTATTTAATAAGATATGCAGTTTTCTGCGACTGTTAGCTAAGTGACTGAGATATGTTTGTGAACAGATGCTCGGGTAGCTTGATTTTGGGACAATAAGGCTGTTGTTCAAGTCTTGGGATGGAACTTTGAGTTCAAGGCCGTATTTCGCGGCCAGATGCAAACATCAAGGTTCCCATGCGTGGGTGGGTGAAGTTCATTTTTACAGAGAAACATTTGCAGAGTGACTATTTCAGATTAAAGTTTGTCGTTTATTAAAAAGTCATAGTAATTAACATTGCTTGAAAATAAATAATTACTGCTGAGTGTTATGGTAAAATTAGGCATAATAGGAGATACCGGTGTATCATTGAAGACACATGCAACATTACAGCGCTTCATGTTAAACAAGTTATGCAATTGGTAGTGCCTGGATGTGAACGATTATGTGCGGCATTGATATTTTTGACACTGTGGGCCTCATTTATGAAAATTTTGCACCATAGATGCGTTACTTTTTCCTATGTTAAAAGTGACACACCGGCGGCGCAAGGGCTTCATAAATAAGGCAATGTGTACTTATGACTAGTGGAGAAGTGACGCAATGAAATGATGTTAGGTGAGTGTAGTGTAGTTACGGAACGGAAAACTTTTAAAGAGAGTTACATTTAGTATGGAATAGTTTTTATTTTTTTCACAAACTAACGTATGAGAATATTGTTACAGTGTTAGCGGAACTGTTACTTAAAGTTTGATAAAGATTAGTGAAATAAGTAAATTATGGTGTATTTAATATGTGCAGCTAATAATCTGTGAGAAAAGGTAATAGTGCACAGTCTTGTAAATAGGGGTGCGCGATCCAATGCGCGCATCAAGTAATTTTTTACGGAGAAAAAAAAGAATTTCATTCACGTTCAGGGTCTATACTGGACTTCCTGAGAAAACGTACTGGGTTACATAATCTGTACCTTTTGTTCTTTTCATGTTCTAACCTTTTGATCAGTACAATATATTCACTCGCAGTTACAAAATGGCGGCCAATAATTTCTGATTTGAACTGATTCTAATGTTAACAGATGTTAAACAGCAAATGAGAATTCTATAAACTGTATATTTTTGTAATTTTACATAATAGGCAAATTAAGTAAACTTAAAGATCTGAAACGATCTTCAAGTGTCGTCTGCATTTGCAGCATTAAATTTTACTTATAAAGCATGTGAATCACAGTCTTGTAAATAGGGTTGCGCGATCGAGTGCGCGCACCCCGTAACTTTTTTCAGAAAAAAAAAATGTTGTTGTGGCGTTCAGGGTCTATAGTGCACTCCCTGAGAAAACGTACTCGCTTAGATAATCTATACCTTTTTCTATTTCCATGTTCTCACCGTTTGTTCGGTAGAATATATGGAGTCGTATTAACAAAATGGCGGCAACACTTCCTTATTTCCTCCGAATGGAATGTTGAGAGACGTTCAGCAGCTATTTATAATAAATGGTATAAAAAACGGCTACAATGCATGCATATTGTTAAAAAGTTAGCGATATTCAGCGATCCAATGCGCGCACCACGTAACTGTTTACGTTGAAAAAAAAAGTTTCATTCACGTTCAGGGTCTATACTGGACTTCCTGAGAAAACGTACTGGGTTACATAATCTGTAACTTTTGTCCTTTTCATGTTCTAACCCTTTGATCAGTACAATATATTCACTCGCAGTTACAAAATGGCGGCCAATACTTTCTGATTTGCACTGATTCTAATGTTAACAGATGTTAAACAGCAAATGAGAATTCTATAAACTGTATATTTTTGTAATTTTAAATAATAGGCAAAATATGTCAACTTAAAGATCTGAAACGATCTTCAAGTGTCGTCTGTATTTCCAGCATTAAATTTTACTTATAAAGCATGTGAATCACAGTCTTGTAAATAGGGTTGCGCGATCGAGTGCGCGCACCCCGTAACTTTTTTTAGAAAAAAAAATGTTGTTCTGGCGTTCAGTGTCTATAGTGCACTCCCTGAGAAAACGTACTCGGTTAGATAATCTGTGCCTTTTTCTCTTTCCAAGTAGTTACCGTTTGTTCGGTAGAATATATGCAGTCGTATTAACAAAATGGGGGCAACACTTCCTTATTTCCTCCGAATGGAATGTTGAGAGACGTTCAGCAGCTAATTATAATAAATGGTATAAAAACGGCTGCAATGCATGCATATTGTTAAAAAGTTAGCGATATTCATGCTATACCGAGCTAATGCTCTTAGCTATGTTATCTAGGTTCCATTGGATAACATGACTAAAAACTGCTCAGGGCAGATGTTAACTTTTGGAGATATTCACGCTTAGCGCGAATATCTTCAAAATTGGTAATAGGCGATAGTGATGTTAGTGACTGTTTCCAGTTGCTCTCATCTTACAACGCTCACTTTAGGATATCATTAGTGATAATTATTACTGACATGCAAAGTGGCGCACTAGATGGTTGCTATCTGCTACTAGGTGTCGCTAACTGGTGTTAGCGACAGCTACGTAATAGGGAAATAATTTTATCTTCGCTTTGTTGGTACTTGAAGGCAAAAAAGTGGAGATAAACTCCCTTGATAATATGCCCAATTTGGGGGAATTCAGAAAGTGTTGAGCGCCAATATGTTAAAAAACTCCCTGCACATAATGTATATGTATTTACGTAAAAAATATAGAAAGTAAGGTTGTGTAGTAGTGTATATCAAAAATATTGCATGTAGTATCCTGGTAATGTATGGTAGATTATATTGTATATAATGATTGATTTAAAAAAAAATGGTGGGGGGAAAAATTTTATAAATAAATGTGGTTCACAAAGACATCTTGGGTCTCATTTATGAAGGTCTTGCGTCGCTGGTGCGTTACTTTTAACATGGGAAAAAGTGACGCACCGGTGGTGCAAGGATTTCATAAATAAGGTCCCTTAAACTTAGGCTTTACGATATATATTGGATAGAAAATTAGGGAATGTATATGGTAGGCATCATATTTGGTAAAATGGGTGTATGTTGTGTAATACATATGTGTGTATTATGATAACTAAAATTCAGTTCTGTTTTTTTTTTAAAGAGTGTTTGGTGCTGAAAGGCAACAACCATAGGTTGAACGTGAGAGTATAGAACCAGAAAATTCTTTTTACAGGTGAGTTGATAAATTTAAAATGATAACTTATTTTGGAAAAGATTATCATAATATGAATGTTTATTTAAAAAATATTAACACTGCTTCTCTTATACATGAGGGTTTTAATTTGTACTTTCAACATGTCTGAACATGCTTGTAGTATATATGTATTTTGAAATACGGTTTTATTGTTAATTGTTACAATCTTTTGATGGGCCGGGTTCATGTGTTATTTTGTATACAGTTTGGGTTCATCTATTCTTTGACTGTAAGAGTTTGCTGTTTACCTTGGTTAATTTGTGCTAAGTCATCATTATCTTTCAACTTTATGCTGTATTATTGGTGTACAGTAATTTTTGAGAAATTATAGAGGTATATTATGACATGGCTGTTGGCGTGATGGACATTTCAAATGCTTTTTTGTGACAGTACTATGTATTTGCATTCTATTATATGCATTTGCACAGGTGTATTATGATGAGGTCAGTTGGACGCCATCGAGGGAGTAATGGTAGGGCAGGGAGGGAGGGAGGGGGAGGTGTAGGGTAGAGAGATCTAAAATATGGTATATAGATAAATGTAGGAAAGTATATATTTTAATTAATAAATTTTTTTTTACAGTGTATACAGCATCGCATTTTGGAATGTAGTGCACACTGTAAAATTCATTTAAATAATTAAATTATGTATTTACTACAAATTATCTGTATACTGCTTTTTAGGTCCCTCCAGCAAAGATCTTCCCTCCTTGTCTCCCTGTCGCACCATAATTGCCTCCACGAGTTGCGGCTCATTGTGGTTTTATATGACTATGATGAAATGTTTTACATTAGATGAAATTTACATGATGAGTATGCTGTTAAAGGTAAAAGCAACTGTCTCTGTGGGAAGTAGCAATCGGTTTAGTGAATGTTTAATTGGTATGTTGTGAGTTATTCCGTCAGTTTGCATACAGTTTGAATCACAGTTTATAGTGGTGAAGTTAGAAAATAGATCTCTACAATAAAATTAGAAAGTGTATAAATAGTTCTACAGCACGAAATGCAGAAAGCAAATTTCACAGTGAAATGTGTTTTGATAGCACAATTTTAATTAAAAAAATTAAATGGGAAACTGTTAATGTCTAGCATGAAAGTATCTGTTTTTTAGAAAAATAAAGAGGAAGGTGTTATAATAATCAATGTAGTTAATGTCTTTAAAAGTATGAAAGTGTATGTAGTTAAAAGATTACTCAAGGTAATCATTGGTTAACTAATAATAAAAAATATTTAAATTAGTCTTTATATTTTTTTAAAAGGAGAAAGAAGATATAAAATTAATAAAAAGATGGAAGATTACTGTGAAAATGAGTTTATTAATTTTGAAATGGCAAAAGAAGTCCTAGAAGAATTAATTGAAGGAGTATTTGACGATGAAATTCCAACTGAAAATGAGGACTTTTTGGACAGTACTTTTGATAGTGCATACTTAGAGATGGTGGAAGAAGAGAATTTGGAAGAGCAAAATAGTAATGAAATATCAGATGAAATTATGCTAAATGTGATTCTGGAATATGAATTATTAAATGAATAAAATTATTTTTGATTAAATAAAAAAAATTTGGAAAATATTATTGTTGTACCGTTAATCAGTATTCTCTTTTTTAAGAATGACAGTAAAAGTTGTGATAAGGTGGATACAAGATTAAAGTTATAAAAATAAAAAGCATTATGAACATCGATAATGCTTGAAAGTTAGAATAGTACTTATATCTCTTAAAAATTACATTCATACAATACATGTGTAAGGATAACATAGATATGGAGTGTCACAAATTTAGAAACAATATTCACTATAGGATTTCCTACTCTGACCAGAGACTGTTTCTTTGTTTTTATTCAAGTTATAAAATCAAGCCTTGGGTATAATTTGTATGGTATATGGTAGTAGGGGTCTATAATATTTTTTAACTTTTTTCCAAACTGGTTATCATTAATATCAGAAACATCAATCAGTATGCCGACGAGAAATGAAAAAAGAAAGCTGCATAAAAAGACATACCATTTGAAGAGAAAAGAGGGACAAGATTTACGTAATCAACAAAGGACGGACAAAAACAAGAGTGCTCCTGGTAAGAGCAGTAAGGATTTTTTTAAAACATTTTGTCAGAGGAAAAGTCAATTGGATAATGTTGCAAAGGAAAAACAGTTTTCAGGATCTACAAGGAGAAATGGACGAAAAAAGAAAACTCTGTTGGATAAGAGTGGTGAGGAAAATATGTACAGTAAAAGACATACAAATCAGTTTGCGGAAATAAGGAAACGTATGTTTCATAAGAGAGTTGTTATGAATTTATTACAAAAGGAAAAAGTTTCAAAAAGGAAATCTGCTTTTTATAAGTAAAAAAAATATATAGAGGAAGTTGTGGATGATGCGTTCGAGACGAAAAAAAATGTGTTTATTTTAGTGCTTAAAAGAATAAATACACTAAATAAGGCAATCAGAGTTTTGAAAGCTAAGAGTAAATGGAAGAGACACATAAATAGAACTAATTTTTGTAAAATCTTTTCTGGTAAATGGATGCATAGTTCAAATTCTGAGCCATTTTTTAATGAAGAGAGTTACTTTCAAAGTAACAATTTGTTGCATGCAGTTGACACCAGTGGTCGAGCGTATGAAGTGAAGGATGGCTGTCCTATTGAGAAAGAGAAAATTGAGGTGAGAAATACAGAAGGGGAAATAGGTGGACAAGTTTTACAGGGACGTGTTCATGCTCCTGTTTATAGTTGGAATTGTAGCAGTATTTGCAGTGTGCGACAGGATTCAATTGATTTCTTTCGCAATTTCTTACGTAAGTACACTAAGGAAAGTGTAAAAAAAAAATTGTACTGTTGCAAGAATTAGATCGTTGCAGAGTGAGAGAAAAAACGGGTTTGGAAGGACATTCTTTGGCTTGTCTTTCAAAAAAAATATGCCAGAGTGTTTTTCATCACTTTAGGATGTTAGCAGTGCATCATACCAAAATGAGAAAATTAGTCAGAAATGTGTATTATGCAAAAAGTCCAGCACTTAAACTTAGAGAGTTAAATAGTGCTCTTTTGCATGGGTCTGTATTAGATGTGAAGAGTATTTGTGCAGAAATTGAGGTAAGTTATTTTGGTCGAGATGAAGAGAATGTAGAAACTGATATAGTTAGAGAAGGAAATGTGTTAGAAAATGTTGGACACTTTAATACTGAAGAATTTGAACAGGAAATAACAAAATTTAAGGTCATTGCAGGTGAAAAACCAAATTTAACTTGTGTGTGTTGTCGACGCATTCATTATAAAAGTCAAACTAGGTTAGTTGATTTATATTTAAAAAGTGAAGATGAAGATAATACTCAGTGGAGAGAGTTTGCGACTTATTTGCTGGTAGAAAACTATTTTGATTTGGGTTTTGAACAACGTATTTGTAAATATTGTTATAATAAATTGAATGAAAATAAAATGCCTGCTAGAGCTGTTCATAATAATCTTGAACTGAATCGGAACTGAAGGATTTAAATACTTATGAGACTATTTTGATTCAATGTGTACATCCTTTTCAGGCTATTGTTCGTATGGAGCCTAAGACTGGGAAATTAAATCCTACAGATTTACAAAGAGAATTAAAGGGTAGAGTTGTATATTTGCCACTTGATTTAAAAAAAATATGGAGACAATTGGTATTGAAAATGTAGAAGAGGAACCTCTTGTTATTCTAGTTAATGGTGTACCTACAAAGAGTAAGAAAATCTGGCAAGATGTAGTGGATGTTAGGAAAGTGAAGAAGGCAACGTTGTATTTAGTTAAAAATAATAAATACTATAAAAATGTGTATGTAGAACAAGAAGATGTAAGTGATGAAGAGAATAATGATTTGTCTATTGGAAAAATTGAAAAAGTTGACATGTCCAGAAGTGAAGAAATTTATGAACATTATAGTGTTCATCCACTGCATTCCAAAGAAGCAATGGGGAATGCAATTGAGTTATTTCAGATGAAAAAAGCAGAAGGAAGTCCTATTAGTGTGTGGGAAAAAAGTTTGGAAGGTCGTTGTTTCCCACACTTATTCCCAACAGGTGAAGGTGCGTGATATGATGATCGACCTATGCAGATTCCTGCTTCTGAGGACCGGACTACAAGGTTATATGCAGAAGATCCCAGATTTCGTCAATGTATTCCATATTTGTTTCATCTTCTCTTTGAGAGTGACTTATCTGGTCTTTCTTATGCAGTAAACCATGTCTTAAAAAGTGGAGTGCATCTGCATATTGTTTCTGCAAAGGATTTCATGGATAAAGTGCAACAGAAAGATAGTGTTTTGGATTCTCATCTAATTAATTTAATGGCATGTCAGCGTGGTACTAATGAATATTGGCACCGTCGTCATGGAGATTTAAAATGCATGCTACGAAACTTGGAAGCACCAACATGGTTTGTAACTCTAAGCTGTGCAGAGTACGCCTGGGAAGATTTACTTGAATATCTTCGAGAGGCGAATGTAAATATTGAAAATATAAACTACAAGACACCAGGAGAATTGTGTTCGTTGGATCCGGTTAATGTTTGCCGATATTTTAATCATCGATTTGAAGCAATGATGTCGTTTCTTACAAACAAGAAGAATCCACCACTTGGTGAAGTTTTGGATTTCTTCTGGAGAAAAGAGTATCAAGCTAGAGGTGCTCCACATATTCATATGTTACTATGGATTAAGGATGCTCCCAAATTTGGAAAAGACTCCGATGAAACTGTACTGTCTTTTATTGAGGAATATGCCACTTGTGACATACCTAACAGTACAAGTGATAAAGACTTAAGAGGAAAAGTGTTACGGTTTCAAAGACATCGTTGTGGGAAATATTGTCTGCGAAAATTCAAAACAAAGGATAAGTTCTATACAAAATGTCGTTTTGGATTTTCACGACCAGTGCTTTCAAAAGGAAGAGTGAATAATTTGATATCATCTTTGCGACATAACATCAGTAGAAGATCAACCAAAAATACTTATAATTTAAGAAGAGGAGAAGAGTCCAAATATATAAATGACTACAACCCTGTCATTTTGTCCATGTGGAATGCTAACATGGATATACAATATGTTGCGGATAACTCTATTGCTGTGGCTCGATATGTAACGTCTTACATCACAAAATCTGAAAAGACGGAACTGAAGGAGATGTGGGAAGATATTTCTCATGAAAAGAGCCTAAGCAAGAAATTGTATACATACAGTTTGAAGATGTTATCACATCGAGAAATTGGAGCATATGAATGCTGTGATCGATTATCTTCAGCAAGTCTTTATGCGAAATCTCGAAGTATCCTGTGGGTGAGTTTAGGTCTAGCAGGAACACGAAACCGTGTTTTGAAAACTGTGCAAGAAATTGAATATTTAGCACAGAAAGAACCAAACAGTACAGACATTTTGAAAACAAATATGTTGGATACATACTATCCAAATAGAAGTACTCTGCTAGAAAATATTTGTCTGTATGAAGTTCTTGAAAAATACACTTTTAAAAGGAATGTTAGAGAGAATGTTGAAAAAGGTATGTACGCTGTAATTGGACAGGAAGGATGTCTGGTGAAACAAACAAAAGGACATTTGATTAATCACCGAAAACTGAGTTGCGAAAATCCAGACAAAAGAGAATTTTACTATTTAGCTCTTTTGCAACTCTTTAAACCATGGCGTACTGAAGAGGAACTACTTGGAGAGTTTATAAGTTATGAAGATTCTTTTAACGCATCTAAAAGTAGTATAGAATGTCCTGCTTTTAGTAATTATCTGAAAATGTTGAACGACGAAATAGAGCAAGAAGCAACAATTGCAGCGGAGATTGCAAGAGAAAGTTCACAAGATACACAAAGTTCAGCATCGTTGAGTCAGGATCCACTGGGAGAACCAATTATCCGAAATGAAGCAGCCACTGCTATGGATGAGGTACAAACAGTAATGGAGCAAGCTCAAGAGGATATAATAAACTTAGAAGAATTGGAGAAGGAATTTAATCTTGAGCAAAGACAAATATATGTGGAAGTGACAGAGCACATTGAGCATGGTTTTCGTCATGAGAAAAAAGAATGCTCATGTATGTCATTTAAACCTATAAGACTATATGTAAGTGGAGAAGCTGGTACAGGGAAAAGTTTTCTTATAAAAGGAATTACTGCATATCTACAGCAAAAAACTCAGTCATCATTGTCTTGTGTTGTGACAGCTCCAACTGGATTGGCAGCACATAATATTAAAGGTATTACTTTACATCGTTTATTAATGCTGCCAGTTGAACATGAAAACAAATTACAATATCACAAGCTATCTGGAGATGCTTGTTATGAAGTTTCAAGAGTTCTTAAAGAAATGAAACTTCTTATTATTGATGAGGTAAGCATGGTATCCAATTTAATGCTTGCTTTTGTACATTTAAGAATGCAGCAGATACTTAAAACTGAATATGATGTTTTATTTGGAGGGAAACATGTCATAGTTTTTGGAGATCTACTGCAACTAACTCCTGTAAAAGGACAATCTGTATTTGAAACTGTGACACATGAAGACACGAGAAAGTGCCTTGGCAGTATTGGAAATGTAAATATATGGTCACATTTCAAAAATACTGAACTGATTCAAAATATGCGACAGGCAAAGGATACTAAATATGGAGAGATTCTTCAAGATATAAGGATTGGAAGACTAACTGAAGATGCAAAAGAAGCTCTACAAACTCGATTAATATGTAAGTTGTTTCCCAATGAAGATAATGTACCTGAGAAAATATATAGTAAAGAGGTAAAAGATAAGTCAGTTATATGCTTGATGCCGACTCTAAAAGAATGCTCAGTTTTCAATGAGAAAATGTTGAAGTTGGAAAATGAAGAAATTAGGAAACTGGAAGCAAAAGATAAAATAGAGTATGAAAGAAGTACTATTGTTTTGTCTGATAAATTAAGGTTAAAATTGGATAGTCTACAGACTTCTATATCTAAAACTGCTGGTTTAGAGAAGAATCTGTATGTATGTTTAAATTGCCGGATTATTTTACGGAGAAATTTACTTGTAGAAAGAGGTCTGGTGAATGGAGCAATGGGTAATGTTGTTAGTTTTGTAAATTATCCAAATAGAGATGAGATTGAATTTTTACGAATAAAATTTGATGAAATAGAGGAAGTTCAACTAATCAGTCGCTGCTCAAGTCGTTTTTTACTTGTAAAAGACTTGTATGTCCGTCGGAAACAATTTCCAATTTGTTTGGCATATGCAGTGACTATTCACAAATCGCAAGGTTTAAGTGTAGATTGTGCTTTGGTAAATATTGGAAATAGTGTATTCAAAGAGGGTATGGGATATGTTGCTTTATCACGAGTTAGAACTTTATCTGGGCTTTATCTAATTGATTTTGATGAGACAAAGATCAGTGCAGATTTAAAATGTGTACAGGAGTATAATAGGTTAAGAAGAGAATACGCTCCACATTTACCTCAATATCCTTTAATTAAAAATAGTATAGTTGGTCAGAAAAGGAGACATGAGAAACAATGTAGTGAAGTATTAGAGAAACGAAGAAAAAAAGATGAGACTGTCATTGATAAGAGTCAGAAAAATGTTAGTTCTACAGAGATTGTTGGATTTAAATTTGAAAATAGGTCTGGTGTCAACTGCTATGCAAATGTAGTGGTTAATGTGGTTTTTTTTCTAAAAAAGTTACTGGAGCATATTAGAGAAAATCAGAGAAAACATTTTGTTGTTCTTTAAATTCTGTGTTTGAAAAATGTACTAGTGGTAATAGTGAAGTAGCAAGTGTTTCAGAAGTAAGGAATGTTTTAGATATATGTGCAGAACTAAATCAATTTTCTCAGAATATTCAGCAAGATTGTCAGGAATTTATTATGTATATGCTTACAGTTTTGGAAGAAGAAGGTGTAGGTATTGATAGTCTATTTGGCCTTTCTTATAAATGGGAACATATTTGCGATAATTGCTCTTTTACAAGTACTACTGACATACACACAGAAAGATTTATATATTTAACATTACCAGATTGTAAAACAGTGTCCTTTAATAAACTTCTTAAATATGCATATCAGAATATGGTCTGTTCTCAATGTAATTCAGAAATGTTATCTACCTTATTTATCCATAGATATGGACAGTATGTTATTTTAATGCTTCAACGATGCAGAGCTGATGGAAGTAAATTGTCAACTTTAATTAAAAATTATGTGGCTTCTCAAATATCTATTTCTAGAAGAACATTTGTAACTGTAGCAATTAGTTTTCATGAAGGGTTATCTATATCATCAGGACATTACATAGCTTATTTGAAGAGTACAACTGGTTGGACGCTGTGCAATGATAGTCAATTAAGTTTTAAGAAACGTTTGCCTTCTGAGTTAAGAAATTCTTATTTGATATATTTGCAACCAAAATTTCAGTGAAATTACTTGGTCGAGTCAGAGTAATACTGTAAAGATATGAAAATGTGTTCTTTAGAAATATGATGTGATTAAGGGTGTTCAAATATGGAAATGAGACTATTATGTGCCAAAGTGATAGCATCAGGTAAGGTTTCCTTAATGTTTCTGGTACAGGATATGTTGGAATTAACTTATACTATTTGGCAACACGGAAAACAATCAGATATGGAAATGTTGACTTACGATAAATGTTTTTAGAGTACACTTACTTGGAAGTTTGTGGAGAGGTAGTCCAAAAAAACGAATTAACTCATACCATTTGGGGTATACACCCGTTACAACGGATCTTTTACTCCGCACTACCATTACAACGCGACCATTACTCCGCATACCATTACAACGCATTGCGCTGGGGGGCGCTCTAGGATAGGGAATAAGTATAATTTACTATCCAACACCTTCCCTAGGGTCCACGGGGACTGGAGTTAGAATAGTAAATTATACTTACCACTATCCAGCGCCCCAAGGCGCTATGCGTTGTAACGGTATGCGGAGTAAAAGTCGCGTTGTAATGGTCTGCGGAGTAATAGTATGCGTTATAACGTCATACATCCACCATTTGGCCTTGCGGAAATGTATGAGATATGTAAATGTGAAATACAGATAAATGTTTCTAGAACATACTTACTCGCGAGTTTGTTGAGAGGTACTCAAAAAAATAAGGAATCATCTCATAGTATTTGGCCATGTGGAAAAAAATCAGATATAAAAATGTTGTTTTGAGATAAATGTTTTAAGAACATAGTTGCACGGTTATTTGTGGAGCGGTATTTAAAAGTAACTGGTATACTTTAGTTAGTTTATAATTGTGGAATATGTGGTATGCTTACTCAAGAAATTGCGAATTAGAGAAAAACATTTAAGACATGTTTTTTTCTAGGTATTTATAGTATATATAGAGATCTTTTATGTTTTTTTTTTAATACAATCATTTTGATTGTGGTTTTTTTTTCCCCACTGTTACATGATGATTACTATTGAAATCACTGTTTATAGTGAACATCAATTTATCTGAAGACAGCAAAAATAAACCAGTAAATATGTTGTTTAAGATATTTTGTTATATTGGATTTGGAAGTATGTATTATAACAGATTTCTTTATTGTCTTCCACAGATATTATATTTTTAAGGTAAGAACAACTAATCATATCTGAAAGTTTCGTGTACCTATCTCTTACTCTAATTTTCTTCATCCTCTTCCTTTGATAATGGTGTTTAGATATATCGTTTTTGTTAGTATTCTATTCAGTCTTTCTTAGTCTTCAGTTTGTTACCTACGTTGCTTTACAGATATATCGTTTTTGTTAGTATTCTATTCAGTCTTTCTTAGTCTTCAGTTTGTTACCTACGTTGCTTTACAGAGAGTTAGCTTCATGATGTTTTATTGGCATTGTTTCCTGAATCTTAATTTGTTTGTCTTACTATACCTTACAATTTGTTCCCTTACTCTGCTTTCTTTAATTATGAACACTTTCCAATCTAAAATCTATAGTTTAGTTTTGTCATCCTACTTTATTTTTGTTTCTATGTCTCTGTTATACTCCATGTCTGTTTGTATTTTATTTCTCTTCTGTTACTCTACCTTTTTGACTCTTTTTCTCTTAGTGTTGGTTCTTTATTTTATCTATCTCTTTAAGATATGTAGGTACTCTTAGTCTGTTTATTTCAGAGACTATTTGTTTTGTGTATTATCACTGATCATACTCTTATTTTGCCTGTCACTTTAGTTTCCTTTAGACTGTCAATGTTTGAGTGCTTTTATTTCTTTGAAAATATTCTGTCTTGGTCTCTTTCTGTGCCTCTGTCTTCTTTTCTTTCACTTTCTGCTTCAATCAGGTTCAGGTTTCAAGTCTTTATTTCGATTTTTGTAAATCATAAAAGACACATATAATACATTAATAAAAACACTAAATTAAAAAAAAAGACTAAATTAAAAAAAGAACTTATTACAAGAAAAGCATACAAACTGTTAATAAACAAGTACTGCATGCAAGTAAATTAAACAAACCAATTAGACCATACATGATCATCTTAAAATACATTAGTTGTAAAGAGGTTAAGAAATAGTATTAAACATCTGAGGTGAGAAACCTGATTAAAACATAAGAGTTAATAATTACATGGCGAACCATGGCAAACAGTGGGAAACCATTTCTTACTTAAAGTGAAAAAGTACAAACAGTGGGAACGAATTTTAAGCAATAAACTGGATATGTCACCTTATGAGGCAATATGGGGCTCTAGCTATTTTAACATGTGTTTTGACCTGATGATCCAAGCCCACCCCAAGTATTTGGCTAGGCTCACTACAAAGACCTCAGAGGTATTAGTCTTTAGCGCCCAGATGGCATCTGCATATTTTCTAAATGGTAGACGTTTCGCGGTGCCAGATAGATAGGGCATGCAAAAAGAAAGTGACCCTCTGATTCCTTCTGTCCCGGGCAGCATTTGCAAAGATCTGATGAACCCGTGGACCATTTGTGTACAAAGGTATTCAAGGGCAGGGCACCCACCCTGAACTGGTGGTACAGTTTTTTGTCCAGCGGTTTGGTAATAACATCCCAGTAGGGCTCACGGGACAGGCCTAACTTAAAAGTAAGAAACCTGCCCATGAGGCTGTTATGGCTGGAACTCGAAACTCGATTTAAGCAAATGGAAGCCCAATACAAAGCTTTAAACTCTTGTTTAGAGGGGAAGGCATTGGAGGAAGGAGCTGTCCAGAGTTGTTCTAATCCCATATCTGTCAAGATATTTTTTACAGCTTGGAGCCATGGGATTTTTCCAGATCCACCAATTGACCTGACTTCTGCTAGTTCTTTCGCGAATAGAGACAGGTCAGGGGAGGTCCATATTCGCCTCCACAGGGCCACCAACCTAAATCTAGCCATCTCGTTAATCGGTTGGTACCCCAAATCCGAACAAAGGGGGATTGATGGAGACGACTGCGGTAGGCCAACCAGGTTCCGTAGGAACTTACATTGGGTTTTAAAGAGGTTTAGAAGATCCATGTAGCCCCAAAGATCTGCGCCATATAAGATTGCAGTACTGATTTTGGCGTCATAGATCTTGAGGGCTGGGAGGACCTGCTTGGTAATGGATCTTTTTTGCTCTTTTAATAGGCAGCCAGTTAACCGTGCTAGCTTGAGATGTTGTGCGCCAATTTGATCTTTCCATCTCAAGCGGCTGTCAAGAGTAACCCCCAGGTAGGTCATGGTCTCGACTTGCTCAAGGTTGACTCCATTCAAGCTCACAGAGCTCCGAACAGGATGGTTTCTCGAAAAAACCATAAACTTTGTTTTTCCCACGTTCACCGCAAGGTTGTTGATAGCACAGAACTCCTCAAAGCGGTCCAAGGCCCGCTGCAGCCCACTACGTGTTCTGGAGAGGAGAAGGGTGTCATCGGCGAAGATGAGCAGTGGGAATCTTGTCCCAGCCAGCATTGGGGCATCTGTGGGGGTATCCATAAATTTTTTTACCACTTGGTCGATAAATAGGAGGAAGAGTGTTGGTGCCAGGACACACGCTTGACGGACACCTCTAGTTACGGGAAATGTTTCTGCCACTTGTCCCTGGCCTCCCCACCTTACCCTCGCATAATTATCCTCATAGAGCTTAATTATGAGGTCAAGTAGTTCTGATGGACAACCCAAATCTTTCATAACTCCCCACCGTTTGTCCCTAGGAACTAGGTCGAAGGCGGACTTCAGGTCAATGAATGCAGCAAAGATGGTACCGCCGCCAAGCAAAACGACTTTCCAGTATATCAGACATAGTCTAAACACCTGGTCAATGGTGCTTATTTCCGTCCTGAAGCCCGCCTGCATAGGAGATAGTATGTCCTCAGATTCGATCCAGCATTGCACCCGTCCCAAGACCATACGAGCGATGATTTTTTGTATCGAGTCAATGAGACTGATAGGGCGATAGTTCCTTGGACAGGACCTGTCGCCTTTTTTAAATATCGGTATGATCTCTGCTCCCTTCCATGACTTTGGGATACTAGCACCTTTAGCTAATGAATTGGCGATCAAAGTTATGTAGGGAAGCCACAAGGCTAGGTTTGATTTGAACAGGTCCGCTGGAATAAGATCCATACCAGGAGCTTTCCCTCGCAGGGTCAAACCCAAGGCCAGCTCTGCCTCTGATACTGCGAAGACAAGTTTCTCCCCGTGGATGTGTAACGGGGATGCCTTTCCTAAAGTTTTTAAGGGTTCGGAGTTTCCAGCTCTAAATTGGGCAGAATAGAAAATTACCCACTCTTCTAAAGGTACGTGATTGGCCGGGGTACATGAGTCAGGATCCTTCCCCCACTTGACTAAATCCCAGAACTTTTTCGGATTGTTCGAAGTGGAGGCATTCAAGAGATCTAACCAGAACCTGTCCTCCCACTCCCGTTTAGATTCCCACTGGATTTTTCTATACCGTAGCCTGGCCGCTTTGACTGCACCCATGTCACGAGATTTAATGGCTTTGATAAGATCTGAGTGGGCCTCCCTGCATTTTTTATTATACCATTTTTGATGAAGGGAGTTGGTTTTAGTGGGAACACTCCGGCAGGGGAGGGAGAGTAGGGACTTTAGACGTTCAAAACAGCTAATGTGGAGATTAATAACACTATTTGCCAGTTCCAAACTTCCCCCCAGCAGGTCGATTTTTAACATTTCATTATACACATTATTAGCCACTATGTTAACATTGGCCCATAAAGTTTCGTCCTCCATAATCCTTGACCATTTCAACCTCCTCCTGTCATTAGTTAAGAGGACGACCCCAGTTTGGGAAGTGGTAGGCTCCGCTAGTCTCTTTATGTCCGGCAGTTTCAATAATACTGACAGCGGGTTGTGGTCACTCTCTGGACGCTGTATCACTGCCATGTCCACTAGTAAGGGCCAGTATTCCAATTTGAACAGAACATAATCAATGCGGCTCCGCCTTAGGCCATTGACAAAGGTACAGTTGGCTCCTTTATCCGATCTTGTGCGGCCATTACAAGCCCGGAATCCCCTGTTTAAGCAAAGAGCCATCCAGCACACTGCCGCCTCGGTTGCTTTAACCTTTTTGTCGACCATCAAATCAGGAATGTCCCAAACAGCGTCCTCAGCCGAACTCCAACTATCCCCTATGTCATACACTGGTTCAATGGTGCAATTTAAATCACCTGCTAAAAGGGTAACATTTCCACTACTCATTTCAGCAAGCTTGTGATCTATGATGTTCAACAACGGAGGACTACGGCCACCAGGTATCCCTCTGGCATATATGTTAAAAATAATCAGGTCCCGTTGATTGGCCTTACTCAATTTGATTAAGAGAAGATCCGGGTTCAAAACGGGTAGCTCTGTTGGATGAAGGCCCAATGACTGTTTCCCCCATATCAATAAGCCTCCTGAGGCACGCCCTTTACCCCCTCTAATCGCAGGTTTAAAAAAATTGACATAGCCCAGCTTGAAGAATGGATCAGTTGCCCAGGTTTCTTGGAGTAGGATAATGTCAAATTTGTCCACAAACTCCATCCAATCTGCAGAAAGCATACGGGCCTTAACTCCTGCGATATTCCAGGATATAATTTTTAGATTGTCCGTAATTGAAACCACAGGGGGAGGTGGCAACGTTGATACTGCAATAGGTGCCTGGATGCATCCTCTATCCTTCTTGTTCTCCATGAACATAATATTTTCTGTAGGATCCCCACTTGTCATAACCTCTGGAACATCTTTGGGTGCAAGTGAGTTAGTCTCCTTTGTGGCTAGACCTCCCCCAACTGCATCTAGGTTATCGATTAGATGCGGTTTCTCTCTACACTGCCTAATCGGCTCATGGCCGACTACTCTGACAGGGGGTGACTCACAAGATGTTATATGAAGTCAATCTATGGCCTCAAGGTCGGAAAGGGGGCCATAGTGGTTAAAGAGGAATGGGCGTTGGCGGTCAAGAGGGGTTAATGCCAAGGGGTGTCTTGTGACTGGGGGCTGGCCAAAGGTGGGATATAGTTGGATGGATCTTTGCCTATGAGGATAAAAATACGATAGGCCCAGGGTTTAGATGTCCCCCTGTCTAGCAAACCTTGCTTTTCTTTGAATGGTATCTACCACCCATGGATCCTTGAACGAGATCAAGATGCAATCTCCCTCCAGGTCCTTAGTCCCATGGCCGACCCAGTCCACTCTCCTTACAAATAGAATTTCAGTAGGTGAGGAGGGGGGTAAAGGTCGATTTTTATTCAACCAGAAGATTACTTTATTACGGAGATCCCCATGTGACTCCTTACTACCGGGTTTTAATGGAGCAACACCTGTCAAAACTATAGTGTGTTGTGTTGCTTCAACCGGTAAATCAGCTCGAGGGGTAGTAAACCTTCTACGCCTCCCCGCCCTTTGGTTGGTGTGGCTACGTTGGCCAGCTATATCTCCGTATGGCGGGAGACAGGAGGAGGCAGGATTGGTTTTAACTTGTGGGGGTGGCCTAGCACTATGATGCATACGGGAATTGTGCTTGTCAATGACAATCGTCTTAGGTGGCTGTGTTAGGGCACTCCCAGATGACTTGGAGGATGTAGCTTTTTGCTTCTCCCCCCCTATGGTCATATTGGTGTCTGGCCTTGATGTTTTATTATGGGCAGACTTGCTCGTAGGGATATTACATGTGCCCGGGATCTTAATGGCTATTTGGGTTTTACTGGCTCCTATAGAACTAGTACCATTTAGTTTTTGTAACAAGGCATTGTTTGAATTTATTACAACCTCCATGCTATCAATTTTTGAGGTCATTAGCCTTGTCCGCTCCAAGACGGGTAATAATAGGGTTTTGAACATAGCCTCCATTTTCACTAACAGGATTTCATCACTGTTAAGGCACATAGGACAGGGGTTTGAAGCGCCTAAAGTGGAGAGGGAGGGGCACAACATATTGGAGAATACAGATGGATTTTGTGTGTCTGGGGGATACTCATGGCCCTGGCTCCCTTTATCTGTGGCATCTTTTGTTTTTAGAATCTTTCGTTCTCTCCCACCCGAAAGTCTTGAATCTTGCTTTCTCTTTCTGGAACTAACATCGGTGCTTGGGAGATCTATAGTAGCAGCAGTATTATTAGAGGCGTTGAGGGGTAGATAACCAGATATCTGACTAGGTTCGAGTCCCCCACTAGTCTGTAAGTCATCCCCCTCGCTAGCTTGTGAGTCATCTATACTGTACTCATCTTCCCCCAGAATACTAGCAGTTGGACTCTCCCCCACGCTTTCTAGATGGACAATGGCATCTGTGGAAGAAGTTTGAACACAGTTAAATGCGGCATGTGCTACGGGGCTGGTAATAGTAGCTAGTCCTCCCAGCGACGAGCGCTTTCCGCTGATAAGGTCAAGCGAGAGTCTTTTTTCGACCATGGCAATTTCCTTTTCCAATATCCCCGTGGCCCGTGTGATGAAAGCGTCAAGTGGACCTGATACAACTCCCTTGGTAGTTTGGATTTGAACTGAATGTTCTTTTCCTGACCTTAAGGGCATTGTGGGATGTGGGTAAAATGCAAAAACCACACAGTTACTTTAGGTCCATCCCCGCAATACCAAGAAGGAGGAGTTTGTTATGTAAGGTGGGCCGCCTACCTTAGGTACTTCCAGACCGCCAGGAGGGGTGGGCCCGGGCCAGACTCTGCCGTACTCGAACGGCCTCAAACGGCCCGCTCTTTGCCCGGTCTTCGCCCCGGTCGCTCCCGCACGCTCCCGCGCAGCGGATGCTCTGCCCTGTGAAATAGGGCAGGGCAGGGGGCGTTGCCGGCAGGAAGAGCGGCCACAGGTGTAGCACGCAGGGACTCCTGGAAAATGGAGTCCCTGCTAGGCTGCTCGCAGCCCTGCCGGTGAACAGGCAAGTTTGTAGAATGATGGGCTCCCCTCCCGCGCCACACTCGATGTCCTTGGACGCAGCGGGACCCGCGCAGCGGGTCCGGCAAGTCGTGGAGGAATCCGGTGTCAGCCAAAAAGTCGCGTGAGCCTCCAACAATGCTCACTAGATCCACTGTGGTTTCCCGCTCGGCGGAGGAGAATGCTGCACTTTAAATCCCAGTCAGGGGGCATTGCCGGCAGGGAGAGCGGCCACAGGTGTAGCACGCAGGGACTCCTGGACAATGGAGTCCCTGCTAGGCTGCTCGCAGCCCTGCCGGTGAACAGGCAAGTTTGTAGAATGATGGGCTCCCCTCCCGCGCCACACTCGATGTCCTTGGACGCAGCGGGACCCGCGCAGCGTGTCCGGCAAGTCGTGGAGGAATCCGGTGTCAGCCAAAAAGTCGCGTGAGCCTCCAACAATGCTCACTAGATCCACTGTGGTTTCCCGCTCGGCGGAGGAGAATGCTGCACTTTAAATCCCAGTCAGGGGGCGTTGCCGGCAGGGAGAGCGGCCACAGGTGTAGCACGCAGGGACTCCTGGACAATGGAGTCCCTGCTAGGCTGCTCGCAGCCCTGCCGGTAAACAGGCAAGTTTGTAGAATGATGGGCTCCCCTCCCACGCCACACTCGATGTCCTTGGACGCAGCGGGACCCGCGCAGCGGGTCCGGCAAGTCGTGGAGGAATCCCGTGTCAGCCAAAAAGTCGCGTGAGCCTCCAACAATGCTCACTAGATCCACTGTGGTTTCCCGCTCGGCGGAGGAGAATGCTGGACTTTAAATCCCAGTCAGGGGGCGTTGCCGGCAGGGAGAGCGGCCACAGGTATAGCACGCAGGGACTCCTGGACAATGGAGTCCCTGCTAGGCTGCTCGCACCCCTGCCGGTGAACAGGCAAGTTTGTAGAATGATGGGCTCCCCTCCCGCGCCACACTCGATGTCCTTGGACGCAGCGGGACCCGCGCAGCGGGTCCGGCAAGTCGTGGAGGAATCCGGTGTCAGCCAAAAAGTCGCGTGAGCCTCCAACAATGCTCACTAGATCCACTGTGGTTTCTGCTTCAATCACTTCTACTTTGTTTTGTTTAATGAAATAACACTATAACCATATTTTTACTTATCTTTCACAGATACCATGTTTTTAAAAATTTTCAATATTTTCTTTGTTACTATTGCTTAGGTAAGTATAAATAATAAAAATACGTTTTACACCCTGTGTTATTTCTTTGAGTATCATGGTCATATTAGTGTTGTGTTTTATATAAACATTTCCATGGAGGATTGGCTGCACGGTCACAAGGAGTGTCTAAAAAATTAATTTAAGAAATCAACAACATTTCAGTCAGTCAGTTCACTAATGCGCATGTGTGAAAATATTGCAGGTAAATTATATGTGTTACAGAACTTTTCAGGAAATTATCAAAGGAATTTTATTCTGCATTTTTAATTTTAAAAGGCAAGATAGTGCAGAAAAAAATGTCTTATTAGTATGTAGCTGATGCTAACAGCAGTTAGTGACAACTAATGATAGATAATGAGTATATTGGGATGTGCTTTGTTTGTCTGTGAAATTTTATATAATTGACATAGAAAGTTAACATTGCAAGATGTAAGTGACTGTAAACAGTTGCTAACATTACTATTTGTTTTTACTCACTTTTGAACATATTTGTGCTATATTTGAAAATGATCAAAATCAAATAGTTGCCCCTGAGCAAAAAAAGTGGTCCACATTCAAGAGGCGTGGTCCATATTTAATGGGTGTGGTCCATATTCAAGGGGCGTGCCCTTTCATGAAACATCATTTGCACATACAAAGCATAAAAGTGGGAGGACACTGTTCTTCTATAGGGCACAGGGCCAAGGTGCTAATGGGAATATGCTGAGCAACAAAAAAAAATAGGAAGGCCCCTTTTTTGTCACAAAATTATTTTAGCCGTTCAGCACAGGAGCACCTGAAAAGCAGGATAGCCGCTGGTATTACTAACCTACTTAGTCCTTCCCAGGCCTTCAGCTTAGGAGCACTTGAAGAGAGGTAAGGCCCCTGCAATTAGGTAATTAATTAGTCCTACAGGCCTCGGGAAAATGTCCTAGCAGGGGACCACAAAACACAGCCAGGTAGGCAGAGGGAGGTTGAGGTGAAGCTGGTGCATGGGAAGTACCATCCCAGTGTGTTCTGTCAGATTAAGTCTTTACCATTTACTGTAGTATTATCCTTGTACTTGTGTATGGTACTCTTTTGTTACTTGCACACTTCAGTTTTTGTAGGTATCACACTGTATGCTACCTTTTACTTTTGTTTACTTTACATACTTGCTGCATGGGCTGCATGGGCCCTAGGGGGGGCTTAGGTGAAAAGGGCTCAAAGGCCTGAGAAACACCTACCCCCTAGGGAGGTCGATTCATGAAAACAATCATCCCTCCCCAGCCCAGCCTTAGCTTTATTGCTTGGTAGGGCAGGGGTGTTCAGCCGCACAGAGAGGTTGCTTTTATTTTCCCTGTCTGTCTCCGTGTACTCTGTGGGTCGGCTTTTCTTTCTCCCCTTTCCAAGTGCAGTCTGTGTGGACTGGGGCAGGGGAAAAAAAAAACGTCCCACAGAGAGCACTGAGGCACTGGCCTTTCGGCCCATCTCCGAATGTTCGCCTTGGTAATCCGCCCCTGACTTTTAGCTCTGTTTTAAAAAAGGAAGGAGTGTTTTCAAAGGAGGTGTTGGTTGTTATTGTGTAGGCAGATTAAAGCATCTAAACTACAAATATGCGTGTAGTATAGTGTGGTGCTCGACTGGAGGTATGTTGTTTGTCTTACTGCTTGCAGATATGTAGTTTAGGAAATACCTTCACACAAATAACAAGCAAACACTATTGCCTTTGAGATTAGGTCCTACTTCCTTTATGTACATAAGCAGTAACCATGGTATTGTTGAATATGTTAATAAAAAGACTGCTGTTTTAAATTTATAAGATAATCAAAGAACGTTATTCTGATTCTTTTTTTATCTAAAACAATGTCTTCTGTTTATTGAGGCAGAAAGCTCCTTTGAGAATTCCAATGCGTGGGACGGGTGCTCCTGCTGCAGTATAATTCAAGGCCGTTTCAGGATGGACTGTCAGCGTTATCACAGGGGAGGAGCGCGCAGCTTTCTGAGATGGATACAGTTACACATAACAGAGTACTGACGTCTGTGCAATTTACAGACGGTTAGGCATCCTAGTGTGCGTCGTGTTTTTGGCAGCTCATTAAGGCGGACTGGGGAGCCGTGGTGCACAGTTCGGGAATCACTAGTTTTAGAATTAAAGTTTGATAATTGTATCACTCCTAAGCGTTAAAGATCGCCGCTGGTCTACGAAAAATTATTGGAAGTAAGCCAACATAGTGATAATTTTTGCTAGTTGTATACGGTAAGTAGATTGCTAAAGGCAAAAAAAGGCACATAAAATGAAAATAGAAGAAGGACTATGATTTCACTTCTAATCATGAGAGTGCATGTTAGCAGAGAATTACAAAAGAGGCAGTCTTAACGTAATTTTAATACATATGTGATAGTACTCCTGTAACAATCTGCGGCACTTAATATTGCCGCGTGAAAACAAGCGTTGCTTTTATGCACTAATGTGTGCTTTGTAAATACGAGAGGGGGTTGATTTAGTTTTATTTTCCACACCTCCACGTTAACGCTGCCAAATGCTTCATCACAGCTGCCCGTGGCACTCGTATAATAAACAAGTTTATTTAAACTGTTTTCCTAACAGGAGTCGTGTACGAGATAGTATTTTTGCCTTTAAACAGGTTTTGCTTATAGTTTAACATACCCCTACTATGCATGTCATTAACTGTCTGTGCGGCACAAATGCAAAGTGCTTTTACCGCAGGCGGTGTTATCACGTTCGTATAAAGATGTTGACGAATATTTACAAAGATTCAAAAGAGTTTAACGCTGCCTTGAACGGCAGGAAGTTGCCGATATAGAGGCGAAAACGGCGTCCATAATATGCTTTATAAATTGCAGTGGAACGTCATGTTAGATATAAAGGCATATAACATACGTTTTATTTTGAATTTTGAAAAACATAGGGGCATATTATAATGGACAGTCGATACATTTAAGCTGCTTTTATCAACAGGAAATTGGCGATAAAGCGGCGATAATGGGTTTCATAATTTGCTCTATGGAAATCCTATGAAAGCCCATGTAAGATGCGAAAATATGTAATATGGGCTACGCTAGGAATTTCATACAGCATATTATCAAGTCCATTATCGCCGGTTTATCGTCAGTTTGCTGTCGATAGAAGCGGCGATATTGTATCGTCTATCCTTGATAATATGACTCATATTATGAAGGCGATTATCGGCACTTGTTTAACAGCGTTATGCCGATTAAAGCGAAGTGAAATTATCACGTCTTCATAATATGTCCCAAGTTTTGCCGCATTCTTTAATTATTGTTCCTAAAATGCGGCAATAATTTAGCTTATGAATAGAGCTCTTTTTGGTACAATGAGGTAGTTCTGAAAAGAACAGTTTTTTTTTAGTGTTTTTTTTAAAGTTTTTCATTCTTTAAAATTTGTGAAACAGGAACCACATTTTTAAACTGTAAAACAGGAACATTTGAAGTTGTAAAAAAATTAGATGCATTCGAACATTTTATGCTGATTAAATCTTCTTTCAATAAGAATGACGCTTTGCTCTCCGTACACAATTAATCCTTTGCACTTGTTGCATTTTATATGCACTTCGTTTAAAAATGGTTTCAACTCCATATGTTCAAGCGATGCAGATGTAGATCGTCTGCTCGATGAAGTACTGGCCTGAGATGGTGGCAGTTGTGTGGACAGATCTCTTGTCGCTGCTTTTGCACATTGAACAGGGTAGACTTGGCTCATATGCCTCTTCATAGTATGAATTGAAAAAAAATATTTTTTGGTTGGATTTCCTCTGGAAAGTACGAAGCCACAAATTGTGCACGTTACTTTCGGAGCATTTACTTTTTTTTGCCCCTCAGGAAAGGTAAAAAATTGCCAAATAAAAGATTCCTTTTTTTTTTAAAGGAAGATAACCATTTCCTTCAGATTCCGAAGAAGAATTGGCTGGGGCCGCCATTTCAGCAAAGTGTCTGGAAATATGAAAAAGGTTGTTCTCTCTTCAGCGCCAAATAGATAGTGAGGGAAGTTGGTGGTTTCTGGAAAATTGCGGAACAGAAACTACTATGAACCAATAGGAAGTGTTCTTTTCAAGTCACATGATTTGACATGCGCGTATTAGGACGTATACGCGGTGACGGAATCCGGACACGTACGTGAATTAGAAGTATCGGTTTAATTTAATGAAGTTTTAAAATGTGAAAATGAGGAAAGGTATACATTCTCAAATATTAAATACCTTCATATGGGGTCACAAGAACAATGCCGATAAAGTATCAAACTTTTTTAATTGTTTCAAAACACCGGGGTGCGCGCACTCTGGCGCGCACCTCGGAATGTTTTTTAACATCTGACAAGTCTGTAAACGGTGAAATGAACGTAAGGTAAAGACTTTGTAAAGCTTTTGAGACTTGCAAGGAGTTCCTAAGCAATTCTGACAGTGAAAAAAACTTTATAATACTATGAAAGCATTTCTTGAAAATCTATAATAAAACTATAGAATACATTTAAAAAATATTTTATATTTCGCAATTAATAAAAGCTAAGAAATATAATGGAAAAATATAACTTATAAACAGTTTATAGTTAACGAGTAGCCTTTAAAAAACCTATGAAATTCACTGAAAAAACCATAGGTTTTACACACGTTATAGTTAGGAAGTAGCATTTAAAAAACCTATGAAATTCACTGAAAAAACCATAGGTTTTACATACGTTATAGTCAGGAAGTAGCATTTAAAAAACCTATGAAATTTATCGAAAAAACCATAGGTTTTACACCAGTTATAGTTACCAGGAAATTTTACTCGCATAAAACCATTGAAATTCCCACGTTTTAGTTAGTTGGACTCACTATAACTTGCGCGTGCAATGCACTGCTGATGACGTCACATATTACATCACTCATGACGTGGTCAGTGACATCACTCATGACATCACTGATGACACCATCCTTGCGACAGAGTGACAGACCTCTTTTCACTGTAATGTAACCCTTGAAACAAATATTCAAAAATAGAAACTAAAATTTTCAAAAAAATGGAGATACCCATACCAGTTACAACAACCAATTCACTAAATCCACCATCTATATACACATCCACTCTTTCACCAACAGTTCTATGTAGTCACTCATACATATACTCACTCATCATATATAGTGATACACCTATATATCCTGTTACACAACGACAGTCATCCAAAAGATACTCTCACACATACTCACACATGCAAATAAACTATTAAACATCGATTTATTTGCATATACAGCTATACACACACTACCACTTTACTTCTAAGGAAAATTACACATACTTATTCTCTTAAACAATCACTTATAGAAACACATACTTATTTAAACAGGAACTCTTACAATCCCTCACTCTCACATATACTCACTTATATACATCAATATTCACATATACTAGATTAAAACATATGTAGTTACAGAAAAAGACACTAGTGAGACAGTGATTCACTCACGAACATACATATATACACACTCATCCACCCATACAGTCCTGCACATATGCTGTATTCAAAACACATACAAACAGAGAGTCAGTCATTCATGCATCTATGTGCTAAGTAACACCCCCACCAAACATATAGACACTCATATTGATATTAAAAAAAACATCTAATAACCCATATACCTACACATGTAGCTACTCACCAACCCATGCAGCCACTTATACACAAAGTGAAACATTAATACATATGTTTAAAAATGTAAACATTACTCACTAATATTTATTTTTCAGAAAGACACACATTCACTGGATGGTGTCATCAGTGATGTCATGAGTGATGTCACTGACCACGTCATGAGTGATGTAATATGTGACGTCATCAGCAGTGCATTGCACGCGCACGTTATAGTGAGTCCAACTAACTATAACGTGGGAATTTCAATGGTTTTATGCGAGTAAAATTTCCTAGTAACTATAACTGGTGTAAAACTTATGGTTTTTTCGATGAATTTCATAGGTTTTTTAAATGCTACTTCCTAACTATAACGTATGTAAAACCTATGGTTTTTTCAGTGAATATATATATATTCACAAACAGTTAGCTCCTTCTGGTTGCTTGGGCCCCATGGGAAGTGGCGCAAATGCCAGCGGAGCACGTCGGTAACCAATTTTAAAAAAAAACGGAAGATTTCCAAATCCATGCGCTCTCAGTGAAAACAGGAACGCCAGCTCACATCCATTTCAAGGGTGTTTATTCAGAAACAACATCTTTCGGCATTCGAAAAGTCTTGCTCACGTTCTATATATGTATATAACCTACTGGCGGTCGCCAGTAGGTAGTTATATTTAGGACCTACTTTCCATAGGAAATCCACAACATTCTATTTGGAATAACTTTGACGCAGGTGTATGATTCTTCAAGAAATTCTCCAAGAAAATGGCCTGCTCTGCTCCGCACCTTCCCTAAAAGTTTGGGGATGATTCGTCAAGTGGTGGCCGACAAAAAAGGGGGGTCCCAAAATGTATTTTCCCCATTCAATTTTCCATGTGGACCTTTAGCCAGGGCTACAGCCGAACGGCTGAACGGAATTACACCAAATTTGGCAGAGAGGTAGAGATCAGTTTGCAGATTGTGCTTGTTGTTAAATGGTGTAAATCCATTACGTAGTTCCTGAGCAAATCATAGTGATATCTATAGACGAAGTACTGTACATGTACGGAAATTAGTACAATTACCAGCACAAGCTGCATTTTGATTGGGTGTCAACTATCTGTCAACATTGCAAACCAGGAAGTGTTGGCAGCCATCTTGTGCCTCGGTAGAACCGAGTCACAAAAGAACAGTAAAACAAAGTTGAAAAATGAGGAAAGGAGGCAGGGTAGAAACATCCTGACCCTCTAGGCCTGCTCAGGGGGTCCCACATGGATCTTTAGGCCCCAAATTGTTTTTTTTTTATTAAAAAATCGCGGGGTACGCGTATCGTAATTCCTAATTAGCCCCATAATGAGGGGCTTGTAAGGCCCTCCGAGACTTAGGGAAAGCCACCTCCTGGGGTTTTATTTTGAAGTAAGCGGGGGGGTTCACAGCCCCCCTCCCCTCGCAGTCCCGAGGACCGTCACCCCCTCTGACTTTTTTTTAATATATATTTTTTTAAAGTATGTTTTCAGCTCCTCCTCCTGCTCCCCCGTACACGTCCCAAGGACCGACTCCTAACTGGGACAGTAATATGTAAAATGACCTTCCAGCCCCGGGGACCTGTACTCCACGGGTATTTTTAATGTTAGGAGGGGGTCGCGCCGCCCCCCTCCTGGAACCGTTGATGACCCTGGGGACCACCACCTCCCAGGGACGGCTCTTGCCTACCCCCGGGACGCTGCTGTTTGCTATGGTAGGGCGGGACCGTTGTGGCTCCCACTTTACCACAGCAAACCGCTTTCCCATTTGAAAGACAGAGCAAGTTAATCTGCTCTCTCTTTCAAGTAGGAAAGCAGATTGTTTTTCATTGGAGAGAGCAGCATGTAAGCTGCTCTCTCTGACTAAGCAATGCGGGCTCTCGAAGGACGCGGGGAGCCGTCTGGGATCGTGGGGGCATTGGGGCTAAAAAAAAAACAGTTATTTTTGAGAACTAACTTTACTGGTAAAAAAAAAGCTATATTTTTATGATAGTATGTAAAACTTTCCGGTTTTTTTTTCTGCACCAGATGTTCTTTCTATGCATGCGCAGCCTCATTTCCAAGTCCATGTTTCTTTCTTTTTCTTCAAGTTCGCCAAGCAAAGCTGTCCTCATTTCAGGTATTAAATTTGCCGCTTTTTTTTCCCGGGTCGTGTGTGTCATCTGCTGCTATACTTTTGTAATATATTAATAATCATATTCTATCTCTATTTATTTGAAACGTATTGCCGAGGCGCCAAATGTTGATTCCACCGCCATTTTAGTAGTTATCCTCCGTTATTTTTATTATACCTGTTACTTTCATTTTACCCTCCGCCTATCTTCTCTGTGATCAATGAGATTTCCTGCCACAGACACCACGGTGTTTGTCCTTGGCCTCTGATGTTATCAGACTTGGTCACACGCATACCTATAAACTAATTTGAAGTATGTAAGCCACAGCCATTACAACGCGTGTCCGTCACCACAAAGCCATTATCATGCTTATGCCTTTATCATGAGTGGTAAATGTATACTAGTTGCAAAAGCATGCATGGTAAAGGCATGCGTGGTAAAGCCATATGTGTGCTAATGAATTTTTGGTGACTATCACGCGTGGTTATGACCGCATTGTAATGGCTGTTTTCCCCAAGGACACTGCAGGAACTGGGTCTGGGTGTGGCGGACTCCAGGGCATCAGGCGGTGGGCCACGCAGCCTCCCTCACACTATATAGAAATCTCTGGGGGGTGGTCGTTATCATGGTTTGAGGGGTGTTATTGAGGCCCACACAGTTAATTTTGTAGGTGGTAGGTTTGCACGCGAAAATGTCGCAAGAGGTTTGTAAATGTGGTACACGTTGTCTTACTTTAATTTCTTTTCTATGTTGTGGTCCATCCAGAGAAAATATAACTTATTGTACAGCCAGTACTTTTCAACCCTACTGTACACCTTACAAAATATAAATATTATTTTTGTTGTGGACCTCCCCCCCCAAAAAAACAAGTATATAATTTTTTTATTAAAACAACAATAACTGTAAATGTAACTTAAAGATAATGTAATAAACAACTAGAAAAATAACTTTAATAAAACAGTATTTTAAACAAATTGTGATGTGGACTCCAAAAGACGTTGGGTAGGTAATCTGCAAAATAAAAAATAAAAAAAGAGTTTAAAGTTATGTAGATGTGGCTTAATAAGGTGAAGCATTACAAGTGAAGGTAACACTGCGATTTTACGTGAGCAGTGTGCCTAGTACATTTCACTTCTGTTATAGTCCTGCGTTCAAGTGGTGTCTATATGTAAGCGCCTACTGCGTTACTGACACAAAAATGGCACGACGGGATTGTAAATACGCCAACTTATTTCTAGTGCATTGCAATGGAGGCATTGTATATCTAGGCCGCTGTGCTTACCTTGTATAAACACTGCGGCCACCGGAGTTCACAACTTCAATTTAACTCTGATTCTACACATCAAAGTAGACAGCAGTGTCTATAACTTTAAAAGAGAAAGAGAAATTATGTCACAGAGAGTGAGAGAGAGAAAGAGAGAGAAAACAACATTAAAACTGTCTCGCAGAGTCTGGAGTTGAGATTTATTCTTGAAAAGTCAGACACAGATTTACAAGCTCCGTGCGCCACTTTTCCCATGTTAAAAGTGACACAAAAGTGGCGCAATAAGCTTGTTAGATCTGTTACTCAGACTGTTGTAACCTATCTGTTGTCACAGTTTGGAGGTAATTATACATTTCTACACAGTGAATCTGCTGCACACTACCCACTCTCTTCTTTCACAAATAATTTGTTGTTGTTTCAGAAACAAAATTCTTTGCTCACCTAGTGCCATTGGCATGATTGAAAGAGGGTTCTCTACGTGTTGAAGAAGCCTTCTCAGTAATCAAGCGAGTTCACCACTTGAACTCAGATAAGGTTGTATATAGCAGACTGGAGATAGCAGTGTCCAAAACTTTAAAAAAGAAAGAGAAACGATGTGAGAGAGTAAGATAGAGAAAGAGAGAAAAAAGCACATTAAAACGTGGGAGAGACACACACGACAGGGGGAGGTGCCTGAAGCCAGAGGAGCAACCACAGTCAAAAATATCGGGGGGGACTAGAAAATAATTTCGGGGGGCTTAACTTCAAGGAAAAAGAAGAGTGGAGCTGCAGGGGCTGTAAGGGGGGACATCAAAGCCTCATTAACAAGAAAAATATCTTTAAAAGACCTGTGAAGTACTCGGGTGCGACTGTGTGTGGGCCCAGGAAGCTATCTGATCCTAGCTGAAGCCCCGTTAGCCCAATGTGTGTTTTGCGCGCCTGCTGCATACTACACATTCTCTCGTTTCACAGATAACTTATCATTCTTTCAGAAACAAGATTCTTTGTTCACCTTGTGCCATTGCCGTCGTCCTTGTTACATAATGCATCATGAAGCTCTACATCTAAAAGGTATTAAAAGAAAGATGTTATGATTGGTAATTGTTACTATATTAATTTGGAGTTAGATAACATAGGGCTTTCATACACGTTCCTTCTCACATTTCTACGAACTGTTTGTATTGGTAATATTCCGGACATTTCAGCGATTATAAAAATGTTCCTGCTATTGGGAAAAAAAAATGTATACATGTAAATTTATACACTATATAGGAGTGTGTTCGTCTAAACTGCTAAGTCGCGTTTTTGTATCTAGTCTGCTACAACCCTTTGCCTCCCTCCGATGCGTACTCAAGTCTCACCTTTTCATGGAAAAGACACCTTCTGCATGATGTAGTCCCGATCTCCACCTAAGAAGTCTCATATATGGTGCCGAGTCTTGATATCTCTATGACTAACAACATACTCCTGCTCCCATCATCATCATCGCAGGTTCTTCACCCGCTCAGTTCTTCGGGCACCACTAACTCAGTGACCAAAGAGGCCACGCATGTAGTAGTGGGCCCCTTTTTGGTACTTTGGGAGCAACTCTAAAATGGTGTACAACAAGTGCGCTCCGTCTTTTTTATACATAGGGTCATGTGTGTAGTGATGAATGTGCTGGATGGGTGTGGTGTGGTTGTAAACCAGCCATGAGGGAGTGTGTGTGTCGATCTGACAACTAGACCTGCAACTAAGAAATCACTACAATGGAAATCTGGGCCTTCTACTGTTGTTGAGTTTTCCTGGTAGCGTAAGCACAGTAGGTTGTACTAACATATTCAGTCTCGATTAATTTACCACCTCCCCCAGGGGCTTTTAAATGTTGGGTGAGGGGTCAATAATTGTGCTGACTTTTCTCCTTTAGCTTGCAGTACTATATTGTATAACTCTTCAAACCATCTTTCCTCTTATGACGTACGGCTGCTATTTTCGTAATTGCTTTTAAAAGTAATATACGCTTATTTAAAGTTATTAAAGACTATTTTCATGATTATCCCAGATAATGTCTTCCCTTAATATGTACATTAAATATATAAATATATGTTTTAGAACAAATAGAATCTTTCGTGCCATACATGTACGGGGCGCCGTACATGACGTCATTCGGGATTTTTTTTTTTACGCGTTTTGGGTCTTTAACTATATGTATGCGGGGGGCTCATGGCCCCCCGGAGTTCTGGGGACTGCCTCCCCCCCGAGGCCCCCTCCTAGGGCCTCTTTTTCTTAAAAAAAACTTTGTAAGGGGGTTGTAAATGTGGTATTTTGCTTTCCTTACTGTCTTATAGAGGATCCAGTGTAAATATAACGTTTTTATGTAAGCCAGTACTTTTCTGCCTGTTACCATAGTAACAGTTCATGGATCTCTTCTGTGAGTTCAGAGGTTAGAAGTTCACCACAATATGTTGCTAATTGAAATAGTTACTGTGCTGGAGATTTATATATATTTTTTTCATAGGAACCGTTAGCCGTAGAAGAAGTCAGTGGAAAAGTTTTGTAATTGATTCCTTCCTGTTCGGGGAGTATTAGGGTAACGTTCTCCAACCGGGACTTTACAAAGCTTAATGTTCATTGGCTTTGAAGTATTAAAAGTATAAGTTTTGGCAGTCATTCCTTCCTCCTGTGCGGAGCAACATAGACATTTTATTGGCTAAAGTGTTCCGAGCACAAGTTTGCTCTTTATTGGGTGGGAACGGTTCACTGTTGTCAGTGATGTTGTGTTGCATTTTCCAAAGGAGTATGGGGAAAGAAAGTAGTAGAGGGCAGGGTAGGAACATTATTAACTCTGTACAGTGCCCATAAGGTGGTGGAGAGGAATTATGAAGAAAACAATTTTTTAATATGTTTCAAGGGCCATTTATATAATTGCTGTGTGGTGTATAAATCACGGCGGAAAAATTATAGTGTCTTGCGCTGTTTTTTTTAATCAAGTTTGTAGGTGACATACTTCTTAGGAGTACTATTTACTTATAATGTGGTGTTTACTTTCCTGATGGGGAGGTGTGGTTGCGCAGCAAAAAAATCAATCTAGGTTTGAAACAGTTTTTATTAAGCAAATACAAATAAACTTTCTTCAGAAACTGTCGCTGTATATATGAAAGGGGTGACAATTAAAAATGGAATTTCATAAAATATCAGTTAAGCGTGGCTATATACTTCTTTTTTGTGCTCCAGTTTGTAAGATTGTTGCCCCACATTCTTGATGATGTAAGAGGGCATCAGTTACTTTTAGATAAAGTAGAATAGAAGTACTACAACAAACACTCCCGCACTACATTATCTCAGATCAAGAGAACAAGTAAAAAACACTTAAATATAAATGATTTCATATTACATAGAAATGCATGCATTATTATTTTTCAAATTTGTATTCTGTACAATTCAGGAACGTGCTTTCGTAGTGCTTAGAGATTGCGGACTGTTCCGCTAATAAATCACATACTCACTAAAGAATATATAGGATGGTACTCTTATAATATAAAGTACAGGTCCTATATTTTCTTTAGGAAGAAGGTGAATAGGAACCGCAAATAAGAATAGTAAGAGTAAGAGTAAGAGTTTTTTATTTGCATAATTAATTAAAATCATTGCAATTTGTACAGACAATAATTGCGATTAAAAGAAAAAGAAACACTATGAGCAGCACATAAAAGAGAAGGGAAATAATAATAATGATTAAAGTTCATTCTTGGGGTAATACATTTTTGATTCCTAACATAAATTTTACAAAGCGAGTGGCCATCTGAGGTGAGTCACCCCTTCTACACAGTTCTAATGCTTCATGACATGTCCTAATGTTGAAAGAAAGCCAGATCGGACGAAGCCAGAAGACCCGTAAGGCAATCAAAGGTCGGCAAATGCACAGGATGTGAATTAGATTTTCTTCCACTAAATTGCAAAAATTACAATTTGTAGAACTTTCTTTTTTATACCCTTGTCCATATTTGTACGCCATTTGTGGAATTAGGCCAAACCGGAACCGCATTAATTGGTGCTTAATGTATGGTTTCATTGATGATGAAAGGTAGAGCGGTAGAGTTTTTGGAGCATAGAGTTTCGAGGCCCAACTGCCGTGGAAGAGCTTTGATACTGATTTGGCATCGTTTTCGTAGGACAAGATTTTTGCTTGCTTAGTCAGGAGTTTTAATGTTGTCTCTATGGGTAGCGATGCTGACCATATGTCTTGGGTTTTTAGCGAGTTCAAGCAGTATGACAGATATTTATTCCAAGATGTATCTGGATAGCTGAATAGTGACCATATAGTGCTCTTTAAAGTATGATGGGGAGCTAGTTTTGTCTTTAAACTATATCCTATAAACCTTGCACTCGTGACCCAATGTTGGGAGGACAAAGAAAATTCCACTCGGATTTGAGCATGAGAGGCTGAATTTGGTAATAAAACAACTCTGCGGAAGCATGCTGATTGAGCTCTGTCTAGCCAGCTGGACATTTTGTCTTTGTAGGTTATAGCACCGAAAGCTATCGTTGGTAGAAGTTTTGCTCCTATCAATCTTATTAGTGGGGCGAAATCTGGAGAGTGGAGGGCGCTCTTTGTTCTAATGAAAGCTCCCTCCAAACTTTGGGCGACACTCTGCATTGCGGTCATGTGCGCGGTCGATCTCCCCTTGTAGTCTATCCAGACACCCAAATATTTGTATGTGGAGACTGATTCCAGTGCCTTGCCCTCAATAAACCAAGTGGTTTTTCTTATTTTCAAGGATGAGACTGTCATAACTTTCGTTTTGGCGATGTTAATCTCCAGTATATTGATGTTACAGTACTGCACAAGGGAGTTGAATAATCTTTGGAGTCCCACCTGGGTCTGATTGAGTAATATGGTATCGTCAGCATACTGCAAGGTTTGGATCTTTGTTAGTTCGATTCGCGGAGGGAAAGCTCGACATCCGGCTAAGCATTTAGGGAGATCTGATAGATACAGGTTGAAAAGTAGGGGAGCAAGGATGCATCCTTGGTTTAGGCCTCTGCTGGTTAAAATTTTGTTGGTTGTAGTCCATCTCGAGGTGACGCTTATTTTCACCCAGGTATCTGTATGTAACGAAATGAGAGCTTTCAATAAGGGCTGAGGAATGCCCCATTTTGTCAATTTATCTCACAATTTAGGGCGAATCACACTGTCGAAAGCCTTTCGAAAGTCAATGAAGCCCAGGTATAAAGATTTGCCTTTTGTGGCTAGGGGGATTCTATCATATGGGATAGACAGATTAAATTGTCTTTAATATGACAGCCCTTTTGGAAGCCTGTTTGTGTGAACAGAATTAAATTACAATTTTCAACCCAGGTTGTCAGTTCTGATAAAAGGACACTTGCATACGCCTTTACATCTACGTCAAGAAGGGCTATCATCCCATAGTTGTCGGGGCTGGAGCGAGAGCCTTTTTTGTGGCTGGGGACTAGCAACGATCCTTGCCAGGAAGCCGGGATAGATCTGCCCAAAATTGCGGATTCGAAGAGAGGAGCCAGCAGGTTGGCCCATTTCTGAGCAGAGGCTTTGTGTACTTGGGTAGGAATGGCGTTTGGTTCTGGGGCACCCGGTGAGCGCATTTTCTTTATTATGAGAGCAAATTGATTTGGAGTTACCTTGGTAGCTGGCGTTTTATCGTCGTGGGAGCTGAAGTGGGGGAGGATAGAGAGACAATACAAGTTATGTCACTTGGATCAGTATAAAGAGCTTTGATGTAAACCTCCCAATCCGCTGGAGAGATGTTTGTTACGCTTAATGGTTTAGAGACTTTAGCAGCCTTATTTATCCAACTCCAGAACTTTTGTTTGTCTTTTGTTTTTATAATCTCATGGGCAGCCACCCAATGATGTTCTTCTTTCAGTCTCTTTAGAATGAACCTGGCCTTTATGTATTCCTTTCGGGCGGCTGCTATTTCGCCCCGGAGAGAGTTTATGTTTAATGCTAATTATGGAGCATTTTTGCTCGGAGATGGAAAATGAAACCGGTAGGTCCTTAGCTTGAGTATTTATCAACTTTAAGGCTAATTGATCTCTAAACTCCGTCACGAAGATTTCCCATGATGGAACTGTCAGATGACAATTGGAGTCTGGTGCCCATTTACTCAATAGATCATCCACCTTTGCTTCCATTGTTTCCCGGTCGTCCTCAGACCATCTTCGTTTTTTGGTGATCTCTAGGTTGGACTCTTTACCAATCAATGCAATTTTCGTGCGATGGGGGTGCATAATATCAATTTTACACGTGAGAGTTGCGTGATCGCTTTCAAAGGAGGGGGTTACCAAGAATTGCCGTACTAACTGGAAGTGAGTAACGGATATCCATGTATAGTCTCGGGTGGCCATTCGAAAGTGAGATGAGTGGGTATAAGCCGCCGGCTGGTCTGATTCGAATCTTCCATTTAAAATGCGAAGGCCTAGTTGGTTTAGTTGCGTTGAGAGTTTTATCCCTTTTTCTTCCTTCCTTTGGAACTGAGAATTTATCTCCGGAATAGCCAACATTTCATCTGTTAAAGATGTTTGAGAGGAGAGTGGGTGCTACCTCCATTGGATTAGTGTTAATGTCACCCATTATCAGCCATATGTCGTTTTGGTGGAGAGCCTCGAGGCCGATTATTTCAGGGAGCATTTTGCTCAGTGTCACCTCTCATCTTACTTTGGATGGATGCAAGTAGACGCTGCGGAGGATAATTTTTCCCCGTCTCCGCTTTTCTTTTTCGTGGCACTGGATCTCAATGCTGATAAAAATTTAGTCATCCTGGCCCATAAAGAGCGGTGCTACCTTTTGCGACTAGTGTGTTCTTCACGGCGATCAACACACCTCCAGAGGCATAGCCACCTATGGCTGAAGGGATGGCATGGGATTCAATACCAGTGAAGTCTTCCCAAACTGTGTTTTCCAAGGTGCAGGTTTCTTGGAGAGCAATTATATCCTGAGTCTTAAGGAAGCTTTTGGTTAGAAGTCTGTTTTTCTCTTGCGTGGACTTGATCTTAACTGTACTTTAGTTGTACTGTGCTTTGTCGTTTTGTGCTTCATCACGTGGTCACTTGTCAGATTATTGACAGAGGGGCTCACCAGGGGTTCAGCAGGGGCTTGGTGGTTGTGGTAGCGAGCGGAGCTCATGGGGAGGGCCGCCGGCAAGCCAGACCTAGTCTGGCCGCCTCCCCGTCAACCCCCCGGGCTCTTACTCTGCGGCAGCCTCTAAGGTGGTCACACTCGCCTCGACCCTAAGACCCTTTCTCTTTCCCCTTATGCCGGTGATCCCTCAACCCAGCCGGTCACCATCGATCAAAACAAGCGGTGCAGAGGGGAGGAATGTAGGCCGAACCACAGGTGGAGGCAGCTTTTTAGGGGTGGTGAGGCGTGGAGGAAGCTGTAGGAAGCTGGGATTGCCTGCGAGAAGCCAGTTGAATTGTATTGCCGTTTGTAGCATTGAAAAACTTTTAAAGGAACGTTTAAAAAGGTGAAAACTGTGGAAATGTTAAAGAAAAAGGTTTTGCAATCTTTTCACCTTTCGCTGCTGCGCTCTCTGAAGGTCGCTGGGGGCGTAGGCTAGGGGTGAGGTGGCGATCAATGGCTCAGGAGCGGCTCAGGGATCACCAGTGAGGAGCTGTGAAGAGGCGTGTGGAGCAGGAGCAAAACCGCGCTGAAACGCAATCGGACGGTATTTCGGAACTTCAAAACCAGCATCAGCGGGAGCCGAGAGGCCACGAGCCGTGAGCTCAACCGCAATAGCAATGGCACCGGTACCTCCTCCCCCTCGGCGTCTCGTCCACAGCGTCCACGGCGTTTCCCTCGGCGTTTCCATCGCTCTTCGCTGCTCTCTCGCTCACCTGCTGCAATCGGCAACTGGGAGTCAAGCGGTCAAAGCAAAAACACGGGCAAATAAGAATAAAAATTAGAAAATAACATTCAGAAATGTTGGGTTTATTAAATATTTAAAGTAACAAAGTATCCATGATAGCTACATCTTTTTGTTCTGCTGTTTTGTAAAATATGGTTCTTGAAAAAATATCTGATCAAGTATTCACAATGCTGAGTCAATCCTTTCGAGCAAGTGCAGGGTTTTGACGCAGCATAAGTTCAAAAGTGACAAAGTGGAATCTTGTATATTTCACTCAGCCACTTTTAGGAGGTGTTCCTGCGCCAAAACGTCCCCCCCCCATGTAGGAATGTCTCCTTCTGGTACAGGGATTTACAATGTGACGCACCTCTCAGATACATCAAATTCTAAATACCACACACCATGGCGCATCTTTTGCACCACCGCTGCATCAGAAAAGTGATGCAACGACGGTGTAAAAGAGGCACAAGGGGGTTGTAAATCTGCCCCTAACAAATTCACCCAGGCAGTTTCACTAGCAGTGCATTATTTTTGAATTTACTTTTGTTATTATTTTACATAAAAAATATGAAATGTAACTTTAAAAAAAATATATATAAGTATTTATAATACAAATGTAGGAAATTACTATAAAAAGAAAGAAATATAATATTTAATACATTTTAAAATTATCATTTGCAAAACCTTTCAAATTCACTGAAAAAAACATAGGTTTCAGACACGTTATATTTAGGAATTAGCATTTAAAAAACGTTAGCAATTCACTGAAAAAACCATAGGTTTCACACATGTTATAGTTAGTTGGACATTTCACTGATACAAAACCATTCAAATTCCCCCCTTATAGTTAGTTCAGCTAACTATAACTCGCGCGCCCGCAATGCACTGCTGATGACGTCACATATTACATCCCTCATGACATGGACAGTGACATCACTCATGACATCACTGATGACATCTCAATCTTAATTTAAAGTGCATGACATAGTTCTCCTTTCAAATTTACAAAATAACATCTTACCTTTTAAAAACAAGTTTAAGTTGTCAGTGAAAATGCTCTTGCAATGTACTTCAGGAAGTAGTAGTCAAAATGTCTGTGTTTCTCTCTCTTTCTTTATATATATTCAGGTACATAACCAATCAAATGTCAAGTAAAAAAAGTAGAAAATGAAAGTAACATTTTAATTGGTTGTCAATTCCAACAATTCAGATGTGTTTTGTGAAGTAATTTACCTCAGGGTATTTAGAGAGGTCTACAGGCTAAATGGCTAAATGGAATTCCAACCAAATTTGTGAAAATGGTAGGGATTGGTATGTAGTATGAGCTAATCTATATTTGGTGAAAGTGTCTCCAGTGGTTTTTCTGTATATCACTTTCCCACCTTTTTTGAGCGAGCGCTTCCTGGTGCGCGCCCCGGTACGCGAACCGGCAGCGTTACGGGAGTCCTCCATTTTGTGTTTCGGTAGAATTGAGATACAAGATGGAGGGCAAATAATGTTGAGAATGGGTGGAAGGGGGCACGGTAGACGTATCCTGACCCCCTAGGTTTTCTGAGGGTGGCTGAGGAGGCCCATATGTGCGAGAAAAAAAACAAACAAATTTTCGCACGGTTAGCGTCCGGTGCGCATACCGGGTAGCGCTCCGGGGAGCGTACTTTGGAGAAAATTAGTGAAAAAAGTTAGAGTAAAATAATAATTGTGAGTGATCTGATGTAGGGTAGCTCTGAAATGTTTGGGTCCTGTGGCTGATTTAGGTACCTACAAGTAGGTACCAATGCACAGTCTTAAATTCAGGATGAAAATTCTGTTCCCTTCATCTGAGAAGTGAACTCCATCTGCTCTGTAGATATCTTGCATGTAGTAACGCAAGTTATTGTTGTAGATGGAGCCCATTCCATGGTCTCTCATGTAAGCTGAAACAGACTTATTTACATGCTTCCTCGATTTCTCAATTTGTGGACAAAATTGGTTGGACCACCTCCATTTCTGTCTTTGGCACATATTTGAATATACCAAGGCAGTTTGAGGAAAAAGTGCCATCAATTGGTCAAAGGTGTCTTTTAAAAGCATTTCCAGACCTACCCCAGTCAAAGTGCCCAAGTCATTTCCTCCACAGTGCACAATTAACAGGTCAGGTTTTGGCAAATGCAAAAAGGTTTTCACCAATGGTATCAATTGGTGACATCTTAATCCTCTGTGGCCAATCCAGTTGATTTCCACATTTTGTAAATTGAGGTTGTGTAAATTTCTGTTATCAGCATACCTTTGAGCCCAGTGGATGTAACTATGTCCAATAATCCAGACAGAAAACATGGTGAGAGGAGGTTCTGCTGCAGTCAGATGAAGTGTGGGAATGAAATGGCAGTTGGAACAGTAGGAGTATGTAATGAAAAAAACGGTGGAGTTTCTGTGGTAATTAATCAGTAGCAGTGATTGGTGGATTTTGATTGCTGAAAACAGAAAGTTAGGGTGCATGGATGAGTTCTTTGAAAGATGTAATTTGAATGGTCAAGAAAAAATCATTTTATGAAAGATTGCACTGGATACGCAGGTGTACTGAGAGTTCAGAGTTCAATTGAAACATTGTTGTGTGAACTTGCAAACGTGAGAGGTCTTTCAGGAGGTGGTTGCTATGGAAAAAAGGCAGAAATGGAAGAAGGGGAAAGGGAGTTGATTTGAAAAAAGTGAGGGAAGAGTTTTGATTGGGAGATATGTGTGATGAATTACAGCATTTCTGTGCCATTGTTGGTTGCAGCCTCTGGAGTGCATACCTTTTGCTCTGCTGAAGACAAATTGGTGTGTGTCTGAGACTGTTTTGAAACTCAAAAAGTATTTGCTAAGGTGAGAAAAGATTCATTTAATTTAGATAGAGAATAGTATGCTTTAGGGAGAAAATTATGAAGAAAGTTGTGTATTTAAAATGTTGCTTTGTTTCATAGGTTGCTTGGGGCATATTTACAAGGCCTTTGAGTCCCTTTGATGTTATTTTTTCCCATTTTAATTTAAGACATTTCTAAGCATGGGCGTAAAATCCGCTCCGATCGCGGATTTTTCGGATTTTCGGCAAATTCGCAATCCGCGAACTCTCGCGAATTTGTCGAAAATCCGTGAATCCGCTCACGGCGGATTTTTTGCTTGGTTGCGGCGCGCGGCGTGGTGCACGGCGTTCACTTTCCGTCATTAAGCGTTTGCCGAGTTGTTTTTCTCGATCATATTTAGCGAGTGCCGCGCCATTTTGGATCTTGCTGCGTGATCCCGCGGGAGTTTGGCGCCCGCGAATACGTAATCGCGGCTTGCCACCTTGCACAGCATACCTCGCGAGAGTTCGCAATTGCGAACACGTAGTTGCGGCGGAAAGGAACAATCTCGCACTCGCGAAATAGAGATTTTGCAATTCTGCACAAGAAAATCACCAGCAAACAGGATAAACCTTCAGAAAATTATGATTTTTATCAGAATCACTCCTCAGGTTGACATTTGCATGGCCTTTTTTTGCAAGGAGTCCATTTTTGGGGGGGGGGAAGGAAGTGCCCCACAGTCTCCAACTTCCTGTTCCTGTCCAGCAGGCTCCTCCCAGTGCTTTGTCCATCTCCTGGTCACTTTCATTTGGATCTGGAGCTGGAAGGATTACTTTTTGTGGGTGCTGCTGGATATTTGGATTTGAGGCCTTTTTGACTGTCTTTGGATCACTTTTGGATTAGAAATCAACTTTCACAAGTAAGTTTGTTTGGGGCATTACAGTTGCTGCAAGTACAATTTTGGAACTTTTTCAGAACATTAAATAAATTATATTGTTGGTAGCCACAGTATCCAGTAGGACCAGGGTTGGTTAGGGGTGCATGATACAACTGTTTTGTTGAATTTAAACACCATTGAGGCCATGGATGGGCTGGGATTGTGCTGATTTTATTGTTTTTTGTCGTTTTTTTGGGGCTGCTGGTGGGGCCTTTTGCCAAGGGGTAGTGGTGCATGGACTGAGTGTGCCTGTAGTGTGGTCTCACTCTCTTTAATGTAAACATCATGGATGGCATTGGATTGTGGTGATTTCTGGCTGGTTTTCTGTTTTTTGGGGGTGTATTGTTGATGTGGACTGTGGCCATGTGGGTGGTGGTGGTGGCCATCTTGAGTCCTGGCTGGTACAGGCAACATGTGCTTGGGGTGTAAGGGGCCATTTTGAAGAGAGGCAGTGTCTGAGGCCTGCACTTATTTTGCCTACTTTTCATCCATTATGCCCAGGGGTAGTGAGTGTTGCATGGGCCTAGTGTTTCTGAGGGGTGTCTTCTTGAATTTAAACACCATTGAGGCCAAGGATGGGCTGGGATTGTGCTGATTTTATTGTTTTTTGTCGTTTTTTTGGGGCTGCTGGTGGGGCCTTTTGCCAAGGGGTAGTGGTGCATGGACTGAGTGTGCCTGTAGTGTGGTCTCACTCTCTTTAATGTAAACATCATGGATGGCATTGGATTGTGGTGATTTCTGGCTGGTTTTCTGTTTTTTGGGGGTGTACTGTTGATGTGGACTGTGGCCATGTGGGTGGTGGTGGTGGCCATCTTGAGTCCTGGCTGGTACAGGCAACATGTGCTTGGGGTGTAAGGGGCCATTTTGAAGAGCGGCAGTGTCTGAGGCCTGCACTTATTTTGCCTACTTTTCATCCATTATGCCCAGGGGTAGTGAGTGTTGCATGGGCCTAGTGTTTCTGAGGGGTGTCTTCTTGAATTTAAACACCATTGAGGCCATGGATGGGCTGGGATTGTGCTGATTTTATTGTTTTTTGTCGTTTTTTTGGGGCTGCTGGTGGGGCCTTTTGCCAAGGGGTAGTGGTGCATGGACTCAGTGTGCCTGTAGTGTGGTCTCACTCTCTTTAATGTAAACATCATGGATGGCATTGGATTGTGGTGATTTCTGGCTGGTTTTCTGTTTTTTGGGGGTGTACTGTTGATGTGGACTGTGGCCATGTGGGTGGTGGTGGTGACCATCTTGAGTCCTGGCTGGTACAGGCAACATGTGCTTGGGGTGTAAGGGGCCATTTTGAAGAGAGGCACTGTCTGAGGCCTGCACTTATTTTGCCTACTTTTCATCCATTATGCCCAGGGGTAGTGAGTGTTGCATGGGCCTAGTGTTTCTGAGGGGTGTCTTCTTGAATTTAAACACCATTGAGGCCATGGATGGGCTGGGATTGTGCTGATTTTATTGTTTTTTGTCGTTTTTTTGGGGCTGCTGGTGGGGCCTTTTGCCAAGGGGTAGTGGTGCATGGACTGAGTGTGCCTGTAGTGTGGTCTCACTCTCTTTAATGTAAACATCATGGATGGCATTGGATTGTGGTGATTTCTGGCTGGTTTTCTGTTTTTTGGGGGTGTACTGTTGATGTGGACTGTGGCCATGTGGGTGGTGGTGGTGGCCATCTTGAGTCCTGGCTGGTACAGGCAACATGTGCTTGGGGTGTAAGGGGCCATTTTGAAGAGCGGCAGTGTCTGAGGCCTGCACCTATTTTGCCTACTTTTCATCCATTATGCCCAGGGGTAGTGAGTGTTGCATACTTGCATGGCCCTAGTCTTTCTGTGGGGTGTCTTCAATATAAACATCATGGATGGCATGGGATTGTGCTCATTTTTCTGTGTTTTGTCGATTTTTTGGGGTGTATAACTGAACTGATGTTCCTCTGTCTTCCATTGCTTTTAGGTGCACAAGACTCAAGAGAACCACCAGTGCCAGGAAGAAGTCCTGCAGCGGTGTGTGTGTGCAGCATAACGTCACGCGACGTCACGTCTGGACACAGACAACTCTGCAACTCGTGCAACTGCTGCCTGCTGTTCTGACCTGCTCTGAAGAAGATGGCCCCAAAAAAAGTAACCCGTAGCTCCTCTAGCAAGAAAGGTGCCAGTAAGGAGCAGAAGAAGCATGTTACCAAGGAGACTGGTGTGCCACCCGCCCCTTTTTTTGGGAGTAAAAAAAAAAGTATGCCTGCAGCAGCAGCGGGATCTGCTGGGGACCAAGCTGGCAGCAGCACCCCCGCTCCATTGGGCTCAGTGCCACCACCACCACCACACCAACTTAAGTCCAAGCCCTTGAGTGCTGCAGAGGCAGCCAGTATAGTTCTTCAATCACCATCGACCAGTGATGTTGGCTCATCGCAAGAAAGCAGCAGCAATGTCCCTCAATCAACACAGGTTGTTGTAGCTCATCTGACGAGTGTTGAACAGCCACAGCCACAACAACAATCACATGTGCAAGTACAAGCCCAAATACATGTGGAAGGAGAGGCAGCGCAAGGAGATGCGCAAGCAGAGGTGCATGGAGGGTCACAACAAGTGCCCACAATAGTTGTTCCTCCCGAAGTAGGGGCACATCAGGAAATCGACAATCAAGGCGAGGTATCATTTGAGGAAGCCACTCCTCCTGATGATCCTTCATTGTCTTCCACACCCCTAGCAAGGAAGAGATCAAGGGTGGTGTCTACATCTTCTTCAAGCACACCTCCTTCTGATGATACGGATCAAACTTGGGAACCAGCACCACTGCCGTCTGAGAGTGAGGCACACCATGATCCGACAAAGGTAGTTAAGCGTAAAAGGAAGCTCGTCCAAAGTCTCAGAGTTATGGAGTGTGATGAGGCTCAACAAGAAGTGGCGGATACTGCTGCTGATGAAGACTCTGCCAATGACGACCCAGTCATCATAAAGGTCACTGCAGCCCCAGCGGGCATGCAGCAAACAGACATTTTGACCCTAGCCCGAAGAGCTGCTGAGCGTGATGATGATGATGTTGTCGATGAGGAGGCAGTGGAAACACCACAATCATTGGAGTTAAGTAGTACACCAACTCGTCCCGCTTCCATATTTCTTTCTGGCAAGAAGAGACCTCCATCCACCTCGACCTTAATTAGTGGCAGGGAAAGTGCACAACGTACAAAAGTTGGGCAATCCAGATCCTCCACTTCATCTGGCATTAGCTTCATGACCACCACCACCAGTATCGCCGCCTCCTCCAGGTCCCACAGACACTTCAAGTCCCCAGTTTGGGACTTCTTTGCTGTTTGTCAAAAAAATCCAAAGTTTGCCATTTGTACCCTTTGTAAGCTTGCAGTTAGTCGTGGTAAGCCAGGTACCAACTATGGTACCGGAGGCCAGAGAGGTCATCTTAGGAGACAGCACACTGTCCAATGGTTTGCGCACCTAGATGCGATCAAGAAAGGCCGAATTCAAGGAAACGTTGATGTTGCATCTGATGATGACGAGGAGGAAGAAGACGTGTCAAACACTTCCCTTACACCCAGTACCCCTGTCAGCAGCACACCCAATGTGAGGCACACTAAGAGTGTTGGAGCGAGTGAGACACCAACGCACAAAAGTTCACCAGCGAGCAAAATTGGGTCAACGAAGTCATTATCAGCCCGTAAATGCTTGGTCCAGGGCAACATTAGAACAATGCTTAATTCAGACGTGCCATATGAACGCAACCACCCACTGACGCGTCTGTATAACACTAAGCTGGCTAAAATGCTAGCTGTGGACCTTCTCCCTTTTTCTTTTGTAGAAGCGGTAGGTTTTCTAGAATTAGTGGCAACGCTCTGCCCTAAATGGAAGGTTCCTAGCCGGTTCTATTTTGCCAGAGTTGCGGTTCCAGCACTACATGAAGATGTGCTGGAGGCGATTGGGGCAGCTTTGCAGAAGAGTGCTGTTCACACAATACATCTGACAACAGACATGTGGACCAGTGGCGCATGCGCTGATTACATGTGCATCACTGCACACTGGGTCTCTTTTTCAGGTGTTAAAGCAAAGCTAAACGCAGGTGTTGACCCGGACAAAGTTTTCAAAGCTGCTCGGAAACATGCAACACTAGCCATGTTTGGCTTGGAGAAAAGTCACACATCCCAAAACATTTTGGACGAGTTTGACAAAAAGGTCTTGAAAATGCTATCCCCAAAAAAACGCCAGATTGGTTATGTTTCCACGGATAATGGCGCCAATGTAGTTAAGGCCATGGCGCTGGGTCGCTATTTTAGAGTGCCGTGTTTGGCGCACTGTATCAACCTGGTAGTTCAAAAATTCTTGAGTGATAGAGACAGTGCAGCGTTCGCGGTAATGGCCACCTGCCGCAAAATGTGCAACCATTTCAGCCATTCTTTTAAGGCCCGGAAGCATCTGAGGAGGCTGCTACTTCAAAGTCGAATACCGGTGAAAGCACTCATCCAGGAGGTGGCAACACGTTGGAACTCAACCTTCTACATGCTTGAGCGTCTGTATGAGCAGTATACGGTACTCGATCACTATTTCTTCACAGAGGGTACATCTCAGAAGGAGGACATTCGGATGGGTGCGGCGCAATGGGACATAGTTAAAAGCCTGACAGACATGCTTCGTCCTTTTGAGTTCTTCACGCGTGCAGTCAGCCAGGAGGACTGTAATTTGGGAAAAGCTATCCCATTGTTGTGCATGCTGGAGCACCAACTGATGGCGGTGTCTTCTGAGTTTGAAAAAGATGAAAAAAAAAAAGACCATTTTATTTTGTCTGAGAAATTATTAGAGCGCCTACGTGGTGATGAACGTCTTCAAAAGATCAAGTCAGAACAGCATTACATTTGTGCTACTATTCTGGATCCACGCTACAAAAAGGCGCTGGCAGGCGAAGCATTCTTTCCTTTTGCTGATGCAGATGTTCAAAAGTACAAACATTGGTTAGCCTGGTCAGCCAAGAGGTTTGAAAAAGAACGGCAGGTTATTGAAGGAGAAGACAGTACATCAGCATCAGCATCAGCAGGCCATCCCCAGTCACAAGAATCCACTTCTGCACCTGTGGCTGGGGCACAAGTGACCTCTCAGCCGTTAAAGACACCGGCAAGTGGATCATCTGCACCACACACAATGACAACACTAACAGTGGCTGCGGAGGAGGATTGGCTAAGTTTGATGGGGTATGGTCCTCGAAAAAATGTCACAGGCACAGCAAAAAGTAAGCAAAGTGGAGGAACCGTTGATGACCTTGAGTCGATGGTGCAGGACTATCTGAATGACTCAACAGAGGTCTTTCTTAATGATGAGCCATTGCAGTATTGGCATGGGAAAAAACAATTGTGGCCAGAGCTCTCCAACCTAGCTATAAACTATTTGTCTTGCCCACTCGCAAGTGTGTCTTCTGAACGTGTTTTCAGTGCTGCTGGTGGCATTATAACTCCCAAACGGAGCCGCCTCTCGCCCCAAAATGTGGAGCGGCTGACAATGATCAAGATGAATCAGCACCTCATACCACCAGATTACAAAGTACGAGAAAGCACGCCGCATGAAGACGAGGAGGACGGCAACGTAGATGAGGGGATTTGTTCTCTGTTCGGTGGCACTGACCTCATCCTGCCTGAATTCGCAGAGTATGATGACGAAATCTTCTTCTTATTCCCTGACACCGAGCCCTGAAAATGAGACAATGAATCAATAACTTTTTTTTTCATCCTTATTCACTTTTATTCCTGTGTGTCTCTCTTTCTTTGTTTTGCACAGTTAATTTAATTCAAACTTTAATCACCTAATCCCAAAAACAAGACCATCAGCAGAACTGTCTTCACTTGTTTGCTTATTGATTTGAAGGTGCCGCAGTCTACATTCCTCAGGTTCACAAGTTCTGAAGAACATGCTCCTCTATCCTCCTCCTCCAGACTGCGATTTCCCTCAAAGCAGAGTGCTGGATTACGCCCAATGAAGAAAGACTCAGCACTTGTGGGGGTGTTCTACTTCTTTGCGGGTGAGTTGACGGATTTGGGCCCATTGCTGTGAAGCTCTAATAATGGATAAAAGTGTTTTGGACCAAATATGAGGTGGAAATTTCTTGCCGTTTTTGCTGACTTGCTGGGGTCTGGGAGCACTGCTGCGACAGTCTAATCTTGATTGCATTTGCTTTTCAGGAAATCCGTGGTGGAAAACAGGAGTTATGATGATTGATGATGACCTAGCTGCACAGCGCGTTTGGACCGAAGGCCGAGAGATATTGTAAGTATGAGATTTAGCTTTTTCGCTGTTTGGGGGTGTTGTCGCGTGGTTTTTTGCGGGTGGGTTGGCGGGTCTTGGCTGGGGCATTCCTGGGGCATTCCTGGGAAGGTCTAATGCCGGATAGAAGTGTTTTGGACAAAATCCTTAAGGAAAAGCCTTTTTTTTGCTATTTCTTCTGACATCTTGCTCAATGTAGCGTTTTGGGGGGCTTCCTGCTGTTCGTGGCTGGGTTGCGGCCGGGGTCTCTGTCGAAGCACTGCTGCGACAGTCTAATCTTGATTGCATTTGCTTTTCAGGAAATCCGTGGTGGAAAACAGGAGTTATGATGATTGATGATGTTTGGAATTTGGACCGAAGGCCGAGAGATATTGTAAGTATGAGATTTAGCTTTTTCGCTGTTTGGGGGTGTTGTCGCGTGGTTTTTTGCGGGTGGGTTGGCGGGTCTTGCCTGGGGCATTCCTGGGAAGGTCTAATACCGGATAGAAGTGTTTTGGACAAAATCCATAAGGAAACACCAGTTTTGGCACTTTTTGTAAGTTAGGGTTCGTTAGGGTTAGCCCTAGCAGCAGGATTGCATGTGTTTCGGGGTGTTCTATTGCAACGCAAGTCAAGTCAAGTCAAGTCAGAGAATTTATATAGCGCACTACATACCCAGAGGGTCTCAAGGCGCTTAGGGAGGGGAGGACGCTTACTTGTCAAATATCCACGTTTTAAGTTGCTTTCTAAAAGCTAGGTGGTTCTGGGTAAGGCGAAGGTAGGCGGGGAGTGAGTTCCATGTTTTAGCTGCCAGGTATGAGAAGGATCTGCCTCCCATGGTGGTCTTGTTGATGCGGGGAACAGCGGCAAGGGCTTGGCTGGAGGAACGTAGTTGGCGGGAGGGGGTGTAGAAGGACAGTCGTGAGTTGAGGCATTCTGGTCCGATGTCGTAGAGAGATTTGTGTGCGTGGGTTAGCAGTCGGAAAGTGATCCTCTTATTGACGGGTAGCCAGTGGAGGTCTTTCAGGTGGCCAGAGATGTGTTCGTTACGTGGGATGTCTAATATGATCCTAACTGAGGCGTTTTGGATTCGTTGGAGTTTCTTCTGGAGTTTAGCGGTAGTACCTGCGTAGAGGGTGTTTCCGTAGTCCAGTCGGCTCGTGACTAGAGCATGGGTGACTGTTTTTCTGGTTTCGGTGGGGATCCAGCGAAATGTTTTTTTGAGCATGCGAAGGATGTTGAAGCAGGATGAGGATACGGCGTTGGCTTGTCCGTTCATTGAGAGTGACGAGTCCAGGATAACGCCTAGGTTCCGTGCGTGGTCTGTCGGGATGGGTGCTTTTCCAAGGGCTTCCGGCCACCAAGAGTCGTCCCATGCAGAGGGGGATGTACCTAAGATTAGGACTTCTGTTTTATCTGAGTTCAGTTTCAGACGGCTTTGTTTCATCCATTCGGCAACTTCTTTCATTCCTTCGTGTAGGTTTGTTTTGGCGGTGCTGGGGTCATTGGTGAGAGAAAGGATCAGTTGAGTGTCATCTGCGTAAGAGATGATGTTGAGGTTGTGTTGGCGAGCGATGTCCGCAAGGGGGCTCATGTATACGTTGAAGAGGGTGGGACTGAGTGAGGATCCTTGTGGTACGCCACAGATGACTTCAGTGGCTTCGGATTTGAATGGTGGAAGGCGGACTCTCTGGGTTCTTCCGGTGAGGAACGAGGTGATCCATTCAAGAGCTTTTCCTTGTATTCCGATGTTTCTGAGGCGTTGTAAGAGGGTGCTGTGGCAGACTGTGTCGAAGGCTGCAGAGAGGTCGAGGAGGATGAGGGCGACTGTGTCTCCATTGTCCAGTAGAGTTCGGATGTCGTCTGTTGCTGCGATGAGGGCGGTCTCAGTGCTGTGTTTTGCTCGGAAGCCAGATTGTGAGGAGTCGAGGGATTTGTTGGCTTCGAGGAAGGCGGCGAGTTGGTTGTTGATAGCTTTCTCGATGACTTTGGCTGGGAAAGGAAGGAGCGATATGGGGCGGTAATTTTTGAGTTCGGTGGGGTCCGCTGTGGGTTTTTTCAGAAGGGCGGTGAGTTCAGCGTGTTTCCAGCTTTCCGGGAAGGTGGCGGAGTTGAAGGAGCAGTTGATGACGTCTCGAAGGTGCGGTGCTATGATGGAGTCTGCTTTGTTGAAGATGTGGTGAGGACATGGGTCTGTGGGGGATCCTGAGTGGATAGAGTTCATCAGGCGGATGGTGTCCTCAGTGGAGATTGGGTTCCAGTCGTTAAGGGCGTTCAAGGGGGGAGAGTGTTCAGCAGATGGTTGGGTGGGTTGGTCTTCGGGTTGGTTGTCGAAGCTGTTGTGGATGTCTGCAATTTTGTCGTGGAAGAATAAAGCCAGGGAGTCGCAGAGGGCTTGAGAGGGGGTGATGTCGTTGGAGTTGGCCGAGGGGTTGGTAAATTCCTTGACGATGTTGAAAAGTTCCTTGCTGTTGTGGGCGTTGTTGTCAAGTCGATCCTTGAATGCTGTTTTCTTGGCCTTTCGGATTAGTTGGTGGTGTGTGCGGGTGGCGTTTTTGAAGGCGTCCTTGGTGCTAGTGGTTGGGTCTTTTTTCCAGGCCTTTTCAAGGGAGCGGCAGAGTTTCTTGGACTTCTTAAGATCATCGTTGAACCATGAGGCCTTCTTGCTGCCAGGTTTGCGTTGACGTTTTTTCAGTGGTGCTAGGATGTCGGCGGTGTTGGATAACCATAGGGTGAAGTTGGCGGCGGCTTGGTCTGGGTTAGAGGAGTGGGCTGGGGTGTTTAGAAGGAGCGATGAGGAGATCTGGTCGATGGTGATTTTGTTCCAGTTTCTTTGCAGAGTTGGTTGGAGGTGGTTGGTGGGTTTCGGCTTGTTGTAGGTGAAGTGAACACAGCTGTGGTCAGTCCAGAGGAGATCCGTAGTGTGGCTGTAGGAGACATGGTTGCTGGAGGTGAAGATAGGGTCGAGTGTGTGACCTGCGATGTGGGTGGGGGAAGTGACCAGTTGTTTAAGTCCGAGGTTGGCGAGGTTGTCCAAGAGGGTGGTGGTGTTGTGGTCGTTGTACTTTTCAAGGTGAAAGTTGAGGTCTCCCAGAAGGATGTAGTCTTTGGAGGGGAGCGCGTGTGGAGTGATGAAGTCCGTGATGTCTTCACTGAATTTTGCGCGGGGTCCTGGTGGTCTGTAAAGGAGGGTGCCTCTGAGTGTGGTCTTGGGGTCGATGTGGATCTGGAAGTGAAGGTGTTCAGAGTTGGCGAGGTTGACGTCAGAGCTGGTTGAGATGTGGATTGATTTTTTATGGACGATAGCGATTCCTCCTCCTGTGTGGCCGGTGCGGTCCTTGCGTGTGATCTTATAGTCTTCGGGGATTGCAATGGTGATGTCTGGGACGGAGGAAGCGTTCATCCATGTTTCTGTTAGGAAGGCGATGTCTGGAGAGATGGTGTCTAGTAGATTCCATAGGTCGATGGCGTGTCTGTGGACCGAACGAGTGTTGAGAAGGATGCATTGTAGGTGGTTGGGGTCGGGAATCTGTGTTGTGGTTGTAGCGGAGATGTTGTTGGTGCCGATGAATTTGCAGGAGTAACAAGAGAAAGGTCCATGGGTGTGTCCAGGAGCGGCTTGGATGCAGTTGGGGGCGCGACCGGGGTTAAGGGCTAGGAGGGTGGCGGCATCGTAGGTAATGCGGGAGGGTTGGGAAGCGCGAGGGGCAGGGGGTCTGGCGCTGGGCGCGGTCCAGGCGCGGACGGGCGTAGACGGGCTTACCTTTGGCGCACCTTCGGCGCGGACGGGGCGCGATCGCTGCGCGTGAACGCTGCGCGCGGGAACAACTGTCATATATGGGTGGTGGAGGGGGAGGGGCGAGGGCGGCTCAGCTGGGAGGCGTGGCGGGCTCAAGGGACGGAGCACAACAACAACAACAAGCTCAAAATGGAGGGGAGGGCAGAGCAGGGCGCCGGGGGATCTCACAAACAATGCGCAGGTCGAGTTAAAATAAGCAAGTAATGAAAACGAAATGCACACGCTCTAAAATCACCAAACTTAGGCACAGTGCAGCTTTGAAATAACGATACCACGTTTCAGAGAGAGCGCAGGCAGGGGAGCGATCACTCGAGGCAGAAGCGAGGAGTGAATCACAGCGCTGCGTGGTCAGAGAACGCGCTTTAATGCTAGTGGGAGGGCGGCTCAGCTGGGAGGCGTGGCGGGCTCAAGGGACGGAGCACAACAACAACAACAAGCTCAAAATGGAGGGGAGGGCAGAGCAGGGCGCCGGGGGATCTCACAAACAATGCGCAGGTCGAGTTAAAATAAGCAAGTAATGAAAACGAAATGCACACGCTCTAAAATCGCCAAACTTAGTCACAGTGCAGCTTTGAAATAACGATACCACGTTTCAGAGAGAGCGCAGGCAGGGGAGCGATCACTCGAGGCAGAAGCGAGGAGTGAATCACAGCGCTGCGTGGTCAGAGAACGCGCTTTAATGCTAGTGGGAGGGCGGCTCAGCTGGGAGGCGTGGCGGGCTCAAGGGACGGAGCACAACAACAACAACAAGCTCAAAATGGAGGGGAGGGCAGAGCAGGGCGCCGGGGGATCTCACAAACAATGCGCAGGTCGAGTTAAAATAAGCAAGTAATGAAAACGAAATGCACACGCTCTAAAATCGCCAAACTTAGTCACAGTGCAGCTTTGAAATAACGATACCACGTTTCAGAGAGAGCGCAGGCAGGGGAGCGATCACTCGAGGCAGAAGCGAGGAGTGAATCACGCAGTTCTGGGGTTTTAGAGCACTGTTGGAGCGATGCTGGCTATGGATACTTTTGCTTGCTTGCAAGTGGTTTGAATACAATCCACGGTCTGTATTTGGGCCTACTGTTACTTTCAAAGTACGTTTTGTCTCCATTTTTCTGCTAGGCATCGTTTTTGGAGATCTGATTGGGGGTCTTCTACATTTTTGCGACTGGCTTTAGTAAGGGTCTTGGTGGGAGCATTGCTGGGAAGGTCAAATTTTGTTCTAAAACACAGTTTACAGTACTCCTACCTTGAGGGGAAAGATCCGCTATAATATTTTGGCCATACTTATTTATCCTTAAAAAGGTGACTCAGACAGAGCACGCAATTTCAAAAATATTCTACTGTCTATTAGGGAAATCAAAGTGTGACTTTTTGCACCACACAGCGTGCATACCTTTTATTTATTTATCAGTGGTATTGTAATAGCAATTCCTGTTTTCCGTTCAATAATTACAGGCCGGGTTTCAGTCAACATCCGCCAGGCAGGCAGTGGACAGGGTGTCTTCTGTCAGTGGTCACCAACATTGATGGACGAAGCGTCAGCTGGAATGGAGGAGTGCCGCTAATAAGAGGAATTGTTTGCTGCATGCAACTTACTTACCAAATTCAACAGGACAACTCCAACAACATACAGAATACAGATACAGTATCCATTGTTTTCTTCTATGAGTGTGACTGCATGTGCTTAGCTTTAGTTTGTACCCAAAGATTTCTTTATCTTCAATTATTGTTTGTCCAGGCTGTGCTTTTTTTTTCTTCTCTCAACAAAACCTACCCAAAAAGAAACCCCCATTCCCATCCATTTTCCAAACCCTAACCCTCTTCCCCCGGGCTGTGTTGTTTTGCTTGATGTCTGACTAAAATGACATCAATAATTCCACACACTTGCTGGGGAGGATAAGGTCATAGCAACAGGCTGGTGAAGATATACGAGGATATCTTCTAGACTTACTCAGCTTCAGTACTATATCTTCTAGTAGTAGGAGCCAATGTCAAATAAATTCAACGCAAGTACTAGTTATACTTGCAAGCAAATACTTTACCATTTGTTAGGCTACATTATGGCACTGTTCTAGTGTACTGTCACCTGCTATATTCTCGATCGTACCGTAACCGTTGTAATGCTACAGTAAGGACAAACCAGGTTTCGTTTTCTTTTTTTCCATAGGCATGCAACTGCCACTGTGTCACACCACTAGTACCACCGCAATGAGGAAATTTCACCCGCCCAGGATTGCCAACGTTAATCCCCATTTCACGTGGAGCCAGCCCTGGGCCTAGCCCTAATTTCTAACACAAATTACAGGTAAGATAAGCGTTTGGTGGGAGGTAGTATAATGGAGTATTATTTAGGACTAGACGAGAGATTGACGGTAGTACTACTAAAGTCCTACGACTGTTCAGGAAAACAAACTTACTGTTACACCCCCGTCCCCCACCCACCAGACTGAAAAGCAGTAAAAAACAGGTATGGTCAGATAAAGTTTAAAAATGTATATTTATGTAGCCCTAACAAAATAATCTCCCTCAAGACCCACCCTAACCCCAACGATTGTCTTTGAAAAGTCCCAAAAAGAACCCAACTCCCAAATCCCACCCCCCAAAAGTCTCTAAAAAAAGGGCAAGGGACACTCCACTACTGGAGGGTGCTGGTGCATTTTGCAGCATGGGCATCATACTCCTTGCGGAGGGTGGCAAGCTCGAAGCGGAGGCCCTCCACCAAGTTCTTATAGTTCTGGACCTCCTGCTCCAGGTAGGACATTCGGACTCCTAGGCGGCGTTGGCGTGCCTTGCAGCTCCTGTGGGGGGCAGCTGGTCTTTCTGTTGCTTGGCGGTGGCGGTTGGCTTTGTTAGCCCGGCTCGGTCCTGCTGGAGCACTGCGCATGCTGGCGTCCCGTGGGGTCACGGAGGAGGATGCAGCTGTCCCAGTCGAGGATGTTGTTGTTGCACCGGTCGACTGCGTGTCCTCCTCCTCCTCCAGGGCCACCAGCCGCCGATATTCGGCAACAGTGGCATCCAGCCTCCGTTGCCGGGCCATTCGAGCCTGCTCCCTCCGTGATGTCGATTTGGAAGGAGCAACTATATGAAGAAAGAAAGACATAGTCTGTAACCAATGCTCCTTAGCATTAATAACACAAAGTGATTGAGCCGAAAGTTGGGTCACAGTACAAGTAGCAAATTGAAAGCACAGTACATAACTATTGAGGACAGTATCTATGTAACCTCCCACTTCTGCATCCTTGCTCTAACATTAGTGGTAGTTTAATGAACAAATTCTACGACCACTATGGACTTCCATTACAGTCGACTATGACAGTACACCAGTCTTATTCTTCTTCTTCTCTCTTGTTTAGGAAAATTGGTATGTTATCTTATGCAAGCCGGCAGAATGGCAGCACAGTGAACTTGCACCCGAGAAAAACAGTTGCACACCATGATGAGTGAGACAGACTTGCGTTACTGTACCGGTCCAGTACATGCAGGTGGTGAAGCTATTACTTTTCTATTACGGGTGGCACTGAGAATACTCTGTTACAAGGGCTACTGCTTAATTAATTTACCTTTCACCCTACAGTGCAAATGGGTACTAGAAAAGGAAAATGAAGAAGCTAAATAATTGGATTATCTATCACTTCACATAGGACGTATTTGATGACATATGGGATGACTTTAGGTGCTTTGCTTAATATTGAGTGAACAGTGATACACCCACACATGAATGACGTACTACAACTAAACTAAAGTTATTAAGAGAGGTACGGAGTGTCCACCGTAATAACCAGATATATGCTGTGCTTGCAGTTGCAATACAAAGTACTGCTACTATTCATGGTAGTATTGGACACATTTACAATTTCTTTTCCTTGCCTTCCCTACACTGGAACGGACGTGCGGGTGCGGTGGTACATGCTCTTCAAGGTAACACTTAGTTCATCCAGCGACCATCTACTCTCTCTAGATACACATGTGCTATCTAAGAGTCAGAGAATACCATGCTCCAGGCATCCATTCATTCAAAGTATACGCACACATACAGTTTCTGTTTCACCCACCCAGGCTGCTGTCCTTCCACCCATCCTTGCTTCATCATTGACCCAGCCATGCACCATACCATATTCTTTCCTTCCCAGCCACCTCGGGGGCCAAGCAAACACATATCGTTCTTCTTTGCCAGCCATCATACAATTTCGCGTCCCACTTACTTACACCCTTCTTTCGCTTTTCGTTCATCCCATCCATCACGTTCATCTAAGAACTTATTGGGATTCTTCTCACCAAAAACTTCACAGCTAAGTCGAAGTACATTTCGAGGAGGCTACTACCTGGTTGATTTGTAATACACCCGTGCAGAAAGCACACTATGCAGTCTTCAATCTCAATAAGTAAGGAATATATAGCTTACCTGTTCCCGCCACCACCGTGCGAACCCCCACAGGACCATCCGCCGGCTCTTGCACCGCCTCCTCCCCAGAGTCCTCCGAGTCCTCGCCCAACACCGCCACCTCCGTGCTGGCCCCGTCACCAGATGTTCCACCTACAAAGTACATTTAAATATGTTAGAATACACCACTCACTACTATATAATATTTGGTCTAGGAGTAATAAAGAAATGTTAAAAAAACAGAATACAATGTAATAATTTGTGACTGTCTACTCTAAAGTAAAAATGTCCCTTTTTCCAGGGAAGGCTGTTGTCTTGCTGCACTTTTATGCACAACTGATGAATGCTTGCTTTTTATTTTTAACATGCACCACTTTTTCTCCTAACAGACAGAAGCTTGACTCCTAAGAACACGACCAGGATCAAGTTCAAACCAGGTGAGAGCTCGGCTCGACCACAAGAAATGTGTCCAATTAATCGTCAGCACTAAGCACTTTTCCGTTTTCAGTTAAATAGTTTTATGACAAAGTAGATTTTATTAAATGTGTTTACTTTTAATAAAGCTTTTAAACTTAAATAGACTCTGTGGTTTTTGGTCCTCCAGACTAGAGTGGATGAGCTAAAGGTTTTGGAATTTTTGCAAGCATGAGTGCCTCTGACACTTCTTGACTGTGACTCCGTACTCTTGTCCTGCATACGATAATCTAGAGATCATTGGGGATCAATCATCGGTGACTTCGGGAGCTAAATGACTCTGCCACACTATCTAGTCAGTAAGGAGACAGTGCATAGAGCTATTGCTGAATAGAATGGGAGTACAATGGAATTGCCAAATGTCCAATCTTAGTTAGCTACACAGACAGACTAATAAGAATAATCTAGTAATACCACATGGAGTCATATTCGAGGCAGGATAAGAATTTATATCCAGTCTACAAGAAGATCAAAGACGATTTAGAAAAAATCGAATGAGGAACGCTAGGAAAAAATAGGTACTCTTTATTAAAATTTAAACTTACTGGGGCCAGCAAAGGAGCCCTCGCCTGCCCGATCCTGGCCTGCATCCTCCTGAACAGCACCCTCCTCCTGTGTCCTCTTGCCCTTGGGGGGAGCTGATGTACAACATGAAAGAAAGAAAGACCAGAAAACATGGATGAGATTTGTCAACCAAATCAAACATTTCAAAAGAACAATAACAAAATATTTTGGAGAAATAGCAAATAGATAGACAACTATTCCACGGGATCTATCTCATGTGGTATACTACGTTATTCGTATTGCCTGATTTGCGGACCGTTGACTTAGAAAGTTCCTATGTAACTCAATAAACAGACTACTAAAGAGGTTTGCCTAGGCCTGGCAGGCAGCAGTCCGCAGGACGCGAAGTGACAGACAAAGTCCATCCTGCTTGCAGATCAGTGAATACTCAAACTATCAATCCACCGACCACCGCCACTATTTCTTCTTATAGCCATGTGTCTAAAGGAAGGACTGGACTTCAGTCTGTTGGGGCTGATTTAGAAGTCCCTTGCGGCTCATTTTCCTCCATTGTTGCATGACTTTTGTGACGCAGCGGCAGAACAAAAGACTCGCCATGGTGTTGGTGCGGCGTATATATGCATCATGTTGTAAAGCCCTGCGCCATCAGGGGGCGTTCCGGCGCAAGGGAGGGCGTACCTGCGCAGGAACGAATCCTAAAAGAGGCTGAGGGAAATCTACAAGATGTCAATCAGTCACTTTTAGGACAATGATGCATGACTCAAACCCTGCGCGCTTGAAGCCGACGTACGGCTTGATGCAGCATTGGGGAGATAGGGTACCCCAGAGCATTGCTGGAGCTGCGCCATCGTTGGCACGCAACTCCAGCAATGCGCCGCCTTTACGGCACAGATGCGTAAGGCTTCTGTGACATTTTGGGCCAATGGGTGGTGGTGGCATGGCACACAATTACTGCCGCACCCCTGCTACTTTGCAGGGATGCGCCGGTAATTGAAAATATGACCCTTAGTGTCTAGCATTACGCAGTTCTTATCTTTACACTACACTCATACATAATTTCTCAGGCCAATGAAATGAACACAAAATACAAAACAAATAAGCATAGTAGCAAGCAAGGCTACTGAGAAGGAGAGCAGTGCACCTGAAATGCATAGAAGATTTTGAAATATAATTTACCTACAATGTAATCGGCAGCATTATTGCTCTTGGTAAAGAACAAAGATTTGCAAATGACAGAGCCGGATAAAACAGAGTAGTGATGAATAGCTACTACTACTCACCAAGCCCGGGGACCTCTACGCCGAGCGCGTCCAGCAAGTCCCGCTCCCGGTCCATGACATCTGTCCAGCGGTGGGTGGCCTGGTTATATGTGCGCCGGACCCCAGAGAGCTTAAACATGGCCCGGCACACCTTCTCCCACCGCTTCCGGCGCTCCCGGATGCCATAGCCGGTTGCGATCTTGCCGCCTCCCAGGATCGTCTTGGGGAGGCGGCGCTAGACGTGGAAGATGAGTGCGGCCACCTCCTCCGCGCTAAAGATCTCCCGTGGCACCACTTGCTCCCCCCTCAAACGCCCGCACGGGAGCCGGTCACGGGGTGCGGGACCCTTCCCCTTCTCAGGGTGCTTCCCGGCTCCCTTTACCATGGTCTGGGCAGAAATAAAGTTAAATGATAAAGAAGAAATAGAATAGTGAAGAAGAAAAGAAAAGAGTTTAAAAAAGTAGTTTAAAAGTAACTAAAAGCAGCAGAAAACACAAAAATATAGAGCTAGAAAAATAGAGGGATAGATTAATAAGTAAAATAGATCAAATAAACTTCAAACAAGCAAAGGATGGCAGAGATTCAGAGAGGATACAGAAAGCATGCCCAGAACCATAGCAATGAATGAGAAACAAGATGGCCACGCCCGTTCCCGACCGCGTGGGTAAGTTCGCGCGAGATTTTCCTCGCGAGCACGCGCGAAATTGTACTAGCGAGCAGCACACTTTGCGAGATTACACATAGCGGCCGGAAACGGAATTACGTCACGCAAACAAGATGGCCGCGCCCGTGTACGACCGCTAGGGTAACTTGGCAAACGTATAGCTACAAGCGCCTCGCGAACACGCACAAAATCACGCGAACATACACGTCGCAAAAAATAAAATTAGTGTATTCGCAAGCATTCGCGGCTTCCGAAATCGATCTCGCACGGATTCGCGCCCCAAAAACTGCGCGAAATTGCAGAAAAAACGATTTTTGCTAAACTGAAAGCAATGATCAGGTGCAAAAGTTCAAACTTAACATTTGTAACATTCACTGTAGTGCTTCCTGAGGGGCCCCTCCAGAGTTTGCAACTATTCTATGACCCTGCTATGACCCAAACAGCAGGCTCATAGAATAGCTACAAGTAGACCATAAAGGTCCTGTGAAAAAAAAAATCACTGCAACAGAAAGCAAATTACAGATAAGGAAGGAAGCAGGTGCCAGCCAGACTGGAACTTTCTAAATAACTGACACATTAATCAACCCCAAATTAATTCATGGCAGTTGAAGCAGGGGAGGTGTGCTTGCTTTTTTCACCCCCCATAAACTACAGTGATAAACAAACCTAATGGGTGGCAGTGAGGAATTACCAGAGGGTGGCATGGGTGTCCCAGAGGGTGGCAGTGGTGAAACAGAGGGTGCTGTGAACCTGTGATGATAAACCAGACGTAGAAACAACATAGTCGCGGCCGTTGCGAGCCGAAAAGTAAGTTCGCAATTGCGAAATTGTCCCAAAATCGGCGCGAACGCGCGCCAACACAAAAAACGGGAAAATCCGCAAATCCGCGAGAGTTCGCGTATCTTCGCGGATTGCGAATCCGTAAATCCGCAAATTCGCATACGCGAGATCCGCTAGATCCGCCCATGTTTAGACATTTCCCCGTGGTGCAAGGTCCTTGTAAATACGCCCCTATGTGTCCTTGGCAAATTTAGATTTTGTTTCTTTGAGTTACATAGCCATGTTAAAAGTGATGCAAAAATGGTGCAAGGGCCTTCAAAATACGCTTTCATGTGTGTTGGGGCATTTTAAGTCACTTCCCCATGAATGTAGTTGAATAACTGCTTTACTTGATGTGTTTAAAAACGTTTATTGAAGTCATTTAAGTTTCTTGATATGTACTGCTAGAGTTTCATAGGCTGCTTAGGGCATATTTAAAAGGCCTTTGAGTCCCTTTGATGTTATTTTCCCCATTTTCATTTAAGTCATTTCCCCGTGGTGCAAGGTCCTTGTAAATACGCCCCCATGTGTGCTTGGCAAATTTAGATTTTGTTTCTTTGAGTTACATAGCCATGTTAAAAGTGATGGAAAAATGGTGCAAGGGCCTTCAAAATACGCTTTCATGTGTGTTAGGGCATTTTAAGTCACTTCGCCTTGAATGTAGTTGAATAACTGCTTTACTTGATGTGTTTAAAAACATTTATTGAAGTCATTTAAGTTTCTTGATATGTACTGCTAGAGTTTCATAGGCTGCTTGGGGCATATTTACAACGCCTTTGAGTCCCTTTGCTGTTATTTTCCCCATTTTTATTTAAGTCATTGCCCCGTGGTGCAAGACCTTGTAAATACGCCCCCATGTGTGCTTGGCAAATTTAGATTTTGTTTCTTTGAGTTACATAGCCATGTTAAAAGTGATGGAAAAATGGTGCAAGGGCCTTCAAAATACGATTTCATGTGTGTTAGGGCATTTTAAGTCACTTCTCCTTGAATGTAGTTGAATAACTGCTTTACTTGATGTGTTTAAAAACGTTTATTGAAGTCATTTAAGTTTCTTGATATGTACTGCTAAAGTTTCATAGGCTGCTTGGGGCATATTTACAAGGCCTTTGAGTCCCTTTGATGTTATTTTCCCCATTTTAATTTAAGTCATTTCCCCGTGGTGCAAGGTCCTTGTAAATACGACCCCATGTGTGCTTGGCACATTTAGATTTTGTTTCTTTGAGTTACATAGCCATGTTAAAAGTGATGGAAAAATGGTGCAAGGGCCTTCAAAATACGCTTTCATGTGTGTTAGGGCATTTTAAGTCACTTCCCCTTGAATGTAGTTGAATAACTGCTTTACTTGATGTGTTTAAAAACGTTTATTGAAGTCATTTAAGTTTCTTGATATGTACTGCTAGAGTTTCATAGGCTGCTTGGGGCATATTTAAAAGGCCTTTGAGTCCCTTTGATGTTATTTTCCCCATTTTAATTTAAGTTATTTCCCCGTGGTGCAAGGTCCTTGTAAATACGCCCCGATGTGTGCTTGGCTAATTTAATTACTGATAGGGTGTGCTTCTACATAGGACCTGTGTTGTGTTTTCAAATTATGACCAGAAAATCATTTTTTTTTTTTTAAAACGCTTTTCACATTTATGAGAAGGTCATATTGGTGTCTGCTTCTTTAAATAAATATTGAACTGAGAAATATTAAACTGAGGCTTCTGTAAGTGTCAAAGGAGGTGAGTAATGTACATTGCTCTGTTGCGTACAGTCCTCATCCTCTGCGTACTCTTGGATATGCTAGACTAAATCTGCTCAATGAGATAACTAAGCTGAGAAAACACAGGTGATGTGATTGTGAATTGAGTATAAATATGTGCACGTTTTTCAATTACATCACCTGTGTTTCCTAACATTACGAATCACATTGTGCAGATGAGGTTTAGGCCTGTCCAGGGAGATAGAGGAGGTCTGGCCTTTGTTCAAGAGTGCAGTGGACATGACTCACTTCATTGGTAGGCCTGCACATGTATTATCTCCTCTGTACTCTTCAACAAGCCAAAATTTCATCTGCAACCCTGAGTAGGCCTCACCTCAAACAAACCTCTGGATAGTCCACACCTTATTGTCATCCTGAATCAATCATTTAAAATGTCAGGGGCAGATTTATGATGGCCGTGCGCCTCTTTTGCGCCGCTGTTGCGTCACTTTTGTGATGCAGCAGTGATGCAAAAGATGCACCATGTTGCAAGATAGGCCTCACTTCATCTCCAACAAGATACCGTCAGTTTAAACTGTAAACATTTAGGACTGTGTAGGGGGCATGGAGAAGCTGAATCTTCTGTAAATGTCAAAATTGTTGTATACAGTGCTCAACTTCTGCGTACTCTTTGATATGCTAGACTCCATCTGCAAAATGAGATACCTAAGCAAAGGAAACACAGGTGGTGTGATTGTGAAATGAGGAAAAGAAATTCCACATTTTTCAATTACATCACCTGTGTTTCCTAACATTACGAATCACATTGTGCAGATTAGGTTTAGGCCTGCCCACGGACACAGAAGAGGTCTAACCTTTGTTCAAGAGTGCAGTGGACATGATTCACTTCATTGGTAGGCCTGCACATGTATTATCTCCTCTGTACTCTTCAACAAGCCTAAATTTCATCTGCAACCCTGAGTAGGCCTCACCTCAAATAAACCTCTGGATAGTCTACACCTTATCGTCATCCTGAATCAATCATTTAAAATGTTAGGGGCAGATTTATGATGGCCGTGTGCCTCTTTTGCGCCGCTGTTGCGTCACTTTTGTGATGCAGCAGTGATGCAAAAGATGCACAATGTTGCAAGATAGGCCTCACTTCATCTCCAACAAGATACCGTCAGTTTAAACTGTAAACATTTAGGACTGTGTAGGGGGCATGGAGAAGCTGAATCTTCTGTAAATGTCAAAATTGTTGCATACAGTGCTCAACTTCTGCGTACTCTTTGATATGCTAGACTCCATCTGCACAATGAGATACCTAAGCAAAGGAAACACAGGTGATGTGATTGTGAAATGAGGAAAAGAAATTCCACATTTTTCAATTACATCACCTGTGTTTCCTAACATTACGAATCACATTGTGCAGATGAGGTTTAGGCCTGTTCACGGACACAGAAGAGGTCTGGCCTTTGTTCAAGAGTGAAGTGGACATGACTCACTTCATTGGTAGGCCTGCACATGTATTATGTCCTCTGTACTCTTCAACAAGCCTAAATTTCATCTGCAACCCTGAGTAGGCCTCACCTCAAACAAACCTCTGGATAGTCCACACCTTATCGTCATCCTGAATCAATCATTTAAAATGTTAGGGACAGATTTATGATAGCCGTGTGCCTCTTTTGCGCCCCTGTGCGTCACTTTTGTGATGCAGCGGCGGTGCAAAAGATTTGCTATGTTGCGACATATTTACAACTTGATGCATCTAGGCAGATGTGTCATGCTGAAAAGTCCTGTGCCACATGAAACCTGCGTCAGATTTCATGTGAGCGTTTTGTTGTAGGGTGGGCAGTCATTTGCATGAAAGCCCTGTAAAACTAACACAGTAAAATTAAGAAGATTTCACTGAATCACATTTATGGCATTGCTGAATCAAATCCTTACGCCTGTTTGAAACAGGCATAAGGAGTGATGCACCATGCAATGTCTGGCTTGCCCCTGTGCATTGCAGTAGATATGTTGCGCTTACGACGTGATTCCTGCAATGCGCCGTTTTTGTGGAACAGATGCGTGACGCATCTGTGCTGTTTTTGCTCAATGGTGCTCTGCATTGTAAATGTGGCACATCATGGGTGGCAGAGCAGTGGCGCACGTTAACTGGTGCATCCCTGGGGATGCGCCAGTTAACATAAATCTGCTCCTTTAAATTTAAGTATTAGCAGGGGACACAGTGTTGGTGAGGCTTATCCAAGGTTAAGAAGAGATGAGTCCTGTTCACTGAAAAATTGGACATAGGCCTCACCTCCTCAGCATCGCTGGACATGGTTATATAATATCTGCAAAATGTTACTCTTGTTAAACAATTTTACAATTATAGTCTCTGAGATTTCTCTCATACTCTGCAACATCTCATTGTTGTTCTCTTTCTTTAAAGATAACCACAACATCAAGCATGAGTGATAATGAGCAATCTGTTGATCTCGATATTATCATTGAAATTGTGATTGAAACATCAGTGGAAGTAGAGCCCTTGGATGATTTAAATCCTGAGGATGATGAAGAACATGATGAGGAGGCCGATTTGTCAGAATTGTATGACATAGGGTGGGAAGCCGACCTGCTCGACCCTATGGAACTATAAACAGTTATTTTTAAAAGTTACTGGAAATGAAAAGTAACTATGTTAACCGTTTCATTTAAAATTAAACACATCTTCAAAAACAGCTTGTGTGAAGTGTCTTTAATAAAATAGGGAAATATGCTGATAAAAATTAGTTCATATTCACATATAAAAGAGCAAAGGTCAAATGTAGAAGCATTCTATTTCTTTGCTATTATTTGTGAGTACTAAATTTGCCAATGCACTAAAAATTATTGTATGTAAAATTGACAAGTAGTGTGTTAATTTTTTGACGACTGTTATTGATTTACTGTTTGGTAATAGTGGTTAATAACATTTTTTATTATATTTTACCACAGATTCAACTGCAGATCATTTCAAAACTACAATATGCCATCTAAAGAAAGAAGCCGAAAGGCTACAAAACGTCAAAGACAGCAGATTACTAAATGCTTGCAGCAGTCCTCTACAATAAAAACTCGTCAAGTCACCAAGAAAGCTACGGGTAAGACAACGAAATCATTCCTAAGAAACATTTGTAGAAAAAAAAGTAGTACTACAGAACATGTTTTAGTCCAGAAAAAGAGAGCCAATTTAAACGGAAAGGAAAGGCCAATCAAAAATGTTACTGCTAGAGCAGGAGATAACTCTGTGCATGGTAGTAGAAGGAAAAATCAGTTTAGGGACATTCGTAGACGAATGTTCCGCAACAGGATAATTGGCAATTTGTTAAAAAATATTAAGAAAGGTCAACAGAAAGTGGTTTTTTATAAGAGAAAAAAAAATGGAGAAAATTATTGATCAGGCATTCGAAATTAAGCAAAAGTTATTTATTTTGATAATCAATAGAATTAGGAAACTAAACAAGGCAATTTATGATTTCAAAACAAATAGTAGATGGAAGAGAACAGTTAATCGTAGTAATTTTTGCGAAGTTTTTTCAGGAGAATGGATGCATAGTTCAAGTTGTGAGGCATTTTTTAATGAGGAGAGTTATTTCCAGGATAATGATTTGGTGCATGCAGTTGACACCAGTGGTCGAGCTTATGAGGTGAAAGATGGTTGTCTAGTTGAAAAAGAAAAACTTGTGACAACAGAGGCAGAAGAGGTGTTAGGTAATGAAGTTTTAGGAAGACATCCTAAGAGACCAGTGTATACCTGGAAGTGTAGTAGTATTTGCAGTGTGCGACAGGATTCCATCAATTTGCTTTGTGATTTTGTACGGACATTTAATAAGAAAAGTTTAAAACAGAAAATGAAGTTGTTGCAAGAATTAGATCCTTGCAGAGTGAGACAAGTGACAGGTTTGCATGGTCATACACTGGCTTGTCTTTCCAGGAGAGTATGCCAGAGTGTTTTTCATCATTTCAGGATGCTAGCAGTGCATCATAATAAAGTGAGGAAATTAGTTAGAATGTTGTATTATGCTAAGAGTCCAGCAATTATGCTTAAACAATTATGCACTGCTCTTTTGCATGGTTCTGAAGTAGATGTGAAGAATATTTGTGAAGAAATTGAGTTTTGTTACTTTGCAAGTAAAGAGGAGAATGTTGAAACTGACCCAGAAGAAGAAGGTAATGTGGAAGATAGTGTACAGGTTTCCAGTACAGATAATTTTCAGAAAGAAATTGCCACGTTTCAGGTGAAATCAAGTGAGAGGCCTAATTTCACTTGTGTGTGTTGTCGACGCACTTATTATAAGAATCAGACTAAGTTAGTGGATTTATATGCGAAAAGTGAAAGGGAAAATAATAGTGAATGGAAGGATTTTGCAACATACTTGATGGTAGAAAATTGTTTTGATTTGGGATTGGATCAAAGTGTGTGTACTTATTGTTGTAACAAATTAAATCAAAACCGGATGCCTGCTAGAGCGGTTCATAATAATCTGGAATTGGTTGAGATTCCACTTATGAATCTATTTTGATTCAAAGTATCCATCCCTTTCAGGCTATTGTACGAATGGAGCCAAAGACAGGGAAATTGCCTCCATCAGATTTACAGAGAGGATTAAAGGGAAGAGTTGTTTATTTGCCTCTAGATTTTAAGAAAAACATTAATACAATTGGAGTAGAGAAAGTGGAAGAGGAACCTCTGGTTATCTTAGTTAATGGGGTTCCGACAAAGAGTAAGAAAATCTGGCAAGATTTAGCAGATGTTAGGAAAGTCAAAAAGGCAACATTGTATTTGAAGAAAAACAATAAGTACTACAAGAATGTATATGTTGCAGAAGAGGAAGTAAGTGAAGAAGAGGATAGCGATTTGTGTGCTGGTCAAATTGAGAAAGTAGAAGCCTCTAAAAATGAAGAAATATATGAACATTATAGTGTTCATCCTTTGCATTCCAAGGAAGTCATGGGGAATGCTATTGAGTAGTTTCAAATGAAACAAGCCAAAGGAAGTCCCATTAGTGTTTGGGAGGAAAGTTTGGAAGCTCTGTGTTTCCCACAGCTATTTCCAACAGGTCAAGGAGGAAGATATGATGAGCGACCTGATCAAATTCCTGCTTCTGAATACCGGACTGTACGATTGTATGCAGAAGATCCTAGGTTTCGTCAATGCATTCCCTATTTGTTTCATCTACTGTTTGAAAGCAATCTGTCTGGACTGTCATATCTTGAAAAGTGGTGTACACATGCAAAATATCTCGGCAAGGGACTTTATGGATAAAGTCAATGTGCAAGACAGTATTTTGGATTCTCACCTGATTAATCTCATGGCGTGTCAGCGTGGTACTAATGAGTACTGGTACCGTCGTCATGGTGATTTAAAATGTATGCTGAGGAACTTAGGAACTCCCACATGGTTCCTCACTCTCAGCTGTGCCGAGTATGGCTGGGAAGACTTACTTGAATTTCTACGAGAGGCAAATGGAAACATTGAAAATATCGAATTCAAGACACCCGGAGAACTGTGCTCTTTGGATCCAGTGAATGTATGCAGGTACTTCAATCATAGTTTTGAAGCTATGATGTCTTTCATCATGAACAAGAAAAATCCACCTCTTGGAGAGGTGTTGGATTTCTTCTGGAGAAAGGAGTACCAAGCAAGAGGTGCTCCTCATATACATATGCTGCTGTGGATCAAAGATGCACCCAAATTTGGAACAGATCCGGATGACTTAGTGATGAGTTTCATAGAACAGTATTCTACATGTGCTGTTCCAAAAGCAAAGGAAGACAAAACCCTAAGAGAACAAGTTTTACGCTTCCAAAGACATCGTTGTGGAAAGTACTGTCGTCGTAAATTCAGAAACAAGGACAAGTTCTACACAAAATGTCGTTTCGCCTTTCCACGACCGGTGATTTCTAAAGGAAGAGTGAACAGTTTGATGTCTTCGCTGCGACATAATGTGATGAAGAAATCACCCAAAAATACCTACAATTTGAAAAGGAACGAAGAGTCCAAGTACATCAATGACTACAACCCAGTGATTTTGTCCATGTGGAATGCTAACATGGATATACAGTTTGTGGCTGATAACTGTATGGCTGTGGCTCGGTATGTGACATCTTACATCACCAAAAAAGAAAAGACAGAATTGAAGGATATGTGGGAGGACATTTCCCATGAAAAGAGCCTCAGTAAGAAGTTGTACAGTTTCAGTCTGAAGATGTTGTCGCATCGAGAAATCAGAGCTTACGAATATTCTGACCGGTTGTCTTCAGCAAGTCTCTATGCCAAATCCAGGAGTATCATTTGGGCGAGTCTTGGTCTTGCTGCAACGCGTAATCGAGTTCTGAAACCTGTACGGGAAATTGAGTATTTGGCCGAAAAGGAGCCAAACAGTACAGATATTTTGAAGACCAACATGTTGGATACATATTATCCAAATAGAAGCAGTCACCTCGAGAATGTTTGTCTGTATGAGGTTCTACAAAATTACATATTCAAGAGGAACATCAAAGAAGATATTGATAAAGGAGTGTATGCTGTAATTGGAAGTGAGGGATGTCTGGTCAAGCAAAGAAAATGCCACTTGGTAAACCATCGAAAATTGAGTGGCGAATCTCCTGAAAGAAAAGAGTTTTTCTATTTAGCACTTTTGCAACTTTTCAAGCCTTGGCGTGCAGAAGAGGAACTGCTTGGAGATTTCCTCTGTTACGAAGACTCTTTCAATGCCACCAAGGAGACCATAGAATGTCCTGTTTTTCCCAAATATCTTGAAATGTTGAATGCGGAAATCGAGCAGGAAGCAACGATTGCAGCCGAGATTGCTAGAGACAGTTCTCAGGACAGTCAGAGTTCTGTTTCATTGAGTCAGGATCCACTAGGAGGACCAGTTATCGAAAATGAAGCTGCCACTGCCATGATTGAAGTGGAAAGAGCCATGGCACATGCTCAGGAGGATGCGGTTAACTTGGAAGACTTAGAAAGACAACTCAACGTTGAGCAGAGGAAAATATATGACGAAGTTACCAATCAAATAGATCATGGATTAAGTCATGAGAAGAAAGAGTGCTCATGTACGTCGTTGAAGCCTGTCCGACTGTACGTGAGTGGAGAAGCGGGAACTGGAAAAAGTTTCCTCATTAAAGCAATTTCATGTTATTTGCAGAAAAGGACTGAGTCATCGTTGTCTTGTGTTGTCACCGCTCCAACTGGACTGGCAGCACATAACATTAAAGGTATTACTTTGCATCGTCTAATGATGCTGCCAGTGGAGCATGATAACAAATTACAATACCACAAGTTATCTGGAGATGCTTGTTGTGAAGTTTCAAGAGTCTTGAGGAAAATGAAACTTCTTATCATTGACGAAGTAAGCATGGTTTCCAATGTCATGCTTGCCTTTGTGCATTTGAGAATGCAAGAAGTTCTCAAAACAGAGTATGATGTGTTATTTGGTGGCAAACACATCATTGTTTTCGGTGATCTTCTGCAGCTGACACCAGTGAAAGGACAACCTGTGTTCAAAAGGCTCACGCATGAAGATACCAGGAAGTGCCTAGGGAGCATTGGCAACGTCAATATATGGTTAAACTTCAATTATGCTGAACTGCATGAAAATATGCGTCAAGCGAAGGATGAAGATTATAAGAATATTCTACAAGATGTTAGAATCGGTAAAAAAGTCACCGAGCATGGGAAAGAAGCTTTACATGCACGATTACTGTCAAATTTGTATCCAGAAGAAGACGTTGTGCCTGAGAATATTTTTCGGAAAGTTACTGAGAAGAAATCTGGAATATGTTTGATGTCAACTCTTGCAGAATGTGCCATCTTCAACAACAAAATGTTGAATTTAGAAAACCAAGAGATTGTGAAACTGGAAGCTATTGACAGAATAGAGCATATGGGAGCAACAATTATTTTGCCTGAGAATTTGAAATCAAAATTGGATTCATTAGAGAAGACTATATCTAAAACTGCTGGTTTTGAAAAGACTCTGAATGTGTGCTTAAATTGCCGTCTAATTTTAAGAAGGAATTTACATGTTGAAAGAGGTCTGGTAAATGGATCAATGGGTAATGTTGTTGATTTTGAGAAATACGGAAATAGAGATGGAATTGAATTTTTAAAAATTAAATTTGATGGCATTGAGGAAGTACAGCTAATTGGTCGTTGCTCTGCTAGGTTTTTGCTTGTAAAAGACTTATATGTTCGCCGTAAGCAGTTTCCTGTTTGCTTGGCATATGCGGTGACAATCCATAAATCGCAAGGTTTAAGTGTAGACAGTGCATTGGTGAATAATGGCATATGTGGCATTGTCACGAGTCAGAACTTTATCGGGATTGTACTTGATTAATTGTGATGTCACAAACATTTGTGCGGATCTAGATTGTGTTAAGGAATACAATAGGTTAAGAAGAGAGTATGCGCCACATTTGCCTCAATATCCTTTGTTTGAGAAACGTGTGGTAGGCCGGAAACGAAGAAACGTGACCAATAGTAGGGAGGTTGTAGCAAAAAGACGAAAAGTCGATGAACCCAAAATTATAAGCAGAAAAAAAATGGATTCTGTTGAAGATGTTGTTGGTTTTCAATTTGAAAATAGTTCTGGTGTCAACTGCTATGCTAATATCGTGGTTAATGTTGTCTTTTCTCTAGAAACTTTAAAAGAAGAGATTGTGCTCAATTTGGATCAAAGATTTTGCAGTTTGTTGAATTCTGTGTTAGAGAAATGTAGCACTGATAGAACAAAAATAGAAAGTGTGTCTGAAATTCGAAATCTGTTAGACAAATGTTCAGGTCAAACGCAATTCTCTCAAAATATTCAGCAAGATTGTCAGGAGTTTTTAATGTATATGCTTGATGTATTGCAAGATGAAGGTGTAGATGTATATCACCTGTTTGGCCTTTCTTATCAATGGCAGCATGACTGCGAGAACTGTAGGGTATCAAGTACTACTAGTGTAGACTCCGAAAAATTTATATATTTAACTTTGCCAGACAGTAAATCAGTGTCCTTTAATAAGCTAGTAAAAGCAGCCGATCACAACATGGAGTGTAGCCAATGTAAGTCTGAAATGTTGTCCACATTATTTATACGAACATATAGCCAGTATGTCATTTTAATGTTCCAACGATGTAGGCCTGATGGAACAAAATTGACAACTTTAATTAAAAATGTTGTGGCTTTGCAGTTGTCAATATCAGGAAGGACTATTGTAACTGCAGCAATTATATATCATGACGGTCCTTCAACAACATCAGGACATTACACAGCTTATTTGCAGTCTAGAAACGGCTGGTCATTCTGCAATGATTCTGTTTTAACTTAAAAAAAAAATTGCCTTTTGACCCTAAAAATTCTTACCTGGTGTTTTTACAACCAAAACTTTAGGGAAAGAATCTCGGGATTTGCTCTGAGGAATTTCAAGAGGTTCTAATGGCTCCTACACTATTTGGCCTTGAGGATAAGTGTAGTACAGAGTCAAAATTAATTTTTGAGTTTTAAGTAGTTACTGAAAGAAAAAAAAGGTTTCCTTACAGAAAGTGGTGGGCACGGATTAGCTAAAGGACAACAGAGTATTTCCCAAAGCAAACGGTGTTCTTACCATAACACTTGACGTCATGGAAAAATAACTGCACTTTGAATGAGTTCAGAAAAACTGTTTCTTTTAATAAGCTAATTCAAGCAGCCAATCAAAACATGGAGTAGAGGTAATGTAAGTCTGCAATGCTTTCGACATATTTTGAACAAACTTTTGGTTATAATGTCATTTAAAAATTCCAACTATATAAACCTGATGAAAATAAGTTTTCAACTTTAATTAAAAATGTTGTGGCTACACAGTCGTTGATTTTAGGAAGAACATTTCTAACTGCAGGTATTATATGACATGATGGTCCTTTGACAACATCCACGTATTACACATCTTATTCAAAATGTAAAAAAAGATGATGTTCCGGAAATAATTCACATTTCACTATGAAACAAGGTTGCCTTTTTATTTAAAAATATTCTTACTTTCTGTTTTCAGAAGAAAGAATTTAGGGTAGGTAACTGGCCTATAATGATTCTAGGAGTTGATATAATTTTATGTACTGTTTTAAATTGCTTTGTGATTAAAAGTGATGTAGAGAATTAAATAATTGTAGTAGTCATAGAGGTAGTGTAAGTCTGTTTCATAGTAAGCAGTATCAGTGTCATAGGAAATGTGGAACATGAGTGAGCAAGAAGGGTGAGATATTACTAGTACAGGATTGTGAAAGTGATCTTGAACGTTTTCTTTCTGAAAGTTGCGGAAAAAGAAAATGACGGGATTTGCTTAGAAGAATTCCAAGAGTTATAAATGGCTCTTACATGATTTGGCCTTGAGGAGAAGTGCGGTAGAGAGCGAGAAGTCATTTATTGTATGTAACATATTTGTCAAAACGATTGAGCTTTTCTTTCAGAAAGTGGCGGGCTGAAAATAATAACAGCACAACAGAGTATAAGCTGTTCATAGGACATCCTTCGACGTCATGGAAAGTAAGTTACTTTTGAGGAGTTTCGATTTCTGATTGGTTATGTTATATGGGTTTTTTAAACACAACAATTTTGATTGTGCTTTTTTTTTCCCCGCTGTTATATGATGAATACCTTCAAGTCACTGTTTTTAGTGAAATTTGATATATTCTGAGAACAGCAAAAATAAACCATTTAACATGTATAATTAATTCTGTACTTTTGTATTTATGATATACATTTAGAACTGTGTAGGAGGCATGGAGAAACTGAGGCTTCTGTAAGTGTCAAGGGAGGTGAGTAATGTACATTGCTCTGTTGCATACAGTCCTCACCTTCTGCGTACTCTTGGATATGCTAGACTACATCTGTACAATGAGATACATAAGCTGAGGAAATACAGGTGATGTGATTGTTAAATGAGCAAAAATATTTGCACGTTTTTCAATTATATCACCTGTGTTTCCTAACATTACGAATCACATTGTGCAGATGAGGTTTAGGCCTGTCCAGGGAGACAGAGGAGGTCTGGCCTTTGTTCAAGAGTGCAGTGGACATGACTCACTTCGTTGGTAGGCCTGCACATGTATTATCTCCTCTGTACTCTTCAACAAGCCTAAATTTCATCTGTAACTCTGAGTAGGCCTCACCTCAAACAAATCTCTGGATAGGCCACACCTTATCGGCATCCTGAAACAATCATTTAAAATGTTAGGGGCAGTTTTATGATGGGCGTGCACTTCTTTTGCGCCGCCGTTGCGTCACTTTTGTGACACAGCAGCAGTGCAAAAGATGCACCATGTTGCAAGATAGGCCTCACTTCATCTGCAACAAGATACCGTCAGTTTAAAATGTATATATTTAGGACTGTGTAGGGGGCATGGAGAAGCAGAGACTTCTGTAAGTGTCAAAGTTGTTGCATACAGTGCTCACCTTCTGCGTAGTCTTTCATATGCTAGACTACATCTGCACAATGAGATACCTAAGCAAAGGAAACACAGGTGATGTGATTGTGGAATGAGCAAAAAAAATTGAACGTTTTTCAATTACATTACCTGTGTTTCCTAACATTATGAATCACATTGTGTAGATGCCTCACTCAGTCTGTATCTGACACTCTTTCCTTCACTTCCTCTGTCTCCTCTCTCCCTCACTCTCTTTTCCTTATTCACCCTTTCCTTATATAGTTTACCTTACTCACTTTCTTTTAGTAGCTTACACAACTTCAATTTAGTTTTCTCTTCTATCCTTCTTTTCTGTCACTGAAAGTATCTTCTTTTTTTTCTCCTAGTAATTTACTCTATTTCAATTTCTTTTTGTCTCTGACTGTATATCACCGTTTCTTTCTCTTTTTTTCTGCATGTTTATCTCTAACTTTATTTCTTTGTAAAATTGGATGATTGTCAATCTTTTCCCTTGTCTTTTCTAATTTTTAAATACATGTTTTATTATTTTTCAAATTTTTGTTCTTTCTTTCACAGATTGAAAGTATAAAAATAACAAGTGACTAAGTTAACGACAATTATAAGGTAAATGTTTTGTACTCTTTTCGTTACATTTCTATCTCATTTAACTTCTATTAGTTCAACTGCTTCATTTCTTTAACCCTCAGTTTCCGGCCTTTGCTACTTCCCTCATTCCTTTCTCTATTACTTACTTACTCTACTCCTTCCACTCCTTTTCTCAGTCCCTCTGTTCTCATAGTTCCTCACTCCTGTTCACTCACTCCGTCTCTATTACTCTCACTGTCTCTGACTGATCACTCTTTCACTACTTGTTCATTATGCTTTCTCCCTGTAGTTCAAGCACACTAAGGGGCATATTATCAACACAGGCGATAAAATTATCGCTGCTTTTATCGGCAGAAAACTGCCGCAAAAGCGGCTTTACCGGCAGTTTTCTGCCGCAAAAGCGCCTTTAGCGTCAGTTTTCTGCCGATAAAAGCAGCGATAATTTTATCGCCTGTGTTGATAATATGCCCCTATATTATTTACATTTCTTTGCTGTTTCAATCATTCCTTTTCTGTCACTTCTTCTTTTCTGCTTTCTGTTTTTTCTCTCTGTTATTCCACATGTTTTAACCTTAGTCACTATCATACATCTTGTTTTATTCCTATTTACTTTTGCTCACTGTTTTCTTAACACTTTCCCTCAGGATTGTTCTTTTAGTCCGGTTCTATCCCTACCTCTTATTCCACATCCTTTACTATTTTTCTTCTTATTTTGAACATTCACTCACATTCTCTAAGAAACTCTTGTTTATTATTCTGCTACTCTCTTTTTTTTCTTTCACTTCCTTATCTATTTTGTTTTTCACAATTATACCCTCTTCCATCTTTTCTTCGGTAAATAGATCTATTAAACAGTATCTCTGTGTTACTCCCTCTAGCTGTCTTTCTTTTAACATTACTCTCTGTTTCCTTCCCTTATACTTACTGTTCTTTTTTTTTTTTTTTTTTTCTGGTTCGCTTCCGGTTCGCGTACCGGCGCGCGAACCGGGAAGCGAATCAAAAGAAATAGAGGTTGCCAGAGTGCTAAACATTCTAGCAATTTTTTATAAAGGGGAGGTAGTTCTGAAAAGGGGGTCTTCACGTAAGAACTGCCTCCTCTCTACTTCCTCTTCCTCTTCTTCTTCCTCATCCTCCTCTGGGTTGGGAAGGTACTGTGGAGGTGGTCCTTCCTTTCTAGGTGGTTGTGGTGGTGGTGGGGGTCCACCAGCTGCAGCTACTACAGATGCCATTATTTTAATAAGCAAAAACAGGTCTTCCTCTCACAAAGATGAAAGTCAGAGTGAGGAAAGAAGGTGGGGGCTTTCATCATTTGGGAAAAAAAAAAATTCTAAACCAATGAAAAGTGTTATTTTTAGGTCACATGACCTAGCCTTACATCATTAGGAAACCAAAAGTGAAATGAACCAATAGAAAGTTTTATTAACAAGTCACATGACCTGTTACGCTTACGTTACGCGCTCTGCGCCGCGCCCCGGGTCGCTTCCGAGGAGCTGCGCTTCGCGCCTCGGTTCGCGCTCCGGAGCACTTCCGGGTGCGCTAACGCGGCGCATCATAAGACTCATTACGCGCCAACGCGATACGTCGCGCTTACGCGACGTGTCACAATGTTGTTTTCTAACGCGGCAGTTGCGCTAACGGAACGTTTACCGGTTCGCGGACTGGGTCGCGGCACCAAATTAAGCTAACGGGAAGCTACCCGGTGCGCGGACCGGTAGCGAAACAAAAAAAAAAATATATACATAAAAAAATTATATTAAAAACATATAAAATATATTTTTTGATTTAAAGAAGAATACATTTTAAAGCTTTTGATATTTGCTATTAAAAAACCATTGAAATTCACTGAAAAAAACATAGGTTATAGACCATATAAAGTTAGGAATTAGCATTTACAAAACCTTGAAAATTCACTGAAAAAACCATAGGTTATAGACCATATATAGTTAGGAATTAGCATTTACAAAACCTTATTTTACTCACACAAAACCATTGAAATTTGCATATATAGTTAGTTGCACTAACTATATATCGCGCACCCGCAATCCACTGCTGATCATCTCACATATTACATCATTCATGACATGGTCAGTGACATCACTGATGACATCACTGATGACATCTCAAATGACATCACTGATGACATCTCAAATGACATCACTGATGACATCACTGATGACAACATCCAGTGACTGTGTATTTCTGTAAAGTTAAAATATGTCTTACATATTGAAGTATGAGTGGATGTATAAGTGTCTGGATGAAGGATTTAGTAGGTGCATGACTGACTGTATGAGTGAGTGATTAAATGTGTCTCACTGAGTGCATGGGTTTGTGACTAAAGTGTCTTAATTTGTGCATCATTATGTCTGTTGTTCTATAAAATGCTGCATGTCTTGATCAGTAGCTATATGAGTAACTATATGGGTTATTGATTGGTTGCCCAAGTATTTGTATGGGAGACTGAGTGTGTGTGTGGGTGGCTGGGAGGTGTATGACTCTGTGCATAGATGTGTGAGCAGTTGATTCACTAGATGTATGGGTTCAAAAGTGCATGTGGAAACAGCTGTATGGGCAGTTGACTGTGTGCATGAGTGTATTGGTGAGTGAATGGATATCTCAGTGCTACATGTCAAAGTAAATACATATGTAAAACACAGTACATGTGAGAGTTGACATATATAAATAACTGTGCATAAGATCTACTGAATGTGTGAGTGGCTGTATGGATCATTGTGAACTTGTATCAGGGATATTATAAGAGAGTAAATATGTGTTAGTATATGTTTGAATAAGTAAGGTGTGTATAACTGTATAGTTGAGAAAATGGAGGTGTGATTGATTCTTTGCATGACTGAATAGGTGTGTGAGTAACTCCATGGATGAGTGACAGTCTGTGAGTGTCTGTTTACACTGAGTGTATCTAAGGTTATATTAGAGTCTGAAGAGGTTCATCATATTATCACATGAATAATGTCATCAGTGATGTGCTCAGTAATGTCATCACTGATGTCATTTGAGATGTCATCAGTGATGTCATCAGTGATGTCATTTGAGATGTCATCAGTGATGTCATCAGTGATGTCACTGACCATGTCATGAATGATGTAATATGTGACATGATCAGCAGTGGATTGCGGGTGCGCGATATATAGTTAGTGCAACTAACTATATATGCGAATTTCAATGGTTTTGTGTGAGTAAAATAAGGTTTTGTAAATGCTAATTCCTAACTATATATGGTCTATAACCTATGGTTTTTTCAGTGAATTTTCAAGGTTTTGTAAATGCTAATTCCTAACTATATATGGTCTATAACCTATGGTTTTTTCAGTATATATATATATATATATATATATATATATATATATATATATATATATATATATATATTACCTACTGGCGGTCGCCAGTAGGTATATATAGTTAGGATTTTTTCTCTATGGGTTTTTTGAAAATTCTATGTCTAATAACTTTGGCGTTTGTGGACGGAATTGGCTGAAATTTTCAGGAAAATGGCACATTTTGTTTCTGAGCAGCCCTTGAAAATTTGGGGGGGGGTTCGTCCAGTGGGGGCCGAGAAAAAAGGGGGGTCCCAAAACGTGTTTTTAACATTGAGTTTTCCATAGGGCGGTTGGCCTCACTTTTAGCCCGAACGGCTGAATGGATTTGCACGAAACTTGGCAAAATTGTAGGGACTGGTAGCCCGATGTGCCTTTTGTAGGTCTCAATATATGTGCTCCAGTGGATTTTGAGAAATTAACATTTAAAAAAAGATATATATCTGTAACAGCGGACCGGTTAGCGCTCTGGTTCGCGGATTTTTCGCGCAACGGAGCTTTGTGAAGCGAAGCTGATTGGTTCTCCGGCGTCTGTCAACATTCCAAACAGTCCGTAGCGGCCGCCATCTTGTCTCTCGGTAGGATCGAGAGACAAGAGGAGGTCAAAACAAAGGGGGAAATAACTATAAGGGGGCATAGTAGATCCTCGCTGACCCCCTAGGTTTGATGTGGAGGTTTTAAAAGGGCCCCGCGGGGCAAAAAAAAATAATAAAAATAATAATTGAACGGCTGAATGGATTTGCACGAAACTTGGCAAAATATTAGGGACTGGTAGCCCGATGTGCCTTTGCTAGGTCTCAATATATGTGCTCCAGTGGATTTTGAGAAATTAACGTTCAAAAAAAGATATATATCTGTAACAGCGCTCCGCTTCGCGTAACGGAGGTTTGCGAAGCTGATTGGTCATTCTGTCACTGGGCTATAGTTGGGCTACATCTGGCTGATATTTGGGCTACATTTGTTTTTTTGTGTGTCTGGCGGCCATCTTTGGGCTACATTGGGCTACATTGGGCTTCATTGGGCTACATTCGGCTAATTAGCAAATAGCTCATCGCAAACTAGGAATGGTAAAGAATCGCTATTTATTCCTTAAAGTTCGCTATTTAGGAAATGCAAATAACTTTGATGATACATATGGCGGTTCATCTCTAACAAGATAAGAAGCATAGGGATAGATTTATGATGACTGGCGCATCACCAGGGATGTGTTAGTCATTCTGTGCCGCTGTTCCGTCACCTATGGTGTGCTGCATTTACAATGCGGCGCATCATGGGGCAAAAACAGCACAGATGCGTGATGTATCTGTGCCGTAAAGGTGGCGCATTGCTGGAGTTGTATCGCAAGTGTGATGAAGGTCCAGCAAGGGTCGGGGGTGCCCCTGTCGCAGGGTTTCTGTTCTCACACAGAACTGTGGACAGAGGATTGGAACCTCGGCGAATTAGGGTGTCCCAAAACTCACGTTAGTAATCAAAAACTATTTAGCAAGCTAGGTACAGTGTCACATTGGATATAACAAACTCTCAATGTTTAGACAATCCAGAATATGAACTTATAGTACCTCAGGATACGTGGAACTCATGAACAGTCGGTCGTTATATATTTCTTAGAAACCAGAACATGGAGTTAAGAAGAACACATGTGTATTTGAAATGTTTATTTACTAATGCCGTCTTCTCAGGCGTAGTACCTTAGATAATAAAAGTACACATATTATCAGTAGCAAAATTACCAGCATAGTTACTAGTACATAAAAAGTGAATGGTGATAGTATGTTAACATGCTGTAAATGAATAAGAGTTAGCAACACTTATAAGCAGCCGCGGGCCGTGGAGGGAGTTACGGTGAGGCAGGGAGGCGGGGAGGGGGAGAAGCAGGGTGGAGAATACAAGTACACATATTATCAGTAGCAAAATTACCAGCATAGTTACTAGTACATAAAAAGCGAATGGTGACAGTATGTTAACATGCTGTAAATGAATAAGAGTTAGCAACACTTATAAGCAGCCGCGGGCCGTGGAGGGAGTTACGGTGGGGCAGGGAGGCGGGGAGGGGGAGGGGCAAGGTAGAGAGGGCTCCACCCTGCTTCTCCCCCTCCCCGCCTCCATGCCTCACCGTAACTCCCTCCACGGCCCGCGGCTGCTTATATCTCACCCTCCCTAATACACATATTATATTATTTGCTAAGAAGGTCTCTTTGTGTTGGTTTAGGGCGTGCCCATACTTTAGTGTCTTAGATTTGAAGGAATCACATCAGCATACACCAGCTCTCTCTTCATGTGAACCGCATCAACTGTTGTGTATGTGTGTTCGGCAAAGCAATATAAAACCCGCCTCATGCCCAGAATTGGCAGAAGTTGCACTTATGTTATGAGTATGAAGTCGTGGAGATCAGACCTCATAACAATTCTGTATCGTGTTGTTCTTGAAACTTTAGCACTCGCTGTACAGATATAGTTTAACAAGTAAAGCAGATAGTAGACCAATAACATATTATTCTCATGTAAACCACGATGAACTACTAGGTGGAAAGCTAAAGCAACAACTAAGTGTCGTGTGCAGAAGTTGCAAAAAAGGAAAAATGGCGTTTAAACCGGTAATGAGCCCATGCTAACTTAACACGGTGTAAAGATATTCAGGACCTAGATGACACCTCCTCATGATCCGGAAACGAACTGAATAAGATAATAGAAGTGCCATCTCATGAGAGCAGATTGCAAGTTTATATGTGGACGGTCCGCAAGGTAAAGCATTAAAAACTAGGAAAATTCAATGCTAAAGAAAAATAAAACAGCCAAGTACTTTATCGAGTCTTAAGCCAATAGGCAAGGTAAATAATAAAAACTTGACAAATAAGTCAATGAATTGTCAATGAAATGCTAGTACTCAGCATATGAAACATGAAAAAGGTCTATGACATAACTGTGTATGCAAAATAAGCTGCAACAGCCTCCAATAGGAAGTCACCGTCTTCATCCGAAAACAGTTCAGCCATCCAATTTAAAAGCGGAAAAGAACATACGTGCTCTCCCAGCACCGGATCCTCTATCACCATCAGAGGACAGCTCGGTGGGTTTTCAAGAAAGCTGTGTTCCAAGAAAGACTGTGCTGCCGCCAGTAAATTCCAGGGACCAAGTAGTCCATGCATCAATGCCACAGCCATAATCCTTTCGCCAGGACAAATCAACTCGTGAGTAATGATAGGAGTCATCAGCTGATTAAAGTCGACGTCAGGAGAAACCGGTCCGCAGAGACACAAATCAATGGCCCAATCGAAATCACAGGTCAGGCAGTGAAATACAGGCTGGACACAGGTGAAGTAGGAGAACCGAAAAGATAATCCATATGCCGTGCTTAATATCGTCAACGGCATTGTGCCATAATATTCTAGCATGCGATTGCGGAACAGTGTCAGCAGCTGCAGGGTCGGAGGTTGCATAGGAGGGACATCCATATTTAAAAATGTAAAAAAGCACAAGAGCGTCCGCTGGTAATGCAAGTAAAAATGCAATCCACGAACCAGAGTGGAGAAAATGGAATGAAAGGGAGCAGGGATGACTCCAAAGATTTTCTCAAATGAAGTCACGAGACCACTGGTAACAACTTTAAAAAAGTGTGCCAGGGATTTTGTGGAGGATGCGTTAAAGATAGTCGGAAACATGTTGCTGAAATTGAAAGGCAAACCTGTGTACGGGTGTTCGCTATGTGAAGTACGAAAGTTTCACGGGCCGAACTCAAGGCCACCTCTCTCTGAGACAAAAGAGCTCTTATTCTTGTCATGCCGTTGAAACGTGTCCCAAGGTTGGTATTTGTGGCCAGATTGAAAACTCCCTATGTTCATGTGTGGGAGGAAATAGAACATTTCTGCAGCAAATAACCCGTTCACTTACTGTTACGATAAAAGGAATACTTTTAATTAACTCAGAACAATCTTCATTATTGAGCATCAAATAACTACCATTTTCCAACAACTTGAACGTGGGGATGATAGCAGGAACTGGCGTGCCTTGCAACACGCAAGCCATATTTGGTCGGTGTTTGTTGCATGAATCGTGTAACTGTATGTGCCTACACATTAGTGAATGATCTGGCGTCTCAGTGCATTCCTCTCCATTCAGATAAACTTCTTGATCATCTTTGAAACATCTGTATGTGTATGGAAGCGACCAGACCTCATGAACAAAAGCACTACCTAAAGGTTCATAAAGACCTATTGGTATATATTTCATACAATTTGAAAACTTATATAAAGCAAAAGGCAGCGTTATTAAACCGTGGATAAGGCATGTTGCCAAAAAACCCGCAATCCTCTGCTGATGATGTCACTGAGCATGTCATGAATGATGTAATATGTGACATCATCAGTAGTGGATTATGGGTAATAGTATCTCTAGTTTACTCCCCTATAGCTGTCTTTCTTTTAACATAAGTGTGTGTTTCCTTCCCTTATACTTACTGTTTTTGGTTCGCTTCCAGTTCGCGTACCAGCGAGCAAACTAGGAAGCGAACTAAGAGAAATAGAGGTTGGCACAGTTCCAAATATTGTACCAATTTTTTAATAACGGGGAGGTAGTTCTGAAAAGAACTTTTTTTTTTATTTTTCTGAACATTTTTTTACTGTTTTTGAATTTTTCGGAACAGTTTTATATTTTTTGGGGTTTTTCTTGGAGGGGGCAATGAAAACGATTCATTGTAAAGGGCTCAACAGGAGCAACAAAACAAAAAAAAGAAGTATTTATTATTTTGGGCGTTTCGGACAAACTTGCATATGATAGTCAATAGCTCTGTTGATCAGAGTGATGCTTCTTTCTCCGTAGGAAATGAATCCATCGCAAAATACGCAGGTGTGTTTTACTTCACCAAATCTCATTTGTATATTTGGCACCATCTCCCTGCCCTCTGGTCCCGTTACTTCCGGTACAACAGATCTTCTGGCCATAATAGGGAGATTATCTAGGTCGTTCCGAAACTGTGCAGCACTGTAGTTGTTAGGATGCCACCTAGTCATATGGCGATGCATTGTGTAGTTTCCGAAACTGTATTTTTTGTCGGTCCCTCTGGACAGTCTATCTTGACATATAAGGCAAGTTACGTATCTTGCATTTACTTTTTTCTGACCTTTGGGAATTTTAAAAAATTGCCAAATGAAGTTTTCTTTCCGGTGAGACGTCTTGGGCTGCTCAGGCAAAAACTGCCTCTCTTCGTGCTCGTCCTCCTGTTCCTCTTCTTCTTCTTCTTGTTGAATTACAACTTGAGCAGGTGGTCCACTCTTCCTTGGATGTGGTGGAGGTGGTGGGGAAGCACCAGCTGAAGCTACTAAAGAAGCCATTGCTCAGTGATCACAAAGGGTCTTTCTCTCACAATGATGAAAGTCAGAGTGAGGAAAGAAGGAGGGATTTTCATCATTTGGGAAAAACAAGAGTTCTCAACCAATCAAAAGTGTTCATTTTAGATTATATGACCTAGTCTTACATCATTAGGAAACCAAAAGTGAAATGAACCAATGAAAAGTGTTATTACCAAGTCACATGACTTGCTGTGTTTATGTTAAGCGCTTTGCAGGGCCTCCCTGTTTGCTTCCAGAAACCTGCGCTTTGGCACTCGCTTCGCGTACCAGTTCGCTAACGTAGCACGTCATATGACGTATCAAGCGACAACGTGGAACGTCATGCGGACGGGAGGCGTCACGATGTTGTTTTCTAACGCGGCACTTGCGGTAAAGAAACGTTTACCGGCTCGCGGTCTATTTCGCGGCATCAAGGTCAGCTAACGGGAAGCTTCCTGATTCGCGAAGCGGGAACGAAGAAAAAAAAATATTTAAAAAAAAAATATTCATAAACATATAAAATATATTTTTGGATTTAAAGAAGAATACATTTTACAGCTACAGATATTAGCTGTTAAAAAACCAATGAAATTCACAGAAAAAACCATAGGTTATAGACCATATATAGTTAGGAATTAGCATTTACAAAACCTTGAAAATTCACTGAAAAAACCATAGGTTATAGACCATATATAGTTAGGAAATAGCATTTAGAAAACCTTATTTTACTCACACAAAACCATTGAAATTCCATATATAGTTAGTTGCACTAACTATATATCGCGCACCTGCAATCCACTGCTGATGATGTCACATATTACATCATTCATGACATGGTCAGTGACATCACTGATGACATCACTGATGACATCTCAAATGACATCACTGATGACATCACTGATGACAACATCCAGTGACTGTATGCTTCTGTAAAGTTAAAATATGTCTTACATATTGAAGAATGAGTGGATGTATAAGTGTCTGGATGAAGGATTTAGTAGGTGCATGACTGACTGTATAAGTGAGTGATTAAATGTGTCTCACTGAGTGCATGGGTTAGTGACTAAACTGTTTTAAATTGTGCATCATTGTGTCTGTTGTTTTGTAATCTGATGCATGTGTTGATCATTAGCTATATGACTAACTATATGGGTTATTGATTAGTTGCCCAAGTATTTGTATGGGAGACTGAGTGTGTGTGTGGGTGTCTGGGAGGTGTATGACTCTGTGCATAGATGTGTGAGCAGTTGATTCACTAGATGTATGGGTTCAAAAGTGCATGTGGAAACATCTGTATGGGCGGTTGACTGTGTGCATGAGTGTATTGGTGAGTGAATGGATATCTCAGTGCTACATGTCAAAGTAAGTACATATGTAAAACACAGTACATGTGATAGTTGACATATATAAATAACTGTGCATAAGAGCCAGTGAATGTGTGAGTGGCTGTATGGATTATTGTGAACTTGTATCAGGGATTGTATAACAGAGTAAATATGTGTTATTATATGTTCCAATAAGTAAGGTGTGTATAACTATATAGTTGAGGAAATCGAGGTGTGATTGATTCTTTGCAAGACTGACTAGGTGTGTGAGTAACTCCATGGATGAGTGACAGTCTGTGAGTGTCTGTTTACACTGAGTGTATCTAAGGTTATATTAGAGTCTGAAGAGGTTCATTGTATCATCACATGAATGATGTCATCAGTGATGTGATCAGTAATGTCAAATGAGATGTCATCAGTGATGTCATCAGTGATGTCATTTGAGATGTCATCAGTGATGTCATCAGTGATGTCACTGACCATGTCATGAATGATGTAATATGTGACATCATCAGCAGTGGATTGCAGGTGCGCGATATATAGTTAGTGCAACTAACTATATATGGAATTTCAATGGTTTTGTGTGAGTAAAATAAGGTTTTCTAAATGCTATTTCCTAACTATATATGGTCTATAACCTATGGTTTTTTCAGTGAATATATATATATATATATATATATATATATATATATTTTCCCAAGAGTCTCCGAGCAAAGGAGCAATACACCCTACAGGGCGGCCTCAGAACATCAGGCACGGAGCAGTCTGACCATTTCACATCCAACGAAGCACCAGAAGAGGCCCAATACCGGATTGAAAGGCATTTATTGACAAGCTCAGCAGCGCAAAATGTCTCCTTTCCTTACGCGTTTCGGCGTCAGCCTTGCTCACAGGGTAAGAGTGTCATTAGCAAAGTGCTTAGAGCGCGCTTTTAAAATATTTAAAGTCACGTGACAAGCATATAAAATACAAGACCCATGATGCATTGCACTGGTAGTCAAAAATCACGTCACATCTTAGTAGATCGTTTTTTCATTTTGTTCTTCAAGTGTCCATTTATATTCAGTGCAAGTTTCAATAATAGTGGGGTAATAACTCACATTGTCACGTCAGTATTTGTAAGTTTGCATGGTGCTTACAATCCTTGATTGCTTGAAAAAAATGCCTCCGCTCCGGCACGATCAGAGTGAGAGAGTCCCCCTCTCTCTGAATCCCTTCCTGCAGCCGCCGTGTTTGAGCAGAATAGCTTTCCTTAATAAGGGTCACGGTGGCGAGTGGGTCTTGCTCCAGATTAAACATTTTCCCAAGAGTCTCCGAGCAAAGGAGCAATACACCCTACAGGGCGGCCTCAGAACATCAGGCACGGAGCAGCCTGACCATTTCACATCCAACGAAGCACCAGAAGCACCACATGAGGCCCAATACCGGATTGAAAGGCATTTATTGACAAGCTCAGCAGCGCAAAATGTCTCCTTTCCTTACGCGTTTCGGCGTCAGCCTTGCTCACAGGGTAAGAGTGTCATTAGCAAAGTGCTTAGAGCGCGCTTTTAAAATATTCAAAGTCACGTGACAAGCATATAAAATACAAGACCCATGATGCATTGCACTGGTAGTCAAAAATCACGTCACATCTTAATAGATCGTTTTTTCATTTTGTTCTTCAAGTGTCCATTTATATTCAGTGCAAGTTTCAATATTAGTGGGGTAATAACTCACATTGTCACGTCAGTATTTGTAAGTTTGCATGGTGCTTACAATCCTTGATTGCTTGAAAAAAATGCCTCCGCTCCGGCACGATCAGAGTGAGAGAGTCCCCCTCTCTCTGAATCCCTTCCTGCAGCCGCCGTGTTTGAGCAAAATAGCTTTCCTTAATAAGGGTCACGGTGGCGAGTGGGTCTTGCTCCAGATTAAACATTTTCCCAAGAGTCTCCGAGCAAAGGAGCAATACACCCTACAGGGCGGCCTCAGAACATCAGGCACGGAGCAGCCTGACCATTTCACATCCAACGAAGCACCAGAAGCACCACATGAGGCCCAATACCGGATTGAAAGGCATTTATTGACAAGCTCAGCAGCGCAAAATGTCTCCTTTCCTTACGCGTTTCGGCGTCAGCCTTGCTCACAGGGTAAGAGTGTCATTAGCAAAGTGCTTAGAGCGCGCTTTTAAAATATTCAAAGTCACGTGACAAGCATATAAAATACAAGACCCATGATGCATTGCACTGGTAGTCAAAAATCACGTCACATCTTAATAGATCGTTTTTTCATTTTGTTCTTCAAGTGTCCATTTATATTCAGTGCAAGTTTCAATAATAGTGGGGTAATAACTCACATTGTCACGTCAGTATTTGTAAGTTTGCATGGCAGTGGCAGCTTCATTTTGTATAATTGGTCCTCCTAGTGGATCCTGACTCAATGAAGCAGTACTCTGACTGTATTGAGAACTGTCTCTAGCAATCTCTACAGCAATTGTGGCTTCTTGCTCTATTTCTTCGTTCAACATTTGCAGATAATTTGGAAAATCAGGACATTCTATGGTATCCTTGGTTGCATTAAAAGAATCTTTGTAACAGAGAAAATCTCCAAGTAGTTCCTCTTCTGTACGCCATGGCTTAAAGAGTTGCAAAAGTGCTAAATAGTAAAATTCCCTTTTCTCTGGATTTTCGCAACTCAATTTTCGATGATTAATCAAATGGCCTTTCCTCTGCTTCACTAGACATCCTTCACACCCAATGATAGCATATATTCCATTATTGATATCTTCTCTGATGGTCCTCTTATAAATATAGTTTTGCAGAACTTCATAAAAACAACTGTTCTCAAGATGACTACTTCTATTTGGATAGTATGTATCCAACATGTTTGTCTTCAAAATATCTATACTGTTTGGTTCTTTCTCCGCCAAATACTCAATTTCTTGTACAGATTTCAAAACTCGGTTTCGTGTTGCAGCAAGACCTAGACTCACCCAAATAATTGTTCTAGACTTGGTGTAGAAACTTGCTGATGATAACCGATCAGAACATTGATATGCTCCAATTTCTTGATGCAACAACATCTTCAAACTGAAACTGTATAATTTTTTACTTATACTCTTTTCATGTGAAATGTCCTCACACATTTCCTTCAGTTCTGTCTTTTCTTTTTTTGTGATGTAAGACGTCACATATCGAGCCACAGCAATAGAGTTGTCAGCAACGAACTGAATATCCATGTTAGCATTCCACATGGACAAAATCACTGGGTTGTAGTCAATGATGTTCTTGGACTCTTCGTTTCTTTTTAAATTGTATGTATTTTTTGGTGATTTCCTCGTCACAGTATGTCGCAGAGAAGACATCAAATTATTTACTCTTCCTTTAGAAATCACTGCTCGTGGAAATCCGAAACGACATTTTGTGTAGAACTTGTCCTTGTTTCTGAATTTTCGACGACAGTACTTTCCACAACGATGGGATTGAAAGCGTAAAACTTGTTGCCTTGAACTGTTTTCTTCGGTAGTTTTTGGAACAGCACTTGTTGAATACTCTTCAATGAAACTCATCACTGTGTCATCCGAATCTGTTCCAAATTCTGGGTGCATCTTTAATCCATAACAACATATGTATGTGAGGAGCACCTCTCGCTTGATACTCCTTTCTCCAAAAGAAATCCAAAACCTCTCCAAGGGGAGGATTTTTTTGTGGGTAATGAAAGACATCATAGCTTCAAATCTATGATTGAAATATCTGCATACATTCACTGGATCCAAAGAACACAGTTCTCCAGGTGTTTTGAATTCTATATTTTGTATGTTTGCATTTGCCTCTCGTAGAAATTGAAGTAAGTCGTCCCATGCATACTCAGCACAGCTAAGAGTGAGGAACCATGTAGGAGTTCCTAAGTTTCTTAGCATACATTTCAATTCCCCATGACGACGGTACCAATACTCGTTTGTACCACGCTGACATGCCATGAGATTGATTAGATAAGATTCCAAAATATTGTCTTGCAGATTGACTTTCTCCATAAAGTCCCTCGCTGAAACATTTTGCAGATGTGCTCCAATTTTCAGTATATGGTTTACTGCATAAGAAAGCCCAGACAAGTCACTTTCATACAGTAGGTGAAACAAATATGGGATGCATTGATGAAACCTTGGATCTTCAGCATATAATCTTAAAGTCCGGTATTCAGATGCTGGAATTTGAAGTGGTCGATCGTCATATCGTCCACCTCGACCTGTTCGAAATAGCTGTGGAAAGCAACGAGCTTCCAAACTTTCTTCCCATACACTAATGGGACTTCCTTTTGCTGCTTTCATTTGAAACATGTCAATTGCATTCCCCATTACTTCTTTGGCATGCAAAGGATGAACAGTATAATGTTCATATATTTCTTCACTTCTAGACAGATCAACTTTTTCAATTTGGCTGGCTGAACAATCACTGTCTTCTTCTGCAGCTGTTTCCTCTGCTCCAACACATTCATCTTTGTAGTACTCATTGTTTTTGACCAAATACAACGTTGCCTTTTTGACTTTCCTAACATCCACTAAATCTTGCCAGATTTTCTTACTCTTTGTCGGAACCCCATTAACTAGAATAACCAGAGGTTCCTCTTCCACTTTCTCTACACCAATTGTATCAATATTTTTCTTGAAATCTAGAGGCAAATAAACAACTCTTCCCTTTAATCCTCTCTGTTAATCCGAAGGAGGCAATTTCCCTATCTTAGGCTCCATGCGAACAATAGCCTGAAAAGGATGGACACATTGAATCAAAATAGATTCATATGTATTTAAATCCATCAATTCAGGAGGAATGTCTACCAACTCAAGATTATTATGAACAGCTCTAGCAGGCATTCTGTTTTCATTTAATTTATTTTAACAATATTTACAAATACGCTGATCAGAACTCAAATCAAAAGAATTCTCCACCAACAAAAAAGTAGCAAAATTCTTCCATTCAGTATTATTTTCCATTTCACTTTCTGCATATAAATCAACTAACCTAGTCTGAATCTTATAATGAGTCCGTCGACAACACACTCAAGTACAATTAGGCCTTTCACTTGATTTCACCTTAAACTTGGTAATTTCCTGGTCAAACTTTTCTGTACTTAAAATCTGTACATTGTCTTCCACATTACCTTCTATTACTGTGTCAATTTCTACACTGTCCTCTTTTTCACCAAAGTAACAAATCTTCTTCACATCTAATTCAGTTCCATGTAAAAGAGCACTGTTTAATTGTTTAAGCTTAAGTGCTGGACTTTTTGCATAATACAACATTCTCACTAATTTCCTCATTGTGTTATGATGCACTGCTAACATCCTAAAATGATGAAAAACACTCTGACATACTTTTCTAGAAAGACAAGCCAGTGAATGCCCTTGCAAACCTGTGTTTTCTCTCACTCTGCAAGGATCTAAGTCTTGCAACATCTTCATTTTCTGTTTTAGACTTTTCTTACTATATGTACGTAAGAAATTATGAAGCAAATCGATTGAATCCTGTCGCACACTACAAATACTACTACACTTCCAAGTGTACACTGGACCCTTAGTACGTCTCCCTAAATCTTCATCAGTTAACACCTCTTCTGCATTTCTAGACACAAGTTTCTCTTTTTCAATCGGACAACCGTCTTTCACCTATTAGGCTCGACCACTGGTGTCAACTGCATGCACCAAATCATTCTCCTGGAAGTAACTCTCCTCATTACAAAATGGCTCACAACTTGAACTATGCATCCATTCTCCAGAAAAAACTTTACAAAAATTAGTCCGATTAATTACTCTTTTGCATCCACTCTTTGATTTGAAAACATCAATTGTCTTGTTAAGTGTCCTAATTCTATTGATTACTAAAACATTTTTTTTCTTAAGTTCAAAAGCCTGATCAACAATCTTCTCTACACTTTTCTTTTTCTTATAAAAAGCAGCTCTCTGTTTACCTTTTTTAATATTTTTTAACAAATTTAAAACCACCCTATTGTGAAACATTCGTTTACGAATGTCCCTAAATTGGTTTTGCCTTCTATTCCTATACATATTATTCTCTCCTGCTGCAGTAGTAACATTTTTGGGGGGCCTCTCCTTCAAATTTGCTCTCTCCTTCTGTTTATTCACATTCTCATCAACATTTTTTTTTTATCTACATATGTTCCGAAAGAAAGACTTAGTTGTCTTACCAGGAGCTTTTCTCCTGTCTTTTGAAGTATTTGTTGTAGAGGAGTGCTTTAATTCCGTTGCTGTTTTTGATTTTTTCCACTTGGTATCTTTTCTTCTCCTCTGCCTTGAGGGCATATTTCCTTACTATTCAAATCTTGATTTCAATCTATGTTAAAGAAAAAAGATAACACATTTTAGACCACTATTGCCAAACAACAAAGCAATGACAATAAGCAAACAATATAAACACTACTTTACAACATATCTAAGTTTATATCACAGCAACTATGTAACTAGGAGTAAGACAGAGAAAAAGAGCTAGAGAACCTAACACAAAAAGACAGAGAGAGTCAGACAAAGAAACAGGTAGAGGGAGTAAAACATAGAGAAGGAGTAAGACAGAAAGAGTGTATAATATGTTGTAAGACAGAAAAAGGATGTAATAAGGAGAGGGGGTCAGTCAAAGAAAGGGACAAAGGGAATAAGTCAGAAAAAGGATATAACAGGGTGTAAGACAGAGAGAGGGTGTAAGAGGATGTAAGACAGAGAGATGGTGTTAGAAGGGGAGAGGATGTAAAAGAGACTAAAATAGAGACAGGCTGTAAAAGGTAGAGAGAGAGACTAAGTTTGAGAGAGGGTGTAAGAGGAACTAAATCAGAGAGAGGATGTAACAAGGAGTAATGAGAGAGAGGGAATACATCAAACACAGGGTGTAAGAGAAAATAAGTCAAAGAGAGAGTGTAAGAGAGTGTAACACAGAGTCAGGATGTAAAAAGGAATAAGTCAGAAAGAGGGTGTTAGAAGGGGACAGATGGAAAAATACAGTAATTCAGGGAGAGAATATAAGAGAGACTTATACATTCTTGATAATACTTAGTAAAGAAATGTTGGTGCATAAAGGAATTGTATTTTGTAAATGAGCGAGGTTTCAGTACTGTAATGAAATGCTTATACATATGACTTTTTCTCTCTTTTTTAAATGTTATTCTAAAAAAGATTTCGGGCACATGAAATAGTGTTACATTATTGACAAGAATTAGATAGTATCTACATTATTTAAAAAATATATTAGCACATTTCACAATCATGTCACCTGTGTTTTCTCAGATTAGTAAGTACATTGTGCACATGAGGTGAGGCATGTCCAGGGGTGCAGAGGAGGTGAGACCTGTGTCCAAGAGTGCAACGGACAGGACACGCCTCACCTCCTCCATGCGCCCTGGACAGGCCTCAATGTATTGGATATAATTGATGGTAACAGTATGCACATAAGGTGAGGCCTAACCAGGAGTGCAGATGAGATGAGACCTGTCCAGGGGAGCACAGGAGGTGAGGCCTGTGTCCAAGTGTGCAGTGGACAGGACTTCATAAAGCCTCTCCCCCACTGGACTCTTACACACAGGCCTCATCTCCTCAGCAAATTTCACAATCATGAAAGCCATTTCGACTTTCCTCACCTCCTCTGCACCTTTTGCAATCATGTCAGGTGTGTTTCCTCATATTAGGAATCACATTGTGTTTTTTTATTGTTGCTTTCTGTTATTTTTTTTCTTAATGCTTCGTTAAAATTTTCTGCTGCATACAGGAATTGTATTTTGTAAAAAACTGAAGTTTCAGTAGTTAAATGGAATGCTTGTACATATAACCTGTACTCAGTTTTCTTAATGTTAATATAAAAATGATTAAAGGGCAAATGAATGGCTTTTACATTTTTTAGAAGGAATAAATAGTGTCTGCATGATTAAATAAATATTTTTGAACCTTTCACAATGAGGTCACCTTTAGGCCTCTTTAAAAAACGATTTAGGGTTGCAGATGAGTTAAGGATTGTCCAGAGGTACAGAGAAGGTGACACCTGTGTTCAAGACTGTAGTGGGAGAGAGGCCTCTCCTGGGGAGCATATGTGGTGATGCCTGTGTCTAAGAGTGCACTGGACTGGACTTCATGAAGCCTATTCCCCACTGCACTCTTAGACAAAACCCTCACCTCCTTTGCACCCCTGGACAGACCTCTCTTGCACTACACTCTTCAACACAGGCATCACCTCCTCTGCACCCCTGGACAATCCTCACCTCATCTGCAACCCTGAATAGACCTCAACTCATCTCCATCCCTAGACAGGCCTCAGCTCATCTACACCCCTGGACACGTCTCATCTCATCTGCACCCTGTTACCATCACTTATATACCCAATATATTGAGGCCTGTCTAAGGGGCAATGTATAGTGACTGACCTGCACTCCTCTTTTTAATCAGTTAAACATGTATCCCCCTTTTTTTTAAAACTTTTTTTAGGAGCTACCCGGTTATGAGTTGTGCCCACAACTCTCTGTAAACTAGCCCTGTCGAGGCCTGGCAGCAACCAGGTCTGACCGGGAGCTCACCCTTAGTCCCTTGGGTTTCAAGACATATAAATGTGTAAGTTGATTTATATGTCTTGAAACCCAAGGGACTAAGGGTGAGCTCCCGGTCAGACCTGGTTGCTGCCAGGCCTCGACAGGGCCTGTCTAAGGGGCACAGATGAGGTAAGGCTTGTCCAAGGGTCAGAGGAGGTGAGTCCTCTCCACTGCACTCATGGACACAGGCCTCAAATCCTTTGCACCCCTGGACATGCCTCACCTTATCTGCACAATCTACTTCCTAATCTAAGGAAACACAGGTGACATAATTGTAAAAGGTGCAAATGTATTTATTTAATCTTGCAGACACTATTTATTCCTTCTCAAAAATATAGAAGCCATTCATTAGCTGCAAAATCGTTTTTTAAATAACATTTATGAAACGCAGCGCAGGTCCTATGTACAAGCATTCCATTTCACTACTGAAACCTCACTATTTTTCAAAATACAATTCCTCTATCTAGGAAATGTTGATACCAAACATTATCATTAAACTTAACAAAATGCAGCAAGAAAAAAGTTCAATCTGCTCCCTAATCTAGAGTAACACAATTGACATGATTGTGAAATGTGTAAATATATTTATTTAATCAAGCACACACTATTTATTCCTCGTCAAAAATGTAAAAGATATTAATTTGCACAAAAATCGTTTTTCAAATAAGATTTTAGAAACAGAGTGCATCTCCTATGTACAAGCATTCCATTTCACTACTGAAACCTCACTATTTTACAAAATGCATTTCCTCTCTCTTGCAAACATTGCTACCAAGCATCATCGAAAACCATGACAAAATTCAACAAGAAAAATGCTCAATCTGCTTCCTAATTTGGTATAACAGAGGTGACATCATTGTGAAAGGTTCAAGTATATTTCTTTAATCATGCAGACACTATTTGTTCCTTTTCAAAAATGTAAAAACCATTGATTTGCCCCACAATCGTTTTTTAAATAACATTTTAGAAACAGAGCACAGGTCCTATGTACAAGCATTCAATTTCACTACTGAAACCTCACTATTTTACAAAATACAAATCCTCTATCTTGCAAATGATCTTACCAAGCATTCCAACACCAAAGAAGCTCAATGTGCTTCCTAATCTGAGGTAACACAGGTGACATAATTGTGAAAGATTCAAATATATTTATTTAATCATACAGACACTATTTATTCCTTCTCAAAAATGTAAAAGTCTTTTATTTCCCCAAAATCGTTTTTTAAATAACATTTTAGAAACAGAGCACAGGTCCTATGTACAAGCATTCAATTTCGCTACTGAAACCTCACTATTTCACAAAATACAAATCCTCTATCCTGCAAATGTTGTTACCAAGCATTATCAAAAAACATGACACAAACCAACAGCAAATAAACTCAATGTGCTTCCTAATCTGAGGTAACACAGGTGACATGATTGTGAAAGGTTCAAATATATTTATTTAATCATGCATACACTATTTATTCCTTCTCAAAAATGTAAAAGCCATTCATTTGCCCCAAAATCGTTTTTTAAATAAGATTTAAGAAACAGAGCACAGGTCCTATGTACAAGCATTCCAGGTCACTACTGAAACCTCACTATTTTACAAAATACATTTCCTCTCTCTTGCAAACATTCCTACCAAGCATTATCAAAAAACATGAAACAAAACAACAGCAGAGAAGCTCAATGTGCTTCCTAATCTGAGGTTACACAAGTGACATTATTGTGAAAGGTTCAAATATATTTATTTAATCATCCAGACACTATGTATTCCTTCTCAAAAATGTAAAAGCCATTGATTTGCCCCAAAATCGTGTTTCCAATAACATTTTAGAAACAGAGCGCAGGCCCTATGTACAAGCATTCAATTTCACTACTGAAACCTCACTATTTCACAAAATACAAATCCTCTATCTTGCAAATGTTGATACCAAGCATTATCAAAAAACATGACACAAACCAACAGCAAAGAAGCTCAATGTGCTTCCTAATCTGAGGTAACACAGGTGACATTATTGTGAAATGGTCAAATATATTTATTTAATTATGCAGAGACTATTTATTCTTTCTCAAAAATGTAAAAGCCATTCATTTGCCCCAAAATCGTTTTTTAAATAACATTTTAGAAACAAAGCGCAGGTCATATGTACAAGCATTCCAGGTCACTACTGAAACTTCACATTTTCACAAAATACAATTCCTCTTTCCAGCAACAACTTTTTATCAAGCATGTTAAAAAAACATGAAAAAAGTCACATTAAAAAAACACATTTTGCTCCCAAATCTTCTCCATAGAGTATACAAGTCTCTATCTATATTAAATGAATCATTACTCACCTTTACAAATGCTTTGGGAGATTGAGAACAGTGTCAAACACACACACCAATATTTCTTTAGCAGAGCAAAAGGTATGTACTCCAGGCACTGCAACCATGAATGGCACAGAAAATCTCTAATTCTACACACATATCCCTAATGTTAACCAATCAAAACTCTTCCCTCTCTATTTTCAAACCAACCACCTTCCCCCCCTCAGCCCTTTCTACCTGTTACCATAGCAACTCTCTCCTCACTGACCTCTCAGGTTTAAAAGTTTATTCTACAATGTTGCAAATGAACTCAGCAAGGATGTTTGACCTCTCAATACACCAGCTTATCCGGTGCAATGTTTCTTTAAATGACTTTTTCTTAACCATTCAAATTACTTCTTTCACAGAACAGAACCATGCACCCTAACTTTCAGTTTTCAACTATCTGAATCCACCAATCATTGCTTGTAATTCAAGAGCACTGAAACTCCACAGTTTTTTTTTGCAAACTCCTACTGTTCCAACTGCCATTTCATTCCCACACTTCATCTGACTGCACCAGAACCTCCTCTCACCATGTATTCTGTCTGGATTATTGGACATAGCTACATCCACTGGGCTCAAAGGTATGCAGCTATCAGAAATTTTCACAACCTTGATTTACCAAATGTAGACATCAAGTGGATTGGCCAAAGAGGATTGAGATGTCATCAATTGATACCATTGGTGAAAACCTTTTACCATCTGCCACACCCTGACCTCATAATTTTGCACTGTGGTGGAAATGACCTAGGCACTTTGACTGGGGTAGGTCTGGAAATGGTTTTAAAGGACACCTTTGGCCAATTGATGACACTTTTTCCACAAACTGCCTTGGTATATTCCAATATATGCCAAAGACAGAAATGGAAGTGGTCCAACCAATTTTGTCCACAATTTGAAAAAGCACGGAAACATGTGAATAAATCTGTTTCTGCTTACATGAGAGACTATGGAATGGGTTCAATATACAACAATAACTTGCGGTACAACATGCAAGATATCTACAGAGGAGATGGTGTGCACTTCTCAGATGAGGGGAATAGAATATTCCTCCTCAATTTAAGACTGTGCATTGGAACCTACTTGTAGGTACCTAAATCAGCCACAGAACCCAAAAGCTCTTTTCAGGGCTACCCTACCTCTCATCACTCAAAATGATTACTTTACTCTAACTTTTTTCACTGTTTTTGACCAAAGTACACTCCCCAGTATGCTCCCCGGTACGCGTACCGGGCGCTCCCCCCCCGCAAAAATTAAAAAAATGTTTTCGCCTATATGGGCCTCCTAAGCCCCCCTCAGAAAACCTAGGGGGTCAAGGGGTGTCTACCGTGTCCCCTTTTACCCATTCCCAATGTTGTTTGTCCTCCATCTTGTGTCTCAAATCTACCGAAACACAAGATGGAGGACTCCCGTGGTGCTGCCGGTACGCGTACCGGGGCGCGCACCGGTAAGCGCTCCCCAAAGATTTTGAAAGTTAATTCACATAAAAACCACTGGAGAGACTTTCACCAAATATAGAATAGGCCCTACTACATACCAGTCCCTACAATTTCCCAAATTTGGTGGAATTCCATTGAGCCATTTGGGCTGTAGCCATGTCTAAATATCCTGAGGTAAATTACATGACAAAAACACATATGAAGTGTTAGAATTTACAACCAATTAAAATGTTACTTTCATTTTCTATTTTTATTTCCTGACATTTGATTGGTTATGTACATGAATATAAATGAAAAATGAGAGGGAAACACGGCCATTTTGAGTACAACTACCTGAGGTACATCTTTAAAGGATATTCTCATAAAACTTCAACAGCTTTCTGTAAGGTAAGTTGTTAATTTGTAAGGGGCCCTTTAAGTTAATTTGTAAAAACGTTTTCTGATAGTTATTTACTGTCCCTCTGTTATAGTTCTAGATTAAGATAGGCTTCTCTGTTATAGTTATAGATTGAGTTAGGCTTCTCTGGTATAATTATGAATTTACTTAGGCTTCTTCACATACACTTTTATATATTTCTACTTCCTGCCTGATACCATACACTGCCCAAAGATAACTTCACTGTTAAAAACTCAGAAGTACCTGTCTGAACTTAAACCCAACAGTGCCCTAACTCTACTGATATAGTTATTTTTTATGCAATTTACAGCAAGAAAATGGAAGATACACCACAGACCATCAATATTTCTTTCGAAATTACTAATAAGGAGATTCTTTTACAAATTACCGAAGAGGAAATTCTTCAAGAAGATTTTCTTGACTTCCTGGATGAGTCTCTTGACCAACAATTCATTGACTGTTTAGATAATATGGAATCATGCAATACAAATTTGGAGGAGATTCCGGATAATGAAATGTTGCAAGTGTTATTAAATTATGAAAATTCAGAACAATAAATTTATATTTATTAATTAAAAATTATTTGAGACATTATTCATTTGTATATGTTTTTCATGAAGTAGTACCAAAATGATTATAATATAAAGTGAGACTTACAGTATACTGTGCAACTTTTTTGTGTTACATAGTAAGTTTGCTCATAGTTACTTCCTTTCTCCCACTATATTATCTCGAATGTGTATTTGACATCTCTTTTTGATCTCCAGCCTCCTTTCTCTCACTCTCTGTCTCTAATGCACAATATCACCACCAATTTTGTGTAGATTCAGAAGAGAGTAAAATGTAATACTTCAAAACATCATAAGGGACCAGGGTAGACTACCCATGATCCCATAGGCTTTCTCAAGGAGTGCTTAAAGGATCTGTTTCTGCTTTCCTGACAGACTATGGTATGGATTCCATATACCACAATAACTTCTGTAACAACATGCAAGATATCTACAGAGGAGACGGTGTACATTGAATTTAAAACTCTGCATTGGTACCTACATGTTGGTACTTAAATCACCCACACAACACAACAACTCTATTCACAGCTACCCTACCTCTAAGCACTTTAAATTATTATTTTACTGTTTCACTGGGTTTTCCCCATGGTACGCTCCCCGGTACGCTCCCCCGGTGCGCGTACCGGGCGCTCCCCCCGCGAAAATCTGATTTTTTTTAAAAAAATGTTTTGCCCCGTGGGGCCCTTTTATGGCCTTTCTTCGACTTCTAGCAGATGACAACAGCTATCGGAGACTACCAGTGGATCCAACAGAGGATTTGAAAAGCGAGATAACATCGCTAGTGGAATATGGAGAAACAGAGGGTTTTATATCAAAACAGGAGGCAAATTTCCTTTGCAACAGCGAAGGGAAAATCCCCTATTTTTATACCCTCCCCAAAATACATAAAAACCGAACACCACCGCCAGGTAGACCAATTGTCTCTGGTTTGGGATCAGTCCTCGAACCATTATCACAATTTTGCGATGTTTTTTTCAAAGCCATGGTACAAAGAACCAGCACATACTTACAGGATACAAAGAGTCTCTTACAAATTCTCGATCAACTCACTGTGGATAATGACACCATCCTGGTGAGTTTTGACATTGAGAGCTTGTACACTAGCATCCCTCAGGATGCAACGCTGGAAGTACTAGAAAGAGCTCTAGAGAAGGAAACATGGACATCAAGAACACCGAAAAAATTCATTCTCGAGTGTGCAAGGCTAGCACTAAAAAGGAATTATTTTGAGTTTGAGGGCCAAATATTCCTACAGACGGGTGGGACATCCATGGGCAGTTCTTTTGCTCCAAGCATAGCGGGGCTATATGTCTTTGACTTCGAAGAAAAATACATTCTTAGCGATACAAACCCCTATAGCTCCAATTTGCTAATATGGCATAGGTACATTGATGATGTGCTAACCATTTGGAAAGGCTCGGAGGAATCACTAACCTCCTTCTTCAATTGGATAAACACCCGAGACAATCATCTAAAGTTTACATATGAAAAAAACAATGACACTCTGGTCTTCCTAGATGTAAAAATCACAAAAAAGGATGGGAAACTGACTACTATTACCCATTACAAACCTACTGCCAAAAACAATCTCCTCCGTTTTGAAAGCTTTCACCCCAGACCCCTACGCGAAAACTTACCATACGGGCAATACCTGAGGATCCGTAGGAACTGTAGTGAACTGGATGACTACAAGAGCCAAGCCAAAGATCTATCTCAGAAACTCCTAAACCGAGGTTACCCAAACAGAATCCTCCAAAAAAGCCAGAAGCGAGCTCGTAATCAGCCTCGCGCAGCGCTTTTGGAACCAAAGGAAAGGATCCCGGAAGAGATCCCTTTGACGTGTGTGACAACATACAACACTATATCCAATGATGTGTCAAGAATAGTAAAAAAGCACTGGAATATTCTGAATACAGGCAACCTGAGATGGAACAAACCGCTATTCTCTTTCAGAAGAGCACGAAGCATAAAGGATGCCGTAGTAAACACGAGACCCCTTGCGGTACATCCTAGGAAAGAAACACAAACTAACCTATGGGGTTTACCCAAGGTAACTGGTCACTACAAATGCGGAAGTTGCAGTGTCTGCCCTTTCACCACAAATACAAAAACATTACTGTTGGAACCAAACAAAGTATGGACAATTAGAGGACAGACCAACTGCAACAGCGAGAATGTCATCTACAGATTGACATGCCCATGCGACTTGCATTATGTAGGAATGACCAGTAGAAAAATAAAACTCCGCATAGGAGAGCACAGAAGCACCATCAGGTGCAGGAAGACAAATACAAAACTTACTGAACATTTTTTGTCGGTGGGTCACACTGCTGATGATATAAAATGGACAATAATTGAACAAGTACAACCAGGTACAAACCTAGACAAACGCCTTTACGAGAAGGAACAGAGGTGGGTCTACAGACTTTCCACGCACAAAACCGGTTTAAACGATAATATTCCGTGGAACAATGTACTGACATAAGGGAACACATCAGTCTTTACCTCACCAGACGGAGTTCTCTCATACCTGTTCTGTTTTACCAAAAGCCCCTAAAAAACGGCGATTTTCCTTGTTTCCTAAAAGTAATCTCTGTATACTAAATATCTGTAAATATTGCCCATTACTCCCTTGTACGTGCTAAAAAAGACGATAAATAATACCCCTGAACCATGGCTCAGCAACGCGAGCGCTGTCCGCTCGAGATCACTGCACCCGTTACCATGGCAATGTACACATTGCCTTACTCGGGCCAGTCCTACAACACTGTTCACCGAAAATTCTGATTGGCCACCTTCTGATCATGTGCTCACCACACGTGATCCGGCCACGCCCAACAAGGAAGTGTTCACATTACCGGCAAACAGGCACCGGAGACACTCCACGGGGCACGCCGAGCAAGAACCAAGTAGGTTAATCGGTCTGATGAACAGAAGCGACAAGTAAGTACACTTTGAAGGACCGTTAAGCAGGAACGATCGCTTGTAGTATTTACTACTTTGTCTTGGGGCAAAACACTCGATTGTCAATGCGCTTTGTTCACAGCGCTGACACTGAAAACTTGTTTTTCACCTACAGGAGACGGAATCCTGTCAACTTGGTTACGCTGGTGCCTATGAAGCGAGAGTTTCGCTTTCAAGCGTAAGCAAAAAACAATCAGCCGCCCCAATAATATTGAGACGGTTTTTCTCACGACTGCTCACAGTTACCTTGGCAGCCGTTCACAGCGCAGCACGCTAACAGGTCACTCTCCCATTTACCGACCCCTGATTTTCACGTATCTCAGACGCCAAATCATATCGACACCCCTCATTTGGCGGCTGCCCTTTATTTGGAAGGCACTTCCCGGCCATTTTTCACTATATTTCTGTTGCCACCCACGCAATAGATATGTTTAAAATCACGATAGTGATATGCTGGTATGATTCCACACGTGGATATTATGATTGTCCGAGTAATCCTGAATATATACGTTATATGTGGTACAATCCATTTTGTCTACCCCTGTGTGTGACCCCCCCCTGTTCTTTGTTTCCCTGTCTTTTTACAGGTTTTTTCAAAATTGAACAAACGCACCTTTTTTCACGAGATCCCTATTTACGATCTTTAAATTGAACTAGGGCAGGACGCTCCTTAGCGCGGGCGGACCACCCAGTTCAAATCACCCACGGTCCTGACGAAAACCCTTGAATCCATGTTTGGGTTGAAACATGTAGACCTTTTAAAACAATAATTTTGTATATTCACATTCACATAGCACACTTTTCGCTATTTTTATATATTTTAACACGACTTTTGACACCGAAGCCTTCCTAATTAGGCAAAGGTGCCACACTTTATTTTTAATAAGGGTTCAAGCGCTCAAGAATAAATCTTGAAGTGAGTAGTGTTGGCCCTTTTTAAATACACAATTTTGATAGTCTTGAACACATAAAAACAAAACCAGCTCCACTGTAATCAGGTGTCGCAGCACACCCTGTGGGCACTCGGCCTATGGGGTGGGACCCCGATGATGAAGCATGTCACCAACTAGGTTGGTGAGTGAGGGGTCTTCTATAAGGATATGCTTTATCCAGTAACAGGTTGGGGCAAAATGTGCTAGCCAGAGCACTATTGCTCATTATTAGAGAGTTACTTCTCTCTCTACCCACGAGGGGTTACTCCTCTATTGTTTTTTCAGCCCTTTTATGGCCCCCACATCAAACCTAGGGGATCAGGGGGGGTCTACCCTACCCCCTTTTAGTCATTTCCCCCTTTGTTGTTGCCACCTCTTGTGTCTCGATCCTACCGAGACACAAGATGGCCGCCGCTCCGGACTGTTTGGAATGTTGACAGACACCTGAGAGCCAATCAGCTTTCCGCTCGCGAACTCGCGTTATGCGCCGGGTGCGCTCCCTGGTGCGCGTACCGGGGCGCGCTTATAGATATATATATTTTTCTGAACCTAAATTACTCAAAATCCACTGGAGAACATATTTTGAGACATAGCAAAGGCACATCGGGCTACCAGTCCCTACAATTTTGCCAAGTTTGGTGGAAATGCATTCAGCCGTTCGGGCTAAAAGTGAGTCCAACCGCCCTATGGAAATTAACATGGGGAAAACACGTTTTGGGACCCCCCAAATATCTCGGCCCCCGCTTGATGAATCCCCCCCAAACTTTCAGGGAAGGAGCAGAGCAGAGCGGGCCATCTTCTTTGAGAAATTCGCGAACATTCGTCCACCGGCGCCAAAGTTATTCCCAAATAGAATGTTGCGGATTTCCTATGGAAAACAATCCTAACTATAACTACCTACTGGTGACCGCCAGTACGTAATACATATATATATATATATATATATATATATAGATAGATAGATAGATAGATAGATAGATAGATAGATATAGATAGATATAGATAGATAGATATATATATAGATAGATAGATAGATATCTGTGTTCTCTTGTGGGGGCAGAAGATATATAGTATGTAATCTTTATGTAATGTTATGTTATGTCATCTTCCTCATCAAAATTTCAGGAATGTAATGATCCATGCATGCAATCTTATGTGACGTGGGTTTACTATACTACCTAAGGAATAATTAACGTAATGTGATAGGTCATTGTAATTTAAGGATTGATCACTTATATGTACAGGTATTGTGGAATGAGTATTTTTGTTCCACTTAGTTTCCTGGTTGAGGAAGGAGATATGTTATATCCTGTTGTATCTTAGTTCCTGGCTGCTCAGCCTATGAGAATTTGATGTTACAGAATGTTCATGAGTGCATGGTTTGTATGAGTAGTCAGTTGGAATGAATGGGGCTGAACAGCAGGATGCTGCTCCTGGTGGGGAACGTTCTTACCATCTTACTTGTAACTTAACAGGATTGATTACATACAAGGTCCCAACTTCATTTACAAAACCTCCTAGAAAACGAGATTGATAAAAAAGATGTATGAGAGCGCTTAAACACAGATCATAGCTAATGCAGCTGAGTCGGGGAAAGTGGATGTCTGCCCTGGCACTCGGCAGGGTTGTCCCATCTCACCAGTTCTATTTGCTTTTTATATCAAAACATCAGTGATTGTAATTAGGAAGAATAGGTACATAAACCCTCCTATACAATAGATGGATAGGATAAAACTGTATGTGGATGACATAATACTGCTTCTCGATACTAGCAGGTGTTCACAGGAAAAAGCTTTGGAGGTCTTCTCTTTGTAGCATGCGTTAAGGGGCTATACAATTAATAAAAAGAAGACTGAAGTCTTTCTTTGTAATTGTGTGCGTTAAACAAGCAGCCAAAGTGTTACCTTGGTATCAGATATTCATCAAAGATTAAAGACTTATACAACCTTAGTTTTGCCCCATTCATTTTAAAAGTTAAAGCTTTGTTGGCACAATGGAACTTGCTTCCCTTTACCATCCTAGGGAGGGTTGTCTTAGTGAGAGAAAAAAGAAATCTCTTCTTACATTTTGTATTTGGCAGAATAAAACCGCTAGACTAGCACTTGGCACATTATATCAAAGTTAGAAGGAGGGTGGTTTAGCACTTCCCAATTCAGGGATTATTATTTTGTCTATTTTACACAAAACGCGTCAGGCGGAATTGTTAAGATCGATCTTATGGGTTTGATTTCAACGGAATAACTCAAGAAAGTCCACTACAAGAGTCTGATTTGGCTCTTTTTAATAAGCATGGGGATTGTTCTAGGCGATAATCAATCCCTTACCTCAATGCAGATTTGCCCCTTACAGAACTGAATTGAGACTCAATGGCTAGGATGGACCCAAACTAAGGGGCCGATTAGGATTGCGGTGAATCCGCATCCTCCGGGCCGGCGGAAGCCACCGCCGGCCCGGAGGATGCGGATTCACCGCTGCGGTGACTGAAAAGACCCCCCACCACATTAGGATGGCTGGGGAGTCCGTGGTGGACGGCAAGACCGTCCGCCGCTTTTCCGCCGGAAACAGTGCATACATATGGTGGCGGTGTCTGCGAGACACCGCCAGCCATATTATGATGCCCACGGTCCCATGCCTTTCCACGGCGGCATTGCTGCCGTGGAAAGGCATACGGCATACGGTCTTTCCTTTGGTGGCCCGTTGCGGGCCCCCAGGGTGGAGGGGTGTGGGGGGTGTACCAAAGGTACCCCCCTGCATGTGCATGCAGAAAGTGGCAGGCACCGCGCGGTGCATGCATGCATGCATGCATGCATTTTTAACCTTGCGGCGGCTGCTCCTTCAAACAGCACCCGCCGTCATGTTAAATATACAGGATGTGACCGCCAGGGTGGCGGTCACATCCTAATTCTGACGGAGGGACCGCCGCTGCCCCTGCGGATGGTCCCTCCTCCTCGGGGTGGTGGACGGACGCAGGTCCGTCCGCCATCATAATAGGCCCCATAGTTCAGAAATGGGACGGAGTAGCGTTTAGTAAGGTAGCCAATTTCATGGCTGGAGAAAGGTAGAAGATCTGGCCTGAAATCTCAGAATTTGTCAAAAGGAATTGTTGGCTGCTAAGATCTTATAAAGCCCTGGCCAGTAAGTTAAGGGCTTTGGAGATAAGACAGATTTGTGATAGTCAAAACTTAGGTTTTCTTTTTTTTTTTTTTTTGTTTCTTTATTCGGTTGCCGTAATTTGTAGGAAACCATTAAAGTACAAATAAAAACATATACATACAATAAAAACGTTCAATAAACTTAATGAGTTATAAGTACAATAGGTATTTCACAGGGGAATTAAAAGAGAATATTTTGATTTAAAGTGCAGGTGCATCGAGAATTAACCATGATTTAAGCGGTATTTAATGCAGACCATCAAAAAACAGGCTACAGATTTGGCATACAATTAATTTTCCAAAAATTGGAGCGCAAGAAAGGCTGGGTGACAACATCGTAAACCCATCAATCTCAATATAGGAATGATCCAGCTCCTTCGTGGAAATTCGTAGAATCTACAGAATAACACTGTGTGTATTAGGGATTGTACTGAAACGCCATCACACGGGCACACAGAGAGGTTCTTAGACCAAGCATTCTGTTTGGGGAAAGTTATTAAGCGGTGAAAGATGTTGGGCCTCATTTATGGGGCTATGCGTCACTTTTACGCCGCTGGTGCGTCACTTTTTGTGACGCACCAGTGGCATAAAAAATGCACCTTGTTGCGCCATATTTACAAAGTGACGCATCTAGGTAGATGCGTCACTTTGTAAACCCCTGCGCCACATTATACCTGCGCCAGGTATAACGTATGCAAGGGCGCTTGCTTCATGTGAAAGGATACATTGCTGAAGTTGCGTCACTTTTGTGACACACTCCAGCAATGCGTAACTTTTGACTCATACAGATACGTCAGAAATACTGACGTATCTGTAACTCCTTGCGCAATGATGCGTCATACTGTAAATATGACGCATCATTGGTGGTGCAAGGAGGGCACAGTGAAAAGTGACGCATCGCAGATTTCACGCACCTTAGAGGTTGTCTGGATGGCTAAAATATGGTAAACTGAGCTTTTACTGATCTCTTGAGTTAATCATAGCTCTCGAAGATGGGATAAACACGATATTTTTACATTTTTCCTCGTAATTTCAGAGATGGTAGATGGATGGGAAAAAAATCTCAGTAGGTCTAAGTCATTCAAAATATTTCTCACATAGACGAGCCAACTGATCTTGTACATTTTGTCTAACATAAGGCAGTCGCTAATAAGGCGTTGTGTCAATTCACAGTGTTCCGATGTCCAGACATGATGCCATAGAAGAATTGGCTGGATTATTATGGTATTGGTGACGTAATCCATTCCTAGTTCTAAGTGACAGCAATATGTCAAGGAACTCTGAGGGACTGCCAATAAATATCTCAAAAAGCTTTTCTCGGTCTTCTGTAAGGGGTCCACATTTACGTGGCCCCACACCCCGGCGCCGTATATTGCTAGGCTAATACATTTTGCCTTGTAGATCTTAATCATTTCTGTAGCGGACCGCTTCCCAAGCTTCTGGGCAAAAGCTACATGGGCCGTGGTAGCCCTGAGAAATAATAATTTCCTTTCAGTAATAACCTGGGTCCACCGTAAGTTATTGTCAATTAAAATACCTAAGTAAGGGTAAGAATTAGTACATTCTAATTTAATATTGTCAATAAAAATATCTTTTGTCTTTTTAATTCTGTTTCCTGCATGCATTACAAAGGTTTTTCTTATGTTAACAATGAGATCTAGACTAGCCATAAAAATACGATATTTGTCTAAAAGATACTGTAGCTGCAGGGGGGTTCTTGCCATAATCACAGAGTCGCCAGCATATAATAATGTTGGTATTGGACGACGATCGATTGTAGGCAGGTCCTGACTCCCCTCCAGCATTGCATGTTCCAGCCCGTTGGTATAAAGATTCAAAAGGAAGGGAGCCAGAACATAGCCCTGTCTGACCCCCTTCTCCACACCAAATGGTTCGGTAAGTTCCCCCCCATGTCCATACCTGACTCAAGATGATGCGTCGGAGTAGAGTTCTCGGAGAAAATCAACCAGTGGGGGGTCTACACCCATTTCCAAGAGGATCGACCACAGTTTCGTATGACAGACACAATCAAACGCCGCAGTCAGATCGACATAGGCCATGTATAAATGCCCTCCTTTCGCTCCAATATATTTTCCCATTAATAAGGAGAGATTTAACGTTTGCTACGAAGGTTCCTAGGCCCTCTCGGAACTCATACAGTAAATCAGAGATTATGTGGTTGTCGTTGGCCCAGACCTGCAAACGTGCTAAAAGGATACGTCCTGGGACCTTACCAAGGGAATCTAAGAGAGAGATGGGCTTGTAACACGCTGGGTTATTTCGGTCGCCCTTTTTGAAAATGGGTACCAAGATTGAAGTAGACCAAGATTTAACTAAACCTATGGTGTTTGCGGCTTCGAGAACTCGAGTAAGGACGGGGGATCATAGATCCAAATTATATTTTAAAAAGTCCACCGGTACCCCATCGGGGCCAGGTGCTTTGCCACCTTTGGAGGCCATCAAGGCGTTAATCACCTCCGAGTGCACAAACATTAGTGGGACGGATAGACTGTTTGGTTAGAAGAATGTCCCCCCCCCGTCTTCCTCAGTATATTTAGGGCTTACACCGGTGGTTATGCCAAAAATTTGGGAAAAATGGTTGACCCATGTTTTGGCATGCACCGCTACGTCTATCTTCAGGGCTACTTTCGGGTCTGAGAGAAAGGGGGATTTGACTACTCGCCAAAAAGTAGCACTGTCGTTCGCAGAACAACACATATGGAGTTGATCCCATAAGCCATTCCTTAGTTCGGATTTTCGTCTTTTTAAGGCCGCGTTATAATCCTTTCTAATTCTAATAATTTCATAATTCTCTCCTTTGGAGTGCAGTGTTTAATCTAGATTAGGCTTTTGTGCACTCCGAGTTGAACCAACAGTTTTTACAATTCCCTTTTTTATTTTGTTTTCGAAATAGCTATTCTCGTACGATAGTCGTAATATTTATGTAGCTGGACAATATCATTTCATGGGGAGAGTCTAAATTGAGACATGTTTCAAGAAGGGGCAATGCTTGCTTAACCACTGTTTCTGTAATTCAAGCTAGGTCAGCTTTTGCCCACTTTATGGAAAATCCATTCAGTCTAACTAAATTCAAGGTTTGTTGGTCCGGAAGACTCAATAAGTTGGCCTTCTTAAGAACATTTGGCAAAGACAGTGTGACACTGTTAGGAAAATGGTCACTGATGGGGTTATCGATTGTTACACATGGAGGATTCCATCATTTGAGATATAAATATAATTTCAATTAAACTAGATAGCCCCCTCCCGTTAAATGTTGGGAAAAATGGAACTGGAGGAACTGCTAGTTCATTGGCAAAGCCCAGCTCCAGGGCGAACAGGATCTCGTTCAAGCGGTTCCCAGTATTAGTGTGAGAAAAGTGTATTAAATTGATCCCACACTCGTCCTAGATTTCGCACTTTTTAGTATTATTATCTTTACAAAGTGATAAGTTAAAATCCCCACCCCAAATCAAGTTAAACGTTTTATTCAGGTGCTTCTAACGCATTTCTAATAATAAAGAAAAAATATCATTTAAAACAAGAATTAAGACAGATGAGTTTAGATTATTATAAAGATTTACGAGAAAGTAAATGGACAACTTATTTACAATTAGCTTAAGGATTTGGTAGTTATCTTCCAACCTCAGCTCTACTATACCCTTGAGTGCTATGTTATTCGAGATATATGTTATTAAACCACCCTTGGGCCTTCCCGAAGGAGAAGTCTGGGCATATGAAATGTAAGTCTTATAGCCCTCGAGGTGAATTAGGGAGTTTAACCAGGTCTCTTGGAGACACACAATGTTATGTTTCCTCACCAATTTTAGCCAGGAGTGGATATTCGTTTTTGAGCGCAACCCTGCCACGTTCCAGAATATAGTGGTAAAATGTGGGACTTTTCGTTCTTTTGATTCTAAGTAATCGAGTGGTGCGCTTAGGACAAGGTCAGGGTTAGATATAGATATAGGCAACTCTGATACACTTAAATGGATCCCCACAGCATCTAATGCTCCGATTGACTCAAGAAGTTCTAAATTCGAGGCCGGGAGGTTAAGTACATTGTATCTACCAACGGACTTGTCTAATATTGGGATTACTGATTGGCTAGTAGCCTGGTTGGGATTGACAGGCGATAAACCCCCTATTTGGATATCCAAAGCCTTCAGTCATTCATTGTCCTCCAAACCTGAAAGAGCGTTAAATCTATTCTGAGTAGGAATGGGCTTTGTTTGATTTTGGTGACTGAATGGGTTTTTCCAGTTAATAATATTCAGATTGTTCCTGCTCGGAGGATAGTAGAATCCTAATGGTAGAGTAATAATCCCAACAGGTTCTATGGTGTAATTAGCACCTATCCTCAGGATTTCATTTACTTGGAGGGGGAGGCAAATGTCATGACTTTACAGTCTCCCATGAGCATTTTTTTCCTGCATCCCACCCACTGGACTCTTCTAATCATCTTGAACTTGCGGAATAGCTGTCGATTGAGGCCTACCCTCGCACTCAGCCAATGTAATGACTTGTTTTTAAGAGCTATCCTTGATTCCTCTTCAATGGTATACTTTTGTGGTACATTGGCCAGGACGATAATGTAAGGAGGAGATGCCGTGGGGAGGTCTAAGTGAGAGTCTACGACAATAGATGTTTCAGGAGGATAAGTATTTAGGGAGGCTTTTTGGGCATGACCAGCAGCAGCTAATTGCACCTGAGATGTAACAGCCAGAGGTCCCAAAGGCCTTCCATTAGAATCATTTGCCTGAGTGATGGGCTGGTGTTGTGCCCGTTTATCTACGTTTATACAGGATCTATTATCACTAAAAGATTTGTTGTTTACCACATTGAATGCCCCCCGAATGACTGTCTTGGTTGGACAAGTATGTGGGATCCCTACACTAATATTAGTAGGCGTGATAGAATTAACGTTACCATTCAAGTTTTGGGTCGCTGCTACAGGTTGATTTAGCTTGGTCTTGAGTTCCTCAATGTTAGTCATTCTGGATGTTGGCTTATCCAGCCTAACCCTCACGTAAAGATCTAATCACTCTACTAGGGAGACCAGACTCTTAATATCAGTTTGCGCTGTGGAATTACTGCTAGATAAAGACTTTCTGGTCGATTGGCCTTTTTTCTGCATATATCGTTTTTTCCCTAATGGGGTCGATTTAATTATTTTTCTTGGGTCAGGCGGGGGGTGGATAGTAGCTTGCGCTGTGGCTTTTTCTAACTCGATACTTTGACTTTCCCTTGAACTAGGATTTTTTTACCGTTTTTGGGAGGGTTGTGATGGTGAATCGCTTACAAGAGGTATAATCTCATCAGGACACAATTGAATACAGCCATTATGCAGATAATCTACTGATTTCCCTATGTCAGGTTCATCTTTATCGTCTTGGTGAGCAGAATCCTGACTTAGTCTAGAACATGGGTACTCACAAACTTTCTCTCGGAGGCCAAATTTACAGTGTGGTTTGTGGCCGAGGGCCGCACCGGTGGAGGCGGGGTCAGTGGGGGAGGGGGAAGGGGCTAGAAAGAAAAAACTGTGACCATGAAGTTGAACACAGGCCCCTGCAGCTGACGCGTTCATCCACTGAGCCAACAGACCAGCATACACACACATCTCTCTTTCTCTCTCTGTCTCTCTCCCTAACTCTCCCTCCCTCTGTCTCCCTCCTTCTATCTCTCTCTCTCGCTCCCGCCTTCCCTCTCTGTTTCCCTCTGTCTCTCTGCCTCTGTCTCTCTCTGTCTTACCTCTCTTTCTCTCTCTGTCTCCCTCCCTCTCTTTCCTTCCCTCTCTCCGTCTCCCTCCATCTGTCTCCCTCTATCTGTGTCCCACTGTCCATCTCCCTCTGTCTCCCTCCCTACATCTGCCCTCTGTCTGTCTCCCTCCCTCTCTCTGTTTGTCTCCATCCCTCCCTCTGTCTCCCTCCCTGTCTCCCTTCCTCCCTCTGTCTGTCTCCCTCCCTC